>NC_060071.1:0-1226428 GCF_922984935.1 Meles meles
GTGGCCGCGCCATGCCCCGAGCGAGAAAGGGCCCTGCTCCACGCGGCACTGGTCGCTGACCAGGGCTGCCCAACACCGGCCAATTCTCACGAGCGTTCTGCGATTTGGGCAGAACGCTCGTGAGAATTGGCCGGAAAACGCCCGGCGAACACACTTCGGGCACCACAGGGCCGCAGGGCCGCCCCCCCCGGGGCCCTGTGCGGGATCGCGTGTCGTCGCGTTCCGGCACCGCCAGGAGGAGCTCCGGGAGGCGTGCCCCGGGGAGGCCGACGCCTCCCGCTCCTCAGCCTCCGGGGGTCCCCTCCCTGGCGCCGGCCGCTGGGGTCGGGCCAGCCCCGAAAGCCGGGCCCGGGCCCGGGCCTGCTTGCTCAGCCTTCCGTTGCCAGGGGCCTGAGCCTGGGGGCCTCCGCATGGGGAACCCTGAGTCCCGCGCCCGGAGTTCCCCCGACCGTCCCGGCGACAACGGCACCTTTCGCGGCTTCGTCCCAGCCGTGGAGTGAGAGATCACACCGTTCCCCCACAGAGGCCAGCCCCCTCCACGGGCGCCCCGGCCGCCCGCCACGGCGGAGGCGGACGCTCGGCCACGGCGCCTCCATCCACTCTGCTCGGGGAAAACTCCCCGGCGCCGGGGCCGCCGGCCGCGCCCCATCGTCGCGGCTCGTTTTCCGTGTGGCCGCGCCATGCCCCGAGCGAGAATGGGCCCTGCTCCACGCGGCCCTGGGCGCTGTCCAGGGCTGCCCAACGCCGGCCAATTCCCACGAGCGTTCTGCCCAAATCGATCCCGATTTGGGCAGAACGCTCGTGAGAATTGGCCGGAAAACGCCCGGCGAACACACTTCGGGCACCACAGGGCCGCAGGGCCGCCCCCCCGGGGCCCTGTCTGGGATCGCGTGTCGTCGCCTTCCGGCACCGCCAGGAGGAGCTCCGGGAGGCGGGCCCCGGGGAGGCCGACGCCTCCCGCTCCTCAGGTTCCGGGGGTCCCATCCCTGGCGCCGGCCGCTGGGGCCGGGCCAGCCCCGAAAGACGGGCCCGGGCCCGGGCCTGCTTGCTCAGCCTTCCGTTGCCAGGGGCCTGAGCCTGGGGGCCTCCGCATGGTGAACACTGAGTCCCTTGCCACGAGTCCCCCCCGACCGTCCCGGCGACAACGGCACCTTTCGCTGCTTCGTCCCAGCCGTGGAGTGAGAGATCACTCCGTTCCCCCACAGAGGCCAGCCCCCTCCACGGGCGCCCCGGCCGCCCGCCACGGCGGAGGCGGACGCCCGGCCACGGCGCCTCCATCCACTCTGCTCGGGGAAAACTCCCCGGCGCCGGGGCCGCCGGCCGCGCCCCATCGTCGCGGCTCGTTTTCCGGGTGGCCGCGCCATGCCCCGAGCGAGAAAGGGCCCTGCTCCACGCGGCCCTGGGCGCTGACCAGGGCTGCCCAACGCCGGCCAATTCTCACGAGCGTTCTGCCCAAATCGATCCCGATTTGGGCAGAACGCTCGTGAGAATTGGCCGGAAAACGCCCGGCGAACACACTTCGCGCACCACAGGGCCGCAGGGCCGCCCCCCCGGGGCCCTGTACGGGATCGCGTGTCGGCGCGTTCCGGCACCGCCAGGAGGAGCACCGGGAGGCGGGCCCCGGGGAGGCCGACGCCTCCCGCTCCTCAGCCTCCGGGGGTCCCCTCCCTGGCGCCGGCCGCTGGGGCCGGGCCAGCCCCGAAAGCCGGGCCCGTGCCCGGGCCTGCTTGCTCAGCCTTCCGTTGCCAGGGGCCTGAGCCTGGGGGCCTCCGCCTGGGGAACCCTGAGTCCCACGCCACGAATCCCCCCGACCGTCCCGGCGACAACGGCACCTTTCGCTGCTTCGTCCAAGCCGTGGAGTGAGAGATCACTCCGTTCCCCCACAGAGGCCAGCCCGCTCCACGGGCACCCCGGCCGCCCGCCTCGGCGGAGGCGGACGCCCGGCCACGGCGCCTCCATCCACTCTGCTCGGGGAAAACACCCCGGCGCCGGGGCCGCCGGCCGCGCCCCATCGTCGCGGCTCGTTTTCCGGGTGGCTGCGCCATGCCCCGAGCGAGAAAGGGGCCTGCTCCACGCGGCACTGGGCGCTGACCAGGGCTGCCCAACGCCGGCCAATTCTCACGAGCGTTCTGCCCAAATCGATCCCGATTTGGGCAGAACGCTCGTGAGAATTGGCCGGAAAACGCCCGGCGAACACACTTCGGGCACCAGAGGTCCGCAGGGCCGCCCCCCCGGGGCCCTGTCTGGGTCGCGTGTCGTCTCGTTCCGGCACCGCCAGGAGGAGCTCCGGGAGGCGTGCCCCGGGGAGGCCGACGCCTCCCGCTCCTCAGCCTCCGGGGGTCCCCTCCCTGGCGCCGGCCGCTGGGGCCGGGCCGGCCCCGAAAGCCGGCCCCGGGCCCGGGCCTGCTTGCTCAGCCTTCCGTTGCCAGGGGCCTGAGACTGGGGGCCTCCGCATGGGGAACCCTGAGTCCCGCGCCACGAGTCCCTCCGACCGTCCCGGCGACAACCGCACCTTTCGCGGCTTCGTCCCAGCCGTGGAGTGAGAGATCACTCCGTTCCCCCACAGAGGCCAGCCACCTCCACGGGCGCCCCGGCCGCCCGCCACGGCGGAGGCGGACGCCCGGCCACGGCGCCTCCATCCACTCTGCTCGGGGAAATCTCCCCGGCGCCGGGGCCGCCGGCTGCGCCCCATCGTCGCGGCTCGTTTTCCGGGTGGCCGCGACATACCCCGAGCGTGAAAGGGCCCTGCTCCACGCGGCACTGGGCGCTGACCAGGGCTGCCCAACGCCGGCCAATTCTCACGAGCGTTCTGCCCAAATCGATCCCGATTTGGGCAGAACGCTCGTGAGAATTGGCCGGAAAACGCCCGGCGAACACACTTCGGGCACCACAGGGCCGCAGGGCCGCCCCCCTGGGGCCCTGTCCGGGATCGCGTGTCGTCGCGTTCCGGCACCGCCAGGAGGAGCACCGGGAGGCGGGCCCCGGGGAGGCCGACGCCTCCCGCTCCTCAGCCTCCGGGGTTCCCCTCCCTGGCGCCGGCCGCTGGTGCCGGGCCAGCCCCGAAAGCCGGGCCCGGGCCCGGGCCTGCTTGCTCAGCCTTCCGTTGCCAGGGGCCTGAGCCTGGGGGCCTCCGCATGGGGAACCCTGAGTCCCGCGCCACGAGTCCCCCCGACCGTCCCGGCGACCACGGCACCTTTCGCGGCTTCGTCCCAGCCGTGGAGTGAGAGATCACTCCGTCCCCCACAGAGGCCAGCCCCCTCCACGGACGCCCCGGCCGCCCGCCACGGCGGAGGCGGACGCCCGGCCACGGCGCCTCCATCCACTCTGCTCGGGGAAAACTCCCCGGCGCCGGGGCCGCCGGCTGCGCCCCATCGTCGCGGCTCGTTTTCCGGGTGGCCGCGACATACCCCGAGCGTGAAAGGGCCCTGCTCCACGCGGCCCTGGGCGCTGACCAGGGCTGCCCAACGCCGGCCAATTCTCACGAGCGTTCTGCCCAAATCGATCCCGATTTGGGCAGAACGCTCGTGAGAATTGGCCGGAAAACGCCCGGCGAACACACTTCGGGCACCAGAGGGCCGCAGGGACGCCCCCCCCGGGCCCTGTCCGGGATCACGTGTCGGCGCGTTCCGGCACCGCCAGGAGGAGCTCCGGGAGGCGGGCCCCGGGGAGGCCGACGCCTCCCGCTCCTCAGCCTCCGGCGGTCCCCTCCCTGGCACCGGCCGCTGGGGCCGGGCCAGCCCCGAAAGCCGGGCCCGGGCCCGGGCCTGCTTGTTCAGCCTTCCGTTGCCAGGGGCCTGTGCCTGGGGGCCTCCGCATGGGGAACACTGAGTCCCGCGCCACGAGTCCCCCCGACCGTCCCGGCGACCACGGCACCTTTCGCGGCTTCGTCCCAGCCGTGGAGTGAGAGATCACTCCGTTCCCCCACAGAGGCCAGCCCCCTCCACGGGCGCCCCGGCCGCCCACCACGGCGGAGGCGGACGCCCGGCCACGGCGCCTCCATCCACTCTGCTCGGGGAAAACTCCCCGGCGCCGGGGCCGCCGGCCGCGCCCCATCGTCGCCGCTCGTTTTCCGGGTGGCCGCGCCATGCCCCGAGCGAGAAAGGGCCCTGCTCCACGCGGCCCTGGGCGCTGACCAGGGCTGCCCAACGCCGGCCAATTCTCACGAGCGTTCTGCCCAAATCGATCCCGATTTGGGCAGAACGCTCGTGAGAATTGGCCGGAAAACGCCCGGCGAACACACTTCGCGCACCACAGGGCCGCAGGGCCGCCCCCCCGGGGCCCTGTACGGGATCGCGTGTCGGCGCGTTCCGGCACCGCCAGGAGGAGCACCGGGAGGCGGGCCCCGGGGAGGCCGACGCCTCCCGCTCCTCAGCCTCCGGGGGTCCCCTCCCTGGCGCCGGCCGCTGGGGCCGGGCCAGCCCCGAAAGCCGGGCCCGTGCCCGGGCCTGCTTGCTCAGCCTTCCGTTGCCAGGGGCCTGAGCCTGGGGGCCTCCGCCTGGGGAACCCTGAGTCCCACGCCACGAATCCCCCCGACCGTCCCGGCGACAACGGCACCTTTCGCTGCTTCGTCCAAGCCGTGGAGTGAGAGATCACTCCGTTCCCCCACAGAGGCCAGCCCCCTCCACGGGCACCCCGGCCGCCCGCCTCGGCGGAGGCGGACGCCCGGCCACGGCGCCTCCATCCACTCTGCTCGGGGAAAACACCCCGGCGCCGGGGCCGCCGGCCGCGCCCCATCGTCGCGGCTCGTTTTCCGGGTGGCTGCGCCATGCCCCGAGCGAGAAAGGGGCCTGCTCCACGCGGCACTGGGCGCTGACCAGGGCTGCCCAACGCCGGCCAATTCTCACGAGCGTTCTGCCCAAATCGGGATCGATTTGGGCAGAACGCTCGTGAGAATTGGCCGGAAAACGCCCGGCGAACACACTTCGCGCACCACAGGGCCGCAGGGCCGCCCCCCCGGGGCCCTGTACGGGATCGCGTGTCGGCGCGTTCCGGCACCGCCAGGAGGAGCACCGGGAGGCGGGCCCCGGGGAGGCCGACGCCTCCCGCTCCTCAGCCTCCGGGGGTCCCCTCCCTGGCGCCGGCCGCTGGGGCCGGGCCAGCCCCGAAAGCCGGGCCCGTGCCCGGGCCTGCTTGCTCAGCCTTCCGTTGCCAGGGGCCTGAGCCTGGGGGCCTCCGCCTGGGGAACCCTGAGTCCCACGCCACGAATCCCCCCGACCGTCCCGGCGACAACGGCACCTTTCGCTGCTTCGTCCAAGCCGTGGAGTGAGAGATCACTCCGTTCCCCCACAGAGGCCAGCCCCCTCCACGGGCACCCCGGCCGCCCGCCTCGGCGGAGGCGGACGCCCGGCCACGGCGCCTCCATCCACTCTGCTCGGGGAAAACACCCCGGCGCCGGGGCCGCCGGCCGCGCCCCATCGTCGCGGCTCGTTTTCCGGGTGGCTGCGCCATGCCCCGAGCGAGAAAGGGGCCTGCTCCACGCGGCACTGGGCGCTGACCAGGGCTGCCCAACGCCGGCCAATTCTCACGAGCGTTCTGCCCAAATCGATCCCGATTTGGGCAGAACGCTCGTGAGAATTGGCCGGAAAACGCCCGGCGAACACACTTCGGGCACCAGAGGTCCGCAGGGCCGCCCCCCCCGGGGCCCTGTCTGGGTCGCGTGTCGTCTCGTTCCGGCACCGCCAGGAGGAGCTCCGGGAGGCGTGCCCCGGGGAGGCCGACGCCTCCCGCTCCTCAGCCTCCGGGGGTCCCCTCCCTGGCGCCGGCCGCTGGGGCCGGGCCGGCCCCGAAAGCCGGCCCCGGGCCCGGGCCTGCTTGCTCAGCCTTCCGTTGCCAGGGGCCTGAGACTGGGGGCCTCCGCATGGGGAACCCTGAGTCCCGCGCCACGAGTCCCCCCGACCGTCCCGGCGACCACCGCACCTTTCGCGGCTTCGTCCCAGCCGTGGAGTGAGAGATCACTCCGTTCCCCCACAGAGGCCAGCCACCTCCACGGGCGCCCCGGCCGCCCGCCACGGCGGAGGCGGACGCCCGGCCACGGCGCCTCCATCCACTCTGCTCGGGGAAATCTCCCCGGCGCCGGGGCCGCCGGCTGCGCCCCATCGTCGCGGATCGTTTTCCGGGTGGCCGCGACATACCCCGAGCGTGAAAGGGCCCTGCTCCACGCGGCCCTGGGCGCTGACCAGGGCTGCCCAACGCCGGCCAATTCTCACGAGCGTTCTGCCCAAATCGATCCCGATTTGGGCAGAACGCTCGTGAGAATTGGCCGGAAAACGCCCGGCGAACACACTTCGCGCACCACAGGGCCGCAGGGCCGCCCCCCCGGGGCCCTGTACGGGATCGCGTGTCGGCGCGTTCCGGCACCGCCAGGAGGAGCACCGGGAGGCGGGCCCCGGGGAGGCCGACGCCTCCCGCTCCTCAGCCTCCGGGGGTCCCCTCCCTGGCGCCGGCCGCTGGGGCCGGGCCAGCCCCGAAAGCCGGGCCCGTGCCCGGGCCTGCTTGCTCAGCCTTCCGTTGCCAGGGGCCTGAGCCTGGGGGCCTCCGCCTGGGGAACCCTGAGTCCCACGCCACGAATCCCCCCGACCGTCCCGGCGACAACGGCACCTTTCGCTGCTTCGTCCAAGCCGTGGAGTGAGAGATCACTCCGTTCCCCCACAGAGGCCAGCCCGCTCCACGGGCACCCCGGCCGCCCGCCTCGGCGGAGGCGGACGCCCGGCCACGGCGCCTCCATCCACTCTGCTCGGGGAAAACACCCCGGCGCCGGGGCCGCCGGCCGCGCCCCATCGTCGCGGCTCGTTTACCGGGTGGCTGCGCCATGCCCCGAGCGAGAAAGGGGCCTGCTCCACGCGGCACTGGGCGCTGACCAGGGCTGCCCAACGCCGGCCAATTCTCACGAGCGTTCTGCCCAAATCGATCCCGATTTGGGCAGAACGCTCGTGAGAATTGGCCGGAAAACGCCCGGCGAACACACTTCGGGCACCAGAGGTCCGCAGGGCCGCCCCCCCGGGGCCCTGTCTGGGTCGCGTGTCGTCTCGTTCCGGCACCGCCAGGAGGAGCTCCGGGAGGCGTGCCCCGGGGAGGCCGACGCCTCCCGCTCCTCAGCCTCCGGGGGTCCCCTCCCTGGCGCCGGCCGCTGGGGCCGGGCCGGCCCCGAAAGCCGGCCCCGGGCCCGGGCCTGCTTGCTCAGCCTTCCGTTGCCAGGGGCCTGAGACTGGGGGCCTCCGCATGGGGAACCCTGAGTCCCGCGCCACGAGTCCCTCCGACCGTCCCGGCGACAACCGCACCTTTCGCGGCTTCGTCCCAGCCGTGGAGTGAGAGATCACTCCGTTCCCCCACAGAGGCCAGCCACCTCCACGGGCGCCCCGGCCGCCCGCCACGGCGGAGGCGGACGCCCGGCCACGGCGCCTCCATCCACTCTGCTCGGGGAAATCTCCCCGGCGCCGGGGCCGCCGGCTGCGCCCCATCGTCGCGGCTCGTTTTCCGGGTGGCCGCGACATACCCCGAGCGTGAAAGGGCCCTGCTCCACGCGGCACTGGGCGCTGACCAGGGCTGCCCAACGCCGGCCAATTCTCACGAGCGTTCTGCCCAAATCGATCCCGATTTGGGCAGAACGCTCGTGAGAATTGGCCGGAAAACGCCCGGCGAACACACTTCGGGCACCACAGGGCCGCAGGGCCGCCCCCCTGGGGCCCTGTCCAGGATCGCGTGTCGTCGCGTTCCGGCACCGCCAGGAGGAGCACCGGGAGGCGGGCCCCGGGGAGGCCGACGCCTCCCGCTCCTCAGCCTCCGGGGTTCCCCTCCCTGGCGCCGGCCGCTGGTGCCGGGCCAGCCCCGAAAGCCGGGCCCGGGCCCGGGCCTGCTTGCTCAGCCTTCCGTTGCCAGGGGCCTGAGCCTGGGGGCCTCCGCATGGGGAACCCTGAGTCCCGCGCCACGAGTCCCCCCGACCGTCCCGGCGACCACGGCACCTTTCGCGGCTTCGTCCCAGCCGTGGAGTGAGAGATCACTCCGTCCCCCACAGAGGCCAGCCCCCTCCACGGACGCCCCGGCCGCCCGCCACGGCGGAGGCGGACGCCCGGCCACGGCGCCTCCATCCACTCTGCTCGGGGAAAACTCCCCGGCGCCGGGGCCGCCGGCTGCGCCCCATCGTCGCGGCTCGTTTTCCGGGTGGCCGCGACATACCCCGAGCGTGAAAGGGCCCTGCTCCACGCGGCCCTGGGCGCTGACCAGGGCTGCCCAACGCCGGCCAATTCTCACGAGCGTTCTGCCCAAATCGATCCCGATTTGGGCAGAACGCTCGTGAGAATTGGCCGGAAAACGCCCGGCGAACACACTTCGGGCACCAGAGGGCCGCAGGGACGCCCCCCCCCGGGCCCTGTCCGGGATCACGTGTCGGCGCGTTCCGGCACCGCCAGGAGGAGCTCCGGGAGGCGGGCCCCGGGGAGGCCGACGCCTCCCGCTCCTCAGCCTCCGGCGGTCCCCTCCCTGGCACCGGCCGCTGGGGCCGGGCCAGCCCCGAAAGCCGGGCCCGGGCCCGGGCCTGCTTGTTCAGCCTTCCGTTGCCAGGGGCCTGTGCCTGGGGGCCTCCGCATGGGGAACACTGAGTCCCGCGCCACGAGTCCCCCCGACCGTCCCGGCGACCACGGCACCTTTCGCGGCTTCGTCCCAGCCGTGGAGTGAGAGATCACTCCGTTCCCCCACAGAGGCCAGCCCCCTCCACGGGCGCCCCGGCCGCCCACCACGGCGGAGGCGGACGCCCGGCCACGGCGCCTCCATCCACTCTGCTCGGGGAAAACTCCCCGGCGCCGGGGCCGCCGGCCGCGCCCCATCGTCGCGGCTCGTTTTCCGGGTGGCCGCGCCATGCCCCGAGCGAGAAAGGGCCCTGCTCCACGCGGCCCTGGGCGCTGACCAGGGCTGCCCAACGCCGGCCAATTCTCACGAGCGTTCTGCCCAAATCGATCCCGATTTGGGCAGAACGCTCGTGAGAATTGGCCGGAAAACGCCCGGCGAACACACTTCGCGCACCACAGGGCCGCAGGGCCGCCCCCCCGGGGCCCTGTACGGGATCGCGTGTCGGCGCGTTCCGGCACCGCCAGGAGGAGCACCGGGAGGCGGGCCCCGGGGAGGCCGACGCCTCCCGCTCCTCAGCCTCCGGGGGTCCCCTCCCTGGCGCCGGCCGCTGGGGCCGGGCCAGCCCCGAAAGCCGGGCCCGTGCCCGGGCCTGCTTGCTCAGCCTTCCGTTGCCAGGGGCCTGAGCCTGGGGGCCTCCGCCTGGGGAACCCTGAGTCCCACGCCACGAATCCCCCCGACCGTCCCGGCGACAACGGCACCTTTCGCTGCTTCGTCCAAGCCGTGGAGTGAGAGATCACTCCGTTCCCCCACAGAGGCCAGCCCCCTCCACGGGCACCCCGGCCGCCCGCCTCGGCGGAGGCGGACGCCCGGCCACGGCGCCTCCATCCACTCTGCTCGGGGAAAACACCCCGGCGCCGGGGCCGCCGGCCGCGCCCCATCGTCGCGGCTCGTTTTCCGGGTGGCTGCGCCATGCCCCGAGCGAGAAAGGGGCCTGCTCCACGCGGCACTGGGCGCTGACCAGGGCTGCCCAACGCCGGCCAATTCTCACGAGCGTTCTGCCCAAATCGGGATCGATTTGGGCAGAACGCTCGTGAGAATTGGCCGGAAAACGCCCGGCGAACACACTTCGCGCACCACAGGGCCGCAGGGCCGCCCCCCCGGGGCCCTGTACGGGATCGCGTGTCGGCGCGTTCCGGCACCGCCAGGAGGAGCACCGGGAGGCGGGCCCCGGGGAGGCCGACGCCTCCCGCTCCTCAGCCTCCGGGGGTCCCCTCCCTGGCGCCGGCCGCTGGGGCCGGGCCAGCCCCGAAAGCCGGGCCCGTGCCCGGGCCTGCTTGCTCAGCCTTCCGTTGCCAGGGGCCTGAGCCTGGGGGCCTCCGCCTGGGGAACCCTGAGTCCCACGCCACGAATCCCCCCGACCGTCCCGGCGACAACGGCACCTTTCGCTGCTTCGTCCAAGCCGTGGAGTGAGAGATCACTCCGTTCCCCCACAGAGGCCAGCCCCCTCCACGGGCACCCCGGCCGCCCGCCTCGGCGGAGGCGGACGCCCGGCCACGGCGCCTCCATCCACTCTGCTCGGGGAAAACACCCCGGCGCCGGGGCCGCCGGCCGCGCCCCATCGTCGCGGCTCGTTTTCCGGGTGGCTGCGCCATGCCCCGAGCGAGAAAGGGGCCTGCTCCACGCGGCACTGGGCGCTGACCAGGGCTGCCCAACGCCGGTCAATTCTCACGAGCGTTCTGCCCAAATCGATCCCGATTTGGGCAGAACGCTCGTGAGAATTGGCCGGAAAACGCCCGGCGAACACACTTCGGGCACCAGAGGTCCGCAGGGCCGCGCCCCCGGGGCCCTGTCTGGGTCGCGTGTCGTCTCGTTCCGGCACCGCCAGGAGGAGCTCCGGGAGGCGTGCCCCGGGGAGGCCGACGCCTCCCGCTCCTCAGCCTCCGGGGGTCCCCTCCCTGGCGCCGGCCGCTGGGGCCGGGCCGGCCCCGAAAGCCGGCCCCGGGCCCGGGCCTGCTTGCTCAGCCTTCCGTTGCCAGGGGCCTGAGACTGGGGGCCTCCGCATGGGGAACCCTGAGTCCCGCGCCACGAGTCCCTCCGACCGTCCCGGCGACAACCGCACCTTTCGCGGCTTCGTCCCAGCCGTGGAGTGAGAGATCACTCCGTTCCCCCACAGAGGCCAGCCACCTCCACGGGCGCCCCGGCCGCCCGCCACGGCGGAGGCGGACGCCCGGCCACGGCGCCTCCATCCACTCTGCTCGGGGAAATCTCCCCGGCGCCGGGGCCGCCGGCTGCGCCCCATCGTCGCGGCTCGTTTTCCGGGTGGCCGCGACATACCCCGAGCGTGAAAGGGCCCTGCTCCACGCGGCACTGGGCGCTGACCAGGGCTGCCCAACGCCGGCCAATTCTCACGAGCGTTCTGCCCAAATCGATCCCGATTTGGGCAGAACGCTCGTGAGAATTGGCCGGAAAACGCCCGGCGAACACACTTCGGGCACCAGAGGGCCGCAGGGACGCCCCCCCCGGGCCCTGTCCGGGATCACGTGTCGGCGCGTTCCGGCACCGCCAGGAGGAGCTCCGGGAGGCGGGCCCCGGGGAGGCCGACGCCTCCCGCTCCTCAGCCTCCGGCGGTCCCCTCCCTGGCGCCGGCCGCTGGGGCCGGGCCAGCCCCGAAAGCCGGGCCCGGGCCCGGGCCTGCTTGTTCAGCCTTCCGTTGCCAGGGGCCTGTGCCTGGGGGCCTCCGCAATGGGAACACTGAGTCCCGCGCCACGAGTCCCCCCGACCGTCCCGGCGACCACGGCACCTTTCGCGGCTTCGTCCCAGCCGTGGAGTGAGAGATCACTCCGTTCCCCCACAGAGGCCAGCCCCCTCCACGGGCGCCCCGGCCGCCCACCACGGCGGAGGCGGACGCCCGGCCACGGCGCCTCCATCCACTCTGCTCGGGGAAAACTCCCCGGCGCCGGGGCCGCCGGCCGCGCCCCATCGTCGCGGCTCGTTTTCCGGGTGGCCGCGCCATGCCCCGAGCGAGAAAGGGCCCTGCTCCACGCGGCCCTGGGCGCTGACCAGGGCTGCCCAACGCCGGCCAATTCTCACGAGCGTTCTGCCCAAATCGATCCCGATTTGGGCAGAACGCTCGTGAGAATTGGCCGGAAAACGCCCGGCGAACACACTTCGCGCACCACAGGGCCGCAGGGCCGCCCCCCCGGGGCCCTGTACGGGATCGCGTGTCGGCGCGTTCCGGCACCGCCAGGAGGAGCACCGGGAGGCGGGCCCCGGGGAGGCCGACGCCTCCCGCTCCTCAGCCTCCGGGGGTCCCCTCCCTGGCGCCGGCCGCTGGGGCCGGGCCAGCCCCGAAAGCCGGGCCCGTGCCCGGGCCTGCTTGCTCAGCCTTCCGTTGCCAGGGGCCTGAGCCTGGGGGCCTCCGCCTGGGGAACCCTGAGTCCCACGCCACGAATCCCCCCGACCGTCCCGGCGACAACGGCACCTTTCGCTGCTTCGTCCAAGCCGTGGAGTGAGAGATCACTCCGTTCCCCCACAGAGGCCAGCCCCCTCCACGGGCACCCCGGCCGCCCGCCTCGGCGGAGGCGGACGCCCGGCCACGGCGCCTCCATCCACTCTGCTCGGGGAAAACACCCCGGCGCCGGGGCCGCCGGCCGCGCCCCATCGTCGCGGTTCGTTTTCCGGGTGGCTGCGCCATGCCCCGAGCGAGAAAGGGGCCTGCTCCACGCGGCACTGGGCGCTGACCAGGGCTGCCCAACGCCGGCCAATTCTCACGAGCGTTCTGCCCAAATCGGGATCGATTTGGGCAGAACGCTCGTGAGAATTGGCCGGAAAACGCCCGGCGAACACACTTCGGGCACCAGAGGTCCGCAGGTCCGCCCCCCCGGGGCCCTGTCTGGGTCTCGTGTCGTCTCGTTCCGGCACCGCCAGGAGGAGCTCCGGGAGGCGTGCCCCGGGGAGGCCGACGCCTCCCGCTCCTCAGCATCCGGGGGTCCCCTCCCTGGCGCCGGCCGCTGGGGCCGGGCCGGCCCCGAAAGCCGGCCCCGGGCCCGGGCCTGCTTGCTCAGCCTTCCGTTGCCAGGGGCCTGAGCCTGGGGGCCTCCGCACGGGGAACCCTGAGTCCCGCGCCACAAGTCCCCCCGACCGTCCCGGCGACAACGGCACCTTTCGCGGCTTCGTCCCAGCCGTGGAGTGAGAGATCACTCCGTTCCCCCACAGAGGCCAGGCCCCTCCACGGGCGCCCCGGCCGCCCGCCACGGCGGAGGCGGACGCCCGGCCACGGCGCCGCCATCCACTCTGCTCGGGGAAAACTCCCCGGCGCCGGGGCCGCCGGCCGCGCCACATCGTCGCGGCTCGTTTTTTAGGTGGCCGCGCCATGCCCCGAGCGAGAAAGGGCCCTGCTCCACGCGGCACTGGTCGCTGACCAGGGCTGCCCAACACCGGCCAATTCTCACGAGCGTTCTGCGATTTGGGCAGAACGCTCGTGAGAATTGGCCGGAAAACGCCCGGCGAACACACTTCGGGCACCACAGGGCCGCAGGGCCGCCCCCCCGGGGCCCTGTGCGGGATCGCGTGTCGTCGCGTTCCGGCACCGCCAGGAGGAGCTCCGGGAGGCGGGCCCCGGGGAGGCCGACGCCTCCCGCTCCTCAGCCTCCGGGGGTCCCCTCCCCGGCGCCGGCCGCTGGGGTCAGGCCAGCCCCGAAAGCCGGGCCCGGGCCCGGGCCTGCTTGCTCAGCCTTCCGTTGCCAGGGGCCTGAGCCTGGGGGCCTCCGCATGGGGAACCCTGAGTCCCGCGCCAGGAGTTCCCCCGACCGTCCCGGCGACAACGGCACCTTTCGCGGCTTCGTCCCAGCCGTGGAGTGAGAGATCACACCGTTCCCCCACAGAGGCCAGCCCCCTCCACGGGCGCCCCGGCCGCCCGCCACGGCGGAGGCGGACGCTCGGCCACGGCGCCTCCATCCACTCTGCTCGGGGAAAACTCCCCGGCGCCGGGGCCGCCGGCCGCGCCCCATCGTCGCGGCTCGTTTTCCGTGTGGCCGCGCCATGCCCCGAGCGAGAAAGGGCCCTGCTCCACGCGGCCCTGGGCGCTGTCCAGGGCTGCCCAACGCCGGCCAATTCTCACGAGCGTTCTGCCCAAATCGATCCCGATTTGGGCAGAACGCTCGTGAGAATTGGCCGGAAAACGCCCGGCGAACACACTTCGGGCACCAGAGGGCCGCAGGGCCGCCCCCCCCGGGGCCCTGTCCGGGATCGCGTGTCGGCGCGTTCCGGCACCGCCAGGAGGAGCTCCGGGAGGCGGGCCCCGGGGAGGCCGACGCCTCCCGCTCCACAGCCTCCGGGGGTCCCCTCCCTGGCGCCGGCCGCTGGGGCCGGGCCAGCCCCGAAAGCCTTGCCCGCCCCGGGCCTGCTTGCTCAGCCTTCCGTTGCCAGGGGCCTGAGCCTGGGGGCCTCCGCATGGGGAACCCTGAGTCCCGCGCCACGAGTCCCCCCGACCGTCCCGGCGACCACGGCACCTTTCGCGGCTTCGTCCCAGCCGTGGAGTGAGAGATCACTCCGTTCCCCCACAGAGGCCAGCCCCCTCCAAGGGCGCCCCGGCCGCCCGCCACGGCGGAGGCGGACGCCCGGCCATGGCGCCTCCATCCACTCTGCTCGGGGAAAACTCCGCGGCGCCGGGGCCGCCGGCTGCGCCCCATCGTCGCGGCTCGTTTTCCGTGTGGCCGCGCCATGCCCCGAGCGAGAAAGGGCCCTGCTCCACGCGGCCCTGGGCGCTGTCCAGGGCTGCCCAACGCCGGCCAATTCTCACGAGCGTTCTGCCCAAATCGATCCCGATTTGGGCAGAACGCTCGTGAGAATTGGCCGGAAAACGCCCGGCGAACACACTTCGGCACCAGAGGGCCGCAGGGCCGCCCCCCCGGGGCCCTGTCCGGGATCGCGTGTCGGCGCGTTCCGGCACCGCCAGGAGGAGCTCCGGGAGGCGGGCCCCGGGGAGGCCGACGCCTCCCGCTCCTCAGCCTCCGGGGGTCCCCTCCGTGGCGCCGGCCACTGGGGCCGGGCCAGCCCCGAAAGCCGGGCCCGTGCCCGGGTCTGCTTGCTCAGCCTTCCGTTGCCAGGGGCCTGAGACTGGGGGCCTCCGCATGGGGAACCCTGAGTCCCGCGCCACGAGTCCCCCCGACCGTCCCGGCGACCACGGCACTTTTCGCGGCTTCGTCCCAGCCGTGGAGTGAGAGATCACTCCGTTCCCCCACAGAGGCCAGCCCCCTCCACGGGCGCCCCGGCCGCCTGCCACGGCGGAGGCGGACGCCTGGCCACGGCGCCTCCATCCACTCTGCTCGGGGAAAACTCCCCGGGCCCGGGGCCGCCGGCCACGCCCCATCGTCGCGGCTCGTTTTCCGGGTGGCCGCTCAATGCCCCGAGCGAGAAAGGGCCCTGCTCCACGCGGACCTGGGCGCTGACCAGGGCTGCCCAACGCCGGCCAATTCTCACGAGCGTTCTGCCCAAATCGATCCCGATTTGGGCAGAACGCTCGTGAGAATTGGCCGGAAAACGCCCGGCGAACACACTTCGGGCACCAGAGGTCCGCAGGGCCGCCCCCCCGGGGCCCTGTCTGGGTCGCGTGTCGTCTCGTTCCGGCACCGCCAGGAGGAGCTCCGGGAGACGTGCCCCGGGGAGGCCGACGCCTCCCGCTCCTCAGCCTCCGGGGGTCCCCTCCCTGGCGCCGGCCGCTGGGGCCGGGCCGGCCCCGAAAGCCGGCCCCGGGCCCGGGCCTGCTTGCTCAGCCTTCCGTTGCCAGGGGCCTGAGCCTGGGGGCCTCCGCACGGGGAACCCTGAGTCCCGCGCCACGAGTCCCCCCGACCGTCCCGGCGACAACGGCACCTTTCGCGGCTTCGTCCCAGCCGTGGAGTGAGAGATCACTCCGTTCCCCCACAGAGGCCAGGCCCCTCCACGGGCGCCCCGGCCGCCCGCCACGGCGGAGGCGGACGCCCGGCCACGGCGCCGCCATCCACTCTGCTCGGGGAAAACTCCCCGGCGCCGGGGCCGCCGGCCGCGCCACATCGTCGCGGCTCATTTTTTAGGTGGCCGCGCCATGCCCCGAGCGAGAAAGGGCCCTGCTCCACGCGGCACTGGTCGCTGACCAGGGCTGCCCAACACCGGCCAATTCTCACGAGCGTTCTGCGATTTGGGCAGAACGCTCGTGAGAATTGGCCGGAAAACGCCCGGCGAACACACTTCGGGCACCACAGGGCCGCAGGGCCGCCCCCCCGGGGCCCTGTGCGGGATCGCGTGTCGTCGCGTTCCGGCACCGCCAGGAGGAGCTCCGGGAGGCGTGCCCCGGGGAGGCCGACGCCTCCCGCTCCTCAGCCTCCGGGGGTCCCCTCCCTGGCGCCGGCCGCTGGGGTCGGGCCAGCCCCGAAAGCCGGGCCCGGGCCCGGGCCTGCTTGCTCAGCCTTCCGTTGCCAGGGGCCTGAGCCTGGGGGCCTCCGCATGGGGAACCCTGAGTCCCGCGCCCGGAGTTCCCCCGACCGTCCCGGCGACAACGGCACCTTTCGCGGCTTCGTCCCAGCCGTGGAGTGAGAGATCACACCGTTCCCCCACAGAGGCCAGCCCCCTCCACGGGCGCCCCGGCCGCCCGCCACGGCGGAGGCGGACGCTCGGCCACGGCGCCTCCATCCACTCTGCTCGGGGAAAACTCCCCGGCGCCGGGGCCGCCGGCCGCGCCCCATCGTCGCGGCTCGTTTTCCGTGTGGCCGCGCCATGCCCCGAGCGAGAAAGGGCCCTGCTCCACGCGGCCCTGGGCGCTGTCCAGGGCTGCCCAACGCCGGCCAATTCCCACGAGCGTTCTGCCCAAATCGATCCCGATTTGGGCAGAACGCTCGTGAGAATTGGCCGGAAAACGCCCGGCGAACACACTTCGGGCACCACAGGGCCGCAGGGCCGCCCCCCCGGGGCCCTGTCTGGGATCGCGTGTCGTCGCCTTCCGGCACCGCCAGGAGGAGCTCCGGGAGGCGGGCCCCGGGGAGGCCGACGCCTCCCGCTCCTCAGGTTCCGGGGGTCCCATCCCTGGCGCCGGCCGCTGGGGCCGGGCCAGCCCCGAAAGACGGGCCCGGGCCCGGGCCTGCTTGCTCAGCCTTCCGTTGCCAGGGGCCTGAGCCTGGGGGCCTCCGCATGGTGAACACTGAGTCCCGTGCCACGAGTCCCCCCGACCGTCCCGGCGACAACGGCACCTTTCGCTGCTTCGTCCCAGCCGTGGAGTGAGAGATCACTCCGTTCCCCCACAGAGGCCAGCCCCCTCCACGGGCGCCCCGGCCGCCCGCCACGGCGGAGGCGGACGCCCGGCCACGGCGCCTCCATCCACTCTGCTCGGGGAAAACTCCCCGGCGCCGGGGCCGCCGGCCGCGCCCCATCGTCGCGGCTCGTTTTCCGGGTGGCCGCGCCATGCCCCGAGCGAGAAAGGGCCCTGCTCCACGCGGCCCTGGGCGCTGACCAGGGCTGCCCAACGCCGGCCAATTCTCACGAGCGTTCTGCCCAAATCGATCCCGATTTGGGCAGAACGCTCGTGAGAATTGGCCGGAAAACGCCCGGCGAACACACTTCGCGCACCACAGGGCCGCAGGGCCGCCCCCCCGGGGCCCTGTACGGGATCGCGTGTCGGCGCGTTCCGGCACCGCCAGGAGGAGCACCGGGAGGCGGGCCCCGGGGAGGCCGACGCCTCCCGCTCCTCAGCCTCCGGGGGTCCCCTCCCTGGCGCCGGCCACTGGGGCCGGGCCAGCCCCGAAAGCCGGGCCCGTGCCCGGGCCTGCTTGCTCAGCCTTCCGTTGCCAGGGGCCTGAGCCTGGGGGCCTCCGCCTGGGGAACCCTGAGTCCCACGCCACGAATCCCCCCGACCGTCCCGGCGACAACGGCACCTTTCGCTGCTTCGTCCAAGCCGTGGAGTGAGAGATCACTCCGTTCCCCCACAGAGGCCAGCCCGCTCCACGGGCACCCCGGCCGCCCGCCTCGGCGGAGGCGGACGCCCGGCCACGGCGCCTCCATCCACTCTGCTCGGGGAAAACACCCCGGCGCCGGGGCCGCCGGCCGCGCCCCATCGTCGCGGCTCGTTTTCCGGGTGGCTGCGCCATGCCCCGAGCGAGAAAGGGGCCTGCTCCACGCGGCACTGGGCGCTGACCAGGGCTGCCCAACGCCGGCCAATTCTCACGAGCGTTCTGCCCAAATCGATCCCGATTTGGGCAGAACGCTCGTGAGAATTGGCCGGAAAACGCCCGGCGAACACACTTCGGGCACCAGAGGTCCGCAGGGCCGCCCCCCCGGGGCCCTGTCTGGGTCGCGTGTCGTCTCGTTCCGGCACCGCCAGGAGGAGCTCCGGGAGGCGTGCCCCGGGGAGGCCGACGCCTCCCGCTCCTCAGCCTCCGGGGGTCCCCTCCCTGGCGCCGGCCGCTGGGGCCGGGCCGGCCCCGAAAGCCGGCCCCGGGCCCGGGCCTGCTTGCTCAGCCTTCCGTTGCCAGGGGCCTGAGACTGGGGGCCTCCGCATGGGGAACCCTGAGTCCCGCGCCACGAGTCCCTCCGACCGTCCCGGCGACAACCGCACCTTTCGCGGCTTCGTCCCAGCCGTGGAGTGAGAGATCACTCCGTTCCCCCACAGAGGCCAGCCACCTCCACGGGCGCCCCGGCCGCCCGCCACGGCGGAGGCGGACGCCCGGCCACGGCGCCTCCATCCACTCTGCTCGGGGAAATCTCCCCGGCGCCGGGGCCGCCGGCTGCGCCCCATCGTCGCGGCTCGTTTTCCGGGTGGCCGCGACATACCCCGAGCGTGAAAGGGCCCTGCTCCACGCGGCACTGGGCGCTGACCAGGGCTGCCCAACGCCGGCCAATTCTCACGAGCGTTCTGCCCAAATCGATCCCGATTTGGGCAGAACGCTCGTGAGAATTGGCCGGAAAACGCCCGGCGAACACACTTCGGGCACCACAGGGCCGCAGGGCCGCCCCCCTGGGGCCCTGTCCGGGATCGCGTGTCGTCGCGTTCCGGCACCGCCAGGAGGAGCACCGGGAGGCGGGCCCCGGGGAGGCCGACGCCTCCCGCTCCTCAGCCTCCGGGGTTCCCCTCCCTGGCGCCGGCCGCTGGTGCCGGGCCAGCCCCGAAAGCCGCGCCCGGGCCCGGGCCTGCTTGCTCAGCCTTCCGTTGCCAGGGGCCTGAGCCTGGGGGCCTCCGCATGGGGAACCCTGAGTCCCGCGCCACGAGTCCCCCCGACCGTCCCGGCGACCACGGCACCTTTCGCGGCTTCGTCCCAGCCGTGGATTGAGAGATCACTCCGTCCCCCACAGAGGCCAGCCCCCTCCACGGACGCCCCGGCCGCCCGCCACGGCGGAGGCGGACGCCCGGCCACGGCGCCTCCATCCACTCTGCTCGGGGAAATCTCCCCGGCGCCGGGGCCGCCGGCTGCGCCCCATCGTCGCGGCTCGTTTTCCGGGTGGCCGCGACATACCCCGAGCGAGAAAGGGCCCTGCTCCACGCGGCCCTGGGCGCTGACCAGGGCTGCCCAACGCCGGCCAATTCTCACGAGCGTTCTGCCCAAATCGATCCCGATTTGGGCAGAACGCTCGTGAGAATTGGCCGGAAAACGCCCGGCGAACACACTTCGCGCACCACAGGGCCGCAGGGCCGCCCCCCCGGGGCCCTGTACGGGATCGCGTGTCGGCGCGTTCCGGCACCGCCAGGAGGAGCACCGGGAGGCGGGCCCCGGGGAGGCCGACGCCTCCCGCTCCTCAGCCTCCGGGGGTCCCCTCCCTGGCGCCGGCCGCTGGGGCCGGGCCAGCCCCGAAAGCCGGGCCCGTGCCCGGGCCTGCTTGCTCAGCCTTCCGTTGCCAGGGGCCTGAGCCTGGGGGCCTCCGCCTGGGGAACCCTGAGTCCCACGCCACGAATCCCCCCGACCGTCCCGGCGACAACGGCACCTTTCGCTGCTTCGTCCAAGCCGTGGAGTGAGAGTTCACTCCGTTCCCCCACAGAGGCCAGCCCCCTCCACGGGCACCCCGGCCGCCCGCCTCGGCGGAGGCGGACGCCCGGCCACGGCGCCTCCATCCACTCTGCTCGGGGAAAACACCCCGGCGCCGGGGCCGCCGGCGGCG
This sequence comes from Meles meles, assembly GCF_922984935.1. Lineage (NCBI taxonomy): Eukaryota > Metazoa > Chordata > Mammalia > Carnivora > Mustelidae > Meles > Meles meles. The sequence goes on from NC_060071.1 coordinate 19,678, forward strand.
CCCCATCGTCGCGGCTCGTTTTCCGGGTGGCTGCGCCATGCCCCGAGCGAGAAAGGGGCCTGCTCCACGCGGCACTGGGCGCTGACCAGGGCTGCCCAACGCCGGCCAATTCTCACGAGCGTTCTGCCCAAATCGATCCCGATTTGGGCAGAACGCTCGTGAGAATTGGCCGGAAAACGCCCGGCGAACACACTTCGGGCACCAGAGGTCCGCAGGGCCGCCCCCCCGGGGCCCTGTCTGGGTCGCGTGTCGTCTCGTTCCGGCACCGCCAGGAGGAGCTCCGGGAGGCGTGCCCCGGGGAGGCCGACGCCTCCCGCTCCTCAGCCTCCGGGGGTCCCCTCCCTGGCGCCGGCCGCTGGGGCCGGGCCGGCCCCGAAAGCCGGCCCCGGGCCCGGGCCTGCTTGCTCAGCCTTCCGTTGCCAGGGGCCTGAGACTGGGGGCCTCCGCATGGGGAACCCTGAGTCCCGCGCCACGAGTCCCCCCGACCGTCCCGGCGACAACCGCACCTTTCGCGGCTTCGTCCCAGCCGTGGAGTGAGAGATCACTCCGTTCCCCCACAGAGGCCAGCCACCTCCACGGGCGCCCCGGCCGCCCGCCACGGCGGAGGCGGACGCCCGGCCACGGCGCCTCCATCCACTCTGCTCGGGGAAATCTCCCCGGCGCCGGGGCCGCCGGCTGCGCCCCATCGTCGCGGATCGTTTTCCGGGTGGCCGCGACATACCCCGAGCGTGAAAGGGCCCTGCTCCACGCGGCACTGGGCGCTGACCAGGGCTGCCCAACGCCGGCCAATTCTCACGAGCGTTCTGCCCAAATCGATCCCGATTTGGGCAGAACGCTCGTGAGAATTGGCCGGAAAACGCCCGGCGAACACACTTCGGGCACCACAGGGCCGCAGGGCCGCCCCCCTGGGGCCCTGTCCGGGATCGCGTGTCGTCGCGTTCCGGCACCGCCAGGAGGAGCACCGGGAGGCGGGCCCCGGGGAGGCCGACGCCTCCCGCTCCTCAGCCTCCGGGAGTCCCCTCCCTGGCGCCGGCCGCTGGGGCCGATCCAGCACCGAAACCCGGGCCCGGGCCCGGGCCTGCTTGCTCAGCCTTCCGTTGCCAGGGGCCTGAGCCTGGGGGCCTCCGCATGGGGAACCCTGAGTCCCGCTCCACGAGTCCCCCCGACCGTCCCGGCGACCACGGCACCTTTCGCGGCTTCGTCCAAGCCGTGGAGTGAGAGATCACTCCGTCCCCCACAGAGGCGAGCCCCCTCCACGGGCGCCCCGGCCGCCCGCCACGGCGGAGGCGGACGCCCGGCCACGGCGCCTCCATCCACTCTGCTCGGGGAAAACTCCCCGGCGCCGGGGCCGCCGGCTGCGCCCCATCGTCGCGGCTCGTTTTCCGGGTGGCCGCGACATACCCCGAGCGTGAAAGAGCCCTGCTCCACGCGGCACTGGGCGCTGACCAGGGCTGCCCAACGCCGGCCAATTCTCACGAGCGTTCTGCCCAAATCGATCCCGATTTGGGCAGAACGCTCGTGAGAATTGGCCGGAAAACGCCCGGCGAACACACTTCGGGCACCAGAGGGCCGCAGGGACGCCCCCCCCGGGCCCTGTCCGGGATCACGTGTCGGCGCGTTCCGGCACCGCCAGGAGGAGCTCCGGGAGGCGGGCCCCGGGGAGGCCGACGCCTCCCGCTCCTCAGCCTCCGGCGGTCCCCTCCCTGGCGCCGGCCGCTGGGGCCGGGCCAGCCCCGAAAGCCGGGCCCGGGCCCGGGCCTGCTTGTTCAGCCTTCCGTTGCCAGGGGCCTGTGCCTGGGGGCCTCCGCATGGGGAACACTGAGTCCCGCGCCACGAGTCCCCCCGACCGTCCCGGCGACCACGGCACCTTTCACGGCTTCGTCCCAGCCGTGGAGTGAGAGATCACTCCGTTCCCCCACAGAGGCCAGCCCCCTCCACGGGCGCCCCGGCCGCCCGCCACGGCGGAGGCGGACGCCCGGCCACGGCGCCTCCATCCACTCTCCTCGGGGAAAACTCCCCGGCGCCGGGGCCGCCGGCAGCGCCCCATCGTCGCGGCTCATTTTCCGGGTGGCCGCGCCATGCCCCGAGCGAGAAAGGGCCCTGCTCCACGCGGCCCGGGGCGCTGACCAGGGCTGCCCAACGCCGGCCAATTCTCACGAGCGTTCTGCCCAAATCGATCCCGATTTGGGCAGAACGCTCGTGAGAAGTGGCCGGAAAACGCCCGGCGAACACACTTCGGGCACCAGAGGGCCGCAGGGCCTCCCCCCCGGGGCCCTGTCCGGGATCGCGTGTCGGCGCGTTCCGGCACCGCCAGGAGGAGCTCCGGGAGGCGGGCCCCGGGGAGGCCGACGCCTCCCGCTCCTCAGCCTCCGGGGGTTCGCTCCGTGGCGCCGGCCGCTGGGGCCGGGCCAGCCCCGAAAGCCGGGCCCGGGCCCGGGCCTGCTTGCTCAGCCTTCCGTTGCCAGGGGCCTGAGCCTGGGGGCCTCCGCATGGGGAACCCTGAGTCCCGCGCCACGAGTCCCCCCGACCGTCCCGGCGACCACAGCACCTTTCGCGGCTTCGTCCCAGCCGTGGAGTGAGAGATCAGTCCGTTCCCCCACAGAGGCCAGCCCCCTCCACGGGCGCCCCGGCCACCCGCCACGGTGGAGGCGGACGCCCGGCCACGGCGCCTCCATCCACTCTGCTCGGGGAAAACTCCCCGGCGCCGGGGCCGCCGGCCGCGCCCCATCGTCGCGGCTCGTTTTCCGGGTGGCAGCGCCATGCCCCGAGCGAGAAAGGGCCCTGCTCCACGCGGCACTGGGCGCTGACCAGGGCTGCCCAACGCCGGCCAATTCTCACGAGCGTTCTGCCCAAATCGATCCCGATTGGGCAGAAGGCTCGTGAGAATTGGCCGGAAAACGCCCGGCGAACACACTTCGGGCACCACAGGGCCGCAGGGCCGCCCCCCCGTGGCCCTGTCTGGGATCGCGTGTCGTCGCCTTCCGGCACCGCCAGGAGGAGCTCCGGGAGGCGGGCCCCGGGGAGGCCGACGCCTCCCGCTCCTCAGCTTCCGGGGGTCCCCTCCCTGGCGCCGGCCGCTGGGGCCGGGCCAGCCCCGAAAGACGGGCCCGGGCCCGGGCCTGCTTGCTCAGCCTTCCGTTGCCAGGGGCCTGAGCCTGGGGGCCTCCGCATGGTGAACACTGAGTCCCGTGCCACGAGTCCCCCCGACCGTCCCGGCGACAACGGCACCTTTCGCGGCTTCGTCCCAGCCGTGGAGTGAGAGATCACTCCGTTCCACCACAGAGGCCAGCCCCCTCCACGGGCGCCCCGGCCGCCCGCCACGGCGGAGGCGGACGCCCGGCCACGGCGCCTCCATCCACTCTGCTCGGGGAAAACTCCCCGGCGCCGGGGCCGCCGGCCGCGCCCCATCGTCGCGGCTCGTTTTCCGGGTGGCCGCGCCATGCCCCGAGCGAGAAAGGGCCCTGCTCCACGCGGCCCTGGGCGCTGACCAGGGCTGCCCAACGCCGGCCAATTCTCATGAGCGTTCTGCCCAAATCGATCCCGATTTGGGCAGAACGCTCGTGAGAATTGGCCGGAAAACGCCCGGCGAACACACTTCGCGCACCACAGGGCCGCAGGGCCGCCCCCCCGGGGCCCTGTACGGGATCGCGTGTCGGCGCGTTCCGGCACCGCCAGGAGGAGCACCGGGAGGCGGGCCCCGGGGAGGCCGACGCCTCCCGCTCCTCAGCCTCCGGGGGTCCCCTCCCTGGCGCCGGCCGCTGGGGCCGGGCCAGCCCCGAAAGCCGGGCCCGTGCCCGGGCCTGCTTGCTCAGCCTTCCGTTGCCAGGGGCCTGAGCCTGGGGGCCTCCGCCTGGGGAACCCTGAGTCCCACGCCACGAATCCCCCCGACCGTCCCGGCGACAACGGCACCTTTCGCTGCTTCGTCCAAGCCGTGGAGTGAGAGATCACTCCGTTCCCCCACAGAGGCCAGCCCCCTCCACGGGCACCCCGGCCGCCCGCCTCGGCGGAGGCGGACGCCCGGCCACGGCGCCTCCATCCACTCTGCTCGGGGAAAACACCCCGGCGCCGGGGCCGCCGGCCGCGCCCCATCATCGCGGCTCGTTTTCCGGGTGGCTGCGCCATGCCCCGAGCGAGAAAGGGGCCTGCTCCACGCGGCACTGGGCGCTGACCAGGGCTGCCCAACGCCGGCCAATTCTCACGAGCGTTCTGCCCAAATCGATCCCGATTTGGGCAGAACGCTCGTGAGAATTGGCCGGAAAACGCCCGGCGAACACACTTCGGGCACCACAGGGCCGCAGGGCCGCCCCCCCGGGGCCCTGTCCGGGATCGCGTGTCGTCGCCTTCCGGCACCGCCAGGAGGAGCTCCGGGAGGCGGGCCCCGGGGAGGCCGACGCCTCCCGCTCCTCAGCCTCCGGGGGTCCCCTCCCTGGCGCCGGCCGCTGGGGCCGGGCCAGCCCCGAAAGACGGGCCCGGGCCCGGGCCTGCTTGCTCAGCCTTTCGTTGCCAGGGGCCTGAGCCTGGGGGCCTCCGCATGGTGAACACTGAGTCCCGTGCCACGAGTCCCCCCGACCGTCCCGGCGACAACGGCACCTTTCGCGGCTTCGTCCCAGCCATGGAGTGAGAGATCACTCCGTTCCCCCACAGAGGCCAGCCCCCTCCACGGGCGCCCCGGCCGCCCGCCACGGCGGAGGCGGACGCCCGGCCACGGCGCCTCCATCCACTCTGCTCGGGGAAAACTCCGCGGCGCCGCGGCTGCTGGCCGCGCCCCATCGTCGCGGCTCGTTTTCCGGGTGGCCGCGACATGCCCCGAGCGAGAAAGGGCCCTGCTCCACGCGGAACTGGGCGCTGACCAGGGCTGCCCAATGCCGGCCAATTCTCACGAGCGTTCTGCCCAAATCGATCCAGATTTGGGCAGAACGCTCGTGAGAATTGGCCGGAAAACGCCCGGCGAACACACTTCGGGCACCACAGGGCCGCAGGGCGGCCCCCCACGGGGCCCTGTCCGGGACCGCGTGTCGTCGCGTTCCGGCACCGCCAGGAGGAGCTCCGGGAGGCGTGCCGCGGCGAGGCCGACGCCTCCCGCTCCTCAGCCTCCGGGGGTCCCCTCCCTGGCGCCGGCAGCTGGGGCCGGGCCAGCCACGAAAGCCGGGCCCGAGCCCGGGCCTGCTTGCTCAGCCTTCCGTTGCCAGGGGCCTGAGCCTGGGGGCCTCCCCATGGGGAACCCTGAGTCCCGCGCCACGAGTCCCCCGACCGTCCCGGCGACAACGGCACCCTTCGCGGCTTCGTCCTAGCCGCGGTGTCAGAGACCAGTCCGTTTCCCCACAGAGGCCAGCCCCCTCCAGGGGCGCCCCGGACGCCCGCTACGGCGGAGGCGGACGCCCGGCCACGGCGCCTTCATGCACTCTGCTCGGGGAATACTCCCCGGCGCCGTGGCTGCCGGCCGCGCCCCATCGTCGCGCCTCGTTTTCCGGGTGGCCGCGACATGCCCCGAGCGAGAAAGGGCCCCTGCTCTACGCAGAACTGGGCGCTGACCAGGGCTGCCCAACGCCGGCCAATTCTCACGAGCGTTCTGCCCAAATCGATCCCGATTTGGGCAGAACGCTCGTGAGAATTGGCCGGAAAACGCCCGGCGAACACACTTCGGGCACCACAGGGCCGCAGGGCGGCCCCCCACGGGGCCCTGTCCGGGACCGCGTGTCGTCGCGTTCCGGCACCGCCAGGAGGAGCTCCGGGAGGCGTGCCGCGGGGAGGCCGACTCCTCCCGCTCCTCAGCCTCCGGGGGTCCCCTCCCTGGCGCCGGCAGCTGGGGCCGGGCCAGCCACGAAAGCCGGGCCCGAGCCCGGGCCTGCTTGCTCAGCCTTCCGTTGCCAGAGGCCTGAGCCTGGGGGCCTCCCCATGGGGAACCCTGAGTCCCGCGCCACGAGTCCCCCGACCGTCCCGGCCAAAACGGCACCTTTCGCGGCTTCGTCCTACCCGCGGAATGAGAGACCAGTCCGTTTCCCCACAGAGGCCAGCCCCCTCCAGGGGCGAACCGGCCGCCCGCCACGGCGGAGGCGGACGCCCGGCCACGGCGCCTCCATCCACTCTGCTCGAGGAAAACTCCCCGGCGCCGCGGCTGCCGGCCGCGCCCCATCGTCGCGGCTCGTTTTCCGGGTGGCCGCGACATGCCCCGAGCGAGAAAGGGCCCTGCTCCACGCGGAACTGGGGGCTGACCGGGGCTGCCCAACGCCGGCCAATTCTCACGAGCGTTCTGCCCAAATCGATCCCGATTTGGGCAGAACGCTCGTGAGAATTGGCCGGAAAACGCCCGCCGAACACACTTCGGGCACCACAGGGCCGCAGGGCCGCCCCCCCCGGGGCCCTGTCCGGGACAGCGTGTCGTCGCGTTCCGGCACCGCCAGGAGGAGCTCCGGGAGGCGTGCCGCGGGGAGGCCAACGCCTCCCGCTCCTCAGCCTCCGGGGGTTCCCTCCCTGGCGCCGGCAGCTGGGGCCGGGCCAGCCCCGAAAGCCGGGCCCGGGCCCGGGACTGCTTGCTCAGCCTTCCGTTGCCAGGGGCCTGAGCCTGGGGGCCTCCCCATGGGGAACCCTGAGTCCCGCGCCACGAGTCCCCCGACCGTCCCGGCGACAACGGCACCTTTCGCGGCTTCGTCCTAGCCGCGGAGTGAGAGACCAGTCCGTTTCCCCATAGAGGCCAGCCCCCTCCAGGGGCGCCCCGGCCGCCCGCCACGGCGGAGGCGGACGCCCCGGCCACGGCGCCTCCATCCACTCTGCTCGGGGAAAACTCCCCGGCGCCGCGGCTGCCGGCCGCGCCCCATCGTCGCGGCTCGTTTTCCGGACGGCCGCGTCATGCCCCGAGCGAGAAAGGGCCCTGCTCCACGTGGAGCTGGGCGCTGACCAGGGCTGCCCAACGCCGGCCAATTCTCACGAGCGTTCTGCCCAAATCGATCCCGATTTGGGCAGAACGCTCGTGAGAATTGGCCGGAAAACGCCCGGCGAACACACTTCGGGCACCACAGGGCCGCACGGCCGCCCCCCCCGGGGCCCTGTCCGGGACCGCGTGTCGTCGCCTTCCTGCACCGCCAGGAGGAGCTCCGGGAGGCGTGCCGCGGGATGGCCGACGCCTCCCGCTCCTCAGCCTCCGGGGGTCCCCTCCCTGGCGCCGGCAGCTGGGGCCGGGCCAGCCCCGAAAGCCGGGCCCGGGCCCGGGCCTGCTTGCTCAGCCTTCCGTTGCCAGGGGCCTGAGCCTGGGGGCCTCCCCATGGGGAACCCTGAGTCCCGCGCCACGAGTCCCCCGACCGTCCCGGCGACAACGGCACCTTTCGCGGCTTCGTCCTAGCCGCGGAGTGAGAGACCAGTCCGTTTCCCCACAGAGGACAGCCCCCTCCAGGGGCGCCCCGGCCGCCCGCCACGGCGGAGGCGGACGCGCGGCCACGGCGCCTCCATCCACGCTGCTCGGGGAAAACTCCCCGGCGCCGCGGCTGCCGATCGCGCCCCATCGTCACGGCTCGTTTTCCGGGTGGCCGTGACATGCCCCGCGCGAGAAAGGGCCCTGCTCCACGCAGAACTGGGTGCTGACCAGGGCTGCCCAACGCCGGCCAATTCTCACGAGCGTTCTGCCCAAATCGATCGCAGAACGCTCGTGAGATTTGGCCGGAAAAAGCCCGGCGAACACACTTCGGGCAACACAGGGCCGCAGGGCTGCCCCCCCCGGGGCCCTGTCCGGGATCGCGTGTCGTCGCGTTCCGGCAGCGCCAGGAGGAGCTCCGGGAGGCGTGCCGCGGGGAGGCCGACGCCTCCCGCTCCTCAGCCTCCGGGGGTCCCCTCCCTGGCGCCGGCAGCTCGGGCCGGGCCAGCCCCGAAATCCGGGCCCGGGCCCGGGCCTGCTTGCTCAGCATTCCGTTGCCAGGGGCCTGAGCCTGGGGGCCTCCCCATGGGGAATCCTGAGTCCCGCGCCACGAGTCCCCCGACCGTCCCGGCGACAACGGCACCTTTCGGGGCTTCGTCCTAGCCGCGGAGTGAGAGACCAGTCCGTTTCCCCATAGAGGCCAGCCCCCTCCAGGGGCGCCCTGGCCGCCCGCCACGGCGGAGGCGGACGCCCGGCCACGGCGCCTCCATCCACTCTGCTCGGGGAAAACTCCCTGGCGCCACAGCTGCCGATCGCGACCCATCGTCACGGCTCGTTTTCCGGGTGGCCGTGACATGCCCCGCGCGAGAAAGGGCCCTGCTCCACGCAGAACTGGGCGCTGACCAGGGCTGCCCAACGCCGGCCAATTCTCACGAGCGTTCTGCCCAAATCGATCGCAGAACGCTCGTGAGAATTGGCCGGAAAACGCCCGGCGAACACACTTCGGGCAACACAGGGCCGCAGGGCGGCCCCCCCCGGGGCCCTGTCCGGGATCGCGTGTCGTCGCGTTCCGGCACCGGCAGGAGGAGCTCCGGGAAAAGTGCCGCGGGGAGGCCGAAGCCTCCCGCTCCTCAGCCTCCGGGGTCCCCTCCCTGGCGCCGGCAGCTGGGGCCGGGCCAGCCCCGAAACCCGGGCCCGGGCCCGGGCCTGCTTGCTCAGCCTTCCGTTGCCAGGGGCCTGAGCCTGGGGGCCTCCCCATGGGGAACCCTGAGTCCCCCGCCACGAGTCCCCCGACCGTCCCGGCGACAACGGCACCTTTCGCGGCTTCGTCCTAGCCGCGGAGTGAGAGACCAGTCCGTTTCCCCACAGAGGCCAGCCCCCTCCAGGGGCGCCCCTGCCGCCCGCCACGGCGGGGGCGGACGCCCGGTCACGGCGCCTCCATCCACTCTGCTCGGGGTAAACTCCCCGGCGCCGCGGCTGCCGGCCGCGCCCCATCGTCGCGGCTCGTTTTCCGGGTGGCCGCGACATGCCCCGAGCGAGAAAGGGCCCTGCTCCACGCGGAACTGGGCGCTGACCAGGGCTGCCCAACGCCGGCCAATTCTCACGAGCGTTCTGCCCAAATCGATCCCGATTTGGGCAGAACGCTCGTGAGAATTGGCCGGAAAACGCCCGGCGAACACACTTCGGGCACCACAGGGCCGCAGGGCCGCCCCCCCCGGGGCCCTGTCCGGGACCGCGTGTCGTCGCGTTCCGGCACCGCCAGGAGGAGCTCCGGGAGGTGTGCCGCGGGGAGGCCGACGCCTCCCGCTCCTCAGCCTCCCGGGGTTCCCTCCCTGGCGCCGGCAGCTGGGGCCGGGCCAGCCCCGAAAGCCGGGCCCGGGCCCGGGACTGCTTGCTCAGCCTTCCGTTGCCAGGGGCCTGAGCCTGGGGGCCTCCCCATGGGGAACACTGAGTCCCGCGCCACGAGTCCCCCGACCGTCCCGGCAACAACGGCACCTTTCGCGGCTTCGTCCTAGCCGCGGAGTGAGAGACCAGTCCGTTTCCCCACAGAGGCCAGCCCCCTCAAGGGGCGCCCCGGCCGCCCGCCACGGCGGAGGTGGACGCCCGGCCACGGCGCCTCCATCCAATCTGCTCGGGGAAAATTCCCCGGCGCCGCGGCTGCCGGCCGCGCCCCATCGTCGCGGCTCGTTTTCCGGGTGGCCGCGACATGCCCCGAGCGAGAAAGGGCCCTGCTCCACGCGGAACTGGGCGCTGACCAGGGCTGCCCAACGCCGGCCAATTCTCACGAGCGTTCTGCCCAAATCGATCCCGATTTGGGCAGAACGCTCGTGAGAATTGGCCGGAAAACGCCCGGCGAACACACTTCGGGCACCACAGGGCCGCAAGGCCGCCCCCCCCCCGGGGCCCTGTTCGGGATCGCGTGTCGTCGCGTTCCGGCAGCGCCAGGAGGAGCTCCGGGAGGCGTGCCGCAGGGAGGCCGACAACTCCCGCTCCTCAGCCTCCGGGGGTCCCCTCCCTGGCGCCGGCAGCTGGGGCCGGGCCAGCCCCGAAAGCCGGGCCCGGGCCCGGGCCTGCTTGCTCAGCCTTCCGTTGCCAGGGGCCTGAGCCTGGGGGCCTCCCCATGGGGAACCCTGAGTCCTGCGCCACGAGTCCCCCGACCGTCCCGGCGACAACGGCACCTTTCGCGGCTTCTTCCTAGCCGCGGATTGAGAGACCAGTCCGTTTCCCCACAGAGGCCAGCCCCCTCCAGGGGCGCCCCGGCCGCCCGCAACGGCGGAGGCGGACGCCCGGCCACAGCGCCTCCATCCACTCTGCTCGGGGAAAACTCCCCGGCGCCGAGGCTGCCGGCCGCGCCCCATCGTCGCGGCTGGTTTTCCGGGTGGACGCGACATGCCCCGAGCGAGAAAGGGCCCTGCTCCACGCGGAACTGGGCGCTGACCAGGGCTGCCCAACGCCGGCCTATTCTCACGAGCGTTCTGCCCAAATCGATCCCGATTTGGGCAGAACGCTCGTGAGAATTGGCCGGAAAACGCCCGGCGAACACACTTCGGGCACCACAGGGCCGCAGGGCGGCCCCCCCCGGGGCCCTGTCCGGGATCGCGTGTCGTCGCGTTCCGGCACCCGCCAGGAGGAGCTCCGGGAGGCTTGCCGCGGGGCAGCCGAAGCCTCCCGCTCCTCAGCCTCCGGGGGTCCCCTCCCTGGCGCCGGCAGCTGGGGCCGGGCCAGCCCCGAAAGCCGGGCCCGGGCCCGGGCCTGGCTGCTCAGCCTTCCGTTGCCAGGGGCCTGAGCCTGGGGGCCTCCCCATGGGGAACCCTGAGTCCCGCGCCACGAGTCCCCCGACCGTCCCGGCGACAACGGCACCTTTCGCGGCTTCGTCTTAGCCGCGGAGTGAGAGACCAGTCCGTTTCCCCACAGAAGCCAGCCCCCTCCAGGGGCGCCCCGGCCGCCCGCCACGGCGGAGGCGGACGCCCGCGCACGGCGCCTCCATCCACTCTGCTCGGGGGAAAACTCCCCGGCGCCGCGGCTGCCGGCCGCGCCCCATCGTCGCGGCTCGTTTTCCGGGTGGCCGCGAAATGCCCCGAGCGAGAAAGGGCCCTGCGTCTTCCGTTGCCAGGGGCCTGAGCCTGGGGGCCTCCCCATGGGGAACCCTGAGTCCCGCGCCACGAGTCCCCGACCGTCCCGGCGACAACGGCACCTTTCGCGGCTTCGTCCTAGCCGCGGAGTGAGAGACCAGTCCGTTTTCCCCACAGAGGCCAGCCCCCTCCAGGGGCGCCCCGGCCGCCCGCCACGGCGGAGGTGGACGCCCGGCCACGGCGCCTCCATCCAATCTGCTCGGGGAAAATTCCCCGGCGCCGCGGCTGCCGGCCGCGCCCCATCGTCGCGGCGCGTTTTCGGGGTGGCCGCGACATGCCCCGAGCGAGAAAGGGCCCTGCTCCACGCGGAACTGGGCGCTGACCAGGGCTGCCCAACGCCGGCCAATTCTCACGAGCGTTCTGCCCAAATCGATCCCGATTTGGGCAGAACGCTCGTGAGAATTGGCCGGGAAAACGCCCGGCGAACACACTTCGGGCACCACAGGGCCGCAAGGCCGCCCCCCCCCGGGGCCCTGTTCGGGATCGCGTGTCGTCGCGTTCCGGCAGCGCCAGGAGGAGCTCCGGGAGGCGTGCCGCAGGGAGGCCGACAACTCCCGCTCCTCAGCCTCCGGGGGTCCCCTCCCTGGCGCCGGCAGCTGGGGCCGGGCCAGCCCCGAAAGCCGGGCCCGGGCCCGGGCCTGCTTGCTCAGCCTTCCGTTGCCAGGGGCCTGAGCCTGGGGGGCCTCCCCATGGGGAACCCTGAGTCCCGCGCCACGAGTCCCCCGACCGTCCCGGCCACAACGGCACCTTTCGCGGCTTCGTCCTAGTCGTGGAGTGAGAGACCAGTCCGTTTCCCCACAGAGGCCAGCCCCCTCCAGGGGCGCCCCGGCCGCCCGCCACGTCGGAGGCGGGCGCCCGGCCACGGCGCCTCCATCCACTCTGCTCGGGGAAAACTCCCCGGCGCCGCGGCTGCCGGCCGCGCCCCATCGTCTCGGCTCGTTTTCCGGGTGGCCGCGACATGCCCCGAGCGAGAAAGGGCCCTGCTCCACGCGGAACTGGGCGCTGACCAGGGCTGCCCAACGCCGTCCAATTCTCACGAGCGTTCTGCCCAAATCGATCCCGATTTGGGCAGAACGCTCGTGAGAATTGGCCGGAAAACGCCTGGCGAACCCACTTCGGCACCACAGGGCAGCAGGGCGGCCCCCCCCGGGGCCATGTCCGGGATCGCGTGTCGTCGCGTTCCGGCACCGCTAGGAGGAGCTCCGGGAGTCGTGCCGCGGGGAGGCCGAAGCCTCCCGCTCCTCAGCCTCCGGGGTTCCCCGCCCTGGCGCCGGCAGCTGGGGCCGGGCCAGCCCCGAAAGCCGGGCCCGGGCCCGGGCCTGCTTGCTCAGCCTTCCGTTGCCAGGGGCCTGAGCCTGGGGGCCTCCCCATGGGGAACCCTGAGTCCCGCGCCACGAGTCCCCCGACCGTCCCGGCGACAACGGCACCTTTCGCGGCTTCGTCCTAGCCGCGGAGTGAGAGACCAGTCCGTTTCCCCACAGAGGCCAGCCCCTCCAGGGGCGCCCCGGCCGCCCGCCACGGCGGAGGCGGACGCCCGGCCACGGCGACTCCATCCACTCTGCTCGAGGAAAACTCCCCAGGACCGCGGCTGCCGGCCGCGCCCCATCGTCGAGGCTCGTTTTCGGGGTGGCCGCGACATGCGCCAAGCGAGAAAGAGCCCTGCTCCAAGCGGAACTGGGCGCTGACCAGGGCTGCCCAACACCGGCCAATTCTCACGAGCGTTCTGCCCAAATCGATCCCGATTTGGGCAGAACGCTCGTGAGAATTGGCCGGAAAACGCCCGGCGAACACACTTCGGGCACCACAGGGCCGCACGGCCGCCCCCCCCGGGGCCCTGTCCGGGACCGCGTGTCGTCGCCTTCCTGCACCGCCAGGAGGAGCTCCGGGAGGCGTGCCGCGGGAAGGCCGACGCCTCCCGCTCCTCAGCCTCCGGGGGTCCCCTCCCTGGCGCCGGCAGCTGGGGCCGGGCCAGCCCCGAAAGCCGGGCCCGGGCCCGGGCCTGCTTGCTCAGCCTTCCGTTGCCAGGGGCCTGAGCCTGGGGGCCTCCCCATGGGGAACCCTGAGTCCCGCGCCACGAGTCCCCCGACCGTCCCGGCGACAACGGCACCTTTCGCGGCTTCGTCCTAGCCGCGGAGTGAGAGACCAGTCCGTTTCCCCACAGAGGACAGCCCCCTCCAGGGGCGCCCCGGCCGCCCGCCACGGCGGAGGCGGACGCGCGGCCACGGCGCCTCCATCCACGCTGCTCGGGGAAAACTCCGCGGCGCCGCGGCTGCCGATCGCGCCCCATCGTCACGGCTCGATTTCCGGGTGGCCGTGACATGCCCCGCGCGAGAAAGGGCCCTGCTCCACGCAGAACTGGGTGCTGACCAGGGCTGCCCAACGCCGGCTAATTCTCACGAGCGTTCTGCCCAAATCGATCGCAGAACGCTCGTGAGATTTGGCCGGAAAAAGCCCGGCGAACACACTTCGGGCAACACAGGGCCGCAGGGCTGCCCCCCCCGGGGCCCTGTCCGGGATCGCGTGTCGTCGCGTTCCGGCAGCGCCAGGAGGAGCTCCGGGAGGCGTGCCGCGGGGAGGCCGACGCCTCCCGCTCCTCAGCCTCCGGGGGTCCCCTCCCTGGCGCCGGCAGCTGGGGCCGGGCCAGCCCCGAAATCCGGGCCCGGGCCCGGGCCTGCTTGCTCAGCATTCCGTTGCCAGGGGCCTGAGCCTGGGGGCCTCCCCATGGGGAATCCTGAGTCCCGCGCCACGAGTCCCCCGACCGTCCCGGCGACAACGGCACCTTTCGGGGCTTCGTCCTAGCCGCGGAGTGAGAGACCAGTCCGTTTCCCCATAGAGGCCAGCCCCCTCCAGGGGCGCCCCGGCCGCCCGCCACGGCGGAGGCGGACGCCCGGCCACGGCGCCTCCATCCACTCTGCTCGGGGAAAACTCCCTGGCGCCACAGCTGCCGATCGCGACCCATCGTCACGGCTCGTTTTCCGGGTGGCCGTGACATGCCCCGCGCGAGAAAGGGCCCTGCTCCACGCAGAACTGGGCGCTGACCAGGGCTGCCCAACGCCGGCCAATTCTCACGAGCGTTCTGCCCAAATCGATCGCAGAACGCTCGTGAGAATTGGCCGGAAAACGCCCGGCGAACACACTTCGGGCAACACAGGGCCGCAGGGCGGCCCCCCCCGGGGCCCTGTCCGGGATCGCGTGTCGTCGCGTTCCGGCACCGGCAGGAGGAGCTCCGGGAAAAGTGCCGCGGGGAGGCCGAAGCCTCCCGCTCCTCAGCCTCCGGCCCCTCCCTGGCGCCGGCAGCTGGGGCCGGGCCAGCCCCGAAACCCGGGCCCGGGCCCGGGCCTGCTTGCTCAGCCTTCCGTTGCCAGGGGCCTGAGCCTGGGGGCCTCCCCATGGGGAACCCTGAGTCCCCCGCCACGAGTCCCCCGACCGTCCCGGCGACAACGGCACCTTTCGCGGCTTCGTCCTAGCCGCGGAGTGAGAGACCAGTCCGTTTCCCCACAGAGGCCAGCCCCCTCCAGGGGCGCCCCTGCCGCCCGCCACGGCGGGGGCGGACGCCCGGTCACGGCGCCTCCATCCACTCTGCTCGGGGGTAAACTCCCCGGCGCCGCGGCTGCCGGCCGCGCCCCATCGTCGCGGCTCGTTTTCCGGGTGGCCGCGACATGCCCCGAGCGAGAAAGGGCCCTGCTCCACGCGGAACTGGGCGCTGACCAGGGCTGCCCAACGCCGGCCAATTCTCACGAGCGTTCTGCCCAAATCGATCCCGATTTGGGCAGAACGCTCGTGAGAATTGGCCGGAAAACGCCCGGCGAACACACTTCGGGCACCACAGGGCCGCAGGGCCGCCCCCCCCGGGGCCCTGTCCGGGACCGCGTGTCGTCGCGTTCCGGCACCACCAGGAGGAGCTCCGGGAGGTGTGCCGCGGGGAGGCCGACGCCTCCCGCTCCTCAGCCTCCCGGGGTTCCCTCCCTGGCGCCGGCAGCTGGGGCCGGGCCAGCCCCGAAAGCCGGGCCCGGGCCCGGGCCTGCTTGCTCAGCCTTCCGTTGCCAGGGGCCTGAGCCTGGGGGCCTCCCCATGGGGAACCCTGAGTCCCGCGCCACGAGTCCCCCGACCGTCCCGGCAACAACGGCACCTTTCGCGGCTTCGTCCTAGCCGCGGAGTGAGAGACCAGTCCGTTTCCCCACAGAGGCCAGCCCCCTCAAGGGGCGCCCCGGCCGCCCGCCACGGCGGAGGTGGACGCCCGGCCACGGCGCCTCCATCCAATCTGCTCGGGGAAAATTCCCCGGCGCCGCGGCTGCCGGCCGCGCCCCATCGTCGCGGCTCGTTTTCCGGGTGGCCGCGACATGCCCCGAGCGAGAAAGGGCCCTGCTCCACGCGGAACTGGGCGCTGACCAGGGCTGCCCAACGCCGGCCAATTCTCACGAGCGTTCTGCCCAAATCGATCCCGATTTGGGCAGAACGCTCGTGAGAATTGGCCGGAAAACGCCCGGCGAACACACTTCGGGCACCACAGGGCCGCAATGCCGCCCCCCCCCCGGGGCCCTGTTCGGGATCGCGTGTCGTCGCGTTCCGGCAGCGCCAGGAGGAGCTCCGGGAGGCGTGCCGCAGGGAGGCCGACAACTCCCGCTCCTCAGCCTCCGGGGGTCCCCTCCCTGGCGCCGGCAGCTGGGGCCGGGCCAGCCCCGAAAGCCGGGCCCGGGCCCGGGCCTGCTTGCTCAGCCTTCCGTTGCCAGGGGCCTGAGCCTGGGGGCCTCCCCATGGGGAACCCTGAGTCCTGCGCCACGAGTCCCCCGACCGTCCCGGCGACAACGGCACCTTTCGCGGCTTCTTCCTAGCCGCGGATTGAGAGACCAGTCCGTTTCCCCACAGAGGCCAGCCCCCTCCAGGGGCGCCCCGGCCGCCCGCAACGGCGGAGGCGGACGCCCGGCCACAGCGCCTCCATCCACTCTGCTCGGGGAAAACTCCCCGGCGCCGAGGCTGCCGGCCGCGCCCCATCGTCGCGGCTCGTTTTCCGGGTGGACGCGACATGCCCCGAGCGAGAAAGGGCCCTGCTCCACGCGGAACTGGGCGCTGACCAGGGCTGCCCAACGCCGGCCTATTCTCACGAGCGTTCTGCCCAAATCGATCCCGATTTGGGCAGAACGCTCGTCAGAATTGGCCGGAAAACGCCCGGCGAACACACTTCGGGCACCACAGGGCCGCAGGGCGGCCCCCCCCGGGGCCCTGTCCGGGATCGCGTGTCGTCGCGTTCCGGCACCGCCAGGAGGAGCTCCGGGAGGCTTGCCGCGGGGCAGCCGAAGCCTCCCGCTCCTCAGCCTCCGGGGGTCCCCTCCCTGGCGCCGGCAGCTGGGGCCGGGCCAGCCCCGAAAGCCGGGCCCGGGCCCG
Organism: Meles meles; assembly: GCF_922984935.1. Taxonomy (NCBI): domain Eukaryota; kingdom Metazoa; phylum Chordata; class Mammalia; order Carnivora; family Mustelidae; genus Meles; species Meles meles. Next base: position 36,037 of record NC_060071.1, read on the forward strand.
GGCCTGGCTGCTCAGCCTTCCGTTGCCAGGGGCCTGAGCCTGGGGGCCTCCCCATGGGGAACCCTGAGTCCCGCGCCACGAGTCCCCCGACCGTCCCGGCGACAACGGCACCTTGCGCGGCTTCGTCTTAGCCGCGGAGTGAGAGACCAGTCCGTTTCCCCACAGAAGCCAGCCCCCTCCAGGGGCGCCCCGGCCGCCCGCCACGGCGGAGGCGGACGCCCGCGCACGGCGCCTCCATCCACTCTGCTCGGGGAAAACTCCCCGGCGCCGCGGCTGCCGGCCGCGCCCCATCGTCGCGGCTCGTTTTCCGGGTGGACGCGAAATGCCCCGAGCGAGAAAGGGCCCTGCGTCTTCCGTTGCCAGGGGCCTGAGCCTGGGGGCCTCCCCATGGGGAACCCTGAGTCCCGCGCCACGAGTCCCCCGACCGTCCCGGCGACAACGGCACCTTTCGCGGCTTCGTCCTAGCCGCGGAGTGAGAGACCAGTCCGTTTCCCCACAGAGGCCAGCCCCCTCCAGGGGCGCCCCGGCCGCCCGCCACGGCGGAGGTGGACGCCCGGCCACGGCGCCTCCATCCAATCTGCTCGGGGAAAATTCCCCGGCGCCGCGGCTGCCGGCCGCGCCCCATCGTCGCGGCGCGTTTTCGGGGTGGCCGCGACATGCCCCGAGCGAGAAAGGGCCCTGCTCCACGCGGAACTGGGCGCTGACCAGGGCTGCCCAACGCCGGCCAATTCTCACGAGCGTTCTGCCCAAATCGATCCCGATTTGGGCAGAACGCTCGTGAGAATTGGCCGGAAAACGCCCGGCGAACACACTTCGGGCACCACAGGGCCGCAAGGCCGCCCCCCCCCGGGGCCCTGTTCGGGATCGCGTGTCGTCGCGTTCCGGCAGCGCCAGGAGGAGCTCCGGGAGGCGTGCCGCAGGGAGGCCGACAACTCCCGCTCCTCAGCCTCCGGGGGTCCCCTCCCTGGCGCCGGCAGCTGGGGCCGGGCCAGCCCCGAAAGCCGGGCCCGGGCCCGGGCCTGCTTGCTCAGCCTTCCGTTGCCAGGGGCCTGAGCCTGGGGGCCTCCCCATGGGGAACCCTGAGTCCCGCGCCACGAGTCCCCCGACCGTCCCGGCCACAACGGCACCTTTCGCGGCTTCGTCCTACTCGTGGAGTGAGAGACCAGTCCGTTTCCCCACAGAGGCCAGCCCCCTCCAGGGGCGCCCCGGCCGCCCGCCACGTCGGAGGCGGGCGCCCGGCCACGGCGCCTCCATCCACTCTGCTCGGGGAAAACTCCCCGGCGCCGCGGCTGCCGGCCGCGCCCCATCGTCTCGGCTCGTTTTCCGGGTGGCCGCGACATGCCCCGAGCGAGAAAGGGCCCTGCTCCACGCGGAACTGGGCGCTGACCAGGGCTGCCCAACGCCGGCCCATTCTCACGAGCGTTCTGCCCAAATCGATCGCAGAACGCTCGTGAGAATTGGCCGGAAAACGCCTGGCGAACCCACTTCGGCACCACAGGGCAGCAGGGCGGCCCCCCCCGGGGGCCATGTCCGGGATCGCGTGTCGTCGCGTTCCGGCACCGCTAGGAGGAGCTCCGGGAGTCGTGCCGCGGGGAGGCCGAAGCCTCCCGCTCCTCAGCCTCCGGGGTTCCCCCGCCCTGGCGCCGGCAGCTGGGGCCGGGCCAGCCCCGAAAGCCGGGCCCGGGCCCGGGCCTGCTTGCTCAGCCTTCCGTTGCCAGGGGCCTGAGCCTGGGGGCCTCCCCATGGGGAACCCTGAGTCCCGCGCCACGAGTCCCCCGACCGTCCCGGCGACAACGGCACCTTTCGCGGCTTCGTCCTAGCCGCGGAGTGAGAGACCAGTCCGTTTCCCCACAGAGGCCAGCCCCTCCAGGGGCGCCCCGGCCGCCCGCCACGGCGGAGGCGGACGCCCGGCCACGGCGACTCCATCCACTCTGCTCGAGGAAAACTCCCCAGGACCGCGGCTGCCGGCCGCGCCCCATCGTCGAGGCTCGTTTTCGGGTGTGGCCGCGACATGCGCCAAGCGAGAAAGAGCCCTGCTCCAAGCGGAACTGGGCGCTGACCAGGGCTGCCCAACACCGGCCAATTCTCACGAGCGTTCTGCCCAAATCGATCCCGATTTGGGCAGAACGCTCGTGAGAATTGGCCGGAAAAGGCCCGGCGAACACACTTCGGGCACCACAGGGCCGCAGGGCCGCCCCCCCCGGGGCCCTGTCCGGGATCGCTTGTCGTCGAGTTCCGGCAGCGCCAGGAGGAGCTCCGGGAGGCGTGCCGCGGGGAGGCCGACGCCTCCCGCTCCTCAGCCTCCGGGGGTCCCCTCCCTGGCGCCGGCAGCTGGGGCCGGGCCAGCCCCGAAAGCCGGGCCCGGGCCCGGGCCTGCTTGCTCAGCCTTCCGTTGCCAGGGGCCTGAGACTGGGGCCTCCCAATGGGGAACCCTGAGTCCCGCGCCACGAGTCCCCCGACCGTCCCGGCGACAACGGCACCTGTCGCGGCTTCGTCCTAGCCGCGGAGTGAGAGACCAGTCCGTTTCCCCACAGAGGCCAGCCCCCTCCAGGGGCGCCCCGGCCGCCCGCCACGGCGGAGGCGGACGCCCAGCCACGGCGCCTCCATCCACTCTGCTCGGGGAAAACTCCCCGGCGCCGCGGCTGCCGGCCGCGCCCCATCGTCGCGGCTCCTTTTCCGGGTGGCCGCGACATGCCCCGAGCGAGAAAGGGCCCTGCTCCACGCGAAACTGGGCGCTGACCAGGGCTGCCCAACGCCGGCCAATTCTCACGAGCGTTCTGCCCAAATCGATCCCGATTTGGGCAGAACGCTCGTGAGAGTTGGCCGGAAAACGCCCGGCGAACACACTTCGGGCACCACAGGGCCGCAGGGCCGCCCCCCCCCGGGGCCCTGTCCGGGACCGCGTGTCGTCGCGTTCCGGCACCGCCAGGAGGAGCTCCGGGAGGCGTGCCGCGGGAAGGCCTACGCCTCCCGCTCCTCAGCCTCCGGGGGTCCCCTCCCTGGCGCCGGCAGCTGGGGCCGGGCCAGCCCCGAAAGCCGGGCCCGGGCCCGGGCCTGCTTGCTCAGCCTTCCGTTGCCAGGGGCCTGAGCCTGAGGTCTCCCCATGGGGAACCCTGAGTCCCGCGCCACTAGTCCCCCGACCGTCCCGGCGACAACGGCACCTTTCGCGGCTTCGTCCTAGCCGCGGAGTGAAAGACCAGTCCGTTTCCCCACAGAGGACAGCCCGCTCCAGGGGCGCCCCGGCCGCACGCCACGGCGGAGGCGGACGCGCGGCCACGGCGTCTCCATCCACTCTGCTCGGGGGAAAACTCCCTGGCGCCGCGGCTGCCGATCGCGACCCATCGTCACGGCTCGTTTTCCGGGTGGCCGTGACATGCCCCGTGCGAGAAAGGGCCCTGCTCCACGCAGAACTGGGCGCTGACCAGGGCTGCCCAACGCCGGCCAATTCTCACGAGCGTTCTGCCCAAATCGATCGCAGAACGCTCGTGAGAATTGGCCGGAAAACGCCCGGCGAACACACTTCGGGCACCACAGGGCCGCAGGGCCGCCCCCACTGGGGCCCTGTCCGGGACCGCGGGTCGTCGCGTTCCGGCACCGCCAGGAGGAGCTCCGGGAGGCATGCCGCGGGGAGGCCGACGCCTCCCGCTCCTCAGCCTCCGGGGGTCCCCTCCCTGGCGCCGGCAGCTGGGACCGGGCCAGCCCCGAAACCCGGGCCCGGGCCCGGGCCTGCTTGCTCAGCCTTCCGTTGCCAGGGGCCTGAGCCTGGGGGCCTCCCCATGGGGAACCCTGAGTCCCCCCGCCACGAGTCCCCCGACCGTCCCGGCGACAAGGGCACCTTTCGCGGCTTCGTCCTAGCCGCGGAGTGAGAGACCAGTCCGTTTCCCCATAGAGGCCAGCCCCCTCCAGGGGCGCCCCGGCCGCCCGCCACGGCGGAGGCGGACGCCCGGCCACGGCGCCTCCATCCACTCTGCTCGGGGAAAACTCCCCGGCGCCGCGGCTCGTTTTCCGGGTGGCCGCGACATGCCCCGAGCGAGAAAGGGCCCTGCTCCACGCGGAACTGGGCGCTGACCAGGGCTGCCCAACGCCGGCCAATTCTCACGAGCGTTCTGCCCAAATCGATCCCGATTTGGGCAGAACGCTCGTGAGAATTGGCCGGAAAAGGCCCGGCGAACACACTTCGGGCACCGCAGGGCCGCAGGGCCGCCCCCCACGGGGCCCTGTCCGGGATCGCGTGTCGTCGCGTTCCGGCAGGGCCAGGAGGAGCTCCGGGAGGCGTGCCGCGGGGAGGCCGAAGCCTCCCGCTCCTCAGCCTCCGGGGGTCCCCTCCCTGGCGCCGGCAGCTGGGGCCGGGCCAGCCCCTAAATCCGGGCCCGGGCCCGGCCTGCTTGCTCAGCCTTCCGTTGCCAGGGGCCTGAGCCTGGGGGCCTCCCCATGGGGAACCCTGAGTCCCCTGCCACGAGTCCCCCGACCGTCCCGGCGACAACGGCACCTTTCGCGGCTTCGTCCTAGCCGCGGAGTGAGAGACCAGTCCGTTTCCCCAAGAGGCCAGCCCCCTCCAGGGGCGCCCCGGCCGCCTGCCACGGCGGAGGCGGACGCCCGGCCACGGCGCCTCCATCCACTCTGCTCGGGGAAAACTCCCCGGCGCCGCGGCTGCCGGCCGCGCCCCATCGTCGCGGCTCCTTTCCGGGTGGCCGCGACATGCCCCGAGCGAGAAAGGGCCCTGCTCCACGCGAAACTGGGCGCTGACCAGGGCTGCCCAACGCCGGCCAATTCTCACGAGCGTTCTGCCCAAATCGATCCCGATTTGGGCAGAACGCTCGTGAGAATTGGCCGGAAAACGCCCGGCGAACACACTTCGGGCACCACAGGGCCGCAAGGCCGCCCCCCCCCCGGGGCCCTGTTCGGGATCGCGTGTCGTCGCGTTCCGGCAGCGCCAGGAGGAGCTCCGGGAGGCGTGCCGCAGGGAGGCCGACAACTCCCGCTCCTCAGCCTCCGGGGGTCCCCTCCCTGGCGCCGGCAGCTGGGGCCGGGCCAGCCCCGAAAGCCGGGCCCGGGCCCGGGCCTGCTTGCTCAGCCTTCCGTTGCCAGGGGCCTGAGCCTGGGGGCCTCCCCATGGGGAACCCTGAGTCCCGCGCCACGAGTCCCCCGACCGTCCCGGCCACAACGGCACCTTTCGCGGCTTCGTCCTAGTCGTGGAGTGAGAGACCAGTCCGTTTCCCCACAGAGGCCAGCCCCCTCCAGGGGCGCCCCGGCCGCCCGCCACGTCGGAGGCGGGCGCCCGGCCACGGCGCCTCCATCCACTCTGCTCGGGGAAAACTCCCCGGCGCCGCGGCTGCCGGCCGCGCCCCATCGTCTCGGCTCGTTTTCCGGGTGGCCGCGACATGCCCCGAGCGAGAAAGGGCCCTGCTCCACGCGGAACTGGGCGCTGACCAGGGCTGCCCAACGCCGGCCAATTCTCACGAGCGTTCTGCCCAAATCGATCCCGATTTGGGCAGAACGCTCGTGAGAATTGGCCGGAAAACGCCTGGCGAACCCACTTCGGCACCACAGGGCAGCAGGGCGGCCCCCCCCGGGGCCATGTCCGGGATCGCGTGTCGTCGCGTTCCGGCACCGCTAGGAGGAGCTCCGGGAGTCGTGCCGCGGGGAGGCCGAAGCCTCCCGCTCCTCAGCCTCCGGGGTTCCCCGCCCTGGCGCCGGCAGCTGGGGCCGGGCCAGCCCCGAAAGCCGGGCCCGGGCCCGGGCCTGCTTGCTCAGCCTTCCGTTGCCAGGGGCCTGAGCCTGGGGGCCTCCCCATGGGGAACCCTGAGTCCCGCGCCACGAGTCCCCCGACCGTCCCGGCGACAACGGCACCTTTCGCGGCTTCGTCCTAGCCGCGGAGTGAGAGACCAGTCCGTTTCCCCACAGAGGCCAGCCCCTCCAGGGGCGCCCCGGCCGCCCGCCACGGCGGAGGCGGACGCCCGGCCACGGCGACTCCATCCACTCTGCTCGAGGAAAACTCCCCAGGACCGCGGCTGCCGGCCGCGCCCCATCGTCGAGGCTCGTTTTCGGGGTGGCCGCGACATGCGCCAAGCGAGAAAGAGCCCTGCTCCAAGCGGAACTGGGCGCTGACCAGGGCTGCCCAACACCGGCCAATTCTCACGAGCGTTCTGCCCAAATCGATCCCGATTTGGGCAGAACGCTCGTGAGAATTGGCCGGAAAAGGCCCGGCGAACACACTTCGGGCACCACAGGGCCGCAGGGCCGCCCCCCCCGGGGCCCTGTCCGGGATCGCTTGTCGTCGAGTTCCGGCAGCGCCAGGAGGAGCTCCGGGAGGCGTGCCGCGGGGAGGCCGACGCCTCCCGCTCCTCAGCCTCCGGGGGTCCCCTCCCTGGCGCCGGCAGCTGGGGCCGGGCCAGCCCCGAAAGCCGGGCCCGGGCCCGGGCCTGCTTGCTCAGCCTTCCGTTGCCAGGGGCCTGAGACTGGGGCCTCCCAATGGGGAACCCTGAGTCCCGCGCCACGAGTCCCCCGACCGTCCCGGCGACAACGGCACCTGTCGCGGCTTCGTCCTAGCCGCGGAGTGAGAGACCAGTCCGTTTCCCCACAGAGGCCAGCCCCCTCCAGGGGCGCCCCGGCCGCCCGCCACGGCGGAGGCGGACGCCCAGCCACGGCGCCTCCATCCACTCTGCTCGGGGAAAACTCCCCGGCGCCGCGGCTGCCGGCCGCGCCCCATCGTCGCGGCTCCTTTTCCGGGTGGCCGCGACATGCCCCGAGCGAGAAAGGGCCCTGCTCCACGCGAAACTGGGCGCTGACCAGGGCTGCCCAACGCCGGCCAATTCTCACGAGCGTTCTGCCCAAATCGATCCCGATTTGGGCAGAACGCTCGTGAGAGTTGGCCGGGAAAACGCCCGGCGAACACACTTCGGGCACCACAGGGCCGCAGGGCCGCCCCCCCCGGGGCCCTGTCCGGGACCGCGTGTCGTCGCGTTCCGGCACCGCCAGGAGGAGCTCCGGGAGGCGTGCCGCGGGAAGGCCTACGCCTCCCGCTCCTCAGCCTCCGGGGGTCCCCTCCCTGGCGCCGGCAGCTGGGGCCGGGCCAGCCCCGAAAGCCGGGCCCGGGCCCGGGCCTGCTTGCTCAGCCTTCCGTTGCCAGGGGCCTGAGCCTGAGGTCTCCCCATGGGGAACCCTGAGTCCCGCGCCACTAGTCCCCCGACCGTCCCGGCGACAACGGCACCTTTCGCGGCTTCGTCCTAGCCGCGGAGTGAAAGACCAGTCCGTTTCCCCACAGAGGACAGCCCGCTCCAGGGGCGCCCCGGCCGCACGCCACGGCGGAGGCGGACGCGCGGCCACGGCGCCTCCATCCACTCTGCTCGGGGAAAACTCCCTGGCGCCGCGGCTGCCGATCGCGACCCATCGTCACGGCTCGTTTTCCGGGTGGCCGTGACATGCCCCGTGCGAGAAAGGGCCCTGCTCCACGCAGAACTGGGCGCTGACCAGGGCTGCCCAACGCCGGCCAATTCTCACGAGCGTTCTGCCCAAATCGATCGCAGAACGCTCGTGAGAATTGGCCGGAAAACGCCCGGCGAACACACTTCGGGCACCACAGGGCCGCAGGGCCGCCCCCCCTGGGGCCCTGTCCGGGACCGCGGGTCGTCGCGTTCCGGCACCGCCAGGAGGAGCTCCGGGAGGCATGCCGCGGGGAGGCCGACGCCTCCCGCTCCACAGCCTCCGGGGGTCCCCTCCCTGGCGCCGGCAGCTGGGACCGGGCCAGCCCCGAAACCCGGGCCCGGGCCCGGGCCTGCTTGCTCAGCCTTCCGTTGCCAGGGGCCTGAGCCTGGGGGCCTCCCCATGGGGAACCCTGAGTCCCCCGCCACGAGTCCCCCGACCGTCCCGGCGACAAGGGCACCTTTCGCGGCTTCGTCCTAGCCGCGGAGTGAGAGACCAGTCCGTTTCCCCATAGAGGCCAGCCCCCTCCAGGGGCGCCCCGGCCGCCCGCCACGGCGGAGGCGGACGCCCGGCCACGGCGCCTCCATCCACTCTGCTCGGGGAAAACTCCCCGGCGCCGCGGCTCGTTTTCCGGGTGGCCGCGACATGCCCCGAGCGAGAAAGGGCCCTGCTCCACGCGGAACTGGGCGCTGACCAGGGCTGCCCAACGCCGGCCAATTCTCACGAGCGTTCTGCCCAAATCGATCCCGATTTGGGCAGAACGCTCGTGAGAATTGGCCGGAAAAGGCCCGGCGAACACACTTCGGGCACCGCAGGGCCGCAGGGCCGCCCCCCACGGGGCCCTGTCCGGGATCGCGTGTCGTCGCGTTCCGGCAGGGCCAGGAGGAGCTCCGGGAGGCGTGCCGCGGGGAGGCCGAAGCCTCCCGCTCCTCAGCCTCCGGGGGTCCCCTCCCTGGCGCCGGCAGCTGGGGCCGGGCCAGCCCCTAAATCCGGGCCCGGGCCCGGGCCTGCTTGCTCAGCCTTCCGTTGCCAGGGGCCTGAGCCTGGGGGCCTCCCCATGGGGAACCCTGAGTCCCCTGCCACGAGTCCCCCGACCGTCCCGGCGACAACGGCACCTTTCGCGGCTTCGTCCTAGCCGCGGAGTGAGAGACCAGTCCGTTTCCCCAAGAGGCCAGCCCCCTCCAGGGGCGCCCCGGCCGCCTGCCACGGCGGAGGCGGACGCCCGGCCACGGCGCCTCCATCCACTCTGCTCGGGGAAAACTCCCCGGCGCCGCGGCTGCCGGCCGCGCCCCATCGTCGCGGCTCCTTTCCGGGTGGCCGCGACATGCCCCGAGCGAGAAAGGGCCCTGCTCCACGCGAAACTGGGCGCTGACCAGGGCTGCCCAACGCCGGCCAATTCTCACGAGCGTTCTGCCCAAATCGATCCCGATTTGGGCAGAACGCTCGTGAGAATTGGCCGGAAAACGCCCGGCGAACACACTTCGGGCACCACAGGGCCGCAGGGCCGCCCCCCCCCGGGGCCCTGTCCGGGACCCGCGTGTCGTCGCATTCCGGCACCGCCAGGAGGAGCTCCGGGAGGCGTGCCGCGGGAAGGCCGACGCCTCCCGCTCCTCAGCCTCCGGGGGTCCCCTCCCTGGCGCCGGCAGCTGGGGCCGTGCCAGCCCCGAAAGCCGGGCCCGGGCCCGGGCCTGCTTGCTCAGCCTTCCGTTGCCAGGGGCCTGAGCCTGGGGGCCTCCCCATGGGGAATCCTGAGTCCCGCGCCACGAGTCCCCCGACCGTCCCGGCGACAACGGCACCTTTCGCGGCTTCGTCCTAGCCGCGGAGTAAGAGACCAGTCCGTTTCCCCACAGAGGCCAGCCCCCTCCAGGGGCGCCCCGGCCGCCCGCCACGGCGGAGGCGGACGCCCGGCCACGGCGCCTCCATCCACTCTGCTCGGGGAAAACTCCCCGGCGCCGCAGCTGCCGATCGCGCCCCATCGTCACGGCTCGTTTTCCGGGTGGCTGTGACATGCCCCGCACGAGAAAGGGCCCTGCTCCACGCAGAACTGGGCGCTGACCAGGGCTGCCCAACGCCGGCCAATTCTCACGAGCGTTCTGCCCAAATCGATCGCAGAACGCTCGTGAGAATTGGCCGGAAAACGCCCGGCGAACACACTTCGGGCAACACAGGGCCGCAGGGCGGCCCCCCCCGGGGCCCTGTCCGGGATCGCGTGTCGTCGCGTTCCGGCACCGCCAGGAGGAGCTCCGGGAAGCGTGGCGCGGGGAGGCCGAAGCCTCCCGCTCCTCAGCCTCCGGGGGTCCCCTCCCTGGCGCCGGCAGCTGGGACCGGGCCAGCCCCGAAACCAGGGCCCGGGCCCGGGCCTGCTTGCTCAGCCTTCCGTTGCCAGGGGCCTGAGCCTGGGGGCCTCCCCATGGGGAACCCTGAGTCCCCCGCCACGAGTCCCCCGACCGTCCCGGCGACAAGGGCACCTTTCGCGGCTTCGTCCTAGCCGCGGAGTGAGAGACCAGTCCGTTTCCCCATAGAGGCCAGCCCCCTCCAGGGGCGCCCCGGCCGCCCGCCACGGCGGAGGCGGACGCCCGGCCACGGCGCCTCCATCCTCTCTGCTCGGGGAAAATTCCCCAGCGCCGCGGCTCGTTTTCCGGGTGGCCGCGACATGCCCCGAGCGAGAAAGGGCCCTGCTCCACGCGGACCTGGGCGCTGACCACGGCTGCCCAACGCCGGCCAATTCTCACGAGCGTTCTGCCCAAATCGATCCCGATTTGGGCAGAACGCTCGTGAGAATTGGCCGGAAAACGCCCGGCGAACACACTTCGGGCACCAGAGGTCCGCAGGTCCGCCCCCCCGGGGCCCTCTCTGGGTCTCGTGTCGTCTCGTTCCGGCACCGCCAGGAGGAGCTCCGGGAGGCGTGCCCCGGGGAGGCCGACGCCTCCCGCTCCTCAGCCTCCGGGGGTCCCCTCCCTGGCGCCGGCCGCTGGGGCCGGGCCGGCCCCGAAAGCCGGCCCCGGGCCCGGGCCTGCTTGCTCAGCCTTCCGTTGCCAGGGGCCTGAGCCTGGGGGCCTCCGCACGGGGAACCCTGAGTCCCGCGCCACGAGTCCCCCCGACCGTCCCGGCGACAACGGCACCTTTCGCGGCTTCGTCCCAGCCGTGGAGTGAGAGATCACTCCGTTCCCCCACAGAGGCCAGGCCCCTCCACGGGCGCCCCGGCCGCCCGCCACGGCGGAGGCAGACGCCCGGCCACGGCGCCGCCATCCACTCTGCTCGGGGAAAACTCCCCGGCGCCGGGGCCGCCGGCCGCGCCACATCGTCGCGGCTCGTTTTTTAGGTGGCCGCGCCATGCCCCGAGCGAGAAAGGGCCCTGCTCCACGCGGCACTGGTCGCTGACCAGGGCTGCCCAACACCGGCCAATTCTCACGAGCGTTCTGCGATTTGGGCAGAACGCTCGTGAGAATTGGCCGGAAAACGCCCGGCGAACACACTTCGGGCACCACAGGGCCGCAGGGCCGCCCCCCCGGGGCCCTGTGCGGGATCGCGTGTCGTCGCGTTCCGGCACCGCCAGGAGGAGCTCCGGGAGGCGGGCCCCGGGGAGGCCGACGCCTCCCGCTCCTCAGCCTCCGGGGGTCCCCTCCCTGGCGCCGGCCGCTGGGGTCGGGCCAGCCCCGAAAGCCGGGCCCGGGCCCGGGCCTGCTTGCTCAGCCTTCCGTTGCCAGGGGCCTGAGCCTGGGGGCCTCCGCATGGGGAACCCTGAGTCCCGCGCCACGAGTCCCCCCGACCGTCCCGGCGACCACGGCACCTTTCGCGGCTTCGTCCCAGCCGTGGAGTGAGAGATCACTCCGTTCCCCCACAGAGGCCAGCCCCCTCCACGGGCGCCCCGGCCGCCCGCCACGGCGGAGGCGGACGCCCGGCCATGGCGCCTCCATCCACTCTGCTCGGGGAAAACTCCGCGGCGCCGGGGCCGCCGGCTGCGCCCCATCGTCGCGGCTCGTTTTCCGTGTGGCCGCGCCATGCCCCGAGCGAGAAAGGGCCCTGCTCCACGCGGCCCTGGGCGCTGTCCAGGGCTGCCCAACGCCGGCCAATTCTCACGAGCGTTCTGCCCAAATCGATCCCGATTTGGGCAGAACGCTCGTGAGAATTGGCCGGAAAACGCCCGGCGAACACACTTCGGCACCAGAGGGCCGCAGGGCCGCCCCCCCGGGGCCCTGTCCGGGATCGCGTGTCGGCGCGTTCCGGCACCGCCAGGAGGAGCTCCGGGAGGCGGGCCCCGGGGAGGCCGACGCCTCCCGCTCCTCAGCCTCCGGGGGTCCCCTCCGTGGCGCCGGCCACTGGGGCCGGGCCAGCCCCGAAAGCCGGGCCCGTGCCCGGGTCTGCTTGCTCAGCCTTCCGTTGCCAGGGGCCTGAGACTGGGGGCCTCCGCATGGGGAACCCTGAGTCCCGCGCCACGAGTCCCCCCGACCGTACCGGCGACCACGGCACTTTTCGCGGCTTCGTCCCAGCCGTGGAGTGAGAGATCACTCCGTTCCCCCACAGAGGCCAGCCCCCTCCACGGGCGCCCCGGCCGCCTGCCACGGCGGAGGCGGACGCCTGGCCACGGCGCCTCCATCCACTCTGCTCGGGGAAAACTCCCCGGGCCCGGGGCCGCCGGCCACGCCCCATCGTCGCGGCTCGTTTTCCGGGTGGCCGCTCAATGCCCCGAGCGAGAAAGGGCCCTGCTCCACGCGGACCTGGGCGCTGACCAGGGCTGCCCAACGCCGGCCAATTCTCACGAGCGTTCTGCCCAAATCGATCCCGATTTGGGCAGAACGCTCGTGAGAATTGGCCGGAAAACGCCCGGCGAACACACTTCGGGCACCAGAGGTCCGCAGGGCCGCCCCCCCGGGGCCCTGTCTGGGTCGCGTGTCGTCTCGTTCCGGCACCGCCAGGAGGAGCTCCGGGAGACGTGCCCCGGGGAGGCCGACGCCTCCCGCTCCTCAGCCTCCGGGGGTCCCCTCCCTGGCGCCGGCCGCAGGGGCTGGGCCGGCCCCGAAAGCCGGCCCCGGGCCCGGGCCTGCTTGCTCAGCCTTCCGTTGCCAGGGGCCTGAGCCTGGGGGCCTCCGCACGGGGAATCCTGAGTCCCGCGCCACGAGTCCCCCCGACCGTCCCGGCGACAACGGCACCTTTCGCGGCTTCGTCCCAGCCGTGGAGTGAGAGATCACTCCGTTCCCCCACAGAGGCCAGGCCCCTCCACGGGCGCCCCGGCCGCCCGCCACGGCGGAGGCGGACGCCCGGCCACGGCGCCGCCATCCACTCTGCTCGGGGAAAACTCCCCGGCGCCGGGGCCGCCGGCCGCGCCCCATCGTCGCGGCTCATTTTTTAGGTGGCCGCGCCATGCCCCGAGCGAGAAAGGGCCCTGCTCCACGCGGCACTGGTCGCTGACCAGGGCTGCCCAACACCGGCCAATTCTCACGAGCGTTCTGCGATTTGGGCAGAACGCTCGTGAGAATTGGCCGGAAAACGCCCGGCGAACACACTTCGGGCACCACAGGGCCGCAGGGCCGCCCCCCCCGGGGCCCTGTGCGGGATCGCGTGTCGTCGCGTTCCGGCACCGCCAGGAGGAGCTCCGGGAGGCGTGCCCCGGGGAGGCCGACGCCTCCCGCTCCTCAGCCTCCGGGGGTCCCCTCCCTGGCGCCGGCCGCTGGGGTCGGGCCAGCCCCGAAAGCCGGGCCCGGGCCCGGGCCTGCTTGCTCAGCCTTCCGTTGCCAGGGGCCTGAGCCTGGGGGCCTCCGCATGGGGAACCCTGAGTCCCGCGCCCGGAGTTCCCCCGACCGTCCCGGCGACAACGGCACCTTTCGCGGCTTCGTCCCAGCCGTGGAGTGAGAGATCACACCGTTCCCCCACAGAGGCCAGCCCCCTCCACGGGCGCCCCGGCCGCCCGCCACGGCGGAGGCGGACGCTCGGCCACGGCGCCTCCATCCACTCTGCTCGGGGAAAACTCCCCGGCGCCGGGGCCGCCGGCCGCGCCCCATCGTCGCGGCTCGTTTTCCGTGTGGCCGCGCCATGCCCCGAGCGAGAATGGGCCCTGCTCCACGCGGCCCTGGGCGCTGTCCAGGGCTGCCCAACGCCGGCCAATTCCCACGAGCGTTCTGCCCAAATCGATCCCGATTTGGGCAGAACGCTCGTGAGAATTGGCCGGAAAACGCCCGGCGAACACACTTCGGGCACCACAGGGCCGCAGGGCCGCCCCCCCGGGGCCCTGTCTGGGATCGCGTGTCGTCGCCTTCCGGCACCGCCAGGAGGAGCTCCGGGAGGCGGGCCCCGGGGAGGCCGACGCCTCCCGCTCCTCAGGTTCCGGGGGTCCCATCCCTGGCGCCGGCCGCTGGGGCCGGGCCAGCCCCGAAAGACGGGCCCGGGCCCGGGCCTGCTTGCTCAGCCTTCCGTTGCCAGGGGCCTGAGCCTGGGGGCCTCCGCATGGTGAACACTGAGTCCCTTGCCACGAGTCCCCCCGACCGTCCCGGCGACAACGGCACCTTTCGCTGCTTCGTCCCAGCCGTGGAGTGAGAGATCACTCCGTTCCCCCACAGAGGCCAGCCCCCTCCACGGGCGCCCCGGCCGCCCGCCACGGCGGAGGCGGACGCCCGGCCACGGCGCCTCCATCCACTCTGCTCGGGGAAAACTCCCCGGCGCCGGGGCCGCCGGCCGCGCCCCATCGTCGCGGCTCGTTTTCCGGGTGGCCGCGCCATGCCCCGAGCGAGAAAGGGCCCTGCTCCACGCGGCCCTGGGCGCTGACCAGGGCTGCCCAACGCCGGCCAATTCTCACGAGCGTTCTGCCCAAATCGATCCCGATTTGGGCAGAACGCTCGTGAGAATTGGCCGGAAAACGCCCGGCGAACACACTTCGCGCACCACAGGGCCGCAGGGCCGCCCCCCCGGGGCCCTGTACGGGATCGCGTGTCGGCGCGTTCCGGCACCGCCAGGAGGAGCACCGGGAGGCGGGCCCCGGGGAGGCCGACGCCTCCCGCTCCTCAGCCTCCGGGGGTCCCCTCCCTGGCGCCGGCCGCTGGGGCCGGGCCAGCCCCGAAAGCCGGGCCCGTGCCCGGGCCTGCTTGCTCAGCCTTCCGTTGCCAGGGGCCTGAGCCTGGGGGCCTCCGCCTGGGGAACCCTGAGTCCCACGCCACGAATCCCCCCGACCGTCCCGGCGACAACGGCACCTTTCGCTGCTTCGTCCAAGCCGTGGAGTGAGAGATCACTCCGTTCCCCCACAGAGGCCAGCCCGCTCCACGGGCACCCCGGCCGCCCACCTCGGCGGAGGCGGACGCCCGGCCACGGCGCCTCCATCCACTCTGCTCGGGGAAAACACCCCGGCGCCGGGGCCGCCGGCCGCGCCCCATCGTCGCGGCTCGTTTTCCGGGTGGCTGCGCCATGCCCCGAGCGAGAAAGGGGCCTGCTCCACGCGGCACTGGGCGCTGACCAGGGCTGCCCAACGCCGGCCAATTCTCACGAGCGTTCTGCCCAAATCGATCCCGATTTGGGCAGAACGCTCGTGAGAATTGGCCGGAAAACGCCCGGCGAACACACTTCGGGCACCAGAGGTCCGCAGGGCCGCCCCCCCGGGGCCCTGTCTGGGTCGCGTGTCGTCTCGTTCCGGCACCGCCAGGAGGAGCTCCGGGAGGCGTGCCCCGGGGAGGCCGACGCCTCCCGCTCCTCAGCCTCCGGGGGTCCCCTCCCTGGCGCCGGCCGCTGGGGCCGGGCCGGCCCCGAAAGCCGGCCCCGGGCCCGGGCCTGCTTGCTCAGCCTTCCGTTGCCAGGGGCCTGAGACTGGGGGCCTCCGCATGGGGAACCCTGAGTCCCGCGCCACGAGTCCCTCCGACCGTCCCGGCGACAACCGCACCTTTCGCGGCTTCGTCCCAGCCGTGGAGTGAGAGATCACTCCGTTCCCCCACAGAGGCCAGCCACCTCCACGGGCGCCCCGGCCGCCCGCCACGGCGGAGGCGGACGCCCGGCCACGGCGCCTCCATCCACTCTGCTCGGGGAAATCTCCCCGGCGCCGGGGCCGCCGGCTGCGCCCCATCGTCGCGGCTCGTTTTCCGGGTGGCCGCGACATACCCCGAGCGTGAAAGGGCCCTGCTCCACGCGGCACTGGGCGCTGACCAGGGCTGCCCAACGCCGGCCAATTCTCACGAGCGTTCTGCCCAAATCGATCCCGATTTGGGCAGAACGCTCGTGAGAATTGGCCGGAAAACGCCCGGCGAACACACTTCGGGCACCACAGGGCCGCAGGGCCGCCCCCCTGGGGCCCTGTCCGGGATCGCGTGTCGTCGCGTTCCGGCACCGCCAGGAGGAGCACCGGGAGGCGGGCCCCGGGGAGGCCGACGCCTCCCGCTCCTCAGCTTCCGGGGTTCCCCTCCCTGGCGCCGGCCGCTGGTGCCGGGCCAGCCCCGAAAGCCGGGCCCGGGCCCGGGCCTGCTTGCTCAGCCTTCCGTTGACAGGGGCCTGAGCCTGGGGGCCTCCGCATGGGGAACCCTGAGTCCCGCGCCACGAGTCCCCCCGACCGTCCCGGCGACCACGGCACCTTTCGCGGCTTCGTCCCAGCCGTGGAGTGAGAGATCACTCCGTCCCCCACAGAGGCCAGCCCCCTCCACGGACGCCCCGGCCGCCCGCCACGGCGGAGGCGGACGCCCGGCCACGGCGCCTCCATCCACTCTGCTCGGGGAAAACTCCCCGGCGCCGGGGCCGCCGGCTGCGCCCCATCGTCGCGGCTCGTTTTCCGGGTGGCCGCGACATACCCCGAGCGTGAAAGGGCCCTGCTCCACGCGGCCCTGGGCGCTGACCAGGGCTGCCCAACGCCGGCCAATTCTCACGAGCGTTCTGCCCAAATCGATCCCGATTTGGGCAGAACGCTCGTGAGAATTGGCCGGAAAACGCCCGGCGAACACACTTCGGGCACCAGAGGGCCGCAGGGACGCCCCCCCCGGGCCCTGTCCGGGATCACGTGTCGGCGCGTTCCGGCACCGCCAGGAGGAGCTCCGGGAGGCGGGCCCCGGGGAGGCCGACGCCTCCCGCTCCTCAGCCTCCGGCGGTCCCCTCCCTGGCACCGGCCGCTGGGGCCGGGCCAGCCCCGAAAGCCGGGCCCGGGCCCGGGCCTGCTTGTTCAGCCTTCCGTTGCCAGGGGCCTGTGCCTGGGGGCCTCCGCATGGGGAACACTGAGTCCCGCGCCACGAGTCCCCCCGACCGTCCCGGCGACCACGGCACCTTTCGCGGCTTCGTCCCAGCCGTGGAGTGAGAGATCACTCCGTTCCCCCACAGAGGCCAGCCCCCTCCACGGGCGCCCCGGCCGCCCACCACGGCGGAGGCGGACGCCCGGCCACGGCGCCTCCATCCACTCTGCTCGGGGAAAACTCCCCGGCGCCGGGGCCGCCGGCCGCGCCCCATCGTCGCCGCTCGTTTTCCGGGTGGCCGCGCCATGCCCCGAGCGAGAAAGGGCCCTGCTCCACGCGGCCCTGGGCGCTGACCAGGGCTGCCCAACGCCGGCCAATTCTCACGAGCGTTCTGCCCAAATCGATCCCGATTTGGGCAGAACGCTCGTGAGAATTGGCCGGAAAACGCCCGGCGAACACACTTCGCGCACCACAGGGCCGCAGGGCCGCCCCCCCGGGGCCCTGTACGGGATCGCGTGTCGGCGCGTTCCGGCACCGCCAGGAGGAGCACCGGGAGGCGGGCCCCGGGGAGGCCGACGCCTCCCGCTCCTCAGCCTCCGGGGGTCCCCTCCCTGGCGCCGGCCGCTGGGGCCGGGCCAGCCCCGAAAGCCGGGCCCGTGCCCGGGCCTGCTTGCTCAGCCTTCCGTTGCCAGGGGCCTGAGCCTGGGGGCCTCCGCCTGGGGAACCCTGAGTCCCACGCCACGAATCCCCCCGACCGTCCCGGCGACAACGGCACCTTTCGCTGCTTCGTCCAAGCCGTGGAGTGAGAGATCACTCCGTTCCCCCACAGAGGCCAGCCCCCTCCACGGGCACCCCGGCCGCCCGCCTCGGCGGAGGCGGACGCCCGGCCACGGCGCCTCCATCCACTCTGCTCGGGGAAAACACCCTGGCGCCGGGGCCGCCGGCCGCGCCCCATCGTCGCGGCTCGTTTTCCGGGTGGCTGCGCCATGCCCCGAGCGAGAAAGGGGCCTGCTCCACGCGGCACTGGGCGCTGACCAGGGCTGCCCAACGCCGGCCAATTCTCACGAGCGTTCTGCCCAAATCGATCCCGATTTGGGCAGAACGCTCGTGAGAATTGGCCGGAAAACGCCCGGCGAACACACTTCGGGCACCAGAGGTCCGCAGGGCCGCCCCCCCGGGGCCCTGTCTGGGTCGCGTGTCGTCTCGTTCCGGCACCGCCAGGAGGAGCTCCGGGAGGCGTGCCCCGGGGAGGCCGACGCCTCCCGCTCCTCAGCCTCCGGGGGTCCCCTCCCTGGCGCCGGCCGCTGGGGCCGGGCCGGCCCCGAAAGCCGGCCCCGGGCCCGGGCCTGCTTGCTCAGCCTTCCGTTGCCAGGGGCCTGAGACTGGGGGCCTCCGCATGGGGAACCCTGAGTCCCGCGCCACGAGTCCCCCCGACCGTCCCGGCGACCACCGCACCTTTCGCGGCTTCGTCCCAGCCGTGGAGTGAGAGATCACTCCGTTCCCCCACAGAGGCCAGCCACCTCCACGGGCGCCCCGGCCGCCCGCCACGGCGGAGGCGGACGCCCGGCCACGGCGCCTCCATCCACTCTGCTCGGGGAAATCTCCCCGGCGCCGGGGCCGCCGGCTGCGCCCCATCGTCGCGGATCGTTTTCCGGGTGGCCGCGACATACCCCGAGCGTGAAAGGGCCCTGCTCCACGCGGCACTGGGCGCTGACCAGGGCTGCCCAACGCCGGCCAATTCTCACGAGCGTTCTGCCCAAATCGATCCCGATTTGGGCAGAACGCTCGTGAGAATTGGCCGGAAAACGCCCGGCGAACACACTTCGGGCACCACAGGGCCGCAGGGCCGCCCCCCCGGGGCCCTGTCTGGGATCGCGTGTCGTCGCCTTCCGGCACCGCCAGGAGGAGCTCCGGGAGGCGGGCCCCGGGGAGGCCGACGCCTCCCGCTCCTCAGCTTCCGGGGGTCCCCTCCCTGGCACCGGCCGCTGGGGCCGGGTCAGCCCCGAAAGACGGGCCCGGGCCCGGGCCTGCTTGCTCAGCCTTCCGTTGCCAGGGGCCTGAGCCTGGGGGCCTCCGCATGGTGAACACTGAGTCCCGTGCCACGAGTCCCCCCGACCGTCCCGGCGACAACGGCACCTTTCGCGGCTTCGTCCCAGCCGTGGAGTGAGAGATCACTCCGTTCCCCCACAGAGGCCAGCCCCCTCCACGGGCGCCCCGGCCGCCCGCCACGGCGGAGGCGGACGCCCGGCCACGGCGCCTCCATCCACTCTGCTCGGGGAAAACTCCCCGGCGCCGGGGCCGCCGGCCGCGCCCCATCGTCGCGGCTCGTTTTCCGGGTGGCCGCGCCATGCCCCGAGCGAGAAAGGGCCCTGCTCCACGCGGCCCTGGGCGCTGACCAGGGCTGCCCAACGCCGGCCAATTCTCATGAGCGTTCTGCCCAAATCGATCCCGATTTGGGCAGAACGCTCGTGAGAATTGGCCGGAAAACGCCCGGCGAACACACTTCGCGCACCACAGGGCCGCAGGGCCGCCCCCCCGGGGCCCTGTACGGGATCGCGTGTCGGCGCGTTCCGGCACCGCCAGGAGGAGCACCGGGAGGCGCACCCCGGGGAGGCCGACGCCTCCCGCTCCTCAGCCTCCGGGGGTCCCCTCCCTGGCGCCGGCCGCTGGGGCCGGGCCAGCCCCGAAAGCCGGGCCCGTGCCCGGGCCTGCTTGCTCAGCCTTCCGTTGCCAGGGGCCTGAGCCTGGGGGCCTCCGCCTGGGGAACCCTGAGTCCCACGCCACGAATCCCCCCGACCGTCCCGGCGACAACGGCACCTTTCGCTGCTTCGTCCAAGCCGTGGAGTGAGAGATCACTCCGTTCCCCCACAGAGGCCAGCCCCCTCCACGGGCACCCCGGCCGCCCGCCTCGGCGGAGGCGGACGCCCGGCCACGGCGCCTCCATCCACTCTGCTCGGGGAAAACACCCCGGCGCCGGGGCCGCCGGCCGCGCCCCATCATCGCGGCTCGTTTTCCGGGTGGCTGCGCCATGCCCCGAGCGAGAAATGGGCCTGCTCCACGCGGCACTGGGCGCTGACCAGGGCTGCCCAACGCCGGCCAATTCTCACGAGCGTTCTGCCCAAATCGATCCCGATTTGGGCAGAACGCTCGTGAGAATTGGCCGGAAAACGCCCGGCGAACACACTTCGGGCACCAGAGGTCCGCAGGGCCGCCCCCCCGGGGCCCTGTCTGGGTCGCGTGTCGTCTCGTTCCGGCACCGCCAGGAGGAGCTCCGGGAGGCGTGCCCCGGGGAGGCCGACGCCTCCCGCTCCTCAGCCTCCGGGGGTCCCCTCCCTGGCGCCGGCCGCTGGGGCCGGGCCGGCCCCGAAAGCCGGCCCCGGGCCCGGGCCTGCTTGCTCAGCCTTCCGTTGCCAGGGGCCTGAGCCTGGGGGCCTCCGCATGGGGAACCCTGAGTCCCGCGCCACGAGTCCCTCCGACCGTCCCGGCGACAACCGCACCTTTCGCGGCTTCGTCCCAGCCGTGGAGTGAGAGATCACTCCGTTCCCCCACAGAGGCCAGCCACCTCCACGGGCGCCCCGGCCGCCCGCCACGGCGGAGGCGGACGCCCGGCCACGGCGCCTCCATCCACTCTGCTCGGGGAAATCTCCCCGGCGCCGGGGCCGCCGGCTGCGCCCCATCGTCGCGGCTCGTTTTCCGGGTGGCCGCGACATACCCCGAGCGTGAAAGGGCCCAGCTCCACGCGGCAATGGGCGCTGACCAGGGCTGCCCAACGCCGGCCAATTCTCACGAGCGTTCTGCCCAAATCGATCCCGATTTGGGCAGAACGCTCGTGAGAATTGGCCGGAAAACGCCCGGCGAACACACGTCGGGCACCACAGGGCCGCAGGGCCGCCCCCCTGGGGCCCTGTCCGGGATCGCGTGTCGTCGCGTTCCGGCACCGCCAGGAGGAGCACCGGGAGGCGGGCCCCGGGGAGGCCGACGCCTCCCGCTCCTCAGCCTCCCGGGGTCCCCTCCCTGGCGCCGGCCGCTGGGGCCGGGCCAGCCCCGAAAGCCGGGCCCGGGCCCGGGCCTGCTTGCTCAGCCTTCCGTTGCCAGGGGCCTGAGCCTGGGGGCCTCCGCATGGGGAACCCTGAGTCCCGCGCCACGAGTCCCCCCGACCGTCCCGGCGACCACGGCACCTTTCGCGGCTTCGTCCCAGCCGTGGAGTGAGAGATCACTCCGTCCCCCACAGAGGCCAGCCCCCTCCACGGGCGCCCCGGCCGCCCGCCACGGCGGAGGCGGACGCCCGGCCACGGCGCCTCCATCCACTCTGCTCGGGGAAAACTCCCCGGCGCCGGGGCCGCCGGCTGCGCCCCATCGTCGCGGCTCGTTTTCCGGGTGGCCGCGACATACCCCGAGCGTGAAAGGGCCCTGCTCCACGCGGCACTGGGCGCTGACCAGGGCTGCCCAACGCCGGCCAATTCTCACGAGCGTTCTGCCCAAATCCATCCCGATTTGGGCAGAACGCTCGTGAGAATTGGCCGGAAAACGCCCGGCGAACACACTTCGGGCACCAGAGGGCCGCAGGGACGCCCCCCCCGGGCCCTGTCCGGGATCACGTGTCGGCGCGTTCCGGCACCGCCAGGAGGAGCTCCGGGAGGCGGGCCCCGGGGAGGCCGACGCCTCCCGCTCCTCAGCCTCCGGCGGTCCCCTCCCTGGCGCCGGCCGCTGGGGCCGGGCCAGCCCCGAAAGCCGGGCCCGGGCCCGGGCCTGCTTGTTCAGCCTTCCGTTGCCAGGGGCCTGTGCCTGGGGGCCTCCGCATGGGGAACACTGAGTCCCGCGCCACGAGTCCCCCCGACCGTCCCGGCGACCACGGCACCTTTCGCGGCTTCGTCCCAGCCGTGGAGTGAGAGATCACTCCGTTCCCCCACAGAGGCCAGCCCCCTCCACGGGCGCCCCGGCCGCCCACCACGGCGGAGGCGGACGCCCGGCCACGGCGCCTCCATCCACTCTGCTCGGGGAAAACTCCCCGGCGCCGGGGCCGCCGGCCGCGCCCCATCGTCGCGGCTCGTTTTCCGGGTGGCCGCGCCATGCCCCGAGCGAGAAAGGGCCCTGCTCCACGCGGCCCTGGGCGCTGACCAGGGCTGCCCAACGCCGGCCAATTCTCACGAGCGTTCTGCCCAAATCGATCCCGATTTGGGCAGAACGCTCGTGAGAATTGGCCGGAAAACGCCCGGCGAACACACTTCGCGCACCACAGGGCCGCAGGGCCGCCCCCCCGGGGCCCTGTACGGGATCGCGTGTCGGCGCGTTCCGGCACCGCCAGGAGGAGCACCGGGAGGCGGGCCCCGGGGAGGCCGACGCCTCCCGCTCCTCAGCCTCCGGGGGTCCCCTCCCTGGCGCAGCCGCTGGGGCCGGGCCAGCCCCGAAAGCCGGGCCCGTGCCCGGGCCTGCTTGCTCAGCCTTCCGTTGCCAGGGGCCTGAGCCTGGGGGCCTCCGCCTGGGGAACCCTGAGTCCCACGCCACGAATCCCCCCGACCGTCCCGGCGACAACGGCACCTTTCGCTGCTTCGTCCAAGCCGTGGAGTGAGAGATCACTCCGTTCCCCCACAGAGGCCAGCGCCCTCCACGGGCACCCCGGCCGCCCGCCTCGGCGGAGGCGGACGCCCGGCCACGGCGCCTCCATCCACTCTGCTCGGGGAAAACACCCCGGCGCCGGGGCCGCCGGCCGCGCCCCATCGTCGCGGCTCGTTTTCCGGGTGGCTGCGCCATGCCCCGAGCGAGAAAGGGGCCTGCTCCACGCGGCACTGGGCGCTGACCAGGGCTGCCCAACGCCGGCCAATTCTCACGAGCGTTCTGCCCAAATCGATCCCGATTTGGGCAGAACGCTCGTGAGAATTGGCCGGAAAACGCCCGGCGAACACACTTCGGGCACCACAGGGCCGCAGGGCCGCCCCCCGGGGCCCTGTCCGGGATCGCGTGTCGTCGCCTTCCGGCACCGCCAGGAGGAGCTCCGGGAGGCGGGCCCCGGGGAGGCCGACGCCTCCCGCTCCTCAGCCTCCGGGGGTCCCCTCCCTGGCGCCGGCCGCTGGGGCCGGGCCAGCCCCGAAAGACGGGCCCGGGCCCGGGCCTGCTTGCTCAGCCTTCCGTTGCCAGGGGCCTGAGCCTGGGGGCCTCCGCATGGTGAACACTGAGTCCCGTGCCACGAGTCCCCCCGACCGTCCCGGCGACAACGGCACCTTTCGCGGCTTCGTCCCAGCCATGGAGTGAGAGATCACTCCGTTCCCCCACAGAGGCCAGCCCCCTCCACGGGCGCCCCGGCCGCCCGCCACGGCGGAGGCGGACGCCCGGCCACGGCGCCTCCATCCACTCTGCTCGGGGAAAACTCCGCGGCGCCGCGGCTGCCGGCCGCGCCCCATCGTCGCGGCTCGTTTTCCGGGTGGCCGCGACATGCCCCGAGCGAGAAAGGGCCCTGCTCCACGCGGAACTGGGCGCTGACCAGGGCTGCCCAACGCCGGCCAATTCTCACGAGCGTTCTGCCCAAATCGATCCAGATTTAGGCAGAACGCTCGTGAGAATTGGCCGGAAAACGCCCGGCGAACACACTTCGGGCACCACAGGGCCGCAGGGCGGCCCCCCACGGGGCCCTGTCCGGGACCGCGTGTCGTCGCGTTCCGGCACCGCCAGGAGGAGCTCCGGGAGGCGTGCCGCGGGGAGGCCGACGCCTCCCGCTCCTCAGCCTCCGGGGGTCCCCTCCCTGGCGCCGGCAGCTGGGGCCGGGCCAGCCACGAAATCCGGGCCCGAGCCCGGGCCTGCTTGCTCAGCCTTCCGTTGCCAGAGGCCTGAGCCTGGGGGCCTCCCCATGGGGAACCCTGAGTCCCGCGCCACGAGTCCCCCGACCGTCCCGGCCAAAACGGCACCTTTCGCGGCTTCGTCCTACCCGCGGAATGAGAGACCAGTCCGTTTCCCCACAGAGGCCAGCCCCCTCCAGGGGCGAACCGGCCGCCCGCCACGGCGGAGGCGGACGCCCGGCCACGGCGCCTCCATCCACTCTGCTCGAGGAAAACTCCCCGGCGCCGCGGCTGCCGGCCGCGCCCCATCGTCGCGGCTCGTTTTCCGGGTGGCCGCGACATGCCCCGAGCGAGAAAGGGCCCTGCTCCACGCGGAACTGGGCGCTGACCAGGGCTGCCCAACGCCGGCCAATTCTCACGAGCGTTCTGCCCAAATCGATCCCGATTGGGCAGAAGGCTCGTGAGAATTGGCCGGAAAACGCCCGGCGAACACACTTCGGGCACCACAGGGCCGCAGGCGGCCCCCCCGGGGCCCAGTCCGGGATCGCGGGTCATCGCGTTCCGGCACCGCCGGGAGGAGCTCCGGGAGGCGGGCCCCGTGGCGGCCGACGCCTCCCGATCCTCAGCCTCCGGGGGTCCCCTCCCTGGCCCCGGCAGCTGGGGCCGGGCCAGCCCCGAAAGCCGGGCCCGGGCCCGGGCCTGCTTGCTCAGCCTTCCGTTGCCAGGGGCCTGAGCCTGGGGGCCTCCCCATGGGGAACCCTGAGTCCCGCGCCACGAGTCCCCCGACCGTCCCGGCGACAACGGCACCCTTCGCGGCTTCGTCCTAGCCGCGGTGTCAGAGACCAGTCCGTTTCCCCACAGAGGCCAGCCCCCTCCAGGGGCGCCCCGGACGCCCGCTACGGCGGAGGCGGACGCCCGGCCACGGCGCCTTCATGCACTCTGCTCGGGGAATACTCCCCGGCGCCGTGGCTGCCGGCCGCGCCCCATCGTCGCGCCTCGTTTTCCGGGTGGCCGCGACATGCCCCGAGCGAGAAAGGGCCCTGCTCTACGCAGAACTGGGCGCTGACCAGGGCTGCCCAACGCCGGCCAATTCTCACGAGCGTTCTGCCCAAATCGATCCCGATTTGGGCAGAACGCTCGTGAGAATTGGCCGGAAAACGCCTGGCGAACACACTTCGGGCACCACAGAGCCGCAGGGCGGCCCCCCCGGGGCCCTGTCCGGGATCGCGGGTCGTCGCGTTCCGGCACCGCCGGGAGGAGCTCCGGGAGGCGGGCCCCGGGGCGGCCGACGCCTCCCGCTCCTCAGCCTCCGGGGGTCCCCTCCCTGGCGCCGGCAGCTGGGGCCGGGCCAGCCCCGAAAGCCGGGCCCGGGCCCGGGCCTGCTGGCTCAGCCTTCCGTTGCCAGGGGCCTGAGCCTGGGGGCCTCCCCATGGGGAACCCTGAGTCCCGCGCCACGAGTCCCCCGACCGTCCCGGCGAAAACGGCACCTTTCGCGGCTTCGTCCTAGCCGCGGAGTCAGAGACCAGTCCGTTTCCCCACAGAGGCCAGCCCCCTCCAGTGGCGCCCCGGCCGCCCGCCACGGCGGAGGCGGACGCCCGGCCACGGCGCCTGCATGCACTCTGCTCGGGGAAAACTCCCCGGCGCCGCGGCTGCCGGCCGCGCCCCATCGTCGCTGCTCGTTTTCCGGGTGGCCGCGACATGCCCCGAGCGAGAAAGGGCCCTGTTCCACGCGGAACTGGGCGCTGACCAGGGCTGCCCAACACCGGCCAATTCTCACGAGCGTTCTGCCCAAATCGATCCCGATTTGGGCAGAACGCTCGTGAGAATTGGCCGGAAAACGCACGGCGAACACACTTCGGGCACCACAGGGCCGCAGGGCGTCCCCCCCGGGGCCCTGTCCGGGATCGCGGGTCGTCGCGTTCCGGCACCACCGGGAGGAGCTCCGGGATGCGGGCCCCGGGGCGGCCGACGCCTTCCGCTCCTCAACCTCCGGGGGTCCCCTCCATGGCGCTGGCACCTGGGGCCGGGCCAGCTCCGAAAGCCGGGCCCGGGCCCGGGCCTGCTTGCTCAGCCTTCCGTTGCCAGGGGCCTGAGCCTGGGGGCCACCCCATGGGGAACGCTGAGTCCCGCGCCACGAGTCCCCCGACCGTCCCGGCGACAACGGCACCTTTCGCGGCTTCGTCCTAGCCGCGGAGTGTGAGACCAGTCCGTTTCCCCACAGAGGCCAGCCCCCTCCAGGGGCGCCCCGGCCGCCCGCCACGGCGGAGGCGGACGCCCGGCCACGGCGCCTCCATCCACTCTGCTTGGGGAAAACTCCCCGGCGCCGCGGCTGCCGGCCAAGCCCCATCGTCGCGGCTCGTTTTCCGGGTGGCCGCGACATGCCCCGAGCGAGAAAGGGCCCTGCTCCACGCGGAACTGGGCGCTGACCAGGGCTGCCCAACGCCGGCCAATTCTCACGAGCGTTCTGCCCAAATCGATCCTGATTTGGGCAGAACGCTCGTGAGAATTGGCCGGAAAACGCCCGGCGAACACACTTCGGGCACCACAGGGCCGCAGGGCCGCCCCCCCCGGGGCCCTGTCCGGGACCGCGTGTCGTCGCGTTCCGGCACCGCCAGGAGGAGCTCCGGGAAGCGTGCCGTGGGGAGGCCGACGCCTCCCACTCCTCAGCCTCCTGGGGTCCCCTCCCTGGCGCCGGCAGCTGGGGCCGGGCCAGGCCCGAAAGCCGGGCCCGGGCCCGGGCCTGCTTGCTCAGCCTTCCGTTGCCAGGGGCCTGAGCCTGGGGGCCACCCCATGGGGAACCCTGAGTCCCGCGCCACGAGTCCCCCGACCGTCCCGGCGACAACGGCACCTTTCTCGGCTTCGTCCTAGCCGCGGAGTGATAGACCAGTCCGTTTCCCCACAGAGGCCAGCCCCCTCCAGGGGCGCCCCGGCCGCCCGCCACGGCGGAGGCGGACGCCCGGCCACGGCGCCTCCATCCACTCTGCTCGGGGAAAACTCCCCGGCGCTGCGGCTTCCGGCCGCGCCCCATCGTCGTGGCTCGTTTTCCGGGTGGCCGCGACATTCCCCGAGCGAGAAAGGGCCCTGCTCCACGCGGAACTTGGCGCTGACCAGGGCTGCCCAACGCCGGCCAATTCTCACGAGCGTTCTGCCCAAATCGATCCCGAATTGGGCAGAACCCTCGTGAGAATTGGCCGGAAAACGCCAGGCGAACACACTTCGGGCATCACAGGGCCGCAGGGCGGCCCCCCCCGGGGCCCTGTCCGGGACCGCGTGTCGTCGCGTTCCGGCACCGCCAGGAGGAGCTCCGGGAGTCGTGCCGCGGGGAGGCCGACGCCTCCCGCTCCTCAGCCTCCGGGGGCCCCCTCCCTGGCGCCGGCAGCTGGGGCCGGGACAGTCCCGAAAGCCGGGCCCGAGCCAGGGCCTGCTTGCTCAGCCTTCCGTTGCCAGGGGCCTGAGCCTGGGGGCCTCCCCATGGGGAACACTGAGTCCCGCGCCACGAGTCCCCCGACCGTCCCGGCCACAACGGCACCTTTCGCGGCTTCGTCCTAGCCGCGGAGTGTGAGACCAGTCCGTTTCCCCACAGAGGCCAGCCCCCTCCAGGGGCGCCCCGGCCGCCCGCCACGGCGGAGGCGGACGCCCGGCCACGGCGCCTCCATCCACTCTGCTCGGGGAAAACTCCCCGGCGCCGCGGCTGCCGGCCGCGCCCCATCGTCGCGGCTCGTTTTCCGGGTGGCCGCGACATGCCCCGAGCGAGAAAGGGCCCTGCTCCACGCGGAACTGGGCGCTGACCAGGGCTGCCCAACGCCGGCCAATTCTCACGAGCGTTCTGCCCAAATCGATCCCGATTTGGGCAGAACGCTCGTGAGAATTGGCCGGAAAACGCCCGGCGAACACACTTCGGGCACCACAGGGCCGCAGGGCGGCCCCCCACGAGGCCCTGTCCGGGACCGCGTGTCGTCGCGTTCCGGCACCGCCAGGAGGAGCTCCGGGAGGCGTGCCGCGGGGAGGCCGACGCCTCCCGCTCCTCAGCCTCCGGGGGTCCCCTCCCTGGCGCCGGCAGCTGGGGCCGGGCCAGCCACGAAAGCCGGGCCCGAGCCCTGGCCTGCTTGCTCAGCCTTCCGTTGCCAGAGGCCTGAGCCTGGGGGCCTCCCCATGGGGAACCCTGAGTCCCGCGCCACGAGTCCCCCGACCGTCCCGGCCAAAACGGCACCTTTCGCGGCTTCGTCCTACCCGCGGAATGAGAGACCAGTCCGTTTCCCCACAGAGGCCAGCCCCCTCCAGGGGCGAACCGGCCGCCCGCTACGGCGGAGGCGGACGCCCGGCCACGGCGCCTCCATCCACTCTGCTCGAGGAAAACTCCCCGGCGCCGCGGCTGCCGGCCGCGCCCCATCGTCGCGGCTCGTTTTCCGGGTGGCCGCGACATGCCCCGAGCGAGAAAGGGCCCTGCTCCACGCGGAACTGGGCGCTGACCAGGGCTGCCCAACGCCGGCCAATTCTCACGAGCGTTCTGCCCAAATCGATCCCGATTGGGCAGAAGGCTCGTGAGAATTGGCCGGAAAACGCCCGGCGAACACACTTCGGGCACCACAGGGCCGCAGGCGGCCCCCCCGGGGCCCAGTCCGGGATCGCGGGTCATCGCGTTCCGGCACCGCCGGGAGGAGCTCCGGGAGGCGGGCCCCGTGGCGGCCGACGCCTCCCGATCCTCAGCCTCCGGGGGTCCCCTCCCTGGCGCCGGCAGCTGGGGCCGGGCCAGCCCCGAAACCCGGGCCCGGGCCCGGGCCTGCTTGCTCAGCCTTCCGTTGCCAGGGGCCTGAGCCTGGGGGCCTCCCCATGGGGAACCCTGAGTCCCGCGCCACGAGTCCCCCGACCGTCCCGGCGACAACGGCACCCTTCGCGGCTTCGTCCTAGCCGCGGTGTCAGAGACCAGTCCGTTTCCCCACAGAGGCCAGCCCCCTCCAGGGGCGCCCCGGACGCCCGCTACGGCGGAGGCGGACGCCCGGCCACGGCGCCTTCATGCACTCTGCTCGGGGAATACTCCCCGGCGCCGTGGCTGCCGGCCGCGCCCCATCGTCGCGCCTCGTTTTCCGGGTGGCCGCGACATGCCCCGAGCGAGAAAGGGCCCTGCTCTACGCAGAACTGGGCGCTGACCAGGGCTGCCCAACGCCGGCCAATTCTCACGAGCGTTCTGCCCAAATCGATCCCGATTTGGGCAGAACGCTCGTGAGAATTGGCCGGAAAACGCCTGGCGAACACACTTCGGGCACCACAGGGCCGCAGGGCGGCCCCCCCCGGGGCCCTGTCCGGGACCGCGTGTCGTCGCGTTCCGGCACCGCCAGGAGGAGCTCCGGGAGTCGTGCCGCGGGGAGGCCGACGCCTCCCGCTCCTCAGCCTCCGGGGGCCCCCTCCCTGGCGCCGGCAGCTGGGGCCGGGACAGCCCCGAAAGCCGGGCCCGAGCCAGGGCCTGCTTGCTCAGCCTTCCGTTGCCAGGGGCCTGAGCCTGGGGGCCTCCCCATGGGGAACCCTGAGTCCCGCGCCATGAGTCCCCCGACCGTCCCGGCGAAAGCGGCACCTTTCGCGGCTTCGTCCTAGCCGCGGAGTCAGAGACCAGTCCGTTTCCCCACAGAGGCCAGCCCCCTCCAGTGGCGCCCCGGCCGCCCGCCACGGCGGAGGCAGACGCCCGGCCACGGCGCCTGAATGCACTCTGCTCGGGGAAAACTCCCCGGCGCCGCGGCTGCCGGCCGCGCCCCATCGTCGCTGCTCGTTTTCCGGGTGGCCGCGACATGCCCCGAGCGAGAAAGGGCCCTGTTCCACGCGGAACTGGGCGCTGACCAGGGCTGCCCAACACCGGCCAATTCTCACGAGCGTTCTGCCCAAATCGATCCCGATTTGGGCAGAACGCTCGTGAGAATTGGCCGGAAAACGCACGGCGAACACACTTCGGGCACCACAGGGCCGCAGGGCGTCCCCCCCGGGGCCCTGTCCGGCATCGCGGGTCGTCGCGTTCCGGCACCACCGGGAGGAGCTCCAGGATGCGGGCCCCGGGGCGGCCGACGCCTTCCGCTCCTCAGCCTCCGGGGGTCCCCTCCATGGCGCCGGCACCTGGGGCCGGGCCAGCTCCGAAAGCCGGGCCCGGGCCCGGGCCTGCTTGCTCAGCCTTCCGTTGCCAGGGGCCTGAGCCTGGGGGCCACCCCATGGGGAACCCTGAGTCCCGCGCCACGAGTCCCCCGACCGTCCCGGCGACAACGGCACCTTTCGCGGCTTCGTCCTAGCCGCGGAGTGTGAGACCAGTCCGTTTCCCCACAGAGGCCAGCCCCCTCCAGGGGCGCCCCGGCCGCCCGCCACGGCGGAGGCGGACGCCCGGCCACGGCGCCTCCATCCACTCTGCTTGGGGAAAACTCCCCGGCGCCGCGGCTGCCGGCCAAGCCCCATCGTCGCGGCTCGTTTTCCGGGTGGCCGCGACATGCCCCGAGCGAGAAAGGGCCCTGCTCCACGCGGAACTGGGCGCTGACCAGGGCTGCCCAACGCCGGCCAATTCTCACGAGCGTTCTGCCCAAATCGATCCCGATTTGGGCAGAACGCTCGTGAGAATTGGCCGGAAAACGCCCGGCGAACACACTTCGGGCACCACAGGGCCGCAGGGCCGCCCCCCCCGGGGCCCTGTCCGGGACCGCGTGTCGTCGCGTTCCGGCACCGCCAGGAGGAGCTCCGGGAAGCGTGCCGTGGGGAGGCCGACGCCTCCCACTCCTCAGCCTCCTGGGGTCCCCTCCCTGGCGCCGGCAGCTGGGGCCGGGCCAGGCCCGAAAGCCGGGCCCGGGCCCGGGCCTGCTTGCTCAGCCTTCCGTTGCCAGGGGCCTGAGCCTGGGGGCCACCCCATGGGGAACCCTGAGTCCCGCGCCACGAGTCCCCCGACCGTCCCGGCGACAACGGCACCTTTCTCGGCTTCGTCCTAGCCGCGGAGTGATAGACCAGTCCGTTTCCCCACAGAGGCCAGCCCCCTCCAGGGGCGCCCCGGCCGCCCGCCACGGCGGAGGCGGACGCCCGGCCACGGCGCCTCCATCCACTCTGCTCGGGGAAAACTCCCCGGCGCTGCGGCTGCCGGCCGCGCCCCATCGTCGTGGCTCGTTTTCCGGGTGGCCGCGACATTCCCCGAGCGAGAAAGGGCCCTGCTCCACGCGGAACTTGGCGCTGACCAGGGCTGCCCAACGCCGGCCAATTCTCACGAGCGTTCTGCCCAAATCGATCCCGAATTGGGCAGAACCCTCGTGAGAATTGGCCGGAAAACGCCAGGCGAACACACTTCGGGCATCACAGGGCCGCAGGGCGGCCCCCCCCGGGGCCCTGTCCGGGACCGCGTGTCGTCGCGTTCCGGCACCGCCAGGAGGAGCTCCGGGAGTCGTGCCGCGGGGAGGCCGACGCCTCCCGCTCCTCAGCCTCCGGGGGCCCCCTCCCTGGCGCCGGCAGCTGGGGCCGGGACAGCCCCGAAACCCGGTCCGAGCCAGGGCCTGCTTGCTCAGCCTTCCGTTGCCAGGGGCCTGAGCCTGGGGGCCTCCCCATGGGGAACCCTGAGTCCCGCGCCACGAGTCCCCCGACCGTCCCGGCCACAACGGCACCTTTCGCGGCTTCGTCCCAGCCGTGGAGTGAGAGATCACACCGTTCCCCCACAGAGGCCAGCCCCCTCCACGGGCGCCCCGGCCGCCCGCCACGGCGGAGGCGGACGCTCGGCCACGGCGCCTCCATCCACTCTGCTCGGGGAAAACTCCCCGGCGCTGGGGCCGCCGGCCGCGCCCCATCGTCGCGGCTCGTTTTCCGTGTGGCCGCGCCATGCCCCGAGCGAGAAAGGGCCCTGCTCCACGCGGCCCTGGGCGCTGTCCAGGGCTGCCCAACGCCGGCCAATTCTCACGAGCGTTCTGCCCAAATCGATCCCGATTTGGGCAGAACGCTCGTGAGAATTGGCCGGAAAACGCCCGGCGAACACACTTCGGGCACCACAGGGCCGCAGGGCCGCCCCCCCGGGGCCCTGTCTGGGTTCGCGTGTCGTCGCCTTCCGGCACCGCCAGGAGGAGCTCCGGGAGGCGGGCCCCGGGGAGGCCGACGCCTCCCGCTCCTCAGCTTCCGGGGGTCCCCTCCCTGGCGCCGGCCGCTGGGGCCGGGCCAGCCCCGAAAGACGGGCCCGGGCCCGGGCCTGCTTGCTCAGCCTTCCGTTGCCAGGGGCCTGAGCCTGGGGGCCTCCGCATGGTGAACACTGAGTCCCGTGCCACGAGTCCCCCCGACCGTCCCGGCGACAACGGCACCTTTCGCGGCTTCGTCCCAGCCGTGGAGTGAGAGATCACTCCGTTCCCCCACAGAGGCCAGCCCCCTCCACGGGCGCCCCGGCCGCCCGCCACGGCGGAGGCGGACGCCCGGCCACGGCGCCTCCATCCACTCTGCTCGGGGAAAACTCCCCGGCGCCGGGGCCGCCGGCCGCGCCCCATCGTCGCGGCTCGTTTTCCGGGTGGCCGCGCCATGCCCCGAGCGAGAAAGGGCCCTGCTCCACGCGGCCCTGGGCGCTGACCAGGGCTGCCCAACGCCGGCCAATTCTCACGAGCGTTCTGCCCAAATCGATCCCGATTTGGGCAGAACGCTCGTGAGAATTGGCCGGAAAACGCCCGGCGAACACACTTCGCGCACCACAGGGCCGCAGGGCCGCCCCCCCGGGGCCCTGTACGGGATCGCGTGTCGGCGCGTTCCGGCACCGCAAGGAGGAGCACCGGGAGGCGGGCCCCGGGGAGGCCGACGCCTCCCGCTCCTCAGCCTCCGGGGGTCCCCTCCCTGGCGCCGGCCGCTGGGGCCGGGCCAGCCCCGAAAGCCGGGCCCGTGCCCGGGCCTGCTTGCTCAGCCTTCCGTTGCCAGGGGCCTGAGCCTGGGGGCCTCTGCCTGGGGAACCCTGAGTCCCACGCCACGAATCCCCCCGACCGTCCCGGCGACAACGGCACCTTTCGCTGCTTCGTCCAAGCCGTGGAGTGAGAGATCACTCCGTTCCCCCACAGAGGCCAGCCCCCTCCACGGGCACCCCGGCCGCCCGCCTCGGCGGAGGCGGACGCCCGGCCACGGCGCCTCCATCCACTCTGCTCGGGGAAAACACCCCGGCGCCGGGGCCGCCGGCCGCGCCCCATCGTCGCGGCTCGTTTTCCGGGTGGCTGCGCCATGCCCCGAGCGAGAAAGGGGCCTGCTCCACGCGGCACTGGGCGCTGACCAGGGCTGCCCAACGCCGGTCAATTCTCACGAGCGTTCTGCCCAAATCGATCCCGATTTGGGCAGAACGCTCGTGAGAATTGGCCGGAAAACGCCCGGCGAACACACTTCGGGCACCAGAGGTCCGCAGGGCCGCGCCCCCGGGGCCCTGTCTGGGTCGCGTGTCGTCTCGTTCCGGCACCGCCAGGAGGAGCTCCGGGAGGCGTGCCCCGGGGAGGCCGACGCCTCCCGCTCCTCAGCCTCCGGGGGTCCCCTCCCTGGCGCCGGCCGCTGGGGCCGGGCCGGCCCCGAAAGCCGGCCCCGGGCCCGGGCCTGCTTGCTCAGCCTTCCGTTGCCAGGGGCCTGAGACTGGGGGCCTCCGCATGGGGAACCCTGAGTCCCGCGCCACGAGTCCCTCCGACCGTCCCGGCGACAACCGCACCTTTCGCGGCTTCGTCCCAGCCGTGGAGTGAGAGATCACTCCGTTCCCCCACAGAGGCCAGCCACCTCCACGGGCGCCCCGGCCGCCCGCCACGGCGGAGGCGGACGCCCGGCCACGGCGCCTCCATCCACTCTGCTCGGGGAAATCTCCCCGGCGCCGGGGCCGCCGGCTGCGCCCCATCGTCGCGGCTCGTTTTCCGGGTGGCCGCGACATACCCCGAGCGTGAAAGGGCCCTGCTCCACGCGGCACTGGGCGCTGACCAGGGCTGCCCAACGCCGGCCAATTCTCACGAGCGTTCTGCCCAAATCGATCCCGATTTGGGCAGAACGCTCGTGAGAATTGGCCGGAAAACGCCCGGCGAACACACTTCGGGCACCAGAGGGCCGCAGGGACGCCCCCCCCGGGCCCTGTCCGGGATCACGTGTCGGCGCGTTCCGGCACCGCCAGGAGGAGCTCCGGGAGGCGGGCCCCGGGGAGGCCGACGCCTCCCGCTCCTCAGCCTCCGGCGGTCCCCTCCCTGGCGCCGGCCGCTGGGGCCGGGCCAGCCCCGAAAGCCGGGCCCGGGCCCGGGCCTGCTTGTTCAGCCTTCCGTTGCCAGGGGCCTGTGCCTGGGGGCCTCCGCAATGGGAACACTGAGTCCCGCGCCACGAGTCCCCCCGACCGTCCCGGCGACCACGGCACCTTTCGCGGCTTCGTCCCAGCCGTGGAGTGAGAGATCACTCCGTTCCCCCACAGAGGCCAGCCCCCTCCACGGGCGCCCCGGCCGCCCACCACGGCGGAGGCGGACGCCCGGCCACGGCGCCTCCATCCACTCTGCTCGGGGAAAAACTCCCCGGCGCCGGGGACGCCGGCCGCGCCCCATCGTCGCGGCTCGTTTTCCGGGTGGCCGCGCCATGCCCCGAGCGAGAAAGGGCCCTGCTCCACGCGGCCCTGGGCGCTGACCAGGGCTGCCCAACGCCGGCCAATTCTCACGAGCGTTCTGCCCAAATCGATCCCGATTTGGGCAGAACGCTCGTGAGAATTGGCCGGAAAACGCCCGGCGAACACACTTCGCGCACCACAGGGCCGCAGGGCCGCCCCCCCCGGGGCCCTGTACGGGATCGCGTGTCGGCGCGTTCCGGCACCGCCAGGAGGAGCACCGGGAGGCGGGCCCCGGGGAGGCCGACGCCTCCCGCTCCTCAGCCTCCGGGGGTCCCCTCCCTGGCGCCGGCCGCTGGGGCCGGGCCAGCCCCGAAAGCCGGGCCCGTGCCCGGGCCTGCTTGCTCAGCCTTCCGTTGCCAGGGGCCTGAGCCTGGGGGCCTCCGCCTGGGGAACCCTGAGTCCCACGCCACGAATCCCCCCGACCGTCCCGGCGACAACGGCACCTTTCGCTGCTTCGTCCAAGCCGTGGAGTGAGAGATCACTCCGTTCCCCCACAGAGGCCAGCCCCCTCCACGGGCACCCCGGCCGCCCGCCTCGGCGGAGGCGGACGCCCGGCCACGGCGCCTCCATCCACTCTGCTCGGGGAAAACACCCCGGCGCCGGGGCCGCCGGCCGCGCCCCATCGTCGCGGTTCGTTTTCCGGGTGGCTGCGCCATGCCCCGAGCGAGAAAGGGGCCTGCTCCACGCGGCACTGGGCGCTGACCAGGGCTGCCCAACGCCGGCCAATTCTCACGAGCGTTCTGCCCAAATCGATCCCGATTTGGGCAGAACGCTCGTGAGAATTGGCCGGAAAACGCCCGGCGAACACACTTCGGGCACCAGAGGTCCGCAGGGCCGCCCCCCCGGGGCCCTGTCTGGGTCGCGTGTCGTCTCGTTCCGGCACCGCCAGGAGGAGCTCCGGGAGGCGTGCCCCGGGGAGGCCGACGCCTCCCGCTCCTCAGCCTCCGGGGGTCCCCTCCCTGGCGCCGGCCGCTGGGGCCGGGCCGGCCCCGAAAGCCGGCCCCGGGCCCGGGCCTGCTTGCTCAGCCTTCCGTTGCCAGGGGCCTGAGACTGGGGGCCTCCGCATGGGGAACCCTGAGTCCCGCGCCACGAGTCCCCCCGACCGTCCCGGCGACCACGGCACTTTTCGCGGCTTCGTCCCAGCCGTGGAGTGAGAGATCACTCCGTTCCCCCACAGAGGCCAGCCCCCTCCACGGGCGCCCCGGCCGCCCGCCACGGCGGAGGCGGACGCCTGGCCACGGCGCCTCCATCCACTCTGCTCGGGGAAAACTCTCCGGCGCCGGGGCCGCCGGCCACGCCCCATCGTCGCGGCTCGTTTTCCGAGTGGCCGCTCCATGCCCCGAGCGAGAAAGGGCCCTGCTCCACGCGGACCTGGGCGCTGACCACGGCTGCCCAACGCCGGCCAATTCTCACGAGCGTTCTGCCCAAATCGATCCCGATTTGGGCAGAACGCTCGTGAGAATTGGCCGGAAAACGCCCGGCGAACACACTTCGGGCACCAGAGGTCCGCAGGTCCGCCCCCCCGGGGCCCTGTCTGGGTCTCGTGTCGTCTCGTTCCGGCACCGCCAGGAGGAGCTCCGGGAGGCGTGCCCCGGGGAGGCCGACGCCTCCCGCTCCTCAGCCTCCGGGGGTCCCCTCCCTGGCGCCGGCCGCTGGGGCCGGGCCGGCCCCGAAAGCCGGCCCCGGGCCCGGGCCTGCTTGCTCAGCCTTCCGTTGCCAGGGGCCTGAGCCTGGGGGCCTCCGCACGGGGAACCCTGAGTCCCGCGCCACGAGTCCCCCCGACCGTCCCGGCGACAACGGCACCTTTCGCGGCTTCGTCCCAGCCGTGGAGTGAGAGATCACTCCGTTCCCCCACAGAGGCCAGGCCCCTCCACGGGCGCCCCGGCCGCCCGCCACGGCGGAGGCAGACGCCCGGCCACGGCGCCGCCATCCACTCTGCTCGGGGAAAACTCCCCGGCGCCGGGGCCGCCGGCCGCGCCACATCGTCGCGGCTCGTTTTTTAGGTGGCCGCGCCATGCCCCGAGCGAGAAAGGGCCCTGCTCCACGCGGCACTGGTCGCTGACCAGGGCTGCCCAACACCGGCCAATTCTCACGAGCGTTCTGCGATTTGGGCAGAACGCTCGTGAGAATTGGCCGGAAAACGCCCGGCGAACACACTTCGGGCACCACAGGGCCGCAGGGCCGCCCCCCCGGGGCCCTGTGCGGGATCGCGTGTCGTCGCGTTCCGGCACCGCCAGGAGGAGCTCCGGGAGGCGGGCCCCGGGGAGGCCGACGCCTCCCGCTCCTCAGCCTCCGGGGGTCCCCTCCCCGGCGCCGGCCGCTGGGGTCAGGCCAGCCCCGAAAGCCGGGCCCGGGCCCGGGCCTGCTTGCTCAGCCTTCCGTTGCCAGGGGCCTGAGCCTGGGGGCCTCCGCATGGGGAACCCTGAGTCCCGCGCCAGGAGTTCCCCCGACCGTCCCGGCGACAACGGCACCTTTCGCGGCTTCGTCCCAGCCGTGGAGTGAGAGATCACACCGTTCCCCCACAGAGGCCAGCCCCCTCCACGGGCGCCCCGGCCGCCCGCCACGGCGGAGGCGGACGCTCGGCCACGGCGCCTCCATCCACTCTGCTCGGGGAAAACTCCCCGGCGCCGGGGCCGCCGGCCGCGCCCCATCGTCGCGGCTCGTTTTCCGTGTGGCCGCGCCATGCCCCGAGCGAGAAAGGGCCCTGCTCCACGCGGCCCTGGGCGCTGTCCAGGGCTGCCCAACGCCGGCCAATTCTCACGAGCGTTCTGCCCAAATCGATCCCGATTTGGGCAGAACGCTCGTGAGAATTGGCCGGAAAACGCCCGGCGAACACACTTCGGGCACCAGAGGGCCGCAGGGCCGCCCCCCCGGGGCCCTGTCCGGGATCGCGTGTCGGCGCGTTCCGGCACCGCCAGGAGGAGCTCCGGGAGGCGGGCCCCGGGGAGGCCGACGCCTCCCGCTCCACAGCCTCCGGGGGTCCCCTCCCTGGCGCCGGCCGCTGGGGCCGGGCCAGCCCCGAAAGCCTTGCCCGCCCCGGGCCTGCTTGCTCAGCCTTCCGTTGCCAGGGGCCTGAGCCTGGGGGCCTCCGCATGGGGAACCCTGAGTCCCGCGCCACGAGTCCCCCCGACCGTCCCGGCGACCACGGCACCTTTCGCGGCTTCGTCCCAGCCGTGGAGTGAGAGATCACTCCGTTCCCCCACAGAGGCCAGCCCCCTCCAAGGGCGCCCCGGCCGCCCGCCACGGCGGAGGCGGACGCCCGGCCATGGCGCCTCCATCCACTCTGCTCGGGGAAAACTCCGCGGCGCCGGGGCCGCCGGCTGCGCCCCATCGTCGCGGCTCGTTTTCCGTGTGGCCGCGCCATGCCCCGAGCGAGAAAGGGCCCTGCTCCACGCGGCCCTGGGCGCTGTCCAGGGCTGCCCAACGCCGGCCAATTCTCACGAGCGTTCTGCCCAAATCGATCCCGATTTGGGCAGAACGCTCGTGAGAATTGGCCGGAAAACGCCCGGCGAACACACTTCGGCACCAGAGGGCCGCAGGGCCGCCCCCCCCGGGGCCCTGTCCGGGATCGCGTGTCGGCGCGTTCCGGCACCGCCAGGAGGAGCTCCGGGAGGCGGGCCCCGGGGAGGCCGACGCCTCCCGCTCCTCAGCCTCCGGGGGTCCCCTCCGTGGCGCCGGCCACTGGGGCCGGGCCAGCCCCGAAAGCCGGGCCCGTGCCCGGGTCTGCTTGCTCAGCCTTCCGTTGCCAGGGGCCTGAGACTGGGGGCCTCCGCATGGGGAACCCTGAGTCCCGCGCCACGAGTCCCCCCGACCGTCCCGGCGACCACGGCACTTTTCGCGGCTTCGTCCCAGCCGTGGAGTGAGAGATCACTCCGTTCCCCCACAGAGGCCAGCCCCCTCCACGGGCGCCCCGGCCGCCTGCCACGGCGGAGGCGGACGCCTGGCCACGGCGCCTCCATCCACTCTGCTCGGGGAAAACTCCCCGGGCCCGGGGCCGCCGGCCACGCCCCATCGTCGCGGCTCGTTTTCCGGGTGGCCGCTCAATGCCCCGAGCGAGAAAGGGCCCTGCTCCACGCGGACCTGGGCGCTGACCAGAGCTGCCCAACGCCGGCCAATTCTCACGAGCGTTCTGCCCAAATCGATCCCGATTTGGGCAGAACGCTCGTGAGAATTGGCCGGAAAACGCCCGGCGAACACACTTCGGGCACCAGAGGTCCGCAGGGCCGCCCCCCCGGGGCCCTGTCTGGGTCGCGTGTCGTCTCGTTCCGGCACCGCCAGGAGGAGCTCCGGGAGACGTGCCCCGGGGAGGCCGACGCCTCCCGCTCCTCAGCCTCCGGGGGTCCCCTCCCTGGCGCCGGCCGCTGGGGCCGGGCCGGCCCCGAAAGCCGGCCCCGGGCCCGGGCCTGCTTGCTCAGCCTTCCGTTGCCAGGGGCCTGAGCCTGGGGGCCTCCGCACGGGGAACCCTGAGTCCCGCGCCACGAGTCCCCCCGACCGTCCCGGCGACAACGGCACCTTTCGCGGCTTCGTCCCAGCCGTGGAGTGAGAGATCACTCCGTTCCCCCACAGAGGCCAGGCCCCTCCACGGGCGCCCCGGCCGCCCGCCACGGCGGAGGCGGACGCCCGGCCACGGCGCCGCCATCCACTCTGCTCGGGGAAAACTCCCCGGCGCCGGGGCCGCCGGCCGCGCCACATCGTCGCGGCTCATTTTTTAGGTGGCCGCGCCATGCCCCGAGCGAGAAAGGGCCCTGCTCCACGCGGCACTGGTCGCTGACCAGGGCTGCCCAACACCGGCCAATTCTCACGAGCGTTCTGCGATTTGGGCAGAACGCTCGTGAGAATTGGCCGGAAAACGCCCGGCGAACACACTTCGGGCACCACAGGGCCGCAGGGCCGCCCCCCCGGGGCCCTGTGCGGGATCGCGTGTCGTCGCGTTCCGGCACCGCCAGGAGGAGCTCCGGGAGGCGTGCCCCGGGGAGGCCGACGCCTCCCGCTCCTCAGCCTCCGGGGGTCCCCTCCCTGGCGCCGGCCGCTGGGGTCGGGCCAGCCCCGAAAGCCGGGCCCGGGCCCGGGCCTGCTTGCTCAGCCTTCCGTTGCCAGGGGCCTGAGCCTGGGGGCCTCCGCATGGGGAACCCTGAGTCCCGCGCCCGGAGTTCCCCCGACCGTCCCGGCGACAACGGCACCTTTCGCGGCTTCGTCCCAGCCGTGGAGTGAGAGATCACACCGTTCCCCCACAGAGGCCAGCCCCCTCCACGGGCGCCCCGGCCGCCCGCCACGGCGGAGGCGGACGCTCGGCCACGGCGCCTCCATCCACTCTGCTCGGGGAAAACTCCCCGGCGCCGGGGCCGCCGGCCGCGCCCCATCGTCGCGGCTCGTTTTCCGTGTGGCCGCGCCATGCCCCGAGCGAGAAAGGGCCCTGCTCCACGCGGCCCTGGGCGCTGTCCAGGGCTGCCCAACGCCGGCCAATTCCCACGAGCGTTCTGCCCAAATCGATCCCGATTTGGGCAGAACGCTCGTGAGAATTGGCCGGAAAACGCCCGGCGAACACACTTCGGGCACCACAGGGCCGCAGGGCCGCCCCCCCGGGGCCCTGTCTGGGATCGCGTGTCGTCGCGTTCCGGCACCGCCAGGAGGAGCTCCGGGAGGCGGGCCCCGGGGAGGCCGACGCCTCCCGCTCCTCAGGTTCCGGGGGTCCCATCCCTGGCGCCGGCCGCTGGGGCCGGGCCAGCCCCGAAAGACGGGCCCGGGCCCGGGCCTGCTTGCTCAGCCTTCCGTTGCCAGGGGCCTGAGCCTGGGGGCCTCCGCATGGTGAACACTGAGTCCCGTGCCACGAGTCCCCCCGACCGTCCCGGCGACAACGGCACCTTTCGCTGCTTCGTCCCAGCCGTGGAGTGAGAGATCACTCCGTTCCCCCACAGAGGCCAGCCCCCTCCACGGGCGCCCCGGCCGCCCGCCACGGCGGAGGCGGACGCCCGGCCACGGCGCCTCCATCCACTCTGCTCGGGGAAAACTCCCCGGCGCCGGGGCCGCCGGCCGCGCCCCATCGTC
The DNA here is from genome assembly GCF_922984935.1 of Meles meles. Taxonomy (NCBI): domain Eukaryota; kingdom Metazoa; phylum Chordata; class Mammalia; order Carnivora; family Mustelidae; genus Meles; species Meles meles. Next base: position 75,975 of record NC_060071.1, read on the forward strand.
GCGGCTCGTTTTCCGGGTGGCCGCGCCATGCCCCGAGCGAGAAAGGGCCCTGCTCCACGCGGCCCTGGGCGCTGACCAGGGCTGCCCAACGCCGGCCAATTCTCACGAGCGTTCTGCCCAAATCGATCCCGATTTGGGCAGAACGCTCGTGAGAATTGGCCGGAAAACGCCCGGCGAACACACTTCGCGCACCACAGGGCCGCAGGGCCGCCCCCCCGGGGCCCTGTACGGGATCGCGTGTCGGCGCGTTCCGGCACCGCCAGGAGGAGCACCGGGAGGCGGGCCCCGGGGAGGCCGACGCCTCCCGCTCCTCAGCCTCCGGGGGTCCCCTCCCTGGCGCCGGCCACTGGGGCCGGGCCAGCCCCGAAAGCCGGGCCCGTGCCCGGGCCTGCTTGCTCAGCCTTCCGTTGCCAGGGGCCTGAGCCTGGGGGCCTCCGCCTGGGGAACCCTGAGTCCCACGCCACGAATCCCCCCGACCGTCCCGGCGACAACGGCACCTTTCGCTGCTTCGTCCAAGCCGTGGAGTGAGAGATCACTCCGTTCCCCCACAGAGGCCAGCCCGCTCCACGGGCACCCCGGCCGCCCGCCTCGGCGGAGGCGGACGCCCGGCCACGGCGCCTCCATCCACTCTGCTCGGGGAAAACACCCCGGCGCCGGGGCCGCCGGCCGCGCCCCATCGTCGCGGCTCGTTTTCCGGGTGGCTGCGCCATGCCCCGAGCGAGAAAGGGGCCTGCTCCACGCGGCACTGGGCGCTGACCAGGGCTGCCCAACGCCGGCCAATTCTCACGAGCGTTCTGCCCAAATCGATCCCGATTTGGGCAGAACGCTCGTGAGAATTGGCCGGAAAACGCCCGGCGAACACACTTCGGGCACCAGAGGTCCGCAGGGCCGCCCCCCCGGGGCCCTGTCTGGGTCGCGTGTCGTCTCGTTCCGGCACCGCCAGGAGGAGCTCCGGGAGGCGTGCCCCGGGGAGGCCGACGCCTCCCGCTCCTCAGCCTCCGGGGGTCCCCTCCCTGGCGCCGGCCGCTGGGGCCGGGCCGGCCCCGAAAGCCGGCCCCGGGCCCGGGCCTGCTTGCTCAGCCTTCCGTTGCCAGGGGCCTGAGACTGGGGGCCTCCGCATGGGGAACCCTGAGTCCCGCGCCACGAGTCCCTCCGACCGTCCCGGCGACAACCGCACCTTTCGCGGCTTCGTCCCAGCCGTGGAGTGAGAGATCACTCCGTTCCCCCACAGAGGCCAGCCACCTCCACGGGCGCCCCGGCCGCCCGCCACGGCGGAGGCGGACGCCCGGCCACGGCGCCTCCATCCACTCTGCTCGGGGAAATCTCCCCGGCGCCGGGGCCGCCGGCTGCGCCCCATCGTCGCGGCTCGTTTTCCGGGTGGCCGCGACATACCCCGAGCGTGAAAGGGCCCTGCTCCACGCGGCACTGGGCGCTGACCAGGGCTGCCCAACGCCGGCCAATTCTCACGAGCGTTCTGCCCAAATCGATCCCGATTTGGGCAGAACGCTCGTGAGAATTGGCCGGAAAACGCCCGGCGAACACACTTCGGGCACCACAGGGCCGCAGGGCCGCCACCCTGGGGCCCTGTCCGGGATCGCGTGTCGTCGCGTTCCGGCACCGCCAGGAGGAGCACCGGGAGGCGGGCCCCGGGGAGGCCGACGCCTCCCGCTCCTCAGCCTCCGGGGTTCCCCTCCCTGGCGCCGGCCGCTGGTGCCGGGCCAGCCCCGAAAGCCGGGCCCGGGCCCGGGCCTGCTTGCTCAGCCTTCCGTTGCCAGGGGCCTGAGCCTGGGGGCCTCCGCATGGGGAACCCTGAGTCCCGCGCCACGAGTCCCCCCGACCGTCCCGGCGAACACGGCACCTTTCGCGGCTTCGTCCCAGCCGTGGATTGAGAGATCACTCCGTCCCCCACAGAGGCCAGCCCCCTCCACGGACGCCCCGGCCGCCCGCCACGGCGGAGGCGGACGCCCGGCCACGGCGCCTCCATCCACTCTGCTCGGGGAAATCTCCCCGGCGCCGGGGCCGCCGGCTGCGCCCCATCGTCGCGGCTCGTTTTCCGGGTGGCCGCGACATACCCCGAGCGTGAAAGGGCCCTGCTCCACGCGGCACTGGGCGCTGACCAGGGCTGCCCAACGCCGGCCAATTCTCACGAGCGTTCTGCCCAAATCGATCCCGATTTGGGCAGAACGCTCGTGAGAATTGGCCGGAAAACGCCCGGCGAACACACTTCGGGCACCAGAGGGCCGCAGGGACGCCCCCCCCGGGCCCTGTCCGGGATCACGTGTCGGCGCGTTCCGGCACCGCCAGGAGGAGCTCCGGGAGGCGGGCCCCGGGGAGGCCGACGCCTCCCGCTCCTCAGCCTCCGGCGGTCCCCTCCCTGGCACCGGCCGCTGGGGCCGGGCCAGCCCCGAAAGCCGGGCCCGGGCCCGGGCCTGCTTGTTCAGCCTTCCGTTGCCAGGGGCCTGTGCCTGGGGGCCTCCGCATGGGGAACACTGAGTCCCGCGCCACGAGTCCCCCCGACCGTCCCGGCGACCACGGCACCTTTCGCGGCTTCGTCCCAGCCGTGGAGTGAGAGATCACTCCGTTCCCCCACAGAGGCCAGCCCCCTCCACGGGCGCCCCGGCCGCCCACCACGGCGGAGGCGGACGCCCGGCCACGGCGCCTCCATCCACTCTGCTCGGGGAAAACTCCCCGGCGCCGGGGCCGCCGGCCGCGCCCCATCGTCGCCGCTCGTTTTCCGGGTGGCCGCGCCATGCCCCGAGCGAGAAAGGGCCCTGCTCCACGCGGCCCTGGGCGCTGACCAGGGCTGCCCAACGCCGGCCAATTCTCACGAGCGTTCTGCCCAAATCGATCCCGATTTGGGCAGAACGCTCGTGAGAATTGGCCGGAAAACGCCCGGCGAACACACTTCGCGCACCACAGGGCCGCAGGGCCGCCCCCCCGGGGCCCTGTACGGGATCGTGTGTCGGCGCGTTCCGGCACCGCCAGGAGGAGCACCGGGAGGCGGGCCCCGGGGAGGCCGACGCCTCCCGCTCCTCAGCCTCCGGGGGTCCCCTCCCTGGCGCCGGCCGCTGGGGCCGGGCCAGCCCCGAAAGCCGGGCCCGTGCCCGGGCCTGCTTGCTCAGCCTTCCGTTGCCAGGGGCCTGAGCCTGGGGGCCTCCGCCTGGGGAACCCTGAGTCCCACGCCACGAATCCCCCCGACCGTCCCGGCGACAACGGCACCTTTCGCTGCTTCGTCCAAGCCGTGGAGTGAGAGTTCACTCCGTTCCCCCACAGAGGCCAGCCCCCTCCACGGGCACCCCGGCCGCCCGCCTCGGCGGAGGCGGACGCCCGGCCACGGCGCCTCCATCCACTCTGCTCGGGGAAAACACCCCGGCGCCGGGGCCGCCGGCGGCGCCCCATCGTCGCGGCTCGTTTTCCGGGTGGCTGCGCCATGCCCCGAGCGAGAAAGGGGCCTGCTCCACGCGGCACTGGGCGCTGACCAGGGCTGCCCAACGCCGGCCAATTCTCACGAGCGTTCTGCCCAAATCGATCCCGATTTGGGCAGAACGCTCGTGAGAATTGGCCGGAAAACGCCCGGCGAACACACTTCGGGCACCAGAGGTCCGCAGGGCCGCCCCCCCGGGGCCCTGTCTGGGTCGCGTGTCGTCTCGTTCCGGCACCGCCAGGAGGAGCTCCGGGAGGCGTGCCCCGGGGAGGCCGACGCCTCCCGCTCCTCAGCCTCCGGGGGTCCCCTCCCTGGCGCCGGCCGCTGGGGCCGGGCCGGACCCGAAAGCCGGCCCCGGGACCGGGCCTGCTTGCTCAGCCTTCCGTTGCCAGGGGCCTGAGACTGGGGGCCTCCGCATGGGGAACCCTGAGTCCCGCGCCACGAGTCCCCCCGACCGTCCCGGCGACAACCGCACCTTTCGCGGCTTCGTCCCAGCCGTGGAGTGAGAGATCACTCCGTTCCCCCACAGAGGCCAGCCACCTCCACGGGCGCCCCGGCCGCCCGCCACGGCGGAGGCGGACGCCCGGCCACGGCGCCTCCATCCACTCTGCTCGGGGAAATCTCCCCGGCGCCGGGGCCGCCGGCTGCGCCCCATCGTCGCGGATCGTTTTCCGGGTGGCCGCGACATACCCCGAGCGTGAAAGGGCCCTGCTCCACGCGGCACTGGGCGCTGACCAGGGCTGCCCAACGCCGGCCAATTCTCACGAGCGTTCTGCCCAAATCGATCCCGATTTGGGCAGAACGCTCGTGAGAATTGGCCGGAAAACGCCCGGCGAACACACTTCGGGCACCACAGGGCCGCAGGGCCGCCCCCCTGGGGCCCTGTCCGGGATCGCGTGTCGTCGCGTTCCGGCACCGCCAGGAGGAGCACCGGGAGGCGGGCCCCGGGGAGGCCGACGCCTCCCGCTCCTCAGCCTCCGGGAGTCCCCTCCCTGGCGCCGGCCGCTGGGGCCGATCCAGCACCGAAACCCGGGTCCGGGCCCGGGCCTGCTTGCTCAGCCTTCCGTTGCCAGGGGCCTGAGCCTGGGGGCCTCCGCATGGGGAACCCTGAGTCCCGCGCCACGAGTCCCCCCGACCGTCCCGGCGACCACGGCACCTTTCGCGGCTTCGTCCAAGCCGTGGAGTGAGAGATCACTCCGTCCCCCACAGAGGCGAGCCCCCTCCACGGGCGCCCCGGCCGCCCGCCACGGCGGAGGCGGACGCCCGGCCACGGCGCCTCCATCCACTCTGCTCGGGGAAAACTCCCCGGCGCCGGGGCCGCCGGCTGCGCCACATCGTCGCGGCTCGTTTTCCGGGTGGCCGCGACATACCCCGAGCGTGAAAGGGCCCTGCTCCACGCGGCACTGGGCGCTGACCAGGGCTGCCCAACGCCGGCCAATTCTCACGAGCGTTCTGCCCAAATCGATCCCGATTTGGGCAGAACGCTCGTGAGAATTGGCCGGAAAACGCCCGGCGAACACACTTCGGGCACCAGAGGGCCGCAGGGACGCCCCCCCCGGGCCCTGTCCGGGATCACGTGTCGGCGCGTTCCGGCACCGCCAGGAGGAGCTCCGGGAGGCGGGCCCCGGGGAGGCCGACGCCTCCCGCTCCTCAGCCTCCGGCGGTCCCCTCCCTGGCGCCGGCCGCTGGGGCCGGGCCAGCCCCGAAAGCCGGGCCCGGGCCCGGGCCTGCTTGTTCAGCCTTCCGTTGCCAGGGGCCTGTGCCTGGGGGCCTCCGCATGGGGAACACTGAGTCCCGCGCCACGAGTCCCCCCGACCGTCCCGGCGACCACGGCACCTTTCACGGCTTCGTCCCAGCCGTGGAGTGAGAGATCACTCCGTTCCCCCACAGAGGCCAGCCACCTCCACGGGCGCCCCGGCCGCCCGCCACGGCGGAGGCGGACGCCCGGCCACGGCGCCTCCATCCACTCTCCTCGGGGAAAACTCCCCGGCGCCGGGGCCGCCGGCAGCGCCCCATCGTCGCGGCTCATTTTCCGGGTGGCCGCGCCATGCCCCGAGCGAGAAAGGGCCCTGCTCCACGCGGCCCGGGGCGCTGACCAGGGCTGCCCAACGCCGGCCAATTCTCACGAGCGTTCTGCCCAAATCGATCCCGATTTGGGCAGAACGCTCGTGAGAAGTGGCCGGAAAACGCCCGGCGAACACACTTCGGGCACCAGAGGGCCGCAGGGCCTCCCCCCCGGGGCCCTGTCCGGGATCGCGTGTCGGCGCGTTCCGGCACCGCCAGGAGGAGCTCCGGGAGGCGGGCCCCGGGGAGGCCGACGCCTCCCGCTCCTCAGCCTCCGGGGGTTCGCTCCGTGGCGCCGGCCGCTGGGGCCGGGCCAGCCCCGAAAGCCGGGCCCGGGCCCGGGCCTGCTTGCTCAGCCTTCCGTTGCCAGGGGCCTGAGCCTGGGGGCCTCCGCATGGGGAACCCTGAGTCCCGCGCCACGAGTCCCCCCGACCGTCCCGGCGACCACAGCACCTTTCGCGGCTTCGTCCCAGCCGTGGAGTGAGAGATCAGTCCGTTCCCCCACAGAGGCCAGCCCCCTCCACGGGCGCCCCGGCCACCCGCCACGGTGGAGGCGGACGCCCGGCCACGGCGCCTCCATCCACTCTGCTCGGGGAAAACTCCCCGGCGCCGGGGCCGCCGGCCGCGCCCCATCGTCGCGGCTCGTTTTCCGGGTGGCAGCGCCATGCCCCGAGCGAGAAAGGGCCCTGCTCCACGCGGCCCTGGGCGCTGACCAGGGCTGCCCAACGCCGGCCAATTCTCACGAGCGTTCTGCCCAAATCGATCCCGATTTGGGCAGAACGCTCGTGAGAATTGGCCGGATAACGCCCGGCGAACACACTTAGGGCACCACAGGGCCGCAGGGCGGCCCCCCCGGGGCCCTGTCCGGGATCGCGTGTCGTCGCGTTCCGGCACCGCCAGGAGGAGCTCCGGGAGGCGGGCCCCGGGGAGGCCGACGCCTCCCGCTCCTCAGCCTCCGGGGTTCCCCTCCCTGGCGCCGGCCGCTGGTGCCGGGCCAGCCCCGAAAGCCGGGCCCGGGCCCGGGCCTGCTTGCTCAGCCTTCCGTTGCCAGGGGCCTGAGCCTGGGGGCCTCCGCATGGGGAAACCTGAGTCCCGCGCCACGAGTCCCCCCGACCGTCCCAGCGACCACGGCACCTTTCGCGGCTTCGTCCCAGCCGTGGAGTGAGAGATCACTCCGTTCCCCCACAGAGGCCAGCACCCTCCACGGGCGCCCCGGCCGCCCGCCACGGCGGAGGCGGACGCCCGGCCACGGCGCCTCCATCCACTCTGCTCGGGGAAAACACCCCGGCGCCGGGGCCGCCGGCCGCGCCCCATCGTCGCGGCTCGTTTTCCGTGTGGCCGCGCCATGCCCCGAGCGAGAAAGGGCCCTGCTCCACGCGGCCCTGGGCGCTGTCCAGGGCTGCCCAACGCCGGCCAATTCTCACGAGCGTTCTGCCCAAATCGATCCCGATTTGGGCAGAACGCTCGTGAGAATTGGCCGGAAAACGCCCGGCGAACACACTTCGGGCACCACAGGGCCGCAGGGCCGCCCCCCCGGGGCCCTGTCCGGGATCGCGTGTCGTCGCCTTCCGGCACCGCCAGGAGGAGCTCCGGGAGGCGGGCCCCGGGGAGGCCGACGCCTCCCGCTCCTCAGCCTCCGGGGGTCCCCTCCCTGGCGCCGGCCGCTGGGGCCGGGCCAGCCCCGAAAGACGGGCCCGGGCCCGGGCCTGCTTGCTCAGCCTTCCGTTGCCAGGGGCCTGAGCCTGGGGGCCTCCGCATGGTGAACACTGAGTCCCGTGCCACGAGTCCCCCCGACCGTCCCGGGGACAACGGCACCTTTCGCGGCTTCGTCCCAGCCGTGGAGTGAGAGATCACTCCGTTCCCCCACAGAGGCCAGCCCCCTCCACGGGCGCCCCGGCCGCCCGCCACGGCGGAGGCAGACGCCCGGCCACGGCGCCTCCATCCACTCTGCTCGGGGAAACTCCCCGGCGCCGGGGCCGCCGGCAGCGCCCCATCGTCGCGGCTCGTTTTCCGGGTGGCCGCGCCATGCCCCGAGCGAGAAAGGGCCCTGCTCCACGCGGCCCTGGGCGCTGACCAGGGCTGCCCAACGCCGGCCAATTCTCACGAGCGTTCTGCCCAAATCGATCCCGATTTGGGCAGAACGCTCGTGAGAATTGGCCGGAAAACGCCCGGCGAACACACTTCGGGCACCACAGGGCCGCAGGGCGGCCCCCCCGGGGCCCTGTCCGGGATCGCGGGTCGTCGCGTTCCGGCACCGCCGGGAAGAGCTCCGGGAGGCGGGCCCCGGGGCGGCCGACGCCTCCCGCTCCTCAGCCTCCGGGGGTCCCCTCCCTGGCGCCGGCAGCTGGGGCCGGGCCAGCCCCGAAAGCCGGGCCCGGGCCCGGGCCTGCTTGCTCAGCCTTCCGTTGCCAGAGGCCTGAGCCTGGGGGCCTCCCCATGGGGAACCCTGAGTCCCGCGCCACGAGTCCCCCGACCGTCGCGGCCAAAACGGCACCTTTCGCGGCTTCGTCCTACCCGCGGAATGAGAGACCAGTCCGTTTCCCCACAGAGGCCAGCCCCCTCCAGGGGCGAACCGGCCGCCCGCCACGGCGGAGGCGGACGCCCGGCCACGGCGCCTCCATCCACTCTGCTCGGGGAAAACTCCCCGGCGCCGGGGCCGCCGGCCGCGCCCCATCGTCGCGGCTCGTTTTCCGGGTGGCCGCGCCATGCCCCGAGCGAGAAAGGGCCCTGCTCCACGCGGCCCTGGGCGCTGACCAGGGCTGCCCAACGCCGGCCAATTCTCATGAGCGTTCTGCCCAAATCGATCCCGATTTGGGCAGAACGCTCGTGAGAATTGGCCGGAAAACGCCCGGCGAACACACTTCGCGCACCACAGGGCCGCAGGGCCGCCCCCCCGGGGCCCTGTACGGGATCGCGTGTCGGCGCGTTCCGGCACCGCCAGGAGGAGCACCGGGAGGCGGGCCCCGGGGAGGCCGACGCCTCCCGCTCCTCAGCCTCCGGGGGTCCCCTCCCTGGCGCCGGCCGCTGGGGCCGGGCCAGCCCCGAAAGCCGGGCCCGTGCCCGGGCCTGCTTGCTCAGCCTTCCGTTGCCAGGGGCCTGAGCCTGGGGGCCTCCGCCTGGGGAACCCTGAGTCCCACGCCACGAATCCCCCCGACCGTCCCGGCGACAACGGCACCTTTCGCTGCTTCGTCCAAGCCGTGGAGTGAGAGATCACTCCGTTCCCCCACAGAGGCCAGCCCCCTCCACGGGCACCCCGGCCGCCCGCCTCGGCGGAGGCGGACGCCCGGCCACGGCGCCTCCATCCACTCTGCTCGGGGAAAACACCCCGGCGCCGGGGCCGCCGGCCGCGCCCCATCATCGCGGCTCGTTTTCCGGGTGGCTGCGCCATGCCCCGAGCGAGAAAGGGGCCTGCTCCACGCGGCACTGGGCGCTGACCAGGGCTGCCCAACGCCGGCCAATTCTCACGAGCGTTCTGCCCAAATCGATCCCGATTTGGGCAGAACGCTCGTGAGAATTGGCCGGAAAAACGCCCGGCGAACACACTTCGGGCACCACAGGGCCGCAGGGCCGCCCCCCCGGGGCCCTGTCCGGGATCGCGTGTCGTCGCCTTCCGGCACCGCCAGGAGGAGCTCCGGGAGGCGGGCCCCGGGGAGGCCGACGCCTCCCGCTCCTCAGCCTCCGGGGGTCCCCTCCCTGGCGCCGGCCGCTGGGGCCGGGCCAGCCCCGAAAGACGGGCCCGGGCCCGGGCCTGCTTGCTCAGCCTTTCGTTGCCAGGGGCCTGAGCCTGGGGGCCTCCGCATGGTGAACACTGAGTCCCGTGCCACGAGTCCCCCCGACCGTCCCGGCGACAACGGCACCTTTCGCGGCTTCGTCCCAGCCATGGAGTGAGAGATCACTCCGTTCCCCCACAGAGGCCAGCCCCCTCCACGGGCGCCCCGGCCGCCCGCCACGGCGGAGGCGGACGCCCGGCCACGGCGCCTCCATCCACTCTGCTCGGGGAAAACTCCGCGGCGCCGCGGCTGCTGGCCGCGCCCCATCGTCGCGGCTCGTTTTCCGGGTGGCCGCGACATGCCCCGAGCGAGAAAGGGCCCTGCTCCACGCGGAACTGGGCGCTGACCAGGGCTGCCCAACGCCGGCCAATTCTCACGAGCGTTCTGCCCAAATCGATCCAGATTTGGGCAGAACGCTTGTGAGAATTGGCCGGAAAACGCCCGGCGAACACACTTCGGGCACCACAGGGCCGCAGGGCGGCCCCCCACGGGGCCCTGTCCGGGACCGCGTGTCGTCGCGTTCCGGCACCGCCAGGAGGAGCTCCGGGAGGCGTGCCGCGGGGAGGCCGACGCCTCCCGCTCCTCAGCCTCCGGGGGTCCCCTCCCTGGCGCCGGCAGCTGGGGCCGGGCCAGCCACGAAAGCCGGGCCCGAGCCCGGGCCTGCTTGCTCAGCCTTCCGTTGCCAGGGGCCTGAGCCTGGGGGCCTCCCCATGGGGAACCCTGAGTCCCGCGCCACGAGTCCCCCGACCGTCCCGGCGACAACGGCACCCTTCGCGGCTTCGTCCTAGCCGCGGTGTCAGAGACCAGTCCGTTTCCCCACAGAGGCCAGCCCCCTCCAGGGGCGCCCCGGACGCCCGCTACGGCGGAGGCGGACGCCCGGCCACGGCGCCTTCATGCACTCTGCTCGGGGAATACTCCCCGGCGCCGTGGCTGCCGGCCGCGCCCCATCGTCGCGCCTCGTTTTCCGGGTGGCCGCGACATGCCCCGAGCGAGAAAGGGCCCTGCTCTACGCAGAACTGGGCGCTGACCAGGGCTGCCCAACGCCGGCCAATTCTCACGAGCGTTCTGCCCAAATCGATCCCGATTTGGGCAGAACGCTCGTGAGAATTGGCCGGAAAACGCCCGGCGAACACACTTCGGGCACCACAGGGCCGCAGGGCGGCCCCCCACGGGGCCCTGTCCGGGACCGCGTGTCGTCGCGTTCCGGCACCGCCAGGAGGAGCTCCGGGAGGCGTGCCGCGGGGAGGCCGACTCCTCCCGCTCCTCAGCCTCCGGGGGTCCCCTCCCTGGCGCCGGCAGCTGGGGCCGGGCCAGCCACGAAAGCCGGGCCCGAGCCCGGGCCTGCTTGCTCAGCCTTCCGTTGCCAGAGGCCTGAGCCTGGGGGCCTCCCCATGGGGAACCCTGAGTCCCGCGCCACGAGTCCCCCGACCGTCCCGGCCAAAACGGCACCTTTCGCGGCTTCGTCCTACCCGCGGAATGAGAGACCAGTCCGTTTCCCCACAGAGGCCAGCCCCCTCCAGGGGCGAACCGGCCGCCCGCCACGGCGGAGGCGGACGCCCGGCCACGGCGCCTCCATCCACTCTGCTCGAGGAAAACTCCCCGGCGCCGCGGCTGCCGGCCGCGCCCCATCGTCGCGGCTCGTTTTCCGGGTGGCCGCGACATGCCCCGAGCGAGAAAGGGCCCTGCTCCACGCGGAACTGGGCGCTGACCAGGGCTGCCCAACGCCGGCCAATTCTCACGAGCGTTCTGCCCAAATCGATCCCGATTGGGCAGAAGGCTCGTGAGAATTGGCCGGAAAACGCCCGGCGAACACACTTCGGGCACCACAGGGCCGCAGGCGGCCCCCCCGGGGCCCAGTCCGGGATCGCGGGTCATCGCGTTCCGGCACCGCCGGGAGGAGCTCCGGGAGGCGGGCCCCGTGGCGGCCGACGCCTCCCGATCCTCAGCCTCCGGGGGTCCCCTCCCTGGCGCCGGCAGCTGGGGCCGCGCCAGCCCCGAAACCCGGGTCCGGGCCCGGGCCTGCTTGCTCAGCCTTCCGTTGCCAGGGGCCTGAGCCTGGGGGCCTCCCCATGGGGAACCCTGAGTCCCGCGCCACGAGTCCCCCGACCGTCCCGGCGACAACGGCACCCTTCGCGGCTTCGTCCTAGCCGCGGTGTCAGAGACCAGTCCGTTTCCCCACAGAGGCCAGCCCCCTCCAGGGGCGCCCCGGACGCCCGCTACGGCGGAGGCGGACGCCCGGCCACGGCGCCTTCATGCACTCTGCTCGGGGAATACTCCCCGGCGCCGTGGCTGCCGGCCGCGCCCCATCGTCGCGCCTCGTTTTCCGGGTGGCCGCGACATGCCCCGAGCGAGAAAGGGCCCTGCTCTACGCAGAACTGGGCGCTGACCAGGGCTGCCCAACGCCGGCCAATTCTCACGAGCGTTCTGCCCAAATCGATCCCGATTTGGGCAGAACGCTCGTGAGAATTGGCCGGAAAACGCCCGGCGAACACACTTCGGGCACCACAGGGCCGCAGGGCGGCCCCCCACGGGGCCCTGTCCGGGACCGCGTGTCGTCGCGTTCCGGCACCGCCAGGAGGAGCTCCGGGAGGCGTGCCGCGGGGAGGCCGACGCCTCCCGCTCCTCAGCCTCCGGGGGTCCCCTCCCTGGCGCCGGCAGCTGGGGCCGGGCCAGCCACGAAAGCCGGGCCCGAGCCCGGGCCTGCTTGCTCAGCCTTCCGTTGCCAGAGGCCTGAGCCTGGGGGCCTCCCCATGGGGAACCCTGAGTCCCGCGCCACGAGTCCCCCGACCGTCCCGGCCAAAACGGCACCTTTCGCGGCTTCGTCCTACCCGCGGAATGAGAGACCAGTCCGTTTCCCCACAGAGGCCAGCCCCCTCCAGGGGCGAACCGGCCGCCCGCCACGGCGGAGGCGGACGCCCGGCCACGGCGCCTCCATCCACTCTGCTCGAGGAAAACTCCCCGGCGCCGCGGCTGCCGGCCGCGCCCCATCGTCGCGGCTCGTTTTCCGGGTGGCCGCGACATGCCCCGAGCGAGAAAGGGCCCTGCTCCATGCGGAACTGGGCGCTGACCAGGGCTGCCCAACGCCGGCCAATTCTCACGAGCGTTCTGCCCAAATCGATCCCGATTTGGGCAGAACGCTCGTGAGAATTGGCCGGAAAACGCCCGGCGAACACACTTCGGGCACCACAGGGCCGCAGGGCGGCCCCCCCCGGGGCCCTGTCCGGGACCGCGTGTCGTCGCGTTCCGGCACCGCCTGGAGGAGCTCCGGGAAACGTGCCGTGGGGAGGCCGACGCCTCCCACTCCTCAGCCTCCTGGGGTCCCCTCCCTGGCGCCGGCAGCTGGGGCCGGGCCAGGCCCGAAAGCAGGGCCCGGGCCCGGGCCTGCTTGCTCAGCCTTCCGTTGCCAGGGGCCTGAGCCTGGGGGCCACCCCATGGGGAACACTGAGTCCCGCACCACGAGTCCCCCGACCGTCCCGGCGACAACGGCACCTTTCTCGGCTTCGTCCTAGCCGCGGAGTGATAGACCAGTCCGTTTCCCCACAGAGGCCAGCCCCCTCCAGGGGCGCCCCGGCCGCCCGCCACGGCGGAGGCGGACGCCCGGCCACGGCGCCTCCATCCACTCTGCTCGGGGAAAACTCCCCGGCGCTGCGGCTGCCGGCCGCGCCCCATCGTCGTGGCTCGTTTTCCGGGTGGCCGCGACATTCCCCGAGCGAGAAAGGGCCCTGCTCCACGCGGAACTTGGCGCTGACCAGGGCTGCCCAACGCCGGCCAATTCTCACGAGCGTTCTGCCCAAATCGATCCCGAATTGGGCAGAACCCTCGTGAGAATTGGCCGGAAAACGCCAGGCGAACACACTTCGGGCATCACAGGGCCGCAGGGCGGCCCCCCCAGGGGCCCTGTCCGGGACCGCGTGTCGTCGCGTTCCGGCACCGCCAGGAGGAGCTCCGGGAGTCGTGCCGCGGGGAGGCCGACGCCTCCCGCTCCTCAGCCTCCGGGGGCCCCCTCCCTGGCGCCGGCAGCTGGGGCCGGGACAGCCCCGAAAGCCGGGCCCGAGCCAGGGCCTGCTTGCTCAGCCTTCCGTTGCCAGGGGCCTGAGCCTGGGGGCCTCCCCATGGGGAACCCTGAGTCCCGCGCCACGAGTCCCCCGACCGTCCCGGCCACAACGGCACCTTTCGCGGCTTCGTCCTAGCCGCGGAGTGTGAGACCAGTCCGTTTCCCCACAGAGGCCAGCCCCCTCCAGGGGCGAACCGGCCGCCCGCCACGGCGGAGGCGGACGCCCGGCCACGGCGCCTCCATCCACTCTGCTCGAGGAAAACTCCCCGGCGCCGCGGCTGCCGGCCGCGCCCCATCGTCGCGGCTCGTTTTCCGGGTGGCCGCGACATGCCCCGAGCGAGAAAGGGCCCTGCTCCACGCGGAACTGGGCGCTGACCAGGGCTGCCCAACGCCGGCCAATTCTCACGAGCGTTCTGCCCAAATCGATCCCGATTGGGCAGAAGGCTCGTGAGAATTGGCCGGAAAACGCCCGGCGAACACACTTCGGGCACCACAGGGCCGCAGGCGGCCCCCCCGGGGCCCAGTCCGGGATCGCGGGTCATCGCGTTCTGGCACCGCCGGGAGGAGCTCCGGGAGGCGGGCCCCGTGGCGGCCGACGCCTCCCGATCCTCAGCCTCCGGGGGTCCCCTCCCTGGCGCCGGCAGCTAGGGCCGGGCCAGCCCCGAAAGCCGGGCCCGGGCCCGGGCCTGCTTGCTCAGCCTTCCGTTGCCAGGGTCCTGAGACTGGGGGCCTCCCCATGGGGAACCCTGAGTCCCGCGCCACGAGTCCCCCGACCGTCCCGGCCAAAACGGCACCTTTCGCGGCTTCGTCCTACCCGCGGAGTGAGAGACCAGTCCGTTTCCCCACAGAGGCCAGCCCCCTCCAGGGGCGAACCGGCCGCCCGCCACGGCGGAGGCGGACGCCCGGCCACGGCGCCTCCATCCACTCTGCTCGGGGAAAACTCCCCGGCGCCGCGGCTGCCGGCCGCGCCCCATCGTCGCGGCTCGTTTTCCGGGTGGCCGCGACATGCCCCGAGCGAGAAAGGGCCCTGCTCCACGCGGAACTGGGCGCTGACCAGGGCTGCCCAACGCCGGCCAATTCTCACGAGCGTTCTGCCCAAATCGATCCCGATTGGGCAGAAGGCTCGTGAGAATTGGCCGGAAAACGCCCGGCGAACACACTTCGGGTACCACAAGGCCGCAGGGCGGCCCCCCCGGGGCCTTGTCCGGGACCGCGTGTCGTCGCGTTCCGGCACCGCCAGGAGGAGCTCCGGGAGGCGTGCCGCGGGGAGGCCGACGCCTCCCGCTCCTCAGCCTCCGGGGGTCCCCTCCGTGGCGCCGGCAGCTGGGGCCGGGCCAGCCCCGAAAGCCGGTCCCGGGCCCGGGCCTGCTTGCTCAGCCTTCCGTTGCCAGGGGCCTGAGCCTGGGGGCCTCCCCATGGGGAACACTGAGTCTCGCGCCACGAGTCCCCCGACCGTCCCGGCCACAACGGCAAGTTTCGCGGCTTCGTCCTAGCCGCGGAGTGAGAGACCAGTCCGTTTCCCCACAGAGGCCAGCCCCCTCCAGGGGCGCCCCGGCCGCCCGCCACGGCGGAGGCGGACGCCCGGCCACGGCGCCTCCATCCACTCTGCTCGGGGAAAACTCCCCGGCGCCGCGGCTGCCGGCCGCGCCCCATCGTCGCGGCTCGTTTTCCGGGTGGCCGCGACATGCCCCGAGCGAGAAAGGGCCCTGCTCCACGCGGAACTGGGCGCTGACCAGGGCTGCCCAACGCCGGCCAATTCTCACGAGCGTTCTGCCCAAATCGATCCCGATTTGGGCAGAACGCTCGTGAGAATTGGCCGGAAAACGCCCGGCGAACACACTTCGGGAACCACAGGGCCGCAGGGCCGCCCCCCCCGGGGCCCTGTCCGGGATCGCGTGTCGTCGCGTTCCGGCACCGACAGGAGGAGCTCCGGGAGGCGTGCCGCGGGGAGGCCGACGCCTCCCGCTCCTCAGCCTCCGGGGGTCCCCTCCCTGGCGCCGGCAGCTGGGGCCGGGCCAGCTCCGAAAGCCGGGCCCGGGCCCGGGCCTGCTTGCTCAGCCTTCCGTTGCCAGGGGCCTGAGCCTGGGGGCCACCCCATGGGGAACCCTGAGTCCCGCGCCACGAATCCTCCGACCGTCCCGGCGACAACGGCACCTTTCGCGGCTTCGTCCTAGCCGCGGAGTGAGAGAACAGTCCGTTTCCCCACAGAGGCCAGCCCCCTCCAGGGGCGCCCCGGCCGCCCGCCACGGCGGAGGCGGACGCCCGGCCACGGCGCCTCCATCCACTCTGCTCGGGGAAAACTCCCCGGCGCCGCGGCTGCCGGCCGCGCCCCATCGTCGCGGCTCGTTTTCCGGGTGGCCGCGACATGCCCCGAGCGAGAAAGGGCCCTGCACCACGCGGAACTGGGCGCTGACCAGGGCTGCCCAACGCCGGCCAATTCTCACGAGCGTTCTGCCCAAATCGATCCCGATTTGGGCAGAACGCTCGTGAGAATTGGCCGGAAAAAGCCCGGCGAACACACTTCGGGCACCACAGGGCCGCAGGGCGGCCCCCCACGGGGCCCTGTCCGGGACCGCGTGTCGTCGCGTTCCGGCACCGCCAGGAGGAGCTCCGGGAGGCGTGCCGCGGGGAGGCCGACGCCTCCCGCTCCTCAGCCTCCGGGGGTCCCCTCCCTGGCGCCGTCAGCTAGGGCCGGGCCAGCCCCGAAAGCCGGGCCCGGGCCCGGGCCTGCTTGCTCAGCCTTCCGTTGCCAGGGTCCTGAGACTGGGGGCCTCCCCATGGGGAACCCTGAGTCCCGCGCGACGAGTCCCCCGACCGTCCCGGCCAAAACGGCACCTTTCGCGGCTTCGTCCTACCCGCGGAGTGAGAGACCAGTCCGTTTCCCCACAGAGGCCAGCCCCCTCCAGGGGCGAACCGGCCGCCCGCCACGGCGGAGGCGGACGCCCGGCCACGGCGCCTCCATCCACTCTGCTCGGGGAAAACTCCCCGGCGCCGCGGCTGCCGGCCGCGCCCCATCGTCGCGGCTCGTTTTCCGGGTGGCCGCGACATGCCCCGAGCGAGAAAGGGCCCTGCTCCACGCGGAACTGGGCGCTGACCAGGGCTGCCCAACGCCGGCCAATTCTCACGAGCGTTCTGCCCAAATCGATCCCGATTGGGCAGAAGGCTCGTGAGAATTGGCCGGAAAACGCCCGGCGAACACACTTCGGGTACCACAAGGCCACAGGGCGGCCCCCCCGGGGCCTTGTCCGGGACCGCGTGTCGTCGCGTTCCGGCACCGCCAGGAGGAGCTCCGGGAGGCGTGCCGCGGGGAGGCCGACGCCTCCCGCTCCTCAGCCTCCGGGGGTCCCCTCCGTGGCGCCGGCAGCTGGGGCCGGGCCAGCCCCGAAAGCCGGTCCCGGGCCCGGGCCTGCTTGCTCAGCCTTCCGTTGCCAGGGGCCTGAGCCTGGGGGCCTCCCCATGGGGAACACTGAGTCTCGCGCCACGAGTCCCCCGACCGTCCCGGCCACAACGGCAAGTTTCGCGGCTTCGTCCTAGCCGCGGAGTGAGAGACCAGTCCGTTTCCCCACAGAGGCCAGCCCCCTCCAGGGGCGCCCCGGCCGCCCGCCACGGCGGAGGCGGACGCCCGGCCACGGCGCCTCCATCCACTCTGCTCGGGGAAAACTCCCCGGCGCCGCGGCTGCCGGCCGCGCCCCATCGTCGCGGCTCGTTTTCCGGGTGGCCGCGACATGCCCCGAGCGAGAAAGGGCCCTGCTCCACGCGGAACTGGGCGCTGACCAGGGCTGCCCAACGCCGGCCAATTCTCACGAGCGTTCTGCCCAAATCGATCCCGATTTGGGCAGAACGCTCGTGAGAATTGGCCGGAAAAAGCCCGGCGAACACACTTCGGGAACCACAGGGCCGCAGGGCCGCCCCCCCCGGGGCCCTGTCCGGGATCGCGTGTCGTCGCGTTCCGGCACCGACAGGAGGAGCTCCGGGAGGCGTGCCGCGGGGAGGCCGACGCCTCCCGCTCCTCAGCCTCCGGGGGTCCCCTCCCTGGCGCCGACAGCTAGGGCCGGGCCAGCCCCGAAAGCCGGGCCCGGGCCCGGGCCTGCTTGCTCAGCCTTCCGTTGCCAGGGTCCTGAGACTGGGGGCCTCCCCATGGGGAACCCTGAGTCCCGCGCCACGAGTCCCCCGACCGTCCCGGCCAAAACGGCACCTTTCGCGGCTTCGTCCTACCCGCGGAGTGAGAGACCAGTCCGTTTCCCCACAGAGGCCAGCCCCCTCCAGGGGCGAACCGGCCGCCCGCCACGGCGGAGGCGGACGCCCGGCCACGGCGCCTCCATCCACTCTGCTCGGGGAAAACTCCCCGGCGCCGCGGCTGCCGGCCGCGCCCCATCGTCGCGGCTCGTTTTCCGGGTGGCCGCGACATGCCCCGAGCGAGAAAGGGCCCTGCTCCACGCGGAACTGGGCGCTGACCAGGGCTGCCCAACGCCGGCCAATTCTCACGAGCGTTCTGCCCAAATCGATCCCGATTGGGCAGAAGGCTCGTGAGAATTGGCCGGAAAACGCCCGGCGAACACACTTCGGGTACCACAAGGCCGCAGGGCGGCCCCCCCGGGGCCTTGTCCGGGACCGCGTGTCGTCGCGTTCCGGCACCGCCAGGAGGAGCTCCGGGGGGCGTGCCGCGGGGAGGCCGACGCCTCCCGCTCCTCAGCCTCCGGGGGTCCCCTCCGTGGCGCCGGCAGCTGGGGCCGGGCCAGCCCCGAAAGCCGGTCCCGGGCCCGGGCCTGCTTGCTCAGCCTTCCGTTGCCAGGGGCCTGAGCCTGGGGGCCTCCCCATGGGGAACACTGAGTCTCGCGCCACGAGTCCCCCGACCGTCCCGGCCACAACGGCAAGTTTCGCGGCTTCGTCCTAGCCGCGGAGTGAGAGACCAGTCCGTTTCCCCACAGAGGCCAGCCCCCTCCAGGGGCGCCCCGGCCGCCCGCCACGGCGGAGGCGGACGCCCGGCCACGGCGCCTCCATCCACTCTGCTCGGGGAAAACTCCCCGGCGCCGCGGCTGCCGGCCGCGCCCCATCGTCGCGGCTCGTTTTCCGGGTGGCCGCGACATGCCCCGAGCGAGAAAGGGCCCTGCTCCACGCGGAACTGGGCGCTGACCAGGGCTGCCCAACGCCGGCCAATTCTCACGAGCGTTCTGCCCAAATCGATCCCGATTTGGGCAGAACGCTCGTGAGAATTGGCCGGAAAACGCCCGGCGAACACACTTCGGGAACCACAGGGCCGCAGGGCCGCCCCCCCCGGGGCCCTGTCCGGGATCGCGTGTCGTCGCGTTCCGGCACCGACAGGAGGAGCTCCGGGAGGCGTGCCGCGGGGAGGCCGACGCCTCCCGCTCCTCAGCCTCCGGGGGTCCCCTCCCTGGCGCCGGCAGCTGGGGCCGGGCCAGCTCCGAAAGCCGGGCCCGGGCCCGGGCCTGCTTGCTCAGCCTTCCGTTGCCAGGGGCCTGAGCCTGGGGGCCACCCCATGGGGAACCCTGAGTCCCGCGCCACGAATCCTCCGACCGTCCCGGCGACAACGGCACCTTTCGCGGCTTCGTCCTAGCCGCGGAGTGAGAGAACAGTCCGTTTCCCCACAGAGGCCAGCCCCCTCCAGGGGCGCCCCGGCCGCCCGCCACGGCGGAGGCGGACGCCCGGCCACGGCGCCTCCATCCACTCTGCTCGGGGAAAACTCCCCGGCGCCGCGGCTGCCGGCCGCGCCCCATCGTCGCGGCTCGTTTTCCGGGTGGCCGCGACATGCCCCGAGCGAGAAAGGGCCCTGCACCACGCGGAACTGGGCGCTGACCAGGGCTGCCCAACGCCGGCCAATTCTCACGAGCGTTCTGCCCAAATCGATCCCGATTTGGGCAGAACGCTCGTGAGAATTGGCCGGAAAAAGCCCGGCGAACACACTTCGGGCACCACAGGGCCGCAGGGCGGCCCCCCTCGGGGCCCTGTCCGGGACCGCGTGTCGTCGCGTTCCGGCACCGCCAGGAGGAGCTCCGGGAGGCGTGCCGCGGGGAGGCCGACGCCTCCCGCTCCTCAGCCTCCGGGGTTCCCCTCCCTGGCGCCGGCAGCTGGGGCCGGGCCAGCTCCGAAAGCCGGGCCCGGGCCCGGGCCTGCTTGCTCAGCCTTCCGTTGCCAGGGGCCTGAGCCTGGGGGCCTCCCCATGGGGAACCCTGAGTCCCGTGCCACGAGTCCCCCGACCGTCCCGGCCACAACGGCACCTTTCGCGGCTTCGTCCTAGCCGCGGAGTGAGAGACCAGTCCGTTTCCCCACAGAGGCCAGCCCCCTCCAGGGGCGCCCCGGCCGCCCGCCACGGCGGAGGCGGACGCCCGGCCACGGCGCCTCCATCCACTCTGCTCGGGGAAAACTCCCCGGCGCCGCGGCTGCCGGCCGCGCCACATCGTCGTGGCTCGTTTTCAGGGTGGCCGCGACATACCCCGAGCGAGAAAGGGCCCTGCTCCACGCGGAACTGGGCGCTGACCAGGGCTGCCCAACGACGGCCAATTCTCACGAGCGTTCTGCCCAAATTGATCCCGATTTGGGCAGAACGCTCGTGAGAATTGGCCGGAAAACGCCCGGCGAACACACTTCGGACACCACAGGGCCGCAGGGCGGCCCCCCCCGGGGCCCTGTCCGGGACCGCGTGTCGTCGCGTTCCGGCACCGCCAGGAGGAGCTCCGGGAGGCGTGCGGCGGGGAGGCCGACGCCTCCCGCTCCTCAGCCTCCGGGGGTCCCCTCCCTGGCGCCGACAGCTAGGGCCGGGCCAGCCCCGAAAGCCGGGCCCGGGCCCGGGCCTGCTTGCTCAGCCTTCCGTTGCCAGGGTCCTGAGACTGGGGGCCTCCCCATGGGGAACCCTGAGTCCCGCGCCACGAGTCACCCGACCGTCCCGGCCAAAACGGCACCTTTCGCGGCTTCGTCCTACCCGCGGAGTGAGAGACCAGTCCGTTTCCCCACAGAGGCCAGCCCCCTCCAGGGACGAACCGGCCGCCCGCCACGGCGGAGGCGGACGCCCGGCCACGGCGCCTCCATCCACTCTGCTCGGGGAAAACTCCCCGGCGCCGCGGCTGCCGGCCGCGCCCCATCGTCGCGGCTCGTTTTCCGGGTGGCCGCGACATGCCCCGAGCGAGAAGGGGCCCTGCTCCACGCGGAACTGGGCGCTGACCAGGGCTGCCCAACGCCGGCCAATTCTCACGAGCGTTCTGCCCAAATCGATCCCGATTGGGAAGAAGGCTCGTGAGAATTGGCCGGAAAACGCCCGGCGAACACACTTCGGGTACCACAAGGCCGCAGGGCGGCCCCCCCCGGGGCCCTGTCCGGGACCGCGTGTCGTCGCGTTCCGGCACCGCCAGGAGGAGCTCCGGGAGGCATGCCGCGGGGAGGCCGACGCCTCCCGCTCCTCAGCCTCCGGGGGTCCCCTCCGTGGCGCCGGCAGCTGGGGCCGGGCCAGCCCCGAAAGCCGGTCCCGGGCCCGGGCCTGCTTGCTCAGCCTTCCGTTGCCAGGGGCCTGAGCCTGGGGGCCTCCCCATGGGGAACACTGAGTCTCGCGCCACGAGTCCCCCGACCGTCCCGGCCACAACGGCACCTTTCGCGGCTTCGTCCTAGCCGCGGAGTGACAGACCAGTCCGTTTCCCCACAGAGGCCAGCCCCCTCCAGGGGCGCCCCGGCCGCCCGCCACGGCGGAGGCGGACGCCCGGCCACGGCGCCTCCATCCACTCTGCTCGGGGAAAACTCCCCGGCGCCGCGGCTGCCGGCCGCGCCCCATCGTCGCGCCTCGTTTTCCGGGTGGCCGCGACATGCCCCGAGCGAGAAAGGGCCCTGCTCCACGCGGAACTGGGCGCTGACCAGGGCTGCCCAACGCCGGCCAATTCTCACGAGCGTTCTGCCCAAATCGATCCCGATTTGGGCAGAACGCTCGTGAGAATTGGCCGGAAAACGCCCGGCGAACACACTTCGGGCACCACAGGGCCGCAGGGCCGCCCCCCCCGGGGCCCTGTCCGGGATCGCGTGTCGTCGCGTTCCGGCACCGACAGGAGGAGCTCCGGGAGGCGTGCCGCGGGGAGGCCGACGCCTCCCGCTCCTCAGCCTCCGGGGGTCCCCTCCCTGGCGCCGGCAGCTGGGGCCGGGCCAGCTCCGAAAGCCGGGCCCGGGCCCGGGCCTGCTTGCTCAGCCTTCCGTTGCCAGGGGCCTGAGCCTGGGGGCCACCCCATGGGGAACCCTGAGTCCCGCGCCACGAATCCCCCGACCGTCCCGGCGACAACGGCACCTTTCGCGGCTTCGTCCTAGCCGCGGAGTGAGAGAAGAGTCCGTTTCCCCACAGAGGCCAGCCCCCTGCAGGGGCGCCCCGGCCGCCCGCCACGGCGGAGGCGGACGCCCGGCCACGGCGCCTCCATCCACTCTGCTCGGGGAAAACTCCCCGGCGCCGCGGCTGCCGGCCGCGCCCCATCGTCGCGGCTCGTTTTCCGGGTGGCCGCGACATGCCCCGAGCGAGAAAGGGCCCTGCACCACGCGGAACTGGGCGCTGACCAGGGCTGCCCAACGCCGGCCAATTCTCACGAGCGTTCTGCCCAAATCGATCCCGATTTGGGCAGAACGCTCGTGAGAATTGGCCGGAAAACGCCCGGCGAACACACGTCGGGAACCACAGGGCCGCAGGGCGGCCCCCCACGGGGCCCTGTCCGGGACCGCGTGTCGTCGCGTTCCGGCACCGCCAGGAGGAGCTCCGGGAGGCGTGCCGCGGGGAGGCCGACGCCTCCCGCTCCTCAGCCTCCGGGGGTCCCCTCCCTGGCGCCGGCAGCTGGGGCCGGGCCAGCTCCGAAAGCCGGGCCCGGGCCCGGGCCTGCTTGCTCAGCCTTCCGTTGCCAGGGGCCTGAGCCTGGGGGCCACCCCATGGGGAACCCTGAGTCCCGCGCCACGAATCCCCCGACCGTCCCGGCGACAACGGCACCTTTCGCGGCTTCGTCCTAGCCGCGGAGTGAGAGAACAGTCCGTTTCTCCACAGAGGCCAGCCCCCTCCAGGGGCGCCCCGGCCGCCCGCCACGGCGGAGGCGGACGCCCGGCCACGGCGCCTCCATCCACTCTGCTCGGGGAAAACTCCCCGGCGCCGCGGCTGCCGGCCGCGCCCCATCGTCGCGGCTCGTTTTCCGGGTGGCCGCGACATGCCCCGAGCGAGAAAGGGCCCTGCACCACGCGGAACTGGGCGCTGACCAGGGCTGCCCAACGCCGGCCAATTCTCACGAGCGTTCTGCCCAAATCGATCCCGATTTGGGCAGAACGCTCGTGAGAATTGGCCGGAAAACGCCCGGCGAACACACATCGGGAACCACAGGGCCGCAGGGCGGCCCCCCACGGGGCCCTGTCCGGGACCGCGTGTCGTCGCGTTCCGGCACCGCCAGGAGGAGCTCCGGGAGGCGTGCCGCGGGGAGGCCGACGCCTCCCGCTCCTCAGCCTCCGGGGGTCCCCTCCCTGGCGCCGGAAGCTGGGGCCGGGCCAGCTCCGAAAGCCGGGCCCGGGCCCGGGCCTGCTTGCTCAGCTTTCCGTTGCCAGGGGCCTGAGCCTGGGGGCCACCCCATGGGGAACCCTGAGTCCCGCGCCACGAGTCCCCCGACCGTCCCGGCGACAACGGCACCTTTCGCGGCTTCGTCCTAGCCGCGGAGTGAGAGAACAGTCCGTTTCCCCACAGAGGCCAGCCCCCTCCAGGGGCGCCCCGGCCGCCCGCCACGGCGGAGGCGGACGCCCGGCCACGGCGCCTCCATCCACTCTGCTCGGGGAAAACTCCCCGGCGCCGCGGCTGCCGGCCGCGCCCCATCGTCGCGGCTCGTTTTCCGGGTGGCCGCGACATGCCCCGAGCGAGAAAGGGCCCTGCTCCACGCGGAACTGGGCGCTGACCAGGGCTGCAAACGCCGGCCAATTCTCACGAGCGTTCTGCCCAAATCGATCCCGATTGGGCAGAAGGCTCGTGAGAATTGGCCGGAAAACGCCCGGGGAACACACTTCGGGCACCACAAGGCCGCAGGGCGGCCCCCCCCGGGGCCCTGTCCGGGACCGCGTGTCGTCGCGTTCCGGCACCGCCAGGAGGAGCTCCGGGAGGCGTGCTGCGGGGAGGCCGACGCCTCCCGCTCCTCAGCCTCCGGGGGTCCCCTCCGTGGCGCCGGCAGCTGGGGCCGGGCCAGCCCCGAAAGCCGGTCCCGGGCCCGGGCCTGCTTGCTCAGCCTTCCGTTTCCAGGGGCCTGAGCCTGGGGGCCTCCCCATGGGGAACCCTGAGTCTCGCGCCACGAGTCCCCCGACCGTCCGGCCACAACGGCACCTTTCGCGGCTTCGTCCTAGCCGCGGAGTGAGAGACCAGTCCGTTTCCCCACAGAGGCCAGCCCCCTCCAGGGGCGCCCCGGCCGCCCGCCACGGCGGAGGCGGACGCCCGGCCACGGCGCCTCCATCCACTCTGCACGGGGAAAACTCCCCGGCGCCGTGGCTGCCGGCCGCGCCCCATCGTCGCGGCTCGTTTTCCGGGTGGCCGCGACATGCCCCGAGCGAGAAAGGGCCCTGCTCCACGCGGAACTGGGCGCTGACCAGGGCTGCCCAACGCCGGCCAATTCTCACGAGCGTTCTGCCCAAATCGATCCCGATTTGGGCAGAACGCTCGTGAGAATTGGCCGGAAAACGCCCGGCGAACACACTTCGGGCACCACAGGGCCGCAGGGCGGCCCCCCCCGGGGCCCTGTCCGGGATCGCGTGTCGTCGCGTTCCGGCACCGCCAGGAGGAGCTCCGGGAGGCGTGCCGCGGGGAGGCCGACGCCTCCCGCTCCTCAGCCTCCGGGGGTCCCCTCCCTGGCGCCGACAGCTGGGGCCGGGCCAGCCCCGAAATCCGGGCCCGGCCCGCGCCTGCTTGCTCAGCCTTCCGTTGCCAGGGGCTTGAGCCTGGGGGCCTCCCCATGGGGAACCCTGAGTCCCGTGCCACGAGTCCCCCGACCGTCCCGGCCACAACGGCACCTTTCGCGGCTTCGTCCTAGCCGCGGAGTGAGAGACCAGTCCGTTTCCCCACAGAGGCCAGCCCCCTCCAGGGGCGCCCCGGCCGCCCGCCACGGCGGAGGCGGACGCCCGGCCACGGCGCCTCCATCCACTCTGCTCGGGGAAAACTCCCCGGCGCCGCGGCTGCCGGCCGCGCCCCATCGTCGCGGCTCGTTTTCCGGGTGGCCGCGACATGCCCCGAGCGAGAAAGGGCCCTGCTCCACGCGGAACTGGGCGCTGACCAGGGCTGCCCAACGACGGCCAATTCTCACGAGCGTTCTGCCCAAATCGATCCCGATTTGGGCAGAACGCTCGTGAGAATTGGCCGGACAACGCCCGGCGAACACACTTCGGGCACCACAGGGCCGCAGGGCGGCCCCCCCGGGGCCCTGTCCGGGACCGCGTGTCGTCGCGTTCCGGCACCGCCAGGAGGAGCTCCGGGAGGCGTGCCGCGGTGAGGCCGACGCCTCCCGCTCCTCAGCCTCCGGGGGTCCCCTCCCTGGCGACGACAGCTGGGGCCGGGCCAGCCCCGAAAGCCGGGCCCGGGCCCGGGCCTGCTTGCTCAGCCTTCCGTTGCCAGGGGCCTGAGCCTGGGGGCCTCCCCATGGGGAACCCTGAGTCCCGCGCCACGAGTCCCCCGACCGTCCCGGCCACAACGGCACCTTTCGCGGCTTCGTCCAAGCCGCGGAGTGAGAGACCAGTCTGTTTCCCCACAGAGGCCAGCCCCCTCCAGGGGCGCCCCGGCCGCCCGCCACGGCGGTGGCGGACGCCCGGCCACGGCGCCTCCATCCACTCTGCTCGGGGAAAACTCCCCGGCGCCGCGGCTGCCGGCCGCGCCCCATCGTCGCGGCTCGTTTTCCGGGTGGCCGCGACATGCCCCGAGCGAGAAAGGGCCCTGCTCCACGCGGAACTGGGCGCTGACCAGGGCTGCCCAACGCCGGCCAATTCTCACGAGCGTTCTGCCCAAATCGATCCCGATTTGGGCAGAACGCTCGTGAGAATTGGCCGGAAAATGCCCGGCGAACACACTTCGGGCACCACAGGGCCGCAGGGCGGCCCCCCCCGGGGCCCTGTCCGGGATCGCGTGTCGTCGCGTTCCGGCACCGACAGGAGGAGCTCCGGGAGGCGTGCCGCGGGGAGGCCGACGCCTCCCGCTCCTCAGCCTCCGGGGGTCCCCTCCCTGGCGCCGGCACCTGGGGCAGGGCCAGCCCCGAAAGCCGGGCCCGGGCCCGGGCCTGCTTGCTCAGCTTTCCGTTGCCAGGGGCCTGAGCCTGGGGGCCACCCCATGGGGAACACTGAGTCCCGCGCCACGAGTCCCCCGACCGTCCCGGCCACAACGGCACCTTTCGCGGCTTCGTCCTAGCCGCGGAGTGAGAGACCAGTCCGTTTCCCCACAGAGGCCAGCCCCCTCCAGGGGCGCCCCGGCCGCCCGCCACGGCGGAGGCGGACGCCCGGCCACGGCGCCTCCATCCACTCTGCTCGGGGAAAACTCCCCGGCGCCGCGGCTGCCGGCCGCGCCCCATCGTCGCGGCTCGTTTTCCGGGTGGCCGCGACATGCCCCGAGCGAGAAAGGGCCCTGCTCCACGCGGAACTGGGCGCTGACCAGGGCTGCCCAACGCCGGCCAATTCTCACGAGCGTTCTGCCCAAATCGATCCCGATTGGGCAGAAGGCTCGTGAGAATTGGCCGGAAAACGCCCGGCGAACACACTTCGGGTACCACAAGGCCGCAGGGCGGCCCCCCCGGGGCCTTGTCCGGGACCGCGTGTCGTCGCGTTCCGGCACCGCCAGGAGGAGCTCCGGGAGGCGTGCCGCGGGGAAGCCGACGCCTCCCGCTCCTCAGCCTCCGGGGGTCCCCTCCGTGGCGCCGGCAGCTGGGGCCGGGCCAGCCCCGAAAGCCGGTCCCGGGCCCGGGCCTGCTTGCTCAGCCTTCCGTTGCCAGGGGCCTGAGCCTGGGGGCCTCCCCATGGGGAACACTGAGTCTCGCGCCACGAGTCCCCCGACCGTCCCGGCCACAACGGCAAGTTTCGCGGCTTCGTCCTAGCCGCGGAGTGAGAGACCAGTCCGTTTCCCCACAGAGGCCAGCCCCCTCCAGGGGCGCCCCGGCCGCCCGCCACGGCGGAGGCGGACGCCCGGCCACGGCGCCTCCATCCACTCTGCTCGGGGAAAACTCCCCGGCGCCGCGGCTGCCGGCCGCGCCCCATCGTCGCGGCTCGTTTTCCGGGTGGCCGCGACATGCCCCGAGCGAGAAAGGGCCCTGCTCCACGCGGAACTGGGCGCTGACCAGGGCTGCCCAACGCCGGCCAATTCTCACGAGCGTTCTGCCCAAATCGATCCCGATTTGGGCAGAACGCTCGTGAGAATTGGCCGGAAAACGCCCGGCGAACACACTTCGGGAACCACAGGGCCGCAGGGCCGCCCCCCCCGGGGCCCTGTCCGGGATCGCGTGTCGTCGCGTTCCGGCACCGACAGGAGGAGCTCCGGGAGGCGTGCCGCGGGGAGGCCGACGCCTCCCGCTCCTCAGCCTCCGGGGGTCCCCTCCCTGGCGCCGGCAGCTGGGGCCGGGCCAGCTCCGAAAGCCGGGCCCGGGCCCGGGCCTGCTTGCTCAGCCTTCCGTTGCCAGGGGCCTGAGCCTGGGGGCCACCCCATGGGGAACCCTGAGTCCCGCGCCACGAATCCTCCGACCGTCCCGGCGACAACGGCACCTTTCGCGGCTTCGTCCTAGCCGCGGAGTGAGAGAACAGTCCGTTTCCCCACAGAGGCCAGCCCCCTCCAGGGGCGCCCCGGCCGCCCGCCACGGCGGAGGCGGACGCCCGGCCACGGCGCCTCCATCCACTCTGCTCGGGGAAAACTCCCCGGCGCCGCGGCTGCCGGCCGCGCCCCATCGTCGCGGCTCGTTTTCCGGGTGGCCGCGACATGCCCCGAGCGAGAAAGGGCCCTGCACCACGCGGAACTGGGCGCTGACCAGGGCTGCCCAACGCCGGCAATTCTCACGAGCGTTCTGCCCAAATCGATCCCGATTTGGGCAGAACGCTCGTGAGAATTGGCCGGAAAAAGCCCGGCGAACACACTTCGGGCACCACAGGGCCGCAGGGCGGCCCCCCACGGGGCCCTGTCCGGGACCGCGTGTCGTCGCGTTCCGGCACCGCCAGGAGGAGCTCCGGGAGGCGTGCCGCGGGGAGGCCGACGCCTCCCGCTCCTCAGCCTCCGGGGGTCCCCTCCCTGGCGCCGACAGCTAGGGCCGGGCCAGCCCCGAAAGCCGGGCCCGGGCCCGGGCCTGCTTGCTCAGCCTTCCGTTGCCAGGGTCCTGAGACTGGGGGCCTCCCCATGGGGAACCCTGAGTCCCGCGCCACGAGTCCCACGACCGTCCCGGCCAAAACGGCACCTTTCGCGGCTTCGTCCTACCCGCGGAGTGAGAGACCAGTCCGTTTCCCCACAGAGGCCAGCCCCCTCCAGGGGCGAACCGGCCGCCCGCCACGGCGGAGGCGGACGCCCGGCCACGGCGCCTCCATCCACTCTGCTCGGGGAAAACTCCCCGGCGCCGCGGCTGCCGGCCGCGCCCCATCGTCGCGGCTCGTTTTCCGGGTGGCCGCGACATGCCCCGAGCGAGAAAGGGCCCTGCTCCACGCGGCACTGGGCGCTGACCAGGGCTGCCCAACGCCGGCTAATTCTCACGAGCGTTCTGCCCAAATCGATCGCAGAACGCTCGTGAGATTTGGCCGGAAAAAGCCCGGCGAACACACTTCGGGCAACACAGGGCCGCAGGGCTGCCCCCCCCGGGGCCCTGTCCGGGATCGCGTGTCGTCGCGTTCCGGCAGCGCCAGGAGGAGCTCCGGGAGGCGTGCCGCGGGGAGGCCGACGCCTCCCGCTCCTCAGCCTCCGGGGGTCCCCTCCCTGGCGCCGGCAGCTGGGGCCGGGCCAGCCCCGAAATCCGGGCCCGGGCCCGGGCCTGCTTGCTCAGCATTCCGTTGCCAGGGGCCTGAGCCTGGGGGCCTCCCCATGGGGAATCCTGAGTCCCGCGCCACGAGTCCCCCGACCGTCCCGGCGACAACGGCACCTTTCGGGGCTTCGTCCTAGCCGCGGAGTGAGAGACCAGTCCGTTTCCCCATAGAGGCCAGCCCCCTCCAGGGGCGCCCCGGCCGCCCGCCACGGCGGAGGCGGACGCCCGGCCACGGCGCCTCCATCCACTCTGCTCGGGGAAAACTCCCTGGCGCCACAGCTGCCGATCGCGACCCATCGTCACGGCTCGTTTTCCGGGTGGCCGTGACATGCCCCGCGCGAGAAAGGGCCCTGCTCCACGCAGAACTGGGCGCTGACCAGGGCTGCCCAACGCCGGCCAATTCTCACGAGCGTTCTGCCCAAATCGATCGCAGAACGCTCGTGAGAATTGGCCGGAAAACGCCCGGCGAACACACTTCGGGCAACACAGGGCCGCAGGGCGGCCCCCCCCCGGGGCCCTGTCCGGGATCGCGTGTCGTCGCGTTCCGGCACCGGCAGGAGGAGCTCCGGGAAAAGTGCCGCGGGGAGGCCGAAGCCTCCCGCTCCTCAGCCTCCGGCCCCTCCCTGGCGCCGGCAGCTGGGGCCGGGCCAGCCCCGAAACCCGGGCCCGGGCCCGGGCCTGCTTGCTCAGCCTTCCGTTGCCAGGGGCCTGAGCCTGGGGGCCTCCCCATGGGGAACCCTGAGTCCCCCGCCACGAGTCCCCCGACCGTCCCGGCGACAACGGCACCTTTCGCGGCTTCGTCCTAGCCGCGGAGTGAGAGACCAGTCCGTTTCCCCACAGAGGCCAGCCCCCTCCAGGGGCGCCCCTGCCGCCCGCCACGGCGGGGGCGGACGCCCGGTCACGGCGCCTCCATCCACTCTGCTCGGGGTAAACTCCCCGGCGCCGCGGCTGCCGGCCGCGCCCCATCGTCGCGGCTCGTTTTCCGGGTGGCCGCGACATGCCCCGAGCGAGAAAGGGCCCTGCTCCACGCGGAACTGGGCGCTGACCAGGGCTGCCCAACGCCGGCCAATTCTCACGAGCGTTCTGCCCAAATCGATCCCGATTTGGGCAGAACGCTCGTGAGAATTGGCCGGAAAACGCCCGGCGAACACACTTCGGGCACCACAGGGCCGCAGGGCCGCCCCCCCCCGGGGCCCTGTCCGGGACCGCGTGTCGTCGCGTTCCGGCACCACCAGGAGGAGCTCCGGGAGGTGTGCCGCGGGGAGGCCGACGCCTCCCGCTCCTCAGCCTCCCGGGGTTCCCTCCCTGGCGCCGGCAGCTGGGGCCGGGCCAGCCCCGAAAGCCGGGCCCGGGCCCGGGCCTGCTTGCTCAGCCTTCCGTTGCCAGGGGCCTGAGCCTGGGGGCCTCCCCATGGGGAACCCTGAGTCCCGCGCCACGAGTCCCCCGACCGTCCCGGCAACAACGGCACCTTTCGCGGCTTCGTCCTAGCCGCGGAGTGAGAGACCAGTCCGTTTCCCCACAGAGGCCAGCCCCCTCAAGGGGCGCCCCGGCCGCCCGCCACGGCGGAGGTGGACGCCCGGCCACGGCGCCTCCATCCAATCTGCTCGGGGAAAATTCCCCGGCGCCGCGGCTGCCGGCCGCGCCCCATCGTCGCGGCTCGTTTTCCGGGTGGCCGCGACATGCCCCGAGCGAGAAAGGGCCCTGCTCCACGCGGAACTGGGCGCTGACCAGGGCTGCCCAACGCCGGCCAATTCTCACGAGCGTTCTGCCCAAATCGATCCCGATTTGGGCAGAACGCTCGTGAGAATTGGCCGGAAAACGCCCGGCGAACACACTTCGGGCACCACAGGGCCGCAATGCCGCCCCCCCCCCGGGGCCCTGTTCGGGATCGCGTGTCGTCGCGTTCCGGCAGCGCCAGGAGGAGCTCCGGGAGGCGTGCCGCAGGGAGGCCGACAACTCCCGCTCCTCAGCCTCCGGGGGTCCCCTCCCTGGCGCCGGCAGCTGGGGCCGGGCCAGCCCCGAAAGCCGGGCCCGGGCCCGGGCCTGCTTGCTCAGCCTTCCGTTGCCAGGGGCCTGAGCCTGGGGGCCTCCCCATGGGGAACCCTGAGTCCTGCGCCACGAGTCCCCCGACCGTCCCGGCGACAACGGCACCTTTCGCGGCTTCTTCCTAGCCGCGGATTGAGAGACCAGTCCGTTTCCCCACAGAGGCCAGCCCCCTCCAGGGGCGCCCCGGCCGCCCGCAACGGCGGAGGCGGACGCCCGGCCACAGCGCCTCCATCCACTCTGCTCGGGGAAAACTCCCCGGCGCCGAGGCTGCCGGCCGCGCCCCATCGTCGCGGCTCGTTTTCCGGGTGGACGCGACATGCCCCGAGCGAGAAAGGGCCCTGCTCCACGCGGAACTGGGCGCTGACCAGGGCTGCCCAACGCCGGCCTATTCTCACGAGCGTTCTGCCCAAATCGATCCCGATTTGGGCAGAACGCTCGTCAGAATTGGCCGGAAAACGCCCGGCGAACACACTTCGGGCACCACAGGGCCGCAGGGCGGCCCCCCCCGGGGCCCTGTCCGGGATCGCGTGTCGTCGCGTTCCGGCACCGCCAGGAGGAGCTCCGGGAGGCTTGCCGCGGGGCAGCCGAAGCCTCCCGCTCCTCAGCCTCCGGGGGTCCCCTCCCTGGCGCCGGCAGCTGGGGCCGGGCCAGCCCCGAAAGCCGGGCCCGGGCCCGGGCCTGGCTGCTCAGCCTTCCGTTGCCAGGGGCCTGAGCCTGGGGGCCTCCCCATGGGGAACCCTGAGTCCCGCGCCACGAGTCCCCCGACCGTCCCGGCGACAACGGCACCTTGCGCGGCTTCGTCTTAGCCGCGGAGTGAGAGACCAGTCCGTTTCCCCACAGAAGCCAGCCCCCTCCAGGGGCGCCCCGGCCGCCCGCCACGGCGGA
Organism: Meles meles; assembly: GCF_922984935.1. NCBI lineage: Eukaryota > Metazoa > Chordata > Mammalia > Carnivora > Mustelidae > Meles > Meles meles. Next base: position 107,172 of record NC_060071.1, read on the forward strand.
GGCGGACGCCCGCGCACGGCGCCTCCATCCACTCTGCTCGGGGAAAACTCCCCGGCGCCGCGGCTGCCGGCCGCGCCCCATCGTCGCGGCTCGTTTTCCGGGTGGACGCGAAATGCCCCGAGCGAGAAAGGGCCCTGCGTCTTCCGTTGCCAGGGGCCTGAGCCTGGGGGCCTCCCCATGGGGAACCCTGAGTCCCGCGCCACGAGTCCCCCGACCGTCCCGGCGACAACGGCACCTTTCGCGGCTTCGTCCTAGCCGCGGAGTGAGAGACCAGTCCGTTTCCCCACAGAGGCCAGCCCCCTCCAGGGGCGCCCCGGCCGCCCGCCACGGCGGAGGTGGACGCCCGGCCACGGCGCCTCCATCCAATCTGCTCGGGGAAAATTCCCCGGCGCCGCGGCTGCCGGCCGCGCCCCATCGTCGCGGCGCGTTTTCGGGGTGGCCGCGACATGCCCCGAGCGAGAAAGGGCCCTGCTCCACGCGGAACTGGGCGCTGACCAGGGCTGCCCAACGCCGGCCAATTCTCACGAGCGTTCTGCCCAAATCGATCCCGATTTGGGCAGAACGCTCGTGAGAATTGGCCGGAAAACGCCCGGCGAACACACTTCGGGCACCACAGGGCCGCAAGGCCGCCCCCCCCCGGGGCCCTGTTCGGGATCGCGTGTCGTCGCGTTCCGGCAGCGCCAGGAGGAGCTCCGGGAGGCGTGCCGCAGGGAGGCCGACAACTCCCGCTCCTCAGCCTCCGGGGGTCCCCTCCCTGGCGCCGGCAGCTGGGGCCGGGCCAGCCCCGAAAGCCGGGCCCGGGCCCGGGCCTGCTTGCTCAGCCTTCCGTTGCCAGGGGCCTGAGCCTGGGGGCCTCCCCATGGGGAACCCTGAGTCCCGCGCCACGAGTCCCCCGACCGTCCCGGCCACAACGGCACCTTTCGCGGCTTCGTCCTAGTCGTGGAGTGAGAGACCAGTCCGTTTCCCCACAGAGGCCAGCCCCCTCCAGGGGCGCCCCGGCCGCCCGCCACGTCGGAGGCGGGCGCCCGGCCACGGCGCCTCCATCCACTCTGCTCGGGGAAAACTCCCCGGCGCCGCGGCTGCCGGCCGCGCCCCATCGTCTCGGCTCGTTTTCCGGGTGGCCGCGACATGCCCCGAGCGAGAAAGGGCCCTGCTCCACGCGGAACTGGGCGCTGACCAGGGCTGCCCAACGCCGGCCCATTCTCACGAGCGTTCTGCCCAAATCGATCGCAGAACGCTCGTGAGAATTGGCCGGAAAACGCCTGGCGAACCCACTTCGGCACCACAGGGCAGCAGGGCGGCCCCCCCCGGGGCCATGTCCGGGATCGCGTGTCGTCGCGTTCCGGCACCGCTAGGAGGAGCTCCGGGAGTCGTGCCGCGGGGAGGCCGAAGCCTCCCGCTCCTCAGCCTCCGGGGTTCCCCGCCCTGGCGCCGGCAGCTGGGGCCGGGCCAGCCCCGAAAGCCGGGCCCGGGCCCGGGCCTGCTTGCTCAGCCTTCCGTTGCCAGGGGCCTGAGCCTGGGGGCCTCCCCATGGGGAACCCTGAGTCCCGCGCCACGAGTCCCCCGACCGTCCCGGCGACAACGGCACCTTTCGCGGCTTCGTCCTAGCCGCGGAGTGAGAGACCAGTCCGTTTCCCCACAGAGGCCAGCCCCTCCAGGGGCGCCCCGGCCGCCCGCCACGGCGGAGGCGGACGCCCGGCCACGGCGACTCCATCCACTCTGCTCGAGGAAAACTCCCCAGGACCGCGGCTGCCGGCCGCGCCCCATCGTCGAGGCTCGTTTTCGGGGTGGCCGCGACATGCGCCAAGCGAGAAAGAGCCCTGCTCCAAGCGGAACTGGGCGCTGACCAGGGCTGCCCAACACCGGCCAATTCTCACGAGCGTTCTGCCCAAATCGATCCCGATTTGGGCAGAACGCTCGTGAGAATTGGCCGGAAAAGGCCCGGCGAACACACTTCGGGCACCACAGGGCCGCAGGGCCGCCCCCCCCGGGGCCCTGTCCGGGATCGCTTGTCGTCGAGTTCCGGCAGCGCCAGGAGGAGCTCCGGGAGGCGTGCCGCGGGGAGGCCGACGCCTCCCGCTCCTCAGCCTCCGGGGGTCCCCTCCCTGGCGCCGGCAGCTGGGGCCGGGCCAGCCCCGAAAGCCGGGCCCGGGCCCGGGCCTGCTTGCTCAGCCTTCCGTTGCCAGGGGCCTGAGACTGGGGCCTCCCAATGGGGAACCCTGAGTCCCGCGCCACGAGTCCCCCGACCGTCCCGGCGACAACGGCACCTGTCGCGGCTTCGTCCTAGCCGCGGAGTGAGAGACCAGTCCGTTTCCCCACAGAGGCCAGCCCCCTCCAGGGGCGCCCCGGCCGCCCGCCACGGCGGAGGCGGACGCCCAGCCACGGCGCCTCCATCCACTCTGCTCGGGGAAAACTCCCCGGCGCCGCGGCTGCCGGCCGCGCCCCATCGTCGCGGCTCCTTTTCCGGGTGGCCGCGACATGCCCCGAGCGAGAAAGGGCCCTGCTCCACGCGAAACTGGGCGCTGACCAGGGCTGCCCAACGCCGGCCAATTCTCACGAGCGTTCTGCCCAAATCGATCCCGATTTGGGCAGAACGCTCGTGAGAGTTGGCCGGAAAACGCCCGGCGAACACACTTCGGGCACCACAGGGCCGCAGGGCCGCCCCCCCCGGGGCCCTGTCCGGGACCGCGTGTCGTCGCGTTCCGGCACCGCCAGGAGGAGCTCCGGGAGGCGTGCCGCGGGAAGGCCTACGCCTCCCGCTCCTCAGCCTCCGGGGGTCCCCTCCCTGGCGCCGGCAGCTGGGGCCGGGCCAGCCCCGAAAGCCGGGCCCGGGCCCGGGCCTGCTTGCTCAGCCTTCCGTTGCCAGGGGCCTGAGCCTGAGGTCTCCCCATGGGGAACCCTGAGTCCCGCGCCACTAGTCCCCCGACCGTCCCGGCGACAACGGCACCTTTCGCGGCTTCGTCCTAGCCGCGGAGTGAAAGACCAGTCCGTTTCCCCACAGAGGACAGCCCGCTCCAGGGGCGCCCCGGCCGCACGCCACGGCGGAGGCGGACGCGCGGCCACGGCGTCTCCATCCACTCTGCTCGGGGAAAACTCCCTGGCGCCGCGGCTGCCGATCGCGACCCATCGTCACGGCTCGTTTTCCGGGTGGCCGTGACATGCCCCGTGCGAGAAAGGGCCCTGCTCCACGCAGAACTGGGCGCTGACCAGGGCTGCCCAACGCCGGCCAATTCTCACGAGCGTTCTGCCCAAATCGATCGCAGAACGCTCGTGAGAATTGGCCGGAAAACGCCCGGCGAACACACTTCGGGCACCACAGGGCCGCAGGGCCGCCCCCACTGGGGCCCTGTCCGGGACCGCGGGTCGTCGCGTTCCGGCACCGCCAGGAGGAGCTCCGGGAGGCATGCCGCGGGGAGGCCGACGCCTCCCGCTCCTCAGCCTCCGGGGGTCCCCTCCCTGGCGCCGGCAGCTGGGACCGGGCCAGCCCCGAAACCCGGGCCCGGGCCCGGGCCTGCTTGCTCAGCCTTCCGTTGCCAGGGGCCTGAGCCTGGGGGCCTCCCCATGGGGAACCCTGAGTCCCCCGCCACGAGTCCCCCGACCGTCCCGGCGACAAGGGCACCTTTCGCGGCTTCGTCCTAGCCGCGGAGTGAGAGACCAGTCCGTTTCCCCATAGAGGCCAGCCCCCTCCAGGGGCGCCCCGGCCGCCCGCCACGGCGGAGGCGGACGCCCGGCCACGGCGCCTCCATCCACTCTGCTCGGGGAAAACTCCCCGGCGCCGCGGCTCGTTTTCCGGGTGGCCGCGACATGCCCCGAGCGAGAAAGGGCCCTGCTCCACGCGGAACTGGGCGCTGACCAGGGCTGCCCAACGCCGGCCAATTCTCACGAGCGTTCTGCCCAAATCGATCCCGATTTGGGCAGAACGCTCGTGAGAATTGGCCGGAAAAGGCCCGGCGAACACACTTCGGGCACCGCAGGGCCGCAGGGCCGCCCCCCACGGGGCCCTGTCCGGGATCGCGTGTCGTCGCGTTCCGGCAGGGCCAGGAGGAGCTCCGGGAGGCGTGCCGCGGGGAGGCCGAAGCCTCCCGCTCCTCAGCCTCCGGGGGTCCCCTCCCTGGCGCCGGCAGCTGGGGCCGGGCCAGCCCCTAAATCCGGGCCCGGGCCCGGCCTGCTTGCTCAGCCTTCCGTTGCCAGGGGCCTGAGCCTGGGGGCCTCCCCATGGGGAACCCTGAGTCCCCTGCCACGAGTCCCCCGACCGTCCCGGCGACAACGGCACCTTTCGCGGCTTCGTCCTAGCCGCGGAGTGAGAGACCAGTCCGTTTCCCCAAGAGGCCAGCCCCCTCCAGGGGCGCCCCGGCCGCCTGCCACGGCGGAGGCGGACGCCCGGCCACGGCGCCTCCATCCACTCTGCTCGGGGAAAACTCCCCGGCGCCGCGGCTGCCGGCCGCGCCCCATCGTCGCGGCTCCTTTCCGGGTGGCCGCGACATGCCCCGAGCGAGAAAGGGCCCTGCTCCACGCGAAACTGGGCGCTGACCAGGGCTGCCCAACGCCGGCCAATTCTCACGAGCGTTCTGCCCAAATCGATCCCGATTTGGGCAGAACGCTCGTGAGAATTGGCCGGAAAACGCCCGGCGAACACACTTCGGGCACCACAGGGCCGCAAGGCCGCCCCCCCCCGGGGCCCTGTTCGGGATCGCGTGTCGTCGCGTTCCGGCAGCGCCAGGAGGAGCTCCGGGAGGCGTGCCGCAGGGAGGCCGACAACTCCCGCTCCTCAGCCTCCGGGGGTCCCCTCCCTGGCGCCGGCAGCTGGGGCCGGGCCAGCCCCGAAAGCCGGGCCCGGGCCCGGGCCTGCTTGCTCAGCCTTCCGTTGCCAGGGGCCTGAGCCTGGGGGCCTCCCCATGGGGAACCCTGAGTCCCGCGCCACGAGTCCCCCGACCGTCCCGGCCACAACGGCACCTTTCGCGGCTTCGTCCTAGTCGTGGAGTGAGAGACCAGTCCGTTTCCCCACAGAGGCCAGCCCCCTCCAGGGGCGCCCCGGCCGCCCGCCACGTCGGAGGCGGGCGCCCGGCCACGGCGCCTCCATCCACTCTGCTCGGGGAAAACTCCCCGGCGCCGCGGCTGCCGGCCGCGCCCCATCGTCTCGGCTCGTTTTCCGGGTGGCCGCGACATGCCCCGAGCGAGAAAGGGCCCTGCTCCACGCGGAACTGGGCGCTGACCAGGGCTGCCCAACGCCGGCCAATTCTCACGAGCGTTCTGCCCAAATCGATCCCGATTTGGGCAGAACGCTCGTGAGAATTGGCCGGAAAACGCCTGGCGAACCCACTTCGGCACCACAGGGCAGCAGGGCGGCCCCCCCCGGGGCCATGTCCGGGATCGCGTGTCGTCGCGTTCCGGCACCGCTAGGAGGAGCTCCGGGAGTCGTGCCGCGGGGAGGCCGAAGCCTCCCGCTCCTCAGCCTCCGGGGTTCCCCGCCCTGGCGCCGGCAGCTGGGGCCGGGCCAGCCCCGAAAGCCGGGCCCGGGCCCGGGCCTGCTTGCTCAGCCTTCCGTTGCCAGGGGCCTGAGCCTGGGGGCCTCCCCATGGGGAACCCTGAGTCCCGCGCCACGAGTCCCCCGACCGTCCCGGCGACAACGGCACCTTTCGCGGCTTCGTCCTAGCCGCGGAGTGAGAGACCAGTCCGTTTCCCCACAGAGGCCAGCCCCTCCAGGGGCGCCCCGGCCGCCCGCCACGGCGGAGGCGGACGCCCGGCCACGGCGACTCCATCCACTCTGCTCGAGGAAAACTCCCCAGGACCGCGGCTGCCGGCCGCGCCCCATCGTCGAGGCTCGTTTTCGGGGTGGCCGCGACATGCGCCAAGCGAGAAAGAGCCCTGCTCCAAGCGGAACTGGGCGCTGACCAGGGCTGCCCAACACCGGCCAATTCTCACGAGCGTTCTGCCCAAATCGATCCCGATTTGGGCAGAATGCTCGTGAGAATTGGCCGGAAAAGGCCCGGCGAACACACTTCGGGCACCACAGGGCCGCAGGGCCGCCCCCCCCGGGGCCCTGTCCGGGATCGCTTGTCGTCGAGTTCCGGCAGCGCCAGGAGGAGCTCCGGGAGGCGTGCCGCGGGGAGGCCGACGCCTCCCGCTCCTCAGCCTCCGGGGGTCCCCTCCCTGGCGCCGGCAGCTGGGGCCGGGCCAGCCCCGAAAGCCGGGCCCGGGCCCGGGCCTGCTTGCTCAGCCTTCCGTTGCCAGGGGCCTGAGACTGGGGCCTCCCAATGGGGAACCCTGAGTCCCGCGCCACGAGTCCCCCGACCGTCCCGGCGACAACGGCACCTGTCGCGGCTTCGTCCTAGCCGCGGAGTGAGAGACCAGTCCGTTTCCCCACAGAGGCCAGCCCCCTCCAGGGGCGCCCCGGCCGCCCGCCACGGCGGAGGCGGACGCCCAGCCACGGCGCCTCCATCCACTCTGCTCGGGGAAAACTCCCCGGCGCCGCGGCTGCCGGCCGCGCCCCATCGTCGCGGCTCCTTTTCCGGGTGGCCGCGACATGCCCCGAGCGAGAAAGGGCCCTGCTCCACGCGAAACTGGGCGCTGACCAGGGCTGCCCAACGCCGGCCAATTCTCACGAGCGTTCTGCCCAAATCGATCCCGATTTGGGCAGAACGCTCGTGAGAGTTGGCCGGAAAACGCCCGGCGAACACACTTCGGGCACCACAGGGCCGCAGGGCCGCCCCCCCCGGGGCCCTGTCCGGGACCGCGTGTCGTCGCGTTCCGGCACCGCCAGGAGGAGCTCCGGGAGGCGTGCCGCGGGAAGGCCTACGCCTCCCGCTCCTCAGCCTCCGGGGGTCCCCTCCCTGGCGCCGGCAGCTGGGGCCGGGCCAGCCCCGAAAGCCGGGCCCGGGCCCGGGCCTGCTTGCTCAGCCTTCCGTTGCCAGGGGCCTGAGCCTGAGGTCTCCCCATGGGGAACCCTGAGTCCCGCGCCACTAGTCCCCCGACCGTCCCGGCGACAACGGCACCTTTCGCGGCTTCGTCCTAGCCGCGGAGTGAAAGACCAGTCCGTTTCCCCACAGAGGACAGCCCGCTCCAGGGGCGCCCCGGCCGCACGCCACGGCGGAGGCGGACGCGCGGCCACGGCGCCTCCATCCACTCTGCTCGGGGAAAACTCCCTGGCGCCGCGGCTGCCGATCGCGACCCATCGTCACGGCTCGTTTTCCGGGTGGCCGTGACATGCCCCGTGCGAGAAAGGGCCCTGCTCCACGCAGAACTGGGCGCTGACCAGGGCTGCCCAACGCCGGCCAATTCTCACGAGCGTTCTGCCCAAATCGATCGCAGAACGCTCGTGAGAATTGGCCGGAAAACGCCCGGCGAACACACTTCGGGCACCACAGGGCCGCAGGGCCGCCCCCCCTGGGGCCCTGTCCGGGACCGCGGGTCGTCGCGTTCCGGCACCGCCAGGAGGAGCTCCGGGAGGCATGCCGCGGGGAGGCCGACGCCTCCCGCTCCACAGCCTCCGGGGGTCCCCTCCCTGGCGCCGGCAGCTGGGACCGGGCCAGCCCCGAAACCCGGGCCCGGGCCCGGGCCTGCTTGCTCAGCCTTCCGTTGCCAGGGGCCTGAGCCTGGGGGCCTCCCCATGGGGAACCCTGAGTCCCCCGCCACGAGTCCCCCGACCGTCCCGGCGACAAGGGCACCTTTCGCGGCTTCGTCCTAGCCGCGGAGTGAGAGACCAGTCCGTTTCCCCATAGAGGCCAGCCCCCTCCAGGGGCGCCCCGGCCGCCCGCCACGGCGGAGGCGGACGCCCGGCCACGGCGCCTCCATCCACTCTGCTCGGGGAAAACTCCCCGGCGCCGCGGCTCGTTTTCCGGGTGGCCGCGACATGCCCCGAGCGAGAAAGGGCCCTGCTCCACGCGGAACTGGGCGCTGACCAGGGCTGCCCAACGCCGGCCAATTCTCACGAGCGTTCTGCCCAAATCGATCCCGATTTGGGCAGAACGCTCGTGAGAATTGGCCGGAAAAGGCCCGGCGAACACACTTCGGGCACCGCAGGGCCGCAGGGCCGCCCCCCACGGGGCCCTGTCCGGGATCGCGTGTCGTCGCGTTCCGGCAGGGCCAGGAGGAGCTCCGGGAGGCGTGCCGCGGGGAGGCCGAAGCCTCCCGCTCCTCAGCCTCCGGGGGTCCCCTCCCTGGCGCCGGCAGCTGGGGCCGGGCCAGCCCCTAAATCCGGGCCCGGGCCCGGGCCTGCTTGCTCAGCCTTCCGTTGCCAGGGGCCTGAGCCTGGGGGCCTCCCCATGGGGAACCCTGAGTCCCCTGCCACGAGTCCCCCGACCGTCCCGGCGACAACGGCACCTTTCGCGGCTTCGTCCTAGCCGCGGAGTGAGAGACCAGTCCGTTTCCCCAAGAGGCCAGCCCCCTCCAGGGGCGCCCCGGCCGCCTGCCACGGCGGAGGCGGACGCCCGGCCACGGCGCCTCCATCCACTCTGCTCGGGGAAAACTCCCCGGCGCCGCGGCTGCCGGCCGCGCCCCATCGTCGCGGCTCCTTTCCGGGTGGCCGCGACATGCCCCGAGCGAGAAAGGGCCCTGCTCCACGCGAAACTGGGCGCTGACCAGGGCTGCCCAACGCCGGCCAATTCTCACGAGCGTTCTGCCCAAATCGATCCCGATTTGGGCAGAACGCTCGTGAGAATTGGCCGGAAAACGCCCGGCGAACACACTTCGGGCACCACAGGGCCGCAGGGCCGCCCCCCCCGGGGCCCTGTCCGGGACCGCGTGTCGTCGCATTCCGGCACCGCCAGGAGGAGCTCCGGGAGGCGTGCCGCGGGAAGGCCGACGCCTCCCGCTCCTCAGCCTCCGGGGGTCCCCTCCCTGGCGCCGGCAGCTGGGGCCGTGCCAGCCCCGAAAGCCGGGCCCGGGCCCGGGCCTGCTTGCTCAGCCTTCCGTTGCCAGGGGCCTGAGCCTGGGGGCCTCCCCATGGGGAATCCTGAGTCCCGCGCCACGAGTCCCCCGACCGTCCCGGCGACAACGGCACCTTTCGCGGCTTCGTCCTAGCCGCGGAGTAAGAGACCAGTCCGTTTCCCCACAGAGGCCAGCCCCCTCCAGGGGCGCCCCGGCCGCCCGCCACGGCGGAGGCGGACGCCCGGCCACGGCGCCTCCATCCACTCTGCTCGGGGAAAACTCCCCGGCGCCGCAGCTGCCGATCGCGCCCCATCGTCACGGCTCGTTTTCCGGGTGGCTGTGACATGCCCCGCACGAGAAAGGGCCCTGCTCCACGCAGAACTGGGCGCTGACCAGGGCTGCCCAACGCCGGCCAATTCTCACGAGCGTTCTGCCCAAATCGATCGCAGAACGCTCGTGAGAATTGGCCGGAAAACGCCCGGCGAACACACTTCGGGCAACACAGGGCCGCAGGGCGGCCCCCCCCGGGGCCCTGTCCGGGATCGCGTGTCGTCGCGTTCCGGCACCGCCAGGAGGAGCTCCGGGAAGCGTGGCGCGGGGAGGCCGAAGCCTCCCGCTCCTCAGCCTCCGGGGGTCCCCTCCCTGGCGCCGGCAGCTGGGACCGGGCCAGCCCCGAAACCAGGGCCCGGGCCCGGGCCTGCTTGCTCAGCCTTCCGTTGCCAGGGGCCTGAGCCTGGGGGCCTCCCCATGGGGAACCCTGAGTCCCCCGCCACGAGTCCCCCGACCGTCCCGGCGACAAGGGCACCTTTCGCGGCTTCGTCCTAGCCGCGGAGTGAGAGACCAGTCCGTTTCCCCATAGAGGCCAGCCCCCTCCAGGGGCGCCCCGGCCGCCCGCCACGGCGGAGGCGGACGCCCGGCCACGGCGCCTCCATCCTCTCTGCTCGGGGAAAATTCCCCAGCGCCGCGGCTCGTTTTCCGGGTGGCCGCGACATGCCCCGAGCGAGAAAGGGCCCTGCTCCACGCGGACCTGGGCGCTGACCACGGCTGCCCAACGCCGGCCAATTCTCACGAGCGTTCTGCCCAAATCGATCCCGATTTGGGCAGAACGCTCGTGAGAATTGGCCGGAAAACGCCCGGCGAACACACTTCGGGCACCAGAGGTCCGCAGGTCCGCCCCCCCGGGGCCCTCTCTGGGTCTCGTGTCGTCTCGTTCCGGCACCGCCAGGAGGAGCTCCGGGAGGCGTGCCCCGGGGAGGCCGACGCCTCCCGCTCCTCAGCCTCCGGGGGTCCCCTCCCTGGCGCCGGCCGCTGGGGCCGGGCCGGCCCCGAAAGCCGGCCCCGGGCCCGGGCCTGCTTGCTCAGCCTTCCGTTGCCAGGGGCCTGAGCCTGGGGGCCTCCGCACGGGGAACCCTGAGTCCCGCGCCACGAGTCCCCCCGACCGTCCCGGCGACAACGGCACCTTTCGCGGCTTCGTCCCAGCCGTGGAGTGAGAGATCACTCCGTTCCCCCACAGAGGCCAGGCCCCTCCACGGGCGCCCCGGCCGCCCGCCACGGCGGAGGCAGACGCCCGGCCACGGCGCCGCCATCCACTCTGCTCGGGGAAAACTCCCCGGCGCCGGGGCCGCCGGCCGCGCCACATCGTCGCGGCTCGTTTTTTAGGTGGCCGCGCCATGCCCCGAGCGAGAAAGGGCCCTGCTCCACGCGGCACTGGTCGCTGACCAGGGCTGCCCAACACCGGCCAATTCTCACGAGCGTTCTGCGATTTGGGCAGAACGCTCGTGAGAATTGGCCGGAAAACGCCCGGCGAACACACTTCGGGCACCACAGGGCCGCAGGGCCGCCCCCCCGGGGCCCTGTGCGGGATCGCGTGTCGTCGAGTTCCGGCACCGCCATGAGGAGCTCCGGGTGGCGGGCCCCGGGGAGGCCGACGCCTCCCGCTCCTCAGCCTCCGGGGGTCCCCTCCCTGGCGCCGGCCGCTGGGGTCGGGCCAGCCCCGAAAGCCGGGCCCGGGCCCGGGCCTGCTTGCTCAGCCTTCCGTTGCCAGGGGCCTGAGCCTGGGGGCCTCCGCATGGGGAACCCTGAGTCCCGCGCCACGAGTCCCCCCGACCGTCCCGGCGACCACGGCACCTTTCGCGGCTTCGTCCCAGCCGTGGAGTGAGAGATCACTCCGTTCCCCCACAGAGGCCAGCCCCCTCCACGGGCGCCCCGGCCGCCCGCCACGGCGGAGGCGGACGCCCGGCCATGGCGCCTCCATCCACTCTGCTCGGGGAAAACTCCGCGGCGCCGGGGCCGCCGGCTGCGCCCCATCGTCGCGGCTCGTTTTCCGTGTGGCCGCGCCATGCCCCGAGCGAGAAAGGGCCCTGCTCCACGCGGCCCTGGGCGCTGTCCAGGGCTGCCCAACGCCGGCCAATTCTCACGAGCGTTCTGCCCAAATCGATCCCGATTTGGGCAGAACGCTCGTGAGAATTGGCCGGAAAACGCCCGGCGAACACACTTCGGCACCAGAGGGCCGCAGGGCCGCCCCCCCGGGGCCCTGTCCGGGATCGCGTGTCGGCGCGTTCCGGCACCGCCAGGAGGAGCTCCGGGAGGCGGGCCCCGGGGAGGCCGACGCCTCCCGCTCCTCAGCCTCCGGGGGTCCCCTCCGTGGCGCCGGCCACTGGGGCCGGGCCAGCCCCGAAAGCCGGGCCCGTGCCCGGGTCTGCTTGCTCAGCCTTCCGTTGCCAGGGGCCTGAGACTGGGGGCCTCCGCATGGGGAACCCTGAGTCCCGCGCCACGAGTCCCCCCGACCGTACCGGCGACCACGGCACTTTTCGCGGCTTCGTCCCAGCCGTGGAGTGAGAGATCACTCCGTTCCCCCACAGAGGCCAGCCCCCTCCACGGGCGCCCCGGCCGCCTGCCACGGCGGAGGCGGACGCCTGGCCACGGCGCCTCCATCCACTCTGCTCGGGGAAAACTCCCCGGGCCCGGGGCCGCCGGCCACGCCCCATCGTCGCGGCTCGTTTTCCGGGTGGCCGCTCAATGCCCCGAGCGAGAAAGGGCCCTGCTCCACGCGGACCTGGGCGCTGACCAGGGCTGCCCAACGCCGGCCAATTCTCACGAGCGTTCTGCCCAAATCGATCCCGATTTGGGCAGAACGCTCGTGAGAATTGGCCGGAAAACGCCCGGCGAACACACTTCGGGCACCAGAGGTCCGCAGGGCCGCCCCCCCGGGGCCCTGTCTGGGTCGCGTGTCGTCTCGTTCCGGCACCGCCAGGAGGAGCTCCGGGAGACGTGCCCCGGGGAGGCCGACGCCTCCCGCTCCTCAGCCTCCGGGGGTCCCCTCCCTGGCGCCGGCCGCAGGGGCTGGGCCGGCCCCGAAAGCCGGCCCCGGGCCCGGGCCTGCTTGCTCAGCCTTCCGTTGCCAGGGGCCTGAGCCTGGGGGCCTCCGCACGGGGAATCCTGAGTCCCGCGCCACGAGTCCCCCCGACCGTCCCGGCGACAACGGCACCTTTCGCGGCTTCGTCCCAGCCGTGGAGTGAGAGATCACTCCGTTCCCCCACAGAGGCCAGGCCCCTCCACGGGCGCCCCGGCCGCCCGCCACGGCGGAGGCGGACGCCCGGCCACGGCGCCGCCATCCACTCTGCTCGGGGAAAACTCCCCGGCGCCGGGGCCGCCGGCCGCGCCACATCGTCGCGGCTCATTTTTTAGGTGGCCGCGCCATGCCCCGAGCGAGAAAGGGCCCTGCTCCACGCGGCACTGGTCGCTGACCAGGGCTGCCCAACACCGGCCAATTCTCACGAGCGTTCTGCGATTTGGGCAGAACGCTCGTGAGAATTGGCCGGAAAACGCCCGGCGAACACACTTCGGGCACCACAGGGCCGCAGGGCCGCCCCCCCGGGGCCCTGTGCGGGATCGCGTGTCGTCGCGTTCCGGCACCGCCAGGAGGAGCTCCGGGAGGCGTGCCCCGGGGAGGCCGACGCCTCCCGCTCCTCAGCCTCCGGGGGTCCCCTCCCTGGCGCCGGCCGCTGGGGTCGGGCCAGCCCCGAAAGCCGGGCCCGGGCCCGGGCCTGCTTGCTCAGCCTTCCGTTGCCAGGGGCCTGAGCCTGGGGGCCTCCGCATGGGGAACCCTGAGTCCCGCGCCCGGAGTTCCCCCGACCGTCCCGGCGACAACGGCACCTTTCGCGGCTTCGTCCCAGCCGTGGAGTGAGAGATCACACCGTTCCCCCACAGAGGCCAGCCCCCTCCACGGGCGCCCCGGCCGCCCGCCACGGCGGAGGCGGACGCTCGGCCACGGCGCCTCCATCCACTCTGCTCGGGGAAAACTCCCTGGCGCCGGGGCCGCCGGCCGCGCCCCATCGTCGCGGCTCGTTTTCCGTGTGGCCGCGCCATGCCCCGAGCGAGAATGGGCCCTGCTCCACGCGGCCCTGGGCGCTGTCCAGGGCTGCCCAACGCCGGCCAATTCCCACGAGCGTTCTGCCCAAATCGATCCCGATTTGGGCAGAACGCTCGTGAGAATTGGCCGGAAAACGCCCGGCGAACACACTTCGGGCACCACAGGGCCGCAGGGCCGCCCCCCCGGGGCCCTGTCTGGGATCGCGTGTCGTCGCCTTCCGGCACCGCCAGGAGGAGCTCCGGGAGGCGGGCCCCGGGGAGGCCGACGCCTCCCGCTCCTCAGGTTCCGGGGGTCCCATCCCTGGCGCCGGCCGCTGGGGCCGGGCCAGCCCCGAAAGACGGGCCCGGGCCCGGGCCTGCTTGCTCAGCCTTCCGTTGCCAGGGGCCTGAGCCTGGGGGCCTCCGCATGGTGAACACTGAGTCCCTTGCCACGAGTCCCCCCGACCGTCCCGGCGACAACGGCACCTTTCGCTGCTTCGTCCCAGCCGTGGAGTGAGAGATCACTCCGTTCCCCCACAGAGGCCAGCCCCCTCCACGGGCGCCCCGGCCGCCCGCCACGGCGGAGGCGGACGCCCGGCCACGGCGCCTCCATCCACTCTGCTCGGGGAAAACTCCCCGGCGCCGGGGCCGCCGGCCGCGCCCCATCGTCGCGGCTCGTTTTCCGGGTGGCCGCGCCATGCCCCGAGCGAGAAAGGGCCCTGCTCCACGCGGCCCTGGGCGCTGACCAGGGCTGCCCAACGCCGGCCAATTCTCACGAGCGTTCTGCCCAAATCGATCCCGATTTGGGCAGAACGCTCGTGAGAATTGGCCGGAAAACGCCCGGCGAACACACTTCGCGCACCACAGGGCCGCAGGGCCGCCCCCCCGGGGCCCTGTACGGGATCGCGTGTCGGCGCGTTCCGGCACCGCCAGGAGGAGCACCGGGAGGCGGGCCCCGGGGAGGCCGACGCCTCCCGCTCCTCAGCCTCCGGGGGTCCCCTCCCTGGCGCCGGCCGCTGGGGCCGGGCCAGCCCCGAAAGCCGGGCCCGTGCCCGGGCCTGCTTGCTCAGCCTTCCGTTGCCAGGGGCCTGAGCCTGGGGGCCTCCGCCTGGGGAACCCTGAGTCCCACGCCACGAATCCCCCCGACCGTCCCGGCGACAACGGCACCTTTCGCTGCTTCGTCCAAGCCGTGGAGTGAGAGATCACTCCGTTCCCCCACAGAGGCCAGCCCGCTCCACGGGCACCCCGGCCGCCCGCCTCGGCGGAGGCGGACGCCCGGCCACGGCGCCTCCATCCACTCTGCTCGGGGAAAACACCCCGGCGCCGGGGCCGCCGGCCGCGCCCCATCGTCGCGGCTCGTTTTCCGGGTGGCTGCGCCATGCCCCGAGCGAGAAAGGGGCCTGCTCCACGCGGCACTGGGCGCTGACCAGGGCTGCCCAACGCCGGCCAATTCTCACGAGCGTTCTGCCCAAATCGATCCCGATTTGGGCAGAACGCTCGTGAGAATTGGCCGGAAAACGCCCGGCGAACACACTTCGGGCACCAGAGGTCCGCAGGGCCGCCCCCCCGGGGCCCTGTCTGGGTCGCGTGTCGTCTCGTTCCGGCACCGCCAGGAGGAGCTCCGGGAGGCGTGCCCCGGGGAGGCCGACGCCTCCCGCTCCTCAGCCTCCGGGGGTCCCCTCCCTGGCGCCGGCCGCTGGGGCCGGGCCGGCCCCGAAAGCCGGCCCCGGGCCCGGGCCTGCTTGCTCAGCCTTCCGTTGCCAGGGGCCTGAGACTGGGGGCCTCCGCATGGGGAACCCTGAGTCCCGCGCCACGAGTCCCTCCGACCGTCCCGGCGACAACCGCACCTTTCGCGGCTTCGTCCCAGCCGTGGAGTGAGAGATCACTCCGTTCCCCCACAGAGGCCAGCCACCTCCACGGGCGCCCCGGCCGCCCGCCACGGCGGAGGCGGACGCCCGGCCACGGCGCCTCCATCCACTCTGCTCGGGGAAATCTCCCCGGCGCCGGGGCCGCCGGCTGCGCCCCATCGTCGCGGCTCGTTTTCCGGGTGGCCGCGACATACCCCGAGCGTGAAAGGGCCCTGCTCCACGCGGCACTGGGCGCTGACCAGGGCTGCCCAACGCCGGCCAATTCTCACGAGCGTTCTGCCCAAATCGATCCCGATTTGGGCAGAACGCTCGTGAGAATTGGCCGGAAAACGCCCGGCGAACACACTTCGGGCACCACAGGGCCGCAGGGCCGCCCCCCTGGGGCCCTGTCCGGGATCGCGTGTCGTCGCGTTCCGGCACCGCCAGGAGGAGCACCGGGAGGCGGGCCCCGGGGAGGCCGACGCCTCCCGCTCCTCAGCTTCCGGGGTTCCCCTCCCTGGCGCCGGCCGCTGGTGCCGGGCCAGCCCCGAAAGCCGGGCCCGGGCCCGGGCCTGCTTGCTCAGCCTTCCGTTGACAGGGGCCTGAGCCTGGGGGCCTCCGCATGGGGAACCCTGAGTCCCGCGCCACGAGTCCCCCCGACCGTCCCGGCGACCACGGCACCTTTCGCGGCTTCGTCCCAGCCGTGGAGTGAGAGATCACTCCGTCCCCCACAGAGGCCAGCCCCCTCCACGGACGCCCCGGCCGCCCGCCACGGCGGAGGCGGACGCCCGGCCACGGCGCCTCCATCCACTCTGCTCGGGGAAAACTCCCCGGCGCCGGGGCCGCCGGCTGCGCCCCATCGTCGCGGCTCGTTTTCCGGGTGGCCGCGACATACCCCGAGCGTGAAAGGGCCCTGCTCCACGCGGCCCTGGGCGCTGACCAGGGCTGCCCAACGCCGGCCAATTCTCACGAGCGTTCTGCCCAAATCGATCCCGATTTGGGCAGAACGCTCGTGAGAATTGGCCGGAAAACGCCCGGCGAACACACTTCGGGCACCAGAGGGCCGCAGGGACGCCCCCCCCGGGCCCTGTCCGGGATCACGTGTCGGCGCGTTCCGGCACCGCCAGGAGGAGCTCCGGGAGGCGGGCCCCGGGGAGGCCGACGCCTCCCGCTCCTCAGCCTCCGGCGGTCCCCTCCCTGGCACCGGCCGCTGGGGCCGGGCCAGCCCCGAAAGCCGGGCCCGGGCCCGGGCCTGCTTGTTCAGCCTTCCGTTGCCAGGGGCCTGTGCCTGGGGGCCTCCGCATGGGGAACACTGAGTCCCGCGCCACGAGTCCCCCCGACCGTCCCGGCGACCACGGCACCTTTCGCGGCTTCGTCCCAGCCGTGGAGTGAGAGATCACTCCGTTCCCCCACAGAGGCCAGCCCCCTCCACGGGCGCCCCGGCCGCCCACCACGGCGGAGGCGGACGCCCGGCCACGGCGCCTCCATCCACTCTGCTCGGGGAAAACTCCCCGGCGCCGGGGCCGCCGGCCGCGCCCCATCGTCGCCGCTCGTTTTCCGGGTGGCCGCGCCATGCCCCGAGCGAGAAAGGGCCCTGCTCCACGCGGCCCTGGGCGCTGACCAGGGCTGCCCAACGCCGGCCAATTCTCACGAGCGTTCTGCCCAAATCGATCCCGATTTGGGCAGAACGCTCGTGAGAATTGGCCGGAAAACGCCCGGCGAACACACTTCGCGCACCACAGGGCCGCAGGGCCGCCCCCCCGGGGCCCTGTACGGGATCGCGTGTCGGCGCGTTCCGGCACCGCCAGGAGGAGCACCGGGAGGCGGGCCCCGGGGAGGCCGACGCCTCCCGCTCCTCAGCCTCCGGGGGTCCCCTCCCTGGCGCCGGCCGCTGGGGCCGGGCCAGCCCCGAAAGCCGGGCCCGTGCCCGGGCCTGCTTGCTCAGCCTTCCGTTGCCAGGGGCCTGAGCCTGGGGGCCTCCGCCTGGGGAACCCTGAGTCCCACGCCACGAATCCCCCCGACCGTCCCGGCGACAACGGCACCTTTCGCTGCTTCGTCCAAGCCGTGGAGTGAGAGATCACTCCGTTCCCCCACAGAGGCCAGCCCCCTCCACGGGCACCCCGGCCGCCCGCCTCGGCGGAGGCGGACGCCCGGCCACGGCGCCTCCATCCACTCTGCTCGGGGAAAACACCCTGGCGCCGGGGCCGCCGGCCGCGCCCCATCGTCGCGGCTCGTTTTCCGGGTGGCTGCGCCATGCCCCGAGCGAGAAAGGGGCCTGCTCCACGCGGCACTGGGCGCTGACCAGGGCTGCCCAACGCCGGCCAATTCTCACGAGCGTTCTGCCCAAATCGATCCCGATTTGGGCAGAACGCTCGTGAGAATTGGCCGGAAAACGCCCGGCGAACACACTTCGGGCACCAGAGGTCCGCAGGGCCGCCCCCCCCGGGGCCCTGTCTGGGTCGCGTGTCGTCTCGTTCCGGCACCGCCAGGAGGAGCTCCGGGAGGCGTGCCCCGGGGAGGCCGACGCCTCCCGCTCCTCAGCCTCCGGGGGTCCCCTCCCTGGCGCCGGCCGCTGGGGCCGGGCCGGCCCCGAAAGCCGGCCCCGGGCCCGGGCCTGCTTGCTCAGCCTTCCGTTGCCAGGGGCCTGAGACTGGGGGCCTCCGCATGGGGAACCCTGAGTCCCGCGCCACGAGTCCCCCCGACCGTCCCGGCGACCACCGCACCTTTCGCGGCTTCGTCCCAGCCGTGGAGTGAGAGATCACTCCGTTCCCCCACAGAGGCCAGCCACCTCCACGGGCGCCCCGGCCGCCCGCCACGGCGGAGGCGGACGCCCGGCCACGGCGCCTCCATCCACTCTGCTCGGGGAAATCTCCCCGGCGCCGGGGCCGCCGGCTGCGCCCCATCGTCGCGGATCGTTTTCCGGGTGGCCGCGACATACCCCGAGCGTGAAAGGGCCCTGCTCCACGCGGCACTGGGCGCTGACCAGGGCTGCCCAACGCCGGCCAATTCTCACGAGCGTTCTGCCCAAATCGATCCCGATTTGGGCAGAACGCTCGTGAGAATTGGCCGGAAAACGCCCGGCGAACACACTTCGGGCACCACAGGGCCGCAGGGCCGCCCCCCCGGGGCCCTGTCTGGGATCGCGTGTCGTCGCCTTCCGGCACCGCCAGGAGGAGCTCCGGGAGGCGGGCCCCGGGGAGGCCGACGCCTCCCGCTCCTCAGCTTCCGGGGGTCCCCTCCCTGGCACCGGCCGCTGGGGCCGGGCCAGCCCCGAAAGACGGGCCCGGGCCCGGGCCTGCTTGCTCAGCCTTCCGTTGCCAGGGGCCTGAGCCTGGGGGCCTCCGCATGGTGAACACTGAGTCCCGTGCCACGAGTCCCCCCGACCGTCCCGGCGACAACGGCACCTTTCGCGGCTTCGTCCCAGCCGTGGAGTGAGAGATCACTCCGTTCCCCCACAGAGGCCAGCCCCCTCCACGGGCGCCCCGGCCGCCCGCCACGGCGGAGGCGGACGCCCGGCCACGGCGCCTCCATCCACTCTGCTCGGGGAAAACTCCCCGGCGCCGGGGCCGCCGGCCGCGCCCCATCGTCGCGGCTCGTTTTCCGGGTGGCCGCGCCATGCCCCGAGCGAGAAAGGGCCCTGCTCCACGCGGCCCTGGGCGCTGACCAGGGCTGCCCAACGCCGGCCAATTCTCACGAGCGTTCTGCCCAAATCGATCCCGATTTGGGCAGAACGCTCGTGAGAATTGGCCGGAAAACGCCCGGCGAACACACTTCGCGCACCACAGGGCCGCAGGGCCGCCCCCCCGGGGCCCTGTACGGGATCGCGTGTCGGCGCGTTCCGGCACCGCCAGGAGGAGCACCGGGAGGCGGGCCCCGGGGAGGCCGACGCCTCCCGCTCCTCAGCCTCCGGGGGTCCCCTCCCTGGCGCAGCCGCTGGGGCCGGGCCAGCCCCGAAAGCCGGGCCCGTGCCCGGGCCTGCTTGCTCAGCCTTCCGTTGCCAGGGGCCTGAGCCTGGGGGCCTCCGCCTGGGGAACCCTGAGTCCCACGCCACGAATCCCCCCGACCGTCCCGGCGACAACGGCACCTTTCGCTGCTTCGTCCAAGCCGTGGAGTGAGAGATCACTCCGTTCCCCCACAGAGGCCAGCCCCCTCCACGGGCACCCCGGCCGCCCGCCTCGGCGGAGGCGGACGCCCGGCCACGGCGCCTCCATCCACTCTGCTCGGGGAAAACACCCCGGCGCCGGGGCCGCCGGCCGCGCCCCATCGTCGCGGCTCGTTTTCCGGGTGGCTGCGCCATGCCCCGAGCGAGAAAGGGGCCTGCTCCACGCGGCACTGGGCGCTGACCAGGGCTGCCCAACGCCGGCCAATTCTCACGAGCGTTCTGCCCAAATCGATCCCGATTTGGGCAGAACGCTCGTGAGAATTGGCCGGAAAACGCCCGGCGAACACACTTCGGGCACCACAGGGCCGCAGGGCCGCCCCCCGGGGCCCTGTCCGGGATCGCGTGTCGTCGCCTTCCGGCACCGCCAGGAGGAGCTCCGGGAGGCGGGCCCCGGGGAGGCCGACGCCTCCCGCTCCTCAGCCTCCGGGGGTCCCCTCCCTGGCGCCGGCCGCTGGGGCCGGGCCAGCCCCGAAAGACGGGCCCGGGCCCGGGCCTGCTTGCTCAGCCTTCCGTTGCCAGGGGCCTGAGCCTGGGGGCCTCCGCATGGTGAACACTGAGTCCCGTGCCACGAGTCCCCCCGACCGTCCCGGCGACAACGGCACCTTTCGCGGCTTCGTCCCAGCCATGGAGTGAGAGATCACTCCGTTCCCCCACAGAGGCCAGCCCCCTCCACGGGCGCCCCGGCCGCCCGCCACGGCGGAGGCGGACGCCCGGCCACGGCGCCTCCATCCACTCTGCTCGGGGAAAACTCCGCGGCGCCGCGGCTGCCGGCCGCGCCCCATCGTCGCGGCTCGTTTTCCGGGTGGCCGCGACATGCCCCGAGCGAGAAAGGGCCCTGCTCCACGCGGAACTGGGCGCTGACCAGGGCTGCCCAACGCCGGCCAATTCTCACGAGCGTTCTGCCCAAATCGATCCAGATTTGGGCAGAACGCTCGTGAGAATTGGCCGGAAAACGCCCGGCGAACACACTTCGGGCACCACAGGGCCGCAGGGCGGCCCCCCACGGGGCCCTGTCCGGGACCGCGTGTCGTCGCGTTCCGGCACCGCCAGGAGGAGCTCCGGGAGGCGTGCCGCGGGGAGGCCGACGCCTCCCGCTCCTCAGCCTCCGGGGGTCCCCTCCCTGGCGCCGGCAGCTGGGGCCGGGCCAGCCACGAAATCCGGGCCCGAGCCCGGGCCTGCTTGCTCAGCCTTCCGTTGCCAGAGGCCTGAGCCTGGGGGCCTCCCCATGGGGAACCCTGAGTCCCGCGCCACGAGTCCCCCGACCGTCCCGGCCAAAACGGCACCTTTCGCGGCTTCGTCCTACCCGCGGAATGAGAGACCAGTCCGTTTCCCCACAGAGGCCAGCCCCCTCCAGGGGCGAACCGGCCGCCCGCCACGGCGGAGGCGGACGCCCGGCCACGGCGCCTCCATCCACTCTGCTCGAGGAAAACTCCCCGGCGCCGCGGCTGCCGGCCGCGCCCCATCGTCGCGGCTCGTTTTCCGGGTGGCCGCGACATGCCCCGAGCGAGAAAGGGCCCTGCTCCACGCGGAACTGGGCGCTGACCAGGGCTGCCCAACGCCGGCCAATTCTCACGAGCGTTCTGCCCAAATCGATCCCGATTGGGCAGAAGGCTCGTGAGAATTGGCCGGAAAACGCCCGGCGAACACACTTCGGGCACCACAGGGCCGCAGGCGGCCCCCCCGGGGCCCAGTCCGGGATCGCGGGTCATCACGTTCCGGCACCGCCGGGAGGAGCTCCGGGAGGCGGGCCCCGTGGCGGCCGACGCCTCCCGATCCTCAGCCTCCGGGGGTCCCCTCCCTGGCCCCGGCAGCTGGGGCCGGGCCAGCCCCGAAAGCCGGGCCCGGGCCCGGGCCTGCTTGCTCAGCCTTCCGTTGCCAGGGGCCTGAGCCTGGGGGCCTCCCCATGGGGAACCCTGAGTCCCGCGCCACGAGTCCCCCGACCGTCCCGGCGACAACGGCACCCTTCGCGGCTTCGTCCTAGCCGCGGTGTCAGAGACCAGTCCGTTTCCCCACAGAGGCCAGCCCCCTCCAGGGGCGCCCCGGACGCCCGCTACGGCGGAGGCGGACGCCCGGCCACGGCGCCTTCATGCACTCTGCTCGGGGAATACTCCCCGGCGCCGTGGCTGCCGGCCGCGCCCCATCGTCGCGCCTCGTTTTCCGGGTGGCCGCGACATGCCCCGAGCGAGAAAGGGCCCTGCTCTACGCAGAACTGGGCGCTGACCAGGGCTGCCCAACGCCGGCCAATTCTCACGAGCGTTCTGCCCAAATCGATCCCGATTTGGGCAGAACGCTCGTGAGAATTGGCCGGAAAACGCCTGGCGAACACACTTCGGGCACCACAGAGCCGCAGGGCGGCCCCCCCGGGGCCCTGTCCGGGATCGCGGGTCGTCGCGTTCTGGCACCGCCGGGAGGAGCTCCGGGAGGCGGGCCCCGGGGCGGCCGACGCCTCCCGCTCCTCAGCCTCCGGGGGTCCCCTCCCTGGCGCCGGCAGCTGGGGCTGGGCCAGCCCCGAAAGCCGGGCCCGGGCCCGGGCCTGCTGGCTCAGCCTTCCGTTGCCAGGGGCCTGAGCCTGGGGGCCTCCCCATGGGGAACCCTGAGTCCCGCGCCACGAGTCCCCCGACCGTCCCGGCGAAAACGGCACCTTTCGCGGCTTCGTCCTAGCCGCGGAGTCAGAGACCAGTCCGTTTCCCCACAGAGGCCAGCCCCCTCCAGTGGCGCCCCGGCCGCCCGCCACGGCGGAGGCGGACGCCCGGCCACGGCGCCTGCATGCACTCTGCTCGGGGAAAACTCCCCGGCGCCGCGGCTGCCGGCCGCGCCCCATCGTCGCTGCTCGTTTTCCGGGTGGCCGCGACATGCCCCGAGCGAGAAAGGGCCCTGTTCCACGCGGAACTGGGCGCTGACCAGGGCTGCCCAACACCGGCCAATTCTCACGAGCGTTCTGCCCAAATCGATCCCGATTTGGGCAGAACGCTCGTGAGAATTGGCCGGAAAACGCACGGCGAACACACTTCGGGCACCACAGGGCCGCAGGGCGTCCCCCCCGGGGCCCTGTCCGGGATCGCGGGTCGTCGCGTTCCGGCACCACCGGGAGGAGCTCCGGGATGCGGGCCCCGGGGCGGCCGACGCCTTCCGCTCCTCAACCTCCGGGGGTCCCCTCCATGGCGCTGGCACCTGGGGCCGGGCCAGCTCCGAAAGCCGGGCCCGGGCCCGGGCCTGCTTGCTCAGCCTTCCGTTGCCAGGGGCCTGAGCCTGGGGGCCACCCCATGGGGAACGCTGAGTCCCGCGCCACGAGTCCCCCGACCGTCCCGGCGACAACGGCACCTTTCGCGGCTTCGTCCTAGCCGCGGAGTGTGAGACCAGTCCGTTTCCCCACAGAGGCCAGCCCCCTCCAGGGGCGCCCCGGCCGCCCGCCACGGCGGAGGCGGACGCCCGGCCACGGCGCCTCCATCCACTCTGCTTGGGGAAAACTCCCCGGCGCCGCGGCTGCCGGCCAAGCCCCATCGTCGCGGCTCGTTTTCCGGGTGGCCGCGACATGCCCCGAGCGAGAAAGGGCCCTGCTCCACGCGGAACTGGGCGCTGACCAGGGCTGCCCAACGCCGGCCAATTCTCACGAGCGTTCTGCCCAAATCGATCCCGATTTGGGCAGAACGCTCGTGAGAATTGGCCGGAAAACGCCCGGCGAACACACTTCGGGCACCACAGGGCCGCAGGGCCGCCCCCCCCGGGGCCCTGTCCGGGACCGCGTGTCGTCGCGTTCCGGCACCGCCAGGAGGAGCTCCGGGAAGCGTGCCGTGGGGAGGCCGACGCCTCCCACTCCTCAGCCTCCTGGGGTCCCCTCCCTGGCGCCGGCAGCTGGGGCCGGGCCAGGCCCGAAAGCCGGGCCCGGGCCCGGGCCTGCTTGCTCAGCCTTCCGTTGCCAGGGGCCTGAGCCTGGGGGCCACCCCATGGGGAACCCTGAGTCCCGCGCCACGAGTCCCCCGACCGTCCCGGCGACAACGGCACCTTTCTCGGCTTCGTCCTAGCCGCGGAGTGATAGACCAGTCCGTTTCCCCACAGAGGCCAGCCCCCTCCAGGGGCGCCCCGGCCGCCCGCCACGGCGGAGGCGGACGCCCGGCCACGGCGCCTCCATCCACTCTGCTCGGGGAAAACTCCCCGGCGCTGCGGCTTCCGGCCGCGCCCCATCGTCGTGGCTCGTTTTCCGGGTGGCCGCGACATTCCCCGAGCGAGAAAGGGCCCTGCTCCACGCGGAACTTGGCGCTGACCAGGGCTGCCCAACGCCGGCCAATTCTCACGAGCGTTCTGCCCAAATCGATCCCGAATTGGGCAGAACCCTCGTGAGAATTGGCCGGAAAACGCCAGGCGAACACACTTCGGGCATCACAGGGCCGCAGGGCGGCCCCCCCCGGGGCCCTGTCCGGGACCGCGTGTCGTCGCGTTCCGGCACCGCCAGGAGGAGCTCCGGGAGTCGTGCCGCGGGTAGGCCGACGCCTCCCGCTCCTCAGCCTCCGGGGGCCCCCTCCCTGGCGCCGGCAGCTGGGGCCGGGACAGTCCCGAAAGCCGGGCCCGAGCCAGGGCCTGCTTGCTCAGCCTTCCGTTGCCAGGGGCCTGAGCCTGGGGGCCTCCCCATGGGGAACCCTGAGTCCCGCGCCACGAGTCCCCCGACCGTCCCGGCCACAACGGCACCTTTCGCGGCTTCGTCCTAGCCGCGGAGTGTGAGACCAGTCCGTTTCCCCACAGAGGCCAGCCCCCTCCAGGGGCGCCCCGGCCGCCCGCCACGGCGGAGGCGGACGCCCGGCCACGGCGCCTCCATCCACTCTGCTCGGGGAAAACTCCCCGGCGCCGCGGCTGCCGGCCGCGCCCCATCGTCGCGGCTCGTTTTCCGGGTGGCCGCGACATGCCCCGAGCGAGAAAGGGCCCTGCTCCACGCGGAACTGGGCGCTGACCAGGGCTGCCCAACGCCGGCCAATTCTCACGAGCGTTCTGCCCAAATCGATCCCGATTTGGGCAGAACGCTCGTGAGAATTGGCCGGAAAACGCCCGGCGAACACACTTCGGGCACCACAGGGCCGCAGGGCGGCCCCCCACGAGGCCCTGTCCGGGACCGCGTGTCGTCGCGTTCCGGCACCGCCAGGAGGAGCTCCGGGAGGCGTGCCGCGGGGAGGCCGACGCCTCCCGCTCCTCAGCCTCCGGGGGTCCCCTCCCTGGCGCCGGCAGCTGGGGCCGGGCCAGCCACGAAAGCCGGGCCCGAGCCCTGGCCTGCTTGCTCAGCCTTCCGTTGCCAGAGGCCTGAGCCTGGGGGCCTCCCCATGGGGAACCCTGAGTCCCGCGCCACGAGTCCCCCGACCGTCCCGGCCAAAACGGCACCTTTCGCGGCTTCGTCCTACCCGCGGAATGAGAGACCAGTCCGTTTCCCCACAGAGGCCAGCCCCCTCCAGGGGCGAACCGGCCGCCCGCTACGGCGGAGGCGGACGCCCGGCCACGGCGCCTCCATCCACTCTGCTCGAGGAAAACTCCCCGGCGCCGCGGCTGCCGGCCGCGCCCCATCGTCGCGGCTCGTTTTCCGGGTGGCCGCGACATGCCCCGAGCGAGAAAGGGCCCTGCTCCACGCGGAACTGGGCGCTGACCAGGGCTGCCCAACGCCGGCCAATTCTCACGAGCGTTCTGCCCAAATCGATCCCGATTGGGCAGAAGGCTCGTGAGAATTGGCCGGAAAACGCCCGGCGAACACACTTCGGGCACCACAGGGCCGCAGGCGGCCCCCCCGGGGCCCAGTCCGGGATCGCGGGTCATCGCGTTCCGGCACCGCCGGGAGGAGCTCCGGGAGGCGGGCCCCGTGGCGGCCGACGCCTCCCGATCCTCAGCCTCCGGGGGTCCCCTCCCTGGCGCCGGCAGCTGGGGCCGGGCCAGCCCCGAAACCCGGGCCCGGGCCCGGGCCTGCTTGCTCAGCCTTCCGTTGCCAGGGGCCTGAGCCTGGGGGCCTCCCCATGGGGAACCCTGAGTCCCGCGCCACGAGTCCCCCGACCGTCCCGGCGACAACGGCACCCTTCGCGGCTTCGTCCTAGCCGCGGTGTCAGAGACCAGTCCGTTTCCCCACAGAGGCCAGCCCCCTCCAGGGGCGCCCCGGACGCCCGCTACGGCGGAGGCGGACGCCCGGCCACGGCGCCTTCATGCACTCTGCTCGGGGAATACTCCCCGGCGCCGTGGCTGCCGGCCGCGCCCCATCGTCGCGCCTCGTTTTCCGGGTGGCCGCGACATGCCCCGAGCGAGAAAGGGCCCTGCTCTACGCAGAACTGGGCGCTGACCAGGGCTGCCCAACGCCGGCCAATTCTCACGAGCGTTCTGCCCAAATCGATCCCGATTTGGGCAGAACGCTCGTGAGAATTGGCCGGAAAACGCCTGGCGAACACACTTCGGGCACCACAGGGCCGCAGGGCGGCCCCCCCCGGGGCCCTGTCCGGGACCGCGTGTCGTCGCGTTCCGGCACCGCCAGGAGGAGCTCCGGGAGTCGTGCCGCGGGGAGGCCGACGCCTCCCGCTCCTCAGCCTCCGGGGGCCCCCTCCCTGGCGCCGGCAGCTGGGGCCGGGACAGCCCCGAAAGCCGGGCCCGAGCCAGGGCCTGCTTGCTCAGCCTTCCGTTGCCAGGGGCCTGAGCCTGGGGGCCTCCCCATGGGGAACCCTGAGTCCCGCGCCATGAGTCCCCCGACCGTCCCGGCGAAAGCGGCACCTTTCGCGGCTTCGTCCTAGCCGCGGAGTCAGAGACCAGTCCGTTTCCCCACAGAGGCCAGCCCCCTCCAGTGGCGCCCCGGCCGCCCGCCACGGCGGAGGCAGACGCCCGGCCACGGCGCCTGAATGCACTCTGCTCGGGGAAAACTCCCCGGCGCCGCGGCTGCCGGCCGCGCCCCATCGTCGCTGCTCGTTTTCCGGGTGGCCGCGACATGCCCCGAGCGAGAAAGGGCCCTGTTCCACGCGGAACTGGGCGCTGACCAGGGCTGCCCAACACCGGCCAATTCTCACGAGCGTTCTGCCCAAATCGATCCCGATTTGGGCAGAACGCTCGTGAGAATTGGCCGGAAAACGCACGGCGAACACACTTCGGGCACCACAGGGCCGCAGGGCGTCCCCCCCGGGGCCCTGTCCGGCATCGCGGGTCGTCGCGTTCCGGCACCACCGGGAGGAGCTCCAGGATGCGGGCCCCGGGGCGGCCGACGCCTTCCGCTCCTCAGCCTCCGGGGGTCCCCTCCATGGCGCCGGCACCTGGGGCCGGGCCAGCTCCGAAAGCCGGGCCCGGGCCCGGGCCTGCTTGCTCAGCCTTCCGTTGCCAGGGGCCTGAGCCTGGGGGCCACCCCATGGGGAACCCTGAGTCCCGCGCCACGAGTCCCCCGACCGTCCCGGCGACAACGGCACCTTTCGCGGCTTCGTCCTAGCCGCGGAGTGTGAGACCAGTCCGTTTCCCCACAGAGGCCAGCCCCCTCCAGGGGCGCCCCGGCCGCCCGCCACGGCGGAGGCGGACGCCCGGCCACGGCGCCTCCATCCACTCTGCTTGGGGAAAACTCCCCGGCGCCGCGGCTGCCGGCCAAGCCCCATCGTCGCGGCTCGTTTTCCGGGTGGCCGCGACATGCCCCGAGCGAGAAAGGGCCCTGCTCCACGCGGAACTGGGCGCTGACCAGGGCTGCCCAACGCCGGCCAATTCTCACGAGCGTTCTGCCCAAATCGATCCCGATTTGGGCAGAACGCTCGTGAGAATTGGCCGGAAAACGCCCGGCGAACACACTTCGGGCACCACAGGGCCGCAGGGCCGCCCCCCCCGGGGCCCTGTCCGGGACCGCGTGTCGTCGCGTTCCGGCACCGCCAGGAGGAGCTCCGGGAAGCGTGCCGTGGGGAGGCCGACGCCTCCCACTCCTCAGCCTCCTGGGGTCCCCTCCCTGGCGCCGGCAGCTGGGGCCGGGCCAGGCGCGAAAGCCGGGCCCGGGCCCGGGCCTGCTTGCTCAGCCTTCCGTTGCCAGGGGCCTGAGCCTGGGGGCCACCCCATGGGGAACCCTGAGTCCCGCGCCACGAGTCCCCCGACCGTCCCGGCGACAACGGCACCTTTCTCGGCTTCGTCCTAGCCGCGGAGTGATAGACCAGTCCGTTTCCCCACAGAGGCCAGCCCCCTCCAGGGGCGCCCCGGCCGCCCGCCACGGCGGAGGCGGACGCCCGGCCACGGCGCCTCCATCCACTCTGCTCGGGGAAAACTCCCCGGCGCTGCGGCTGCCGGCCGCGCCCCATCGTCGTGGCTCGTTTTCCGGGTGGCCGCGACATTCCCCGAGCGAGAAAGGGCCCTGCTCCACGCGGAACTTGGCGCTGACCAGGGCTGCCCAACGCCGGCCAATTCTCACGAGCGTTCTGCCCAAATCGATCCCGAATTGGGCAGAACCCTCGTGAGAATTGGCCGGAAAACGCCAGGCGAACACACTTCGGGCATCACAGGGCCGCAGGGCGGCCCCCCCCGGGGCCCTGTCCGGGACCGCGTGTCGTCGCGTTCCAGCACCGCCAGGAGGAGCTCCGGGAGTCGTGCCGCGGGGAGGCCGACGCCTCCCGCTCCTCAGCCTCCGGGGGCCCCCTCCCTGGCGCCGGCAGCTGGGGCCGGGACAGCCCCGAAACCCGGTCCGAGCCAGGGCCTGCTTGCTCAGCCTTCCGTTGCCAGGGGCCTGAGCCTGGGGGCCTCCCCATGGGGAACCCTGAGTCCCGCGCCACGAGTCCCCCGACCGTCCCGGCCACAACGGCACCTTTCGCGGCTTCGTCCCAGCCGTGGAGTGAGAGATCACACCGTTCCCCCACAGAGGCCAGCCCCCTCCACGGGCGCCCCGGCCGCCCGCCACGGCGGAGGCGGACGCTCGGCCACGGCGCCTCCATCCACTCTGCTCGGGGAAAACTCCCCGGCGCTGGGGCCGCCGGCCGCGCCCCATCGTCGCGGCTCGTTTTCCGTGTGGCCGCGCCATGCCCCGAGCGAGAAAGGGCCCTGCTCCACGCGGCCCTGGGCGCTGTCCAGGGCTGCCCAACGCCGGCCAATTCTCACGAGCGTTCTGCCCAAATCGATCCCGATTTGGGCAGAACGCTCGTGAGAATTGGCCGGAAAACGCCCGGCGAACACACTTCGGGCACCACAGGGCCGCAGGGCCGCCCCCCCGGGGCCCTGTCTGGGTTCGCGTGTCGTCGCCTTCCGGCACCGCCAGGAGGAGCTCCGGGAGGCGGGCCCCGGGGAGGCCGACGCCTCCCGCTCCTCAGCTTCCGGGGGTCCCCTCCCTGGCGCCGGCCGCTGGGGCCGGGCCAGCCCCGAAAGACGGGCCCGGGCCCGGGCCTGCTTGCTCAGCCTTCCGTTGCCAGGGGCCTGAGCCTGGGGGCCTCCGCATGGTGAACACTGAGTCCCGTGCCACGAGTCCCCCCGACCGTCCCGGCGACAACGGCACCTTTCGCGGCTTCGTCCCAGCCGTGGAGTGAGAGATCACTCCGTTCCCCCACAGAGGCCAGCCCCCTCCACGGGCGCCCCGGCCGCCCGCCACGGCGGAGGCGGACGCCCGGCCACGGCGCCTCCATCCACTCTGCTCGGGGAAAACTCCCCGGCGCCGGGGCCGCCGGCCGCGCCCCATCGTCGCGGCTCGTTTTCCGGGTGGCCGCGCCATGCCCCGAGCGAGAAAGGGCCCTGCTCCACGCGGCCCTGGGCGCTGACCAGGGCTGCCCAACGCCGGCCAATTCTCACGAGCGTTCTGCCCAAATCGATCCCGATTTGGGCAGAACGCTCGTGAGAATTGGCCGGAAAACGCCCGGCGAACACACTTCGCGCACCACAGGGCCGCAGGGCCGCCCCCCCGGGGCCCTGTACGGGATCGCGTGTCGGCGCGTTCCGGCACCGCAAGGAGGAGCACCGGGAGGCGGGCCCCGGGGAGGCCGACGCCTCCCGCTCCTCAGCCTCCGGGGGTCCCCTCCCTGGCGCCGGCCGCTGGGGCCGGGCCAGCCCCGAAAGCCGGGCCCGTGCCCGGGCCTGCTTGCTCAGCCTTCCGTTGCCAGGGGCCTGAGCCTGGGGGCCTCTGCCTGGGGAACCCTGAGTCCCACGCCACGAATCCCCCCGACCGTCCCGGCGACAACGGCACCTTTCGCTGCTTCGTCCAAGCCGTGGAGTGAGAGATCACTCCGTTCCCCCACAGAGGCCAGCCCCCTCCACGGGCACCCCGGCCGCCCGCCTCGGCGGAGGCGGACGCCCGGCCACGGCGCCTCCATCCACTCTGCTCGGGGAAAACACCCCGGCGCCGGGGCCGCCGGCCGCGCCCCATCGTCGCGGCTCGTTTTCCGGGTGGCTGCGCCATGCCCCGAGCGAGAAAGGGGCCTGCTCCACGCGGCACTGGGCGCTGACCAGGGCTGCCCAACGCCGGTCAATTCTCACGAGCGTTCTGCCCAAATCGATCCCGATTTGGGCAGAACGCTCGTGAGAATTGGCCGGAAAACGCCCGGCGAACACACTTCGGGCACCAGAGGTCCGCAGGGCCGCGCCCCCGGGGCCCTGTCTGGGTCGCGTGTCGTCTCGTTCCGGCACCGCCAGGAGGAGCTCCGGGAGGCGTGCCCCGGGGAGGCCGACGCCTCCCGCTCCTCAGCCTCCGGGGGTCCCCTCCCTGGCGCCGGCCGCTGGGGCCGGGCCGGCCCCGAAAGCCGGCCCCGGGCCCGGGCCTGCTTGCTCAGCCTTCCGTTGCCAGGGGCCTGAGACTGGGGGCCTCCGCATGGGGAACCCTGAGTCCCGCGCCACGAGTCCCTCCGACCGTCCCGGCGACAACCGCACCTTTCGCGGCTTCGTCCCAGCCGTGGAGTGAGAGATCACTCCGTTCCCCCACAGAGGCCAGCCACCTCCACGGGCGCCCCGGCCGCCCGCCACGGCGGAGGCGGACGCCCGGCCACGGCGCCTCCATCCACTCTGCTCGGGGAAATCTCCCCGGCGCCGGGGCCGCCGGCTGCGCCCCATCGTCGCGGCTCGTTTTCCGGGTGGCCGCGACATACCCCGAGCGTGAAAGGGCCCTGCTCCACGCGGCACTGGGCGCTGACCAGGGCTGCCCAACGCCGGCCAATTCTCACGAGCGTTCTGCCCAAATCGATCCCGATTTGGGCAGAACGCTCGTGAGAATTGGCCGGAAAACGCCCGGCGAACACACTTCGGGCACCAGAGGGCCGCAGGGACGCCCCCCCCGGGCCCTGTCCGGGATCACGTGTCGGCGCGTTCCGGCACCGCCAGGAGGAGCTCCGGGAGGCGGGCCCCGGGGAGGCCGACGCCTCCCGCTCCTCAGCCTCCGGCGGTCCCCTCCCTGGCGCCGGCCGCTGGGGCCGGGCCAGCCCCGAAAGCCGGGCCCGGGCCCGGGCCTGCTTGTTCAGCCTTCCGTTGCCAGGGGCCTGTGCCTGGGGGCCTCCGCAATGGGAACACTGAGTCCCGCGCCACGAGTCCCCCCGACCGTCCCGGCGACCACGGCACCTTTCGCGG
Source organism: Meles meles (assembly GCF_922984935.1). Lineage (NCBI taxonomy): Eukaryota > Metazoa > Chordata > Mammalia > Carnivora > Mustelidae > Meles > Meles meles. The sequence continues at coordinate 137,892 of NC_060071.1, forward strand.
CTTCGTCCCAGCCGTGGAGTGAGAGATCACTCCGTTCCCCCACAGAGGCCAGCCCCCTCCACGGGCGCCCCGGCCGCCCACCACGGCGGAGGCGGACGCCCGGCCACGGCGCCTCCATCCACTCTGCTCGGGGAAAACTCCCCGGCGCCGGGGCCGCCGGCCGCGCCCCATCGTCGCGGCTCGTTTTCCGGGTGGCCGCGCCATGCCCCGAGCGAGAAAGGGCCCTGCTCCACGCGGCCCTGGGCGCTGACCAGGGCTGCCCAACGCCGGCCAATTCTCACGAGCGTTCTGCCCAAATCGATCCCGATTTGGGCAGAACGCTCGTGAGAATTGGCCGGAAAACGCCCGGCGAACACACTTCGCGCACCACAGGGCCGCAGGGCCGCCCCCCCGGGGCCCTGTACGGGATCGCGTGTCGGCGCGTTCCGGCACCGCCAGGAGGAGCACCGGGAGGCGGGCCCCGGGGAGGCCGACGCCTCCCGCTCCTCAGCCTCCGGGGGTCCCCTCCCTGGCGCCGGCCGCTGGGGCCGGGCCAGCCCCGAAAGCCGGGCCCGTGCCCGGGCCTGCTTGCTCAGCCTTCCGTTGCCAGGGGCCTGAGCCTGGGGGCCTCCGCCTGGGGAACCCTGAGTCCCACGCCACGAATCCCCCCGACCGTCCCGGCGACAACGGCACCTTTCGCTGCTTCGTCCAAGCCGTGGAGTGAGAGATCACTCCGTTCCCCCACAGAGGCCAGCCCCCTCCACGGGCACCCCGGCCGCCCGCCTCGGCGGAGGCGGACGCCCGGCCACGGCGCCTCCATCCACTCTGCTCGGGGAAAACACCCCGGCGCCGGGGCCGCCGGCCGCGCCCCATCGTCGCGGTTCGTTTTCCGGGTGGCTGCGCCATGCCCCGAGCGAGAAAGGGGCCTGCTCCACGCGGCACTGGGCGCTGACCAGGGCTGCCCAACGCCGGCCAATTCTCACGAGCGTTCTGCCCAAATCGATCCCGATTTGGGCAGAACGCTCGTGAGAATTGGCCGGAAAACGCCCGGCGAACACACTTCGGGCACCAGAGGTCCGCAGGGCCGCCCCCCCGGGGCCCTGTCTGGGTCGCGTGTCGTCTCGTTCCGGCACCGCCAGGAGGAGCTCCGGGAGGCGTGCCCCGGGGAGGCCGACGCCTCCCGCTCCTCAGCCTCCGGGGGTCCCCTCCCTGGCGCCGGCCGCTGGGGCCGGGCCGGCCCCGAAAGCCGGCCCCGGGCCCGGGCCTGCTTGCTCAGCCTTCCGTTGCCAGGGGCCTGAGACTGGGGGCCTCCGCATGGGGAACCCTGAGTCCCCGCGCCACGAGTCCCCCCGACCGTCCCGGCGACCACGGCACTTTTCGCGGCTTCGTCCCAGCCGTGGAGTGAGAGATCACTCCGTTCCCCCACAGAGGCCAGCCCCCTCCACGGGCGCCCCGGCCGCCCGCCACGGCGGAGGCGGACGCCTGGCCACGGCGCCTCCATCCACTCTGCTCGGGGAAAACTCTCCGGCGCCGGGGCCGCCGGCCACGCCCCATCGTCGCGGCTCGTTTTCCGAGTGGCCGCTCCATGCCCCGAGCGAGAAAGGGCCCTGCTCCACGCGGACCTGGGCGCTGACCACGGCTGCCCAACGCCGGCCAATTCTCACGAGCGTTCTGCCCAAATCGATCCCGATTTGGGCAGAACGCTCGTGAGAATTGGCCGGAAAACGCCCGGCGAACACACTTCGGGCACCAGAGGTCCGCAGGTCCGCCCCCCCGGGGCCCTGTCTGGGTCTCGTGTCGTCTCGTTCCGGCACCGCCAGGAGGAGCTCCGGGAGGCGTGCCCCGGGGAGGCCGACGCCTCCCGCTCCTCAGCCTCCGGGGGTCCCCTCCCTGGCGCCGGCCGCTGGGGCCGGGCCGGCCCCGAAAGCCGGCCCCGGGCCCGGGCCTGCTTGCTCAGCCTTCCGTTGCCAGGGGCCTGAGCCTGGGGGCCTCCGCACGGGGAACCCTGAGTCCCGCGCCACGAGTCCCCCCGACCGTCCCGGCGACAACGGCACCTTTCGCGGCTTCGTCCCAGCCGTGGAGTGAGAGATCACTCCGTTCCCCCACAGAGGCCAGGCCCCTCCACGGGCGCCCCGGCCGCCCGCCACGGCGGAGGCAGACGCCCGGCCACGGCGCCGCCATCCACTCTGCTCGGGGAAAACTCCCCGGCGCCGGGGCCGCCGGCCGCGCCACATCGTCGCGGCTCGTTTTTTAGGTGGCCGCGCCATGCCCCGAGCGAGAAAGGGCCCTGCTCCACGCGGCACTGGTCGCTGACCAGGGCTGCCCAACACCGGCCAATTCTCACGAGCGTTCTGCGATTTGGGCAGAACGCTCGTGAGAATTGGCCGGAAAACGCCCGGCGAACACACTTCGGGCACCACAGGGCCGCAGGGCCGCCCCCCCGGGGCCCTGTGCGGGATCGCGTGTCGTCGCGTTCCGGCACCGCCAGGAGGAGCTCCGGGAGGCGGGCCCCGGGGAGGCCGACGCCTCCCGCTCCTCAGCCTCCGGGGGTCCCCTCCCCGGCGCCGGCCGCTGGGGTCAGGCCAGCCCCGAAAGCCGGGCCCGGGCCCGGGCCTGCTTGCTCAGCCTTCCGTTGCCAGGGGCCTGAGCCTGGGGGCCTCCGCATGGGGAACCCTGAGTCCCGCGCCAGGAGTTCCCCCGACCGTCCCGGCGACAACGGCACCTTTCGCGGCTTCGTCCCAGCCGTGGAGTGAGAGATCACACCGTTCCCCCACAGAGGCCAGCCCCCTCCACGGGCGCCCCGGCCGCCCGCCACGGCGGAGGCGGACGCTCGGCCACGGCGCCTCCATCCACTCTGCTCGGGGAAAACTCCCCGGCGCCGGGGCCGCCGGCCGCGCCCCATCGTCGCGGCTCGTTTTCCGTGTGGCCGCGCCATGCCCCGAGCGAGAAAGGGCCCTGCTCCACGCGGCCCTGGGCGCTGTCCAGGGCTGCCCAACGCCGGCCAATTCTCACGAGCGTTCTGCCCAAATCGATCCCGATTTGGGCAGAACGCTCATGAGAATTGGCCGGAAAACGCCCGGCGAACACACTTCGGGCACCAGAGGGCCGCAGGGCCGCCCCCCCGGGGCCCTGTCCGGGATCGCGTGTCGGCGCGTTCCGGCACCGCCAGGAGGAGCTCCGGGAGGCGGGCCCCGGGGAGGCCGACGCCTCCCGCTCCACAGCCTCCGGGGGTCCCCTCCCTGGCGCCGGCCGCTGGGGCCGGGCCAGCCCCGAAAGCCTTGCCCGCCCCGGGCCTGCTTGCTCAGCCTTCCGTTGCCAGGGGCCTGAGCCTGGGGGCCTCCGCATGGGGAACCCTGAGTCCCGCGCCACGAGTCCCCCCGACCGTCCCGGCGACCACGGCACCTTTCGCGGCTTCGTCCCAGCCGTGGAGTGAGAGATCACTCCGTTCCCCCACAGAGGCCAGCCCCCTCCAAGGGCGCCCCGGCCGCCCGCCACGGCGGAGGCGGACGCCCGGCCATGGCGCCTCCATCCACTCTGCTCGGGGAAAACTCCGCGGCGCCGGGGCCGCCGGCTGCGCCCCATCGTCGCGGCTCGTTTTCCGTGTGGCCGCGCCATGCCCCGAGCGAGAAAGGGCCCTGCTCCACGCGGCCCTGGGCGCTGTCCAGGGCTGCCCAACGCCGGCCAATTCTCACGAGCGTTCTGCCCAAATCGATCCCGATTTGGGCAGAACGCTCGTGAGAATTGGCCGGAAAACGCCCGGCGAACACACTTCGGCACCAGAGGGCCGCAGGGCCGCCCCCCCGGGGCCCTGTCCGGGATCGCGTGTCGGCGCGTTCCGGCACCGCCAGGAGGAGCTCCGGGAGGCGGGCCCCGGGGAGGCCGACGCCTCCCGCTCCTCAGCCTCCGGGGGTCCCCTCCGTGGCGCCGGCCACTGGGGCCGGGCCAGCCCCGAAAGCCGGGCCCGTGCCCGGGTCTGCTTGCTCAGCCTTCCGTTGCCAGGGGCCTGAGACTGGGGGCCTCCGCATGGGGAACCCTGAGTCCCGCGCCACGAGTCCCCCCGACCGTCCCGGCGACCACGGCACTTTTCGCGGCTTCGTCCCAGCCGTGGAGTGAGAGATCACTCCGTTCCCCCACAGAGGCCAGCCCCCTCCACGGGCGCCCCGGCCGCCTGCCACGGCGGAGGCGGACGCCTGGCCACGGCGCCTCCATCCACTCTGCTCGGGGAAAACTCCCCGGGCCCGGGGCCGCCGGCCACGCCCCTTCGTCGCGGCTCGTTTTCCGGGTGGCCGCTCAATGCCCCGAGCGAGAAAGGGCCCTGCTCCACGCGGACCTGGGCGCTGACCAGAGCTGCCCAACGCCGGCCAATTCTCACGAGCGTTCTGCCCAAATCGATCCCGATTTGGGCAGAACGCTCGTGAGAATTGGCCGGAAAACGCCCGGCGAACACACTTCGGGCACCAGAGGTCCGCAGGGCCGCCCCCCCGGGGCCCTGTCTGGGTCGCGTGTCGTCTCGTTCCGGCACCGCCAGGAGGAGCTCCGGGAGACGTGCCCCGGGGAGGCCGACGCCTCCCGCTCCTCAGCCTCCGGGGGTCCCCTCCCTGGCGCCGGCCGCTGGGGCCGGGCCGGCCCCGAAAGCCGGCCCCGGGCCCGGGCCTGCTTGCTCAGCCTTCCGTTGCCAGGGGCCTGAGCCTGGGGGCCTCCGCACGGGGAACCCTGAGTCCCGCGCCACGAGTCCCCCCGACCGTCCCGGCGACAACGGCACCTTTCGCGGCTTCGTCCCAGCCGTGGAGTGAGAGATCACTCCGTTCCCCCACAGAGGCCAGGCCCCTCCACGGGCGCCCCGGCCGCCCGCCACGGCGGAGGCGGACGCCCGGCCACGGCGCCGCCATCCACTCTGCTCGGGGAAAACTCCCCGGCGCCGGGGCCGCCGGCCGCGCCACATCGTCGCGGCTCATTTTTTAGGTGGCCGCGCCATGCCCCGAGCGAGAAAGGGCCCTGCTCCACGCGGCACTGGTCGCTGACCAGGGCTGCCCAACACCGGCCAATTCTCACGAGCGTTCTGCGATTTGGGCAGAACGCTCGTGAGAATTGGCCGGAAAACGCCCGGCGAACACACTTCGGGCACCACAGGGCCGCAGGGCCGCCCCCCCGGGGCCCTGTGCGGGATCGCGTGTCGTCGCGTTCCGGCACCGCCAGGAGGAGCTCCGGGAGGCGTGCCCCGGGGAGGCCGACGCCTCCCGCTCCTCAGCCTCCGGGGGTCCCCTCCCTGGCGCCGGCCGCTGGGGTCGGGCCAGCCCCGAAAGCCGGGCCCGGGCCCGGGCCTGCTTGCTCAGCCTTCCGTTGCCAGGGGCCTGAGCCTGGGGGCCTCCGCATGGGGAACCCTGAGTCCCGCGCCCGGAGTTCCCCCGACCGTCCCGGCGACAACGGCACCTTTCGCGGCTTCGTCCCAGCCGTGGAGTGAGAGATCACACCGTTCCCCCACAGAGGCCAGCCCCCTCCACGGGCGCCCCGGCCGCCCGCCACGGCGGAGGCGGACGCTCGGCCACGGCGCCTCCATCCACTCTGCTCGGGGAAAACTCCCCGGCGCCGGGGCCGCCGGCCGCGCCCCATCGTCGCGGCTCGTTTTCCGTGTGGCCGCGCCATGCCCCGAGCGAGAAAGGGCCCTGCTCCACGCGGCCCTGGGCGCTGTCCAGGGCTGCCCAACGCCGGCCAATTCCCACGAGCGTTCTGCCCAAATCGATCCCGATTTGGGCAGAACGCTCGTGAGAATTGGCCGGAAAACGCCCGGCGAACACACTTCGGGCACCACAGGGCCGCAGGGCCGCCCCCCCGGGGCCCTGTCTGGGATCGCGTGTCGTCGCGTTCCGGCACCGCCAGGAGGAGCTCCGGGAGGCGGGCCCCGGGGAGGCCGACGCCTCCCGCTCCTCAGGTTCCGGGGGTCCCATCCCTGGCGCCGGCCGCTGGGGCCGGGCCAGCCCCGAAAGACGGGCCCGGGCCCGGGCCTGCTTGCTCAGCCTTCCGTTGCCAGGGGCCTGAGCCTGGGGGCCTCCGCATGGTGAACACTGAGTCCCGTGCCACGAGTCCCCCCGACCGTCCCGGCGACAACGGCACCTTTCGCTGCTTCGTCCCAGCCGTGGAGTGAGAGATCACTCCGTTCCCCCACAGAGGCCAGCCCCCTCCACGGGCGCCCCGGCCGCCCGCCACGGCGGAGGCGGACGCCCGGCCACGGCGCCTCCATCCACTCTGCTCGGGGAAAACTCCCCGGCGCCGGGGCCGCCGGCCGCGCCCCATCGTCGCGGCTCGTTTTCCGGGTGGCCGCGCCATGCCCCGAGCGAGAAAGGGCCCTGCTCCACGCGGCCCTGGGCGCTGACCAGGGCTGCCCAACGCCGGCCAATTCTCACGAGCGTTCTGCCCAAATCGATCCCGATTTGGGCAGAACGCTCGTGAGAATTGGCCGGAAAACGCCCGGCGAACACACTTCGCGCACCACAGGGCCGCAGGGCCGCCCCCCCGGGGCCCTGTACGGGATCGCGTGTCGGCGCGTTCCGGCACCGCCAGGAGGAGCACCGGGAGGCGGGCCCCGGGGAGGCCGACGCCTCCCGCTCCTCAGCCTCCGGGGGTCCCCTCCCTGGCGCCGGCCACTGGGGCCGGGCCAGCCCCGAAAGCCGGGCCCGTGCCCGGGCCTGCTTGCTCAGCCTTCCGTTGCCAGGGGCCTGAGCCTGGGGGCCTCCGCCTGGGGAACCCTGAGTCCCACGCCACGAATCCCCCCGACCGTCCCGGCGACAACGGCACCTTTCGCTGCTTCGTCCAAGCCGTGGAGTGAGAGATCACTCCGTTCCCCCACAGAGGCCAGCCCGCTCCACGGGCACCCCGGCCGCCCGCCTCGGCGGAGGCGGACGCCCGGCCACGGCGCCTCCATCCACTCTGCTCGGGGAAAACACCCCGGCGCCGGGGCCGCCGGCCGCGCCCCATCGTCGCGGCTCGTTTTCCGGGTGGCTGCGCCATGCCCCGAGCGAGAAAGGGGCCTGCTCCACGCGGCACTGGGCGCTGACCAGGGCTGCCCAACGCCGGCCAATTCTCACGAGCGTTCTGCCCAAATCGATCCCGATTTGGGCAGAACGCTCGTGAGAATTGGCCGGAAAACGCCCGGCGAACACACTTCGGGCACCAGAGGTCCGCAGGGCCGCCCCCCCGGGGCCCTGTCTGGGTCGCGTGTCGTCTCGTTCCGGCACCGCCAGGAGGAGCTCCGGGAGGCGTGCCCCGGGGAGGCCGACGCCTCCCGCTCCTCAGCCTCCGGGGGTCCCCTCCCTGGCGCCGGCCGCTGGGGCCGGGCTGGCCCCGAAAGCCGGCCCCGGGCCCGGGCCTGCTTGCTCAGCCTTCCGTTGCCAGGGGCCTGAGACTGGGGGCCTCCGCATGGGGAACCCTGAGTCCCGCGCCACGAGTCCCTCCGACCGTCCCGGCGACAACCGCACCTTTCGCGGCTTCGTCCCAGCCGTGGAGTGAGAGATCACTCCGTTCCCCCACAGAGGCCAGCCACCTCCACGGGCGCCCCGGCCGCCCGCCACGGCGGAGGCGGACGCCCGGCCACGGCGCCTCCATCCACTCTGCTCGGGGAAATCTCCCCGGCGCCGGGGCCGCCGGCTGCGCCCCATCGTCGCGGCTCGTTTTCCGGGTGGCCGCGACATACCCCGAGCGTGAAAGGGCCCTGCTCCACGCGGCACTGGGCGCTGACCAGGGCTGCCCAACGCCGGCCAATTCTCACGAGCGTTCTGCCCAAATCGATCCCGATTTGGGCAGAACGCTCGTGAGAATTGGCCGGAAAACGCCCGGCGAACACACTTCGGGCACCACAGGGCCGCAGGGCCGCCACCCTGGGGCCCTGTCCGGGATCGCGTGTCGTCGCGTTCCGGCACCGCCAGGAGGAGCACCGGGAGGCGGGCCCCGGGGAGGCCGACGCCTCCCGCTCCTCAGCCTCCGGGGTTCCCCTCCCTGGCGCCGGCCGCTGGTGCCGGGCCAGCCCCGAAAGCCGGGCCCGGGCCCGGGCCTGCTTGCTCAGCCTTCCGTTGCCAGGGGCCTGAGCCTGGGGGCCTCCGCATGGGGAACCCTGAGTCCCGCGCCACGAGTCCCCCCGACCGTCCCGGCGAACACGGCACCTTTCGCGGCTTCGTCCCAGCCGTGGATTGAGAGATCACTCCGTCCCCCACAGAGGCCAGCCCCCTCCACGGACGCCCCGGCCGCCCGCCACGGCGGAGGCGGACGCCCGGCCACGGCGCCTCCATCCACTCTGCTCGGGGAAATCTCCCCGGCGCCGGGGCCGCCGGCTGCGCCCCATCGTCGCGGCTCGTTTTCCGGGTGGCCGCGACATACCCCGAGCGTGAAAGGGCCCTGCTCCACGCGGCACTGGGCGCTGACCAGGGCTGCCCAACGCCGGCCAATTCTCACGAGCGTTCTGCCCAAATCGATCCCGATTTGGGCAGAACGCTCGTGAGAATTGGCCGGAAAACGCCCGGCGAACACACTTCGGGCACCAGAGGGCCGCAGGGACGCCCCCCCCGGGCCCTGTCCGGGATCACGTGTCGGCGCGTTCCGGCACCGCCAGGAGGAGCTCCGGGAGGCGGGCCCCGGGGAGGCCGACGCCTCCCGCTCCTCAGCCTCCGGCGGTCCCCTCCCTGGCACCGGCCGCTGGGGCCGGGCCAGCCCCGAAAGCCGGGCCCGGGCCCGGGCCTGCTTGTTCAGCCTTCCGTTGCCAGGGGCCTGTGCCTGGGGGCCTCCGCATGGGGAACACTGAGTCCCGCGCCACGAGTCCCCCCGACCGTCCCGGCGACCACGGCACCTTTCGCGGCTTCGTCCCAGCCGTGGAGTGAGAGATCACTCCGTTCCCCCACAGAGGCCAGCCCCCTCCACGGGCGCCCCGGCCGCCCACCACGGCGGAGGCGGACGCCCGGCCACGGCGCCTCCATCCACTCTGCTCGGGGAAAACTCCCCGGCGCCGGGGCCGCCGGCCGCGCCCCATCGTCGCCGCTCGTTTTCCGGGTGGCCGCGCCATGCCCCGAGCGAGAAAGGGCCCTGCTCCACGCGGCCCTGGGCGCTGACCAGGGCTGCCCAACGCCGGCCAATTCTCACGAGCGTTCTGCCCAAATCGATCCCGATTTGGGCAGAACGCTCGTGAGAATTGGCCGGAAAACGCCCGGCGAACACACTTCGCGCACCACAGGGCCGCAGGGCCGCCCCCCCGGGGCCCTGTACGGGATCGTGTGTCGGCGCGTTCCGGCACCGCCAGGAGGAGCACCGGGAGGCGGGCCCCGGGGAGGCCGACGCCTCCCGCTCCTCAGCCTCCGGGGGTCCCCTCCCTGGCGCCGGCCGCTGGGGCCGGGCCAGCCCCGAAAGCCGGGCCCGTGCCCGGGCCTGCTTGCTCAGCCTTCCGTTGCCAGGGGCCTGAGCCTGGGGGCCTCCGCCTGGGGAACCCTGAGTCCCACGCCACGAATCCCCCCGACCGTCCCGGCGACAACGGCACCTTTCGCTGCTTCGTCCAAGCCGTGGAGTGAGAGTTCACTCCGTTCCCCCACAGAGGCCAGCCCCCTCCACGGGCACCCCGGCCGCCCGCCTCGGCGGAGGCGGACGCCCGGCCACGGCGCCTCCATCCACTCTGCTCGGGGAAAACACCCCGGCGCCGGGGCCGCCGGCGGCGCCCCATCGTCGCGGCTCGTTTTCCGGGTGGCTGCGCCATGCCCCGAGCGAGAAAGGGGCCTGCTCCACGCGGCACTGGGCGCTGACCAGGGCTGCCCAACGCCGGCCAATTCTCACGAGCGTTCTGCCCAAATCGATCCCGATTTGGGCAGAACGCTCGTGAGAATTGGCCGGAAAACGCCCGGCGAACACACTTCGGGCACCAGAGGTCCGCAGGGCCGCCCCCCCGGGGCCCTGTCTGGGTCGCGTGTCGTCTCGTTCCGGCACCGCCAGGAGGAGCTCCGGGAGGCGTGCCCCGGGGAGGCCGACGCCTCCCGCTCCTCAGCCTCCGGGGGTCCCCTCCCTGGCGCCGGCCGCTGGGGCCGGGCCGGACCCGAAAGCCGGCCCCGGGACCGGGCCTGCTTGCTCAGCCTTCCGTTGCCAGGGGCCTGAGACTGGGGGCCTCCGCATGGGGAACCCTGAGTCCCGCGCCACGAGTCCCCCCGACCGTCCCGGCGACAACCGCACCTTTCGCGGCTTCGTCCCAGCCGTGGAGTGAGAGATCACTCCGTTCCCCCACAGAGGCCAGCCACCTCCACGGGCGCCCCGGCCGCCCGCCACGGCGGAGGCGGACGCCCGGCCACGGCGCCTCCATCCACTCTGCTCGGGGAAATCTCCCCGGCGCCGGGGCCGCCGGCTGCGCCCCATCGTCGCGGATCGTTTTCCGGGTGGCCGCGACATACCCCGAGCGTGAAAGGGCCCTGCTCCACGCGGCACTGGGCGCTGACCAGGGCTGCCCAACGCCGGCCAATTCTCACGAGCGTTCTGCCCAAATCGATCCCGATTTGGGCAGAACGCTCGTGAGAATTGGCCGGAAAACGCCCGGCGAACACACTTCGGGCACCACAGGGCCGCAGGGCCGCCCCCCTGGGGCCCTGTCCGGGATCGCGTGTCGTCGCGTTCCGGCACCGCCAGGAGGAGCACCGGGAGGCGGGCCCCGGGGAGGCCGACGCCTCCCGCTCCTCAGCCTCCGGGAGTCCCCTCCCTGGCGCCGGCCGCTGGGGCCGATCCAGCACCGAAACCCGGGTCCGGGCCCGGGCCTGCTTGCTCAGCCTTCCGTTGCCAGGGGCCTGAGCCTGGGGGCCTCCGCATGGGGAACCCTGAGTCCCGCGCCACGAGTCCCCCCGACCGTCCCGGCGACCACGGCACCTTTCGCGGCTTCGTCCAAGCCGTGGAGTGAGAGATCACTCCGTCCCCCACAGAGGCGAGCCCCCTCCACGGGCGCCCCGGCCGCCCGCCACGGCGGAGGCGGACGCCCGGCCACGGCGCCTCCATCCACTCTGCTCGGGGAAAACTCCCCGGCGCCGGGGCCGCCGGCTGCGCCACATCGTCGCGGCTCGTTTTCCGGGTGGCCGCGACATACCCCGAGCGTGAAAGGGCCCTGCTCCACGCGGCACTGGGCGCTGACCAGGGCTGCCCAACGCCGGCCAATTCTCACGAGCGTTCTGCCCAAATCGATCCCGATTTGGGCAGAACGCTCGTGAGAATTGGCCGGAAAACGCCCGGCGAACACACTTCGGGCACCAGAGGGCCGCAGGGACGCCCCCCCCGGGCCCTGTCCGGGATCACGTGTCGGCGCGTTCCGGCACCGCCAGGAGGAGCTCCGGGAGGCGGGCCCCGGGGAGGCCGACGCCTCCCGCTCCTCAGCCTCCGGCGGTCCCCTCCCTGGCGCCGGCCGCTGGGGCCGGGCCAGCCCCGAAAGCCGGGCCCGGGCCCGGGCCTGCTTGTTCAGCCTTCCGTTGCCAGGGGCCTGTGCCTGGGGGCCTCCGCATGGGGAACACTGAGTCCCGCGCCACGAGTCCCCCCGACCGTCCCGGCGACCACGGCACCTTTCACGGCTTCGTCCCAGCCGTGGAGTGAGAGATCACTCCGTTCCCCCACAGAGGCCAGCCACCTCCACGGGCGCCCCGGCCGCCCGCCACGGCGGAGGCGGACGCCCGGCCACGGCGCCTCCATCCACTCTCCTCGGGGAAAACTCCCCGGCGCCGGGGCCGCCGGCAGCGCCCCATCGTCGCGGCTCATTTTCCGGGTGGCCGCGCCATGCCCCGAGCGAGAAAGGGCCCTGCTCCACGCGGCCCGGGGCGCTGACCAGGGCTGCCCAACGCCGGCCAATTCTCACGAGCGTTCTGCCCAAATCGATCCCGATTTGGGCAGAACGCTCGTGAGAAGTGGCCGGAAAACGCCCGGCGAACACACTTCGGGCACCAGAGGGCCGCAGGGCCTCCCCCCCGGGGCCCTGTCCGGGATCGCGTGTCGGCGCGTTCCGGCACCGCCAGGAGGAGCTCCGGGAGGCGGGCCCCGGGGAGGCCGACGCCTCCCGCTCCTCAGCCTCCGGGGGTTCGCTCCGTGGCGCCGGCCGCTGGGGCCGGGCCAGCCCCGAAAGCCGGGCCCGGGCCCGGGCCTGCTTGCTCAGCCTTCCGTTGCCAGGGGCCTGAGCCTGGGGGCCTCCGCATGGGGAACCCTGAGTCCCGCGCCACGAGTCCCCCCGACCGTCCCGGCGACCACAGCACCTTTCGCGGCTTCGTCCCAGCCGTGGAGTGAGAGATCAGTCCGTTCCCCCACAGAGGCCAGCCCCCTCCACGGGCGCCCCGGCCACCCGCCACGGTGGAGGCGGACGCCCGGCCACGGCGCCTCCATCCACTCTGCTCGGGGAAAACTCCCCGGCGCCGGGGCCGCCGGCCGCGCCCCATCGTCGCGGCTCGTTTTCCGGGTGGCAGCGCCATGCCCCGAGCGAGAAAGGGCCCTGCTCCACGCGGCCCTGGGCGCTGACCAGGGCTGCCCAACGCCGGCCAATTCTCACGAGCGTTCTGCCCAAATCGATCCCGATTTGGGCAGAACGCTCGTGAGAATTGGCCGGATAACGCCCGGCGAACACACTTAGGGCACCACAGGGCCGCAGGGCGGCCCCCCCGGGGCCCTGTCCGGGATCGCGTGTCGTCGCGTTCCGGCACCGCCAGGAGGAGCTCCGGGAGGCGGGCCCCGGGGAGGCCGACGCCTCCCGCTCCTCAGCCTCCGGGGTTCCCCTCCCTGGCGCCGGCCGCTGGTGCCGGGCCAGCCCCGAAAGCCGGGCCCGGGCCCGGGCCTGCTTGCTCAGCCTTCCGTTGCCAGGGGCCTGAGCCTGGGGGCCTCCGCATGGGGAAACCTGAGTCCCGCGCCACGAGTCCCCCCGACCGTCCCAGCGACCACGGCACCTTTCGCGGCTTCGTCCCAGCCGTGGAGTGAGAGATCACTCCGTTCCCCCACAGAGGCCAGCACCCTCCACGGGCGCCCCGGCCGCCCGCCACGGCGGAGGCGGACGCCCGGCCACGGCGCCTCCATCCACTCTGCTCGGGGAAAACACCCCGGCGCCGGGGCCGCCGGCCGCGCCCCATCGTCGCGGCTCGTTTTCCGTGTGGCCGCGCCATGCCCCGAGCGAGAAAGGGCCCTGCTCCACGCGGCCCTGGGCGCTGTCCAGGGCTGCCCAACGCCGGCCAATTCTCACGAGCGTTCTGCCCAAATCGATCCCGATTTGGGCAGAACGCTCGTGAGAATTGGCCGGAAAACGCCCGGCGAACACACTTCGGGCACCACAGGGCCGCAGGGCCGCCCCCCCGGGGCCCTGTCCGGGATCGCGTGTCGTCGCCTTCCGGCACCGCCAGGAGGAGCTCCGGGAGGCGGGCCCCGGGGAGGCCGACGCCTCCCGCTCCTCAGCCTCCGGGGGTCCCCTCCCTGGCGCCGGCCGCTGGGGCCGGGCCAGCCCCGAAAGACGGGCCCGGGCCCGGGCCTGCTTGCTCAGCCTTCCGTTGCCAGGGGCCTGAGCCTGGGGGCCTCCGCATGGTGAACACTGAGTCCCGTGCCACGAGTCCCCCCGACCGTCCCGGGGACAACGGCACCTTTCGCGGCTTCGTCCCAGCCGTGGAGTGAGAGATCACTCCGTTCCCCCACAGAGGCCAGCCCCCTCCACGGGCGCCCCGGCCGCCCGCCACGGCGGAGGCGGACGCCCGGCCACGGCGCCTCCATCCACTCTGCTCGGGGAAACTCCCCGGCGCCGGGGCCGCCGGCAGCGCCCCATCGTCGCGGCTCGTTTTCCGGGTGGCCGCGCCATGCCCCGAGCGAGAAAGGGCCCTGCTCCACGCGGCCCTGGGCGCTGACCAGGGCTGCCCAACGCCGGCCAATTCTCACGAGCGTTCTGCCCAAATCGATCCCGATTTGGGCAGAACGCTCGTGAGAATTGGCCGGAAAACGCCCGGCGAACACACTTCGGGCACCACAGGGCCGCAGGGCGGCCCCCCCGGGGCCCTGTCCGGGATCGCGGGTCGTCGCGTTCCGGCACCGCCGGGAAGAGCTCCGGGAGGCGGGCCCCGGGGCGGCCGACGCCTCCCGCTCCTCAGCCTCCGGGGGTCCCCTCCCTGGCGCCGGCAGCTGGGGCCGGGCCAGCCCCGAAAGCCGGGCCCGGGCCCGGGCCTGCTTGCTCAGCCTTCCGTTGCCAGAGGCCTGAGCCTGGGGGCCTCCCCATGGGGAACCCTGAGTCCCGCGCCACGAGTCCCCCGACCGTCCCGGCCAAAACGGCACCTTTCGCGGCTTCGTCCTACCCGCGGAATGAGAGACCAGTCCGTTTCCCCACAGAGGCCAGCCCCCTCCAGGGGCGAACCGGCCGCCCGCCACGGCGGAGGCGGACGCCCGGCCACGGCGCCTCCATCCACTCTGCTCGGGGGAAAACTCCCCGGCGCCGGGGCCGCCGGCCGCGCCCCATCGTCGCGGCTCGTTTTCCGGGTGGCCGCGCCATGCCCCGAGCGAGAAAGGGCCCTGCTCCACGCGGCCCTGGGCGCTGACCAGGGCTGCCCAACGCCGGCCAATTCTCATGAGCGTTCTGCCCAAATCGATCCCGATTTGGGCAGAACGCTCGTGAGAATTGGCCGGAAAACGCCCGGCGAACACACTTCGCGCACCACAGGGCCGCAGGGCCGCCCCCCCGGGGCCCTGTACGGGATCGCGTGTCGGCGCGTTCCGGCACCGCCAGGAGGAGCACCGGGAGGCGGGCCCCGGGGAGGCCGACGCCTCCCGCTCCTCAGCCTCCGGGGGTCCCCTCCCTGGCGCCGGCCGCTGGGGCCGGGCCAGCCCCGAAAGCCGGGCCCGTGCCCGGGCCTGCTTGCTCAGCCTTCCGTTGCCAGGGGCCTGAGCCTGGGGGCCTCCGCCTGGGGAACCCTGAGTCCCACGCCACGAATCCCCCCGACCGTCCCGGCGACAACGGCACCTTTCGCTGCTTCGTCCAAGCCGTGGAGTGAGAGATCACTCCGTTCCCCCACAGAGGCCAGACCCCTCCACGGGCACCCCGGCCGCCCGCCTCGGCGGAGGCGGACGCCCGGCCACGGCGCCTCCATCCACTCTGCTCGGGGAAAACACCCCGGCGCCGGGGCCGCCGGCCGCGCCCCATCATCGCGGCTCGTTTTCCGGGTGGCTGCGCCATGCCCCGAGCGAGAAAGGGGCCTGCTCCACGCGGCACTGGGCGCTGACCAGGGCTGCCCAACGCCGGCCAATTCTCACGAGCGTTCTGCCCAAATCGATCCCGATTTGGGCAGAACGCTCGTGAGAATTGGCCGGAAAACGCCCGGCGAACACACTTCGGGCACCACAGGGCCGCAGGGCCGCCCCCCCGGGGCCCTGTCCGGGATCGCGTGTCGTCGCCTTCCGGCACCGCCAGGAGGAGCTCCGGGAGGCGGGCCCCGGGGAGGCCGACGCCTCCCGCTCCTCAGCCTCCGGGGGTCCCCTCCCTGGCGCCGGCCGCTGGGGCCGGGCCAGCCCCGAAAGACGGGCCCGGGCCCGGGCCTGCTTGCTCAGCCTTTCGTTGCCAGGGGCCTGAGCCTGGGGGCCTCCGCATGGTGAACACTGAGTCCCGTGCCACGAGTCCCCCCGACCGTCCCGGCGACAACGGCACCTTTCGCGGCTTCGTCCCAGCCATGGAGTGAGAGATCACTCCGTTCCCCCACAGAGGCCAGCCCCCTCCACGGGCGCCCCGGCCGCCCGCCACGGCGGAGGCGGACGCCCGGCCACGGCGCCTCCATCCACTCTGCTCGGGGAAAACTCCGCGGCGCCGCGGCTGCTGGCCGCGCCCCATCGTCGCGGCTCGTTTTCCGGGTGGCCGCGACATGCCCCGAGCGAGAAAGGGCCCTGCTCCACGCGGAACTGGGCGCTGACCAGGGCTGCCCAACGCCGGCCAATTCTCACGAGCGTTCTGCCCAAATCGATCCAGATTTGGGCAGAACGCTCGTGAGAATTGGCCGGAAAACGCCCGGCGAACACACTTCGGGCACCACAGGGCCGCAGGGCGGCCCCCCACGGGGCCCTGTCCGGGACCGCGTGTCGTCGCGTTCCGGCACCGCCAGGAGGAGCTCCGGGAGGCGTGCCGCGGGGAGGCCGACGCCTCCCGCTCCTCAGCCTCCGGGGGTCCCCTCCCTGGCGCCGGCAGCTGGGGCCGGGCCAGCCACGAAAGCCGGGCCCGAGCCCGGGCCTGCTTGCTCAGCCTTCCGTTGCCAGGGGCCTGAGCCTGGGGGCCTCCCCATGGGGAACCCTGAGTCCCGCGCCACGAGTCCCCCGACCGTCCCGGCGACAACGGCACCCTTCGCGGCTTCGTCCTAGCCGCGGTGTCAGAGACCAGTCCGTTTCCCCCACAGAGGCCAGCCCCCTCCAGGGGCGCCCCGGACGCCCGCTACGGCGGAGGCGGACGCCCGGCCACGGCGCCTTCATGCACTCTGCTCGGGGAATACTCCCCGGCGCCGTGGCTGCCGGCCGCGCCCCATCGTCGCGCCTCGTTTTCCGGGTGGCCGCGACATGCCCCGAGCGAGAAAGGGCCCTGCTCTACGCAGAACTGGGCGCTGACCAGGGCTGCCCAACGCCGGCCAATTCTCACGAGCGTTCTGCCCAAATCGATCCCGATTTGGGCAGAACGCTCGTGAGAATTGGCCGGAAAACGCCCGGCGAACACACTTCGGGCACCACAGGGCCGCAGGGCGGCCCCCCACGGGGCCCTGTCCGGGACCGCGTGTCGTCGCGTTCCGGCACCGCCAGGAGGAGCTCCGGGAGGCGTGCCGCGGGGAGGCCGACTCCTCCCGCTCCTCAGCCTCCGGGGGTCCCCTCCCTGGCGCCGGCAGCTGGGGCCGGGCCAGCCACGAAAGCCGGGCCCGAGCCCGGGCCTGCTTGCTCAGCCTTCCGTTGCCAGAGGCCTGAGCCTGGGGGCCTCCCCATGGGGAACCCTGAGTCCCGCGCCACGAGTCCCCCGACCGTCCCGGCCAAAACGGCACCTTTCGCGGCTTCGTCCTACCCGCGGAATGAGAGACCAGTCCGTTTCCCCACAGAGGCCAGCCCCCTCCAGGGGCGAACCGGCCGCCCGCCACGGCGGAGGCGGACGCCCGGCCACGGCGCCTCCATCCACTCTGCTCGAGGAAAACTCCCCGGCGCCGCGGCTGCCGGCCGCGCCCCATCGTCGCGGCTCGTTTTCCGGGTGGCCGCGACATGCCCCGAGCGAGAAAGGGCCCTGCTCCACGCGGAACTGGGCGCTGACCAGGGCTGCCCAACGCCGGCCAATTCTCACGAGCGTTCTGCCCAAATCGATCCCGATTGGGCAGAAGGCTCGTGAGAATTGGCCGGAAAACGCCCGGCGAACACACTTCGGGCACCACAGGGCCGCAGGCGGCCCCCCCGGGGCCCAGTCCGGGATCGCGGGTCATCGCGTTCCGGCACCGCCGGGAGGAGCTCCGGGAGGCGGGCCCCGTGGCGGCCGACGCCTCCCGATCCTCAGCCTCCGGGGGTCCCCTCCCTGGCGCCGGCAGCTGGGGCCGCGCCAGCCCCGAAACCCGGGTCCGGGCCCGGGCCTGCTTGCTCAGCCTTCCGTTGCCAGGGGCCTGAGCCTGGGGGCCTCCCCATGGGGAACCCTGAGTCCCGCGCCACGAGTCCCCCGACCGTCCCGGCGACAACGGCACCCTTCGCGGCTTCGTCCTAGCCGCGGTGTCAGAGACCAGTCCGTTTCCCCACAGAGGCCAGCCCCCTCCAGGGGCGCCCCGGACGCCCGCTACGGCGGAGGCGGACGCCCGGCCACGGCGCCTTCATGCACTCTGCTCGGGGAATACTCCCCGGCGCCGTGGCTGCCGGCCGCGCCCCATCGTCGCGCCTCGTTTTCCGGGTGGCCGCGACATGCCCCGAGCGAGAAAGGGCCCTGCTCTACGCAGAACTGGGCGCTGACCAGGGCTGCCCAACGCCGGCCAATTCTCACGAGCGTTCTGCCCAAATCGATCCCGATTTGGGCAGAACGCTCGTGAGAATTGGCCGGAAAACGCCCGGCGAACACACTTCGGGCACCACAGGGCCGCAGGGCGGCCCCCCACGGGGCCCTGTCCGGGACCGCGTGTCGTCGCGTTCCGGCACCGCCAGGAGGAGCTCCGGGAGGCGTGCCGCGGGGAGGCCGACGCCTCCCGCTCCTCAGCCTCCGGGGGTCCCCTCCCTGGCGCCGGCAGCTGGGGCCGGGCCAGCCACGAAAGCCGGGCCCGAGCCCGGGCCTGCTTGCTCAGCCTTCCGTTGCCAGAGGCCTGAGCCTGGGGGCCTCCCCATGGGGAACCCTGAGTCCCGCGCCACGAGTCCCCCGACCGTCCCGGCCAAAACGGCACCTTTCGCGGCTTCGTCCTACCCGCGGAATGAGAGACCAGTCCGTTTCCCCACAGAGGCCAGCCCCCTCCAGGGGCGAACCGGCCGCCCGCCACGGAGGAGGCGGACGCCCGGCCACGGCGCCTCCATCCACTCTGCTCGAGGAAAACTCCCCGGCGCCGCGGCTGCCGGCCGCGCCCCATCGTCGCGGCTCGTTTTCCGGGTGGCCGCGACATGCCCCGAGCGAGAAAGGGCCCTGCTCCATGCGGAACTGGGCGCTGACCAGGGCTGCCCAACGCCGGCCAATTCTCACGAGCGTTCTGCCCAAATCGATCCCGATTTGGGCAGAACGCTCGTGAGAATTGGCCGGAAAACGCCCGGCGAACACACTTCGGGCACCACAGGGCCGCAGGGCGGCCCCCCCCGGGGCCCTGTCCGGGACCGCGTGTCGTCGCGTTCCGGCACCGCCTGGAGGAGCTCCGGGAAACGTGCCGTGGGGAGGCCGACGCCTCCCACTCCTCAGCCTCCTGGGGTCCCCTCCCTGGCGCCGGCAGCTGGGGCCGGGCCAGGCCCGAAAGCAGGGCCCGGGCCCGGGCCTGCTTGCTCAGCCTTCCGTTGCCAGGGGCCTGAGCCTGGGGGCCACCCCATGGGGAACACTGAGTCCCGCACCACGAGTCCCCCGACCGTCCCGGCGACAACGGCACCTTTCTCGGCTTCGTCCTAGCCGCGGAGTGATAGACCAGTCCGTTTCCCCACAGAGGCCAGCCCCCTCCAGGGGCGCCCCGGCCGCCCGCCACGGCGGAGGCGGACGCCCGGCCACGGCGCCTCCATCCACTCTGCTCGGGGAAAACTCCCCGGCGCTGCGGCTGCCGGCCGCGCCCCATCGTCGTGGCTCGTTTTCCGGGTGGCCGCGACATTCCCCGAGCGAGAAAGGGCCCTGCTCCACGCGGAACTTGGCGCTGACCAGGGCTGCCCAACGCCGGCCAATTCTCACGAGCGTTCTGCCCAAATCGATCCCGAATTGGGCAGAACCCTCGTGAGAATTGGCCGGAAAACGCCAGGCGAACACACTTCGGGCATCACAGGGCCGCAGGGCGGCCCCCCCAGGGGCCCTGTCCGGGACCGCGTGTCGTCGCGTTCCGGCACCGCCAGGAGGAGCTCCGGGAGTCGTGCCGCGGGGAGGCCGACGCCTCCCGCTCCTCAGCCTCCGGGGGCCCCCTCCCTGGCGCCGGCAGCTGGGGCCGGGACAGCCCCGAAAGCCGGGCCCGAGCCAGGGCCTGCTTGCTCAGCCTTCCGTTGCCAGGGGCCTGAGCCTGGGGGCCTCCCCATGGGGAACCCTGAGTCCCGCGCCACGAGTCCCCCGACCGTCCCGGCCACAACGGCACCTTTCGCGGCTTCGTCCTAGCCGCGGAGTGTGAGACCAGTCCGTTTCCCCACAGAGGCCAGCCCCCTCCAGGGGCGAACCGGCCGCCCGCCACGGCGGAGGCGGACGCCCGGCCACGGCGCCTCCATCCACTCTGCTCGAGGAAAACTCCCCGGCGCCGCGGCTGCCGGCCGCGCCCCATCGTCGCGGCTCGTTTTCCGGGTGGCCGCGACATGCCCCGAGCGAGAAAGGGCCCTGCTCCACGCGGAACTGGGCGCTGACCAGGGCTGCCCAACGCCGGCCAATTCTCACGAGCGTTCTGCCCAAATCGATCCCGATTGGGCAGAAGGCTCGTGAGAATTGGCCGGAAAACGCCCGGCGAACACACTTCGGGCACCACAGGGCCGCAGGCGGCCCCCCCGGGGCCCAGTCCGGGATCGCGGGTCATCGCGTTCTGGCACCGCCGGGAGGAGCTCCGGGAGGCGGGCCCCGTGGCGGCCGACGCCTCCCGATCCTCAGCCTCCGGGGGTCCCCTCCCTGGCGCCGGCAGCTAGGGCCGGGCCAGCCCCGAAAGCCGGGCCCGGGCCCGGGCCTGCTTGCTCAGCCTTCCGTTGCCAGGGTCCTGAGACTGGGGGCCTCCCCATGGGGAACCCTGAGTCCCGCGCCACGAGTCCCCCGACCGTCCCGGCCAAAACGGCACCTTTCGCGGCTTCGTCCTACCCGCGGAGTGAGAGACCAGTCCGTTTCCCCACAGAGGCCAGCCCCCTCCAGGGGCGAACCGGCCGCCCGCCACGGCGGAGGCGGACGCCCGGCCACGGCGCCTCCATCCACTCTGCTCGGGGAAAACTCCCCGGCGCCGCGGCTGCCGGCCGCGCCCCATCGTCGCGGCTCGTTTTCCGGGTGGCCGCGACATGCCCCGAGCGAGAAAGGGCCCTGCTCCACGCGGAACTGGGCGCTGACCAGGGCTGCCCAACGCCGGCCAATTCTCACGAGCGTTCTGCCCAAATCGATCCCGATTGGGCAGAAGGCTCGTGAGAATTGGCCGGGAAAACGCCCGGCGAACACACTTCGGGTACCACAAGGCCGCAGGGCGGCCCCCCCGGGGCCTTGTCCGGGACCGCGTGTCGTCGCGTTCCGGCACCGCCAGGAGGAGCTCCGGGAGGCGTGCCGCGGGGAGGCCGACGCCTCCCGCTCCTCAGCCTCCGGGGGTCCCCTCCGTGGCGCCGGCAGCTGGGGCCGGGCCAGCCCCGAAAGCCGGTCCCGGGCCCGGGCCTGCTTGCTCAGCCTTCCGTTGCCAGGGGCCTGAGCCTGGGGGCCTCCCCATGGGGAACACTGAGTCTCGCGCCACGAGTCCCCCGACCGTCCCGGCCACAACGGCAAGTTTCGCGGCTTCGTCCTAGCCGCGGAGTGAGAGACCAGTCCGTTTCCCCACAGAGGCCAGCCCCCTCCAGGGGCGCCCCGGCCGCCCGCCACGGCGGAGGCGGACGCCCGGCCACGGCGCCTCCATCCACTCTGCTCGGGGAAAACTCCCCGGCGCCGCGGCTGCCGGCCGCGCCCCATCGTCGCGGCTCGTTTTCCGGGTGGCCGCGACATGCCCCGAGCGAGAAAGGGCCCTGCTCCACGCGGAACTGGGCGCTGACCAGGGCTGCCCAACGCCGGCCAATTCTCACGAGCGTTCTGCCCAAATCGATCCCGATTTGGGCAGAACGCTCGTGAGAATTGGCCGGAAAACGCCCGGCGAACACACTTCGGGAACCACAGGGCCGCAGGGCCGCCCCCCCCGGGGCCCTGTCCGGGATCGCGTGTCGTCGCGTTCCGGCACCGACAGGAGGAGCTCCGGGAGGCGTGCCGCGGGGAGGCCGACGCCTCCCGCTCCTCAGCCTCCGGGGGTCCCCTCCCTGGCGCCGGCAGCTGGGGCCGGGCCAGCTCCGAAAGCCGGGCCCGGGCCCGGGCCTGCTTGCTCAGCCTTCCGTTGCCAGGGGCCTGAGCCTGGGGGCCACCCCATGGGGAACCCTGAGTCCCGCGCCACGAATCCTCCGACCGTCCCGGCGACAACGGCACCTTTCGCGGCTTCGTCCTAGCCGCGGAGTGAGAGAACAGTCCGTTTCCCCACAGAGGCCAGCCCCCTCCAGGGGCGCCCCGGCCGCCCGCCACGGCGGAGGCGGACGCCCGGCCACGGCGCCTCCATCCACTCTGCTCGGGGAAAACTCCCCGGCGCCGCGGCTGCCGGCCGCGCCCCATCGTCGCGGCTCGTTTTCCGGGTGGCCGCGACATGCCCCGAGCGAGAAAGGGCCCTGCACCACGCGGAACTGGGCGCTGACCAGGGCTGCCCAACGCCGGCCAATTCTCACGAGCGTTCTGCCCAAATCGATCCCGATTTGGGCAGAACGCTCGTGAGAATTGGCCGGAAAAAGCCCGGCGAACACACTTCGGGCACCACAGGGCCGCAGGGCGGCCCCCCACGGGGCCCTGTCCGGGACCGCGTGTCGTCGCGTTCCGGCACCGCCAGGAGGAGCTCCGGGAGGCGTGCCGCGGGGAGGCCGACGCCTCCCGCTCCTCAGCCTCCGGGGGTCCCCTCCCTGGCGCCGACAGCTAGGGCCGGGCCAGCCCCGAAAGCCGGGCCTGGGCCCGGGCCTGCTTGCTCAGCCTTCCGTTGCCAGGGTCCTGAGACTGGGGGCCTCCCCATGGGGAACCCTGAGTCCCGCGCCACGAGTCCCCCGACCGTCCCGGCCAAAACGGCACCTTTCGCGGCTTCGTCCTACCCGCGGAGTGAGAGACCAGTCCGTTTCCCCACAGAGGCCAGCCCCCTCCAGGGGCGAACCGGCCGCCCGCCACGGCGGAGGCGGACGCCCGGCCACGGCGCCTCCATCCACTCTGCTCGGGGAAAACTCCCCGGCGCCGCGGCTGCCGGCCGCGCCCCATCGTCGCGGCTCGTTTTCCGGGTGGCCGCGACATGCCCCGAGCGAGAAAGGGCCCTGCTCCACGCGGAACTGGGCGCTGACCAGGGCTGCCCAACGCCGGCCAATTCTCACGAGCGTTCTGCCCAAATCGATCCCGATTGGGCAGAAGGCTCGTGAGAATTGGCCGGAAAACGCCCGGCGAACACACTTCGGGTACCACAAGGCCACAGGGCGGCCCCCCCGGGGCCTTGTCCGGGACCGCGTGTCGTCGCGTTCCGGCACCGCCAGGAGGAGCTCCGGGAGGCGTGCCGCGGGGAGGCCGACGCCTCCCGCTCCTCAGCCTCCGGGGGTCCCCTCCGTGGCGCCGGCAGCTGGGGCCGGGCCAGCCCCGAAAGCCGGTCCCGGGCCCGGGCCTGCTTGCTCAGCCTTCCGTTGCCAGGGGCCTGAGCCTGGGGGCCTCCCCATGGGGAACACTGAGTCTCGCGCCACGAGTCCCCCGACCGTCCCGGCCACAACGGCAAGTTTCGCGGCTTCGTCCTAGCCGCGGAGTGAGAGACCAGTCCGTTTCCCCACAGAGGCCAGCCCCCTCCAGGGGCGCCCCGGCCGCCCGCCACGGCGGAGGCGGACGCCCGGCCACGGCGCCTCCATCCACTCTGCTCGGGGAAAACTCCCCGGCGCCGCGGCTGCCGGCCGCGCCCCATCGTCGCGGCTCGTTTTCCGGGTGGCCGCGACATGCCCCGAGCGAGAAAGGGCCCTGCTCCACGCGGAACTGGGCGCTGACCAGGGCTGCCCAACGCCGGCCAATTCTCACGAGCGTTTTGCCCAAATCGATCCCGATTTGGGCAGAACGCTCGTGAGAATTGGCCGGAAAACGCCCGGCGAACACACTTCGGGAACCACAGGGCCGCAGGGCCGCCCCCCCCGGGGCCCTGTCCGGGATCGCGTGTCGTCGCGTTCCGGCACCGACAGGAGGAGCTCCGGGAGGCGTGCCGCGGGGAGGCCGACGCCTCCCGCTCCTCAGCCTCCGGGGGTCCCCTCCCTGGCGCCGACAGCTAGGGCCGGGCCAGCCCCGAAAGCCGGGCCCGGGCCCGGGCCTGCTTGCTCAGCCTTCCGTTGCCAGGGTCCTGAGACTGGGGGCCTCCCCATGGGGAACCCTGAGTCCCGCGCCACGAGTCCCCCGACCGTCCCGGCCAAAACGGCACCTTTCGCGGCTTCGTCCTACCCGCGGAGTGAGAGACCAGTCCGTTTCCCCACAGAGGCCAGCCCCCTCCAGGGGCGAACCGGCCGCCCGCCACGGCGGAGGCGGACGCCCGGCCACGGCGCCTCCATCCACTCTGCTCGGGGAAAACTCCCCGGCGCCGCGGCTGCCGGCCGCGCCCCATCGTCGCGGCTCGTTTTCCGGGTGGCCGCGACATGCCCCGAGCGAGAAAGGGCCCTGCTCCACGCGGAACTGGGCGCTGACCAGGGCTGCCCAACGCCGGCCAATTCTCACGAGCGTTCTGCCCAAATCGATCCCGATTGGGCAGAAGGCTCGTGAGAATTGGCCGGAAAACGCCCGGCGAACACACTCGGGTACCACAAGGCCGCAGGGCGGCCCCCCCGGGGCCTTGTCCGGGACCGCGTGTCGTCGCGTTCCGGCACCGCCAGGAGGAGCTCCGGGGGGCGTGCCGCGGGGAGGCCGACGCCTCCCGCTCCTCAGCCTCCGGGGGTCCCCTCCGTGGCGCCGGCAGCTGGGGCCGGGCCAGCCCCGAAAGCCGGTCCCGGGCCCGGGCCTGCTTGCTCAGCCTTCCGTTGCCAGGGGCCTGAGCCTGGGGGCCTCCCCATGGGGAACACTGAGTCTCGCGCCACGAGTCCCCCGACCGTCCCGGCCACAACGGCAAGTTTCGCGGCTTCGTCCTAGCCGCGGAGTGAGAGACCAGTCCGTTTCCCCACAGAGGCCAGCCCCCTCCAGGGGCGCCCCGGCCGCCCGCCACGGCGGAGGCGGACGCCCGGCCACGGCGCCTCCATCCACTCTGCTCGGGGAAAACTCCCCGGCGCCGCGGCTGCCGGCCGCGCCCCATCGTCGCGGCTCGTTTTCCGGGTGGCCGCGACATGCCCCGAGCGAGAAAGGGCCCTGCTCCACGCGGAACTGGGCGCTGACCAGGGCTGCCCAACGCCGGCCAATTCTCACGAGCGTTCTGCCCAAATCGATCCCGATTTGGGCAGAACGCTCGTGAGAATTGGCCGGAAAACGCCCGGCGAACACACTTCGGGAACCACAGGGCCGCAGGGCCGCCCCCCCCGGGGCCCTGTCCGGGATCGCGTGTCGTCGCGTTCCGGCACCGACAGGAGGAGCTCCGGGAGGCGTGCCGCGGGGAGGCCGACGCCTCCCGCTCCTCAGCCTCCGGGGGTCCCCTCCCTGGCGCCGGCAGCTGGGGCCGGGCCAGCTCCGAAAGCCGGGCCCGGGCCCGGGCCTGCTTGCTCAGCCTTCCGTTGCCAGGGGCCTGAGCCTGGGGGCCACCCCATGGGGAACCCTGAGTCCCGCGCCACGAATCCTCCGACCGTCCCGGCGACAACGGCACCTTTCGCGGCTTCGTCCTAGCCGCGGAGTGAGAGAACAGTCCGTTTCCCCACAGAGGCCAGCCCCCTCCAGGGGCGCCCCGGCCGCCCGCCACGGCGGAGGCGGACGCCCGGCCACGGCGCCTCCATCCACTCTGCTCGGGGAAAACTCCCCGGCGCCGCGGCTGCCGGCCGCGCCCCATCGTCGCGGCTCGTTTTCCGGGTGGCCGCGACATGCCCCGAGCGAGAAAGGGCCCTGCACCACGCGGAACTGGGCGCTGACCAGGGCTGCCCAACGCCGGCCAATTCTCACGAGCGTTCTGCCCAAATCGATCCCGATTTGGGCAGAACGCTCGTGAGAATTGGCCGGAAAAAGCCCGGCGAACACACTTCGGGCACCACAGGGCCGCAGGGCGGCCCCCCTCGGGGCCCTGTCCGGGACCGCGTGTCGTCGCGTTCCGGCACCGCCAGGAGGAGCTCCGGGAGGCGTGCCGCGGGGAGGCCGACGCCTCCCGCTCCTCAGCCTCCGGGGTTCCCCTCCCTGGCGCCGGCAGCTGGGGCCGGGCCAGCTCCGAAAGCCGGGCCCGGGCCCGGGCCTGCTTGCTCAGCCTTCCGTTGCCAGGGGCCTGAGCCTGGGGGCCTCCCCATGGGGAACCCTGAGTCCCGTGCCACGAGTCCCCCGACCGTCCCGGCCACAACGGCACCTTTCGCGGCTTCGTCCTAGCCGCGGAGTGAGAGACCAGTCCGTTTCCCCACAGAGGCCAGCCCCCTCCAGGGGCGCCCCGGCCGCCCGCCACGGCGGAGGCGGACGCCCGGCCACGGCGCCTCCATCCACTCTGCTCGGGGAAAACTCCCCGGCGCCGCGGCTGCCGGCCGCGCCACATCGTCGTGGCTCGTTTTCAGGGTGGCCGCGACATACCCCGAGCGAGAAAGGGCCCTGCTCCACGCGGAACTGGGCGCTGACCAGGGCTGCCCAACGACGGCCAATTCTCACGAGCGTTCTGCCCAAATTGATCCCGATTTGGGCAGAACGCTCGTGAGAATTGGCCGGAAAACGCCCGGCGAACACACTTCGGACACCACAGGGCCGCAGGGCGGCCCCCCCCGGGGCCCTGTCCGGGACCGCGTGTCGTCGCGTTCCGGCACCGCCAGGAGGAGCTCCGGGAGGCGTGCGGCGGGGAGGCCGACGCCTCCCGCTCCTCAGCCTCCGGGGGTCCCCTCCCTGGCGCCGACAGCTAGGGCCGGGCCAGCCCCGAAAGCCGGGCCCGGGCCCGGGCCTGCTTGCTCAGCCTTCCGTTGCCAGGGTCCTGAGACTGGGGGCCTCCCCATGGGGAACCCTGAGTCCCGCGCCACGAGTCACCCGACCGTCCCGGCCAAAACGGCACCTTTCGCGGCTTCGTCCTACCCGCGGAGTGAGAGACCAGTCCGTTTCCCCACAGAGGCCAGCCCCCTCCAGGGACGAACCGGCCGCCCGCCACGGCGGAGGCGGACGCCCGGCCACGGCGCCTCCATCCACTCTGCTCGGGGAAAACTCCCCGGCGCCGCGGCTGCCGGCCGCGCCCCATCGTCGCGGCTCGTTTTCCGGGTGGCCGCGACATGCCCCGAGCGAGAAGGGGCCCTGCTCCACGCGGAACTGGGCGCTGACCAGGGCTGCCCAACGCCGGCCAATTCTCACGAGCGTTCTGCCCAAATCGATCCCGATTGGGAAGAAGGCTCGTGAGAATTGGCCGGAAAACGCCCGGCGAACACACTTCGGGTACCACAAGGCCGCAGGGCGGCCCCCCCCGGGGCCCTGTCCGGGACCGCGTGTCGTCGCGTTCCGGCACCGCCAGGAGGAGCTCCGGGAGGCATGCCGCGGGGAGGCCGACGCCTCCCGCTCCTCAGCCTCCGGGGGTCCCCTCCGTGGCGCCGGCAGCTGGGGCCGGGCCAGCCCCGAAAGCCGGTCCCGGGCCCGGGCCTGCTTGCTCAGCCTTCCGTTGCCAGGGGCCTGAGCCTGGGGGCCTCCCCATGGGGAACACTGAGTCTCGCGCCACGAGTCCCCCGACCGTCCCGGCCACAACGGCACCTTTCGCGGCTTCGTCCTAGCCGCGGAGTGACAGACCAGTCCGTTTCCCCACAGAGGCCAGCCCCCTCCAGGGGCGCCCCGGCCGCCCGCCACGGCGGAGGCGGACGCCCGGCCACGGCGCCTCCATCCACTCTGCTCGGGGAAAACTCCCCGGCGCCGCGGCTGCCGGCCGCGCCCCATCGTCGCGCCTCGTTTTCCGGGTGGCCGCGACATGCCCCGAGCGAGAAAGGGCCCTGCTCCACGCGGAACTGGGCGCTGACCAGGGCTGCCCAACGCCGGCCAATTCTCACGAGCGTTCTGCCCAAATCGATCCCGATTTGGGCAGAACGCTCGTGAGAATTGGCCGGAAAACGCCCGGCGAACACACTTCGGGCACCACAGGGCCGCAGGGCCGCCCCCCCCGGGGCCCTGTCCGGGATCGCGTGTCGTCGCGTT
The DNA here is from genome assembly GCF_922984935.1 of Meles meles. Lineage (NCBI taxonomy): Eukaryota > Metazoa > Chordata > Mammalia > Carnivora > Mustelidae > Meles > Meles meles. The sequence goes on from NC_060071.1 coordinate 165,511, forward strand.
CCGGCACCGACAGGAGGAGCTCCGGGAGGCGTGCCGCGGGGAGGCCGACGCCTCCCGCTCCTCAGCCTCCGGGGGTCCCCTCCCTGGCGCCGGCAGCTGGGGCCGGGCCAGCTCCGAAAGCCGGGCCCGGGCCCGGGCCTGCTTGCTCAGCCTTCCGTTGCCAGGGGCCTGAGCCTGGGGGCCACCCCATGGGGAACCCTGAGTCCCGCGCCACGAATCCCCCGACCGTCCCGGCGACAACGGCACCTTTCGCGGCTTCGTCCTAGCCGCGGAGTGAGAGAAGAGTCCGTTTCCCCACAGAGGCCAGCCCCCTGCAGGGGCGCCCCGGCCGCCCGCCACGGCGGAGGCGGACGCCCGGCCACGGCGCCTCCATCCACTCTGCTCGGGGAAAACTCCCCGGCGCCGCGGCTGCCGGCCGCGCCCCATCGTCGCGGCTCGTTTTCCGGGTGGCCGCGACATGCCCCGAGCGAGAAAGGGCCCTGCACCACGCGGAACTGGGCGCTGACCAGGGCTGCCCAACGCCGGCCAATTCTCACGAGCGTTCTGCCCAAATCGATCCCGATTTGGGCAGAACGCTCGTGAGAATTGGCCGGAAAACGCCCGGCGAACACACGTCGGGAACCACAGGGCCGCAGGGCGGCCCCCCACGGGGCCCTGTCCGGGACCGCGTGTCGTCGCGTTCCGGCACCGCCAGGAGGAGCTCCGGGAGGCGTGCCGCGGGGAGGCCGACGCCTCCCGCTCCTCAGCCTCCGGGGGTCCCCTCCCTGGCGCCGGCAGCTGGGGCCGGGCCAGCTCCGAAAGCCGGGCCCGGGCCCGGGCCTGCTTGCTCAGCCTTCCGTTGCCAGGGGCCTGAGCCTGGGGGCCACCCCATGGGGAACCCTGAGTCCCGCGCCACGAATCCCCCGACCGTCCCGGCGACAACGGCACCTTTCGCGGCTTCGTCCTAGCCGCGGAGTGAGAGAACAGTCCGTTTCCCCACAGAGGCCAGCCCCCTCCAGGGGCGCCCCGGCCGCCCGCCACGGCGGAGGCGGACGCCCGGCCACGGCGCCTCCATCCACTCTGCTCGGGGAAAACTCCCCGGCGCCGCGGCTGCCGGCCGCGCCCCATCGTCGCGGCTCGTTTTCCGGGTGGCCGCGACATGCCCCGAGCGAGAAAGGGCCCTGCACCACGCGGAACTGGGCGCTGACCAGGGCTGCCCAACGCCGGCCAATTCTCACGAGCGTTCTGCCCAAATCGATCCCGATTTGGGCAGAACGCTCGTGAGAATTGGCCGGAAAACGCCCGGCGAACACACATCGGGAACCACAGGGCCGCAGGGCGGCCCCCCACGGGGCCCTGTCCGGGACCGCGTGTCGTCGCGTTCCGGCACCGCCAGGAGGAGCTCCGGGAGGCGTGCCGCGGGGAGGCCGACGCCTCCCGCTCCTCAGCCTCCGGGGGTCCCCTCCCTGGCGCCGGAAGCTGGGGCCGGGCCAGCTCCGAAAGCCGGGCCCGGGCCCGGGCCTGCTTGCTCAGCTTTCCGTTGCCAGGGGCCTGAGCCTGGGGGCCACCCCATGGGGAACCCTGAGTCCCGCGCCACGAGTCCCCCGACCGTCCCGGCGACAACGGCACCTTTCGCGGCTTCGTCCTAGCCGCGGAGTGAGAGAACAGTCCGTTTCCCCACAGAGGCCAGCCCCCTCCAGGGGCGCCCCGGCCGCCCGCCACGGCGGAGGCGGACGCCCGGCCACGGCGCCTCCATCCACTCTGCTCGGGGAAAACTCCCCGGCGCCGCGGCTGCCGGCCGCGCCCCATCGTCGCGGCTCGTTTTCCGGGTGGCCGCGACATGCCCCGAGCGAGAAAGGGCCCTGCTCCACGCGGAACTGGGCGCTGACCAGGGCTGCAAACGCCGGCCAATTCTCACGAGCGTTCTGCCCAAATCGATCCCGATTGGGCAGAAGGCTCGTGAGAATTGGCCGGAAAACGCCCGGGGAACACACTTCGGGCACCACAAGGCCGCAGGGCGGCCCCCCCCGGGGCCCTGTCCGGGACCGCGTGTCGTCGCGTTCCGGCACCGCCAGGAGGAGCTCCGGGAGGCGTGCTGCGGGGAGGCCGACGCCTCCCGCTCCTCAGCCTCCGGGGGTCCCCTCCGTGGCGCCGGCAGCTGGGGCCGGGCCAGCCCCGAAAGCCGGTCCCGGGCCCGGGCCTGCTTGCTCAGCCTTCCGTTTCCAGGGGCCTGAGCCTGGGGGCCTCCCCATGGGGAACCCTGAGTCTCGCGCCACGAGTCCCCCGACCGTCCCGGCCACAACGGCACCTTTCGCGGCTTCGTCCTAGCCGCGGAGTGAGAGACCAGTCCGTTTCCCCACAGAGGCCAGCCCCCTCCAGGGGCGCCCCGGCCGCCCGCCACGGCGGAGGCGGACGCCCGGCCACGGCGCCTCCATCCACTCTGCACGGGGAAAACTCCCCGGCGCCGTGGCTGCCGGCCGCGCCCCATCGTCGCGGCTCGTTTTCCGGGTGGCCGCGACATGCCCCGAGCGAGAAAGGGCCCTGCTCCACGCGGAACTGGGCGCTGACCAGGGCTGCCCAACGCCGGCCAATTCTCACGAGCGTTCTGCCCAAATCGATCCCGATTTGGGCAGAACGCTCGTGAGAATTGGCCGGAAAACGCCCGGCGAACACACTTCGGGCACCACAGGGCCGCAGGGCGGCCCCCCCCGGGGCCCTGTCCGGGATCGCGTGTCGTCGCGTTCCGGCACCGCCAGGAGGAGCTCCGGGAGGCGTGCCGCGGGGAGGCCGACGCCTCCCGCTCCTCAGCCTCCGGGGGTCCCCTCCCTGGCGCCGACAGCTGGGGCCGGGCCAGCCCCGAAATCCGGGCCCGGCCCGCGCCTGCTTGCTCAGCCTTCCGTTGCCAGGGGCTTGAGCCTGGGGGCCTCCCCATGGGGAACCCTGAGTCCCGTGCCACGAGTCCCCCGACCGTCCCGGCCACAACGGCACCTTTCGCGGCTTCGTCCTAGCCGCGGAGTGAGAGACCAGTCCGTTTCCCCACAGAGGCCAGCCCCCTCCAGGGGCGCCCCGGCCGCCCGCCACGGCGGAGGCGGACGCCCGGCCACGGCGCCTCCATCCACTCTGCTCGGGGAAAACTCCCCGGCGCCGCGGCTGCCGGCCGCGCCCCATCGTCGCGGCTCGTTTTCCGGGTGGCCGCGACATGCCCCGAGCGAGAAAGGGCCCTGCTCCACGCGGAACTGGGCGCTGACCAGGGCTGCCCAACGACGGCCAATTCTCACGAGCGTTCTGCCCAAATCGATCCCGATTTGGGCAGAACGCTCGTGAGAATTGGCCGGACAACGCCCGGCGAACACACTTCGGGCACCACAGGGCCGCAGGGCGGCCCCCCCGGGGCCCTGTCCGGGACCGCGTGTCGTCGCGTTCCGGCACCGCCAGGAGGAGCTCCGGGAGGCGTGCCGCGGTGAGGCCGACGCCTCCCGCTCCTCAGCCTCCGGGGGTCCCCTCCCTGGCGACGACAGCTGGGGCCGGGCCAGCCCCGAAAGCCGGGCCCGGGCCCGGGCCTGCTTGCTCAGCCTTCCGTTGCCAGGGGCCTGAGCCTGGGGGCCTCCCCATGGGGAACCCTGAGTCCCGCGCCACGAGTCCCCCGACCGTCCCGGCCACAACGGCACCTTTCGCGGCTTCGTCCAAGCCGCGGAGTGAGAGACCAGTCTGTTTCCCCACAGAGGCCAGCCCCCTCCAGGGGCGCCCCGGCCGCCCGCCACGGCGGTGGCGGACGCCCGGCCACGGCGCCTCCATCCACTCTGCTCGGGGAAAACTCCCCGGCGCCGCGGCTGCCGGCCGCGCCCCATCGTCGTGGCTCGTTTTCCGGGTGGCCGCGACATGCCCCGAGCGAGAAAGGGCCCTGCTCCACGCGGAACTGGGCGCTGACCAGGGCTGCCCAACGCCGGCCAATTCTCACGAGCGTTCTGCCCAAATCGATCCCGATTTGGGCAGAACGCTCGTGAGAATTGGCCGGAAAATGCCCGGCGAACACACTTCGGGCACCACAGGGCCGCAGGGCGGCCCCCCCCGGGGCCCTGTCCGGGATCGCGTGTCGTCGCGTTCCGGCACCGACAGGAGGAGCTCCGGGAGGCGTGCCGCGGGGAGGCCGACGCCTCCCGCTCCTCAGCCTCCGGGGGTCCCCTCCCTGGCGCCGGCACCTGGGGCAGGGCCAGCCCCGAAAGCCGGGCCCGGGCCCGGGCCTGCTTGCTCAGCTTTCCGTTGCCAGGGGCCTGAGCCTGGGGGCCACCCCATGGGGAACACTGAGTCCCGCGCCACGAGTCCCCCGACCGTCCCGGCCACAACGGCACCTTTCGCGGCTTCGTCCTAGCCGCGGAGTGAGAGACCAGTCCGTTTCCCCACAGAGGCCAGCCCCCTCCAGGGGCGCCCCGGCCGCCCGCCACGGCGGAGGCGGACGCCCGGCCACGGCGCCTCCATCCACTCTGCTCGGGGAAAACTCCCCGGCGCCGCGGCTGCCGGCCGCGCCCCATCGTCGCGGCTCGTTTTCCGGGTGGCCGCGACATGCCCCGAGCGAGAAAGGGCCCTGCTCCACGCGGAACTGGGCGCTGACCAGGGCTGCCCAACGCCGGCCAATTCTCACGAGCGTTCTGCCCAAATCGATCCCGATTGGGCAGAAGGCTCGTGAGAATTGGCCGGAAAACGCCCGGCGAACACACTTCGGGTACCACAAGGCCGCAGGGCGGCCCCCCCGGGGCCTTGTCCGGGACCGCGTGTCGTCGCGTTCCGGCACCGCCAGGAGGAGCTCCGGGAGGCGTGCCGCGGGGAAGCCGACGCCTCCCGCTCCTCAGCCTCCGGGGGTCCCCTCCGTGGCGCCGGCAGCTGGGGCCGGGCCAGCCCCGAAAGCCGGTCCCGGGCCCGGGCCTGCTTGCTCAGCCTTCCGTTGCCAGGGGCCTGAGCCTGGGGGCCTCCCCATGGGGAACACTGAGTCTCGCGCCACGAGTCCCCCGACCGTCCCGGCCACAACGGCAAGTTTCGCGGCTTCGTCCTAGCCGCGGAGTGAGAGACCAGTCCGTTTCCCCACAGAGGCCAGCCCCCTCCAGGGGCGCCCCGGCCGCCCGCCACGGCGGAGGCGGACGCCCGGCCACGGCGCCTCCATCCACTCTGCTCGGGGAAAACTCCCCGGCGCCGCGGCTGCCGGCCGCGCCCCATCGTCGCGGCTCGTTTTCCGGGTGGCCGCGACATGCCCCGAGCGAGAAAGGGCCCTGCTCCACGCGGAACTGGGCGCTGACCAGGGCTGCCCAACGCCGGCCAATTCTCACGAGCGTTCTGCCCAAATCGATCCCGATTTGGGCAGAACGCTCGTGAGAATTGGCCGGAAAACGCCCGGCGAACACACTTCGGGAACCACAGGGCCGCAGGGCCGCCCCCCCCGGGGCCCTGTCCGGGATCGCGTGTCGTCGCGTTCCGGCACCGACAGGAGGAGCTCCGGGAGGCGTGCCGCGGGGAGGCCGACGCCTCCCGCTCCTCAGCCTCCGGGGGTCCCCTCCCTGGCGCCGGCAGCTGGGGCCGGGCCAGCTCCGAAAGCCGGGCCCGGGCCCGGGCCTGCTTGCTCAGCCTTCCGTTGCCAGGGGCCTGAGCCTGGGGGCCACCCCATGGGGAACCCTGAGTCCCGCGCCACGAATCCTCCGACCGTCCCGGCGACAACGGCACCTTTCGCGGCTTCGTCCTAGCCGCGGAGTGAGAGAACAGTCCGTTTCCCCACAGAGGCCAGCCCCCTCCAGGGGCGCCCCGGCCGCCCGCCACGGCGGAGGCGGACGCCCGGCCACGGCGCCTCCATCCACTCTGCTCGGGGAAAACTCCCCGGCGCCGCGGCTGCCGGCCGCGCCCCATCGTCGCGGCTCGTTTTCCGGGTGGCCGCGACATGCCCCGAGCGAGAAAGGGCCCTGCACCACGCGGAACTGGGCGCTGACCAGGGCTGCCCAACGCCGGCAATTCTCACGAGCGTTCTGCCCAAATCGATCCCGATTTGGGCAGAACGCTCGTGAGAATTGGCCGGAAAAAGCCCGGCGAACACACTTCGGGCACCACAGGGCCGCAGGGCGGCCCCCCACGGGGCCCTGTCCGGGACCGCGTGTCGTCGCGTTCCGGCACCGCCAGGAGGAGCTCCGGGAGGCGTGCCGCGGGGAGGCCGACGCCTCCCGCTCCTCAGCCTCCGGGGGTCCCCTCCCTGGCGCCGACAGCTAGGGCCGGGCCAGCCCCGAAAGCCGGGCCCGGGCCCGGGCCTGCTTGCTCAGCCTTCCGTTGCCAGGGTCCTGAGACTGGGGGCCTCCCCATGGGGAACCCTGAGTCCCGCGCCACGAGTCCCCCGACCGTCCCGGCCAAAACGGCACCTTTCGCGGCTTCGTCCTACCCGCGGAGTGAGAGACCAGTCCGTTTCCCCACAGAGGCCAGCCCCCTCCAGGGGCGAACCGGCCGCCCGCCACGGCGGAGGCGGACGCCCGGCCACGGCGCCTCCATCCACTCTGCTCGGGGAAAACTCCCCGGCGCCGCGGCTGCCGGCCGCGCCCCATCGTCGCGGCTCGTTTTCCGGGTGGCCGCGACATGCCCCGAGCGAGAAAGGGCCCTGCTCCACGCGGAACTGGGCGCTGACCAGGGCTGCCCAACGCCGGCCAATTCTCACGAGCGTTCTGCCCAAATCGATCCCGATTGGGCAGAAGGCTCGTGAGAATTGGCCGGAAAACGCCCGGCGAACACACTTCGGGTACCACAAGGCCGCAGGGCGGCCCCCCCGGGGCCTTGTCCGGGACCGCGTGTCGTCGCGTTCCGGCACCGCCAGGAGGAGCTCCGGGGGGCGTGCCGCGGGGAGGCCGACGCCTCCCGCTCCTCAGCCTCCGGGGGTCCCCTCCGTGGCGCCGGCAGCTGGGGCCGGGCCAGCCCCGAAAGCCGGTCCCGGGCCCGGGCCTGCTTGCTCAGCCTTCCGTTGCCAGGGGCCTGAGCCTGGGGGCCTCCCCATGGGGAACACTGAGTCTCGCGCCACGAGTCCCCCGACCGTCCCGGCCACAACGGCAAGTTTCGCGGCTTCGTCCTAGCCGCGGAGTGAGAGACCAGTCCGTTTCCCCACAGAGGCCAGCCCCCTCCAGGGGCGCCCCGGCCGCCCGCCACGGCGGAGGCGGACGCCCGGCCACGGCGCCTCCATCCACTCTGCTCGGGGAAAACTCCCCGGCGCCGCGGCTGCCGGCCGCGCCCCATCGTCGCGGCTCGTTTTCCGGGTGGCCGCGACATGCCCCGAGCGAGAAAGGGCCCTGCTCCACGCGGAACTGGGCGCTGACCAGGGCTGCCCAACGCCGGCCAATTCTCACGAGCGTTCTGCCCAAATCGATCCCGATTTGGGCAGAACGCTCGTGAGAATTGGCCGGAAAATGCCCGGCGAACACACTTCGGGCACCACAGGGCCGCAGGGCGGCCCCCCCCGGGGCCCTGTCCGGGATCGCGTGTCGTCGCGTTCCGGCACCGACAGGAGGAGCTCCGGGAGGCGTGCCGCGGGGAGGCCGACGCCTCCCGCTCCTCAGCCTCCGGGGGTCCCCTCCCTGGCGCCGGCACCTGGGGCAGGGCCAGCCCCGAAAGCCGGGCCCGGGCCCGGGCCTGCTTGCTCAGCTTTCCGTTGCCAGGGGCCTGAGCCTGGGGGCCACCCCATGGGGAACACTGAGTCCCGCGCCACGAGTCCCCCGACCGTCCCGGCCACAACGGCACCTTTCGCGGCTTCGTCCTAGCCGCGGAGTGAGAGACCAGTCCGTTTCCCCACAGAGGCCAGCCCCCTCCAGGGGCGCCCCGGCCGCCCGCCACGGCGGAGGCGGACGCCCGGCCACGGCGCCTCCATCCACTCTGCTCGGGGAAAACTCCCCGGCGCCGCGGCTGCCGGCCGCGCCCCATCGTCGCGGCTCGTTTTCCGGGTGGCCGCGACATGCCCCGAGCGAGAAAGGGCCCTGCTCCACGCGGAACTGGGCGCTGACCAGGGCTGCCCAACGCCGGCCAATTCTCACGAGCGTTCTGCCCAAATCGATCCCGATTGGGCAGAAGGCTCGTGAGAATTGGCCGGAAAACGCCCGGCGAACACACTTCGGGTACCACAAGGCCGCAGGGCGGCCCCCCCGGGGCCTTGTCCGGGACCGCGTGTCGTCGCGTTCCGGCACCGCCAGGAGGAGCTCCGGGAGGCGTGCCGCGGGGAAGCCGACGCCTCCCGCTCCTCAGCCTCCGGGGGTCCCCTCCGTGGCGCCGGCAGCTGGGGCCGGGCCAGCCCCGAAAGCCGGTCCCGGGCCCGGGCCTGCTTGCTCAGCCTTCCGTTGCCAGGGGCCTGAGCCTGGGGGCCTCCCCATGGGGAACACTGAGTCTCGCGCCACGAGTCCCCCGACCGTCCCGGCCACAACGGCAAGTTTCGCGGCTTCGTCCTAGCCGCGGAGTGAGAGACCAGTCCGTTTCCCCACAGAGGCCAGCCCCCTCCAGGGGCGCCCCGGCCGCCCGCCACGGCGGAGGCGGACGCCCGGCCACGGCGCCTCCATCCACTCTGCTCGGGGAAAACTCCCCGGCGCCGCGGCTGCCGGCCGCGCCCCATCGTCGCGGCTCGTTTTCCGGGTGGCCGCGACATGCCCCGAGCGAGAAAGGGCCCTGCTCCACGCGGAACTGGGCGCTGACCAGGGCTGCCCAACGCCGGCCAATTCTCACGAGCGTTCTGCCCAAATCGATCCCGATTTGGGCAGAACGCTCGTGAGAATTGGCCGGAAAACGCCCGGCGAACACACTTCGGGAACCACAGGGCCGCAGGGCCGCCCCCCCCGGGGCCCTGTCCGGGATCGCGTGTCGTCGCGTTCCGGCACCGACAGGAGGAGCTCCGGGAGGCGTGCCGCGGGGAGGCCGACGCCTCCCGCTCCTCAGCCTCCGGGGGTCCCCTCCCTGGCGCCGGCAGCTGGGGCCGGGCCAGCTCCGAAAGCCGGGCCCGGGCCCGGGCCTGCTTGCTCAGCCTTCCGTTGCCAGGGGCCTGAGCCTGGGGGCCACCCCATGGGGAACCCTGAGTCCCGCGCCACGAATCCTCCGACCGTCCCGGCGACAACGGCACCTTTCGCGGCTTCGTCCTAGCCGCGGAGTGAGAGAACAGTCCGTTTCCCCACAGAGGCCAGCCCCCTCCAGGGGCGCCCCGGCCGCCCGCCACGGCGGAGGCGGACGCCCGGCCACGGCGCCTCCATCCACTCTGCTCGGGGAAAACTCCCCGGCGCCGCGGCTGCCGGCCGCGCCCCATCGTCGCGGCTCGTTTTCCGGGTGGCCGCGACATGCCCCGAGCGAGAAAGGGCCCTGCACCACGCGGAACTGGGCGCTGACCAGGGCTGCCCAACGCCGGCCAATTCTCACGAGCGTTCTGCCCAAATCGATCCCGATTTGGGCAGAACGCTCGTGAGAATTGGCCGGAAAAAGCCCGGCGAACACACTTCGGGCACCACAGGGCCGCAGGGCGGCCCCCCACGGGGCCCTGTCCGGGACCGCGTGTCGTCGCGTTCCGGCACCGCCAGGAGGAGCTCCGGGAGGCGTGCCGCGGGGAGGCCGACGCCTCCCGCTCCTCAGCCTCCGGGGGTCCCCTCCCTGGCGCCGACAGCTAGGGCCGGGCCAGCCCCGAAAGCCGGGCCCGGGCCCGGGCCTGCTTGCTCAGCCTTCCGTTGCCAGGGTCCTGAGACTGGGGGCCTCCCCATGGGGAACCCTGAGTCCCGCGCCACGAGTCCCCCGACCGTCCCGGCCAAAACGGCACCTTTCGCGGCTTCGTCCTACCCGCGGAGTGAGAGACCAGTCCGTTTCCCCACAGAGGCCAGCCCCCTCCAGGGGCGAACCGGCCGCCCGCCACGGCGGAGGCGGACGCCCGGCCACGGCGCCTCCATCCACTCTGCTCGGGGAAAACTCCCCGGCGCCGCGGCTGCCGGCCGCGCCCCATCGTCGCGGCTCGTTTTCCGGGTGGCCGCGACATGCCCCGAGCGAGAAAGGGCCCTGCTCCACGCGGAACTGGGCGCTGACCAGGGCTGCCCAACGCCGGCCAATTCTCACGAGCGTTCTGCCCAAATCGATCCCGATTGGGCAGAAGGCTCGTGAGAATTGGCCGGAAAACGCCCGGCGAACACACTTCGGGTACCACAAGGCCGCAGGGCGGCCCCCCCGGGGCCTTGTCCGGGACCGCGTGTCGTCGCGTTCCGGCACCGCCAGGAGGAGCTCCGGGGGGCGTGCCGCGGGGAGGCCGACGCCTCCCGCTCCTCAGCCTCCGGGGGTCCCCTCCGTGGCGCCGGCAGCTGGGGCCGGGCCAGCCCCGAAAGCCGGTCCCGGGCCCGGGCCTGCTTGCTCAGCCTTCCGTTGCCAGGGGCCTGAGCCTGGGGGCCTCCCCATGGGGAACACTGAGTCTCGCGCCACGAGTCCCCCGACCGTCCCGGCCACAACGGCAAGTTTCGCGGCTTCGTCCTAGCCGCGGAGTGAGAGACCAGTCCGTTTCCCCACAGAGGCCAGCCCCCTCCAGGGGCGCCCCGGCCGCCCGCCACGGCGGAGGCGGACGCCCGGCCACGGCGCCTCCATCCACTCTGCTCGGGGAAAACTCCCCGGCGCCGCGGCTGCCGGCCGCGCCCCATCGTCGCGGCTCGTTTTCCGGGTGGCCGCGACATGCCCCGAGCGAGAAAGGGCCCTGCTCCACGCGGAACTGGGCGCTGACCAGGGCTGCCCAACGCCGGCCAATTCTCACGAGCGTTCTGCCCAAATCGATCCCGATTTGGGCAGAACGCTCGTGAGAATTGGCCGGAAAACGCCCGGCGAACACACTTCGGGAACCACAGGGCCGCAGGGCCGCCCCCCCCGGGGCCCTGTCCGGGATCGCGTGTCGTCGCGTTCCGGCACCGACAGGAGGAGCTCCGGGAGGCGTGCCGCGGGGAGGCCGACGCCTCCCGCTCCTCAGCCTCCGGGGGTCCCCTCCCTGGCGCCGGCAGCTGGGGCCGGGCCAGCTCCGAAAGCCGGGCCCGGGCCCGGGCCTGCTTGCTCAGCCTTCCGTTGCCAGGGGCCTGAGCCTGGGGGCCACCCCATGGGGAACCCTGAGTCCCGCGCCACGAATCCTCCGACCGTCCCGGCGACAACGGCACCTTTCGCGGCTTCGTCCTAGCCGCGGAGTGAGAGAACAGTCCGTTTCCCCACAGAGGCCAGCCCCCTCCAGGGGCGCCCCGGCCGCCCGCCACGGCGGAGGCGGACGCCCGGCCACGGCGCCTCCATCCACTCTGCTCGGGGAAAACTCACCGGCGCCGCGGCTGCCGGCCGCGCCCCATCGTCGCGGCTCGTTTTCCGGGTGGCCGCGACATGCCCCGAGCGAGAAAGGGCCCTGCACCACGCGGAACTGGGCGCTGACCAGGGCTGCCCAACGCCGGCCAATTCTCACGAGCGTTCTGCCCAAATCGATCCCGATTTGGGCAGAACGCTCGTGAGAATTGGCCGGAAAAAGCCCGGCGAACACACTTCGGGCACCACAGGGCCGCAGGGCGGCCCCCCCCGGGGCCCTGTCCGGGACCGCGTGTCGTCGCGTTCCGGCACCGCCAGGAGGAGCTCCGGGAGGCGTGCGGCGGGGAGGCCGACGCCTCCCGCTCCTCAGCCTCCGGGGGTCCCCTCCCTGGCGCCGACAGCTAGGGCCGGGCCAGCCCCGAAAGCCGGGCCCGGGCCCGGGCCTGCATGCTCAGCCTTCCGTTGCCAGGGTCCTGAGACTGGGGGCCTCCCCATGGGGAACCCTGAGTCCCGCGCCACGAGTCACCCGACCGTCCCGGCCAAAACGGCACCTTTCGCGGCTTCGTCCTACCCGCGGAGTGAGAGACCAGTCCGTTTCCCCACAGAGGCCAGCCCCCTCCAGGGACGAACCGGCCGCCCGCCACGGCGGAGGCGGACGCCCGGCCACGGCGCCTCCATCCACTCTGCTCGGGGAAAACTCCCCGGCGCCGCGGCTGCCGGCCGCGCCCCATCGTCGCGGCTCGTTTTCCGGGTGGCCGCGACATGCCCCGAGCGAGAAGGGGCCCTGCTCCACGCGGAACTGGGCGCTGACCAGGGCTGCCCAACGCCGGCCAATTCTCACGAGCGTTCTGCCCAAATCGATCCCGATTGGGAAGAAGGCTCGTGAGAATTGGCCGGAAAACGCCCGGCGAACACACTTCGGGTACCACAAGGCCGCAGGGCGGCCCGCCCCGGGGCCCTGTCCGGGACCGCGTGTCGTCGCGTTCCGGCACCGCCAGGAGGAGCTCCGGGAGGCATGCCGCGGGGAGGCCGACGCCTCCCGCTCCTCAGCCTCCGGGGGTCCCCTCCGTGGCGCCGGCAGCTGGGGCCGGGCCAGCCCCGAAAGCCGGTCCCGGGCCCGGGCCTGCTTGCTCAGCCTTCCGTTGCCAGGGGCCTGAGCCTGGGGGCCTCCCCATGGGGAACACTGAGTCTCGCGCCACCAGTCCCCCGACCGTCCCGGCCACAACGGCACCTTTCGCGGCTTCGTCCTAGCCGCGGAGTGACAGACCAGTCCGTTTCCCCACAGAGGCCAGCCCCCTCCAGGGGCGCCCCGGCCGCCCGCCACGGCGGAGGCGGACGCCCGGCCACGGCGCCTCCATCCACTCTGCTCGGGGAAAACTCCCCGGCGCCGCGGCTGCCGGCCGCGCCCCATCGTCGCGCCTCGTTTTCCGGGTGGCCGCGACATGCCCCGAGCGAGAAAGGGCCCTGCTCCACGCGGAACTGGGCGCTGACCAGGGCTGCCCAACGCCGGCCAATTCTCACGAGCGTTCTGCCCAAATCGATCCCGATTTGGGCAGAACGCTCGTGAGAATTGGCCGGAAAACGCCCGGCGAACACACTTCGGGCACCACAGGGCCGCAGGGCCGCCCCCCCCCGGGGCCCTGTCCGGGATCGCGTGTCGTCGCGTTCCGGCACCGACAGGAGGAGCTCCGGGAGGCGTGCCGCGGGGAGGCCGACGCCTCCCGCTCCTCAGCCTCCGGGGGTCCCCTCCCTGGCGCCGGCAGCTGGGGCCGGGCCAGCTCCGAAAGCCGGGCCCGGGCCCGGGCCTGCTTGCTCAGCCTTCCGTTGCCAGGGGCCTGAGCCTGGGGGCCACCCCATGGGGAACCCTGAGTCCCGCGCCACGAATCCCCCGACCGTCCCGGCGACAACGGCACCTTTCGCGGCTTCGTCCTAGCCGCGGAGTGAGAGAAGAGTCCGTTTCCCCACAGAGGCCAGCCCCCTGCAGGGGCGCCCCGGCCGCCCGCCACGGCGGAGGCGGACGCCCGGCCACGGCGCCTCCATCCACTCTGCTCGGGGAAAACTCCCCGGCGCCGCGGCTGCCGGCCGCGCCCCATCGTCGCGGCTCGTTTTCCGGGTGGCCGCGACATGCCCCGAGCGAGAAAGGGCCCTGCACCACGCGGAACTGGGCGCTGACCAGGGCTGCCCAACGCCGGCCAATTCTCACGAGCGTTCTGCCCAAATCGATCCCGATTTGGGCAGAACGCTCGTGAGAATTGGCCGGAAAACGCCCGGCGAACACACGTCGGGAACCACAGGGCCGCAGGGCGGCCCCCCACGGGGCCCTGTCCGGGACCGCGTGTCGTCGCGTTCCGGCACCGCCAGGAGGAGCTCCGGGAGGCGTGCCGCGGGGAGGCCGACGCCTCCCGCTCCTCAGCCTCCGGGGGTCCCCTCCCTGGCGCCGGAAGCTGGGGCCGGGCCAGCTCCGAAAGCCGGGCCCGGGCCCGGGCCTGCTTGCTCAGCCTTCCGTTGCCAGGGGCCTGAGCCTGGGGGCCACCCCATGGGGAACCCTGAGTCCCGCGCCACGAGTCCCCCGACCGTCCCGGCGACAACGGCACCTTTCGCGGCTTCGTCCTAGCCGCGGAGTGAGAGAACAGTCCGTTTCCCCACAGAGGCCAGCCCCCTCCAGGGGCGCCCCGGCCGCCCGCCACGGCGGAGGCGGACGCCCGGCCACGGCGCCTCCATCCACTCTGCTCGGGGAAAACTCCCCGGCGCCGCGGCTGCCGGCCGCGCCCCATCGTCGCGGCTCGTTTTCCGGGTGGCCGCGACATGCCCCGAGCGAGAAAGGGCCCTGCTCCACGCGGAACTGGGCGCTGACCAGGGCTGCAAACGCCGGCCAATTCTCACGAGCGTTCTGCCCAAATCGATCCCGATTGAGCAGAAGGCTCGTGAGAATTGGCCGGAAAACGCCCGGGGAACACACTTCGGGCACCACAAGGCCGCAGGGCGGCCCCCCCCGGGGCCCTGTCCGGGACCGCGTGTCGTCGCGTTCCGGCACCGCCAGGAGGAGCTCCGGGAGGCGTGCCGCGGGGAGGCCGACGCCTCCCGCTCCTCAGCCTCCGGGGGTCCCCTCCGTGGCGCCGGCAGCTGGGGCCGGGCCAGCCCCGAAAGCCGGTCCCGGGCCCGGGCCTGCTTGCTCAGCCTTCCGTTTCCAGGGGCCTGAGCCTGGGGGCCTCCCCATGGGGAACCCTGAGTCTCGCGCCACGAGTCCCCCGACCGTCCCGGCCACAACGGCACCTTTCGCGGCTTCGTCCTAGCCGCGGAGTGAGAGACCAGTCCGTTTCCCCACAGAGGCCAGCCCCCTCCAGGGGCGCCCCGGCCGCCCGCCACGGCGGAGGCGGACGCCCGGCCACGGCGCCTCCATCCACTCTGCACGGGGAAAACTCCCCGGCGCCATGGCTGCCGGCCGCGCCCCATCGTCGCGGCTCGTTTTCCGGGTGGCCGCGACATGCCCCGAGCGAGAAAGGGCCCTGCTCCACGCGGAACTGGGCGCTGACCAGGGCTGCCCAACGCCGGCCAATTCTCACGAGCGTTCTGCCCAAATCGATCCCGATTTGGGCAGAACGCTCGTGAGAATTGGCCGGAAAACGCCCGGCGAACACACTTCGGGCACCACAGGGCCGCAGGGCGGCCCCCCCCCGGGGCCCTGTCCGGGATCGCGTGTCGTCGCGTTCCGGCACCGCCAGGAGGAGCTCCGGGAGGCGTGCCGCGGGGAGGCCGACGCCTCCCGCTCCTCAGCCTCCGGGGGTCCCCTCCCTGGCGCCGACAGCTGGGGCCGGGCCAGCCCCGAAATCCGGGCCCGGCCCGCGCCTGCTTGCTCAGCCTTCCGTTGCCAGGGGCTTGAGCCTGGGGGCCTCCCCATGGGGAACCCTGAGTCCCGTGCCACGAGTCCCCCGACCGTCCCGGCCACAACGGCACCTTTCGCGGCTTCGTCCTAGCCGCGGAGTGAGAGACCAGTCCGTTTCCCCACAGAGGCCAGCCCCCTCCAGGGGCGCCCCGGCCGCCCGCCACGGCGGAGGCGGACGCCCGGCCACGGCGCCTCCATCCACTCTGCTCGGGGAAAACTCCCCGGCGCCGCGGCTGCCGGCCGCGCCCCATCGTCGCGGCTCGTTTTCCGGGTGGCCGCGACATGCCCCGAGCGAGAAAGGGCCCTGCTCCACGCGGAACTGGGCGCTGACCAGGGCTGCCCAACGACGGCCAATTCTCACGAGCGTTCTGCCCAAATCGATCCCGATTTGGGCAGAACGCTCGTGAGAATTGGCCGGACAACGCCCGGCGAACACACTTCGGGCACCACAGGGCCGCAGGGCGGCCCCCCCGGGGCCCTGTCCGGGACCGCGTGTCGTCGCGTTCCGGCACCGCCAGGAGGAGCTCCGGGAGGCGTGCCGCGGTGAGGCCGACGCCTCCCGCTCCTCAGCCTCCGGGGGTCCCCTCCCTGGCGACGACAGCTGGGGCCGGGCCAGCCCCGAAAGCCGGGCCCGGGCCCGGGCCTGCTTGCTCAGCCTTCCGTTGCCAGGGGCCTGAGCCTGGGGGCCTCCCCATGGGGAACCCTGAGTCCCGCGCCACGAGTCCCCCGACCGTCCCGGCCACAACGGCACCTTTCGCGGCTTCGTCCAAGCCGCGGAGTGAGAGACCAGTCTGTTTCCCCACAGAGGCCAGCCCCCTCCAGGGGCGCCCCGGCCGCCCGCCACGGCGGTGGCGGACGCCCGGCCACGGCGCCTCCATCCACTCTGCTCGGGGAAAACTCCCCGGCGCCGCGGCTGCCGGCCGCGCCCCATCGTCGCGGCTCGTTTTCCGGGTGGCCGCGACATGCCCCGAGCGAGAAAGGGCCCTGCTCCACGCGGAACTGGGCGCTGACCAGGGCTGCCCAACGCCGGCCAATTCTCACGAGCGTTCTGCCCAAATCGATCCCGATTTGGGCAGAACGCTCGTGAGAATTGGCCGGAAAATGCCCGGCGAACACACTTCGGGCACCACAGGGCCGCAGGGCGGCCCCCCCCGGGGCCCTGTCCGGGATCGCGTGTCGTCGCGTTCCGGCACCGACAGGAGGAGCTCCGGGAGGCGTGCCGCGGGGAGGCCGACGCCTCCCGCTCCTCAGCCTCCGGGGGTCCCCTCCCTGGCGCCGGCACCTGGGGCAGGGCCAGCCCCGAAAGCCGGGCCCGGGCCCGGGCCTGCTTGCTCAGCTTTCCGTTGCCAGGGGCCTGAGCCTGGGGGCCACCCCATGGGGAACACTGAGTCCCGCGCCACGAGTCCCCCGACCGTCCCGGCCACAACGGCACCTTTCGCGGCTTCGTCCTAGCCGCGGAGTGAGAGACCAGTCCGTTTCCCCACAGAGGCCAGCCCCCTCCAGGGGCGCCCCGGCCGCCCGCCACGGCGGAGGCGGACGCCCGGCCACGGCGCCTCCATCCACTCTGCTCGGGGAAAACTCCCCGGCGCCGCGGCTGCCGGCCGCGCCCCATCGTCGCGGCTCGTTTTCCGGGTGGCCGCGACATGCCCCGAGCGAGAAAGGGCCCTGCTCCACGCGGAACTTGGCGCTGACCAGGGCTGCCCAACGCCGGCCAATTCTCACGAGCGTTCTGCCCAAATCGATCCCGATTTGGGCAGAACGCTCGTGAGAATTGGCCGGAAAACGCCCGGCGAACACACTTCGGGCACCACAGGACCGCAGGGCGGCCCCCCCCGGGGCCCTGTCCGGGACCGCGTGTCGTCGCGTCCCGGCACCGCCAGGAGGAGCTCCGGGAGGCGTGCCGCGGGGAGGCCGACGCCTCCCGCTCCTCAGCCTCAGGGAGTCCCCTCCCTGGCGCCGCAGCTGGGGCCGGGCCAGCCCCGAAGCCGGGCCCGGGCCCGGGCCTGCTTGCTCAGCCTTCCGTTGCCAGGGGCCTGAGCCTGGGGGACTCCCCATGGGGAAGCCTGAGTCCCGCGCCACGAGTCCCCCGACCGTCCCGGCCACAACGGCACCTTTCGCGGCTTCGTAGTAGCCGCGGAGTGAGAGACCAGTCCGTTTCCCCACAGAGGCCAGCCCCCTCCAGGGGCGCCCCGGCCGCCCGCCACGGCGGAGGCGGACGCCCGGCCACGGCGCCTCCATCCACTCTGCTCAGGGAAAACTCCCCGGCGCCGCGGCTGCCGGCCGCGCCCCATCGTCGCGGCTCGTTTTCCGGGTGGCCGCGACATGCCCCGAGCGAGAAAGGGCCCTGCTCCACGCGGAACTGGGTGCTGACCAGGGCTGCCCAACGCCGGCCAATTCTCACGAGCGTTCTGCCCAAATCGGGATCGATTTGGGCAGAACGCTCGAGAGAATTGGCCGGAAAAGGCCCGGCGAACAGACTTCGGGCACCACAGGGCCGCAGGGCGGCCCCCCCCCGGGGCCCTGTCCGGGATCGCGTGTCGTCGCGTTCCGGCACAGCCAGGAGGAGCTCCGGGAGGCGTGCCGCGGGGAGGCCGACGCCTCCCGCTCCTCAGCCTCCGGGGGTCCCCTCCCTGGCGCCGGTAGCTGGGGCCGGGCCAGCCCCGAAAGCCGGGCCCGGGCCCGGGCCTGCTTGCTCAGCCTTCCGTTGCCAGAGGCCTGAGCCTGGGGGCCTCCCCATGGGGAACCCTGAGTCCCACGCCACGAGTCCCCCGACCTTCCCGGCGACAACGGCACCTTTCGCGGCTTCATCCTAGCCGCGGAGTGAGAGACCAGTCCGTTTCCCCAAAGAGGCCAGCCCCCTCCAGGGGCGCCCCGGCCGCCCGCCACGGCGGAGGCGGACGCCCGGCCATGGCGCCTCCATCCACTCTGCTCGGGGAAAACTCCCCGGCGCCGCGGCTGCCGGCCGCGCCCCATCGTCGCGGCTCGTTTTCCGGGTGGCCGCGACATGCCCCGAGCGTGAAAGGGCCCTGCTCGACGCGGAACTGGGCGCTGACCAGGGCTGCCCAACGCCGGCCAATTCTCACGAGCGTTCTGCCCAAATCGATCCCGATTTGGGCAGAACGCTCGTGAGAATTGGCCGGAAAACGCCCGGCGAACACACTTCGGGCACCACAGGGCCGCAGGCGACCCACCCGGGGCCCTGTCCGGGATCGCGTGTCGTCGCGTTCCGGCACCGCCAGGAGGAGCTCCGGGAGGCGTGCCGCGGGGAGGCCGACGCCCCCCGCTCCTCAGCCTCCAGGGGTCCCCTCCCTGGCGCCGGCAGCTGGGGCCCGGCCAGCCCCGAAAACCGGGCCCGGGCCCGGGCCTGCTTGCTCAGCCTTCCGTTGCCAGGGTCCTGAGCCTGGGGGCCTCCCCATGGGGAACCCTGGGCCCCGCGCCACGAGTCCCCCGACCGTCCCGGCGACAACGGCACCTTTCGCGGCTTCGTCCTAGCCGCGGAGTGAGAGACCAGTCCGTTTCCCCACAGAGGCCAGCCCCCTCCAGGGGCGACCCGGCCGCCCGCCACGGCGGAGGAGGATGCCCGGCCACGGCGCCTCCATCCACTCTGCTCGGGGAAAACTCCCCGGCGCCACAGCTGCCGGCCGCGCCCCATCGTCGCGGCTCGTTTTCCGGGTGGCCGCGACATGCCCCCGAGCGAGAAAGGGCCCTGCTCCACGCGGAACTGGGCGCTGACCAGGGCTGCCCAACGCCGGCCAATTCTCACGAGCGTTCTGCCCAAATCGATCCCGATTTGGGCAGAACGCTCGTGAGAATTGGCCGGAAAAGGCCCGGCGAACACAATTCGGGCACCACAGGGCCGCAGGGCCGCCCCCCCCAGGGCCCTGTCCGGGATCGCGTGTCGTCGCGTTCCGGCACCGCCAGGAGGAGCTCCGGGAGGCATGCCGCGTGGAGGCCGACGCCTCCCGCTCCTCAGCCTCCGGGGGTCCCCACCCTGGCGCCGGCAGCTGGGGCCGGGCCAGCCCCGAAAGACGGGCCCGGGCCCGGGCCTGCTTGCTCAGCCTTCCGTTGCCAGGGGCCTGAGCCTGGGGGCCTCCCCATGGGGAACCCTGAGTCCCGCGCCACGAGTCCCCCGACCGTCCCGGCGACAACGGCACCTTTCGCGGCTTCCTCCTAGCCGCGGAGTGAGAGACCAGTCCGTTTCCCCACAGAGGCCAGCCCACTCCAGGGGCGCCCCGGCTGCCCGCCACGGCGGAGGCGGACGCCCGGCCGCGGCGCCTCCATCCACTCTGCTCGGGGAAAACTCCCCGGCGCCGCGGCTGCCGGCCGCGCCCCATCGTCGCGGCTCGTTTTCCGGGTGGCCGCGACATGCCCCGAGCGAGAAAGGGCCCTGCTCCACGCGGAACTGGGCGCTGACCAGGGCTGCCCAACGCCGGCCAATTCTCCCGAGCGTTCTGCCCAAATCGATCCCGATTTGGGCAGAACGCTCGGGAGAATTGGCTGGAAAACGCCCGGCGAACACACTTCGGGCACCATAGGGCCGCAGGGCGGCCCCCCCCGGGGCCCTGTCCGGGATCGCGTGTCGTCGCGTTCCGGCACCGCCAGGAGGAGCTCCGGGAAGCGTGCCGTGGGGAGGCCGACGCCTCCCACTCCTCAGCCTCCTGGGGTTCCCTCCCTGGCGCCGGCAGCTGGGGCCGGGCCAGGCCCGAAAGCCGGGCCCGGGCCCGGGCCTGCTTGCTCAGCCTTCCGTTGCCAGGGGCCTGAGCCTGGGGGCCACCCCATGGGGAACACTGAGTCCCGCGCCACGAGTCCCCCGACCGTCCCGGCGACAACGGCACCTTTCTCGGCTTCGTCCTAGCCGCGGAGTGATAGACCAGTCCGTTTCCCCACAGAGGCCAGCCCCCTCCAGGGGCGCCCCGGCCGCCCGCCACGGCGGAGGCGGACGCCCGGCCACGGCGCCTCCATCCACTCTGCTCGGGGAAAACTCCCCGGCGCTGCGGCTGCCGGCCGCGCCCCATCGTCGTGGCTCGTTTTCCGGGTGGCCGCGACATTCCCCGAGCGAGAAAGGGCCCTGCTCCACGCGGAACTTGGCGCTGACCAGGGCTGCCCAACGCCGGCCAATTCTCACGAGCGTTCTGCCCAAATCGATCCCGAATTGGGCAGAACCCTCGTGAGAATTGGCCGGAAAACGCCAGGCGAACACACTTCGGGCATCACAGGGCCGCAGGGCGGCCCCCCCCGGGGCCCTGTCCGGGACCGCGTGTCGTCGCGTTCCGGCACCGCCAGGAGGAGCTCCGGGAGTCGTGCCGCGGGGAGGCCGACGCCTCCCGCTCCTCAGCCTCCGGGGGCCCCCTCCCTGGCGCCGGCAGCTGGGGCCGGGACAGCCCCGAAAGCCGGGCCCGAGCCAGGGCCTGCTTGCTCAGCCTTCCGTTGCCAGGGGCCTGAGCCTGGGGGCCTCCCCATGGGGAACCCTGAGTCCCGCGCCACGAGTCCCCCGACCGTCCCGGCCACAACGGCACCTTTCGCGGCTTCGTCCTAGCCGCGGAGTGTGAGACCAGTCCGTTTCCCCACAGAGGCCAGCCCCCTCCAGGGGCGCCCCGGCCGCCCGCCACGGCGGAGGCGGACGCCCGGCCACGGCGCCTCCATCCACTCTGCTCGGGGAAAACTCCCCGGCGCCGCGGCTGCCGGCCGCGCCCCATCGTCGCGGCTCGTTTTCCGGGTGGCCGCGACATGCCCCGAGCGAGAAAGGGCCCTGCTCCACGCGGAACTGGGCGCTGACCAGGGCTGCCCAACGCCGGCCAATTCTCACGAGCGTTCTGCCCAAATCGATCCCGATTTGGGCAGAACGCTCGTGAGAATTGGCCGGAAAACGCCCGGCGAACACACTTCGGGCACCACAGGGCCGCAGGGCGGCCCCCCACGGGGCCCTGTCCGGGACCGCGTGTCGTCGCGTTCCGGCACCGCCAGGAGGAGCTCCGGGAGGCGTGCCGCGGGGAGGCCGACGCCTCCCGCTCCTCAGCCTCCGGGGGTCCCCTCCCTGGCGCCGGCAGCTGGGGCCGGGCCAGCCACGAAAGCCGGGCCCGAGCCCGGGCCTGCTTGCTCAGCCTTCCGTTGCCAGAGGCCTGAGCCTGGGGGCCTCCCCATGGGGAACCCTGAGTCCCGCGCCACGAGTCCCCCGACCGTCCCGGCCAAAACGGCACCTTTCGCGGCTTCGTCCTACCCGCGGAATGAGAGACCAGTCCGTTTCCCCACAGAGGCCAGCCCCCTCCAGGGGCGAACCGGCCGCCCGCCACGGCGGAGGCGGACGCCCGGCCACGGCGCCTCCATCCACTCTGCTCGAGGAAAACTCCCCGGCGCCGCGGCTGCCGGCCGCGCCCCATCGTCGCGGCTCGTTTTCCGGGTGGCCGCGACATGCCCCGAGCGAGAAAGGGCCCTGCTCCACGCGGAACTGGGCGCTGACCAGGGCTGCCCAACGCCGGCCAATTCTCACGAGCGTTCTGCCCAAATCGATCCCGATTGGGCAGAAGGCTCGTGAGAATTGGCCGGAAAACGCCCGGCGAACACACTTCGGGCACCACAGGGCCGCAGGCGGCCCCCCCGGGGCCCAGTCCGGGATCGCGGGTCATCGCGTTCCGGCACCGCCGGGAAGAGCTCCGGGAGGCGGGCCCCGTGGCGGCCGACGCCTCCCGATCCTCAGCCTCCGGGGATCCCCTCCCTGGCGCCGGCAGCTGGGGCCGGGCCAGCCCCGAAACCCGGGCCCGGGCCCGGGCCTGCTTGCTCAGCCTTCCGTTGCCAGGGGCCTGAGCCTGGGGGCTTCCCCATGGGGAACCCTGAGTCCCGCGCCACGAGTCCCCCGACCGTCCCGGCGACAACGGCACCCTTCGCGGCTTCGTCCTAGCCGCGGTGTCAGAGACCAGTCCGTTTCCCCACAGAGGCCAGCCCCCTCCAGGGGCGCCCCGGACGCCCGCTACAGCGGAGGCGGACGCCCGGACACGGCGCCTTCATGCACTCTGCTCGGGGAATACTCCCCGGCGCCGTGGCTGCCGGCCGCGCCCCATCGTCGCGCCTCGTTTTCCGGGTGGCCGCGACATGCCCCGAGCGAGAAAGGGCCCTGCTCTACGCAGAACTGGGCGCTGACCAGGGCTGCCCAACGCCGGCCAATTCTCACGAGTGTTCTGCCCAAATCGATCCCGATTTGGGCAGAACGCTCGTGAGAATTGGCCGGAAAACGCCTGGCGAACACACTTCGGGCACCACAGGGCCGCAGGGCGGCCCCCCCGGGGCCCTGTCCGGGATCGCGGGTCGTCGCGTTCCGGCACCGCCGGGAGGAGCTCCGGGAGGCGGGCCCCGGGGCGGCCGACGCCTCCCGCTCCTCAGCCTCCGGGGGTCCCCTCCCTGGCGCCGGCAGCTGGGGCCGGGCCAGCCCCGAAAGCCGGGCCCGGGCCCGGGCCTGCTGGCTCAGCCTTCCGTTGCCAGGGGCCTGAGCCTGGGGGCCTCCCCATGGGGAACCCTGAGTCCCGCGCCACGAGTCCCCCGACCGTCCCGGCGAAAACGGCACCTTTCGCGGCTTCGTCCTAGCCGCGGAGTCAGAGACCAGTCCGTTTCCCCACAGAGGCCAGCCCCCTCCAGTGGCGCCCCGGCCGCCCGCCACGGCGGAGGCGGACGCCCGGCCACGGCGCCTGCATGCACTCTGCTCGGGGAAAACTCCCCGGCGCCGCGGCTGCCGGCCGCGCCCCATCGTCGCTGCTCGTTTTCCGGGTGGCCGCGACATGCCCCGAGCGAGAAAGGGCCCTGTTCCACGCGGAACTGGGCGCTGACCAGGGCTGCCCAACACCGGCCAATTCTCACGAGCGTTCTGCCCAAATCGATCCCGATTTGGGCAGAACGCTCGTGAGAATTGGCCGGAAAACGCACGGCGAACACACTTCGGGCACCACAGGGCCGCAGGGCGTCCCCACCGGGGCCCTGTCCGGGATCGCGGGTCGTCGCGTTCCGGCACCACCGGGAGGAGCTCCGGGATGCGGGCCCCGGGGCGGCCGACGCCTTCCGCTCCTCAGCCTCCGGGGGTCCCCTCCATGGCGCCGGCACCTGGGGCCGGGCCAGCTCCGAAAGCCGGGCCCGGGCCCGGGCCTGCTTGCTCAGCCTTCCGTTGCCAGGGGCCTGAGCCTGGGGGCCACCCCATGGGGAACCCTGAGTCCCGCGCCACGAGTCCCACGACCGTCCCGGCGACAACGGCACCTTTCGCGGCTTCGTCCTAGCCGCGGAGTGTGAGACCAGTCCGTTTCCCCACAGAGGCCAGCCCCCTCCAGGGGCGCCCCGGCCGCCCGCCACGGCGGAGGCGGACGCCCGGCCACGGCGCCTCCATCCACTCTGCTTGGGGAAAACTCCCCGGCGCCGCGGCTGCCGGCCAAGCCCCATCGTCGCGGCTCGTTTTCCGGGTGGCCGCGACATGCCCCGAGCGAGAAAGGGCCCTGCTCCACGCGGAACTGGGCGCTGACCAGGGCTGCCCAACGCCGGCCAATTCTCACGAGCGTTCTGCCCAAATCGATCCCGATTTGGGCAGAACGCTCGTGAGAATTGGCCGGAAAACGCCCGGCGAACACACTTCGGGCACCACAGGGCCGCAGGGCCGCCCCCCCCGGGGCCCTGTCCGGGACCGCGTGTCGTCGCGTTCCGGCACCGCCAGGAGGAGCTCCGGGAAGCGTGCCGTGGGGAGGCCGACGCCTCCCACTCCTCAGCCTCCTGGGGTCCCCTCCCTGGCGCCGGCAGCTGGGGCCGGGCCAGGCCCGAAAGCCGGGCCCGGGCCCGGGCCTGCTTGCTCAGCCTTCCGTTGCCAGGGGCCTGAGCCTGGGGGCCACCCCATGGGGAATCCTGAGTCCCGCGCCACGAGTCCCCCGACCGTCCCGGCGACAACGGCACCTTTCTCGGCTTCGTCCTAGCCGCGGAGTGATAGACCAGTCCGTTTCCCCACAGAGGCCAGCCCCCTCCAGGGGCGCCCCGGCCGCCCGCCACGGCGGAGGCGGACGCCCGGCCACGGCGCCTCCATCCACTCTGCTCGGGGAAAACTCCCCGGCGCTGCGGCTGCCGGCCGCGCCCCATCGTCGTGGCTCGTTTTCCGGGTGGCCGCGACATTCCCCGAGCGAGAAAGGGCCCTGCTCCACGCGGAACTTGGCGCTGACCAGGGCTGCCCAACGCCGGCCAATTCTCACGAGCGTTCTGCCCAAATCGATCCCGAATTGGGCAGAACCCTCGTGAGAATTGGCCGGAAAACGCCAGGCGAACACACTTCGGGCATCACAGGGCCGCAGGGCGGCCCCCCCCGGGGCCCTGTCCGGGACCGCGTGTCGTCGCGTTCCGGCACCGCCAGGAGGAGCTCCGGGAGTCGTGCCGCGGGGAGGCCGACGCCTCCCGCTCCTCAGCCTCCGGGGGCCCCCTCCCTGGCGCCGCCAGCTGGGGCCGGGACAGCCCCGAAAGCCGGGCCCGAGCCAGGGCCTGCTTGCTCAGCCTTCCGTTGCCAGGGGCCTGAGCCTGGGGGCCTCCCCATGGGGAACCCTGAGTCTCGCGCCACGAGTCCCCCGACCGTCCCGGCCACAACGGCACCTTTCGCGGCTTCGTCCTAGCCGCGGAGTGAGAGACCAGTCCGTTTCCCCACAGAGGCCAGCCCCCTCCAGGGGCGCCCCGGCCGCCCGCCACGGCGGAGGCGGACGCCCGGCCACGGCGCCTCCATCCACTCTGCTCGGGGAAAACTCCCCGGCGCTGCGGCTGCCGGCCGCGCCCCATCGTCATGGCTCGTTTTCCGGGTGGCCGCGACATTCCCCGAGCGAGAAAGGGCCCTGCTCCACGCGGAACTTGGCGCTGACCAGGGCTGCCCAACGCCGGCCAATTCTCACGAGCGTTCTGCCCAAATCGATCCCGAATTGGGCAGAACCCTCGTGAGAATTGGCCGGAAAACGCCAGGCGAACACACTTCGGGCATCACAGGGCCGCAGGGCGGCCCCCCCCGGGGCCCTGTCCGGGACCGCGTGTCGTCGCGTTCCGGCACCGCCAGGAGGAGCTCCGGGAGTCGTGCCGCGGGGAGGCCGACGCCTCCCGCTCCTCAGCCTCCGGGGGCCCCCTCCCTGGCGCCGGCAGCTGGGGCCGGGACAGCCCCGAAAGCCGGGCCCGAGCCAGGGCCTGCTTGCTCAGCCTTCCGTTGCCAGGGGCCTGAGCCTGGGGGCCTCCCCATGGGGAACCCTGAGTCCCGCGCCACGAGTCCCCCGACCGTCCCGGCCACAACGGCACCTTTCGCGGCTTCGTCCTAGCCGCGGAGTGTGAGACCAGTCCGTTTCCCCACAGAGGCCAGCCCCCTGCAGGGGCGCCCCGGCCGCCCGCCACGGCGGAGGCGGACGCCCGGCCACGGCGCCTCCATCCACTCTGCTCGGGGAAAACTCCCCGGCGCCGCGGCTGCCGGCCGCGCCCCATCGTCGCGGCTCGTTTTCCGGGTGGCCGCGACATGCCCCGAGCGAGAAAGGGCCCTGCACCACGCGGAACTGGGCGCTGACCAGGGCTGCCCAACGCCGGCCAATTCTCACGAGCGTTCTGCCCAAATCGATACCGATTTGGGCAGAACGCTCGTGAGAATTGGCCGGAAAACGCCCGGCGAACACACGTCGGGAACCACAGGGCCGCAGGGCGGCCCCCCACGGGGCCCTGTCCGGGACCGCGTGTCGTCGCGTTCTGGCACCGACAGGAGGAGCTCCGGGAGGCGTGCCGCGGGGAGGCCGACGCCTCCCGCTCCTCAGCCTCCGGGGGTCCCCTCCCTGGCGCCGGCAGCTGGGGCCGGGCCAGCTCCGAAAGCCGGGCCCGGGCCCGGGCCTGCTTGCTCAGCCTTCCGTTGCCAGGGGCCTGAGCCTGGGGGCCACCCCATGGGGAACCCTGAGTCCCGCGCCACGAGTCCCCCGACCGTCCCGGCGACAACGGCACCTTTCGCGGCTTCGTCCTAGCCGCGGAGTGAGAGAACAATCCGTTTCCCCACAGAGGCCAGCCCCCTCCAGGGGCGCCCCGGCCGCCCGCCACGGCGGAGGCGGACGCCCGGCCACGGCGCCTCCATCCACTCTGCTCGGGGAAAACTCCCCGGCGCCGCGGCTGCCGGCCGCGCCCCATCGTCGTGGCTCGTTTTCCGGGTGGCCGCGACATGCCCCGAGCGAGAAAGGGCCCTGCTCCACGCGGAACTGGGCGCTGACCAGGGCTGCCCAACGACGGCCAATTCTCACGAGCGTTCTGCCCAAATCAATCCCGATTTGGGCAGAACGCTCGTGAGAATTGGCCGGAAAACGCCCGGCGAACACACTTCGGGCACCACAGGGCCGCAGGGCGGCCCCCCCCGGGGCCCTGTCCGGGATCGCGTGTCGTCGCGTTCCGGCACCGCCAGGAGGAGCTCCGGGAGGCGTGCCGCGGGGAGGCCGACGCCTCCCGCTCCTCAGCCTCCGGGGGTCCCCTGCCTGGCGCCGGCAGCTGGGGCCGGGCCAGCCCCGAAAGCCGGGCCCGGGCCCGGGACTGCTTGCTCAGCCTTCCGTTGCCAGGGGCCTGAGCCTGGGGGACTCCCCATGGGGAACACTGAGTCCCGCGCCACGAGTCCCCCGACCGTCCCGGCGACAACGGCACCTTTCGCGGCTTCGTCCTAGCCGCGGAGTGAGAGACCAGTCCGTTTCCCCACAGAGGCCAGCCCACTCCAGGGGCGCCCCGGCTGCCCGCCACGGCGGAGGCGGACGCCCGGCCACGGCGCCTCCATCCACTCTGCTCGGGGAAAACTCCCCGGCGCCGTGGCTGCCGGCCGCGCCCCATCGTCGCGGCTCGTTTTCCGGGTGGCCGCGACATGCCCCGAGCGAGAAAGGGCCCTGCTCCACGCGGAACTGGGCGCTGACCAGGGCTGCCCAACGCCGGCCAATTCTCACGAGCGTTCTGCCCAAATCGATTTGGGCAGAACGCTCGTGAGAATTGGCCGGAAAAAGCCCGGCGAACACACTTCGGGCACCACAGGTCCGCAGGGCGGCCCCCCCCGGGGCCCTGTCAGGGATCGCGTGTCGTCGCGTTCTGGCACCGACAGGAGGAGCTCCGGGAGGCATGCCGCGGAGAGGCCGACGCCTCCCGCTCCTCAGCCTCCGGGGGTCACCTCCCTGGCGCCGGCAGCTGGGGCCGGGCCACCCCAAAAGCCGGGCCCGGGCCCGGGCCTGCTTGCTCAGCCTTCCGTTGCCAGGGGCCTGAGCCTGGGGGCCTCCCCATGGGGAACACTGAGTCCCGCGCCACGATTCCCCCGACCGTCCGGCCACAACGGCACCTTTCGCGGCTTCGTCCTAGCCGCGGAGTGAGAGAGCAGTCCGTTTCCCCACAGAGGCCAGCCCCCTCCAGGGGCGCCCCGGCCGCCCGCCACGGCGCAGGCGGACGCCCGGCCACGGCGCCTCCATCCACTCTGCTCGGGGAAAACTCCCCGGCGCCGCGGCTGCCGGCCGCGCCCCATCGTCGCGGCTCGTTTTCCCGGGTGGCCGCGACATGCCCCGAGCGAGAAAGGGCCCTGCTCCACGCGGAACTGGGCGCTGACCAGGGCTGCCCAACGACGGCCAATTCTCACGAGCGTTCTGCCCAAATCGATCCCGATTTGGGCAGAACGCTCGTGAGAATTGGCCGGAAAACGCCCGGCGAACACACTTCGGACACCACAGGGCCGCAGGGCGGCCCCCCCCTGGGGCCCTGTCCGGGACCGCGTGTCGTCGCGTTCCGGCACCGCCAGGAGGAGCTCCGGGAGGCGTGCCGCGGGGAGGCCGACGCCTCCCGCTCCTCAGCCTCCGGGGGTCCACTCCCTGGCGCCGACAGCTAGGGCCGGGCCAGCCCCGAAAGCCGGGCCCGGGCCCGGGCCTGCTTGCTCAGCCTTCCGTTGCCAGGGTCCTGAGACTGGGGGCCTCCCCATGGGGAACCCTGAGTCCCGCGCCACGAGTCCCCCGACCGTCCCGGCCAAAACGGCACCTTTCGCGGCTTCGTCCTAGCCGCGGAGTGTGAGACCAGTCCGTTTCCCCACAGAGGCCAGCCCCCTCCAGGGGCGCCCCGGCCGCCCGCCACGGCGGAGGCGGACGCCCGGCAACGGCGCCTCCATCCACTCTGCTCGGGGAAAACTCCCCGGCGCCGCGGCTGCCGGCCGCGCCCCATCGTCGCGGCACGTTTTCCGGGTGGCCGCGACATGCCCCGAGCGAGAAAGGGCCCTGCTCCACGCGGAACTGGGCGCTGACCAGGGCTGCAAACGCCGGCCAATTCTCACGAGCGTTCTGCCCAAATCGATCCCGATTGGGCAGAAGGCTCGTGAGAATTGGCCGGAAAACGCCCGGGGAACACACTTCGGGCACCACAAGGCCGCAGGGCGGCCCCCCCCGGGGCCCTGTCCGGGACCGCGTGTCGTCGCGTTCCGGCACCGCCAGGAGGAGCTCCGGGAGGCGTGCCGCGGGGAGGCCGACGCCTCCCGCTCCTCAGCCTCCGGGGGTCCCCTCCGTGGCGCCGGCAGCTGGGGCCGGGCCAGCCCCGAAAGCCGGTCCCGGGCCCGGGCCTGCTTGCTCAGCCTTCCGTTGCCAGGGGCCTGAGCCTGGGGGCCTCCCCATGGGGAACCCTGAGTCTCGCGCCACGAGTCCCCCGACCGTCCCGGCCACAACGGCACCTTTCGCGGCTTCGTCCTAGCCGCGGAGTGAGAGACCAGTCCGTTTCCCCACAGAGGCCAGCCCCCTCCAGGGGCGCCCCGGCCGCCCGCCACGGCGGAGGCGGACGCCCGGCCACGGCGCCTCCATCCACTCTGCACGGGGAAAACTCCCCGGCGCCGTGGCTGCCGGCCGCGCCCCATCGTCGCGGCTCGTTTTCCGGGTGGCCGCGACATGCCCCGAGCGAGAAAGGGCCCTGCTCCACGCGGAACTGGGCGCTGACCAGGGCTGCCCAACGCCGGCCAATTCTCACGAGCGTTCTGCCCAAATCGATCCCGATTTGGGCAGAACGCTCGTGAGAATTGGCCGGAAAACGCCCGGCGAACACACTTCGGGCACCACAGGGCCGCAGGGCGGCCCCCCCCCGGGGCCCTGTCCGGGATCGCGTGTCGTCGCGTTCCGGCACCGCCAGGAGGAGCTCCGGGAGGCGTGCCGCGGGGAGGCCGACGCCTCCCGCTCCTCAGCCTCCGGGGGTCCCCTCCCTGGCGCCGACAGCTGGGGCCGGGCCAGCCCCGAAATCCGGGCCCGGGCCCGCGCCTGCTTGCTCAGCCTTCCGTTGCCAGGGGCTTGAGCCTGGGGGCCTCCCCATGGGGAACCCTGAGTCCCGTGCCACGAGTCCCCCGACCGTCCCGGCCACAACGGCACCTTTCGCGGCTTCGTCCTAGCCGCGGAGTGAGAGACCAGTCCGTTTCCCCACAGAGGCCAGCCCCCTCCAGGGGCGCCCCGGCCGCCCGCCACGGCGGAGGCGGACGCCCGGCCCCGGCGCCTCCATCCACTCTGCTCGGGGAAAACTCCCCGGCGCCGCGGCTGCCGGCCGCGCCCCATCGTCGCGGCTCGTTTTCCGGGTGGCCGCGACATGCCCCGAGCGAGAAAGGGCCCTGCTCCACGCGGAACTGGGCGCTGACCAGGGCTGCCCAACGACGGCCAATTCTCACGAGCGTTCTGCCCAAATCGATCCCGATTTGGGCAGAACGCTCGTGAGAATTGGCCGGAAAACGCCCGGCGAACACACTTCGGGCACCACAGGGCCGCAGGGCGGCCCCCTCGGGGCCCTGTCCGGGACCGCGTGTCGTCGCGTTCCGGCACCGCCAGGAGGAGCTCCGGGAGGCGTGCCGCGGTGAGGCCGACGCCTCCCGCTCCTCAGCCTCCGGGGGTCCCCTCCCTGGCGACGACAGCTGGGGCCGGGCCAGCCCCGAAAGCCGGGCCCGGGCCCGGGCCTGCTTGCTCAGCCTTCCGTTGCCAGGGGCCTGAGCCTGGGGGCCTCCCCATGGGGAACCCTGGGCCCCGCGCCACGAGTCCCCCGACCGTCCCGGCGACAACGGCACCTTTCGCGGCTTCGTCCTAGCCGCGGAGTGAGAGACCAGTCCGTTTCCCCACAGAGGCCAGCCCCCTCCAGGGGCGACCCGGCCGCCCGCCACGGCGGAGGAGGATGCCCGGCCACGGCGCCTCCATCCACTCTGCTCGGGGAAAACTCCCCGGCGCCACAGCTGCCGGCCGCGCCCCATCGTCGCGGCTCGTTTTCCGGGTGGCCGCGACATGCCCCGAGCGAGAAAGGGCCCTGCTCCACGCGGAACTGGGCGCTGACCAGGGCTGCCCAACGCCGGCCAATTCTCACGAGCGTTCTGCCCAAATCGATCCCGATTTGGGCAGAACGCTCGTGAGAATTGGCCGGAAAACGCCCGGCGAACACAATTCGGGCACCACAGGGCCGCAGGGCCGCCCCCCCCAGGGCCCTGTCCGGGATCGCGTGTCGTCGCGTTCCGGCACCGCCAGGAGGAGCTCCGGGAGGCATGCCGCGGGGAGGCCGACGCCTCCCGCTCCTCAGCCTCCGGGGGTCCCCTCCCTGGCGCCGGCAGCTGGGGCCGGGCCAGCCCCGAAAGACGGGCCCGGGCCCGGGCCTGCTTGCTCAGCCTTCCGTTGCCAGGGGCCTGAGCCTGGGGGCCTCCCCATGGGGAACCCTGAGTCCCGCGCCACGAGTCCCCCGACCGTCCCGGCGACAACGGCACCTTTCGCGGCTTCCTCCTAGCCGCGGAGTGAGAGACCAGTCCGTTTCCCCACAGAGGCCAGCCCACTCCAGGGGCGCCCCGGCTGCCCGCCACGGCGGAGGCGGACGCCCGGCCGCGGCGCCTCCATCCACTCTGCTCGGGGAAAACTCCCCGGCGCCGCGGCTGCCGGCCGCGCCCCATCGTCGCGGCTCGTTTTCCGGGTGGCCGCGACATGCCCCGAGCGAGAAAGGGCCCTGCTCCACGCGGAACTGGGCGCTGACCAGGGCTGCCCAACGACGGCCAATTCTCACGAGCGTTCTGCCCAAATCGATCCCGATTTGGGCAGAACGCTCGGGAGAATTGGCTGGAAAACGCCCGGCGAACACACTTCGGGCACCACAGGGCCGCAGGGCGGCCCCCCCCGGGGCCCTGTCCGGGATCGCGTGTCGTCGCGTTCCGGCACCGCCAGGAGGAGCTCCGGGAGGCGTGCCGCGGGGAGGCCGACGCCTCCCGCTCCTCAGCCTCCGGGGGTCCCCTGCCTGGCGCCGGCAGCTGGGGCCGGGCCAGCCCCGAAAGCCGGGCCCGGGCCCGGGACTGCTTGCTCAGCCTTCCGTTGCCAGGGGCCTGAGCCTGGGGGACTCCCCATGGGGAACCCTGAGTCCCGCGCCACGAGTCCCCCGACCGTCCCGGCGACAACGGCACCTTTCGCGGCTTCGTCCTAGCCGCGGAGTGAGAGACCAGTCCGTTTCCCCACAGAGGCCAGCCCACTCCAGGGGCGCCCCGGCTGCCCGGCACGGCGGAGGCGGACGCCCGGCCACGGCGTCTCCATCCACTCTGCTCGGGGAAAACTCCTCGGCGCCGTGGCTGCCGGCCGCGCCCCATCGTCGCGGCTCGTTTTCCGGGTGGCCG
The DNA here is from genome assembly GCF_922984935.1 of Meles meles. Classification (NCBI taxonomy): domain Eukaryota; kingdom Metazoa; phylum Chordata; class Mammalia; order Carnivora; family Mustelidae; genus Meles; species Meles meles. Next base: position 197,259 of record NC_060071.1, read on the forward strand.
CGACATGCCCCGAGCGAGAAAGGGCCCTGCTCCACGCGGAACTGGGCGCTGACCAGGGCTGCCCAACGCCGGCCAATTCTCACGAGCGTTCTGCCCAAATCGATTTGGGCAGAACGCTCGTGAGAATTGGCCGGAAAAAGCCCGGCGAAGACACTTCGGGCACCACAGGTCCGCAGGGCGGCCCCCCCCGGGGCCCTGTCAGGGATCGCGTGTCGTCGCGTTCTGGCACCGACAGGAGGAGCTCCGGGAGGCATGCCGCGGAGAGGCCGACGCCTCCCGCTCCTCAGCCTCCGGGGGTCACCTCCCTGGCGCCGGCAGCTGGGGCCGGGCCAGCCCCAAAAGCCGGGCCCGGGCCCGGGCCTGCTTGCTCAGCCTTCCGTTGCCAGGGGCCTGAGCCTGGGGGCCTCCCCATGGGGAACACTGAGTCCCGCGCCACGAGTCCCCCGACCGTCCGGCCACAACGGCACCTTTCGCGGCTTCGTCCTAGCCGCGGAGTGAGAGAGCAGTCCGTTTCCCCACAGAGGCCAGCCCCCTCCAGGGGCGCCCCGGCCGCCCGCCACGGCGCAGGCGGACGCCCGGCCACGGCGCCTCCATCCACTCTGCTCGGGGAAAACTCCCCGGCGCCGCGGCTGCCGGCCGCGCCCCATCGTCGCGGCTCGTTTTCCGGGTGGCCGCGACATGCCCCGAGCGAGAAAGGGCCCTGCTCCACGCGGAACTGGGCGCTGACCAGGGCTGCCCAACGACGGCCAATTCTCACGAGCGTTCTGCCCAAATCGATCCCGATTTGGGCAGAACGCTCGTGAGAATTGGCCGGAAAACGCCCGGCGAACACACTTCGGACACCACAGGGCCGCAGGGCGGCCCCCCCCTGGGGCCCTGTCCGGGACCGCGTGTCGTCGCGTTCCGGCACCGCCAGGAGGAGCTCCGGGAGGCGTGCCGCGGGGAGGCCGACGCCTCCCGCTCCTCAGCCTCCGGGGGTCCCCTCCCTGGCGCCGACAGCTAGGGCCGGGCCAGCCCCGAAAGCCGGGCCCGGGCCCGGGCCTGCTTGCTCAGCCTTCCGTTGCCAGGGTCCTGAGACTGGGGGCCTCCCCATGGGGAACCCTGAGTCCCGCGCCACGAGTCCCCCGACCGTCCCGGCCAAAACGGCACCTTTCGCGGCTTCGTCCTAGCCGCGGAGTGTGAGACCAGTAGGTTTCCCCACAGAGGCCAGCCCCCTCCAGGGGCGCCCCGGCCGCCCGCCACGGCGGAGGCGGACGCCCGGCAACGGCGCCTCCATCCACTCTGCTCGGGGAAAACTCCCCGGCGCCGCGGCTGCCGGCCGCGCCCCATCGTCGCGGCTCGTTTTCCGGGTGGCCGCGACATGCCCCGAGCGAGAAAGGGCCCTGCTCCACGCGGAACTGGGCGCTGACCAGGGCTGCAAACGCCGGCCAATTCTCACGAGCGTTCTGCCCAAATCGATCCCGATTGGGCAGAAGGCTCGTGAGAATTGGCCGGAAAACGCCCGGGGAACACACTTCGGGCACCACAAGGCCGCAGGGCGGCCCCCCCCGGGGCCCTGTCCGGGACCGCGTGTCGTCGCGTTCCGGCACCGCCAGGAGGAGCTCCGGGAGGCGTGCCGCGGGGAGGCCGACGCCTCCCGCTCCTCAGCCTCCGGGGGTCCCCTCCGTGGCGCCGGCAGCTGGGGCCGGGCCAGCCCCGAAAGCCGGTCCCGGGCCCGGGCCTGCTTGCTCAGCCTTCCGTTGCCAGGGGCCTGAGCCTGGGGGCCTCCCCATGGGGAACCCTGAGTCTCGCGCCACGAGTCCCCCGACCGTCCCGGCGACAACGGCACCTTTCGCGGCTTCGTCCTAGCCGCGGAGTGAGAGACCAGTCCGTTTCCCCACAGAGGCCAGCCCCCTCCAGGGGCGCCCCGGCCGCCCGCCACGGCGGAGGCGGACGCCCGGCCACGGCGCCTCCATCCACTCTGCACGGGGAAAACTCCCCGGCGCCGTGGCTGCCGGCCGCGCCCCATCGTCGCGGCTCGTTTTCCCGGGTGGCCGCGACATGCCCCGAGCGAGAAAGGGCCCTGCTCCACGCGGAACTGGGCGCTGACCAGGGCTGCCCAACGCCGGCCAATTCTCACGAGCGTTCTGCCCAAATCGATCCCGATTTGGGCAGAACGCTCGTGAGAATTGGCCGGAAAACGCCCGGCGAACACACTTCGGGCACCACAGGGCCGCAGGGCGGCCCCCCCCGGGGCCCTGTCCGGGATCGCGTGTCGTCGCGTTCCGGCACCGCCAGGAGGAGCTCCGGGAGGCGTGCCGCGGGGAGGCCGACGCCTCCCGCTCCTCAGCCTCCGGGGGTCCCCTCCCTGGCGCCGACAGCTGGGGCCGGGCCAGCCCCGAAATCCGGGCCCGGGCCCGCGCCTGCTTGCTCAGCCTTCCGTTGCCAGGGGCTTGAGCCTGGGGGCCTCCCCATGGGGAACCCTGAGTCCCGTGCCACGAGTCCCCCGACCGTCCCGGCCACAACGGCACCTTTCGCGGCTTCGTCCTAGCCGCGGAGTGAGAGACCAGTCCGTTTCCCCACAGAGGCCAGCCCCCTCCAGGGGCGCCCCGGCCGCCCGCCACGGCGGAGGCGGACGCCCGGCCACGGCGCCTCCATCCACTCTGCTCGGGGAAAACTCCCCGGCGCCGCGGCTGCCGGCCGCGCCCCATCGTCGCGGCTCGTTTTCCGGGTGGCCGCGACATGCCCCGAGCGAGAAAGGGCCCTGCTCCACGCGGAACTGGGCGCTGACCAGGGCTGCCCAACGACGGCCAATTCTCACGAGCGTTCTGCCCAAATCGATCCCGATTTGGGCAGAACGCTCGTGAGAATTGGCCGGAAAACGCCCGGCGAACACACTTCGGGCACCACAGGGCCGCAGGGCGGCCACTCCGGGGCCCTGTCCGGGACCGCGTGTCGTCGCGTTCCGGCACCGCCAGGAGGAGCTCCGGGAGGAGTGCCGCGGTGAGGCCGACGCCTCCCGCTCCTCAGCCTCCGGGGGTCCCCTCCCTGGCGACGACAGCTGGGGCCGGGCCAGCCCCGAAAGCCGGGCCCGGGCCCGGGCCTGCTTGCTCAGCCTTCCGTTGCCAGGGGCCTGAGCCTGGGGGCCTCCCCATGGGGAACCCTGAGTCCCGCGCCACGAGTCCCCCGACCGTCCCGGCCACAACGGCACCTTTCGCGGCTTCGTCCAAGCCGCGGAGTGAGAGACCAGTCTGTTTCCCCACAGAGGCCAGCCCCCTCCAGGGGCGCCCCGGCCGCCCGCCACGGCGGTGGCGGACGCCCGGCCACGGCGCCTCCATCCACTCTGCTCGGGGAAAACTCCCCGGCGCCGCGGCTGCCGGCCGCGCCCCATCGTCGCGGCTCGTTTTCCGGGTGGCCGCGACATGCCCCGAGCGAGAAAGGGCCCTGCTCCACGCGGAACTGGGCGCTGACCAGGGCTGCCCAACGCCGGCCAATTCTCACGAGCGTTCTGCCCAAATCGGGATCGATTTGGGCAGAACGCTCGAGAGAATTGGCCGGAAAAGGCCCGGCGAACAGACTTCGGGAACCACAGGGCCGCAGGGCGGCCCCCCCCGGGGCCCTGTCCGGGATCGCGTGTCGTCGCGTTCCGGCACCGCCAGGAGGAGCTCCGGGAGGCGTGCCGCGGGGAGGCCGACGCCTCCCGCTCCTCAGCCTCCGGGGGTCCCCTCCCTGGCGCCGGTAGCTGGGGCCGGGCCAGCCCCGAAAGCCGGGCCCGGGCCCGGGCCTGCTTGCTCAGCCTTCCGTTGCCAGAGGCCTGAGCCTGGGGGCCTCCCCATGGGGAACCCTGAGTCCCACGCCACGAGTCCCCCGACCTTCCCGGCGACAACGGCACCTTTCGCGGCTTCGTCCTAGCCGCGGAGTGAGAGACCAGTCCGTTTCCCCAAAGAGGCCAGCCCCCTCCAGGGGCGCCCCGGCCGCCCGCCACGGCGGAGGCGGACGCCCGGCCATGGCGCCTCCATCCACTCTGCTCGGGGAAAACTCCCCGGCGCCGCGGCTGCCGGCCGCGCCCCATCGTCGCGGCTCGTTTTCCGGGTGGCCGCGACATGCCCCGAGCGTGAAAGGGCCCTGCTCCACGCGGAACTGGGCGCTGACCAGGGCTGCCCAACGCCGGCCAATTCTCACGAGCGTTCTGCCCAAATCGATCCCGATTTGGGCAGAACGCTCGTGAGAATTGGCCGGAAAACGCCCGGCGAACACACTTCGGGCACCACAGGGCCGCAGGCGACCCACCCGGGGCCCTGTCCGGGATCGCGTGTCGTCGCGTTCCGGCACCGCCAGGAGGAGCTCCGGGAGGCGTGCCGCGGGGAGGCCGACGCCCCCCGCTCCTCAGCCTCCAGGGGTCCCCTCCCTGGCGCCGGCAGCTGGGGCCCGGCCAGCCCCGAAAACCGGGCCCGGGCCCGGGCCTGCTTGCTCAGCCTTCCGTTGCCAGGGTCCTGAGCCTGGGGGCCTCCCCATGGGGAACCCTGGGCCCCGCGCCACGAGTCCCCCGACCGTCCCGGCGACAACGGCACCTTTCGCGGCTTCGTCCTAGCCGCGGAGTGAGAGACCAGTCCGTTTCCCCACAGAGGCCAGCCCCCTCCAGGGGCGACCCGGCCGCCCGCCACGGCGGAGGAGGATGCCCGGCCACGGCGCCTCCATCCACTCTGCTCGGGGAAAACTCCCCGGCGCCACAGCTGCCGGCCGCGCCCCATCGTCGCGGCTCGTTTTCCGGGTGGCCGCGACATGCCCCGAGCGAGAAAGGGCCCTGCTCCACGCGGAACTGGGCGCTGACCAGGGCTGCCCAACGCCGGCCAATTCTCACGAGCGTTCTGCCCAAATCGATCCCGATTTGGGCAGAACGCTCGTGAGAATTGGCCGGAAAATGCCCGGCGAACACACTTCGGGCACCACAGGGCCGCAGGGCGGCCCCCCCCGGGGCCCTGTCCGGGATCGCGTGTCGTCGCGTTCCGGCACCGACAGGAGGAGCTCCGGGAGGCGTGCCGCGGGGAGGCCGACGCCTCCCGCTCCTCAGCCTCCGGGGGTCCCCTCCCTGGCGCCGGCACCTGGGGCAGGGCCAGCCCCGAAAGCCGGGCCCGGGCCCGGGCCTGCTTGCTCAGCCTTCCGTTGCCAGGGTCCTGAGCCTGGGGGCCTCCCCATGGGGAACCCTGGGCCCCGCGCCACGAGTCCCCCGACCGTCCCGGCGACAACGGCACCTTTCGCGGCTTCGTCCTAGCCGCGGAGTGAGAGACCAGTCCGTTTCCCCACAGAGGCCAGCCCCCTCCAGGGGCGACCCGGCCGCCCGCCACGGCGGAGGAGGATGCCCGGCCACGGCGCCTCCATCCACTCTGCTCGGGGAAAACTCCCCGGCGCCACAGCTGCCGGCCGCGCCCCATCGTCGCGGCTCGTTTTCCGGGTGGCCGCGACATGCCCCGAGCGAGAAAGGGCCCTGCTCCACGCGGAACTGGGCGCTGACCAGGGCTGCCCAACGCCGGCCAATTCTCACGAGCGTTCTGCCCAAATCGATCCCGATTTGGGCAGAACGCTCGTGAGAATTGGCCGGAAAACGCCCGGCGAACACAATTCGGGCACCACAGGGCCGCAGGGCCGCCCCCCCCAGGGCCCTGTCCGGGATCGCGTGTCGTCGCGTTCCGGCACCGCCAGGAGGAGCTCCGGGAGGCATGCCGCGGGGAGGCCGACGCCTCCCGCTCCTCAGCCTCCGGGGGTCCCCTCCCTGGCGCCGGCAGCTGGGGCCGGGCCAGCCCCGAAAGACGGGCCCGGGCCCGGGCCTGCTTGCTCAGCCTTCCGTTGCCAGGGGCCTGAGCCTGGGGGCCTCCCCATGGGGAACCCTGAGTCCCGCGCCACGAGTCCCCCGACCGTCCCGGCGACAACGGCACCTTTCGCGGCTTCCTCCTAGCCGCGGAGTGAGAGACCAGTCCGTTTCCCCACAGAGGCCAGCCCACTCCAGGGGCGCCCCGGCTGCCCGCCACGGCGGAGGCGGACGCCCGGCCGCGGCGCCTCCATCCACTCTGCTCGGGGAAAACTCCCCGGCGCCGCGGCTGCCGGCCGCGCCCCATCGTCGCGGCTCGTTTTCCGGGTGGCCGCGACATGCCCCGAGCGAGAAAGGGCCCTGCTCCACGCGGAACTGGGCGCTGACCAGGGCTGCCCAACGACGGCCAATTCTCACGAGCGTTCTGCCCAAATCGATCCCGATTTGGGCAGAACGCTCGGGAGAATTGGCTGGAAAACGCCCGGCGAACACACTTCGGGCACCACAGGGCCGCAGGGCGGCCCCCCCCGAGTCCCTGTCCGGGATCGCGTGTCGTCGCGTTCCGGCACCGCCAGGAGGAGCTCCGGGAGGCGTGCCGCGGGGAGGCCGACGCCTCCCGCTCCTCAGCCTCCGGGGGTCCCCTGCCTGGCGCCGGCAGCTGGGGCCGGGCCAGCCCCGAAAGCCGGGCCCGGGCCCGGGGCTGCTTGCTCAGCCTTCCGTTGCCAGGGGCCTGAGCCTGGGGGCCTCCCCATGGGGAACCCTGAGTCTCGCGCCACGAGTCCCCCGACCGTCCCGGCCACAACGGCACCTTTCGCGGCTTCGTCCTAGCCGCGGAGTGAGAGACCAGTCCGTTTCCCCACAGAGGCCAGCCCCCTCCAGGGGCGCCCCGGCCGCCCGCCACGGCGGAGGCGGACGCCCGGCCACGGCGCCTCCATCCACTCTGCACGGGGAAAACTCCCCGGCGCCGTGGCTGCCGGCCGCGCCCCATCGTCGCGGCTCGTTTTCCGGGTGGCCGCGACATGCCCCGAGCGAGAAAGGGCCCTGCTCCACGCGGAACTGGGCGCTGACCAGGGCTGCCCAACGCCGGCCAATTCTCACGAGCGTTCTGCCCAAATCGATCCCGATTTGGGCAGAACGCTCGTGAGAATTGGCCGGAAAACGCCCGGCGAACACACTTCGGGCACCACAGGGCCGCAGGGCGGCCCCCCCCGGGGCCCTGTCCGGGATCGCGTGTCGTCGCGTTCCGGCACCGCCAGGAGGAGCTCCGGGAGGCGTGCCGCGGGGAGGCCGACGCCTCCCGCTCCTCAGCCTCCGGGGGTCCCCTCCCTGGCGCCGACAGCTGGGGCCGGGCCAGCCCCGAAATCCGGGCCCGGGCCCGCGCCTGCTTGCTCAGCCTTCCGTTGCCAGGGGCTTGAGCCTGGGGGCCTCCCCATGGGGAACCCTGAGTCCCGTGCCACGAGTCCCCCGACCGTCCCGGCCACAACGGCACCTTTCGCGGCTTCGTCCTAGCCGCGGAGTGAGAGACCAGTCCGTTTCCCCACAGAGGCCAGCCCCCTCCAGGGGCGCCCCGGCCGCCCGCCACGGCGGAGGCGGACGCCCGGCCACGGCGCCTCCATCCACTCTGCTCGGGGAAAACTCCCCGGCGCCGCGGCTGCCGGCCGCGCCCCATCGTCGCGGCTCGTTTTCCGGGTGGCCGCGACATGCCCCGAGCGAGAAAGGGCCCTGCTCCACGCGGAACTGGGCGCTGACCAGGGCTGCCCAACGACGGCCAATTCTCACGAGCGTTCTGCCCAAATCGATCCCGATTTGGGCAGAACGCTCGTGAGAATTGGCCGGAAAACGCCCGGCGAACACACTTCGGGCACCACAGGGCCGCAGGGCGGCCCCCCCGGGGCCCTGTCCGGGACCGCGTGTCGTCGCGTTCCGGCACCGCCAGGAGGAGCTCCGGGAGGCGTGCCGCGGTGAGGCCGACGCCTCCCGCTCCTCAGCCTCCGGGGGTCCCCTCCCTGGCGACGACAGCTGGGGCCGGGCCAGCCCCGAAAGCCGGGCCCGGGCCCGGGCCTGCTTGCTCAGCCTTCCGTTGCCAGGGGCCTGAGCCTGGGGGCCTCCCCATGGGGAACCCTGAGTCCCGCGCCACGAGTCCCCCGACCGTCCCGGCCACAACGGCACCTTTCGCGGCTTCGTCCAAGCCGCGGAGTGAGAGACCAGTCTGTTTCCCCACAGAGGCCAGCCCCCTCCAGGGGCGCCCCGGCCGCCCGCCACGGCGGTGGCGGACGCCCGGCCACGGCGCCTCCATCCACTCTGCTCGGGGAAAACTCCCCGGCGCCGCGGCTGCCGGCCGCGCCCCATCGTCGCGGCTCGTTTTCCGGGTGGCCGCGACATGCCCCGAGCGAGAAAGGGCCCTGCTCCACGCGGAACTGGGCGCTGACCAGGGCTGCCCAACGCCGGCCAATTCTCACGAGCGTTCTGCACAAATCGGGATCGATTTGGGCAGAACGCTCGAGAGAATTGGCCGGAAAAGGCCCGGCGAACAGACTTCGGGAACCACAGGGCCGCAGGGCGGCCGCCCCCGGGGCCCTGTCCGGGATCGCGTGTCGTCGCGTTCCGGCACCGCCAGGAGGAGCTCCGGGAGGCGTGCCGCGGGGAGGCCGACGCCTCCCGCTCCTCAGCCTCCGGGGGTCCCCTCCCTGGCGCCGGTAGCTGGGGCCGGGCCAGCCCCGAAAGCCGGGCCCGGGCCCGGGCCTGCTTGCTCAGCCTTCCGTTGCCAGAGGCCTGAGCCTGGGGGCCTCCCCATGGGGAACCCTGAGTCCCACGCCACGAGTCCCCCGACCTTCCCGGCGACAACGGCACCTTTCGCGGCTTCGTCCTAGCCGCGGAGTGAGAGACCAGTCCGTTTCCCCAAAGAGGCCAGCCCCCTCCAGGGGCGCCCCGGCCGCCCGCCACGGCGGAGGCGGACGCCCGGCCATGGCGCCTCCATCCACTCTGCTCGGGGAAAACTCCCCGGCGCCGCGGCTGCCGGCCGCGCCCCATCGTCGCGGCTCGTTTTCCGGGTGGCCGCGACATGCCCCGAGCGTGAAAGGGCCCTGCTCCACGCGGAACTGGGCGCTGACCAGGGCTGCCCAACGCCGGCCAATTCTCACGAGCGTTCTGCCCAAATCGATCCCGATTTGGGCAGAACGCTCGTGAGAATTGGCCGGAAAACGCCCGGCGAACACACTTCGGGCACCACAGGGCCGCAGGCGACCCACCCGGGGCCCTGTCCGGGATCGCGTGTCGTCGCGTTCCGGCACCGCCAGGAGGAGCTCCGGGAGGCGTGCCGCGGGGAGGCCGACGCCCCCCGCTCCTCAGCCTCCAGGGGTCCCCTCCCTGGCGCCGGCAGCTGGGGCCCGGCCAGCCCCGAAAACCGGGCCCGGGCCCGGGCCTGCTTGCTCAGCCTTCCTTTGCCAGGGTCCTGAGCCTGGGGGCCTCCCCATGGGGAACCCTGGGCCCCGCGCCACGAGTCCCCCGACCGTCCCGGCGACAACGGCACCTTTCGCGGCTTCGTCCTAGCCGCGGAGTGAGAGACCAGTCCGTTTCCCCACAGAGGCCAGCCCCCTCCAGGGGCGACCCGGCCGCCCGCCACGGCGGAGGAGGATGCCCGGCCACGGCGCCTCCATCCACTCTGCTCGGGGAAAACTCCCCGGCGCCACAGCTGCCGGCCGCGCCCCATCGTCGCGGCTCGTTTTCCGGGTGGCCGCGACATGCCCCGAGCGAGAAAGGGCCCTGCTCCACGCGGAACTGGGCGCTGACCAGGGCTGCCCAACGCCGGCCAATTCTCACGAGCGTTCTGCCCAAATCGATCCCGATTTGGGCAGAACGCTCGTGAGAATTGGCCGGAAAATGCCCGGCGAACACAATTCGGGCACCACAGGGCCGCAGGGCCGCCCCCCCCAGGGCCCTGTCCGGGATCGCGTGTCGTCGCGTTCCGGCACCGCCAGGAGGAGCTCCGGGAGGCATGCCGCGGGGAGGCCGACGCCTCCCGCTCCTCAGCCTCCGGGGGTCCCCTCCCTGGCGCCGGCAGCTGGGGCCGGGCCAGCCCCGAAAGACGGGCCCGGGCCCGGGCCTGCTTGCTCAGCCTTCCGTTGCCAGGGGCCTGAGCCTGGGGGCCTCCCCATGGGGAACCCTGAGTCCCGCGCCACGAGTCCCCCGACCGTCCCGGCGACAACGGCACCTTTCGCGGCTTCCTCCTAGCCGCGGAGTGAGAGACCAGTCCGTTTCCCCACAGAGGCCAGCCCACTCCAGGGGCGCCCCGGCTGCCCGCCACGGCGGAGGCGGACGCCCGGCCGCGGCGCCTCCATCCACTCTGCTCGGGGAAAACTCCCCGGCGCCGCGGCTGCCGGCCGCGCCCCATCGTCGCGGCTCGTTTTCCGGGTGGCCGCGACATGCCCCGAGCGAGAAAGGGCCCTGCTCCACGCGGAACTGGGCGCTGACCAGGGCTGCCCAACGACGGCCAATTCTCACGAGCGTTCTGCCCAAATCGATCCCGATTTGGGCAGAACGCTCGGGAGAATTGGCTGGAAAACGCCCGGCGAACACACTTCGGGCACCACAGGGCCGCAGGGCGGCCCCCCCCCGGGGCCCTGTCCGGGATCACGTGTCGTCGCGTTCCGGCACCGCCAGGAGGAGCTCCGGGAGGCGTGCCGCGGGGAGGCCGACGCCTCCCGCTCCTCAGCCTCCGGGGGTCCCCTGCCTGGCGCCGGCAGCTGGGGCCGGGCCAGCCCCGAAAGCCGGGCCCGGGCCCGGGACTGCTTGCTCAGCCTTCCGTTGCCAGGGGCCTGAGCCTGGGGGACTCCCCATGGGGAACCCTGAGTCCCGCGCCACGAGTCCCCCGACCGTCCCGGCGACAACGGCACCTTTCGCGGCTTCGTCCTAGCCGCGGAGTGAGAGACCAGTCCGTTTCCCCACAGAGGCCAGCCCCCTCCAGGGGCGCCCCGGCCGCCCGCCACGGCGGAGGCGGACGCCCGGCCACGGCGCCTCCATCCACTCTGCTCGGGGAAAACTCCCCGGCGCCGCGGCTGCCGGCCGCGCCCCATCGTCGCGGCTCGTTTTCCGGGTGGCCGCGACATGCCCCGAGCGAGAAAGGGCCCTGCTCCACGCGGAACTGGGCGCTGACCAGGGCTGCCCAACGACGGCCAATTCTCACGAGCGTTCTGCCCAAATCGATCCCGATTTGGGCAGAACGCTCGTGAGAATTGGCCGGAAAACGCCCGGCGAACACACTTCGGGCACCACAGGGCCGCAGGGCGGCCCCCCCGGGGCCCTGTCCGGGACCGCGTGTCGTCGCGTTCCGGCACCGCCAGGAGGAGCTCCGGGAGGCGTGCCGCTGTGAGGCCGACGCCTCCCGCTCCTCAGCCTCCGGGGGTCCCCTCCCTGGCGACGACAGCTGGGGCCGGGCCAGCCCCGAAAGCCGGGCCCGGGCCCGGGCCTGCTTGCTCAGCCTTCCGTTGCCAGGGGCCTGAGCCTGGGGGCCTCCCCATGGGGAACCCTGAGTCCCGCGCCACGAGTCCCCCGACCGTCCCGGCCACAACGGCACCTTTCGCGGCTTCGTCCAAGCCGCGGAGTGAGAAACCATTCTGTTTCCCCACAGAGGCCAGCCCCCTCCAGGGGCGCCCCGGCCGCCCGCCACGGCGGTGGCGGACGCCCGGCCACGGCGCCTCCATCCACTCTGCTCGGGGGAAAACTCCCCGGCGCCGCGGCTGCCGGCCGCGCCCCATCGTCGCGGCTCGTTTTCCGGGTGGCCGCGACATGCCCCGAGCGAGAAAGGGCCCTGCTCCACGCGGAACTGGGCGCTGACCAGGGCTGCCCAACGCCGGCCAATTCTCACGAGCGTTCTGCCCAAATCGATCCCGATTTGGGCAGAACGCTCGTGAGAATTGGCCGGAAAATGCCCGGCGAACACACTTCGGGCACCACAGGGCCGCAGGGCGGCCCCCCCCGGGGCCCTGTCCGGGATCGCGTGTCGTCGCGTTCCGGCACCGACAGGAGGAGCTCCGGGAGGCGTGCCGCGGGGAGGCCGACGCCTCCCGCTCCTCAGCCTCCGGGGGTCCCCTCCCTGGCGCCGGCACCTGGGGCAGGGCCAGCCCCGAAAGCCGGGCCCGGGCCCGGGCCTGCTTGCTCAGCTTTCCGTTGCCAGGGGCCTGAGCCTGGGGGCCACCCCATGGGGAACACTGAGTCCCGCGCCACGAGTCCCCCGACCGTCCCGGCCACAACGGCACCTTTCGCGGCTTCGTCCTAGCCGCGGAGTGAGAGACCAGTCCGTTTCCCCACAGAGGCCAGCCCCCTCCAGGGGCGCCCCGGCCGCCCGCCACGGCGGAGGCGGACGCCCGGCCACGGCGCCTCCATCCACTCTGCTCGGGGAAAACTCCCCGGCGCCGCGGCTGCCGGCCGCGCCCCATCGTCGCGGCTCGTTTTCCGGGTGGCCGCGACATGCCCCGAGCGAGAAAGGGCCCTGCTCCACGCGGAACTGGGCGCTGACCAGGGCTGCCCAACGCCGGCCAATTCTCACGAGCGTTCTGCCCAAATCGATCCCGATTTGGGCAGAACGCTCGTGAGAATTGGCCGGAAAACGCCCGGCGAACACACTTCGGGCACCACAGGACCGCAGGGCGGCCCCCCCCGGGGCCCTGTCCGGGACCGCGTGTCGTCGCGTCCCGGCACCGCCAGGAGGAGCTCCGGGAGGCGTGCCGCGGGGAGGCCGACGCCTCCCGCTCCTCAGCCTCAGGGGGTCCCCTCCCTGGCGCCGCAGCTGCGGCCGGGCCAGCCCCGAAGCCGGGCCCGGGCCCGGGCCTGCTTGCTCAGCCTTCCGTTGCCAGGGGCCTGAGCCTGGGGGACTCCCCATGGGGAAGCCTGAGTCCCGCGCCACGAGTCCCCCGACCATCCCGGCCACAACGGCACCTTTCGCGGCTTCGTAGTAGCCGCGGAGTGAGAGACCAGTCCGTTTCCCCACAGAGGCCAGCCCCCTCCAGGGGCGCCCCGGCCGCCCGCCACGGCGGAGGCGGACGCCCGGCCACGGCGCCTCCATCCACTCTGCTCAGGGAAAACTCCCCGGCGCCGCGGCTGCCGGCCGCGCCCCATCGTCGCGGCTCGTTTTCCGGGTGGCCGCGACATGCCCCGAGCGAGAAAGGGCCCTGCTCCACGCGGAACTGGGTGCTGACCAGGGCTGCCCAACGCCGGCCAATTCTCACGAGCGTTCTGCCCAAATCGGGATCGATTTGGGCAGAACGCTCGAGAGAATTGGCCGGAAAAGGCCCGGCGAACAGACTTCAGGAACCACAGGGCCGCAGGGCGGCCCCCCCCGGGGCCCTGTCCGGGATCGCGTGTCGTCGCGTTCCGGCACCGCCAGGAGGAGCTCCGGGAGGCGTGCCGCGGGGAGGCCGACGCCTCCCGCTCCTCAGCCTCCGGGGGTCCCCTCCCTGGCGCCGGTAGCTGGGGCCGGGCCAGCCCCGAAAGCCGGGCCCGGGCCCGGGCCTGCTTGCTCAGCCTTCCGTTGCCAGAGGCCTGAGCCTGGGGGCCTCCCCATGGGGAACCCTGAGTCCCACGCCACGAGTCCCCCGACCTTCCCGGCGACAACGGCACCTTTCGCGGCTTCGTCCTAGCCGCGGAGTGAGAGACCAGTCCGTTTCCCCAAAGAGGCCAGCCCCCTCCAGGGGCGCCCCGGCCGCCCGCCACGGCGGAGGCGGACGCCCGGCCATGGCGCCTCCATCCACTCTGCTCGGGGAAAACTCCCCGGCGCCGCGGCTGCCGGCCGCGCCCCATCGTCGCGGCTCGTTTTCCGGGTGGCCGCGACATGCCCCGAGCGTGAAAGGGCCCTGCTCCACGCGGAACTGGGCGCTGACCAGGGCTGCCCAACGCCGGCCAATTCTCACGAGCGTTCTGCCCAAATCGATCCCGATTTGGGCAGAACGCTCGTGAGAATTGGCCGGAAAACGCCCGGCGAACACACTTCGGGCACCACAGGGCCGCAGGCGACCCACCCGGGGCCCTGTCCGGGATCGCGTGTCGTCGCGTTCCGGCACCGCCAGGAGGAGCTCCGGGAGGCGTGCCGCGGGGAGGCCGACGCCCCCCGCTCCTCAGCCTCCAGGGGTCCCCTCCCTGGCGCCGGCAGCTGGGGCCCGGCCAGCCCCGAAAACCGGGCCCGGGCCCGGGCCTGCTTGCTCAGCCTTCCGTTGCCAGGGTCCTGAGCCTGGGGGCCTCCCCATGGGGAACCCTGGGCCCCGCGCCACGAGTCCCCCGACCGTCCCGGCGACAACGGCACCTTTCGCGGCTTCGTCCTAGCCGCGGAGTGAGAGACCAGTCCGTTTCCCCACAGAGGCCAGCCCCCTCCAGGGGCGACCCGGCCGCCCGCCACGGCGGAGGAGGATGCCCGGCCACGGCGCCTCCATCCACTCTGCTCGGGGAAAACTCCCCGGCGCCACAGCTGCCGGCCGCGCCCCATCGTCGCGGCTCGTTTTCCGGGTGGCCGCGACATGCCCCGAGCGAGAAAGGGCCCTGCTCCACGCGGAACTGGGCGCTGACCAGGGCTGCCCAACGCCGGCCAATTCTCACGAGCGTTCTGCCCAAATCGATCCCGATTTGGGCAGAACGCTCGTGAGAATTGGCCGGAAAAGGCCCGGCGAACACAATTCGGGCACCACAGGGCCGCAGGGCCGCCCCCCCCAGGGCCCTGTCCGGGATCGCGTGTCGTCGCGTTCCGGCACCGCCAGGAGGAGCTCCGGGAGGCATGCCGCGGGGAGGCCGACGCCTCCCGCTCCTCAGCCTCCGGGGGTCCCCTCCCTGGCGCCGGCAGCTGGGGCCGGGCCAGCCCCGAAAGACGGGCCCGGGCCCGGGCCTGCTTGCTCAGCCTTCCGTTGCCAGGGGCCTGAGCCTGGGGGCCTCCCCATGGGGAACCCTGAGTCCCGCGCCACGAGTCCCCCGACCGTCCCGGCGACAACGGCACCTTTCGCGGCTTCCTCCTAGCCGCGGAGTGAGAGACCAGTCCGTTTCCCCACAGAGGCCAGCCCACTCCAGGGGCGCCCCGGCTGCCCGCCACGGCGGAGGCGGACGCCAGGCCGCGGCGCCTCCATCCACTCTGCTCGGGGAAAACTCCCCGGCGCCGCGGCTGCCGGCCGCGCCCCATCGTCGCGGCTCGTTTTCCGGGTGGCCGCGACATGCCCCGAGCGAGAAAGGGCCCTGCTCCACGCGGAACTGGGCGCTGACCAGGGCTGCCCAACGCCGGCCAATTCTCCCGAGCGTTCTGCCCAAATCGATCCCGATTTGGGCAGAACGCTCGGGAGAATTGGCTGGAAAACGCCCGGCGAACACACTTCGGGCACCACAGGGCCGCAGGGCGGCCCCCCCCCGGGGCCCTGTCCGGGATCGCGTGTCGTCGCGTTCCGGCACCGCCAGGAGGAGCTCCGGGAGGCGTGCCGCGGGGAGGCCGACGCCTCCCGCTCCTCAGCCTCAGGGGGTCCCCTCCCTGGCGCCGCAGCTGGGGCCGGGCCAGCCCCGAAGCCGGGCCCGGGCCCGGGCCTGCTTGCTCAGCCTTCCGTTGCCAGGGGCCTGAGCCTGGGGGACTCCCCATGGGGAAGCCTGAGTCCCGCGCCACGAGTCCCCCGACCATCCCGGCCACAACGGCACCTTTCGCGGCTTCGTAGTAGCCGCGGAGTGAGAGACCAGTCCGTTTCCCCACAGAGGCCAGCCCCCTCCAGGGGCGCCCCGGCCGCCCGCCACGGCGGAGGCGGACGCCCGGCCACGGCGCCTCCATCCACTCTGCTCAGGGAAAACTCCCCGGCGCCGCGGCTGCCGGCCGCGCCCCATAGTCGCGGCTCGTTTTCCGGGTGGCCGCGACATGCCCCGAGCGAGAAAGGGCCCTGCTCCACGCGGAACTGGGTGCTGACCAGGGCTGCCCAACGCCGGCCAATTCTCACGAGCGTTCTGCCCAAATCGGGATCGATTTGGGCAGAACGCTCGAGAGAATTGGCCGGAAAAGGCCCGGCGAACAGACTTCAGGAACCACAGGGCCGCAGGGCGGTCCCCCCCGGGGCCCTGTCCGGGATCGCGTGTCGTCGCGTTCCGGCACCGCCAGGAGGAGCTCCGGGAGGCGTGCCGCGGGGAGGCCGACGCCTCCCGCTCCTCAGCCTCCGGGGGTCCCCTCCCTGGCGCCGGTAGCTGGGGCCGGGCCAGCCCCGAAAGCCGGGCCCGGGCCTGGGCCTGCTTGCTCAGCCTTCCGTTGCCAGAGGCCTGAGCCTGGGGGCCTCCCCATGGGGAACCCTGAGTCCCACGCCACGAGTCCCCCGACCGTCCCGGCGACAACGGCACCTTTCGCGGCTTCGTCAGAGCCGCGGAGTGAGAGACCAGTCCGTTTCCCCACAGAGGCCAGCCCCCTCCAGGGGCGCCCCGGCCGCCCGCCACGGAGGAGGCGGACGCCCGGCCACGGCGCCTCCATCCACTCTGCTCGGGGAAAACTCCCCGGCGCCGCGGCTGCCGGCCGCGCCCCATCGTCGCGGCTCGTTTTCTGGGTGGCCGCGACATGCCCCGAGCGAGAAAGGGCCCTGCTCCACGCGGAACTGGGCGCTGACCAGGGCTGCCCAACGCCGGCCAATTCTCACGAGCGTTCTGCCCAAATCGATCCCGATTTGGGCAGAACGCTCGTGAGAATTGGCCGGAAAACGCCCGGCGAACACACTTAGGGCACCACAGGGCCGCAGGGCGGCCCCCCCCGGGGCCCTGTCCGGGATCGCGTGTCGTCGCGTTCCGGCACCGCCAGGAGGAGCTCCGGGAGGCGTGCCGCGGGGAGGCCGACGCCTCCCGCTCCTCAGCCTCCGGGGGTCCCCTCCCTGGCGCCGGCAGCTGGGGCCGGGCCAGCCCCGAAAGCCGGGCCCGGGCCCGGGCCTGCTTGCTCAGCCTTCCGTTGCCAGGGGCCTGAGCCTGGGGTCCTCCCCATGGGGAACCCTGAGTCCCGCGCCACGAGTCCCCCGACCGTCCCGGCGACAACGGCACCTTTCGCGGCTTCGTCCTAGCCGCGGAGTGAGAGACCAGTCCGTTTCCCCACAGAGGCCAGCCCCCTCCAGGGGCGCCCCTGCCGCCCGCCACGGCGGAGGCGGACGCACGGCCAGGGCGCCTCCATCCACTCTGCTCGGGGAAAACTCCCCGGCGCCGCGGCTGCCGGCCGCGCCCCATCGTCGCGGCTCGTTTTCCGGGTGGCCGCGACATGCCCCGAGCGAGAAAGGGCCCTGCTCCACGCGGAACTGGGCGCTGACCAGGGCTGCCCAACGCCGGCCAATTCTCACGAGCGTTCTGCCCAAATCGATCCCGATTTGGGCAGAACGCTCGTGAGAATTGGCCGGAAAACGCCCGGCGAACACACTTCGGGCACCACAGGGCCGCAGGGCGGCCCCCCCCGGGGCCCTGTCCGGGACCGCGTGTCGTCGCGTTCTGGGACCGCCAGGAGGAGCTCCGGGAGGCGTTCCGTGGGGATGCCGACGCCTCCCGCTCCTCGGCCTCCGGGGGTCCCCTCCCTGGCCCCGGCAGCTGGGGCCGGGCCAGCCCCGAAAGCCGGGCCCGGGCCCGGGCCTGCTTGCTCAGCCTTCGGTTGCCAGGGGCCTGAGCCTGGGGGCCTCCCCATGGGGAACCCTGAGTCCCGCGCCACGAGTCCCCCGACCGTCCCGGCGACAACGGCACCTTTCGCGGCTTCGTCCGAGCCGCGGAGTGAGAGACCAGTCCGTTTCCCCACAGAGGCCAGCCCCCTACAGGGGCGCCCCGGCCGCCCGCCACGGCGGAGGCGGACGCCCGGCCACGGCGCCTCCATCCACTCTGCTCGGGGAAAACTCCCCGGCGCCGCGGCTGCCGGCCGCGCCCCATCGTCGCGGCTCGTTTTCTGGGTGGCCGCGACATGCCACGAGCGAGAAAGGGCCCTGCTCCACGCGGAACTGGGCGCTGACCAGGGCTGCCCAACGCCGGCCAATTCTCACGAGCGTTCTGCCCAAATCGATCCCGATTTGGGCAGAACGCTCGTGAGAATTGGCCGGAAAACGCCCGGCGAACACACTTCGGGCACCACAGGGCCGCAGGGCGGCCCCCCCCGGGGCCCTGTCCGGGACCGCGTGTCGTCGCGTTCCGGCACCGCCAAGAGGAGCTCCGGGAGGCGTTCCGCGGGGATGCCGACGCCTTCTGTTGCCAGGGGCCTGAGCCTGGGGGCCTCCCCATGGGGAACCCTGAATCCCGCGCCACGAGTCCCCCGACCGTCCCGGCCACAACGGCACCTTTCGCGGCTTCGTCCTAGCCGCGGAGTGAGAGACCAGTCCGTTTCCCCACAGAGGCCAGCCCCCTCCAGGGGCGCCCCGGCCGCCCGCCACGGCGGAGGCGGACGCCCGGACACGGCGCCTCCATCCACTCTGCTCGGGGAAAACTCCCCGGCGCCGCGGCTGCCGGCCGCGCCCCATCGTCGCGGCTCGTTTTCCGGGTGGCCGCGACATGCCCCGAGCGAGAAAGGGCCCTGCTCCACGCGGAACTGGGCGCTGACCAGGGCTGCCCAACGCCGGCCAATTCTCACGAGAGTTCTCCCCAAATCGATTTGGGCAGAACTCTCGTGAGAATTGGCCGGAAAAAGCCCGGCGAACACACTTCGGGCACCACAGGTCCGCAGGGCGGCCCCCCCCGGGGCCCTGTCCGGGATCGCGTGTCGTCGCGTTCTGGCACCGACAGGAGGAGCTCCGGGAGGCATGCCGCGGGGAGGCCGACGCCTCCCGCTCCTCAGCCTCCGGGGGTCACCTCCCTGGCGCCGGCAGCTGGGGCCGGGCCAGCCCCAAAAGCCGGGCCCGGGCCCGGGCCTGCTTGCTCAGCCTTCCGTTGCCAGGGGCCTGAGCCTGGGGGCCTCCCCATGGGGAACACTGAGTCCCGCGCCACGATTCCCCCGACCGTCCGGCCACAACGGCACCTTTCGCGGCTTCGTCCTAGCCGCGGAGTGAGAGAGCAGTCCGTTTCCCCACAGAGGCCAGCCCCCTCCAGGGGCGCCCCGGCCGCCCGCCACGGCGCAGGCGGACGCTCGGCCACGGCGCCTCCATCCACTCTGCTCGGGGGAAAACTCCCCGGCGCCGCGGCTGCCGGCCGCGCCCCATCGTCGCGGCTCGTTTTCCGGGTGGCCGCGACATGCCCCGAGCGAGAAAGGGCCCTGCTCCACGTGGAACTGGGCGCTGACCAGGGCTGCCCAACGCCGGCCAATTCTCACGAGCGTTCTGCCCAAATCGATCCCGATTTGGGCAGAACGCTCATGAGAATTGGCCGGAAAACGCCCGGCGAACACACTTCGGGCACCACAGGGCCGCAGTGCGGCCGCCCCCGGGGCCCTGTCCGGGACCGCGTGTCGTCGCGTTCCGGCACCGCCAGGAGGAGCTCCGGGAGGCGTGCCGCGGGGAGGCCGACGCCTCCCGCTCCTCAGCCTCCGGGGGTCCCCTCCCTGGCGCCGGCAGCTGGGGCCGGGCCAGCCCCGAAAGCCGTGCCCGGGCCCGGTCCTGCTTGCTCAGCCTTCCGTTGCCAGGGGCCTGAGCCTGGGGGCCACCCCATCGGGAACCCTGAGTCCCTTCGCCACGAGTCCCCCGACCGTCCCGGCGACAACGGCACCTTTCGCGGCTTCGTCCTAGCCGCGGAGTGAGAGACCAGTCCGTTTCCCCACAGAGGCCAGCCCCCTCCAGGGGCGCCCCGGCCGCCCGCCACGGCGGAGGCGGACGCCCGGCCACGGCGCCTCCATCCACTCTGCTCGGGGAAAACTCCCCGGCGCCGCGGCTGCCGGCCGCGCCCCATCGTCGCGGCTCGTTTTCCGGGTGGCCGCGACATGCCCGAGCGAGAAAGGGCCCTGCTCCACGCGGAACTGGGCGCTGACCAGGGCTGCCCAACGCCGGACAATTCTCACGAGCGTTCTGCCCAAATCGATCCCGATTTGGGCAGAACGCTCGTGAGAATTGGATGGAAAACGCCCGGCGAACACACTTCGGGCAGCACAGGGCCGCAGGGCGGCCCCCCCCGGGGCCCTGTCCGGGATCGCGTGTCGTCGCGTTCCGGCACCGCCAGGAGGAGCTCCGGGAGGCGTGCCGCGGGGAGGCCGACGCCTCCCGCTCCTCAGCCTCCGGGGGTCCCCTCCCTGGCGCCGGCAGCTGGGGCCGGGCCAGCCCCGAAAGCCGGGCCCGGGCCCGGGCCTGCTTGCTCAGCCTTCCGTTGCCAGGGGCCTGAGCCTGGGGGCCTCCCCATGGGGAACCCTGAGTCCCGCGCCACGAGTCCCCCGACCGTCCCGGCGACAACGGCACCTTTCGTGGCTTCGTCCTAGCCGCGGATTGAGAGACCAGTCCGTTTCCCCACAGAGGCCAGCCCCCTCCAGGGGCGCCCCTGCCGCCCGCCACGGCGGAGGCGGACGCACGGCCAGGGCGCCTCCATCCACTCTGCTCGGGGAAAACTCCCCGGCGCCGCGGCTGCCGGCCGCGCCCCATCGTCGCGGCTCGTTTTCCGGGTGGCCGCGACATGCCCCGAGCGAGAAAGGGCCCTGCTCCACGCGGAACTGGGCGCTGACCAGGGCTGCCCAACGCCGGCCAATTCTCACGAGCGTTCTGCCCAAATCGATCCCGATTTGGGCAGAACGCTCGTGAGAATTGGCCGGAAAACGCCCGGCGAACACACTTCGGGCACCACAGGGCCGCAGGGCGGCCCCCCCCCGGGGCCCTGTCCGGGACCGCGTGTCGTCGCGTTCCGGCACCGCCAGGAGGAGCTCCGGGAGGCGTTCCGTGGGGATGCCGACGCCTCCTGCTCCTCGGCCTCCGGGGGTCCCCTCCCTGGCCCCGGCAGCTGGGGCCGGGCCAGCCCCGAAAGCCGGGACCGGGCCCGGGCCTGCTTGCTCAGCCTTCCGTTGCCAGGGGCCTGAGCCTGGGGGCCTCCCCATGGGGAACCCTGAGTCCCGCGCCACGAGTCCCCCGACCGTCCCGGCCACAACGGCACCTTTCGCGGCTTCGTCCTAGCCGCGGAGTGAGAGACCAGTCCGTTTCCCCACAGAGGCCAGCCCCCTCCAGGGGCGCCCCGGCCGCCCGCCACGGCGGAGGCGGACGCCCGGCCACGGCGCCTCCATCCACTCTGCTCGGGGAATACTCCCCGGCGCCGCGGCTGCCGGCCGCGCCCCATCGTCGCGGCTCGTTTTCCGGGTGGCCGCGACATGCCCCGAGCGAGAAAGGGCCCTGCTCCACGCGGAACTGGGCGCTGACCAGGGCTGCCCAACGCCCGATTTGGGCAGAACGCTCGTGAGAATTGGCCGGAAGACGCCCGGCGAACACACTTCGGGCACCACAGGGCCGCAGGGCCGCCCCCCCGGGGCCCTGTCCGGGATCGCGTGTCGTCGCGTTCCGGCACCACCAGGAGGAGCTCCGATAGGCGTGCCACGGGGAGGCCGACGCCTCCCGAACCTCAGGCTCCGGGGGTCCTCTCCCTGGTGCCGGAAGCTGGGGCCGGGCCAGCCCCGAAACCCGGGCCCCGACCCGGGCCTGCTAGCTTAGCCTTCCGTTGCCAGGGGCCTGAGCCTGGGGGCCTCCCCATGGGGAACCCTGAGTCCCGCGCCACGAGTCCCCCGACCGTCCCGGCGACAACGGCACCTTTCGCGGCTTCGTCCTAGCTGCGGAGTGAGAGACCAGTCCGTTTCCCCACAGAGGCCAGCCCCCTCCAGGGGCGCCCCGGCCGCCCTCCACGGCGGAGGCGGACGCCCGGCCACGGCGCCTACATCCACTCTGCTCGGGGAAAACTACCCGGCGCCGCGGCTGCCGGCCGCGCCCCATCTTCGCGGCTCGTTTTCCAGGTGGCCACGACATGCCCCGAGCGAGAAAGGGCCCTGCTCCACGCGGAACTGGGCGCTGACCAGGGCTGCCCAACGCCGGCCAATTTTCACGAGCGTTCTGCCCAAATCGATCCCAATTTGGGCAGAAGGGTCATGAGAATTGGCCGGAAAACGCCCGGCGAACACACTTCGGGCACCACAAGGCCGCAGGGCGGCCCCCCCCGGGGCCCAGTCCGGGATCGCGTGTCGTCGCGTTCCGGCACCGCCAGGAGGAGCTCCGGGAGGCGTGCCGCGGGGAGGCCGACGCCTCCCGCTCCTCAGCCTCCGGGGGTCCCCTCCCTGGCGCCGGCAGCTGGGGCCGGGCCAGCCCCGAAAGCCGGGCCCGGGCCCGGGCCTGCTTGCTCAGCCTTCCGTTGCCAGGGGCCTGAGCCTGGGGGCCTCCCCACGGGGATCCCTGAGTCCCGCGCCACGAGTCCCCCGACCGTCCCGGCGACAACGGCACCTTTCGCGGCTTCGTCCTAGCCGCGGAGTGAGAGACCAGTCCGTTTCCCCACAGAGGCCAGCCCCCTCCAGGGGCGCCCCGGCCGCCCGCCACGGCGGAGGCGGACGCCCGGCCACGGCGCCTCCATCCACTCTGCTCGGGGAAAACTCCCCTGCGCCGCGGCTGCCGGCCGCGCCCCATCGTCGCGGCTTGTTTTCCGGGTGGCCGCGACATGCCCCGAGCGAGAAAGGGCCCTGCTCCACGCGGAACTGGGCGCTGACCAGGGCTGCCCAACGCCGGCCAAATCTCACGAGCGTTCTGCCCAAATCGATCCCGATTTGGGCAGAACGCTCGTGAGAATTGGCCGGAAAACGCCCGGCGAACACACTTCGGGCACCACAGGGCCGCAGGGCGGCCCCCCCCCGGGGCCCTGTCCGGGACCGCGTGTCGTCGCGTTCCGGCACCGCCAGGAGGAGCTCCGGGAGGCGTGCCGCGGGGAGGCCGACGCCTCCCGCTCCTCAGCCTCCGGGGGTCCCCTCCCTGGCCCCGGCAGCTGGGGCCGGGCCAGCCCCGAAAGCCGGGCCCGGGCCCGGGCCTGCTTGCTCAGCCTTCCGTTGCCAGGGGCCTGAGCCTGGGGGCCTCCCCATGGGGAACCCTGAGTCCCGTGCCACGAGTCCCCCGACCGTCCCGGCGAAAACGGCACCTTTCGCGGCTTCGTCCTAGCCGCGGAGTGAGAGACCAGTCCGTTTCCCCACAGAGGCCAGTCCCCTCCAGGGGCGCCCCGGCCGCCCGCCACGGCGGAGGCGGACGCCCGGCCACGGCGCCTCCATCCACTCTGCTCGGGGAAAACTCCCCGGCGCCGCGGCTGCCGGCCACGCCCCATCGTCGCGGCTCGTTTTCCGGGTGGCCGCGACATGCCCCGAGCGAGAAAGGGCCCTGCTCCACGCGGAACTGGGCGCTGACCAGGGCTGCCCAACGACGGCCAATTCTCACGAGCGTTCTGCCCAAATCGATCCCGATTTGGGCAGAACGCTCGTGAGAATTGGCCGGAAAACGCCCGGCGAACACTCTTCGGGCACCACAGGGCCGCAGGGCGGCCACCCCCCGGGGCCCTGTCCGGGACCCCGTGTCGTCGCGTTCCGGCACCACCAGGAGGAGCTCCGATAGGCGTGCCACAGGGAGGCCGACGCCTCCCGCTCCTCAGCCTCCGGGGGTCCCCTCCCTGGTGCCGGAAGCTGGGGCCGGGCCGGCCCCGAAACCCGGGCCCCGACCAGGGCCTGCTAGCTCAGCCTTCCGTTGCCAGGGGCCTGAGCCTGGGGGCCTCCCCATGGGGAACCCTGAGTCCCGCGCCACGAGTCCCCCGACCGTCCCGGCGACAACGGCACCTTTAGCGGCTTCGTCCTAGCCGCGGAGTGAGAGACCAGTCCGTTTCCCCACAGAGGCCAGCCCCCTCCAGGGGCGCCCCGGCCGCCCGCCACGGCGTAGGCGGACGCCCGGCCACGGCGCCTCCATCCACTCTGCTCGGGGAAAACTCCCCGGTGCCGCGGCTGCCGGCCGCGCCCCATCGTCGCGGCTCGTTTTCCGGGTGGCCGCGACATGCCCCGAGCGAGACAGGGCCCTGCTCCATGCGGAACTGGGCGCTGACAAGGGCTGCCCAACGCCGGCCAATTCTCACGAGCGTTCTGCCCAAATCGATCACGATTTGGGCAGAACGCTCGTGAGAATTGGCCGGAAAACGCCCGGCGAACACACTTCGGGCACCACAGGGCCGTTGGGCGGCCCCCCCCCGGGGCCCTGTCCGAGATCGCGTGTCGTCGCGTTCCGGCACCGCCAGGAGGAGCTCCGGGAGGCGTGCCGCGTGGAGGCCGACGCCTCCCGCTCCTCAGCCTCCGGGGGTCCCCTCCCTGGCGCCGGCAGCTGGGGCCGGGCCAGCCCCGAAAGCCGGGCCCGGGCCCGGGCCTGCTTGCTCAGCCTTCCGTTGCCAGGGGCCTGAGCCTGGGGGCCTCCCCACGGGGAACCCTGAGTCCCGCGCCACGAGTCCCCCGACCGTCCCGGCCACAACGGCACCTTTCGCGGCTTCATCCTAGCCGCGGAGTGAGAGACCAGTCCGTTTCCCCACAGAAGCCAGCCCCCTCCAGGGGCGCCCCGGCCGCCCGCCACGGCGGAGGCGGACGCCCGGCCACGGCGCCTCCATCCACTCTGCTCGGGGAAAACTCCCCGGCGCCGCGACTGCCGGCCGCGCCCCATCGTCACGGCTCGTTTTCCGGGTGGCCGCGATATGCCCCGAGCGAGAAAGGGCCCTGCTCCACGCGGAACTGGGCGCTGACCAGGGCTGCCCAACGCCGGCCAATTCTCACGAGCGTTCTGCCCAAATCGATCCCGATTTGGGCAGAACGCTCGTGAGAATTGGCCGGAAAAGGCCCGGCGAACACACTTCGGGCACCACAGTGCCGCAGGGCGGCCCCCCCCGGGGCCCTGTCCGGGATCGCGTGTCGTCGCGTTCCGGCACCGCCAGGAGGAGCTCTGGGAGGCGTGCCGCGGGGAGGCCGACGCCTCCCGCTCCTCAGCCTCCGGGGGTCCCCTCCCTGGCGCCGGCAGCTGGGGCCGGGCCAGCCCCGAAAGCCGGGCCTGGGCCCGGGCCTGCTTGCTCAGCCTTCCGTTGCCAGGGGCCTGAGCCTGGGGGCCTCCCAATGGGGAACCCTGAGTCCCGCGCCACGAGTCCCCCGACCGTCCCGGCCACAACGGCACCTTTCGCGGCTTCGTCCTAGCCGCGGAGTGAGAGACCAGTCCGTTTCCCCACAGAGGCCAGCCCCCTCCAGGGGCGCCCCGGTCGCCCGCCACGGCGGAGGCGGATGCCCGGCCACGGCGCCTCCATCCGCTCTGCTCGGGGAAAACTCCACGGCGCCGCGGCTGCCGGCCGCGCCCCATCGTCGCGGCTCGTTTTCCGGGTGGCCGCGACATGCCCCGAGCGAGATAGGGCCCTGCTCCACGCGGAACTGGGCACAGACAAGGGCTGCCCAACGCCGGCCAATTCTCACCGGCGTTCTGCCCAAATCGATCCCGATTTGGGCAGAACGCTCGTGAGAATTGGCCGGAAAACGCCCGGCGAACACACTTCGGGCACCACAGGGCCGCAGGGCGGCCCCCCCCGTGGCCCTGTCCGGGACCGGGTGTCGTCGCGTTACGGCACCGCCAGGAGGAGCTCCGGGAAGCATGCCGCGGGGAGGCCGACGCCTCCCGCTCCTCAGCATCCGGGGGTCCCCTCCCTGGCGCCGGCAGCTGGGTCGGGCCAGCCACGAAAGCCGGGCCCGGGCCCGGGGCTGCTTGCTCAGCCTTCCGTTGCCAGGGGCCTGAGCCTGGGGGCCTCCCCATGGGGAACCCTGAGTCCCGCGTCACGAGTCCCCCGACCGTCCCGGCGACAACAGCACTTTCGCGGCTTCGTCCTAGCCGCGGACTGAGAGACCAGTCCGTTTCCCCACAGAGGCCAGCCCCCTCCAGGGGCGCCCCGGTCGCCCGCCACGGCGGAGGCGGACGCCCGGCCACGGCGCCTCCATCCACTCTGCTCGGGAAAAACTCCCCGGCGCCGCGGCTGCCGGCCGCGCCCCATCGTCGCGGCTCGTTTTCCGGGTGGCCGCGACATGCCCCGAGCGAGAAAGGGCCCTGCTCCACGCGGAACTGGGCGCTGACCAGGGCTGCCCAACGCCGGCCAATTCTCACGAGCGTTCTGCCCAAATCGATCCCGATTTGGGCAGAACGCTCGTGAGAATTGGCCGGAAAACGCCCGGCGAACACACTTCGGGCACCACAGGGCCGCAGGGCGGCCCCCCCCGGGGCCCTGTCCGGGACCGCGTGTCGTCGCGTTCCGGCACCGCCAGGAGGAGCTCCGGGAGGCGTGCCGCGGGGAGGCCGACGCCTCCCGCTCCTCAGCCTCCGGGGGTCCCCTCCCTGGCCCCGGCAGCTGGGGCCGGGCCAGCCCCGAAAGCCGGGCCCGGGCCCGGGCCTGCTTGCTCAGCCTTCCGTTGCCAGGGGCCTGAGCCTGGGGGCCTCCCCATGGGGAACCCTGAGTCCCGTGCCACGAGTCCCCCGACCGTCCCGGCGAAAACGGCACCTTTCGCGGCTTCGTCCTAGCCGCGGAGTGAGAGACCAGTCCGTTTCCCCACAGAGGCCAGTCCCCTCCAGGGGCGCCCCGGCCGCCCGCCACGGCGGAGGCGGACGCCCGGCCACGGCGCCTCCATCCACTCTGCTCGGGGAAAACTCCCCGGCGCCGCGGCTGCCGGCCACGCCCCATCGTCGCGGCTCGTTTTCCGGGTGGCCGCGACATGCCCCGAGCGAGAAAGGGCCCTGCTCCACGCGGAACTGGGCGCTGACCAGGGCTGCCCAACGCCGGCCAATTCTCACGAGCGTTCTGCCCAAATCGATCCCGATTTGGGCAGAACGCTCGTGAGAATTGGCCGGAAAACGCCCGGCGAACACTCTTCGGGCACCACAGGGCCGCAGGGCGGCCACCCCCCGGGGCCCTGTCCGGGACCGCGTGTCGTCGCGTTCCGGCACCACCAGGAGGAGCTCCGATAGGCGTGCCACGGGGAGGCCGACGCCTCCCGCTCCTCAGCCTCCGGGGGTCCCCTCCCTGGTGCCGGAAGCTGGGGCCGGGCCGGCCCCGAAACCCGGGCCCCGACCCGGGCCTGCTAGCTCAGCCTTCCGTTGCCAGGGGCCTGAGCCTGGGGGCCTCCCCATGGGGAACCCTGAGTCCCGCGCCACGAGTCCCCCGACCGTCCCGGCGACAACGGCACCTTTAGCGGCTTCGTCCTAGCCGCGGAGTGAGAGACCAGTCCGTTTCCCCACAGAGGCCAGCCCCCTCCAGGGGCGCCCCGGCCGCCCGCCACGGCGTAGGCGGACGCCCGGCCACGGCGCCTCCATCCACTCTGCTCGGGGAAAACTCCCCGGTGCCGCGGCTGCCGGCCGCGCCCCATCGTCGCGGCTCGTTTTCCGGGTGGCCGCGACATGCCCCGAGCGAGACAGGGCCCTGCTCCATGCGGAACTGGGCGCTGACAAGGGCTGCCCAACGCCGGCCAATTCTCACGAGCGTTCTGCCCAAATCGATCACGATTTGGGCAGAACGCTCGTGAGAATTGGCCGGAAAACGCCCGGCGAACACACTTCGGGCACCACAGGGCCGCAGGGCGGCCCCCCCCCGGGGCCCTGTCCGAGATCGCGTGTCGTCGCGTTCCGGCACCGCCAGGAGGAGCTCCGGGAGGCGTGCCGCGGGGAGGCCGACGCCTCCCGCTCCTCAGCCTCCGGGGGTCCCCTCCCTGGCGCCGGCAGCTGGGGCCGGGCCAGCCCCGAAAGCCGGGCCCGGGCCCGGGCCTGCTTGCTCAGCCTTCCGTTGCCAGGGGCCTGAGCCTGGGGGCCTCCCCACGGGGAACCCTGAGTCCCGCGCCACGAGTCCCCCGACCGTCCCGGCCACAACGGCACCTTTCGCGGCTTCATCCTAGCCGCGGAGTGAGAGACCAGTCCGTTTCCCCACAGAAGCCAGCCCCCTCCAGGGGCGCCCCGGCCGCCCGCCACGGCGGAGGCGGACGCCCAGCCACGGCGCCTCCATCCACTCTGCTCGGGGAAAACTCCCCGGCGCCGCGACTGCCGGCCGCGCCCCATCGTCACGGCTCGTTTTCCGGGTGGCCGCGATATGCCCCGAGCGAGAAAGGGCCCTGCTCCACGCGGAACTGGGCGCTGACCAGGGCTGCCCAACGCCGGCCAATTCTCACGAGCGTTCTGCCCAAATCGATCCCGATTTGGGCAGAACGCTCGTGAGAATTGGCCGGAAAAGGCCCGGCGAACACACTTCGGGCACCACAGTGCCGCAGGGCGGCCCCCCCCGGGGCCCTGTCCGGGATCGCGTGTCGTCGCGTTCCGGCACCGCCAGGAGGAGCTCTGGGAGGCGTGCCGCGGGGAGGCCGACGCCTCCCGCTCCTCAGCCTCCGGGGGTCCCCTCCCTGGCGCCGGCAGCTGGGGCCGGGCCAGCCCCGAAAGCCGGGCCCGGGCCCGGGCCTGCTTGCTCAGCCTTCCGTTGCCAGGGGCCTGAGCCTGGGGGCCTCCCCATGGGGAACCCTGAGTCCCGCGCCACGAGTCCCCCGACCGTCCCGGCCACAACGGCACCTTTCGCGGCTTCGTCCTAGCCGCGGAGTGAGAGACCAGTCCGTTTCCCCACAGAGGCCAGCCCCCTCCAGGTGCGCCCCGGTCGCCCGCCACGGCGGAGGCGGATGCCCGGCCACGGCGCCTCCATCCGCTCTGCTCGGGGAAAACTCCACGGCGCCGCGGCTGCCGGCCGCGCCCCATCGTCGCGGCTCGTTTTCCGGGTGGCCGCGACATGCCCCGAGCGAGATAGGGCCCTGCTCCACGCGGAACTGGGCACAGACAAGGGCTGCCCAACGCCGGCCAATTCTCACCAGCGTTCTGCCCAAATCGATCCCGATTTGGGCAGAACGCTCGTGAGAATTGGCCGGAAAACGCCCGGCGAACACACTTCGGGCACCACAGGGCCGCAGGGCGGCCCCCCCCGTGGCCCTGTCCGGGACCGCGTGTCGTCGCGTTACGGCACCGCCAGGAGGAGCTCCGGGAAGCATGCCGCGGGGAGGCCGACGCCTCCCGCTCCTCAGCATC
This sequence comes from Meles meles, assembly GCF_922984935.1. Taxonomy (NCBI): domain Eukaryota; kingdom Metazoa; phylum Chordata; class Mammalia; order Carnivora; family Mustelidae; genus Meles; species Meles meles. Next base: position 226,002 of record NC_060071.1, read on the forward strand.
CGGGGGTCCCCTCCCTGGCGCCGGCAGCTGGGGCCGGGCCAGCCACGAAAGCCGGGCCCGGGCCCGGGGCTGCTTGCTCAGCCTTCCGTTGCCAGGGGCCTGAGCCTGGGGGCCTCCCCATGGGGAACCCTGAGTCCCGCGTCACGAGTCCCCCGACCGTCCCGGCGACAACAGCACTTTCGCGGCTTCGTCCTAGCCGCGGACTGAGAGACCAGTCCGTTTCCCCACAGAGGCCAGCCCCCTCCAGGGGCGCCCCGGTCGCCCGCCACGGCGGAGGCGGACGCCCGGCCACGGCGCCTCCATCCACTCTGCTCGGGAAAAACTCCCCGGCGCCGCGGCTGCCGGCCGCGCCCCATCGTCGCGGCTCGTTTTCCGGGTGGCCGCGACATGCCCCGAGCGAGAAAGGGCCCTGCTCCACGCGGAACTGGGCGCTGACCAGGGCTGCCCAACGCCGGCCAATTCTCACGAGCGTTCTGCCCAAATCGATCCCGATTTGGGCAGAACGCTCGTGAGAATTGGCCGGAAAACGCCCGGCGAACACACTTCGGGCACCACAGGGCCGCAGGGCGGCCCCCCCCGGGGCCCTGTCCGGGACCGCGTGTCGTCGCGTTCCGGCACCGCCAGGAGGAGCTCCGGGAGGCGTGCCGCGGGGAGGCAGACGCCTCCCGCACCTCAGCCTCCGGGGGTCCCCTCCCTGGCGCCGGCCGCTGGGGCCGGGCCAGCCACGAAAGCCGGGCCCGGGCCCGGGCCTGCTTGCTCAGCCTTCCGTTGCCAGGGGCCTGAGCCTGGGGGCCTCCCCATGGGGAACCCTGAGTCCCGCGCCACGAGTCCCCCGACCGTCCCGGCGACAACGGCACCTTTCGCGGCTTCGTCCTAGCCGCGGAGTGAGAGACCAGTCCGTTTCCCCACAGAGGCCAGCCCCCTCCAGGGGCGCCCCGGCCGCCCGCCACGGCGGAGGCGGACGCCCGGCCACGGCGCCTCCATCCACTCTGCTTGGGGAAAACTCCCCGGCGCCGCGGCTGCCGGCCGCGCCCCATCGTCACGGCTCGTTTTCCGGGTGGCCGCGACATGCCCCGAGCGAGAAAGGGCCCTGCTCCACGCGGAACTGGGCGCTGACCAGGGCTGCCCAACGCCGGCCAATTCTCACGAGCGTTCTGCCCAAATCGATCCCGATTTGGGCAGAACGCTCGTGAGAATTGGCCGGAAAACGCCCGGCGAACACACTTCGGGCACCACAGGGCCGCAGGGCGGCCCCCCCCGGGGCCCTGTCCGGGACCGCGTGTCGTCGCGTTCCGGCACCGCCAGGAGGAGCTCCGGGAGGCGTGCCGCGGGGAGGCAGACGCCTCCCGCACCTCAGCCTCCGGGGGTCCCCTCCCTGGCGCCGGCAGCTGGGGCCGGGCCAGCCACGAAAGCCGGGCCCGGGCCCGGGCCTGCTTGCTCAGCCTTCCGTTGCCAGGGGCCTGAGCCTGGGGGCCACCCCATGGGGAACACTGAGTCCCGTGCCACGAGTCCCCCGACCGTCCCGGCGACAACGGCACCTTTCGCGGCTTCGTCCTAGCCGCGGAGTGAGAGACCAGTCCGTTTCCCCACAGAGGCCAGCCCCCACCAGGGGCACCCCGGCCGCCCGCCACGGTGGAGGCGGACGCCCGGCCACGGCGCCTCCTTCCGCTCTGCTCGGGGAAAACTCCACGGCGCCGCGGCTGCCGGCCGCGCCCCATCGTCGCGGCTAGTTTTCCGGGTGGCCGCGACATGCCCCGAGCGAGATAGGGCCCTGCTCCACGCGGAACTGGGCACAGACAAGGGCTGCCCAACGCCGGCCAATTCTCACGAGCGTTCTGCCCAAATCGATCCCGATTTGGGCAGAACGCTCGTGAGAATTGGCCGGAAAACGCCCGGCGAACACACTTCGGGCACCACGGGGCCGCAGGGCGGACCCCCCGGGGCCCTGTCCGGGACCGCGTGTCGTCGCGTTCCGGCACCACCAGGAGGAGCTCCGATAGGCGTGCCACGGGGAGGCCGACGCCTCCCGCTCCTCAGCCTCCGGGGGTCCCCTCCCTGGTGCCGGAAGCTGGGGCCGGGCCGGCCCCGAAACCCGGGCCCCGACCCGGGCCTGCTAGCTCAGCCTTCCGTTGCCAGGGGCCTGAGCCTGGGGGCCTCCCCATGGGGAACCCTGAGTCCCGCGCCACGAGTCCCCCGACCGTCCCGGCGACAACGGCACCTTTAGCGGCTTCGTCCTAGCCGCGGAGTGAGAGACCAGTCCGTTTCCCCACAGAGGCCAGCCCCCTCCAGGGGCGCCCCGGCCGCCCGCCACGGCGTAGGCGGACGCCCGGCCACGGCGCCTCCATCCACTCTGCTCGGGGAAAACTCCCCGGTGCCGCGGCTGCCGGCCGCGCCCCATCGTCGCGGCTCGTTTTCCGGGTGGCCGCGACATGCCCCGAGCGAGACAGGGCCCTGCTCCATGCGGAACTGGGCGCTGACAAGGGCTGCCCAACGCCCGCCAATTCTCACGAGCGTTCTGCCCAAATCGATCACGATTTGGGCAGAACGCTCGTGAGAATTGGCCGGAAAACGCCCGGCGAACACACTTCGGGCACCACAGGGCCGCAGGGCGGCCCCCCCCCGGGGCCCTGTCCGAGATCGCGTGTCGTCGCGTTCCGGCACCGCCAGGAGGAGCTCCGGGAGGCGTGCCGCGGGGAGGCCGACGCCTCCCGCTCCTCAGCCTCCGGGGGTCCCCTCCCTGGCGCCGGCAGCTGGGGCCGGGCCAGCCCCGAAAGCCGGGCCCGGGCCCGGGCCTGCTTGCTCAGCCTTCCGTTGCCAGGGGCCTGAGCCTGGGGGCCTCCCCACGGGGAACCCTGAGTCCCGCGCCACGAGTCCCCCGACCGTCCCGGCCACAACGGCACCTTTCGCGGCTTCATCCTAGCCGCGGAGTGAGAGACCAGTCCGTTTCCCCACAGAAGCCAGCCCCCTCCAGGGGCGCCCCGGCCGCCCGCCACGGCGGAGGCGGACGCCCAGCCACGGCGCCTCCATCCACTCTGCTCGGGGAAAACTCCCCGGCGCCGCGACTGCCGGCCGCGCCCCATCGTCACGGCTCGTTTTCCGGGTGGCCGCGATATGCCCCGAGCGAGAAAGGGCCCTGCTCCACGCGGAACTGGGCGCTGACCAGGGCTGCCCAACGCCGGCCAATTCTCACGAGCGTTCTGCCCAAATCGATCCCGATTTGGGCAGAACGCTCGTGAGAATTGGCCGGAAAAGGCCCGGCGAACACACTTCGGGCACCACAGTGCCGCAGGGCGGCCCCCCCCGGGGCCCTGTCCGGGATCGCGTGTCGTCGCGTTCCGGCACCGCCAGGAGGAGCTCTGGGAGGCGTGCCGCGGGGAGGCCGACGCCTCCCGCTCCTCAGCCTCCGGGGGTCCCCTCCCTGGCGCCGGCAGCTGGGGCCGGGCCAGCCCCGAAAGCCGGGCCCGGGCCCGGGCCTGCTTGCTCAGCCTTCCGTTGCCAGGGGCCTGAGCCTGGGGGCCTCCCCATGGGGAACCCTGAGTCCCGCGCCACGAGTCCCCCGACCGTCCCGGCCACAACGGCACCTTTCGCGGCTTCGTCCTAGCCGCGGAGTGAGAGACCAGTCCGTTTCCCCACAGAGGCCAGCCCCCTCCAGGTGCGCCCCGGTCGCCCGCCACGGCGGAGGCGGATGCCCGGCCACGGCGCCTCCATCCGCTCTGCTCGGGGAAAACTCCACGGCGCCGCGGCTGCCGGCCGCGCCCCATCGTCGCGGCTCGTTTTCCGGGTGGCCGCGACATGCCCCGAGCGAGATAGGGCCCTGCTCCACGCGGAACTGGGCACAGACAAGGGCTGCCCAACGCCGGCCAATTCTCACCAGCGTTCTGCCCAAATCGATCCCGATTTGGGCAGAACGCTCGTGAGAATTGGCCGGAAAACGCCCGGCGAACACACTTCGGGCACCACAGGGCCGCAGGGCGGCCCCCCCCGTGGCCCTGTCCGGGACCGCGTGTCGTCGCGTTACGGCACCGCCAGGAGGAGCTCCGGGAAGCATGCCGCGGGGAGGCCGACGCCTCCCGCTCCTCAGCATCCGGGGGTCCCCTCCCTGGCGCCGGCAGCTGGGGCCGGGCCAGCCACGAAAGCCGGGCCCGGGCCCGGGGCTGCTTGCTCAGCCTTCCGTTGCCAGGGGCCTGAGCCTGGGGGCCTCCCCATGGGGAACCCTGAGTCCCGCGTCACGAGTCCCCCGACCGTCCCGGCGACAACAGCACTTTCGCGGCTTCGTCCTAGCCGCGGACTGAGAGACCAGTCCGTTTCCCCACAGAGGCCAGCCCCCTCCAGGGGCGCCCCGGTCGCCCGCCACGGCGGAGGCGGACGCCCGGCCACGGCGCCTCCATCCACTCTGCTCGGGAAAAACTCCCCGGCGCCGCGGCTGCCGGCCGCGCCCCATCGTCGCGGCTCGTTTTCCGGGTGGCCGCGACATGCCCCGAGCGAGAAAGGGCCCTGCTCCACGCGGAACTGGGCGCTGACCAGGGCTGCCCAACGCCGGCCAATTCTCACGAGCGTTCTGCCCAAATCGATCCCGATTTGGGCAGAACGCTCGTGAGAATTGGCCGGAAAACGCCCGGCGAACACACTTCGGGCACCACAGGGCCGCAGGGCGGCCCCCCCCGGGGCCCTGTCCGGGACCGCGTGTCGTCGCGTTCCGGCACCGCCAGGAGGAGCTCCGGGAGGCGTGCCGCGGGGAGGCAGACGCCTCCCGCACCTCAGCCTCCGGGGGTCCCCTCCCTGGCGCCGGCCGCTGGGGCCGGGCCAGCCACGAAAGCCGGGCCCGGGCCCGGGCCTGCTTGCTCAGCCTTCCGTTGCCAGGGGCCTGAGCCTGGGGGCCTCCCCATGGGGAACCCTGAGTCCCGCGCCACGAGTCCCCCGACCGTCCCGGCGACAACGGCACCTTTCGCGGCTTCGTCCTAGCCGCGGAGTGAGAGACCAGTCCGTTTCCCCACAGAGGCCAGCCCCCTCCAGGGGCGCCCCGGCCGCCCGCCACGGCGGAGGCGGACGCCCGGCCACGGCGCCTCCATCCACTCTGCTTGGGGAAAACTCCCCGGCGCCGCGGCTGCCGGCCGCGCCCCATCGTCACGGCTCGTTTTCCGGGTGGCCGCGACATGCCCCGAGCGAGAAAGGGCCCTGCTCCACGCGGAACTGGGCGCTGACCAGGGCTGCCCAACGCCGGCCAATTCTCACGAGCGTTCTGCCCAAATCGATCCCGATTTGGGCAGAACGCTCGTGAGAATTGGCCGGAAAACGCCCGGCGAACACACTTCGGGCACCACAGGGCCGCAGGGCGGCCCCCCCCGGGGCCCTGTCCGGGACCGCGTGTCGTCGCGTTCCGGCACCGCCAGGAGGAGCTCCGGGAGGCGTGCCGCGGGGAGGCAGACGCCTCCCGCACCTCAGCCTCCGGGGGTCCCCTCCCTGGCGCCGGCAGCTGGGGCCGGGCCAGCCACGAAAGCCGGGCCCGGGCCCGGGCCTGCTTGCTCAGCCTTCCGTTGCCAGGGGCCTGAGCCTGGGGGCCACCCCATGGGGAACCCTGAGTCCCGTGCCACGAGTCCCCCGACCGTCCCGGCGACAACGGCACCTTTCGCGGCTTCGTCCTAGCCGCGGAGTGAGAGACCAGTCCGTTTCCCCACAGAGGCCAGCCCCCACCAGGGGCACCCCGGCCGCCCGCCATGGTGGAGGCGGACGCCCGGCCACGGCGCCTCCTTCCGCTCTGCTCGGGGAAAACTCCACGGCGCCGCGGCTGCCGGCCGCGCCCCATCGTCGCGGCTCGTTTTCCGGGTGGCCGCGACATGCCCCGAGCGAGATAGGGCCCTGCTCCACGCGGAACTGGGCACAGACAAGGGCTGCCCAACGCCGGCCAATTCTCACGAGCGTTCTGCCCAAATCGATCCCGATTTGGGCAGAACGCTCGTGAGAATTGGCCGGAAAACGCCCGGCGAACACACTTCGGGCACCACGGGGCCGCAGGGCGGACCCCCCGGGGCCCTGTCCGGGACCGCGTGTCGTCGCGTTCCGGCACCACCAGGAGGAGCTCCGATAGGCGTGGCACGGGGAGGCCGACGCCTCCCGCTCCTCAGCCTCCGGGGGTCCCCTCCCTGGTGCCGGCAGCTGGGGCCGGGCCAGCCCCGAAAGCCGGGCCCCGACCCGGGCCTGCTAGCTCAGCCTTCCGTTGCCAGGGGCCTGAGCCTGGGGGCCTCCCCATGGGGAACCCTGAGTCCCGCGCCACGAGTCCCCCGACCGTCCCGGCCACAAAGGCACCTTTCGCGGCTTCGTCCTAGCCGCGGAGTGAGAGACCAGTCCGTTTCCCCACAGAGGCCAGCCCCCTCCAGGGGCGCCCCGGCCGCCCGCCACGGCGGAGGCGGACGCCCGGCCACGGCGCCTCCATCCACTCTGCTCGGGGAAAACTCCCCGGCGCCGCGGCTGCCGGCCGCGCCCCATCGTCACGGCTCGTTTTCCGGGTGGCCGCGACATGCCCCGAGAGAGAAAGGGCCCTGCTCCACGCGGAACTGGGCGCTGACCAGGGCTGCCCAACGCCGGCCAATTCTCCCGAGCGTTCTGCCCAAATCGATCCCGATTTGGGCAGAACGCTCAGGAGAATTGGCCGGAAAACGCCCGGCGAACACACTTCGGGCAACACAGGGCCGCAGGGCGGGCCCCCCCGGGGCCCTGTCCGGGACCGCGTGTCGTCGCGACCCGCACCGCCAGGAGGAACTCCGGGAGGCGTGCCCCGGGGAGGCCGACGCCTCCCGCTCCTCAGCCTCCGGGGGTCCCCTCCCTGGCGCCGGCAGCTGGGCCGGGCCAGCCCCGAAAGCCGGGCCCGGGCCCGGGCCTGCTTGCTCAGCCTTCCGTTGCCAGGGACCTGAGCTTGGGGGCCTCCCCACGGGGAACCCTGAGTCCCGCGCCTCGAGTCCCCCGACCGTCCCGGCGACAACGGCACCTTTCGCGGCTTCGTCCTAGCCGCGGAGTGAGAGACCAGTCCGTTTCCCCACAGAGGCCAGCCCCCTCCAGGGGCGCCCCGGGCGCCCTGCACGGCGGAGGCGGACGCCCGGCCACGGCACCTCCATCCACTCTGCTCGGGGAAAACTCCCCGGCGCCGCAGCTGCCGGCCGCGCCCCATCGTCGCGGCTCGTTTTCCGGGCGGCCACGACATGCCCCGAGCGAGAAAGGGCCCTGCTCCACGCGGAACTGGGCGCTGACCAGGGCTGTCCAACGCCGGCCAATTTTCACGAGCGTTCTGCCCAAATCGATCCCGGTTTGGGCAGAATGCTCGTGAAAATTGGCCGGAAAACGCCCGGCGAACACACTTCGGGCACCACAGGGCCGCAGGGCGGCCCCCCCCGGGGCCCTGTCCGGGACCGCGTGTCGTCGCGTTCCGGCACCGCCAGGAGGAGCTCCGGGAGGCGTGCCGTGCGGAGGCCGACGCCTCCCGCTCCTCAGCCTCCGGGGGTCCCCTCCCTGGCCCCGGCAGCTGGGGCTGGGCCAGCCCCGAAAGCCGGGCCCGGGCCCGGGCCTGCTTGCTCAGCCTTCCGTTGCCAGGGGCCTGAGCCTGGGGGCCTCCCCATGGGGAACCCTGAGTCCCGTGCCACGAGTCCCCCGACCGTCCCGGCGAAAACGGCAACTTTCGCGGCTTCGTCCTAGCCGCGGAGTGAGAGACCAGTCCGTTTCCCCACAGAGGCCAGTCCCCTCCAGGGGCGCCCCGGCCGCCCGCCACGGCGGAGGCGGACGCCCGGCCACGGCGCCTCCATCCACTCTGCTCGGGGAAAACTCCCCGGCGCCGCGGCGGCCGGCCACGCCCCATCGTCGCGGCTCGTTTTCCGGGTGGCCGCGACATGCCCCGAGCGAGAAAGGGCCCTGCTCCACGCGGAACTGGGCGCTGACCAGGGCTGCCCAACGCCGGCCAATTCTCACGAGCGTTCTGCCCAAATCGATCCCGATTTGGGCAGAACGCTCGTGAGAATTGGCCGGAAAAGGCCCGGCGAACACACTTCGGGCACCACAGTGCCGCAGGGCGGCCCCCCCCGGGGCCCTGTCCGGGATCGCGTGTCGTCGCGTTCCGGCACCGCCAGGAGGAGCTCTGGGAGGCGTGCCGCGGGGAGGCCGACGCCTCCCGCTCCTCAGCCTCCGGGGGTCCCCTCCCTGGCGCCGGCAGCTGGGGCCGGGCCAGCCCCGAAAGCCGGGCCCGGGCCCGGGCCTGCTTGCTCAGCCTTCCGTTGCCAGGGGCCTGAGCCTGGGGGCCTCCCCATGGGGAACCCTGAGTCCCGCGCCACGAGTCCCCCGACCGTCCCGGCCACAACGGCACCTTTCGCGGCTTCGTCCTAGCCGCGGAGTGAGAGACCAGTCCGTTTCCCCACAGAGGCCAGCCCCCTCCAGGGGCGCCCCGGCCGCCCGCCACGGCGGAGGCGGACGCCCGGCCACGGCGCCTCCATCCACTCTGCTTGGGGAAAACTCCCCGGCGCCGCGGCTGCCGGCCGCGCCCCATTGTCACGGCTCGTTTTCCGGGTGGCCGCGACATGCCCCGAGCGAGAAAGGGCCCTGCTCCACGCGGAACTGGGCACAGACAAGGGCTGCCCAACGCCGGCCAATTCTCACGAGCGTTCTGCCCAAATCGATCCCGATTTGGGCAGAACGCTCGTGAGAATTGGCCGGAAAACGCCCGGCGAACACACTTCGGGCACCACGGGGCCGCAGGGCGGACCCCCCGGGGCCCTGTCCGGGACCGCGTGTCGTCGCGTTCCGGCACCACCAGGAGGAGCTCCGATAGGCGTGGCACGGGGAGGCCGACGCCTCCCGCTCCTCAGCCTCCGGGGGTCCCCTCCCTGGTGCCGGCAGCTGGGGCCGGGCCAGCCCCGAAAGCCGGGCCCCGACCCGGGCCTGCTAGCTCAGCCTTCCGTTGCCAGGGGCCTGAGCCTGGGGGCCTCCCCATGGGGAACCCTGAGTCCCGCGCCACGAGTCCCCCGACCGTCCCGGCCACAAAGGCACCTTTCGCGGCTTCGTCCTAGCCGCGGAGTGAGAGACCAGTCCGTTTCCCCACAGAGGCCAGCCCCCTCCAGGGGCGCCCCGGCCGCCCGCCACGGCGGAGGCGGACGCCCGGCCACGGCGCCTCCATCCACTCTGCTCGGGGAAAACTCCCCGGCGCCGCGGCTGCCGGCCGCGCCCCATCGTCACGGCTCGTTTTCCGGGTGGCCGCGACATGCCCCGAGAGAGAAAGGGCCCTGCTCCACGCGGAACTGGGCGCTGACCAGGGCTGCCCAACGCCGGCCAATTCTCCCGAGCGTTCTGCCCAAATCGATCCCGATTTGGGCAGAACGCTCGGGAGAATTGGCCGGAAAACGCCCGGCGAACACACTTCGGGCAACACAGGGCCGCAGGGCGGGCCCCCCCGGGGCCCTGTCCGGGACCGCGTGTCGTCGCGACCCGCACCGCCAGGAGGAACTCCGGGAGGCGTGCCCCGGGGAGGCCGACGCCTCCCGCTCCTCAGCCTCCGGGGGTCCCCTCCCTGGCGCCGGCAGCTGGGCCGGGCCAGCCCCGAAAGCCGGGCCCGGGCCCGGGCCTGCTTGCTCAGCCTTCCGTTGCCAGGGACCTGAGCTTGGGGGCCTCCCCACGGGGAACCCTGAGTCCCGCGCCTCGAGTCCCCCGACCGTCCCGGCGACAACGGCACCTTTCGCGGCTTCGTCCTAGCCGCGGAGTGAGAGACCAGTCCGTTTCCCCACAGAGGCCAGCCCCCTCCAGGGGCGCCCCGGGCGCCCTGCACGGCGGAGGCGGACGCCCGGCCACGGCACCTCCATCCACTCTGCTCGGGGAAAACTCCCCGGCGCCGCAGCTGCCGGCCGCGCCCCATCGTCGCGGCTCGTTTTCCGGGCGGCCACGACATGCCCCGAGCGAGAAAGGGCCCTGCTCCACGCGGAACTGGGCGCTGACCAGGGCTGTCCAACGCCGGCCAATTTTCACGAGCGTTCTGCCCAAATCGATCCCGGTTTGGGCAGAATGCTCGTGAAAATTGGCCGGAAAACGCCCGGCGAACACACTTCGGGCACCACAGGGCCGCAGGGCGGACCCCCCGGGGCCCTGTCCGGGACCGCGTGTCGTCGCGTTCCGGCACCGCCAGGAGGAGCTCCGGGAGGCGTGCCGTGCGGAGGCCGACGCCTCCCGCTCCTCAGCCTCCGGGGGTCCCCTCCCTGGCCCCGGCAGCTGGGGCCGGGCCAGCCCCGAAAGCCGGGCCCGGGCCCGGGCCTGCTTGCTCAGCCTTCCGTTGCCAGGGGCCTGAGCCTGGGGGCCTCCCCATGGGGAACCCTGAGTCCCGTGCCACGAGTCCCCCGACCGTCCCGGCGAAAACGGCACCTTTCGCGGCTTCGTCCTAGCCGCGGAGTGAGAGACCAGTCCGTTTCCCCACAGAGGCCAGTCCCCTCCAGGGGCGCCCCGGCCGCCCGCCACGGCGGAGGCGGACGCCCGGCCACGGCGCCTCCATCCACTCTGCTCGGGGAAAACTCCCCGGCGCCGCGGCTGCCGGCCACGCCCCATCGTCGCGGCTCGTTTTCCGGGTGGCCGCGACATGCCCCGAGCGAGAAAGGGCCCTGCTCCACGCGGAACTGGGCGCTGACCAGGGCTGCCCAACGCCGGCCAATTCTCACGAGCGTTCTGCCCAAATCGATCCCGATTTGGGCAGAACGCTCGTGAGAATTGGCCGGAAAAGGCCCGGCGAACACACTTCGGGCACCACAGTGCCGCAGGGCGGCCCCCCCCGGGGCCCTGTCCGGGATCGCGTGTCGTCGCGTTCCGGCACCGCCAGGAGGAGCTCTGGGAGGCGTGCCGCGGGGAGGCCGACGCCTCCCGCTCCTCAGCCTCCGGGGGTCCCCTCCCTGGTGCCGGCAGCTGGGGCCGGGCCAGCCCCGAAAGCCGGGCCCGGGCCCGGGCCTGCTTGCTCAGCCTTCCGTTGCCAGGGGCCTGAGCCTGGGGGCCTCCCCATGGGGAACCCTGAGTCCCGCGCCACGAGTCCCCCGACCGTCCCGGCCACAACGGCACCTTTCGCGGCTTCGTCCTAGCCGCGGAGTGAGAGACCAGTCCGTTTCCCCACAGAGGCCAGCCCCCTCCAGGTGCGCCCCGGTCGCCCGCCACGGCGGAGGCGGATGCCCGGCCACGGCGCCTCCATCCGCTCTGCTCGGGGAAAACTCCACGGCGCCGCGGCTGCCGGCCGCGCCCCATTGTCGCGGCTCGTTTTCCGGGTGGCCGCGACATGCCCCGATCGAGATAGGGCCCTGCTCCACGCGGAACTGGGCACAGACAAGGGCTGCCCAACGCCGGCCAATTCTCACCAGCGTTCTGCCCAAATCGATCCCGATTTGGGCAGAACGCTCGTGAGAATTGGCCGGAAAACGCCCGGCGAACACACTTCGGGCACCACAGGGCCGCAGGGCGGCCCCCCCCGTGGCCCTGTCCGGGACCGCGTGTCGTCGCGTTACGGCACCGCCAGGAGGAGCTCCGGGAAGCATGCCGCGGGGAGGCCGACGCCTCCCGCTCCTCAGCATCCGGGGGTCCCCTCCCTGGCGCCGGCAGCTGGGGCCGGGCCAGCCACGAAAGCCGGGCCCGGGCCCGGGGCTGCTTGCTCAGCCTTCCGTTGCCAGGGGCCTGAGCCTGGGGGCCTCCCCATGGGGAACCCTGAGTCCCGCGTCACGAGTCCCCCGACCGTCCCGGCGACAACAGCACTTTCGCGGCTTCGTCCTAGCCGCGGACTGAGAGACCAGTCCGTTTCCCCACAGAGGCCAGCCCCCTCCAGGGGCGCCCCGGTCGCCCGCCACGGCGGAGGCGGACGCCCGGCCACGGCGCCTCCATCCACTCTGCTCGGGAAAAACTCCCCGGCGCCGCGGCTGCCGGCCGCGCCCCATCGTCGCGGCTCGTTTTCCGGGTGGCCGCGACATGCCCCGAGCGAGAAAGGGCCCTGCTCCACGCGGAACTGGGCGCTGACCAGGGCTGCCCAACGCCGGCCAATTCTCACGAGCGTTCTGCCCAAATCGATCCCGATTTGGGCAGAACGCTCGTGAGAATTGGCCGGAAAACGCCCGGCGAACACACTTCGGGCACCACAGGGCCGCAGGGCGGCCCCCCCCGGGGCCCTGTCCGGGACCGCGTGTCGTCGCGTTCCGGCACCGCCAGGAGGAGCTCCGGGAGGCGTGCCGCCGGGAGGCCGACGCCTCCCGCTCCTCAGCCTCCGGGGGTCCCGTCCCTGGCACCGGCAGCTGGGGCCGGGCCAGCCCCGAAACCCGGGCCCGGGCCCGGGCCTGCTTGCTCAGCCTTCCGTTGCCAGGGGCCTGAGCCTGGGGGCCTCCCCATGGGGAACCCTGAGTCCCGTGCCACGAGTCCCCCGACCGTCCCGGCGAAAACGGCACCTTTCGCGGCTTCGTCCTAGCCGCGGAGTGAGAGACCAGTCCGTTTCCCCACAGAGGCCAGTCCCCTCCAGGGGCGCCCCGGCCGCCCGCCACGGCGGAGGCGGACGCCCGGCCACGGCGCCTCCATCCACTCTGCTCGGGGAAAACTCCCCGGCGCCGCGGCTGCCGGCCACGCCCCATCGTCGCGGCTCGTTTTCCGGGTGGCCGCGACATGCCCCGAGCGAGAAAGGGCCCTGCTCCACGCGGAACTGGGCGCTGACCAGGGCTGCCCAACGCCGGCCAATTCTCACGAGCGTTCTGCCCAAATCGATCCCGATTTGGGCAGAACGCTCGTGAGAATTGGCCGGAAAACGCCCGGCGAACACTCTTCGGGCACCACAGGGCCGCAGGGCGGCCACCCCCCGGGGCCCTGTCCGGGACCGCGTGTCGTCGCGTTCCGGCACCACCAGGAGGAGCTCCGATAGGCGTGCCACGGGGAGGCCGACGCCTCCCGCTCCTCAGCCTCCGGGGGTCCCCTCCCTGGTGCCGGAAGCTGGGGCCGGGCCGGCCCCGAAACCCGGGCCCCGACCCGGGCCTGCTAGCTCAGCCTTCCGTTGCCAGGGGCCTGAGCCTGGGGGCCTCCCCATGGGGAACCCTGAGTCCCGCGCCACGAGTCCCCCGACCGTCCCGGCGACAACGGCACCTTTAGCGGCTTCGTCCTAGCCGCGGAGTGAGAGACCAGTCCGTTTCCCCACAGAGGCCAGCCCCATCCAGGGGCGCCCCGGCCGCCCGCCACGGCGTAGGCGGACGCCCGGCCACGGCGCCTCCATCCACTCTGCTCGGGGAAAACTCCCCGGTGCCGCGGCTGCCGGCCGCGCCCCATCGTCGCGGCTCGTTTTCCGGGTGGCCGCGACATGCCCCGAGCGAGACAGGGCCCTGCTCCATGCGGAACTGGGCGCTGACAAGGGCTGCCCAACGCCGGCCAATTCTCACGAGCGTTCTGCCCAAATCGATCACGATTTGGGCAGAACGCTCGTGAGAATTGGCCGGAAAACGCCCGGCGAACACACTTCGGGCACCACAGGGCCGCAGGGCGGCCCCCCCCCGGGGCCCTGTCCGAGATCGCGTGTCGTCGCGTTCCGGCACCGCCAGGAGGAGCTCCGGGAGGCGTGCCGCGGGGAGGCCGACGCCACCCGCTCCTCAGCCTCCGGGGGTCCCCTCCCTGGCGCCGGCAGCTGGGGCCGGGCCAGCCCCGAAAGCCGGGCCCGGGCCCGGGCCTGCTTGCTCAGCCTTCCGTTGCCAGGGGCCTGAGCCTGGGGGCCTCCCCACGGGGAACCCTGAGTCCCGCGCCACGAGTCCCCCGACCGTCCCGGCCACAACGGCACCTTTCGCGGCTTCATCCTAGCCGCGGAGTGAGAGACCAGTCCGTTTCCCCACAGAAGCCAGCCCCCTCCAGGGGCGCCCCGGCCGCCCGCCACGGCGGAGGCGGACGCCCGGCCACGGCGCCTCCATCCACTCTGCTCGGGAAAAACTCCCCGGCGCCGCGGCTGCCGGCCGCGCCCCATCGTCGCGGCTCGTTTTCCGGGTGGCCGCGACATGCCCCGAGCGAGAAAGGGCCCTGCTCCACGCGGAACTGGGCGCTGACCAGGGCTGCCCAACGCCGGCCAATTCTCACGAGCGTTCTGCCCAAATCGATCCCGATTTGGGCAGAACGCTCGTGAGAATTGGCCGGAAAACGCCCGGCGAACACACTTCGGGCACCACAGGGCCGCAGGGCGGCCCCCCCCGGGGCCCTGTCCGGGACCGCGTGTCGTCGCGTTCCGGCACCGCCAGGAGGAGCTCCGGGAGGCGTGCCGCGGGGAGGCAGACGCCTCCCGCACCTCAGCCTCCGGGGGTCCCCTCCCTGGCGCCGGCAGCTGGGGCCGGGCCAGCCACGAAAGCCGGGCCCGGGCCCGGGCCTGCTTGCTCAGCCTTCCGTTGCCAGGGGCCTGAGCCTGGGGGCCTCCCCATGGGGAACCCTGAGTCCCGCGCCACGAGTCCCCCGACCGTCCTGGCGACAACGGCACCTTTCGCGGCTTCGTCCTAGCCGCGGAGTGAGAGACCAGTCCGTTTCCCCACAGAGGCCAGCCCCCTCCAGGGGCGCCCCGGCCGCCCGCCACGGCGGAGGCGGACGCCCGGCCACAGCGCCTCCATCCACTCTGCTTGGGGAAAACTCCCCGGCGCCGCGGCTGCCGGCCGCGCCCCATCGTCAGGGCTCGTTTTCCGGGTGGCCGCGACATGCCCCGAGCGAGAAAGGGCCCTGCTCCACGCGGAACTTGGCGCTGACCAGGGCTGCCCAACGCCGGCCAATTCTCACGAGCGTTCTGCCCAAATCGATCCCGATTTGGGCAGAACGCTCGTGAGAATTGGCCGGAAAACGCCCGGCGAACACACTTCGGGCACTACAGGGCCGCAGGGCGGCCCCCCCCCGCGGCCCTGTCCGGGATCGCGTGTCGTCGCGTTCCGGCACCGACAGGAGGAGCTCCGGGAGGCATGCCGCGGGGAGGCCGACGCCTCCCGCTCCTCAGGCTCCGGGGGTCCCCTCCCTGGCGCCGGGAGCTGGGGCCGGGCCAGCCCCGAAACCCGGGCCCGGGCCCGGGCCTGCTTGCTCAGCCTTCCGTTGCCAGGGGCCTGAGCCTGGGGGCCACCCCATGGGGAACCCTGAGTCCCGTGCCACGAGTCCCCCGACCGTCCCGGCGACAACGGCACCTTTCGCGGCTTCGTCCTAGCCGCGGAGTGAGAGACCAGTCCGTTTCCCCACAGACGCCAGCCCCCACCAGGGGCACCCCGGCCGCCCGCCACGGCGGAGGCGGACGCCCGGCCACGGCGCCTCCATCCACTCTGCTCGGGGAAAACTCCCCGGCGCCGTGGCTGCCGGCCGCGCCCCATCGTCGCGGCTCGTTTTCCGGGTGGCCGCGACATGCCCCGAGCGAGAAAGAGCCCTGCTCCACGCGGAACTGGGCGCTGACCAGGGCTGCCCAACGCCGGCCAATTCTCACGAGCGTTCTGCCCAAATCGATCCCGATTTGGGCAGAACGCTCGTGAGAATTGGCCGGAAAACGCCAGGCGAACACACTTCGGGCACCAAAGGGACGCAGGGCGGCCCCCCCCGGGGCCCTGTCCGGGATCGCGTGTCGTCGCGTTCCGGCACAGCCAGGAGGAGCTCCGGGAGGCGTGCCGCGGGGAGGCCGACGCCTCCCGCTCCTCAGCCTCCGGGGGTCCCCTCCCTGGCGCCGGCAGCTGGGGCCGGGCCAGCCCCGAAAGCCGGGCCCGGGCCCGGGCCTGCTTGCTCAGCCTTCCGTTGCCAGGGTCCTGAGCCTGGGGGCCTCCCCACGGGGAACCCTGAGTCCCGCGCCACGAGTCCCCCGACCGTCCCGGCGACAACGGCACCTTTCGCGGCTTCGTCCTAGCCGCGGAGTGAGAGACCAGTCCGTTTCCCCACAGAGGCCAGCCCCCTCCAGGGGCGCCCCGGTCGCCCGCCACGGTGGAGGCGGACGCCCGGCCACGGCGCCTCCATCCGCTCTGCTCGGGGGAAAACGCCACGGCGCCGCGGCTGCCGGCCGCGCCCCATCGTCGCGGCTCATTTTCCGGGTGGCCGCGACATGCCCCGAGCGAGATAGGGCCCTGCTCCACGCGGAACTGGGCACAGACAAGGGATGCCCAACGCCGGCCAATTCTCACGAGCGTTCTGCCCAAATCGATCCCGATTTGGGCAGAACGCTCGTGAGAATTGGCCGGAAAACGCCCGGCGAACACACTTCGGGCACCACGGGGCCGCAGGGCGGACCCCCGGGGCCCTGTCCGGGACCGCGTGTCGTCGCGTTCCGGCACCACCAGGAGGAGCTCCGATAGGCGTGGCACGGGGAGGCCGACGCCTCCCGCTCCTCAGCCTCCGGGCGTCCCCTCCCTGGTGCCGGCAGCTGGGGCCGGGCCAGCCCCGAAAGCCGGGCCCCGACCCGGGCCTGCGAGCTCAGCCTTCCGTTGCCAGGGGCCTGAGCCTGGGGGCCTCCCCATGGGGAACCCTGAGTCCCGCGCCACGAGTCCCCCGACCGTCCCGGCCACAACGGCACCTTTCGCGGCTTCGTCCTAGCCGCGGAGTGAGAGACCAGTCCGTTTCCCCACAGCGGCCAGCCCCCTCCAGGGGCGCCCCGGCCGCCCGCCACGGCGGAGGCGGACGCCCGGCCACGGCGCCTCCATCCACTCTGCTCGGGGAAAACTCCCCGGCGCCGCGGCTGCCGGCCGCGCCCCATCGTCACGGCTCGTTTTCCGGGTGGCCGCGACATGCCCCGAGAGAGAAAGGGCCCTGCTCCACGCGGAACTGGGCGCTGACCAGGGCTGCCCAACGCCGGCCAATTCTCACGAGCGTTCTGCCCAAATCGATCCCGATTTGGGCAGAACGCTCGGGAGAATTGGCCGGAAAACGCCCGGCGAACACACTTCGGGCAACACAGGGCCGCAGGGCGGGCCCCCCCGGGGCCCTGTCCGGGACCGCGTGTCGTCGCGACCCGCACCGCCAGGAGGAACTCCGGGAGGCGTGCCCCGGGGAGGCCGACGCCTCCCGCTCCTCAGCCTCCGGGGGTCCCCTCCCTGGCGCCGGCAGCTGGGCCGGGCCAGCCCCGAAAGCCGGGCCCGGGCCCGGGCCTGCTTGCTCAGCCTTCCGTTGCCAGGGACCTGAGCTTGGGGGCCTCCCCACGGGGAACCCTGAGTCCCGCGCCACGAGTCCCCCGACCGTCCCGGCGACAACGGCACCTTTCGCGGCTTCGTCCTAGCCGCGGAGTGAGAGACCAGTCCGTTTCCCCACAGAGGCCAGCCCCTTCCAGGGGCGCCCTGGGCGCCCTGCACGGCGGAGGCGGACGCCCGGCCACGGCACCTCCATCCACTCTGCTCGGGGAAAACTCCCCGGCGCCGCAGCTGCCGGCCGCGCCCCATCGTCGCGGCTCGTTTTCCGGGCGGCCACGACATGCCCCGAGCGAGAAAGGGCCCTGCTCCACGCGGAACTGGGCGCTGACCAGGGCTGTCCAACGCCGGCCAATTTTCACGAGCGTTCTGCCCAAATCGATCCCGATTTGGGCAGAATGCTCGTGAAAATTGGCCGGAAAACGCCCGGCGAACACACTTCGGGCACCACAGGGCCGCAGGGCGGCCCCCCCCTGGGCCCTGTCCGGGACCGCGTGTCGTCGCGTTCCGGCACCGCCAGGAGGAGCTCCGGGAGGCGTGCCGTGCGGAGGCCGACGCCTCCCGCTCCTCAGCCTCCGGGGGTCCCCTCCCTGGCCCCGGCAGCTGGGGCCGGGCCAGCCCCGAAAGCCGGGCCCGGGCCCGGGCGTGCTTGCTCAGCCTTCCGTTGCCAGGGACCTGAGCCTGGGGGCCTCCCCATGGGGAACCCTGAGTCCCGCGCCACGAGTACCCCACCGTCCCGGCGACAACGGCACCGTTCGTGGCTTCGTCCTATCCGCGGAGTGAGAGACTAGTCCGTTTCCCCACAGAGGCCAGCCCCCTCCAGGGGGGCCCCGGCCGCCCGCCACGGCGGAGGCGGACGCCCGGCCACGGCGCCTCCATCCACTCTGCTCGGGGAAAACTCCCCGGCGCCGCGGCTGCCGGCCGCGCCCCATCGTCGCGGCTTGTTTTCCGGGTGGCCGCGACATGCCCCGAGCGAGAAAGGGCCCTGCTCCACGCGGAACTGGGCGCTGACCAGGGCTGCCCAACGCCGGCCAATTCTCACGAGCGTTCTGCCCAAATCGATCCCGATTTGGGCAGAACGCTCGAGAGAATTGGCCGGAAAACGCCCGGCGAACACACTTCGGGCAACACAGGGCCGCAGGGCGGCCCCCCCCGGGGCCCTGTCCGGGACCGCGTGTCGTCGCGTTCCGGCACCGCCAGGAGGAGCTCCGGGAGGCGTGCCGCGGGGAGGCCGACGCCTCCCGCTCCTCAGCATCCGGGGGTCCCCTCCCTGGCCCCGGCAGCTGGGGCCGGGCCAGCCCCGAAAGCCGGGCCCGGGCCCGGGCCTGCTTGCTCGGCCTTCCGTTGCCAGGGGCCTGAGCCTGGGGGCCTCCCCATGGGGAACCCTGAGTCCCGCGCCACGAGTCCCCCGACCGTCCCGGCCACAACGGCAACTTTCGCGGCTTCGTCCTAGCCGCGGAGTGAGAGACCAGTCCGTTTCCCCACAGAGGCCAGCCCCCTCCAGGGGCGCCCCGGCCGCCCGCCACGGCGGAGGCGGACGCCCGACCACGGCGCCTCCATCCACTCTGCTCGGGGAAAACTCCACGGCGCCGCGGCTGCCGGCCGCGCCCCATCGTCGCGGCTCGTTTTCCGGGTGGCCGCGACATGCCCCGAGCGAGAAAGGGCCCTGCTCCACGCGGAACTGGGCGCTGACCAGGGATGCCCAACGCCGGCCAATTCTCACGAGCGTTCTGCCCAAATCGATCCCGATTTGGGCAGAACGCTCGTGAGAATTGGCCGGAAAGCGCCCGGCGAACACACTTCGGGCACCACAGGGCCGCAGGGCGGCCCCCCCCGGGGCCCTGTCCGGGACCGCGTGTCGTCGCGATCCGGCACCGCCAGGAGGAGCTCCGGGAGGCGTGCCGTGGGGAGGCCGACGCCTCCCGCTCCTCAGCCTCCGGGGGTCCCCTCCCTGGCCCCGGCAGCTGGGGCCGGGCCAGACCCGAAAGCCGGGCCCGGGCCTGGGCCTGCTTGCTCAGACTTCCGTTGCCAGGGGCCTGAGCCTGGGAGCCTCCCCATGGGGAACCCTGAGTCCCGTGCCACAAGTCCCACGACCGTCCCGGCGAAAACGGCACCTTTCGCGGCTTCGTCCTAGCCGCGGAGTGAGAGACCAGTCCGTTTCCCCACACAGGCCAGCCCCCTCCAGGGGCGCCCCGGCCGCCCGCCACGGCGGAGGCGGACGCCCGGCCACGGCGCCTCCATCCACTCTGCTCGGGGAAAACTCCCCGGCGCCGCGGCTGCCGGCCACGCCCCATCGTCGCGGCTCGTTTTCCGGGTGGCCGCGACATGCCCCGAGCGAGAAAGGGCCCTGCTCCACGCGGAACTGGGCGCTGACCAGGGCTGCCCAACGCCGGCCAATTCTCACGAGCGTTCTGCCCAAATCGATCCCGATTTGGGCAGAACGCTCGTGAGAATTGGCCGGAAAACGCCCGGCGAACACTCTTCGGGCACCACAGGGCCGCAGGGCGGCCCCCCCCCGGGGCCCTGTCCGGGACCGCGTGTCGTCGCGTTCCGGCACCACCAGGAGGAGCTCCGATAGGCGTGCCACGGGGAGGCCGACGCCTCCCGCTCCTCAGCCTCCGGGGGTCCCCTCCCTGGCGCCCGCAGCTGGGGCCGGGCCAGCCCCGAAAGCCGGGCCCGGGCCCGGGCCTGCTTGCTCAGCCTTCCGTTGCCAGGGGCCTGAGCCTGGGGGCCTCCCCATGGGGAACCCTGAGTCCCGCGCCACGAGTCCCCCGACCGTCCCGGCCACAACGGCACCTTTCGCGGCTTCATCCTAGCCGCGGAGTGAGAGACCAGTCCGTTTCCCCACAGAAGCCAGCCCCCTCCAGGGGCGCCCCGGCCGCCCGCCACGGCGGAGGCGGACGCCCGGCCACGGCGCCTCCATCCACTCTGCTCGGGGAAAACTCCCCGGCGCCGCGACTGCCGGCCGCGCCCCATCGTCACGGCTCGTTTTCCGGGTGGCCGCGATATGCCCCGAGCGAGAAAGGGCCCTGCTCCACGCGGAACTGGGCGCTGACCAGGGCTGCCCAACGCCGGCCAATTCTCACGAGCGTTCTGCCCAAATCGATCCCGATTTGGGCAGAACGCTCGTGAGAATTGGCCGGAAAACGCCCGGCGAACACACTTCGGGCACCACAGTGCCGCAGGGCGGCCCCCCCCGAGGCCCTGTCCGGGATCGCGTGTCGTCGCGTTCCGGCACCGCCAGGAGGAGCTCTGGGAGGCGTGCCGCGGGGAGGCCGATGCCTCCCGCTCCTCAGCCTCTGGGGGTCCCCTCCCTGGCGCCGGCAGCTGGGGCCGGGCCAGCCCCGAAAGCCGGGCCCGGGCCCGCGCCTGCTTGCTCAGCCTTCCGTTGCCAGGGGCCTGAGCCTGGGGGCCTCCCCATGGGGAACCCTGAGTCCCGCGCCACGAGTCCCCCGACCGTCCCGGCCACAACGGCACCTTTCGCGGCTTCGTCCTAGCCGCGGAGTGAGAGACCAGTCCGTTTCCCCACAGAGGCCAGCCCCCTCCAGGGGCGCCCCGGTCGCCCGCCACGGCGGAAGCGGACGCCCGGCCACGGCGCCTCCATCCGCTCTGCTCGGGGAAAACTCCACGGCGCCGCGGCTGCCGGCCGCGCCCCATCGTCGCGGCTCGTTTTCCCGGGTGGCCGCGACATGCCCCGAGCGAGATAGGGCCCTGCTCCACGCGGAACTGGGCACAGACAAGGGCTGCCCAACGCCGGCCAATTCTCACGAGCGTTCTGCCCAAATCGATCCCGATTTGGGCAGAACGCTCGTGAGAATTGGCCGGAAAACGCCCGGCGAACACACTTCGGGCACCACAGGGCCGCAGGGCGGCCCCCCCCGTGGCCCTGTCCGGGACCGCGTGTCGTCCCGTTACGGCACCGCCAGGAGGAGCTCCGGGTGGCGTGCCGCGGGGAGGCCGACGCCTCCCGCTCCTCAGCCTCCGGGGGTCCCCTCCCTGGCGCCGGCAGCTGGGGCTGGGCCAGCCACGAAAGCCGGGCCCGGGCCCGGGGCTGCTTGCTCAGCCTTCCGTTGCCAGGGGCCTGAGCCTGGGGGCCTCCCCATGGGGAACCCTGGGTCCCGCGTCACGAGTCCCCCGACCGTCCCGGCGACAACAGCACTTTCGCGGCATCGTCCTAGCCGCGGACTGAGAGAACAGTCCGTTTCCCCACAGAGGCCAGCCCCCTCCAGGGGCGCCCCGGCCGCCCGCCACGGCGGAGGCGGACGCCCGGCCACGGCGCCTCCATCCACTCTGCTCGGGAAAAACTCCCCGGCGCCGCGGCTGCCGGCCGCGCCCCATCGTCGCGGCTCGTTTTCCGGGTGGCCGCGACATGCCCCGAGCGAGAAAGGGCCCTGCTCCACGCGGAACTGGGCGCTGACCAGGGCTGCCCAACGCCGGCCAATTCTCACGAGCGTTCTGCCCAAATCGATCCCGATTTGGGCAGAACGCTCGTGAGAATTGGCCGGAAAAGGCCCGGCGAACACACTTCGGGCACCACAGGGCCGCAGGGCGGCCCCCCCTGGGGCCCTCTCCGGGATCGCGTGTCGTCGCGTTCCGGCACCGCCAGGAGGAGCTCCGGGAGGCGTGCCGCGGGGAGGCCGACGCCTCCCGCTCCTCTGCCTCCGGGGGTCCCCTCCCTGGCGCCGGCAGCTGGGGCCGGGCCAGCCCCGAAAGCCGGGCCCGGGCCCGGGCCTGCTTGCTCAGCCTTCCGTTGCCAGGGTTCTGAGCCTGGGGGCCTACCCATGGGAACACTGAGTCCCGCGTCACGAGTCCCCCGACCGTCCCGGCCACAACGGCACCTTTCGCGGCTTCGTCCTAGCCGCGGAGTGAGAGACCAGTCCGTTTCCCCACAGAGGCCAGCGCCCTCCAGGGGTGCCCCGGCCGCCCGCCACGGCGGAGGCAGACGCCCGGCCACGGCGCCTCCATCCACTCTGCTCGGGGAAAACTCCCCGTCGCCGCGGATGACGGCCGCGCCCCAACGTCGCGGCTCGTTTTCCGGGTGGCCGCGACATGCCCCGAGCGAGAAAGGGCCCTGCTCCACGCGGAACTGGGCGCTGACCAGGGCTGCCCAACGCAGGCCAATTCTCACGAGCGTTCTGCCCAAATCGATCCCAATTTGGGCAGAAGGGTCATGAGAATTGGCCGGAAAACGCCCGGCGAACACACTTCGGGCACCACAAGGCCGCAGGGCGGCCCCCCCCGGGGCCCAGTCCGGGATCGCGTGTCGTCGCGTTCCGGCACCGCCAGGAGGAGCTCCGGGAGGCGTGCCGCGGGGAGGCCGACGCCTCCCGCTCCTCAGCCTCCGGGGGTCCCCTCCCTGGCGCCGGCAGCTGGGGCCGGGCCAGCCCCGAAAGCCGGGCCCGGGCCCGGGCCTGCTTGCTCAGCCTTCCGTTGCCAGGGGCCTGAGCCTGGGGGCCTCCCCACGGGGAACCCTGAGTCCCGCGCCACGAGTCCCCCGACCGTCCCGGCGACAACGGCACCTTTCGCAGCTTCGTCCTAGCCGCGGAGTGAGAGACCAGTCCGTTTCCCCACAGAGGCCAGCCCCCTCCAGGGGCGCCCCGGCCGCCCGCCACGGCGGAGGCGGACGCCCGGCCACGGCGCCTCCATCCACTCTGCTCGGGGAAAACTCCCCGGCGCCGCGGCTGCCGGCCACGCCCCATCGTCGCGGCTCGTTTTCCGGGTGGCCGCGACATGCCCCGAGCGAGAAAGGGCCCTGCTCCACGCGGAACTGGGCGCTGACCAGGGCTGCCCAACGCCGGCCAATTCTCACGAGCGTTCTGCCCAAATCGATCCCGATTTGGGCAGAACGCTCGTGAGAATTGGCCGGAAAACGCCCGGCGAACACTCTTCGGGCACCACAGGGCCGCAGGGCGGCCCCCCCCCCGGGGCCCTGTCCGGGACCGCGTGTCGTCGCGTTCCGGCACCACCAGGAGGAGCTCCGATAGGCGTGCCACGGGGAGGCCGACGCCACCCGCTCCTCAGCCTCCGGGGGTCCCCTCCCTGGTGCCGGAAGCTGGGGCCGGGCCGGCCCCGAAACCCGGGCCCCGACCCGGGCCTGCTAGCTCAGCCTTCCGTTGCCAGGGGCCTGAGCCTGGGGGCCTCCCCATGGGGAACCCTGAGTCCCGCGCCACGAGTCCCCCGACCGTCCCGGCGACAACGGCACCTTTAGCGGCTTCGTCCTAGCCGCGGAGTGAGAGACCAGTCCGTTTCCCCACAGAGGCCAGCCCCCTCCAGGGGCGCCCCGGCCGCCCGCCACGGCGGAGGCGGACGCCCGGCCACGGCGCCTCCATCCACTCTGCTCGGGGAAAACTCCCCGGTGCCGCGGCTGCCGGCCGCGCCCCATCGTCGCGGCTCGTTTTCCGGGTGGCCGCGACATGCCCCGAGCGAGACAGGGCCCTGCTCCATGCGGAACTGGGCGCTGACAAGGGCTGCCCAACGCCGGCCAATTCTCACGAGCGTTCTGCCCAAATCGATCACGATTTGGGCAGAACGCTCGTGAGAATTGGCCGGAAAACGCCCGGCGAACACACTTCGGGCACCACAGGGCCGCAGGGCGGCCCCCCCCCGGGGCCCTGTCCGAGATCGCGTGTCGTCGCGTTCCGGCACCGCCAGGAGGAGCTCCGGGAGGCGTGCCGCGGGGAGGCCGACGCCTCCCGCTCCTCAGCATCCGCGGGTCCCCTCCCTGGCGCCGGCAGCTGGGGCCGGGCCAGCCACGAAAGCCGGGCCCGGGCCCGGGGCTGCTTGCTCAGCCATCCGTTGCCAGGGGCCTGAGCCTGGGGGCCTCCCCACGGGGAACCCTGAGTCCCGCGTCACGAGTCCCCCGACCGTCCCGGCGACAACAGCACTTTCGCGGCTTCGTCCAAGCCGCGGACTGAGAGACCAGTCCGTTTCCCCACAGAGGCCAGCCCCCTCCAGGGGCGCCCCGACCGCCCACCACGGCGGAGGCGGACGCCCGGCCACGGCGCCTCCATCCACTCTGCTCGGGAAAAACTCCCCGGCGCCACGGCTGCCGGCCGCGCCCCATCGTCGCGGCTCGTTTTCCGGGTGGCCGCGACATGCCCCGAGCGAGAAAGGGCCCTGCTCCACGCGGAACTGGGCGCTGACCAGGGCTGCCCAACGCCGGCCAATTCTCACGAGCGTTCTGCCCAAATCGATCCAGATTTGGGCAGAACGCTCGTGAGAATTGGCCGGAAAACGCCCGGCGAACACACTTCGGGCACCACAGGGCCGCAGGGCGGCCGCCCCCGGGGCCCTGTCCGGGACCGCGTGTCGTCGCGTTCCGGCACCGCCAGGAGGAGCTCCGGGAGGCGTGCCGCGGGGAGGCAGACGCCTCCCGCACCTCAGCCTCCGGGGGTCCCCTCCCTGGCGCCGGCAGCTGGGGCCGGGCCAGCCACGAAAGCCGGGCCCGGGCCCGGGCCTGCTTGCTCAGCCTTCCGTTGCCAGGGGCCTGAGCCTGGGGGCCTCCCCACGGGGAACCCTGAGTCCCGCGCCACGAGTCCCCCGACCGTCCCGGCGACAACGGCACCTTTCGCGGCTTCGTCCTAGCCGCGGAGTGAGAGACCAGTCCGTTTCCCCACAGAGGCCAGCCCCCTCCAGGGGCGCCCCGGCCGCCCGCCACGGCGGAGGCGGACGCCCGGCCACGGCGCCTCCATCCGCTCTGCTCGGGGAAAACTCCACGGCGCCGCGGCTGCCGGCCGCGCCCCATCGTACGGCTCGTTTTCCGGGTGGCCGCGACATGCCCCGAGCGAGATAGGGCCCTGCTCCACGCGGAACTGGGCACAGACAAGGGCTGCCCAACGCCGGCCAATTCTCACGAGCGTTCTGCCCAAATCGATCCCGATTTGGGCAGAACGCTCGTGAGAATTGGCCGGAAAACGCCCGGCGAACACACTTCGGGCACCACGGGGCCGCAGGGCGGCCCCCCCCGGGGCCCTGTCCGGGACCGCGTGTCGTCGCGTTCCGGCACCGCCAGGAGGAGCTCCGGGAGGCGTGCCGTGCGGAGGCCGACGCCTCCCGCTCCTCAGCCTCCGGGGGTCCCCTCCCTGGCCCCGGCAGCTGGGGACGGGCCAGCCCCGAAAGCCGGGCCCGGGCCCGGGCGTGCTTGCTCAGCCTTCGGTTGCCAGGGACCTGAGCCTGGGGGCCTCCCCATGGGGAACCCTGAGTCCCGCGCCACGAGTCCCCCGACCGTCCCGGCCACAACGGCACCTTTCGCGGCTTCGTCCTAGCCGCGGAGTGAGAGACCAGTCCGTTTCCCCACAGAGGCCAGCCCCCTCCAGGGGCGCCCCGGCCGCCCGCCACGGCGGAGGCGGACGCCCGGCCACGGCGCCTCCATCCACTCTGCTCGGGGAAAACTCCCCGGCGCCGCGGCTGCCGGCCGCGCCCCATCGTCGCGGCTCGTTTTCCGGGTGGCCGCGACATGCCCCGAGCGAGAAAGGGCCCTGCTCCACGCGGAACTGGGCGCTGACCAGGGCTGCCCAACGCCGGCCAATTCTCACGAGCGTTCTGCCCAAATCGATCCCGATTTGGGCAGAACGCTCGTGAGAATTGGCCGGAAAGCGCCCGGCGAACACACTTCGGGCACCACAGGGCCGCAGGGCGGCCCCCCCCGTTGCCCTGTCCGGGACCGCGTGTCGTCGCGATCCGGCACCGCCAGGAGGAGCTCGGGGAGGCGTGCCGTGGGGAGGCCGACGCCTCCTGCTCCTCAGCCTCCGGAGGTCCCCTCCCTGGCCCCGGCAGCTGGGGCCGGGCCAGCCCCGAAAGCCGGGCCCGGGCCTGGGCCTGCTTGCTCAGACTTCCGTTGCCAGGGGCCTGAGCCTGGGAGCCTCCCCATGGGGAACCCTGAGTCCCGTGCCACGAGTCCCCCGACCGTCCCGGCGAAAACGGCACCTTTCGCGGCTTCGTCCTAGCCGCGGAGTGAGAGACCAGTCCGTTTCCCCACAGAGGCCAGCCCCCTCCAGGGGCGCCCCGGCCGCCCGCCACGGCGGAGGCGGACGCCCGGCCACGGCGCCTCCATCCACTCTGCTCGGGGAAAACTCCCCGGCGCCGCGGCTGCCGGCCACGCCCCATCGTCGCGGCTCGTTTTCCGGGTGGCCGCGACATGCCCCGAGCGAGAAAGGGCCCTGCTCCACGCGGAACTGGGCGCTGACCAGGGCTGCCCAACGCCGGCCAATTCTCACGAGCGTTCTGCCCAAATCGATCCCGATTTGGGCAGAACGCTCGTGAGAATTGGCCGGAAAACGCCCGGCGAACACTCTTCGGGCACCACAGGGCCGCAGGGCGGCCCCCCCCCGGGGCCCTGTCCGGGACCGCGTGTCGTCGCGTTCCGGCACCACCAGGAGGAGCTCCGATAGGCGTGCCACGGGGAGGCCGACGCCTCCCGCTCCTCAGCCTCCGGGGGTCCCCTCCATGGTGCCGGCAGCTGGGGCCGGGCCAGCTCCGAAACCCGGGCCCCGACCCGGGCCTGCTAGCTCAGCCTTCCGTTGCCAGGGGCCTGAGCCTGGGGGCCTCCCCATGGGGAACCCTGAGTCCCGCGCCACGAGTCCCCCGACCGTCCCGGCGACAACGGCACCTTTAGCGGCTTCGTCCTAGCCGCGGAGTGAGAGACCAGTCCGTTTCCCCACAGAGGCCAGCCCCCTCCAGGGGCGCCCCGGCCGCCCGCCACGGCGGAGGCGGACGCCCGGCCACGGCGCCTCCATCCACTCTGCTCGGGGAAAACTCCCCGGTGCCGCGGCTGCCGGCCGCGCCCCATCGTCGCGGCTCGTTTTCCGGGTGGCCGCGACATGCCCCGAGCGAGACAGGGCCCTGCTCCATGCGGAACTGGGCGCTGACAAGGGCTGCCCAACGCCGGCCAATTCTCACGAGCGTTCTGCCCAAATCGATCCCGATTTGGGCAGAACGCTCGTGAGAATTGGCCGGAAAACGCCCGGCGAACACACATCGGGCACCACAGGGCCGCAGGGCGGCCCCCCCCGGGGCCCTGTCCGAGATCGCGTGTCGTTGCGTTCCGGCACCGCCAGGAGGAGCTCCGGGAGGCGTGCCGCGGGGAGGCCGACGCCTCCCGCTCCTCAGCCTCCGGGGGTCCCCTCCCTGGCGCCGGCAGCTGGGGCCGGGCCAGCCCCGAAAGCCGGGCCCGGGCCCGGGCCTGCTTGCTCAGCCTTCCGTTGCCAGGGGCCTGAGCCTGGGGGCCTCCCCATGGGGAACCCTGAGTCCCGCGCCACGAGTCCCCCGACCGTCCCGGCCACAACGGCACCTTTCGCGGCTTCATCCTAGCCGCGGAGTGAGAGACCAGTCCGTTTCCCCACAGAAGCCAGCCCCCTCCAGGGGCGCCCCGGCCGCCCGCCACGGCGGAGGCGGACGCCCGGCAACGGCGCCTCCATCCACTCTGCTCGGGGAAAACTCCCCGGCGCTGCGACTGCCGGCCGCGCCCCATCGTCACGGCTCGTTTTCCGGGTGGCCGCGACATGCCCCGAGCGAGAAAGGGCCCTGCTCCACGCGGAACTGGGCGCTGACCAGGGCTGCCCAACGCCGGCCAATTCTCACGAGCGTTCTGCCCAAATCGATCCCGATTTGGGCAGAACGCTCGTGAGAATTGGCCGGAAAACGCCCGGCGAACACACTTCGGGCACCACAGGGCCGCAGGGCGGCCCCCCCCGGGGCCCTGTACGGGATCGCGTGTCGTCGCGTTCCGGCACCGACAGGAGGAGCTCCGGGAGGCATGCCGCGGGGAGGCCGACGCCTCCCGCTCCTCAGGCTCCGGGGGTCCCCTCCCTGGCGCCGGGAGCTGGGGCCGGGCCAGCACCGAAAGCCGGGCCCGGGCCCGGGCCTGCTTGCTCAGCCTTCCGTTGCCAGGGGCCTGAGCCTGGGGGCCACCCCATGGGGAACCCTGAGTCCCGTGCCACGAGTCCCCCGACCGTCCCGGCGACAACGGCACCTTTCGCGGCTTCGTCCTAGCCGCGGAGTGAGAGACCAGTCCGTTTCCCCACAGAGGCCAGCCCCCACCAGGGGCACCCCGGCCGCCCGCCACGGCGGAGGCGGACGCCCGGCCACGGCGCCTCCATCCACTCTGCTCGGGGAAAACTCCCCGGCGCCGTGGCTGCCGGCCGCGCCCCATCGTCGCGGCTCGTTTTCCGGGTGGCCGCGACATGTCCCGAGCGAGAAAGAGCCCTGCTCCACGCGGAACTGGGCGCTGACCAGGGCTGCCCAACGCCGGCCAATTCTCACGAGCGTTCTGCCCAAATCGATCCCGATTTGGGCAGAACGCTCGTGAGAATTGGCCGGAAAACGCCCGGCGAACACACTTCGGGCACCAAAGGGACGCAGGGCGGCCCCCCCCGGGGCCCTGTCCGGGATCGCGTGTCGTCGCGTTCCGGCACAGCCAGGAGGAGCTCCGGGAGGCGTGCCGCGGGGAGGCCGACGCCTCCCGCTCCTCAGCCTCCGGGGGTCCCCTCCCTGGCGCCGGCAGCTGGGGCCGGGCCAGCCCCGAAAGCCGGGCCCGGGCCCGGGCCTGCTTGCTCAGCCTTCCGTTGCCAGGGGCCTGAGCCTGGGGGCCTCCCCACGGGGAACCCTGAGTCCCGCGCCACGAGTCCCCCGACCGTCCCGGCGACAACGGCACCTTTCGCGGCTTCGTCCTAGCCGCGGAGTGAGAGACCAGTCCGTTTCCCCACAGAGGCCAGCCCCCTCCAGGGGCGCCCCGGGCGCCCTGCACGGCGGAGGCGGACGCCCGGCCACGGCACCTCCATCCACTCTGCTCGGGGAAAACTCCCCGGCGCCGCAGCTGCCGGCCGCGCCCCATCGTCGCGGCTCGTTTTCCGGGCGGCCACGACATGCCCCGAGCGAGAAAGCGCCCTGCTCCACGCGGAACTGGGCGCTGACCAGGGCTGTCCAACGCCGGCCAATTTTCACGAGCGTTCTGCCCAATTCGATCCCGATTTGGGCAGAATGCTCGTGAAAATTGGCCGGAAAACGCCCGGCGAACACACTTCGGGCACCACAGGGCCGCAGGGCGGCCCCCCCCGGGGCCCTGTCAGGGACCGCGTGTCGTCGCGTTCCGGCACCGCCAGGAGGAGCTCCGGGAGGCGTGCCGTGCGGAGGCCGACGCCTCCCGCTCCTCAGCCTCCGGGGGTCCCCTCCCTGGCCCCGGCAGCTGGGGACGGGCCAGCCCCGAAAGCCGGGCCCGGGCCCGGGCGTGCTTGCTCAGCCTTCCGTTGCCAGGGACCTGAGCCTGGGGGCCTCCCCATGGGGAACCCTGAGTCCCGCGCCACGAGTACACCGACCGTCCCGGCGACAACGGCACCGTTCGCGGCTTCGTCCTATCCGCGGAGTGAGAGACTAGTCCGTTTCCCCACAGAGGCCAGCCCCCTCCAGGGGGGCCCCGGCCGCCCGCCACGGCGGAGGCGGACGCCCGGCCACGGCGCCTCCATCCACTCTGCTCGGGGAAAACTCCCCGGCGCCGCGGCTGCCGGCCGCGCCCCATCGTCGCGGCTTGTTTTCCGGGTGGCCGCGACATGCCCCGAGCAAGAAAGGGCCCTGCTCCACGCGGAACTGGGCGCTGACCAGGGCTGCCCAACGCCGGCCAATTCTCACGAGCGTTCTGCCCAAATCGATCCCGATTTGGGCAGAACGCTCGTGAGAATTAGCCGGAAAACGCCCGGCGAACACACTTCGGGCAACACAGGGCCGCTGGGCGGCCCCCCCCGGGGCCCTGTCCGGGACCGCGTGTCGTCGCGTTCCGGCACCGCCAGGAGGAGCTCCGGGAGGCGTGCCGCGGGGAGGCCGACGCCACCCGCTCCTCAGCATCCGGGGGTCCCCTCCCTGGCCCCGGCAGCTGGGGCCGGGCCGGCCCCGAAAGCCGGGCCCGGGCCCGGGCCTGCTTGCTCAGACTTCCGTTGCCAGGGGCCTGAGCCTGGGAGCCTCCCCATGGGGAACCCTGAGTCCCGTGCCACGAGTCCCCCGACCGTCCCGGCGAAAACGGCACCTTTCGCGGCTTCGTCCTAGCCGCGGAGTGAGAGACCAGTCCGTTTCCCCACAGAGGCCAGCCCCCTCCAGGGGCGCCCCGGCCGCCCGCCACGGCGGAGGCGGACGCCCGGCCACGGCGCCTCCATCCACTCTGCTCGGGGAAAACTCCCCGGCGCCGCGGCTGCTGGCCACGCCCCATCGTCGCGGCTCGTTTTCCGGGTGGCCGCGACATGCCCCGAGCGAGAAAGGGCCCTGCTCCACGCGGAACTGGGCGCTGACCAGGGCTGCCCAACGCCGGCCAATTCTCACGAGCGTTCTGCCCAAATCGATCCCGATTTGGGCAGAACGCTCGTGAGAATTGGCCGGAAAACGCCCGGCGAACACACTTCGGGCACCACAGGGCCGCAGGGCGGCCCCCCCCGGGGCCCTGTCCGGGACCACATGTCGTCGCGTTCCGGCACCGCCAGGAGGAGCTCTGGGAGGCGTGCCGCGGGGAGGCCGAAGCCTCCAGCTCCTCAGCCTCCGGGGGTCCCCTCCCTGGCGCCGGCAGCTGGGGCCTTGCCAGCCCCGAAAGCCGGGCCTGGGCCCGGGCCTGCTTGCTCAGCCTTCCGTTGCCAGGGGCCTGAGCCTGGGGGCCTCCCCATGGGGAACCATGAGTCCCGCGCCATGAGTCCCCCGACCGTCCCGGCGACAACGGCACCTTTCGCGTCTTCGTCCTAGTCGCGGAGTGAGAGACCAGTCCGTTTCCCCACAGAGGCCAGCCCCCTCCAGGGGCGCCCCGGCCGCCCGCCACGGCGGAGACGGACGCCCGGTCACGGCGCCTCCATCCACTCTGCTCGGGGAAAACTCCCCGGCGCTGCGGCTACCGGCCGCGCCTCTTTGTCACGGCTCGTTTTCCGGGCGGCTGCGACACTCCCCGAGCGAGAAAGGGCCCTGCTCCACGCGGAACTGGGCGCTGACCAGGGCTGCCCAACGCCGGCCAATTCTCACGAGCGTTCTGCCCAAATCGGGATCGATTTGGGCAGAACGCTCGTGAGAATTGGCCGGAAAACGCCCGGCGAACACACTTCGGGCACCAGAGGGCCGCAGGGCCGCCCCCCCGGGGCCCTGTCCGGGATCGCGTGTCGGCGCGTTCCGGCACCGCCAGGAGGAGCTCCGGGAGGCGGGCCCCGGGGAGGCCGACGCCTCCCGCTCCTCAGCCTCCGGGGGTCCCCTCCCTGGCGCCGGCCGCTGGGGCCGGGCCAGCCCCGAAAGCCGGGCCCGGGCCCGGGCCTGCTTGCTCAGCCTTCCGTTGCCAGGGGCCTGAGCCCTGGGGCCTCCGCATGGGGAACCCTGAGTCCCGCGCCACGAGTCCCCCCGACCGTCCCGGCGACCACGGCACCTTTCGCGGCTTCGTCCCAGCCGTGGAGTGAGAGATCACTCCGTTCCCCCACAGAGGCCAGCCCCCTCCACGGGCGCCCCGGCCGCCCGCCACGGCGGAGGCGGACGCCCGGCCACGGCGCCTCCATCCACTCTGCTCGGGGAAAACTCCCCGGCGCCGGGGCCGCCGGCCGCGCCCCATCGTCGCGGCTCATTTTCCGGGTGGCCGCGCCATGCCCCGAGCGAGAAAGGGCCCTGCTCCACGCGGCCCTGGGCGCTGACCAGGGCTGCCCAACGCCGGCCAATTCTCACGAGCGTTCTGCCCAAATCGATCCCGATTTGGGCAGAACGCTCGTGAGAATTGGCCGGAAAACGCCCGGCGAACACACTTCGGGCACCAGAGGGCCGCAGGGCCGCCCCCCCGGGGCCCTGTCCGGGATCGCGTGTCGGCGCGTTCCGGCACCGCCAGGAGGAGCTCCGGGAGCCGGGCCCCGGGGAGGCCGACGCCTCCCGCTCCTCAGCCTCCGGGGGTCCCCTCCCTGGCGCCGGCCGCTGGGGCCGGGCCAGCCCCGAAAAACGGGCCCGGGCCCGGGCCTGCTTGCTCAGCCTTCCGTTGCCAGGGGCCTGAGCCTGGGGGCCTCCGCATGGGGAACCCTGAGTCCCGCGCCACGAGTCCCCCCGACCGTCCCGGCAACCACGGCACCTTTCGCAGCTTCGTCCCAGCCGTGGAGTGAGAGATCACTCCGTTCCCCCACAGAGGCCAGCCCCCTCTACGGGCGCCCCGGCCGCCCGCCACGGCGGAGGCGGACGCCCGGCCACGGCGCCTCCATCCACTCTGCTCGGGGAAAACTCCCCGGCGCCGGGGCCGCCGGCCGCGCCCCATCGTCGCGGCTCGTTTTCCGGGTGGCCGCGCCATGCCCCGAGCGAGAAAGGGCCCTGCTCCACGCGGCCCTGGGCGCTGACCAGGGCTGCCCAACGCCGGCCAATTCTCACGAGCGTTCTGCCCAAATCGATCCCGATTTGGGCAGAACGCTCGTGAGAATTGGCCGGAAAACGCCCGGCGAACACACTTCGGGCACCAGAGGGCCGCAGGGCCGCCCCCCCGGGGCCCTGTCCGGGATCGCGTGTCGGCGCGTTCCGGCACCGCCAGGAGGAGCTCCGGGAGGCGGGCCCCGGGGAGGCCGACGCCTCCCGCTCCTCAGCCTCCGGGGGTCCCCTCCCTGGCGCCGGCCGCTGGGGCCGGGCCAGCCCCGAAAGCCGGGCCCGGGCCCGGGCCTGCTTGCTCAGCCTTCCGTTGCCAGGGGCCTGAGCCTGGGGGCCTCCGCATGGGGAACCCTGAGTCCCGCGCCACGAGTCCCCCCGACCGTCCCGGCGACCACGGCACCTTTCGCGGCTTCGTCCCAGCCGTGGAGTGAGAGATCACTCCGTTCCCCCACAGAGGCCAGCCCCCTCCACGGGCGCCCCGGCCGCCCGCCACGGCGGAGGCGGACGCCCGGCCACGGCGCCTCCATCCACTCTGCTCGGGTTAAACTCCCCGGCGCCGGGGCCGCCGGCCGCGCCCCATCGTCGCGGCTCGTTTTCCGGGTGGCCGCGCCATGCCCCGAGCGAGAAAGGGCCCTGTTGAACGCGGCCCTGGGCGCTGACCAGGGCTGCCCAACGCCGGCCAATTCTCACGAGCGTTCTGCCCAAATCGATCCCGATTTGGGCAGAGCGCTCGTGAGAATTGGCCGGAAAACGCCCGGCGAACACACTTCGGGCACCACAGGGCCGCAGGGCCGCCCCCCCGGGGCCCTGTCCGGGATCGCGTGTCGGCGCGTTCCGGCACCGCCAGGAGGAGCTCCGGGAGGCGGGCCCCGGGGAGGCCGACGCCTCCCGCTCCTCAGCCTCCGGGGGTCCCCTCCCTGGCGCCGGCCGCTGGGGCCGGGCCAGCCCCGAAAGCCGGGCCCGGGCCCGGGCCTGCTTGCTCAGCCTTCCGTTGCCAGGGGCCTGAGCCTGGGGGCATCCGCATGGGGAACCCTGAGTCCCGCGCCACGAGTCCCCCCGACCGTCCCGGCGACCACGGCACCTTTCGCGGCTTCGTCCCAGCCGTGGAGTGAGAGATCACTCCGTTCCCCCACAGAGGCCAGCCCCCTCCACGGGCGCCCCGGCCGCCCGCCACGGCGGAGGCGGACGCCCGGCCACGGCGCCTCCATCCACTCTGCTCGGGGAAAACTCCCCGGCGCTGGGGCCGCCGGCCGCGCCCCATCGTCGCGGCTCGTTTTCCGGGTGGCCGCGCCATGCCCCGAGCGAGAAAGGGCCCTGCTCCACGCGGCCCTGGGCGCTGACCAGGGCTGCCCAACGCCGGCCAATTCTCACGAGCGTTCTGCCCAAATCGATCCCGATTTGGGCAGAACGCTCGTGAGAATTGGCCGGAAAACGCCCGGCGAACACACTTCGGGCACCAGAGGGCCGCAGGGCCGCCCCCCCGGGGCCCTGTCCGGGATCGCGTGTCGGCGCGTTCCGGCACCACCAGGAGGAGCTCCGGGAGGCGGGCCCCGGGGAGGCCGACGCCTCCCGCTCCTCAGCCTCCGGGGGTCCCCTCCCTGGCGCCGGCCGCTGGGGCCGGGCCAGCCCCGAAAGCCGGGCCCGGGCCCGGGCCTGCTTGCTCAGCCTTCCGTTGCCAGGGGCCTGAGCCTGGGGGCCTCCGCATGGGGAACCCTGAGTCCCGCGCCACGAGTCCCCCCGACCGTCCCGGCGACCACGGCACCTTTCGCGGCTTCGTCCCAGCCGTGGAGTGAGAGATCACTCCGTTCCCCCACAGAGGCCAGCCCCCTCCACGGGCGCCCCGGCCGCCCGCCACGGCGGAGGCGGACGCCCGGCCACGGCGCCTCCATCCACTCTGCTCGGGGAAAACTCCCCGGCGCCGGGGCCGCCGGCCGCGCCCCATCGTCGCGGCTCGTTTTCCGGGTGGCCGCGCCATGCCCCGAGCGAGAAAGGGCCCTGCTCCACGCGGCCCTGGGCGCTGACCAGGGCTGCCCAACGCCGGCCAATTCTCACGAGCGTTCTGCCCAAATCGATCCCGATTTGGGCAGAACGCTCGTGAGAATTGGCCGGAAAACGCTCGGCGAACACACTTCGGGCACCAGAGGGCCGCAGGGCCGCCCCCCCGGGGCCCTGTCCGGGATCGCGTGTCGGCGCGTTCCGGCACCGCCAGGAGTAGCTCCGGGAGGCGGGCCCCGGGGAGGCCGACGCCTCCCGCTCCTCAGCCTCCGGGGGTCCCCTCCCTGGCGCCGGCCGCTGGGGCCGGGCCAGCCCCGAAAGCCGGGCCCGGGCCCGGGGCTGCTTGCTCAGCCTTCCGTTGCCAGGGGCCTGAGCCTGGGGGCCTCCGCATGGGGAACCCTGAGTCCCGCGCCACGAGTCCCCCCGACCGTCCCGGCGACCACGGCACCTTTCGCGGCTTCGTCCCAGCCGTGGAGTGAGAGATCACTCCGTTCCCCCACAGAGGCCAGCCCCCTCCACGGGCGCCCCGGCCGCCCGCCACGGCGGAGGCGGACGCCCGGCCACGGCGCCTCCATCCACTCTGCTCGGGTTAAACTCCCCGGCGCCGGGGCCGCCGGCCGCGCCCCATCGTCGCGGCTCGTTTTCCGGGTGGCCGCGCCATGCCCCGAGCGAGAAAGGGCCCTGCTGAACGCGGCCCTGGGCGCTGACCAGGGCTGCCCAACGCCGGCCAATTCTCACGAGCGTTCTGCCCAAATCGATCCCGATTTGGGCAGAGCGCTCGTGAGAATTGGCCGGAAAACGCCCGGCGAACACACTTCGGGCACCACAGGGCCGCAGGGCCGCCCCCCCGGGGCCCTGTCCGGGATCGCGTGTCGGCGCGTTCCGGCACCGCCAGGAGGAGCTCCGGGAGGCGGGCCCCGGGGAGGCCGACGCCTCCCGCTCCTCAGCCTCCGGGGGTCCCCTCCCTGGCGCCGGCCGCTGGGGCCGGGCCAGCCCCGAAAGCCGGGCCCGGGCCCGGGCCTGCTTGCTCAGCCTTCCGTTGCCAGGGGCCTGAGCCTGGGGGCCTCCGCATGGGGAACCCTGAGTCCCGCGCCACGAGTCCCCCCGACCGTCCCGGCGACCACGGCACCTTTCGCGGCTTCGTCCCAGCCGTGGAGTGAGAGATCACTCCGTTCCCCCACAGAGGCCAGCCCCCTCCACGGGCGCCCCGGCCGCCCGCCACGGCGGAGGCGGACGCCCGGCCACGGCGCCTCCATCCACTCTGCTCGGGGAAAACTCCCCGGCGCCGGGGCCGCCGGCCGCGCCCCATCGTCGCGGCTCGTTTTCCGGGTGGCCGCGCCATGCCCCGAGCGAGAAAGGGCCCTGCTCCACGCGGCCCTGGGCGCTGACCAGGGCTGCCCAACGCCGGCCAATTCTCACGAGCGTTCTGCCCAAATCGATCCCGATTTGGGCAGAACGCTCGTGAGAATTGGCCGGAAAACGCCCGGCGAACACACTTCGGGCACCGGAGGGCCGCAGGGCCGCCCCCCCGGGGCCCTGTCCGGGATCGCGTGTCGGCGCGTTCCGGCACCGCCAGGAGGAGCTCCGGGAGGCGGGCCCCGGGGAGGCCGACGCCTCCCGCTCCTCAGCCTCCGGGGGTCCCCTCCCTGGCGCCGGGCGCTGGGGCCGGGCCAGCCCCGAAAGCCGGGCCCGGGCCCGGGCCTGCTTGCTCAGCCTTCCGTTGCCAGGGGCCTGAGCCTGGGGGCCTCCGCATGGGGAACCCTGAGTCCCGCGCCACGAGTCCCCCCGACCGTCCCGGCGACCACGGCACCTTTCGCGGCTTCGTCCCAGCCGTGGAGTGAGAGATCACTCCGTTCCCCCACAGAGGCCAGCCCCCTCCACGGGCGCCCCGGCCGCCCGCCACGGCGGAGGCGGACGCCCGGCCACGGCGCCTCCATCCACTCTGCTCGGGGAAAACTCCCCGGCGCCGGGGCCGCCGGCCGCGCCCCATCGTCGCGGCTCATTTTCCGGGTGGCCGCGCCATGCCCCGAGCGAGAAAGGGCCCTGCTCCACGCGGCCCTGGGCGCTGACCAGGGCTGCCCAACGCCGGCCAATTCTCACGAGCGTTCTGCCCAAATCGATCCCGATTTGGGCAGAAGGCTCGTGAGAATTGGCCGGAAAACGCCCTGCGAACACACTTCGGGCACCAGAGGGCCGCAGGGCCGCCCCCACGGGGCCCTGTCCGGGATCGCGTGTCGGCGCGTTACGGCACCGCCAGGAGGAGCTCCGGGAGCCGGGCCCCGGGGAGGCCGACGCCTCCCGCTCCTCAGCCTCCGGGGGTCCCCTCCCTGGCGCCGGCCGCTGGGGCCGGGCCAGCCCCGAAACCCGGGCCCGGGCCCGGGCCTGCTTGCTCAGCCTTCCGTTGC
Organism: Meles meles; assembly: GCF_922984935.1. Classification (NCBI taxonomy): domain Eukaryota; kingdom Metazoa; phylum Chordata; class Mammalia; order Carnivora; family Mustelidae; genus Meles; species Meles meles. The sequence continues at coordinate 262,858 of NC_060071.1, forward strand.
CAGGGGCCTGAGCCTGGGGGCCTCCGCATGGGGAACCCTGAGTCCCGCGCCACGAGTCCCCCCGACCGTCCCGGCGACCACGGCACCTTTCGCGGCTTCGTCCCAGCCGTGGAGTGAGAGATCACTCCGTTCCCCCACAGAGGCCAGCCCCCTCCACGGGCGCCCCGGCCGCCCGCCACGGCGGAGGCGGACGCCCGGCCACGGCGCCTCCATCCACTCTGCTCGGGGAAAACTCCCCGGCGCCGGGGCCGCCGGCCGCGCCCCATCGTCGCGGCTCGTTTTCCGGGTGGCCGCGCCATGCCCCGAGCGAGAAAGGGCCCTGCTCCACACGGCCCTGGGCGCTGACCAGGGCTGCCCAACGCCGGCCAATTCTCACGAGCGTTCTGCCCAAATCGATCCCGATTTGGGCAGAACGCTCGTGAGAATTGGCCGGAAAACGCCCGGCGAACACACTTCGGGCACCAGAGGGCCGCAGGGCCGCCCCCCCGGGGCCCTGTCCGGGATCGCGTGTCGGCGCGTTCCGGCACCGCCAGGAGTAGCTCCGGGAGGCGGGCCCCGGGGAGGCCGACGCCTCCCGCTCCTCAGCCTCCGGGGGTCCCCTCCCTGGCGCCGGCCGCTGGGGCCGGGCCAGCTCCGAAAGCCGGGCCCGGGCCAGGGCCTGCTTGCTCAGCCTTCCGTTGCCAGGGGCCTGAGCCTGGGGGCCTCCGCATGGGGAACCCTGAGTCCCGCACCACGAGTCCCCCCGACCGTCCCGGCGACCACGGCACCTTTCGCGGCTTCGTCCCAGCCGTGGAGTGAGAGATCACTCCGTTCCCCCACAGAGGCCAGCCCCCTCCACGGGCGCCCCGGCGGCCCGCCACGGCGGAGGCGGACGCCCGGCCACGGCGCCTCCATCCACTCTGCTCGGGGAAAACTCCCCGGCGCCGGGGCCGCCGGCCGCGCCCCATCATCGCGGATCGTTTTCCGGGTGGCCGCGCCATGCCCCAGCGAGAAAGGGCCCTGCTCCACGCGGCCCTGGGCGCTGACCAGGGCTGCCCAACGCCGGCCAATTCTCTCGAGCGTTCTGCCCAAATCGGGATCGATTTCGGCAGAACGCTCGTGAGAATTGGCCAGAAAACTCCCGGCGAACACACTTCGGGCACCACAGGGCCGCAGGGCGGCCCCCCCCGGGGCCCTGTCCGGGAACGCGTGTCGTCGCGTTCCGGCACCGCCAGGAGGAGCTCCGGGAGGCGTGCCGCGGGGAGGGCGACGCCTCCCGCTCCTCAGCCTCCAGGGGTCCCTTCCCTGGCGCCGGGAGCTGGGGCCGGGCCAGCCCCGAAAGCCGGGCCCGGGCCCGGGACTGCTTGCTCAGCCTTCCGTTGCACGGGGCCTGAGCCTGCGGGCCTCCCCATGGGGAACCCTGAGTCCCGCGCCACGAGTCCCCCGACCGTCCCTGCCACAACGGCACCTTTCGCGGCTTCGTCCTAGCCGCGGAGTGACAGACCAAGTCCGTTTCCCCACAGAGGCCAGCCCCCTCCAGGGGCGCCCCGGCCGCCCGCCACGGCGGAGGCGGACGCCGGCCACGGCGCCTCCATCCACTCTGCTCGGGGAAAACTCCCCGGCGCCGCGGCTGCCGGCCGCGCCCCATCGTCGCGGCTCCTTTTCCGGGTGGCCGCGACATGCCCCGAGCGAGAAAGGGCCCTGCTCCACGCGGAACTGGGCGCTGACCAGGGCTGCCCAACGCCGGCCAATTCTCACGAGCGTTCTGCCCAAATCGGGATCGATTTGGGCAGAACGCTCGTGAGAATTGGCCGGAAAACGCCCGGCGAACACACTTCGGGCACCACAGGGCCGCAGGGCGGCCCCCCCCGGGGCCCTGTCCGGGATCGCGTGTCGTCGCGTTCCGGCACCGCCAGGAGGAGCTCCGGGAGGCGTGCCGCGGGGAGGCCGACGCCTCCCGCTCCTCAGCCTCCGGGGGTCCCCTCCCTGGCGCCGGCAGCTGGGGCCGGGCCAGCCCCGAAAGCCGGGCCCGGGCCCGGGCCTGCTTGCTCAGCCTTCCGTTGCCAGGGGCCTGAGCCTGGGGGCCTCCCCATGGGGAACCCTGAGTCCCGCGCCACGAGTCCCCCGACCGTCCCGGCCACAACGGCACCTTTCGCGGCTTCATCCTAGCCGCGGAGTGAGAGACCAGTCCGTTTCCCCACAGAAGCCAGCCCCCTCCAGGGGCGCCCCGGCCGCCCGCCACGGCGGAGGCGGACGCCCGGCCACGGCGCCTCCATCCACTCTGCTCGGGGAAAACTCCCCGGCGCCGCGACTGCCGGCCGCGCCCCATCGTCGCGGCTCGTTTTCCGGGTGGCCGCGATATGCCCCGAGCGAGAAAGGGCCCTGCTCCACGCGGAACTGGGCGCTGACCAGGGCTGCCCAACGCCGGCCAATTCTCACGAGCGTTCTGCCCAAATCGATCCCGATTTGGGCAGAACGCTCGTGAGAATTGGCCGGAAAACGCCCGGCGAACACACTTCGGGCACCACAGTGCCGCAGGGCGGCCCCCCCCGAGGCCCTGTCCGGGATCGCGTGTCGTCGCGTTCCGGCACCGCCAGGAGGAGCTCTGGGAGGCGTGCCGCGGGGAGGCCGATGCCTCCCGCTCCTCAGCCTCTGGGGGTCCCCTCCCTGGCGCCGGCAGCTGGGGCCGGGCCAGCCCCGAAAGCCGGGCCCGGGCCCGCGCCTGCTTGCTCAGCCTTCCGTTGCCAGGGGCCTGAGCCTGGGGGCCTCCCCATGGGGAACCCTGAGTCCCGCGCCACGAGTCCCCCGACCGTCCCGGCCACAACGGCACCTTTCGCGGCTTCGTCCTAGCCGCGGAGTGAGAGACCAGTCCGTTTCCCCACAGAGGCCAGCCCCCTCCAGGGGCGCCCCGGTCGCCCGCCACGGCGGAAGCGGACGCCCGGCCACGGCGCCTCCATCCGCTCTGCTCGGGGAAAACTCCACGGCGCCGCGGCTGCCGGCCGCGCCCCATCGTCGCGGCTCGTTTTCCGGGTGGCCGCGACATGCCCCGAGCGAGATAGGGCCCTGCTCCACGCGGAACTGGGCACAGACAAGGGCTGCCCAACGCCGGCCAATTCTCACGAGCGTTCTGCCCAAATCGATCCCGATTTGGGCAGAACGCTCGTGAGAATTGGCCGGAAAACGCCCGGCGAACACACTTCGGGCACCACAGGGCCGCAGGGCGGCCCCCCCCGTGGCCCTGTCCGGGACCGCGTGTCGTCCCGTTACGGCACCGCCAGGAGGAGCTCCGGGTGGCGTGCCGCGGGGAGGCCGACGCCTCCCGCTCCTCAGCCTCCGGGGGTCCCCTCCCTGGCGCCGGCAGCTGGGGCTGGGCCAGCCACGAAAGCCGGGCCCGGGCCCGGGGCTGCTTGCTCAGCCTTCCGTTGCCAGGGGCCTGAGCCTGGGGGCCTCCCCATGGGGAACCCTGGGTCCCGCGTCACGAGTCCCCCGACCGTCCCGGCGACAACAGCACTTTCGCGGCATCGTCCTAGCCGCGGACTGAGAGAACAGTCCGTTTCCCCACAGAGGCCAGCCCCCTCCAGGGGCGCCCCGGCCGCCCGCCACGGCGGAGGCGGACGCCCGGCCACGGCGCCTCCATCCACTCTGCTCGGGAAAAACTCCCCGGCGCCGCGGCTGCCGGCCGCGCCCCATCGTCGCGGCTCGTTTTCCGGGTGGCCGCGACATGCCCCGAGCGAGAAAGGGCCCTGCTCCACGCGGAACTGGGCGCTGACCAGGGCTGCCCAACGCCGGCCAATTCTCACGAGCGTTCTGCCCAAATCGATCCCGATTTGGGCAGAACGCTCGTGAGAATTGGCCGGAAAAGGCCCGGCGAACACACTTCGGGCACCACAGGGCCGCAGGGCGGCCCCCCCTGGGGCCCTCTCCGGGATCGCGTGTCGTCGCGTTCCGGCACCGCCAGGAGGAGCTCCGGGAGGCGTGCCGCGGGGAGGCCGACGCCTCCCGCTCCTCTGCCTCCGGGGGTCCCCTCCCTGGCGCCGGCAGCTGGGGCCGGGCCAGCCCCGAAAGCCGGGCCCGGGCCCGGGCCTGCTTGCTCAGCCTTCCGTTGCCAGGGTTCTGAGCCTGGGGGCCTACCCATGGGAACACTGAGTCCCGCGTCACGAGTCCCACGACCGTCCCGGCCACAACGGCACCTTTCGCGGCTTCGTCCTAGCCGCGGAGTGAGAGACCAGTCCGTTTCCCCACAGAGGCCAGCGCCCTCCAGGGGTGCCCCGGCCGCCCGCCACGGCGGAGGCAGACGCCCGGCCACGGCGCCTCCATCCACTCTGCTCGGGGAAAACTCCCCGTCGCCGCGGATGACGGCCGCGCCCCAACGTCGCGGCTCGTTTTCCGGGTGGCCGCGACATGCCCCGAGCGAGAAAGGGCCCTGCTCCACGCGGAACTGGGCGCTGACCAGGGCTGCCCAACGCAGGCCAATTCTCACGAGCGTTCTGCCCAAATCGATCCCAATTTGGGCAGAAGGGTCATGAGAATTGGCCGGAAAACGCCCGGCGAACACACTTCGGGCACCACAAGGCCGCAGGGCGGCCCCCCCCGGGGCCCAGTCCGGGATCGCGTGTCGTCGCGTTCCGGCACCGCCAGGAGGAGCTCCGGGAGGCGTGCCGCGGGGAGGCCGACGCCTCCCGCTCCTCAGCCTCCGGGGGTCCCCTCCCTGGCGCCGGCAGCTGGGGCCGGGCCAGCCCCGAAAGCCGGGCCCGGGCCCGGGCCTGCTTGCTCAGCCTTCCGTTGCCAGGGGCCTGAGCCTGGGGGCCTCCCCACGGGGAACCCTGAGTCCCGCGCCACGAGTCCCCCGACCGTCCCGGCGACAACGGCACCTTTCGCAGCTTCGTCCTAGCCGCGGAGTGAGAGACCAGTCCGTTTCCCCACAGAGGCCAGCCCCCTCCAGGGGCGCCCCGGCCGCCCGCCACGGCGGAGGCGGACGCCCGGCCACGGCGCCTCCATCCACTCTGCTCGGGGAAAACTCCCCGGCGCCGCGGCTGCCGGCCACGCCCCATCGTCGCGGCTCGTTTTCCGGGTGGCCGCGACATGCCCCGAGCGAGAAAGGGCCCTGCTCCACGCGGAACTGGGCGCTGACCAGGGCTGCCCAACGCCGGCCAATTCTCACGAGCGTTCTGCCCAAATCGATCCCGATTTGGGCAGAACGCTCGTGAGAATTGGCCGGAAAACGCCCGGCGAACACTCTTCGGGCACCACAGGGCCGCAGGGCGGCCCCCCCCCGGGGCCCTGTCCGGGACCGCGTGTCGTCGCGTTCCGGCACCACCAGGAGGAGCTCCGATAGGCGTGCCACGGGGAGGCCGACGCCACCCGCTCCTCAGCCTCCGGGGGTCCCCTCCCTGGTGCCGGAAGCTGGGGCCGGGCCGGCCCCGAAACCCGGGCCCCGACCCGGGCCTGCTAGCTCAGCCTTCCGTTGCCAGGGGCCTGAGCCTGGGGGCCTCCCCATGGGGAACCCTGAGTCCCGCGCCACGAGTCCCCCGACCGTCCCGGCGACAACGGCACCTTTAGCGGCTTCGTCCTAGCCGCGGAGTGAGAGACCAGTCCGTTTCCCCACAGAGGCCAGCCCCCTCCAGGGGCGCCCCGGCCGCCCGCCACGGCGGAGGCGGACGCCCGGCCACGGCGCCTCCATCCACTCTGCTCGGGGAAAACTCCCCGGTGCCGCGGCTGCCGGCCGCGCCCCATCGTCGCGGCTCGTTTTCCGGGTGGCCGCGACATGCCCCGAGCGAGACAGGGCCCTGCTCCATGCGGAACTGGGCGCTGACAAGGGCTGCCCAACGCCGGCCAATTCTCACGAGCGTTCTGCCCAAATCGATCACGATTTGGGCAGAACGCTCGTGAGAATTGGCCGGAAAACGCCCGGCGAACACACTTCGGGCACCACAGGGCCGCAGGGCGGCCCCCCCCCGGGGCCCTGTCCGAGATCGCGTGTCGTCGCGTTCCGGCACCGCCAGGAGGAGCTCCGGGAGGCGTGCCGCGGGGAGGCCGACGCCTCCCGCTCCTCAGCATCCGCGGGTCCCCTCCCTGGCGCCGGCAGCTGGGGCCGGGCCAGCCACGAAAGCCGGGCCCGGGCCCGGGGCTGCTTGCTCAGCCATCCGTTGCCAGGGGCCTGAGCCTGGGGGCCTCCCCACGGGGAACCCTGAGTCCCGCGTCACGAGTCCCCCGACCGTCCCGGCGACAACAGCACTTTCGCGGCTTCGTCCAAGCCGCGGACTGAGAGACCAGTCCGTTTCCCCACAGAGGCCAGCCCCCTCCAGGGGCGCCCCGACCGCCCACCACGGCGGAGGCGGACGCCCGGCCACGGCGCCTCCATCCACTCTGCTCGGGAAAAACTCCCCGGCGCCGCGGCTGCCGGCCGCGCCCCATCGTCGCGGCTCGTTTTCCGGGTGGCCGCGACATGCCCCGAGCGAGAAAGGGCCCTGCTCCACGCGGAACTGGGCGCTGACCAGGGCTGCCCAACGCCGGCCAATTCTCACGAGCGTTCTGCCCAAATCGATCCAGATTTGGGCAGAACGCTCGTGAGAATTGGCCGGAAAACGCCCGGCGAACACACTTCGGGCACCACAGGGCCGCAGGGCGGCCGCCCCCGGGGCCCTGTCCGGGACCGCGTGTCGTCGCGTTCCGGCACCGCCAGGAGGAGCTCCGGGAGGCGTGCCGCGGGGAGGCAGACGCCTCCCGCACCTCAGCCTCCGGGGGTCCCCTCCCTGGCGCCGGCAGCTGGGGCCGGGCCAGCCACGAAAGCCGGGCCCGGGCCCGGGCCTGCTTGCTCAGCCTTCCGTTGCCAGGGGCCTGAGCCTGGGGGCCTCCCCACGGGGAACCCTGAGTCCCGCGCCACGAGTCCCCCGACCGTCCCGGCGACAACGGCACCTTTCGCGGCTTCGTCCTAGCCGCGGAGTGAGAGACCAGTCCGTTTCCCCACAGAGGCCAGCCCCCTCCAGGGGCGCCCCGGCCGCCCGCCACGGCGGAGGCGGACGCCCGGCCACGGCGCCTCCATCCGCTCTGCTCGGGGAAAACTCCACGGCGCCGCGGCTGCCGGCCGCGCCCCATCGTACGGCTCGTTTTCCGGGTGGCCGCGACATGCCCCGAGCGAGATAGGGCCCTGCTCCACGCGGAACTGGGCACAGACAAGGGCTGCCCAACGCCGGCCAATTCTCACGAGCGTTCTGCCCAAATCGATCCCGATTTGGGCAGAACGCTCGTGAGAATTGGCCGGAAAACGCCCGGCGAACACACTTCGGGCACCACGGGGCCGCAGGGCGGCCCCCCCCCGGGGCCCTGTCCGGGACCGCGTGTCGTCGCGTTCCGGCACCGCCAGGAGGAGCTCCGGGAGGCGTGCCGTGCGGAGGCCGACGCCTCCCGCTCCTCAGCCTCCGGGGGTCCCCTCCCTGGCCCCGGCAGCTGGGGACGGGCCAGCCCCGAAAGCCGGGCCCGGGCCCGGGCGTGCTTGCTCAGCCTTCGGTTGCCAGGGACCTGAGCCTGGGGGCCTCCCCATGGGGAACCCTGAGTCCCGCGCCACGAGTCCCCCGACCGTCCCGGCCACAACGGCACCTTTCGCGGCTTCGTCCTAGCCGCGGAGTGAGAGACCAGTCCGTTTCCCCACAGAGGCCAGCCCCCTCCAGGGGCGCCCCGGCCGCCCGCCACGGCGGAGGCGGACGCCCGGCCACGGCGCCTCCATCCACTCTGCTCGGGGAAAACTCCCCGGCGCCGCGGCTGCCGGCCGCGCCCCATCGTCGCGGCTCGTTTTCCGGGTGGCCGCGACATGCCCCGAGCGAGAAAGGGCCCTGCTCCACGCGGAACTGGGCGCTGACCAGGGCTGCCCAACGCCGGCCAATTCTCACGAGCGTTCTGCCCAAATCGATCCCGATTTGGGCAGAACGCTCGTGAGAATTGGCCGGAAAGCGCCCGGCGAACACACTTCGGGCACCACAGGGCCGCAGGGCGGCCCCCCCCCGTTGCCCTGTCCGGGACCGCGTGTCGTCGCGATCCGGCACCGCCAGGAGGAGCTCGGGGAGGCGTGCCGTGGGGAGGCCGACGCCTCCTGCTCCTCAGCCTCCGGAGGTCCCCTCCCTGGCCCCGGCAGCTGGGGCCGGGCCAGCCCCGAAAGCCGGGCCCGGGCCTGGGCCTGCTTGCTCAGACTTCCGTTGCCAGGGGCCTGAGCCTGGGAGCCTCCCCATGGGGAACCCTGAGTCCCGTGCCACGAGTCCCCCGACCGTCCCGGCGAAAACGGCACCTTTCGCGGCTTCGTCCTAGCCGCGGAGTGAGAGACCAGTCCGTTTCCCCACAGAGGCCAGCCCCCTCCAGGGGCGCCCCGGCCGCCCGCCACGGCGGAGGCGGACGCCCGGCCACGGCGCCTCCATCCACTCTGCTCGGGGAAAACTCCCCGGCGCCGCGGCTGCCGGCCACGCCCCATCGTCGCGGCTCGTTTTCCGGGTGGCCGCGACATGCCCCGAGCGAGAAAGGGCCCTGCTCCACGCGGAACTGGGCGCTGACCAGGGCTGCCCAACGCCGGCCAATTCTCACGAGCGTTCTGCCCAAATCGATCCCGATTTGGGCAGAACGCTCGTGAGAATTGGCCGGAAAACGCCCGGCGAACACTCTTCGGGCACCACAGGGCCGCAGGGCGGCCCCCCCCCGGGGCCCTGTCCGGGACCGCGTGTCGTCGCGTTCCGGCACCACCAGGAGGAGCTCCGATAGGCGTGCCACGGGGAGGCCGACGCCTCCCGCTCCTCAGCCTCCGGGGGTCCCCTCCATGGTGCCGGCAGCTGGGGCCGGGCCAGCTCCGAAACCCGGGCCCCGACCCGGGCCTGCTAGCTCAGCCTTCCGTTGCCAGGGGCCTGAGCCTGGGGGCCTCCCCATGGGGAACCCTGAGTCCCGCGCCACGAGTCCCCCGACCGTCCCGGCGACAACGGCACCTTTAGCGGCTTCGTCCTAGCCGCGGAGTGAGAGACCAGTCCGTTTCCCCACAGAGGCCAGCCCCCTCCAGGGGCGCCCCGGCCGCCCGCCACGGCGGAGGCGGACGCCCGGCCACGGCGCCTCCATCCACTCTGCTCGGGGAAAACTCCCCGGTGCCGCGGCTGCCGGCCGCGCCCCATCGTCGCGGCTCGTTTTCCGGGTGGCCGCGACATGCCCCGAGCGAGACAGGGCCCTGCTCCATGCGGAACTGGGCGCTGACAAGGGCTGCCCAACGCCGGCCAATTCTCACGAGCGTTCTGCCCAAATCGATCCCGATTTGGGCAGAACGCTCGTGAGAATTGGCCGGAAAACGCCCGGCGAACACACATCGGGCACCACAGGGCCGCAGGGCGGCCCCCCCCGGGGCCCTGTCCGAGATCGCGTGTCGTTGCGTTCCGGCACCGCCAGGAGGAGCTCCGGGAGGCGTGCCGCGGGGAGGCCGACGCCTCCCGCTCCTCAGCCTCCGGGGGTCCCCTCCCTGGCGCCGGCAGCTGGGGCCGGGCCAGCCCCGAAAGCCGGGCCCGGGCCCGGGCCTGCTTGCTCAGCCTTCCGTTGCCAGGGGCCTGAGCCTGGGGGCCTCCCCATGGGGAACCCTGAGTCCCGCGCCACGAGTCCCCCGACCGTCCCGGCCACAACGGCACCTTTCGCGGCTTCATCCTAGCCGCGGAGTGAGAGACCAGTCCGTTTCCCCACAGAAGCCAGCCCCCTCCAGGGGCGCCCCGGCCGCCCGCCACGGCGGAGGCGGACGCCCGGCAACGGCGCCTCCATCCACTCTGCTCGGGGAAAACTCCCCGGCGCTGCGACTGCCGGCCGCGCCCCATCGTCACGGCTCGTTTTCCGGGTGGCCGCGACATGCCCCGAGCGAGAAAGGGCCCTGCTCCACGCGGAACTGGGCGCTGACCAGGGCTGCCCAACGCCGGCCAATTCTCACGAGCGTTCTGCCCAAATCGATCCCGATTTGGGCAGAACGCTCGTGAGAATTGGCCGGAAAACGCCCGGCGAACACACTTCGGGCACCACAGGGCCGCAGGGCGGCCCCCCCCGGGGCCCTGTACGGGATCGCGTGTCGTCGCGTTCCGGCACCGACAGGAGGAGCTCCGGGAGGCATGCCGCGGGGAGGCCGACGCCTCCCGCTCCTCAGGCTCCGGGGGTCCCCTCCCTGGCGCCGGGAGCTGGGGCCGGGCCAGCACCGAAAGCCGGGCCCGGGCCCGGGCCTGCTTGCTCAGCCTTCCGTTGCCAGGGGCCTGAGCCTGGGGGCCACCCCATGGGGAACCCTGAGTCCCGTGCCACGAGTCCCCCGACCGTCCCGGCGACAACGGCACCTTTCGCGGCTTCGTCCTAGCCGCGGAGTGAGAGACCAGTCCGTTTCCCCACAGAGGCCAGCCCCCACCAGGGGCACCCCGGCCGCCCGCCACGGCGGAGGCGGACGCCCGGCCACGGCGCCTCCATCCACTCTGCTCGGGGAAAACTCCCCGGCGCCGTGGCTGCCGGCCGCGCCCCATCGTCGCGGCTCGTTTTCCGGGTGGCCGCGACATGTCCCGAGCGAGAAAGAGCCCTGCTCCACGCGGAACTGGGCGCTGACCAGGGCTGCCCAACGCCGGCCAATTCTCACGAGCGTTCTGCCCAAATCGATCCCGATTTGGGCAGAACGCTCGTGAGAATTGGCCGGAAAACGCCCGGCGAACACACTTCGGGCACCAAAGGGACGCAGGGCGGCCCCCCCCGGGGCCCTGTCCGGGATCGCGTGTCGTCGCGTTCCGGCACAGCCAGGAGGAGCTCCGGGAGGCGTGCCGCGGGGAGGCCGACGCCTCCCGCTCCTCAGCCTCCGGGGGTCCCCTCCCTGGCGCCGGCAGCTGGGGCCGGGCCAGCCCCGAAAGCCGGGCCCGGGCCCGGGCCTGCTTGCTCAGCCTTCCGTTGCCAGGGGCCTGAGCCTGGGGGCCTCCCCACGGGGAACCCTGAGTCCCGCGCCACGAGTCCCCCGACCGTCCCGGCGACAACGGCACCTTTCGCGGCTTCGTCCTAGCCGCGGAGTGAGAGACCAGTCCGTTTCCCCACAGAGGCCAGCCCCCTCCAGGGGCGCCCCGGGCGCCCTGCACGGCGGAGGCGGACGCCCGGCCACGGCACCTCCATCCACTCTGCTCGGGGAAAACTCCCCGGCGCCGCAGCTGCCGGCCGCGCCCCATCGTCGCGGCTCGTTTTCCGGGCGGCCACGACATGCCCCGAGCGAGAAAGCGCCCTGCTCCACGCGGAACTGGGCGCTGACCAGGGCTGTCCAACGCCGGCCAATTTTCACGAGCGTTCTGCCCAATTCGATCCCGATTTGGGCAGAATGCTCGTGAAAATTGGCCGGAAAACGCCCGGCGAACACACTTCGGGCACCACAGGGCCGCAGGGCGGCCCCCCCCGGGGCCCTGTCAGGGACCGCGTGTCGTCGCGTTCCGGCACCGCCAGGAGGAGCTCCGGGAGGCGTGCCGTGCGGAGGCCGACGCCTCCCGCTCCTCAGCCTCCGGGGGTCCCCTCCCTGGCCCCGGCAGCTGGGGACGGGCCAGCCCCGAAAGCCGGGCCCGGGCCCGGGCGTGCTTGCTCAGCCTTCCGTTGCCAGGGACCTGAGCCTGGGGGCCTCCCCATGGGGAACCCTGAGTCCCGCGCCACGAGTACACCGACCGTCCCGGCGACAACGGCACCGTTCGCGGCTTCGTCCTATCCGCGGAGTGAGAGACTAGTCCGTTTCCCCACAGAGGCCAGCCCCCTCCAGGGGGGCCCCGGCCGCCCGCCACGGCGGAGGCGGACGCCCGGCCACGGCGCCTCCATCCACTCTGCTCGGGGAAAACTCCCCGGCGCCGCGGCTGCCGGCCGCGCCCCATCGTCGCGGCTTGTTTTCCGGGTGGCCGCGACATGCCCCGAGCAAGAAAGGGCCCTGCTCCACGCGGAACTGGGCGCTGACCAGGGCTGCCCAACGCCGGCCAATTCTCACGAGCGTTCTGCCCAAATCGATCCCGATTTGGGCAGAACGCTCGTGAGAATTAGCCGGAAAACGCCCGGCGAACACACTTCGGGCAACACAGGGCCGCTGGGCGGCCCCCCCCGGGGCCCTGTCCGGGACCGCGTGTCGTCGCGTTCCGGCACCGCCAGGAGGAGCTCCGGGAGGCGTGCCGCGGGGAGGCCGACGCCACCCGCTCCTCAGCATCCGGGGGTCCCCTCCCTGGCCCCGGCAGCTGGGGCCGGGCCGGCCCCGAAAGCCGGGCCCGGGCCCGGGCCTGCTTGCTCAGACTTCCGTTGCCAGGGGCCTGAGCCTGGGAGCCTCCCCATGGGGAACCCTGAGTCCCGTGCCACGAGTCCCCCGACCGTCCCGGCGAAAACGGCACCTTTCGCGGCTTCGTCCTAGCCGCGGAGTGAGAGACCAGTCCGTTTCCCCACAGAGGCCAGCCCCCTCCAGGGGCGCCCCGGCCGCCCGCCACGGCGGAGGCGGACGCCCGGCCACGGCGCCTCCATCCACTCTGCTCGGGGAAAACTCCCCGGCGCCGCGGCTGCTGGCCACGCCCCATCGTCGCGGCTCGTTTTCCGGGTGGCCGCGACATGCCCCGAGCGAGAAAGGGCCCTGCTCCACGCGGAACTGGGCGCTGACCAGGGCTGCCCAACGCCGGCCAATTCTCACGAGCGTTCTGCCCAAATCGATCCCGATTTGGGCAGAACGCTCGTGAGAATTGGCCGGAAAACGCCCGGCGAACACACTTCGGGCACCACAGGGCCGCAGGGCGGCCCCCCCCGGGGCCCTGTCCGGGACCACATGTCGTCGCGTTCCGGCACCGCCAGGAGGAGCTCTGGGAGGCGTGCCGCGGGGAGGCCGAAGCCTCCAGCTCCTCAGCCTCCGGGGGTCCCCTCCCTGGCGCCGGCAGCTGGGGCCTTGCCAGCCCCGAAAGCCGGGCCTGGGCCCGGGCCTGCTTGCTCAGCCTTCCGTTGCCAGGGGCCTGAGCCTGGGGGCCTCCCCATGGGGAACCATGAGTCCCGCGCCATGAGTCCCCCGACCGTCCCGGCGACAACGGCACCTTTCGCGTCTTCGTCCTAGTCGCGGAGTGAGAGACCAGTCCGTTTCCCCACAGAGGCCAGCCCCCTCCAGGGGCGCCCCGGCCGCCCGCCACGGCGGAGACGGACGCCCGGTCACGGCGCCTCCATCCACTCTGCTCGGGGAAAACTCCCCGGCGCTGCGGCTACCGGCCGCGCCTCTTTGTCACGGCTCGTTTTCCGGGCGGCTGCGACACTCCCCGAGCGAGAAAGGGCCCTGCTCCACGCGGAACTGGGCGCTGACCAGGGCTGCCCAACGCCGGCCAATTCTCACGAGCGTTCTGCCCAAATCGGGATCGATTTGGGCAGAACGCTCGTGAGAATTGGCCGGAAAACGCCCGGCGAACACACTTCGGGCACCAGAGGGCCGCAGGGCCGCCCCCCCGGGGCCCTGTCCGGGATCGCGTGTCGGCGCGTTCCGGCACCGCCAGGAGGAGCTCCGGGAGGCGGGCCCCGGGGAGGCCGACGCCTCCCGCTCCTCAGCCTCCGGGGGTCCCCTCCCTGGCGCCGGCCGCTGGGGCCGGGCCAGCCCCGAAAGCCGGGCCCGGGCCCGGGCCTGCTTGCTCAGCCTTCCGTTGCCAGGGGCCTGAGCCCTGGGGCCTCCGCATGGGGAACCCTGAGTCCCGCGCCACGAGTCCCCCCGACCGTCCCGGCGACCACGGCACCTTTCGCGGCTTCGTCCCAGCCGTGGAGTGAGAGATCACTCCGTTCCCCCACAGAGGCCAGCCCCCTCCACGGGCGCCCCGGCCGCCCGCCACGGCGGAGGCGGACGCCCGGCCACGGCGCCTCCATCCACTCTGCTCGGGGAAAACTCCCCGGCGCCGGGGCCGCCGGCCGCGCCCCATCGTCGCGGCTCATTTTCCGGGTGGCCGCGCCATGCCCCGAGCGAGAAAGGGCCCTGCTCCACGCGGCCCTGGGCGCTGACCAGGGCTGCCCAACGCCGGCCAATTCTCACGAGCGTTCTGCCCAAATCGATCCCGATTTGGGCAGAACGCTCGTGAGAATTGGCCGGAAAACGCCCGGCGAACACACTTCGGGCACCAGAGGGCCGCAGGGCCGCCCCCCCGGGGCCCTGTCCGGGATCGCGTGTCGGCGCGTTCCGGCACCGCCAGGAGGAGCTCCGGGAGCCGGGCCCCGGGGAGGCCGACGCCTCCCGCTCCTCAGCCTCCGGGGGTCCCCTCCCTGGCGCCGGCCGCTGGGGCCGGGCCAGCCCCGAAAAACGGGCCCGGGCCCGGGCCTGCTTGCTCAGCCTTCCGTTGCCAGGGGCCTGAGCCTGGGGGCCTCCGCATGGGGAACCCTGAGTCCCGCGCCACGAGTCCCCCCGACCGTCCCGGCAACCACGGCACCTTTCGCAGCTTCGTCCCAGCCGTGGAGTGAGAGATCACTCCGTTCCCCCACAGAGGCCAGCCCCCTCTACGGGCGCCCCGGCCGCCCGCCACGGCGGAGGCGGACGCCCGGCCACGGCGCCTCCATCCACTCTGCTCGGGGAAAACTCCCCGGCGCCGGGGCCGCCGGCCGCGCCCCATCGTCGCGGCTCGTTTTCCGGGTGGCCGCGCCATGCCCCGAGCGAGAAAGGGCCCTGCTCCACGCGGCCCTGGGCGCTGACCAGGGCTGCCCAACGCCGGCCAATTCTCACGAGCGTTCTGCCCAAATCGATCCCGATTTGGGCAGAACGCTCGTGAGAATTGGCCGGAAAACGCCCGGCGAACACACTTCGGGCACCAGAGGGCCGCAGGGCCGCCCCCCCGGGGCCCTGTCCGGGATCGCGTGTCGGCGCGTTCCGGCACCGCCAGGAGGAGCTCCGGGAGGCGGGCCCCGGGGAGGCCGACGCCTCCCGCTCCTCAGCCTCCGGGGGTCCCCTCCCTGGCGCCGGCCGCTGGGGCCGGGCCAGCCCCGAAAGCCGGGCCCGGGCCCGGGCCTGCTTGCTCAGCCTTCCGTTGCCAGGGGCCTGAGCCTGGGGGCCTCCGCATGGGGAACCCTGAGTCCCGCGCCACGAGTCCCCCCGACCGTCCCGGCGACCACGGCACCTTTCGCGGCTTCGTCCCAGCCGTGGAGTGAGAGATCACTCCGTTCCCCCACAGAGGCCAGCCCCCTCCACGGGCGCCCCGGCCGCCCGCCACGGCGGAGGCGGACGCCCGGCCACGGCGCCTCCATCCACTCTGCTCGGGTTAAACTCCCCGGCGCCGGGGCCGCCGGCCGCGCCCCATCGTCGCGGCTCGTTTTCCGGGTGGCCGCGCCATGCCCCGAGCGAGAAAGGGCCCTGTTGAACGCGGCCCTGGGCGCTGACCAGGGCTGCCCAACGCCGGCCAATTCTCACGAGCGTTCTGCCCAAATCGATCCCGATTTGGGCAGAGCGCTCGTGAGAATTGGCCGGAAAACGCCCGGCGAACACACTTCGGGCACCACAGGGCCGCAGGGCCGCCCCCCCGGGGCCCTGTCCGGGATCGCGTGTCGGCGCGTTCCGGCACCGCCAGGAGGAGCTCCGGGAGGCGGGCCCCGGGGAGGCCGACGCCTCCCGCTCCTCAGCCTCCGGGGGTCCCCTCCCTGGCGCCGGCCGCTGGGGCCGGGCCAGCCCCGAAAGCCGGGCCCGGGCCCGGGCCTGCTTGCTCAGCCTTCCGTTGCCAGGGGCCTGAGCCTGGGGGCATCCGCATGGGGAACCCTGAGTCCCGCGCCACGAGTCCCCCCGACCGTCCCGGCGACCACGGCACCTTTCGCGGCTTCGTCCCAGCCGTGGAGTGAGAGATCACTCCGTTCCCCCACAGAGGCCAGCCCCCTCCACGGGCGCCCCGGCCGCCCGCCACGGCGGAGGCGGACGCCCGGCCACGGCGCCTCCATCCACTCTGCTCGGGGAAAACTCCCCGGCGCTGGGGCCGCCGGCCGCGCCCCATCGTCGCGGCTCGTTTTCCGGGTGGCCGCGCCATGCCCCGAGCGAGAAAGGGCCCTGCTCCACGCGGCCCTGGGCGCTGACCAGGGCTGCCCAACGCCGGCCAATTCTCACGAGCGTTCTGCCCAAATCGATCCCGATTTGGGCAGAACGCTCGTGAGAATTGGCCGGAAAACGCCCGGCGAACACACTTCGGGCACCAGAGGGCCGCAGGGCCGCCCCCCCGGGGCCCTGTCCGGGATCGCGTGTCGGCGCGTTCCGGCACCACCAGGAGGAGCTCCGGGAGGCGGGCCCCGGGGAGGCCGACGCCTCCCGCTCCTCAGCCTCCGGGGGTCCCCTCCCTGGCGCCGGCCGCTGGGGCCGGGCCAGCCCCGAAAGCCGGGCCCGGGCCCGGGCCTGCTTGCTCAGCCTTCCGTTGCCAGGGGCCTGAGCCTGGGGGCCTCCGCATGGGGAACCCTGAGTCCCGCGCCACGAGTCCCCCCGACCGTCCCGGCGACCACGGCACCTTTCGCGGCTTCGTCCCAGCCGTGGAGTGAGAGATCACTCCGTTCCCCCACAGAGGCCAGCCCCCTCCACGGGCGCCCCGGCCGCCCGCCACGGCGGAGGCGGACGCCCGGCCACGGCGCCTCCATCCACTCTGCTCGGGGAAAACTCCCCGGCGCCGGGGCCGCCGGCCGCGCCCCATCGTCGCGGCTCGTTTTCCGGGTGGCCGCGCCATGCCCCGAGCGAGAAAGGGCCCTGCTCCACGCGGCCCTGGGCGCTGACCAGGGCTGCCCAACGCCGGCCAATTCTCACGAGCGTTCTGCCCAAATCGATCCCGATTTGGGCAGAACGCTCGTGAGAATTGGCCGGAAAACGCTCGGCGAACACACTTCGGGCACCAGAGGGCCGCAGGGCCGCCCCCCCGGGGCCCTGTCCGGGATCGCGTGTCGGCGCGTTCCGGCACCGCCAGGAGTAGCTCCGGGAGGCGGGCCCCGGGGAGGCCGACGCCTCCCGCTCCTCAGCCTCCGGGGGTCCCCTCCCTGGCGCCGGCCGCTGGGGCCGGGCCAGCCCCGAAAGCCGGGCCCGGGCCCGGGGCTGCTTGCTCAGCCTTCCGTTGCCAGGGGCCTGAGCCTGGGGGCCTCCGCATGGGGAACCCTGAGTCCCGCGCCACGAGTCCCCCCGACCGTCCCGGCGACCACGGCACCTTTCGCGGCTTCGTCCCAGCCGTGGAGTGAGAGATCACTCCGTTCCCCCACAGAGGCCAGCCCCCTCCACGGGCGCCCCGGCCGCCCGCCACGGCGGAGGCGGACGCCCGGCCACGGCGCCTCCATCCACTCTGCTCGGGTTAAACTCCCCGGCGCCGGGGCCGCCGGCCGCGCCCCATCGTCGCGGCTCGTTTTCCGGGTGGCCGCGCCATGCCCCGAGCGAGAAAGGGCCCTGCTGAACGCGGCCCTGGGCGCTGACCAGGGCTGCCCAACGCCGGCCAATTCTCACGAGCGTTCTGCCCAAATCGATCCCGATTTGGGCAGAGCGCTCGTGAGAATTGGCCGGAAAACGCCCGGCGAACACACTTCGGGCACCACAGGGCCGCAGGGCCGCCCCCCCGGGGCCCTGTCCGGGATCGCGTGTCGGCGCGTTCCGGCACCGCCAGGAGGAGCTCCGGGAGGCGGGCCCCGGGGAGGCCGACGCCTCCCGCTCCTCAGCCTCCGGGGGTCCCCTCCCTGGCGCCGGCCGCTGGGGCCGGGCCAGCCCCGAAAGCCGGGCCCGGGCCCGGGCCTGCTTGCTCAGCCTTCCGTTGCCAGGGGCCTGAGCCTGGGGGCCTCCGCATGGGGAACCCTGAGTCCCGCGCCACGAGTCCCCCCGACCGTCCCGGCGACCACGGCACCTTTCGCGGCTTCGTCCCAGCCGTGGAGTGAGAGATCACTCCGTTCCCCCACAGAGGCCAGCCCCCTCCACGGGCGCCCCGGCCGCCCGCCACGGCGGAGGCGGACGCCCGGCCACGGCGCCTCCATCCACTCTGCTCGGGGAAAACTCCCCGGCGCCGGGGCCGCCGGCCGCGCCCCATCGTCGCGGCTCGTTTTCCGGGTGGCCGCGCCATGCCCCGAGCGAGAAAGGGCCCTGCTCCACGCGGCCCTGGGCGCTGACCAGGGCTGCCCAACGCCGGCCAATTCTCACGAGCGTTCTGCCCAAATCGATCCCGATTTGGGCAGAACGCTCGTGAGAATTGGCCGGAAAACGCCCGGCGAACACACTTCGGGCACCGGAGGGCCGCAGGGCCGCCCCCCCGGGGCCCTGTCCGGGATCGCGTGTCGGCGCGTTCCGGCACCGCCAGGAGGAGCTCCGGGAGGCGGGCCCCGGGGAGGCCGACGCCTCCCGCTCCTCAGCCTCCGGGGGTCCCCTCCCTGGCGCCGGGCGCTGGGGCCGGGCCAGCCCCGAAAGCCGGGCCCGGGCCCGGGCCTGCTTGCTCAGCCTTCCGTTGCCAGGGGCCTGAGCCTGGGGGCCTCCGCATGGGGAACCCTGAGTCCCGCGCCACGAGTCCCCCCGACCGTCCCGGCGACCACGGCACCTTTCGCGGCTTCGTCCCAGCCGTGGAGTGAGAGATCACTCCGTTCCCCCACAGAGGCCAGCCCCCTCCACGGGCGCCCCGGCCGCCCGCCACGGCGGAGGCGGACGCCCGGCCACGGCGCCTCCATCCACTCTGCTCGGGGAAAACTCCCCGGCGCCGGGGCCGCCGGCCGCGCCCCATCGTCGCGGCTCATTTTCCGGGTGGCCGCGCCATGCCCCGAGCGAGAAAGGGCCCTGCTCCACGCGGCCCTGGGCGCTGACCAGGGCTGCCCAACGCCGGCCAATTCTCACGAGCGTTCTGCCCAAATCGATCCCGATTTGGGCAGAAGGCTCGTGAGAATTGGCCGGAAAACGCCCTGCGAACACACTTCGGGCACCAGAGGGCCGCAGGGCCGCCCCCACGGGGCCCTGTCCGGGATCGCGTGTCGGCGCGTTACGGCACCGCCAGGAGGAGCTCCGGGAGCCGGGCCCCGGGGAGGCCGACGCCTCCCGCTCCTCAGCCTCCGGGGGTCCCCTCCCTGGCGCCGGCCGCTGGGGCCGGGCCAGCCCCGAAACCCGGGCCCGGGCCCGGGCCTGCTTGCTCAGCCTTCCGTTGCCAGGGGCCTGAGCCTGGGGGCCTCCGCATGGGGAACCCTGAGTCCCGCGCCACGAGTCCCCCCGACCGTCCCGGCGACCACGGCACCTTTCGCGGCTTCGTCCCAGCCGTGGAGTGAGAGATCACTCCGTTCCCCCACAGAGGCCAGCCCCCTCCACGGGCGCCCCGGCCGCCCGCCACGGCGGAGGCGGACGCCCGGCCACGGCGCCTCCATCCACTCTGCTCGGGGAAAACTCCCCGGCGCCGGGGCCGCCGGCCGCGCCCCATCGTCGCGGCTCGTTTTCCGGGTGGCCGCGCCATGCCCCGAGCGAGAAAGGGCCCTGCTCCACACGGCCCTGGGCGCTGACCAGGGCTGCCCAACGCCGGCCAATTCTCACGAGCGTTCTGCCCAAATCGATCCCGATTTGGGCAGAACGCTCGTGAGAATTGGCCGGAAAACGCCCGGCGAACACACTTCGGGCACCAGAGGGCCGCAGGGCCGCCCCCCCGGGGCCCTGTCCGGGATCGCGTGTCGGCGCGTTCCGGCACCGCCAGGAGTAGCTCCGGGAGGCGGGCCCCGGGGAGGCCGACGCCTCCCGCTCCTCAGCCTCCGGGGGTCCCCTCCCTGGCGCCGGCCGCTGGGGCCGGGCCAGCTCCGAAAGCCGGGCCCGGGCCAGGGCCTGCTTGCTCAGCCTTCCGTTGCCAGGGGCCTGAGCCTGGGGGCCTCCGCATGGGGAACCCTGAGTCCCGCACCACGAGTCCCCCCGACCGTCCCGGCGACCACGGCACCTTTCGCGGCTTCGTCCCAGCCGTGGAGTGAGAGATCACTCCGTTCCCCCACAGAGGCCAGCCCCCTCCACGGGCGCCCCGGCGGCCCGCCACGGCGGAGGCGGACGCCCGGCCACGGCGCCTCCATCCACTCTGCTCGGGGAAAACTCCCCGGCGCCGGGGCCGCCGGCCGCGCCCCATCATCGCGGATCGTTTTCCGGGTGGCCGCGCCATGCCCCAGCGAGAAAGGGCCCTGCTCCACGCGGCCCTGGGCGCTGACCAGGGCTGCCCAACGCCGGCCAATTCTCTCGAGCGTTCTGCCCAAATCGGGATCGATTTCGGCAGAACGCTCGTGAGAATTGGCCAGAAAACTCCCGGCGAACACACTTCGGGCACCACAGGGCCGCAGGGCGGCCCCCCCCGGGGCCCTGTCCGGGAACGCGTGTCGTCGCGTTCCGGCACCGCCAGGAGGAGCTCCGGGAGGCGTGCCGCGGGGAGGGCGACGCCTCCCGCTCCTCAGCCTCCAGGGGTCCCTTCCCTGGCGCCGGGAGCTGGGGCCGGGCCAGCCCCGAAAGCCGGGCCCGGGCCCGGGACTGCTTGCTCAGCCTTCCGTTGCACGGGGCCTGAGCCTGCGGGCCTCCCCATGGGGAACCCTGAGTCCCGCGCCACGAGTCCCCCGACCGTCCCTGCCACAACGGCACCTTTCGCGGCTTCGTCCTAGCCGCGGAGTGACAGACCAAGTCCGTTTCCCCACAGAGGCCAGCCCCCTCCAGGGGCGCCCCGGCCGCCCGCCACGGCGGAGGCGGACGCCGGCCACGGCGCCTCCATCCACTCTGCTCGGGGAAAACTCCCCGGCGCCGCGGCTGCCGGCCGCGCCCCATCGTCGCGGCTCCTTTTCCGGGTGGCCGCGACATGCCCCGAGCGAGAAAGGGCCCTGCTCCACGCGGAACTGGGCGCTGACCAGGGCTGCCCAACGCCGGCCAATTCTCACGAGCGTTCTGCCCAAATCGGGATCGATTTGGGCAGAACGCTCGTGAGAATTGGCCGGAAAACGCCCGGCGAACACACTTCGGGCACCACAGGGCCGCAGGGCGGCCCCCCCCGGGGCCCTGTCCGGGATCGCGTGTCGTCGCGTTCCGGCACCGCCAGGAGGAGCTCCGGGAGGCGTGCCGCGGGGAGGCCGACGCCTCCCGCTCCTCAGCCTCCGGGGGTCCCCTCCCTGGCGCCGGCAGCTGGGGCCGGGCCAGCCCCGAAAGCCGGGCCCGGGCCCGGGCCTGCTTGCTCAGCCTTCCGTTGCCAGGGGCCTGAGCCTGGGGGCCTCCCCATGGGGAACCCTGAGTCCCGCGCCACGAGTCCCCCGACCGTCCCGGCCACAACGGCACCTTTCGCGGCTTCATCCTAGCCGCGGAGTGAGAGACCAGTCCGTTTCCCCACAGAAGCCAGCCCCCTCCAGGGGCGCCCCGGCCGCCCGCCACGGCGGAGGCGGACGCCCGGCCACGGCGCCTCCATCCACTCTGCTCGGGGAAAACTCCCCGGCGCCGCGACTGCCGGCCGCGCCCCATCGTCGCGGCTCGTTTTCCGGGTGGCCGCGATATGCCCCGAGCGAGAAAGGGCCCTGCTCCACGCGGAACTGGGCGCTGACCAGGGCTGCCCAACGCCGGCCAATTCTCACGAGCGTTCTGCCCAAATCGATCCCGATTTGGGCAGAACGCTCGTGAGAATTGGCCGGAAAACGCCCGGCGAACACACTTCGGGCACCACAGTGCCGCAGGGCGGCCCCCCCCGAGGCCCTGTCCGGGATCGCGTGTCGTCGCGTTCCGGCACCGCCAGGAGGAGCTCTGGGAGGCGTGCCGCGGGGAGGCCGATGCCTCCCGCTCCTCAGCCTCTGGGGGTCCCCTCCCTGGCGCCGGCAGCTGGGGCCGGGCCAGCCCCGAAAGCCGGGCCCGGGCCCGCGCCTGCTTGCTCAGCCTTCCGTTGCCAGGGGCCTGAGCCTGGGGGCCTCCCCATGGGGAACCCTGAGTCCCGCGCCACGAGTCCCCCGACCGTCCCGGCCACAACGGCACCTTTCGCGGCTTCGTCCTAGCCGCGGAGTGAGAGACCAGTCCGTTTCCCCACAGAGGCCAGCCCCCTCCAGGGGCGCCCCGGTCGCCCGCCACGGCGGAAGCGGACGCCCGGCCACGGCGCCTCCATCCGCTCTGCTCGGGGAAAACTCCACGGCGCCGCGGCTGCCGGCCGCGCCCCATCGTCGCGGCTCGTTTTCCGGGTGGCCGCGACATGCCCCGAGCGAGATAGGGCCCTGCTCCACGCGGAACTGGGCACAGACAAGGGCTGCCCAACGCCGGCCAATTCTCACGAGCGTTCTGCCCAAATCGATCCCGATTTGGGCAGAACGCTCGTGAGAATTGGCCGGAAAACGCCCGGCGAACACACTTCGGGCACCACAGGGCCGCAGGGCGGCCCCCCCCGTGGCCCTGTCCGGGACCGCGTGTCGTCCCGTTACGGCACCGCCAGGAGGAGCTCCGGGTGGCGTGCCGCGGGGAGGCCGACGCCTCCCGCTCCTCAGCCTCCGGGGGTCCCCTCCCTGGCGCCGGCAGCTGGGGCTGGGCCAGCCACGAAAGCCGGGCCCGGGCCCGGGGCTGCTTGCTCAGCCTTCCGTTGCCAGGGGCCTGAGCCTGGGGGCCTCCCCATGGGGAACCCTGGGTCCCGCGTCACGAGTCCCCCGACCGTCCCGGCGACAACAGCACTTTCGCGGCATCGTCCTAGCCGCGGACTGAGAGAACAGTCCGTTTCCCCACAGAGGCCAGCCCCCTCCAGGGGCGCCCCGGCCGCCCGCCACGGCGGAGGCGGACGCCCGGCCACGGCGCCTCCATCCACTCTGCTCGGGAAAAACTCCCCGGCGCCGCGGCTGCCGGCCGCGCCCCATCGTCGCGGCTCGTTTTCCGGGTGGCCGCGACATGCCCCGAGCGAGAAAGGGCCCTGCTCCACGCGGAACTGGGCGCTGACCAGGGCTGCCCAACGCCGGCCAATTCTCACGAGCGTTCTGCCCAAATCGATCCCGATTTGGGCAGAACGCTCGTGAGAATTGGCCGGAAAAGGCCCGGCGAACACACTTCGGGCACCACAGGGCCGCAGGGCGGCCCCCCCTGGGGCCCTCTCCGGGATCGCGTGTCGTCGCGTTCCGGCACCGCCAGGAGGAGCTCCGGGAGGCGTGCCGCGGGGAGGCCGACGCCTCCCGCTCCTCTGCCTCCGGGGGTCCCCTCCCTGGCGCCGGCAGCTGGGGCCGGGCCAGCCCCGAAAGCCGGGCCCGGGCCCGGGCCTGCTTGCTCAGCCTTCCGTTGCCAGGGTTCTGAGCCTGGGGGCCTACCCATGGGAACACTGAGTCCCGCGTCACGAGTCCCACGACCGTCCCGGCCACAACGGCACCTTTCGCGGCTTCGTCCTAGCCGCGGAGTGAGAGACCAGTCCGTTTCCCCACAGAGGCCAGCGCCCTCCAGGGGTGCCCCGGCCGCCCGCCACGGCGGAGGCAGACGCCCGGCCACGGCGCCTCCATCCACTCTGCTCGGGGAAAACTCCCCGTCGCCGCGGATGACGGCCGCGCCCCAACGTCGCGGCTCGTTTTCCGGGTGGCCGCGACATGCCCCGAGCGAGAAAGGGCCCTGCTCCACGCGGAACTGGGCGCTGACCAGGGCTGCCCAACGCAGGCCAATTCTCACGAGCGTTCTGCCCAAATCGATCCCAATTTGGGCAGAAGGGTCATGAGAATTGGCCGGAAAACGCCCGGCGAACACACTTCGGGCACCACAAGGCCGCAGGGCGGCCCCCCCCGGGGCCCAGTCCGGGATCGCGTGTCGTCGCGTTCCGGCACCGCCAGGAGGAGCTCCGGGAGGCGTGCCGCGGGGAGGCCGACGCCTCCCGCTCCTCAGCCTCCGGGGGTCCCCTCCCTGGCGCCGGCAGCTGGGGCCGGGCCAGCCCCGAAAGCCGGGCCCGGGCCCGGGCCTGCTTGCTCAGCCTTCCGTTGCCAGGGGCCTGAGCCTGGGGGCCTCCCCACGGGGAACCCTGAGTCCCGCGCCACGAGTCCCCCGACCGTCCCGGCGACAACGGCACCTTTCGCAGCTTCGTCCTAGCCGCGGAGTGAGAGACCAGTCCGTTTCCCCACAGAGGCCAGCCCCCTCCAGGGGCGCCCCGGCCGCCCGCCACGGCGGAGGCGGACGCCCGGCCACGGCGCCTCCATCCACTCTGCTCGGGGAAAACTCCCCGGCGCCGCGGCTGCCGGCCACGCCCCATCGTCGCGGCTCGTTTTCCGGGTGGCCGCGACATGCCCCGAGCGAGAAAGGGCCCTGCTCCACGCGGAACTGGGCGCTGACCAGGGCTGCCCAACGCCGGCCAATTCTCACGAGCGTTCTGCCCAAATCGATCCCGATTTGGGCAGAACGCTCGTGAGAATTGGCCGGAAAACGCCCGGCGAACACTCTTCGGGCACCACAGGGCCGCAGGGCGGCCCCCCCCCGGGGCCCTGTCCGGGACCGCGTGTCGTCGCGTTCCGGCACCACCAGGAGGAGCTCCGATAGGCGTGCCACGGGGAGGCCGACGCCACCCGCTCCTCAGCCTCCGGGGGTCCCCTCCCTGGTGCCGGAAGCTGGGGCCGGGCCGGCCCCGAAACCCGGGCCCCGACCCGGGCCTGCTAGCTCAGCCTTCCGTTGCCAGGGGCCTGAGCCTGGGGGCCTCCCCATGGGGAACCCTGAGTCCCGCGCCACGAGTCCCCCGACCGTCCCGGCGACAACGGCACCTTTAGCGGCTTCGTCCTAGCCGCGGAGTGAGAGACCAGTCCGTTTCCCCACAGAGGCCAGCCCCCTCCAGGGGCGCCCCGGCCGCCCGCCACGGCGGAGGCGGACGCCCGGCCACGGCGCCTCCATCCACTCTGCTCGGGGAAAACTCCCCGGTGCCGCGGCTGCCGGCCGCGCCCCATCGTCGCGGCTCGTTTTCCGGGTGGCCGCGACATGCCCCGAGCGAGACAGGGCCCTGCTCCATGCGGAACTGGGCGCTGACAAGGGCTGCCCAACGCCGGCCAATTCTCACGAGCGTTCTGCCCAAATCGATCACGATTTGGGCAGAACGCTCGTGAGAATTGGCCGGAAAACGCCCGGCGAACACACTTCGGGCACCACAGGGCCGCAGGGCGGCCCCCCCCCGGGGCCCTGTCCGAGATCGCGTGTCGTCGCGTTCCGGCACCGCCAGGAGGAGCTCCGGGAGGCGTGCCGCGGGGAGGCCGACGCCTCCCGCTCCTCAGCATCCGCGGGTCCCCTCCCTGGCGCCGGCAGCTGGGGCCGGGCCAGCCACGAAAGCCGGGCCCGGGCCCGGGGCTGCTTGCTCAGCCATCCGTTGCCAGGGGCCTGAGCCTGGGGGCCTCCCCACGGGGAACCCTGAGTCCCGCGTCACGAGTCCCCCGACCGTCCCGGCGACAACAGCACTTTCGCGGCTTCGTCCAAGCCGCGGACTGAGAGACCAGTCCGTTTCCCCACAGAGGCCAGCCCCCTCCAGGGGCGCCCCGACCGCCCACCACGGCGGAGGCGGACGCCCGGCCACGGCGCCTCCATCCACTCTGCTCGGGAAAAACTCCCCGGCGCCGCGGCTGCCGGCCGCGCCCCATCGTCGCGGCTCGTTTTCCGGGTGGCCGCGACATGCCCCGAGCGAGAAAGGGCCCTGCTCCACGCGGAACTGGGCGCTGACCAGGGCTGCCCAACGCCGGCCAATTCTCACGAGCGTTCTGCCCAAATCGATCCAGATTTGGGCAGAACGCTCGTGAGAATTGGCCGGAAAACGCCCGGCGAACACACTTCGGGCACCACAGGGCCGCAGGGCGGCCGCCCCCGGGGCCCTGTCCGGGACCGCGTGTCGTCGCGTTCCGGCACCGCCAGGAGGAGCTCCGGGAGGCGTGCCGCGGGGAGGCAGACGCCTCCCGCACCTCAGCCTCCGGGGGTCCCCTCCCTGGCGCCGGCAGCTGGGGCCGGGCCAGCCACGAAAGCCGGGCCCGGGCCCGGGCCTGCTTGCTCAGCCTTCCGTTGCCAGGGGCCTGAGCCTGGGGGCCTCCCCACGGGGAACCCTGAGTCCCGCGCCACGAGTCCCCCGACCGTCCCGGCGA
Organism: Meles meles; assembly: GCF_922984935.1. Taxonomy (NCBI): domain Eukaryota; kingdom Metazoa; phylum Chordata; class Mammalia; order Carnivora; family Mustelidae; genus Meles; species Meles meles. The sequence goes on from NC_060071.1 coordinate 288,811, forward strand.
CAACGGCACCTTTCGCGGCTTCGTCCTAGCCGCGGAGTGAGAGACCAGTCCGTTTCCCCACAGAGGCCAGCCCCCTCCAGGGGCGCCCCGGCCGCCCGCCACGGCGGAGGCGGACGCCCGGCCACGGCGCCTCCATCCGCTCTGCTCGGGGAAAACTCCACGGCGCCGCGGCTGCCGGCCGCGCCCCATCGTACGGCTCGTTTTCCGGGTGGCCGCGACATGCCCCGAGCGAGATAGGGCCCTGCTCCACGCGGAACTGGGCACAGACAAGGGCTGCCCAACGCCGGCCAATTCTCACGAGCGTTCTGCCCAAATCGATCCCGATTTGGGCAGAACGCTCGTGAGAATTGGCCGGAAAACGCCCGGCGAACACACTTCGGGCACCACGGGGCCGCAGGGCGGCCCCCCCCCGGGGCCCTGTCCGGGACCGCGTGTCGTCGCGTTCCGGCACCGCCAGGAGGAGCTCCGGGAGGCGTGCCGTGCGGAGGCCGACGCCTCCCGCTCCTCAGCCTCCGGGGGTCCCCTCCCTGGCCCCGGCAGCTGGGGACGGGCCAGCCCCGAAAGCCGGGCCCGGGCCCGGGCGTGCTTGCTCAGCCTTCGGTTGCCAGGGACCTGAGCCTGGGGGCCTCCCCATGGGGAACCCTGAGTCCCGCGCCACGAGTCCCCCGACCGTCCCGGCCACAACGGCACCTTTCGCGGCTTCGTCCTAGCCGCGGAGTGAGAGACCAGTCCGTTTCCCCACAGAGGCCAGCCCCCTCCAGGGGCGCCCCGGCCGCCCGCCACGGCGGAGGCGGACGCCCGGCCACGGCGCCTCCATCCACTCTGCTCGGGGAAAACTCCCCGGCGCCGCGGCTGCCGGCCGCGCCCCATCGTCGCGGCTCGTTTTCCGGGTGGCCGCGACATGCCCCGAGCGAGAAAGGGCCCTGCTCCACGCGGAACTGGGCGCTGACCAGGGCTGCCCAACGCCGGCCAATTCTCACGAGCGTTCTGCCCAAATCGATCCCGATTTGGGCAGAACGCTCGTGAGAATTGGCCGGAAAGCGCCCGGCGAACACACTTCGGGCACCACAGGGCCGCAGGGCGGCCCCCCCCCGTTGCCCTGTCCGGGACCGCGTGTCGTCGCGATCCGGCACCGCCAGGAGGAGCTCGGGGAGGCGTGCCGTGGGGAGGCCGACGCCTCCTGCTCCTCAGCCTCCGGAGGTCCCCTCCCTGGCCCCGGCAGCTGGGGCCGGGCCAGCCCCGAAAGCCGGGCCCGGGCCTGGGCCTGCTTGCTCAGACTTCCGTTGCCAGGGGCCTGAGCCTGGGAGCCTCCCCATGGGGAACCCTGAGTCCCGTGCCACGAGTCCCCCGACCGTCCCGGCGAAAACGGCACCTTTCGCGGCTTCGTCCTAGCCGCGGAGTGAGAGACCAGTCCGTTTCCCCACAGAGGCCAGCCCCCTCCAGGGGCGCCCCGGCCGCCCGCCACGGCGGAGGCGGACGCCCGGCCACGGCGCCTCCATCCACTCTGCTCGGGGAAAACTCCCCGGCGCCGCGGCTGCCGGCCACGCCCCATCGTCGCGGCTCGTTTTCCGGGTGGCCGCGACATGCCCCGAGCGAGAAAGGGCCCTGCTCCACGCGGAACTGGGCGCTGACCAGGGCTGCCCAACGCCGGCCAATTCTCACGAGCGTTCTGCCCAAATCGATCCCGATTTGGGCAGAACGCTCGTGAGAATTGGCCGGAAAACGCCCGGCGAACACTCTTCGGGCACCACAGGGCCGCAGGGCGGCCCCCCCCCGGGGCCCTGTCCGGGACCGCGTGTCGTCGCGTTCCGGCACCACCAGGAGGAGCTCCGATAGGCGTGCCACGGGGAGGCCGACGCCTCCCGCTCCTCAGCCTCCGGGGGTCCCCTCCATGGTGCCGGCAGCTGGGGCCGGGCCAGCTCCGAAACCCGGGCCCCGACCCGGGCCTGCTAGCTCAGCCTTCCGTTGCCAGGGGCCTGAGCCTGGGGGCCTCCCCATGGGGAACCCTGAGTCCCGCGCCACGAGTCCCCCGACCGTCCCGGCGACAACGGCACCTTTAGCGGCTTCGTCCTAGCCGCGGAGTGAGAGACCAGTCCGTTTCCCCACAGAGGCCAGCCCCCTCCAGGGGCGCCCCGGCCGCCCGCCACGGCGGAGGCGGACGCCCGGCCACGGCGCCTCCATCCACTCTGCTCGGGGAAAACTCCCCGGTGCCGCGGCTGCCGGCCGCGCCCCATCGTCGCGGCTCGTTTTCCGGGTGGCCGCGACATGCCCCGAGCGAGACAGGGCCCTGCTCCATGCGGAACTGGGCGCTGACAAGGGCTGCCCAACGCCGGCCAATTCTCACGAGCGTTCTGCCCAAATCGATCCCGATTTGGGCAGAACGCTCGTGAGAATTGGCCGGAAAACGCCCGGCGAACACACATCGGGCACCACAGGGCCGCAGGGCGGCCCCCCCCGGGGCCCTGTCCGAGATCGCGTGTCGTTGCGTTCCGGCACCGCCAGGAGGAGCTCCGGGAGGCGTGCCGCGGGGAGGCCGACGCCTCCCGCTCCTCAGCCTCCGGGGGTCCCCTCCCTGGCGCCGGCAGCTGGGGCCGGGCCAGCCCCGAAAGCCGGGCCCGGGCCCGGGCCTGCTTGCTCAGCCTTCCGTTGCCAGGGGCCTGAGCCTGGGGGCCTCCCCATGGGGAACCCTGAGTCCCGCGCCACGAGTCCCCCGACCGTCCCGGCCACAACGGCACCTTTCGCGGCTTCATCCTAGCCGCGGAGTGAGAGACCAGTCCGTTTCCCCACAGAAGCCAGCCCCCTCCAGGGGCGCCCCGGCCGCCCGCCACGGCGGAGGCGGACGCCCGGCAACGGCGCCTCCATCCACTCTGCTCGGGGAAAACTCCCCGGCGCTGCGACTGCCGGCCGCGCCCCATCGTCACGGCTCGTTTTCCGGGTGGCCGCGACATGCCCCGAGCGAGAAAGGGCCCTGCTCCACGCGGAACTGGGCGCTGACCAGGGCTGCCCAACGCCGGCCAATTCTCACGAGCGTTCTGCCCAAATCGATCCCGATTTGGGCAGAACGCTCGTGAGAATTGGCCGGAAAACGCCCGGCGAACACACTTCGGGCACCACAGGGCCGCAGGGCGGCCCCCCCCGGGGCCCTGTACGGGATCGCGTGTCGTCGCGTTCCGGCACCGACAGGAGGAGCTCCGGGAGGCATGCCGCGGGGAGGCCGACGCCTCCCGCTCCTCAGGCTCCGGGGGTCCCCTCCCTGGCGCCGGGAGCTGGGGCCGGGCCAGCACCGAAAGCCGGGCCCGGGCCCGGGCCTGCTTGCTCAGCCTTCCGTTGCCAGGGGCCTGAGCCTGGGGGCCACCCCATGGGGAACCCTGAGTCCCGTGCCACGAGTCCCCCGACCGTCCCGGCGACAACGGCACCTTTCGCGGCTTCGTCCTAGCCGCGGAGTGAGAGACCAGTCCGTTTCCCCACAGAGGCCAGCCCCCACCAGGGGCACCCCGGCCGCCCGCCACGGCGGAGGCGGACGCCCGGCCACGGCGCCTCCATCCACTCTGCTCGGGGAAAACTCCCCGGCGCCGTGGCTGCCGGCCGCGCCCCATCGTCGCGGCTCGTTTTCCGGGTGGCCGCGACATGTCCCGAGCGAGAAAGAGCCCTGCTCCACGCGGAACTGGGCGCTGACCAGGGCTGCCCAACGCCGGCCAATTCTCACGAGCGTTCTGCCCAAATCGATCCCGATTTGGGCAGAACGCTCGTGAGAATTGGCCGGAAAACGCCCGGCGAACACACTTCGGGCACCAAAGGGACGCAGGGCGGCCCCCCCCGGGGCCCTGTCCGGGATCGCGTGTCGTCGCGTTCCGGCACAGCCAGGAGGAGCTCCGGGAGGCGTGCCGCGGGGAGGCCGACGCCTCCCGCTCCTCAGCCTCCGGGGGTCCCCTCCCTGGCGCCGGCAGCTGGGGCCGGGCCAGCCCCGAAAGCCGGGCCCGGGCCCGGGCCTGCTTGCTCAGCCTTCCGTTGCCAGGGGCCTGAGCCTGGGGGCCTCCCCACGGGGAACCCTGAGTCCCGCGCCACGAGTCCCCCGACCGTCCCGGCGACAACGGCACCTTTCGCGGCTTCGTCCTAGCCGCGGAGTGAGAGACCAGTCCGTTTCCCCACAGAGGCCAGCCCCCTCCAGGGGCGCCCCGGGCGCCCTGCACGGCGGAGGCGGACGCCCGGCCACGGCACCTCCATCCACTCTGCTCGGGGAAAACTCCCCGGCGCCGCAGCTGCCGGCCGCGCCCCATCGTCGCGGCTCGTTTTCCGGGCGGCCACGACATGCCCCGAGCGAGAAAGCGCCCTGCTCCACGCGGAACTGGGCGCTGACCAGGGCTGTCCAACGCCGGCCAATTTTCACGAGCGTTCTGCCCAATTCGATCCCGATTTGGGCAGAATGCTCGTGAAAATTGGCCGGAAAACGCCCGGCGAACACACTTCGGGCACCACAGGGCCGCAGGGCGGCCCCCCCCGGGGCCCTGTCAGGGACCGCGTGTCGTCGCGTTCCGGCACCGCCAGGAGGAGCTCCGGGAGGCGTGCCGTGCGGAGGCCGACGCCTCCCGCTCCTCAGCCTCCGGGGGTCCCCTCCCTGGCCCCGGCAGCTGGGGACGGGCCAGCCCCGAAAGCCGGGCCCGGGCCCGGGCGTGCTTGCTCAGCCTTCCGTTGCCAGGGACCTGAGCCTGGGGGCCTCCCCATGGGGAACCCTGAGTCCCGCGCCACGAGTACACCGACCGTCCCGGCGACAACGGCACCGTTCGCGGCTTCGTCCTATCCGCGGAGTGAGAGACTAGTCCGTTTCCCCACAGAGGCCAGCCCCCTCCAGGGGGGCCCCGGCCGCCCGCCACGGCGGAGGCGGACGCCCGGCCACGGCGCCTCCATCCACTCTGCTCGGGGAAAACTCCCCGGCGCCGCGGCTGCCGGCCGCGCCCCATCGTCGCGGCTTGTTTTCCGGGTGGCCGCGACATGCCCCGAGCAAGAAAGGGCCCTGCTCCACGCGGAACTGGGCGCTGACCAGGGCTGCCCAACGCCGGCCAATTCTCACGAGCGTTCTGCCCAAATCGATCCCGATTTGGGCAGAACGCTCGTGAGAATTAGCCGGAAAACGCCCGGCGAACACACTTCGGGCAACACAGGGCCGCTGGGCGGCCCCCCCCGGGGCCCTGTCCGGGACCGCGTGTCGTCGCGTTCCGGCACCGCCAGGAGGAGCTCCGGGAGGCGTGCCGCGGGGAGGCCGACGCCACCCGCTCCTCAGCATCCGGGGGTCCCCTCCCTGGCCCCGGCAGCTGGGGCCGGGCCGGCCCCGAAAGCCGGGCCCGGGCCCGGGCCTGCTTGCTCAGACTTCCGTTGCCAGGGGCCTGAGCCTGGGAGCCTCCCCATGGGGAACCCTGAGTCCCGTGCCACGAGTCCCCCGACCGTCCCGGCGAAAACGGCACCTTTCGCGGCTTCGTCCTAGCCGCGGAGTGAGAGACCAGTCCGTTTCCCCACAGAGGCCAGCCCCCTCCAGGGGCGCCCCGGCCGCCCGCCACGGCGGAGGCGGACGCCCGGCCACGGCGCCTCCATCCACTCTGCTCGGGGAAAACTCCCCGGCGCCGCGGCTGCTGGCCACGCCCCATCGTCGCGGCTCGTTTTCCGGGTGGCCGCGACATGCCCCGAGCGAGAAAGGGCCCTGCTCCACGCGGAACTGGGCGCTGACCAGGGCTGCCCAACGCCGGCCAATTCTCACGAGCGTTCTGCCCAAATCGATCCCGATTTGGGCAGAACGCTCGTGAGAATTGGCCGGAAAACGCCCGGCGAACACACTTCGGGCACCACAGGGCCGCAGGGCGGCCCCCCCCGGGGCCCTGTCCGGGACCACATGTCGTCGCGTTCCGGCACCGCCAGGAGGAGCTCTGGGAGGCGTGCCGCGGGGAGGCCGAAGCCTCCAGCTCCTCAGCCTCCGGGGGTCCCCTCCCTGGCGCCGGCAGCTGGGGCCTTGCCAGCCCCGAAAGCCGGGCCTGGGCCCGGGCCTGCTTGCTCAGCCTTCCGTTGCCAGGGGCCTGAGCCTGGGGGCCTCCCCATGGGGAACCATGAGTCCCGCGCCATGAGTCCCCCGACCGTCCCGGCGACAACGGCACCTTTCGCGTCTTCGTCCTAGTCGCGGAGTGAGAGACCAGTCCGTTTCCCCACAGAGGCCAGCCCCCTCCAGGGGCGCCCCGGCCGCCCGCCACGGCGGAGACGGACGCCCGGTCACGGCGCCTCCATCCACTCTGCTCGGGGAAAACTCCCCGGCGCTGCGGCTACCGGCCGCGCCTCTTTGTCACGGCTCGTTTTCCGGGCGGCTGCGACACTCCCCGAGCGAGAAAGGGCCCTGCTCCACGCGGAACTGGGCGCTGACCAGGGCTGCCCAACGCCGGCCAATTCTCACGAGCGTTCTGCCCAAATCGGGATCGATTTGGGCAGAACGCTCGTGAGAATTGGCCGGAAAACGCCCGGCGAACACACTTCGGGCACCAGAGGGCCGCAGGGCCGCCCCCCCGGGGCCCTGTCCGGGATCGCGTGTCGGCGCGTTCCGGCACCGCCAGGAGGAGCTCCGGGAGGCGGGCCCCGGGGAGGCCGACGCCTCCCGCTCCTCAGCCTCCGGGGGTCCCCTCCCTGGCGCCGGCCGCTGGGGCCGGGCCAGCCCCGAAAGCCGGGCCCGGGCCCGGGCCTGCTTGCTCAGCCTTCCGTTGCCAGGGGCCTGAGCCCTGGGGCCTCCGCATGGGGAACCCTGAGTCCCGCGCCACGAGTCCCCCCGACCGTCCCGGCGACCACGGCACCTTTCGCGGCTTCGTCCCAGCCGTGGAGTGAGAGATCACTCCGTTCCCCCACAGAGGCCAGCCCCCTCCACGGGCGCCCCGGCCGCCCGCCACGGCGGAGGCGGACGCCCGGCCACGGCGCCTCCATCCACTCTGCTCGGGGAAAACTCCCCGGCGCCGGGGCCGCCGGCCGCGCCCCATCGTCGCGGCTCATTTTCCGGGTGGCCGCGCCATGCCCCGAGCGAGAAAGGGCCCTGCTCCACGCGGCCCTGGGCGCTGACCAGGGCTGCCCAACGCCGGCCAATTCTCACGAGCGTTCTGCCCAAATCGATCCCGATTTGGGCAGAACGCTCGTGAGAATTGGCCGGAAAACGCCCGGCGAACACACTTCGGGCACCAGAGGGCCGCAGGGCCGCCCCCCCGGGGCCCTGTCCGGGATCGCGTGTCGGCGCGTTCCGGCACCGCCAGGAGGAGCTCCGGGAGCCGGGCCCCGGGGAGGCCGACGCCTCCCGCTCCTCAGCCTCCGGGGGTCCCCTCCCTGGCGCCGGCCGCTGGGGCCGGGCCAGCCCCGAAAAACGGGCCCGGGCCCGGGCCTGCTTGCTCAGCCTTCCGTTGCCAGGGGCCTGAGCCTGGGGGCCTCCGCATGGGGAACCCTGAGTCCCGCGCCACGAGTCCCCCCGACCGTCCCGGCAACCACGGCACCTTTCGCAGCTTCGTCCCAGCCGTGGAGTGAGAGATCACTCCGTTCCCCCACAGAGGCCAGCCCCCTCTACGGGCGCCCCGGCCGCCCGCCACGGCGGAGGCGGACGCCCGGCCACGGCGCCTCCATCCACTCTGCTCGGGGAAAACTCCCCGGCGCCGGGGCCGCCGGCCGCGCCCCATCGTCGCGGCTCGTTTTCCGGGTGGCCGCGCCATGCCCCGAGCGAGAAAGGGCCCTGCTCCACGCGGCCCTGGGCGCTGACCAGGGCTGCCCAACGCCGGCCAATTCTCACGAGCGTTCTGCCCAAATCGATCCCGATTTGGGCAGAACGCTCGTGAGAATTGGCCGGAAAACGCCCGGCGAACACACTTCGGGCACCAGAGGGCCGCAGGGCCGCCCCCCCGGGGCCCTGTCCGGGATCGCGTGTCGGCGCGTTCCGGCACCGCCAGGAGGAGCTCCGGGAGGCGGGCCCCGGGGAGGCCGACGCCTCCCGCTCCTCAGCCTCCGGGGGTCCCCTCCCTGGCGCCGGCCGCTGGGGCCGGGCCAGCCCCGAAAGCCGGGCCCGGGCCCGGGCCTGCTTGCTCAGCCTTCCGTTGCCAGGGGCCTGAGCCTGGGGGCCTCCGCATGGGGAACCCTGAGTCCCGCGCCACGAGTCCCCCCGACCGTCCCGGCGACCACGGCACCTTTCGCGGCTTCGTCCCAGCCGTGGAGTGAGAGATCACTCCGTTCCCCCACAGAGGCCAGCCCCCTCCACGGGCGCCCCGGCCGCCCGCCACGGCGGAGGCGGACGCCCGGCCACGGCGCCTCCATCCACTCTGCTCGGGTTAAACTCCCCGGCGCCGGGGCCGCCGGCCGCGCCCCATCGTCGCGGCTCGTTTTCCGGGTGGCCGCGCCATGCCCCGAGCGAGAAAGGGCCCTGTTGAACGCGGCCCTGGGCGCTGACCAGGGCTGCCCAACGCCGGCCAATTCTCACGAGCGTTCTGCCCAAATCGATCCCGATTTGGGCAGAGCGCTCGTGAGAATTGGCCGGAAAACGCCCGGCGAACACACTTCGGGCACCACAGGGCCGCAGGGCCGCCCCCCCGGGGCCCTGTCCGGGATCGCGTGTCGGCGCGTTCCGGCACCGCCAGGAGGAGCTCCGGGAGGCGGGCCCCGGGGAGGCCGACGCCTCCCGCTCCTCAGCCTCCGGGGGTCCCCTCCCTGGCGCCGGCCGCTGGGGCCGGGCCAGCCCCGAAAGCCGGGCCCGGGCCCGGGCCTGCTTGCTCAGCCTTCCGTTGCCAGGGGCCTGAGCCTGGGGGCATCCGCATGGGGAACCCTGAGTCCCGCGCCACGAGTCCCCCCGACCGTCCCGGCGACCACGGCACCTTTCGCGGCTTCGTCCCAGCCGTGGAGTGAGAGATCACTCCGTTCCCCCACAGAGGCCAGCCCCCTCCACGGGCGCCCCGGCCGCCCGCCACGGCGGAGGCGGACGCCCGGCCACGGCGCCTCCATCCACTCTGCTCGGGGAAAACTCCCCGGCGCTGGGGCCGCCGGCCGCGCCCCATCGTCGCGGCTCGTTTTCCGGGTGGCCGCGCCATGCCCCGAGCGAGAAAGGGCCCTGCTCCACGCGGCCCTGGGCGCTGACCAGGGCTGCCCAACGCCGGCCAATTCTCACGAGCGTTCTGCCCAAATCGATCCCGATTTGGGCAGAACGCTCGTGAGAATTGGCCGGAAAACGCCCGGCGAACACACTTCGGGCACCAGAGGGCCGCAGGGCCGCCCCCCCGGGGCCCTGTCCGGGATCGCGTGTCGGCGCGTTCCGGCACCACCAGGAGGAGCTCCGGGAGGCGGGCCCCGGGGAGGCCGACGCCTCCCGCTCCTCAGCCTCCGGGGGTCCCCTCCCTGGCGCCGGCCGCTGGGGCCGGGCCAGCCCCGAAAGCCGGGCCCGGGCCCGGGCCTGCTTGCTCAGCCTTCCGTTGCCAGGGGCCTGAGCCTGGGGGCCTCCGCATGGGGAACCCTGAGTCCCGCGCCACGAGTCCCCCCGACCGTCCCGGCGACCACGGCACCTTTCGCGGCTTCGTCCCAGCCGTGGAGTGAGAGATCACTCCGTTCCCCCACAGAGGCCAGCCCCCTCCACGGGCGCCCCGGCCGCCCGCCACGGCGGAGGCGGACGCCCGGCCACGGCGCCTCCATCCACTCTGCTCGGGGAAAACTCCCCGGCGCCGGGGCCGCCGGCCGCGCCCCATCGTCGCGGCTCGTTTTCCGGGTGGCCGCGCCATGCCCCGAGCGAGAAAGGGCCCTGCTCCACGCGGCCCTGGGCGCTGACCAGGGCTGCCCAACGCCGGCCAATTCTCACGAGCGTTCTGCCCAAATCGATCCCGATTTGGGCAGAACGCTCGTGAGAATTGGCCGGAAAACGCTCGGCGAACACACTTCGGGCACCAGAGGGCCGCAGGGCCGCCCCCCCGGGGCCCTGTCCGGGATCGCGTGTCGGCGCGTTCCGGCACCGCCAGGAGTAGCTCCGGGAGGCGGGCCCCGGGGAGGCCGACGCCTCCCGCTCCTCAGCCTCCGGGGGTCCCCTCCCTGGCGCCGGCCGCTGGGGCCGGGCCAGCCCCGAAAGCCGGGCCCGGGCCCGGGGCTGCTTGCTCAGCCTTCCGTTGCCAGGGGCCTGAGCCTGGGGGCCTCCGCATGGGGAACCCTGAGTCCCGCGCCACGAGTCCCCCCGACCGTCCCGGCGACCACGGCACCTTTCGCGGCTTCGTCCCAGCCGTGGAGTGAGAGATCACTCCGTTCCCCCACAGAGGCCAGCCCCCTCCACGGGCGCCCCGGCCGCCCGCCACGGCGGAGGCGGACGCCCGGCCACGGCGCCTCCATCCACTCTGCTCGGGTTAAACTCCCCGGCGCCGGGGCCGCCGGCCGCGCCCCATCGTCGCGGCTCGTTTTCCGGGTGGCCGCGCCATGCCCCGAGCGAGAAAGGGCCCTGCTGAACGCGGCCCTGGGCGCTGACCAGGGCTGCCCAACGCCGGCCAATTCTCACGAGCGTTCTGCCCAAATCGATCCCGATTTGGGCAGAGCGCTCGTGAGAATTGGCCGGAAAACGCCCGGCGAACACACTTCGGGCACCACAGGGCCGCAGGGCCGCCCCCCCGGGGCCCTGTCCGGGATCGCGTGTCGGCGCGTTCCGGCACCGCCAGGAGGAGCTCCGGGAGGCGGGCCCCGGGGAGGCCGACGCCTCCCGCTCCTCAGCCTCCGGGGGTCCCCTCCCTGGCGCCGGCCGCTGGGGCCGGGCCAGCCCCGAAAGCCGGGCCCGGGCCCGGGCCTGCTTGCTCAGCCTTCCGTTGCCAGGGGCCTGAGCCTGGGGGCCTCCGCATGGGGAACCCTGAGTCCCGCGCCACGAGTCCCCCCGACCGTCCCGGCGACCACGGCACCTTTCGCGGCTTCGTCCCAGCCGTGGAGTGAGAGATCACTCCGTTCCCCCACAGAGGCCAGCCCCCTCCACGGGCGCCCCGGCCGCCCGCCACGGCGGAGGCGGACGCCCGGCCACGGCGCCTCCATCCACTCTGCTCGGGGAAAACTCCCCGGCGCCGGGGCCGCCGGCCGCGCCCCATCGTCGCGGCTCGTTTTCCGGGTGGCCGCGCCATGCCCCGAGCGAGAAAGGGCCCTGCTCCACGCGGCCCTGGGCGCTGACCAGGGCTGCCCAACGCCGGCCAATTCTCACGAGCGTTCTGCCCAAATCGATCCCGATTTGGGCAGAACGCTCGTGAGAATTGGCCGGAAAACGCCCGGCGAACACACTTCGGGCACCGGAGGGCCGCAGGGCCGCCCCCCCGGGGCCCTGTCCGGGATCGCGTGTCGGCGCGTTCCGGCACCGCCAGGAGGAGCTCCGGGAGGCGGGCCCCGGGGAGGCCGACGCCTCCCGCTCCTCAGCCTCCGGGGGTCCCCTCCCTGGCGCCGGGCGCTGGGGCCGGGCCAGCCCCGAAAGCCGGGCCCGGGCCCGGGCCTGCTTGCTCAGCCTTCCGTTGCCAGGGGCCTGAGCCTGGGGGCCTCCGCATGGGGAACCCTGAGTCCCGCGCCACGAGTCCCCCCGACCGTCCCGGCGACCACGGCACCTTTCGCGGCTTCGTCCCAGCCGTGGAGTGAGAGATCACTCCGTTCCCCCACAGAGGCCAGCCCCCTCCACGGGCGCCCCGGCCGCCCGCCACGGCGGAGGCGGACGCCCGGCCACGGCGCCTCCATCCACTCTGCTCGGGGAAAACTCCCCGGCGCCGGGGCCGCCGGCCGCGCCCCATCGTCGCGGCTCATTTTCCGGGTGGCCGCGCCATGCCCCGAGCGAGAAAGGGCCCTGCTCCACGCGGCCCTGGGCGCTGACCAGGGCTGCCCAACGCCGGCCAATTCTCACGAGCGTTCTGCCCAAATCGATCCCGATTTGGGCAGAAGGCTCGTGAGAATTGGCCGGAAAACGCCCTGCGAACACACTTCGGGCACCAGAGGGCCGCAGGGCCGCCCCCACGGGGCCCTGTCCGGGATCGCGTGTCGGCGCGTTACGGCACCGCCAGGAGGAGCTCCGGGAGCCGGGCCCCGGGGAGGCCGACGCCTCCCGCTCCTCAGCCTCCGGGGGTCCCCTCCCTGGCGCCGGCCGCTGGGGCCGGGCCAGCCCCGAAACCCGGGCCCGGGCCCGGGCCTGCTTGCTCAGCCTTCCGTTGCCAGGGGCCTGAGCCTGGGGGCCTCCGCATGGGGAACCCTGAGTCCCGCGCCACGAGTCCCCCCGACCGTCCCGGCGACCACGGCACCTTTCGCGGCTTCGTCCCAGCCGTGGAGTGAGAGATCACTCCGTTCCCCCACAGAGGCCAGCCCCCTCCACGGGCGCCCCGGCCGCCCGCCACGGCGGAGGCGGACGCCCGGCCACGGCGCCTCCATCCACTCTGCTCGGGGAAAACTCCCCGGCGCCGGGGCCGCCGGCCGCGCCCCATCGTCGCGGCTCGTTTTCCGGGTGGCCGCGCCATGCCCCGAGCGAGAAAGGGCCCTGCTCCACACGGCCCTGGGCGCTGACCAGGGCTGCCCAACGCCGGCCAATTCTCACGAGCGTTCTGCCCAAATCGATCCCGATTTGGGCAGAACGCTCGTGAGAATTGGCCGGAAAACGCCCGGCGAACACACTTCGGGCACCAGAGGGCCGCAGGGCCGCCCCCCCGGGGCCCTGTCCGGGATCGCGTGTCGGCGCGTTCCGGCACCGCCAGGAGTAGCTCCGGGAGGCGGGCCCCGGGGAGGCCGACGCCTCCCGCTCCTCAGCCTCCGGGGGTCCCCTCCCTGGCGCCGGCCGCTGGGGCCGGGCCAGCTCCGAAAGCCGGGCCCGGGCCAGGGCCTGCTTGCTCAGCCTTCCGTTGCCAGGGGCCTGAGCCTGGGGGCCTCCGCATGGGGAACCCTGAGTCCCGCACCACGAGTCCCCCCGACCGTCCCGGCGACCACGGCACCTTTCGCGGCTTCGTCCCAGCCGTGGAGTGAGAGATCACTCCGTTCCCCCACAGAGGCCAGCCCCCTCCACGGGCGCCCCGGCGGCCCGCCACGGCGGAGGCGGACGCCCGGCCACGGCGCCTCCATCCACTCTGCTCGGGGAAAACTCCCCGGCGCCGGGGCCGCCGGCCGCGCCCCATCATCGCGGATCGTTTTCCGGGTGGCCGCGCCATGCCCCAGCGAGAAAGGGCCCTGCTCCACGCGGCCCTGGGCGCTGACCAGGGCTGCCCAACGCCGGCCAATTCTCTCGAGCGTTCTGCCCAAATCGGGATCGATTTCGGCAGAACGCTCGTGAGAATTGGCCAGAAAACTCCCGGCGAACACACTTCGGGCACCACAGGGCCGCAGGGCGGCCCCCCCCGGGGCCCTGTCCGGGAACGCGTGTCGTCGCGTTCCGGCACCGCCAGGAGGAGCTCCGGGAGGCGTGCCGCGGGGAGGGCGACGCCTCCCGCTCCTCAGCCTCCAGGGGTCCCTTCCCTGGCGCCGGGAGCTGGGGCCGGGCCAGCCCCGAAAGCCGGGCCCGGGCCCGGGACTGCTTGCTCAGCCTTCCGTTGCACGGGGCCTGAGCCTGCGGGCCTCCCCATGGGGAACCCTGAGTCCCGCGCCACGAGTCCCCCGACCGTCCCTGCCACAACGGCACCTTTCGCGGCTTCGTCCTAGCCGCGGAGTGACAGACCAGTCCGTTTCCCCACAGAGGCCAGCCCCCTCCAGGGGCGCCCCGGCCGCCCGCCACGGCGGAGGCGGACGCCCGGCCACGGCGCCTCCATCCACTCTGCTCGGGGAAAACTCCCCGGCGCCGCGGCTGCCGGCCGCGCCCCATCGTCGCGGCTCCTTTTCCGGGTGGCCGCGACATGCCCCGAGCGAGAAAGGGCCCTGCTCCACGCGGAACTGGGCGCTGACCAGGGCTGCCCAACGCCGGCCAATTCTCACGAGCGTTCTGCCCAAATCGGGATCGATTTGGGCAGAACGCTCGTGAGAATTGGCCGGAAAACGCCCGGCGAACACACTTCGGGCACCACAGGGCCGCAGGGCGGCCCCCCCCGGGGCCCTGTCCGGGATCGCGTGTCGTCGCGTTCCGGCACCGCCAGGAGGAGCTCCGGGAGGCGTGCCGCGGGGAGGCCGACGCCTCCCGCTCCTCAGCCTCCGGGGGTCCCCTCCCTGGCGCCGGCAGCTGGGGCCGGGCCAGCCCCGAAAGCCGGGCCCGGGCCCGGGACTGCTTGCACAGCCTTCCGTTGCCAGGGGCCTGAGCCTGGGGGCCTCCCCATGGGGAACCCTGAGTCCCGCGCCACGAGTCCCCCGACCGTCCCGGCCACAACGGCACCTTTCGCGGCTTCGTCCTAGCCGCGGATTGAGGGACCAGTCCGTTTCCCCACAGAGGCCAGCCCCCTCCAGGGGCGCCCCGGCCGCCCGCCACGGCGGAGGCGGACGCCCGGCCACGGCGCCTCCATCCACTCTGCTCGGGGAAAACTCCCCGGCGCCGCGGCTGCCGGCCGCGCCCCATCGTCGCGGCTCATTTTCCGGGCGGCCGCGACTTGCCCCGAGCGAGAAAGGGCCCAGCTCCAGGCGGAACTGGGCGCTGACCAGGGCTGCCCAACGCCGGCCAATTCTCACGAGCGTTCTGCCCAAATCGATCCCGATTTGGGCAGAACGCTCGTGAGAATTGGCCGGAAAACGCCCGGCGAACACACTTCGGGCACCACAGGGCCGCAGGGCGGCCCGCCCCGGGGCCCTGTCCGGGACCGCGTGTCGTCGCGTTCCGGCACCGCCAGGAGGAGCTCCGGGAGGCGTGCCGCGGGGAGGCCGAAGCCTCCCGCTCCTCAGCCTCCGGGGGCCCCCTCCCTGGCGCCGGCAGCTGGGGCCGGGCCAGCCCCGAAACCCGGGCCCGGGCCCGGGCCTGCTTGCTCAGCCTTCCGTTGCCAGGGGCCTGAGCCTGGGGGCCTCCTCATGGGGAACCCTGAGTCCCGCGCCACGAGTCCCCCCGACCGTCCCGGCGACCACGGCACCTTTCGCGGCTTCGTCCCAGCCGTGGAGTGAGAGATCACTCCGTTCCCCCACAGAGGCCAGCCCCCTCCACGGGCGCCCCGGCCGCCCGCCACGGCGGAGGCGGACGCCCGGCCACGGCGCCTCCATCCACTCTGCTCGGGGAAAACTCCCCGGAGCCGGGGCCGCCGGCCGCGCCCCATCGTCACGGCTCGTTTTCCGGGTGGCCGCGCCATGCCCCGAGCGAGAAAGGGCCCTGATCCACGCGGCCCTGGGCGCTGACCAGGGCTGCCCAACGCCGGCCAATTCTCACGAGCGTTCTGCCCAAATCGATCCCGATTTGGGCAGAAACGCTCGTGAGAATTGGCCGGAAAACGCCCGGCGAACACACTTCTGGCACCAGAGGGCCGCAGGGCCGCCCCCCCGGGGCCCTGTCCGGGATCGCGTGTCGTCGCGTTCCGGCACCGCCAGGAGGAGGTCCGGGAGGCGGGCCCCGGGGAGGCCGACGCCTCCCGCTCCTCAGCCTCCGGGGGTCCCCTCCCTGGCGCCGGCCGCTGGGGCCGGGCCAGCCCCGAAAGCCGGGCCCGGGCCCGGGCCTGCTTGCTCAGCCTTCCGTTGCCAGGGGCCTGAGCCTGGGGGCCTCCGCATGGGGAACCCTGAGGCCCGCGCCAAGAGTCCCCCCGACCGTCCCGGCGACCACGGCACCTTTCGCGGCTTCGTCCCAGCCGTGGAGGAAGAGATCACTCCGTTCCCCCACAGAGGCCAGCCCCCTCCACGGGCGCCCCGGCCGCCCGCCACGGCGGAGGCGGTCGCCCGGCCACGGCGCCTCCATCCACTCTGCTCGGGGAAAACTCCCCGGCGCCGGGGCCGCCGGCCGCGCCCCATCATCGCGGCTCGTTTTCCGGGTGGCCGCGCCATGCCCCGAGCGAGACAGGGCCCTGCTCCACGCGGCCCTGGGCGCTGACCAGGGCTGCCCAACGCCGGCCAATTCTCACGAGCGTTCTGCCCAAATCGATCCCGATTTGGGCAGAACGCTCGTGAGAATTGGCCGGAAAACGCCCGGCGAACACACTTCGGGCACCACAGGGCCGCAGGGCCGCCCCCCCGGGGCCCTGTCCGGGATCGCGTGTCGTCGCGTTCCGGCACCGCCAGGAGGAGCTCCGGGAGGCGGGCCCCGGGGAGGCCGACGCCTCCCGCTCCTCAGCCTCCGGGGGTCCCCTCCCTGGCGCCGGCCGCTGGGGCCGGGCCAGCCCCGAAAGCCGGGCCCGGGTCCGGGCCTGCTTGCTCAGCCTTCCGTTGCCAGGGGCCTGAGCCTGGGGGCCTCCGCATGGGGAACCCTGAGTCCCGCGCCACGAGTCCCCCCGACCGTCCCGGCGATCACGGCACCTTTCGCGGCTTCGTCCCAGCCGTGGAGTGAGAGATCACTCCGTTCCCCCACAGAGGCCAGCCCCCTCCACGGGCGCCCCGGCCGCCCGCCACGGCGGAGGCGGACGCCCGGCCACGGCGCCTCCATCCACTCTGCTCGGGGGAAAACTCCCCGGCGCCGGGGCCGCCGGCCGCGCCCCATCGTCGCGGCTCGTTTTCCGGGTGGCCGCGACATACCCCGAGCGTGAAAGGGCCCTGCTCCACGCGGCCCTGGGCGCTGACCAGGGCTGCCCAACGCCGGCCAATTCTCACGAGCGTTCTGCCCAAATCGATCCCGATTTGGGCAGAACGCTCGTGAGAATTGGCTGGAAAACGCCCGGCGAACACACTTCGGGCACCACAGGGCCGCAGGGCCGCCCCCCCCGGGCCCTGTCCGGGATCACGTGTCGTCGCGTTCCGGCACCGCCAGGAGGAGCTCCGGGAGGCGGGCCCCGGGGAGGCCGAGCCTCCCGCTCCTCAGCCTCCGGCGGTCCCCTCCCTGGCGCCGGCAGCTGGGGCCGGGCCAGCCCCAAAAGCCGGCCCGGGGCC
Organism: Meles meles; assembly: GCF_922984935.1. Taxonomy (NCBI): domain Eukaryota; kingdom Metazoa; phylum Chordata; class Mammalia; order Carnivora; family Mustelidae; genus Meles; species Meles meles. The sequence continues at coordinate 305,734 of NC_060071.1, forward strand.
GGGCCTGCTTGCTCAGCCTTCCGTTGCCGGGGCCTGAGCCTGGGGGCCTCCCCATGGGGAACCCTGATTCCCGCGCCACGAGTCCCCCGACCGTCCCGGCGACAATGGCACCTTTCGCGGCTTCGTCCTAGCCGCGTAGTGAGAGACCAGTCCGTTTTCCCACAGAGGCCAGCCCCCTCCAGGGGCGCCCCGGCCGCCCGCCACGGCGGAGGCGGACGCCCGGCCACGGCGCCTCCATCCACTCTGCTCGGGGAAAACTCCCCGGCGCCGCTGCTGCCGGCCGCGTCCCATCGTCGGGGCTCGTTTTCCGGGTGGCCGCGACATGCCCCGAGCGAGAAAGGGCCCTGCTCCACGCGGAAATGGGCGCTGACCAGGGCTGCCCAACGCCGGCCAATTCTCACGAGCGTTCTGCCCAAATCGATCCCGATTTGGGCAGAACGCTCGTGAGAATTGGCCGGAAAAGGCCCGGTGAACACACTTCAGGCACCACAGGGCCGCAGGGCGGCCCCCCCCGGGGCCCTGTCCGGGAACGCGTGTCGTCGCGTTCCGGCACCGCCAGGAGGAGCTCCGGGAGGCATGCCGCGGGGAGGCCGACGCCTCCCGCTCCTCAGCCTCCGGGGGTCCCCTCCCTGGCGCCGGCAGCTGGGGCCGGGCCAGCCCCGAAAGCCGGGCCCGGGCCCGGGCCTGCTTGCTCAGCCTTCCGTTGCCAGGGGCCTGAGCCTGGGGGCCTCCCCATAGGGAACCCTGAGTCCCGCGCCACGAGTCCCCCGACCGTCCCGGCGACAACGGCACCTTTCGCGGCTTCGTCCTAGCCGCGGAGCGAGAGACCAGTCCGTTTCCCCACAGAGGCCAGCCCCCTCCAGGGGCGCCCCGGCCGCCCGCCACGGCAGAGGCGGGCGCCCGGCCACGGCGCCTCCATCCACTCTGCTCGGGTAAAACTCCCCGGCGCCGCGGCTGCCGGCCGCGCCCCATCGTCGCGGCTCGTTTTCCGGGTGGCCGCGACATGCCCCGAGCGAGAAAGGGCCCTGCTCCACGCGGAACTGGGCGCTGACCAGGGCTGCCCAACGCCGGCCAATTCTCACGAGCGTTGAGAATTGGCCGGAAAAGGCCCGGCGAACACACTTCGGGCACCAGAGGGCCGCAGGGCCGACCCACCGGGGCCCTGTCCGGGATCGCGTGTCGTCGCGTTCCGGCACCGCCAGGAGGAGCTCCGGGAGGCGTGCCGTGGGGAGGCCCACGCCTCCCGCTCCTCAGCCTCCGGGGGTCCCCTCCCTGGCGCCGGGAGATGGGGCCGGGCCAGCCCCGAAAGCCGGGACCGGGCCCGGGCCTGCTTGCTCAGCCTTCCGTTGCCAGGGGCCTGAGCCTGGGGGCCTCCCCATGGGGAACCCTGAGTCCCGCGCCACGAGTCCCCCGACCGTCCCGGCGACAACGGCACCTTTCGCGGCTTCGTCCTAGCCGAGGAGCGAGAGACCAGTCCGTTTCCCCACAGAGGCCAGCCCCCTCAAGGGGCGCCCCGGCCGCCCGCCACGGCGGAGGCGGACGCCCGGCCACGGCGCCTCCATCCACTCTGCTCGGGGAAAACTCCCCGGCGCCGCGGCTGCCGGCCGCGCCCCATCGTCGCGGCTCGTTTTCCGGGTGGCCGCGACATGCCCCGAGCGAGAAAGGGCCCTGCTCCACGCGGAACTGGGCGCTGACCAGGGCTGCCCAACGCCGGCCACTTCTCAAGAGCGTTCTTCCCAAATCGATCCCGATTTGGGCAGAACGCTCATGAGAATTGGCCGGAAAACGCCCGGCGAACACACTTCGGGCACCACAGGGCCGCAGGGCGGCCCCCCCCGGGGCCCTGTCCGGGATCGCGTGTCGTCGCGTTCCGGCACCGCCAGGAGGAGCTCCGGGAGGCGTGCCGCGGGGAGGCCGACGCCTCCCGCTCCTCAGCCTCCGGGGGTCCCCTCCCTGGCGCCGGCAGCTGGGGCCGGGCCAGTCCCGAAAGCCGGGCCCGGGCCCGGGCCTGCTTGCTCAGCCTTCCGTTGCCAGAGGCCTGAGACTGGGGACCTCCCCATGGGGAACCGTGAGTCCCGCGCCACGAGTTTCCCGACCGTCCCGGCGACAACGGCACCTTTCGCGGCTTCGTCCTAGCCGCGGAGTGAGAGACCAGTCCGTTTCCCCACAGAGGCCAGCCCCCTCCAGGGGCGCCCCGGCCGCCCGCCACGGTGGAGGCGCACGCCTGGCCACGGCGCCTCCATCCACTCTGCTCGGGGAAAACTCCCCGGCGCCGTGGCTGCCGGCCGCGCCCCATCGTCGCGGCTCGTTTTCCGGGTGGCCGCGACATGCCCCGAGCGAGAAAGGGCCCTGCTCCACGCGGAACTGGGCGCTGACCAGGGCTGCCCAACGCCGGCCAATTCTCACGAGCGTTGAGAATTGGCCGGAAAAGGCCCGGCGAACACACTTCAGGCACCAGAGGGCCGCAGGGCCGACCCACCGGGGCCCTGTCCGGGATCGCGTGTCGTCGCGTTCCGGCACCGCCAGGAGGAGCTCCGGGAGGCGTGCCGCGGGGAGGCCCACGCCTCCCGCTCCTCAGCCTCCGGGGGTCCCCTCCCTGGCGCCGGGAGATGGGGCCGGGCCAGCCCCGAAAGCCGGGACCGGGCCCGGGCCTGCTTGCTCAGCCTTCCGTTGCCAGGGGCCTGAGCCTGGGGGCCTCCCCATGGGGAACCCTGAGTCCCGCGCCACGAGTCCCCCGACCGTCCCGGCGACAACGGCACCTTTCGCGGCTTCGTCCTAGCCGCGGAGCGAGAGACCAGTCCGTTTCCCCACAGAGGCCAGCCCCCTCAAGGGGCGCCCCGGCCGCCCGCCACGGCGGAGGCGGACGCCCGGCCACGGCGCCTCCATCAACTCTGCTCGGGGAAAACTCCCCGGCGCCGCGGCTGCCGGCCGCGCCCCATCGTCGCGGCTCGTTTTCCGGGTGGCCGCGACATGCCCCGAGCGAGAAAGGGCCCTGCTCCACGCGGAACTGGGCGCTGACCAGGGCTGCCCAACGCCGGCCAATTCTCACGAGCGTTCTGCCCAAATCGATCCCGATTTGGGCAGAACGCTCGTGAGAATTGGCCGGAAAACGCCCGGCGAACACACTTCGGGCACCACAGGGCCGCAGGGCGGCCCCCCCGGGGGCCCTGTCTGGGATCGCGTGTCGTCGCGTTCCGGCACCGCCAGGAGGAGCTCCGGGAGGCGTGCCGCGGGGAGGCCGAGGCCTCCCGCTCCTCAGCCTACGGGGGTCCCCTCCCTGGCGCCGGCAGCTGGGGCCGGGCCAGCCCCGAAAGCCGGGCCCGGGCCCCGGGCCTGCTTGCTCAGCCTTCCGTTGCCAGGGGCCTGAGCCTGGGGGCCTCCCCATGGGGAACCCTGAGTCCCGCGCCACGAGTCCCCCGACCGTCCCGGCGACAACGGCACCTTTCGCGGCTTCGTCTTAGCCGCGGAGCGAGAGACCAGTCCGTTTCCCCACAGAGGCCAGCCCCCTCCAGGGGCGCCCCGGCCGCCCGCCACGGCAGAGTCGGACGCCCGGCCACAGCGCCTCCATCCACTCTGCTCGGGGAAAACTCCCCGGCGCCGCGGCTGCCGGCCGCGCCCCATCGTCGCGGCTCGTTTTCCGGGTGGACGCGACATGCCCCGAGCGAGAAAGGGCCCTGCTCCACGCGGAACTGGGCGCTGACCAGGGCTGCCCAACGCCGGCCAATTCTCACCGAGCGTTCTGCCCAAATCGATCCCGATTTGGGCAGAACGCTCGTGAGAATTGGCCGGAAAACGCCCGGCGAACACACTTCGGGCACCACAGGGCCGCAGGGCGGCCCCCCCCGGGGCCCTGTCCAGGATCGCGTGTCGTCGCGTTCCGGCACCGCCAGGAGGAGCTCCGGGAGGCGTGCCGCGGGGAGGCCGACGCCTCCCGCTCCTCAGCCTCCGGGGGTCCCCTCCCTGGCGCCGGCAGCTGGGGCCGTGCCAGCCCCGAAAGCCGGGCCCGGGCCCGGGCCTGCTTGCTCAGCCTTCCGTTACCAGGGGCCTGAGCCTGGGGGCCTCCCCATGAGGAAAGCTCACTCCCGCGCCACGAGTCCCCCGACCGTCCCGGCGACAACGGCAACTTTCGCGGCTTCGTCCTAGCCGCGGAGTGAGAGACCAGTCCGATTCCCCTCAGAGGCCAGCCCCCTCCAGGGGCGCCCCGGCCGCCCGCACGGCGGAGGCGGGCGCCCGGCCACGGCGCCTCCATCCACTCTGCTCGGGTAAAACTCCCCGGCGCCGCGGCTGCCGGCCGCGCCCCATCGTCGCGGCTCGTTTTCCGTGTGGCCGCGACATGCCCCGAGCGAGAAAGGGCCCTGCTCCACGCGGAACTGGGCGCTGACCAGGGCTGCCCAACGCCGGCCAATTCTCACGAGCGTTGAGAATTGGCCGGAAAAGGCCCGGCGAACACACTTCGGGCACCAGAGGGCCGCAGGGCCGACCCACCGGGGCCCTGTCCGGGATCGCGTGTCGTCGCGTTCCGGCACCGCCAGGAGGAGCTCCGGGAGGCGTGCCGCGGGGAGGCCCACGCCTCCCGCTCCTCAGCCTCCGGGGGTCCCTTCCCTGGCGCCGGGTGATGGGGCCGGGCCAGCCCCGATAGCCGGGACCGGGCCCGGGCCTGCTTGCTCAGCCTTCCGTTGCCAGGGGCCTGAGCCTGGGGGCCTCCCCATGGGGAACCCTGAGTCCCGCGCCACGAGTCCCCCGACCGTCCCGGCGACAACGGCACCTTTCGCGGCTTCGTCCTAGCCGCGGAGCGAGAGACCAGTCCGTTTCCCCACAGAGGCCAGCCCCCTACAGGGGCGCCCCGGCCGCCCGCCACGGCGGAGGCGGACGCCCGGCCACGGCGCCTCCATCCACTCTGCTCGGGGAAAACTCCCCGGCGCCGCGGCTGCCGGCCGCGCCCCATCGTCGCGGCTCGTTTTCCGGGTGGCCGCGACATGCCCCGAGCGAGAAAGGGCCCTGCTCCACGCGGAACTGGGCGCTGACCAGGGCTGCCCAACGCCGGCCAATTCTCACGAGCGTTCTGCCCAAATCGATCCCGATTTGGGCAGAACGCTCGTGAGAATTGGCCGGAAAACGCCCGGCGAACACACTTCGGGCACCACAGGGCCGCAGGGCCGCCCCCCCGGGGCCCTGTCCGGGATCGCGTGTCGTCGCGTTCCGGCACCGCCAGGAGGAGCTCCGGGAGGCGGGCCCCGGGGAGGCCGACGCCTCCCGCTCCTCAGCCTCCGGGGGTCCCCTCCCTGGCGCCGGCCGCTGGGGCCGGGCCAGCCCCGAAAGCCGGGCCCGGGTCCGGGCCTGCTTGCTCAGCCTTCCGTTGCCAGGGGCCTGAGCCTGGGGGCCTCCGCATGGGGAACCCTGAGTCCCGCACCACGAGTCCCCCCGAACGTCCCGGCGACAACGGCCCCATTCGCGTCTTCGTCCCAGCCGTGGAGTGAGAGTTCACTCCGTTCCCCCACAGAGGCCAGCCCCCTCCACTTGCGCCCCGGCCGCCCGCCCCGGCGGAGGTGGACGCCTGGCCACGGCGCCTCCATCCACTCTGCTCGGGGAAAACTCCCCGGCGCCGGGGCCGCCGGCCGCGCCCCATCGTCGCGGCTCGATTTCCGGGTGGCAGCGACATGACCCGAGCGAGAAAGGGCCCTGCTCCACGCGGCACTGGGCGCTGACCAGGGCTGCCCAACGCCGGCCAATTCTCACGAGCGTTCTGCCCAAATCGATCCTGATTTGTGCAGAACGCTCGTGAGAATTGGCCGGAAAACGCCAGCCGAACACACTTCGGGCACCAGAGGGCCGCAGGGCTGCCCCCCCGGGGCCCTGTCCGGGATCGCGTGTCGTCGAGTTCCGGCACCGCCAGGAGGAGCTCCGGGAGGCGGGCCCCGGGGAGGCCGACGCCTCCCGCTCCTCAGCCTCCGGGGGTTCCCTCCCTGGTGCCGGCCGCTGGGGCCGGGCCAGCCCCGAAAGCCGGGCCCGGGCCCGGTCCTGCTTGCTCAGCCTTCCGTTGCCAGCGGCCTGAGCCTGGGGTCCTCCGCATGGGGAACCCTGAGTCCCGCGCCACGAGTCCCCCCGACCGTCCCGGCGACCACGGCACCTTTCGCGGCTTCGTCCCAGCCGTGGAGTGAGAGATCACTCCGTTCCCCCACAGAGGCCAGCCCCCTCCACGGGCGCTCCGGCCGCCCGCCACGGCGGAGGCGGACGCCCGGCCACGGCGTCTCCATCCACTCTGCTCGGGGAGAACTCCCCGGCGCCGGGGCCACCGGCCGCGCCCCATCGTCGCGGCTCGTTTTCCGGGTGGCCGCGCCATGCCCCGAGCGAGAAAGGGCCCTGCTCCACGCGGCCCTGGGCGCTGACCGGGGCTGCCCAACGCCGGCCAATTCTCACGAGCGTTCTGCCCAAATCGATCCCGATTTGGGCAGAACGCTCGTGAGAATTGGCCGGAAAACGCCCGGCGAACACACTTCGGGCACCACAGGGTCGCAGGGCGGCCCCCCCCGGGGCCCTGTCCGGGATCGCTTGTCGTCGCGTTCCGGCGCCGCCAGGAGGAGCTCCGGGAGGCGTGCCGCGGGGGCGGCCGACGCCTCCCGCTCCTCAGCCTCCGGGGGTCCCCTCCCTGGCGCCGGCAGCTGGGGCCGGGCCAGCCCCGAAAGCCGGGCCCGGGCCCGGGCCTGCTTGCTCAGCCTTCCGTTGCCAGGGGCCTGAGCCTGGGGGCCTCCCCATGGGGAACCCTGAGTCCCGCGCCACGAGTCCCCCGACCGTCCCGGCGACAACGGCACCTTTCGCGGCTTCGTCCTAGCCGCGGAGTGAGAGACCAGTCCGTTTCCCCACAGAAGCCAGCCCCCTCCAGGGGTGCCCCGTCCGCCCGCCACGGCGGAGGCGGACGCCCGGCCACGGCGCCTCCATCCACTCTGCTCGGGGAAAACTCCCCGGCGCCGCGGCTGCCGGCCGCGCCCTATCGTCGCGGCTCGTTTTCCGGGTGGCCGCGACATGCCCCGAGCGAGAAAGGGCCCTGCTCCACGCGGAACTGGGCTCTGACCAGGGCTGCCCAACGCCGGCCAATTCTCACGAGCATTCTGCCCAAATCGGGATCGATTTGGGCAGAACGCTCGTGAGAATTGGCCGGAGAACGCCCGGCGAACACACTTCGGGCACCACAGGGCCGCAGGGCGGCCCCCCCCGGGGCCCTGTCCGGGATCGCGTGTCGTCGCGTTCCGGCACCGCCAGGAGGAGCTCCGGGAGGCGTGCCGCGGGGAGGCCGACGCCTCCCGCTCCTCAGCCTCCGGGGTTCCCCTCCCTGGCGCCGGCAGCTGGGGCCGGGCCAGCCCCGAAAGCCGGGCCCGGGACCGGGACTGCTTGCTCAGCCTTCCATTGCCAGGGGCCTGAGCCTGCGGGCCTCCCCATGGGGAACCCTGAGTCCCGCGGCACGAGTCCCCCGACCGTCCCGGCGACAACGTCACATTTCGCGGCTTCGTCCTAGCCGCGGAGTGAGAGACCAGTCCGTTTCCCCACAGAGGCCAGCCCCCTCCAGGGGCGCCCTGGCCGCCCGCCACGGCGGAGGCGGACGCCCGGCCACGGCGCCTCCATCCACTCTGCTCGCGTTCCGGCACCGCCAGGAGGAGCTCCGGGAGGCGTGCCGCGGGGAGGCCGACGCCTCCCGCTCCTCAGCCTCCGGGGGTCCCCTCCCTGGCGCCGGCAGCCGGGGCGCGGACCCCGGGTAGGCCGACGCCTCCCGCTCCTCAGCATCCGGGGGTCCCCACCCTGGCGCCGGCAGCCGGGGCCGAGCCAGCCCCGAAAGCCGGGCCCGGGCCCGGGACTGCTTGCTCAGCCTTCCATTGCCAGGGGCCTGAGCCTGGGGTCCTCCCCATGGGGAAACCTGTGTCCCGCGCCACGAATCCCCCGACCGTCCCGGCGACAACGGCACCTTGCGGCTTCGTCCTAGCCGCGGAGTGAGAGGACCATTCCGTTTCCCCACAGAGGCCAGCCCCCTCCAGGGACGCCCCGGCCGCCCGCCACCGCGGAGGTGGACGCCCGGCCACGGCGCCTCCATCCACTCTGCTCGGGGGAAAACTCCCCGGCGCCGGGGCCGCCGGCCGCGCCCCATCGTCGCGGCTCGTTTTCCGGGTGGCCGCGCCATGCCCCGAGCGAGAAAGGGCCCTGCTCCATGCAGAACTGGGCGCTGACCAGGGCTGCCCAACGCCAGCCAATTCTCACGAGCGTTCTCCCCATATCGATCCCGATTTGGGCAGAACGCTCGTGAGAATTGGCCGGAAAACGCCCGGCGAACACACTTCGGGCACCATAGGGCCGCAGGGCGGCCCCCCCCGGGGCCCTGTCCGGGATCGCGTGTCGTCGCGTTCCGGCACCGCCAGGAGGAGCTCCGGGAGGCGTGCCGCGGGGAGGCCGACGCCTCCCGCTCCTAAGCCTCCAGGGGTCCCCTCCCTGGCGCCGGCAGCTGGGGCCGGGCCAGACCCGAAAGCCGGGCACGGTCCCGGGACTGCTTGCTCAGCCTTCCGTTGCCAGGGGCCTGAGCCTGCGGGCCTCCCCATGGGGAACCCTGAGTCCCGCGCCAGGAGTCCCCCGACCGTCCCGGCGACAACGGCACCTTTCGCGGCTTCGTCCTAGCCGCGGAGTGAGAGACCAGTCCGTTTCCCCACAGAGGCCAGCCCCCTCCAGGGGCGCCCCGGCCGCCCGCCACGGCGGAGGCGGATGCCCGGCCACGGCGCCTCCATCCACTCTGCTCGGGGAAAACTCCCCGGCGCCGCGGCTGCCGGCCCTGCCCCATCGTCGCGGCTCATTTTCCGGGCGGCCGCGACATGCCCCGAGCGAGAAAGTGCCCTGCTCCATGCAGAACTGGGCGCTGACCAGGGCTGCCCAACGCCAGCCAATTCTCACGAGCGTTCTCCCCATATCGATCCCGATTTGGGCAGAACGCTCGTGAGAATTGGCCGGAAAACGCCCGGCGAACACACTTCGGGCACCATAGGGCCGCAGGGCGGCCCCCCCCGGGGCCCTGTCCGGGATCGCGTGTCGTCGCGTTCCGGCACCGCCAGGAGGAGCTCCGGGAGGCGTGCCGCGGGGCGGCCGATGCCTCCCGCTCCTCAGCCTCCGGGGGTCCCCTCCCTGGCGCCGGCAGCTGGGGCCGGGCCAGCCCCGAAAGCCGGGCCCGGGCCCGGGCCTGCTTGCTCAGCCTTCCGTTGCCAGGGGCCTGAGCCTGGGGGCCTCCCCATGTGGAACCCTGAGTCCCGCGCCACGAGTCCCCCGACCGTCCCGGCGACAACGGCACCTTTCGCGGCTTCGTCCTAGCCGCGGAGTGAGAGACCAGTCCGTTTCCCCACAGAGGCCAGCCCCCTCCACGGGCGCCCCGGCCGCCCGCCACGGCGAAGGCGGACGCCCGGCCACGGCGTCTCCATCCACTCCGCTCGGGGAAAACTCCCCGGCGCCGCGGCTGCCGGCCGCGCCCCATCATCGCGGCTCGTTTTCCGGGTGGCCGCGACATGCCCCGAGCGAGAAAGGGCCCTGCTCCACGTGGAACTGGGCGCTGACCAGGGCTGCCCAATGCCGCCAATTCTCATGAGCGTTCTGCCCAAATCGATCCCGATTTGGGCAGAACGCTAGTGAGAATTGGCCAGAAAACGCCCGGCGAACACACTTCGGGCACCACAGGGCCGCAGGGCGGCCGCCCCTGGGGCCCTGTCTGGGATCGCGTGTCGTCCCGTTCCGGCACCGCCGGGAGGAGCACCGGGACGCGGACCCCGGGGAGGCCGATGCCTCCCGCTCCTCAGCATCCGGGGGTCCCCACCCTGGCGCCGGCAGCCGGGGCCGGGCCAGCCCCGAAAGCCGGGCCCGGGCCCGGGCCTGCTTGCTCAGCCTTCCGTTGCCAGATGCCTGAGCCTGGGGGCCTCCCCATGGGGAACCCTGAGTCCCGCGCCACGAGTCCCCCGACCGTCCCGGCCACAACGGCACCTTTCGCGGCTTCGTCCTAGCCGCGGAGTGAGAGACCAGTCCGTTTCCCCACAGAGGCCAGCCCCCTCCACGGGCGCCCCGGCCGCCCGCCACGGCGGAGGCGGACGCCCGGCCACGGCGTCGCCATCCACTCCGCTCGGGGAAAACTCCCCGGCGCCGCGGCTGCCGGCCGCGCCCCATCGTCGCGGCTCGTTTTCCGGGTGGCCGCGACATGCCCCGAGCGAGAAAGGGCCCTGCTCCACGTGGAACTGGGCGCTGACCAGGGCTGCCCAATGCCGCCAATTCTCATGAGCGTTCTGCCCAAATCGATCCCGATTTGGGCAGAACGCTAGTGAGAATTGGCCAGAAAACGCCCGGCGAACACACTTCGGGCACCACAGGGCCGCAGGGCGGCCGCCCCTGGGGCCCTATCTGGGATCGCGTGTCGTCCCGTTCCGGCACCGCCGGGAGGAGCACCGGGACGCGGACCCCGGGGAGGCCGATGCCCCCCGCTCCTCAGCATCCGGGGGTCCCCACCCTGGCGCCGGCAGCCGGGGCCGGGCCAGCCCCGAAAGCCGGGCCCGGGCCCGGGCCTGCTTGCTCAGCCTTCCATTGCCAGCGGCCTGAGCCTGGGGTCCTCCCCATGGGGAAACCTGTGTCCCGCGCCACGAATCCCCCGACCGTCCCGGCGACAACGGCACCTTGCGGCTTCGTCCTAGCCGCGGAGTGAGAGACCAGTCCGTATCCCCACAGAGGCCAGCCCCCTCCAGGGGAGCCCCGGCCGCCCGCCACGGCGGAGGCGGACGCCCGGCCACGTCGCCTCCATGCACTCTGCTCGGGGAAAACTCCCCGGCGCCGCGGCTGCCGGCCGCGCCCCATCGTCGCGGCTCGTTTTCCGGGTGGCCGCGACATGCCCCGAGCGAGAAAGGGCCCTGCTCCACGCGGAACTGGGCGCTGACCAGGGCTGCCCAACGCCGGCCAATTCTCACGAGCGTTCTGCCCAAATCGATCCCGATTTGGGCAGAACGCTCGTGAGAATTGGCCGGAAAACGCCCGGCGAATTCACTTCGGGCACCACAGGGACGCAGGGCGGCCCCCCCGGGGCCCTGTCCGGGATCGCGTGTCGTCGCCTTCCCGCACCGTCGGGAGGAGCATCGGGAGGCGTGCCCAGGGGAGGCCGTCGCCTCCCGCACCTCAGCCTCTGGGGTCCCATCCCTGGCGCCGGCAGCTGGGGCCGGGCCAGTCCCGAAAGCCGGGCCCGGGACCGGGCCGGCCTGCACAGCCTTCCGTTGCCAGGGGCCTGAGCCTGGGGGCCTCCCCATGGGGAACACTGAGTCCCGCGCCACGAGTCCCCCCGACCGTCCCGGCGACCACGGCACCTTTCGCGGCTTCGTCCCAGCCGTGGAGTGAGAGATCACTCCGTTCCCCCACAGAGGCTAACCCCCTCCACGGGCGCCCCGGCCGCCCGCCATGGCGGAGGCGGACGCCCGCCACGGCGCCTCCATCCACTCTGCTCGGGGAAAACTCCCCGGCGCCGGGGCCGCCGGGCGCGCCCCATCGTCGCGGCTCTTTTTCCGGGTGGCCGCGCCATGCCCCGAGCGAGAAAGGGCCCTGCTCCACGCGGCCCTGGGCGCTGACCAGGGCTGCCCAACGCCGGCCAATTCTCACGAGCGTTCTGCCCAAATCGATCCCGATTTGGGCAGAACGCTCGTGAGAATTGGCCGGAAAACGCCCGGCGAACACACTTCGGGCACCAGAGGGCCGCAGGGCCGCCCCCCCGGGGCCCTGTCCGGGATCGCGTGTCGTCGCGTTCCGGCACCGCCAGGAGGAGCTCCGGGAGGCGGGCCCCGGGGAGGCCGACGCCTCCCGCTCCTCAGCCTCCGGGGGTCCCCTTCCTGGCGCCGGCCGCTGGGGCCGGGCCAGCCCCGAAAGCCGGGCCCCGGGCCCGGGCCTGCTTGCTCAGCCTTCCGTTGCCAGGGGCCTGAGCCTGGGGGCCTCCCCATGGGGAACCCTGAGTCCCGCGCCACGAGTCCCCCGACCGTCCCGGCGACAACGGCACCTTTCGCGGCTTCGTCCTAGCCGCGGAGTGAGAGACCAGTCCGTTTCCCCACAGAGGCCAGCCCTCTCCAGGGGCGCCTCGGCCGCCTGCCACGGCGGAGGCGGACGCCCGGCCACGGCGCCTCCATCCAATCTGCTCGGGGAAATCTCCCTGGCGCCGCGGCTGCCGGCCGCGCCCCATCGTCGCGGCTCGTTTTCCGGGTGGCCGCGACATGCCCCGAGCGAGAAAGGGCCCTGCTCCACGCGGAACTGGGCTCTGACCAGGGCTTCCCAACGCCGGCCAATTCTCACGAGCATTCTGCCCAAATCGGGATCGATTTGGGCAGAACGCTCGTGAGAATTGGCCGGGAAAACGCCCGGCGAACACACGTCGGGCACCACAGGGCCGCAGGGCCGCCCCCCCCGGGGCCAAGTCCGGGATCGCGTGTCGTCGCGTTCTGGCACCGCCAGGAGGAGTTCCGGGAGGCGGGCCCCGGGGAGGCCGACGCCTCCCGCTCCTCAGCCTCTGGGGGTCCCCTCCCTGGCGCCGGCCGCTGGGGCCGGGCCAGCCCCGAAACCCGGGCCCGGGCCTGCTTGCTCAGCCTTCCGTTGCCAGGGGCCTGAGCCTGGGGGCCTCCCCATGTGGAACCCTGAGTCCCGCGCCACGAGTCCCCCGACCGTCCCGGCGACAACGGCACCTTTCGCGGCTTCGTCCTAGCCGCGGAGTGAGAGACCAGTCCGTTTCCCCACAGAGGCCAGCCCCCTCCACGGGCGCCCCGGCCGCCCGCCACGGCGGAGGCGGACGCCCGGCCACGGCGTCGCCATCCACTCCGCTCGGGGAAAACTCCCCGGCGCCGCGGCTGCCGGCCGCGCCCCATCGTCGCGGCTCGTTTTCCGGGTGGCCGCGACATGCCCCGAGCGAGAAAGGGCCCTGCTCCACGTGGAACTGGGCGCTGACCAGGGCTGCCCAATGCCGCCAATTCTCATGAGCGTTCTGCCCAAATCGATCCCGATTTGGGCAGAACGCTAGTGAGAATTGGCCAGAAAACGCCCGGCGAACACACTTCGGGCACCACAGGGCCGCAGGGCGGCCGCCCCTGGGGCCCTATCTGGGATCGCGTGTCGTCCCGTTCCGGCACCGCCGGGAGGTGCACCGGGACGCGGACCCCGGGGAGGCCGATGCCCCCCGCTCCTCAGCATCCGGGGGTCCCCACCCTGGCGCCGGCAGCCGGGGCCGGGCCAGCCCCGAAAGCCGGGCCCGGGCCCGGGCCTGCTTGCTCAGCCTTCCATTGCCAGGGGCCTGAGCCTGGGGTCCTCCCCATGGGGAAACCTGTGTCCCGCGCCCCGAATCCCCCGACCGTCCCGGCGACAACGGCACCTTGCGGCTTCGTCCTAGCCGCGGAGTGAGAGACCAGTCCGTATCCCCACAGAGGCCAGCCCCCTCCAGGGGAGCCCCGGCCGCCCGCCACGGCGGAGGCGGACGCCCGGCCACGGCGCCTCCATGCACTCTGCTCGGGGAAAACTCCCCGGCGCCGCGGCTGCCGGCCGCGCCCCATCGTCGCGGCTCGTTTTCCGGGTGGCCGCGACATGCCCCGAGCGAGAAAGGGCCCTGCTCCACGCGGAACTGGGCGCTGACCAGGGCTGCCCAACGCCGGCCAATTCTCACGAGCGTTCTGCCCAAATCGATCCCGATTTGGGCAGAACGCTCGTGAGAATTGGCCGGAAAACGCCCGGCGAATTCACTTCGGGCACCACAGGGACGCAGGGCGGCCCCCCCGGGGCCCTGTCCGGGATCGCGTGTCGTCGCCTTCCCGCACCGTCGGGAGGAGCATCGGGAGGCGTGCCCCGGGGAGGCCGTCGCCTCCCGCACCTCAGCCTCTGGGGTCCCATCCCTGGCGCCGGCAGCTGGGGCCGGGCCAGTCCCGAAAGCCGGGCCCGGGACCGGGCCGGCCTGCACAGCCTTCCGTTGCCAGGGGCCTGAGCCTGGGGGCCTCCCCATGGGGAACACTGAGTCCCGCGCCACGAGTCCCCCCGACCGTCCCGGCGACCACGGCACCTTTCGCGGCTTCGTCCCAGCCGTGGAGTGAGAGATCACTCCGTTCCCCCACAGAGGCCAGCCCCCTCCACGGGCGCCCCGGCCGCCCGCCATGGCGGAGGCGGACGCCCGGCCACGGCGCCTCCATCCACTCTGCTCGGGGAAAACTCCCCGGCGCCGGGGCCGCCGGCCGCGCCCCATCGTCGCGGCTCTTTTTCCGGGTGGCCGCGCCATGCCCCGAGCGAGAAAGGGCCCTGCTCCACGCGGCCCTGGGCGCTGACCAGGGCTGCCCAACGCCGGCCAATTCTCACGAGCGTTCTGCCCAAATCGATCCCGATTTGGGCAGAACGCTCGTGAGAATTGGCCGGAAAACGCCCGGCGAACACACTTCGGGCACCACAGGGCCCCAGGGCCGCCCCCCCGGGGCCCTGTCCGGGAACGCGTGTCGTCGCGTTCCCGCACCGCCAGGAGGAGCTCGGGAGGCGGGCCCCGGGGGAGGCCAACGCCTCCCGCTCCTCAGCCTCCGGGGGTCCCCTCCCTGGCGCCGGCCGCTGGGGCCGGGCCAGCCCCGAAAGCCGGGCCCGGGCCCGGGCCTGCTTGCTCAGCCTTCCGTTGCCAGGGGCCTGAGCCTGGGGGCCTCCGCATGGGGAACCCTGAGTCCCGCGCCACGAGTCCCCCCGACCGTCCCGGCGACAACGGCACCTTTCGCGGCTTCGTCCCATCCGTGGAGTGAGAGATCACTCTGTTCCCCCACAGAGGCCAGCCCCCTCCACGGGCGCCCCGGCCGCCCGCCACGGCGGAGGCGGACGCCCGGCCACGGCGCCTCCATGCACTCTGCTCGGGGAAAACTCCCCGGCGCCGCGGCTACCGGCAGCGCCCCATCGTCGCGGCTCGTTTTCCGGGTGGCCGTGACATGCCCCGAGCGAGAAAGGGCCCCGCTCCACGCGGAACTGGGCGCTGACCAGGGCTGCCCAACGCCGGCCAATTCTCACGAGCGTTCTGCCCAAATCGATCCCGATTTGGGCAGAACGCTCCGGAGAATTGGCCGGAAAACGCCGGGCGAACACACTTCGGGCACCACAGGGCCGCAGGGCGGCCCCCCCGGGGCCCTGTCCGGGATTGCGTGTCTTCTCGTTCCGGCACCGCCGGGAGGAGCTCCGGGAGACGTGCCCCGGGGAGGCCGACGCCTCCCGCTCTTCAGCCTCCGGGGGTCCCCGCCCTGGCGCCGGCAGCTGGGGCCGGGCCAGCCCCGAAAGCCGGGCCCGGGCCCGGGACTGCTTGCTCAGCCTTCCGTTGCCAGGGGCCTGAGCCTGGGGGCCTCCCCATGGGGAACCCTGAGTCCCGCGCCACGAGTCCCCTGACCGTCCCAGCGACAACGGCACCTTTCGCGGCTTCGTCCTATCCGCGGAGTGAGAGACCAGTCCGTTTCCCCACAGAGGCCAGCCCCCTCCAGTGGCGCCCCGGCCGCCCGCCACGGCGGAGGCGGACGCCCGGCTACGGCGCCTCCATGCACTCTGCTCGGGGAAAACTCCCCGGCGCCGCGGCTGCCGGCCGCGCCCCATCGTCGCGGCTCGTTTTCCGGGTGGCCGCGACATGCCCCGAGCGAGAAAGGGCCCTGCTCCACGCGGAACTGGGAGATGATCAGGGCTGCCCAACGCCGGCCAATTCTCACGAGCGTTCTGCCCAAATCGATCCCGATTTGGGCAGAACGCTCGTGAGAATTGGCCGGAAAAACGCCCGGCGAACACACTTCGGGCACCACAGGGCCGCAGGGCGGCCCCCCCGGGGCCCTGTCCGGGATCGCGTGTCGTCGCGATCCGGCACCGCCGGGAGGAGCTCCGGGAGGCGTGCCCCGGGGAGGCCGACGCCTCCCGCTCCTCAGCCTCCGGGGGTTCCCTCCCTGGCGCCAGCAGCTGGGGCCGGGCCAGCCCCGAAAGCCGGGCCCGGGCCCGGGCCTGCTTGCTCAGCCTTCCGTTGCCAGGGGTCTGAGCCTGGGGGCCTCCCCATGGGGAACCCTGAGTCCCGCGCCACGAGTCCCCCGACCGTCCCGGCGACGACGGCACCTTTCGCGGCTTCGTCCTAGCCGCGGAGTGAGAGACCAGTCCGTTTCCCCACAGAGGCCAGCCCCCTCCAGGGGCGCCCCGGCCGCCCGCCACGGCGGAGGCGGACGCCCGGCCATGGCCCCTCCATCCACTCTGCTCGGGGAAATCTCGCCGGCGCCGCGGCTTCCGGCTGCGCCCCATCGTCGCGGCTCGTTTTCCGGGTCGCCGCGACATGCCCCGAGCGAGAAAGGGCCCTGCTCCACGCGGAACTGGGCGCTGACAGGGCTGCCAAACGCCGGCCAATTCTCACGAGCGTTCTGCCCAAATCGATCCCGATATGGGCAGAACGCTCGTGAGAATTGGCCGGAAAACGCCCGGCGAACACACTTCGGGCACCACAGGGCCGCAGGGCCGCCCCCCCGGGGCCCTGTGCGGGATCGCGTGTCGTCGCGTTCCGGCACCGCCAGGAGGAGCTCCGGGAGGTGGGCCCCGGGGAGACCTACGCCTTCCGATCCTCAGACTCCGGGGGTCCCCTCCCTGGCGCCGGCCGCTGGGGCCGGGCCAGCCCCGAAAGCCGGGCCCGGGCCCGGGCCTGCTTGCTCAACCTTCCGTTGCCAGGGGCCGGAGCCTGGGGGCCTCTGCATGGGGAACACTGAGTGCCGCGCCACGAGTCCGCACGACCGTCCCGGCGACAACGGCACCTTTCACGGCTTCGTCCCAGCCGTGGAGTGAGAGATCACTCCGTTCCCCCACAGAGGCCAGCCCCCACCACGGGCGCCCCGGCCGCCCGCCACGGCGGAGGCGGACGCCCGGCCACGGTGCCTCCATCCACTCTGCTCGGGGAAAACTCCCCGGCGCCGGGGCCTCCGGCCGCGCCCCATCGTCGCGGCTCGTTTTCCGGGTGGCCGCGCCATGCCCCGAGCGAGAAAGGGCCCTGCTCCACGCGGCACTGGGCGCTGACCAGGGCTGCCCAACGCCGGCAATTCTCACGAGCGTTCTGCCCAAATCGATGCCGATTTGGGCAGAACGCCCGTGAGAATTGGCCGGAAAACGCCCGGCGAAAACACTTCGGGCACCACAGGGCCGCAGCGCCGCCCCCCCGAGGCCCTGTGCGGGATCGCGTGTCGTCGCGTTCCGGCACCGCCTGGAGGAGCTCCGGGAGGCGGGCCCCGGGGAGGCTGACGCCTCCCGCTCCTCAGCCTCCGGGGGTCCCCTCCCTGGCGCCGGCCGCTGGGGCTGGGCCAGCCCCGAAAGCCGGGCCCGGGCCCGGGCCTGCTTGCTCAGCCTTCCGTTGCCAGGGGCCTGAGCCTGGGGGCCTCCGCATGGGGAACTCTGAGTCCCGCGCCACGAGTCCCCCCGACCGTCCCGGCGACAACGGCACCTTTCGCGGCTTCGTCCCAGCCGTGGAGTGAGAGATCACTCCGTTCCCCCACAGAGGCCAGCCCCCTCCACGGGCGCCCCGGCCGCCCGCCACGGCGGAGGCGGACGCCCGGCCACGGCGCCTCCATCCACTCAGCTCGGGGAAAACTGCCCGGCGCCGGGGCCGCCGGCCGCGCCCCATCGTCGCGGCTCGTTTTCCGGGTGGCCGCGCCATGCCCCGAGCGAGAAAGGGCCCTGCTCCACGCGGCACTGGGCCGTGACCAGGGCTGCCCAACGCCGGCCAATTCTAACGAGCGTTCTGCCCAAATCGATCCCGATTTGGGCAGAACGCTCATGTGAATTGGCCGGAAAACGCCCGGCGAACACACTTCGGGCACCACAGGGCCGCAGGGTGCCCCCCCGGGGCCCGGTCCGGGATCGCGTGTCGTCGCGTTCCGGCACCGCCAGGAGGAGCTCCGGGAGGCGGGCCCCGGGGAGGCCGACGCCTCCCGCTCCTCATCCTCCGGGGATCCCCTCCCTGGCGCCGGCCGCTGGGGCCGGGCCAGCCCCGAAAGGCGGGCCCGGGCCTGCTTACTCAGCCTTCCGTTGCCAGGGGCCTGAGCCTGGGGGCTTCCGCATGGGGAACCCTGAGTCCCGCGCCACGAGTCCCCCCGACCGTCCCGGCGACAACGGCACCTTTCGCGGCTTCGTCCCAGCCGTGGAGTGAGAGATCACTCCGTTCCCCCACAGAGGCCAGCCCCCTCCACGGGCGCCCCGGCCGCCCGCCACGGCGGAGGCGGACGCCCCGCCACGGCGCCTCCATCCACTCTGCTCGGGGAAAACTCCCCGGCGCCGGGGCCGCCGGCCGCGCCCCATCGTCGCGGCTCGTTTTCCGGGTGGCCGCGCCATGCCCCGAGCGAGAAAGGGCCCTGTACCACGCGGCACTGGGCGCTGACCAGGGCTGCCCAACGCCGGCAATTCTCACGAGCGTTCTGCCCAAATCGATGCCGATTTGGGCAGAACGCCCGTGAGAATTGGCCGGAAAACGCCCGGCGAAAACACTTCGGGCACCACAGGGCCGCAGCGCCGCCCCCCCCGAGGCCCTGTGCGGGATCGCGTGTCGTCGCGTTCCGGCACCGCCTGGAGGAGCTCCAGGAGGCGGGCCCCGGGGAGGCTGATGCCTCCCGCTCCTCAGCCTCCGGGGGTCCCCTCCCTGGCGCCGGCCGCTGGGGCCGGGACAGCCCCGAAAGCCGGGCCCGGGCCCGGGCCTGCTTGCTCAGCCTTCCGTTGCCAGGGGCCTGAGCCTGGGGGCCTCCGCATGGGGAACACTGAGTCCCGCGCCACGAGTCCCCCCGACCGTCCCGGCGACAACGGCACCTTTCGCGGCTTCGTCCCAGCCGTGGAGTGAGAGATCACTCCGTTCCCCCACAGAGGCCAGCCCCCTCCACGGGCGCCCCGGCCGCCCGCCACGGCGGAGGCGGACGCCCGGCCACGGCGCCTCCATCCACTCTGCTCGGGGAAAACTCCCCGGCGCCGGGGCCGCCGGCCGCGCCCCATCGTCGCGGCTCGTTTTCCGGGTGGCCGCGCCATGCCCCGAGCGAGAAAGGGCCCTGCTCCACGCGGCCCTGGGCGCTGACCAGGGCTGCCAAACGCCGGCCAATTCTCACGAGCGTTCTGCCCAAATCGATCCCGATTTGCGCAGAACGCTCGTGAGAATTGGCCGGAAAACGCCCGGCGAACACACATCGGGCACCACAGGGCCGCAGGGCCGCCCCCCCGGGGCCAAGTCCGGGATCGCGTGTCGTCGCGTTCTGGCACCTCCAGGAGGAGCTCCGGGAGGCGGGCCCCGGGGAGGCCGATGCCTCCCGCTCCTCAGCCTCCGGGGGTCCCCTCCCTGGCGCCGGCCGCTGGGGCCGGGCCAGCCCCGAAACCCGGGCCCGGGCCTGCTTGCTCAGCCTTCCGTTGCCAGGGGCCTGAGCCTGGGGGCCTCCGCATGGGGAACCCTGAGTCCCGCGCCACGAGTCCCCCCGACCGTCCCGGCGACAACGGCCCCTTTCGCGGCTTCGTCCCATCCGTGGGGTGAGAGATCACTCCGTTCCCCCACAGAGGCCAGCCCCCTCCACGGGCGCCCCGGCCGCCCGCCACGGCGGAGGCGGACGCCCGGCCACGGCGCCTCCATCCACTCTGCTCGGGGAAAACTCCCCGGCGCCGGGGCCGCCGGCCGCGCCCCATCGTCGCGGCTCGTTTTCCGGGTGGCCGCGCCATGCCCCGAGCGAGAAAGGGCCCTGCTCCACGCGGCCCTGGGCGCTGACCAGGGCTGCCCAACGCCGGCCAATTCTCACGAGCGTTCTGCCCAAATTGATCCCGATTTGGGCAGAACGCTCGTGAGAATTGGCCGGAAAACGCCCGGCGAACACACTTCGGGAACCACAGGGCCCCAGGGCCGCCCCCCCGGGGCCCTGTCCGGGAACGCGTGTCGTCGCGTTCCCGCACCGCCAGGAGGAGCTCGGGAGGCGGGCCCCGGGGAGGCCGACGCCTCCCGCTCCTCAGCCTCCGGGGGTCCCCTCCCTGGCGCCGGCCGCTGGGGCCGGGCCAGCCCCGAAAGCCGGGCCCGGGCCCGGGCCTGCTTGCTCAGCCTTCCGTTGCCAGGGGCCTGAGCCTGGGAGCCTCCGCATGGGGAACCCTGAGTCCCGCGCCACGAGTCCCCCCGACCGTCCCGGCGACAACGGCACCTTTCGCGGCTTCGTCCCATCCGTGGAGTGAGAGATCACTCCGTTCCCCCACAGAGGCCAGCCCCCTCCACGGGCGCCCCGGCCGCCCGCCACGGCGGAGGCGGACGCCCGGCCACGGCGCCTCCATCCACTCTGCTCGGGGAAAACTCCCCGGCGCCGGGGCCGCCGGCCGCGCCCCATCGTCGCGGCTCGTTTTCCGGGTTGCCGCGCCATGCCCCGAGCGAGAAAGGGCCCTGCTCCACGCGGCACGGGGCGCTGACCAGGGCTGCCCAACGCCGGCCAATTCTCACGAGCGTTCTGCCCAAATCGATGCCGATTTGGGCAGAACGCTCGTGAGAATTGGCTGGAAAAAGCCCGGCGAACACACTTCGGGCACCACAGGGCCGCAGCGCCGCCCCCCCGAGGGCCCTGTGCGGGATCGCGTGTCGTCGCGTTCCGGCACCGCCTGGAGGAGCTCCGGGAGGCGGGCCCCGGGGAGGCCGACGCCTCCCGCTCCTCAGCCTCCGGGGGTCCCCTCCCTGGCGCCGGCACCTGGGGCCGGGCCAGCCCCGAAAGCCGGGCCCGGGCCCGGGCCTGCTTGCTCAGCCTTCCGTTGCCAGGGGCCTGAGCCTGGGGGCCTCCCCATGGGGAACCCTGAGTCCCGCGCCACGAGTCCCCCGACCGTCCTGGCCACAACGGCACCTTTCGCGGCTTCGTCCTAGCCGCGGAGTGAGAGACCAGTCCGTTTCCCCACAGAGGCCAGCCCCCTCCAGGGGCGCCCCGGCCGCCCGCCACGGCGGAGGCGGACGCCCGGCCACGGCGCCTCCATCCACTCTGCTCGGGGAAAACTCCCCGGCGCCGCGGCTGCCGGCCGCGCCCCGTCGTCGCGGCTCGTTTTCCGGGTGGCCGCGCCATGCCCCGAGCGAGAAAGGGCCCTGCTCCACGCGGAACTGGGCGCTGACCTGGGCTGCCCAACGCCGGCCAATTCTCACGAGCGTTCTGCCCAAATCGATCCCGATTTGGGCAGAACGCTCGTGAGAATTGGCCGGAAAACGCCCGGCGAACACACTTCGGGCACCACAGGGCCGCAGGGCCGCCCCCCCCGGGGCCAAGTCCGGGATCGCGTGTCGTCGCGTTCTGGCACCGCCAGGAGGAGCTCCGGGAGGCGGGCCCCGGGGAGGCCGACGCCTCCCGCTCCTCAGACTCCGGGGGTCCCCTCCCTGGCGCCGGCCGCTGGGGCCGGGCCAGCCCCGAAACCCGGGCCCGGGCCCGGGCCTGCTTGCTCAGACTTCCGTTGCCAGGGGCCTGAGCCTGGGGGCCACCCCATGGTGAACCATGAGTCCCGCGCCACGAGTCCCCCCGACCGTCGCGGCTCGTTCTCCGGGTGGCCGCGACATGCCCCGAGCGAGAATGGGCCCTGCTCCACGCGGAACTGGGCGCTGACAAGGGCTGCCCAACGCCGGCCAATTCTCACGAGCGTTCTGCCCAAATCGATCCCGATTTGGGCAGAACGCTCGTGAGAATTGGCCGGAAAACGCCCGGCGAACACACTTCCGGCACCACAGGGCCGCAGGGCCGCCCCCCCGGGGCCATGTCCGGGATCGCGGGTCGTTGCATTCCGGCACCGCCGGGAGGAGCTCCGGGATGCGGGCCCCGGGGAGGCCGACGCCTCCCGCTCCTCAGCCTCCGGGGGTCCCCTCCCTGGCGCCGGCAGCTGGGGCCGGGCCAGCCCCGAAAGCCGGGCCCGGGCCCGGGCCTGCTTGCTCAGACTTCCGTTGCCAGGGGCCTGAGCCTGGGGGCCACCCCATGGTGAACCATGAGTCCCGCGCCACGAGTCCCCCGACCGTCCCGGCGACAACGGCACTTTTCGCGTCTTCGTCCTAGCCGCGGAGTGAGAGACCAGTCCGTTTCCCCACAGAGGCCAGCCCCCTCCAGGGGCGCCCCGGCCGCCCGCCACGGAGGAGGCGGACGCCCGGCCACGGCGCCTCCATCCACTCTACTCGGGGAAAACTCCCCGGCGCCGCGGCAGCCGGCCGCGCCCCATCGTCGCGGCTCGTTTTCCGGGTGGCCGCGACATGCCCCGAGCGAGAAAGGGCCCTGCTCCACGCGGAACTGGGCGCTGACCAGGGCTGCCCAACACCGGCCAATTCTCACGAGCGTTCTGCCCAAATCGATCCCGATTTGGGCAGAACGCTCATGAGAATTGGCCAGAAAACGCCCGGCGAACACACTTCGGGCACCAGAGGGCCGCAGGGCCGCCCCCCCGGGGCCCTGTCCGGGAACGAGGGTCGTCGCGTTCTGGCACCGCCGAGAGGAGCTCCGGGAGTCGTGCCACGGGGAGGCCGAAGCCTCACGCTCCTCAGCCTCCGGGGGTCCCCTCCCTGGCGCCGGCAGCTGGGGCCGGGCCAGCTCCGAAAGCCGGGCCCGGCCCCGGGCCTGCTTGCTCAGCCTTCCGTTGCCATGGGCCTGAGCCTGGGGGCCTCCCCATAGGGAACCCTGAGTCCCGCGCCACGAGTCCCCCGACCGTCCCGGCGACAACGGCACTTTTCGCGGCTTCGTCCTAGCCGCGGAGTGAGAGTTCACTCCGTTCCCCCACAGAGGCCAGCCCCCTCCACTTGCGCCCCGGCCGCCCGCCCCGGCGGAGGTGGACGCCTGGCCACGGCGCCTCCATCCACTCTGCTCGGGGAAAACTCCCCGGCGCCGGGGCCGCCGGCCGCGCCCCATCGTCGCGGCTCGATTTCCGGGTGGCAGCGACATGACCCGAGCGAGAAAGGGCCCTGCTCCACGCGGCACTGGGCGCTGACCAGGGCTGCCCAACGCCGGCCAATTCTCACGAGCGTTCTGCCCAAATCGATCCTGATTTGTGCAGAACGCTCGTGAGAATTGGCCGGAAAACGCCAGCCGAACACACTTCGGGCACCAGAGGGCCGCAGGGCTGCCCCCCCGGGGCCCTGTCCGGGATCGCGTGTCGTCGCGTTCCGGCACCGCCAGGAGGAGCTCCGGGAGGCGGGCCCCGGGGAGGCCGACGCCTCCCGCTCCTCAGCCTCCGGGGGTTCCCTCCCTGGTGCCGGCCGCTGGGGCCGGGCCAGCCCCGAAAGCCGGGCCCGGGCCCGGTCCTGCTTGCTCAGCCTTCCGTTGCCAGCGGCCTGAGCCTGGGGTCCTCCGCATGGGGAACCCTGAGTCCCGCGCCACGAGTCCCCCCGACCGTCCCGGCGACCACGGCACCTTTCGCGGCTTCGTCCCATCCGTGGAGTGAGAGATCACTCCGTTCCCCCACAGAGGCCAGCCCCCTCCACGGGCGCTCCGGCCGCCCGCCACGGCGGAGGCGGACGCCCGGCCACGGCGTCTCCATCCACTCTGCTCGGGGAAAACTCCCCGGCGCCGGGGCCACCGGCCGCGCCCCATCGTCGCGGCTCGTTTTCCGGGTGGCCGCGCCATGCCCCGAGCGAGAAAGGGCCCTGCTCCACGCGGCCCTGGGCGCTGACCGGGGCTGCCCAACGCCGGCCAATTCTCACGAGCGTTCTGCCCAAATCGATCCCGATTTGGGCAGAACGCTCGTGAGAATTGGCCGGAAAACGCCCGGCGAACACACTTCGGGCACCACAGGGCCGCAGGGCCGCCCCCCCGGGGCCCTGTCCGGGATCGCGTGTCGTCGCGTTCCGGCACCGCCAGGAGGAGCTCCGGGAGGCGGGCCCCGGGGAGGCCGACGCCTCCCGCTCCTCAGCCTCCGGGGGTCCCCTCCCTGGCGCCGGCCGCTGGGGCCGGGCCAGCCCCAAAAGCCGGGCCCGGGCCAGGGCCTGCTTGCTCAGCCTTCCGTTGCCAGGGGCCTGAGCCTGGGGGCCTCCGCATGGGGAACCCTGAGTCCCGCGCCACGAGTCCCCCCGACCGTCCCGGCGACCACGGCACCTTTCGCGGCTTCATCCCAGCCGTGGAGTGAGAGATCACTCCGTTCCCCCACAGAGGCCAGCCCCCTCCACGGGCGCCCCGGCCGCCCGCCACGGCGGAGGCGGACGCCCGGCCACGGCGCCTCCATCCACTCTGCTCGGGGAAAACTCCCCGGCGCCGGGGCCGCCGGCCGCGCCCCATCGTCGCGGCTCGTTTTCCGGGTGGCCGCGCCATGCCCCGAGCGAAAAAGGGCCCTGCTCCACGCGGCCCTGGGCGCTGACCAGGGCTGCCCAATGCCGGCCAATTCTCACGAGCGTTCTAACCAAATCGATCCCGATTTGGGCAGAATGCTCGTGAGAATTGGCCGGGAAAACGCCCGGCGAACACACTTCGGGCACCAGAGGGCCGCAGGGCCGCCCCCCCGGGGCCCTGTCCGGGATCGCGTGTCGTCGCGTTCCGGCACCGCCAGGAGGAGCTCTGGGAGGCGGGCCCCGGTGAGGCCGACGCCTCCCGCTCCTCAGCCTCCGGGGGTCCCCTCCCTGGCGCCGGCCGCTGGGGCCGGGCCAGCCCCGAAAGCCGGGCCCGGCCCGGGCCTGCTTGCTCAGCTTTCCGTTGCCAGGGGCCTGAGCCTGGGGGCCTCCGCATGGGGAACCCTGAGTCCCGCGCCACGAGTCCCCCCGACCGTCCCGGCGACAACGGCACCTTTCGCGGCTTCGTCCTAGCCGCGGCGTGAGAGACCAGTCCGTTTCCCCACAGAGGCCAGCCCCCTCCAGGGGCGCCCCGGCCGCCCGCCACGGCGGAGGCGGACGCCCGGCCACGGCGCCTCCATCCACTCTGCTCGGGGAAAACTCCCCGGCGCCGCGGCTGCCGGCCGCGCCCCATCGTCGCGGCTCGTTTTCCGGGCGGCCGCGACATGCCCCGAGCGAAAAAGGGCCCTACTCCACGCGGCACTGGGCGCTGACCAGGGCTGCCCAACGCCGGCCAATTCTCACGAGCGTTCTGCCCAAATCGATCCCGATTTGGGCAGAACGCTCGTGAGAATTGGCCGGAAAACGCCTGGCGAACACACTTCGGGAACCACAGGGCCGCAGGGCGGCCCCCCCCGGGGCCCTGTCCGGGATCGCGTGTCGTCGCGTTCCGGCACCGCCAGGAGGAGCTCCGGGAGGCGTGCCGCTGGGAGGCCGACGCCTCCCGCTCCTCAGCCACCGGGGGTCCCCTCCCTGGCGCCGGCAGCTGGGGCCGGGCCAGCCCCGAAAGCCGGGCCCGGGCCCGGGCCTGCTTGCTCAGCCTTCCGTTGCCAGGTGCCTGAGCCTGGGGGCCTCCCCATGGGGAACCCTGAGTCCCGCGCCACGAGTCCCCCGACCGTCCCGGCCACAACGGCACCTTTCGCGGCTTCGTCCTAGCCGCGGGAGTGAGAGACCAGTCCGTTTCCCCACAGAGGCCAGCCCCCTCCAGGGGCGCCCCGGCCGCCCGCCACGGCGGAGGCGGACGCCCGGCCACGGCGCCTCCATCCACTCTGCTCGGGGAAAACTCCCCGGCGCCGCGGCTGCGGGCCGCGCCCTATCGTCGCGGCTCGTTTTCCGGGTGGCCGCGACATGCCCCGAGCGAGAAAGGGCCCTGCTCCACGCGGAACTGGGCTCTGACCAGGGCTGCCCAACGCCGGCCAATTCTCACGAGCATTCTGCCCAAATCGGGATCGATTTGGGCAGAACGCTCGTGAGAATTGGCCGGAAAACGCCCGGCGAACACATTTCGGGCACCACAGGGCCGCAGGGCGGCCCCCCCCGGGGCCCTGTCCGGGATCGCGTGTCGTCGCGTTCCGGCACCGCCAGGAGGAGCTCCGGGAGGCGTGCCGCGGGGAGGCAGAAGCCTCGCGCTCCTCAGCCTCCGGGGTTCCCCTCCCTGGCGCCGGCAGCTGGGGCCGGGCCAGCTCCGAAAGCCGGGCCCGGCCCCGGGCCTGCTTGCTCAGCCTTCCGTTGCCATGGGCCTGAGCCTGGGGGCCTCCCCATAGGGAACCCTGAGTCCCGCGCCACGAGTCCCCCGACCGTCCCGGCGACAACGGCACTTTTCGCGGCTTCGTCCTAGCCGCGGAGTGAGATACCAGTCCGTTTCCCCACAGAGGCCAGCCCCCTCCAGGGACGCCCCGGCCGCCCGCCACCGCGGAGGTGGACGCCCGGCCACGGCGCCTCCATCCACTCTGCTCGGGGAAAACTCCCCGGCGCCGGGGCCGCCGGCCGCGCCCCATCGTCGCGGCTCGTTTTCCGGGTGGCCGCGCCATGCCCCGAGCGAGAAAGGGCCCTGCTCCACGCGGCCCTGGGCGCTGACCAGGGCTGCCCAACGCCGGCCAATTCTCACGAGCGTTCTGCCCAAATCGATCCCGATCCCGATTTGGGCAGAACGCTCGTGAGAATTGGCCAGAAAACGCCCGGTGAACACACTTCGGGCACCAGAGGGCCGCAGGGCCGCCCCCCCGGGGCCCTGTCCGGGATCGCGTGTCGGCGCGTTCCGGCACCGCCAGGAGGAGCTCCGGGAGGCGGGCCCCGGGGAGGCCGACGCCTCCCGCTCCTCAACCTCCGGGGGTCCCCTCCCTGGCGCCGGCCGCTGGGGACGGGCCAGCCCCGAAAGCCGGGCCCGGGCCCGGGCCTGCTTGCTCAGCCTTCCGTTGCCAGGGGCCTGAGCCTGGGGGCCTCCGCATGGGGAACCCTGAGTCCCGCGCCACGAGTCCCCCCGACCGTCCCGGCGACCACGGCACCTTTCGCGGCTTCGTCCCAGCCGTGGAGTGAGAGATCACTCCGTTCCCCCACAGAGGCCAGCCCCCTCCACGGGCGCCCCGGCCGCCCGCCACGGCGGAGGCGGACGCCCGGCCACGGCGCCTCCATCCACTCTGCTCGGGGAAAACTCCCCGGCGCCGGGGCCGCCGGCCGCGCCCCATCCTCGCGGCTCGTTTTGCGGGTGGCCGCGCCATGCCCCGAGCGAGAAAGGGCCCTGCTCCAAGCGGCCCTGGGCGCTTACTAGGGCTGCCCAACGCCGGCCAATTCTCACGAGCGTTCTGCCCAAATCGATCCCGATTTGGGCAGAACGCTCGTGAGAATTGGCCGGAAAACGCCCGGCGAACACACTTCGGGCACCACAGGGCCGCAGGGCCGCCCCCCCGGGGCCCTGTCCGGGATCGCGTGTCGTCGCGTTCCGGCACCGCCAGGAGGAGCTCCGGGAGGCGGGCCCCGGGGAGGCCGACGCCTCCCGCTCCTCAGCCTCCGGGGGTCCCCTCCCTGGCGCCGGCCGCTGGGGCCGGGCCAGCCCCGAAAGCCGGGCCCGGGCCCGGGCCTGCTTGCTCAGCCTTCCGTTGCCAGGGGCCTGAGCCTGGGGGCCTCCGCATGGGGAACCCTGAGTCCCGCGCCACGAGTCCCCCCGACCGTCCCGGCGATCACGGCACCTTTCGCGGCTTCGTCCCAGCCGTGGAGTGAGAGATCACTCCGTTCCCCCACAGAGGCCAGCCCCCTCCACGGGCGCTCCGGCCGCCTGCCACGGCGGAGGCGGACGCCCGGCCACGGCGTCTCCATCCACTCTGCTCGGGGGAAAACTCCCCGGCGCCGGGGCCACCGGCCGCGCCCCATCGTCGCGGCTCGTTTTCCGGGTGGCCGCGCCATGCCCCGAGCGAGGAAAGGGCCCTGCTCCACGCGGCCCTGGGCGCTGACCGGGGCTGCCCAACGCCGGCCAATTCTCACGAGCGTTCTGCCCAAATCGATCCCGATTTGGGCAGAACGCTCGTGAGAATTGGCCGGAAAACGCCCGGCGAACACACTTCGGGCACCACAGGGCCGCAGGGCGGCCCCCCCCGGGGCCCTGTCCGGGATCGCTTGTCGTCGCGTTCCGGCGCCGCCAGGAGGAGCTCCGGGAGGCGTGCCGCGGGGCGGCCGACGCCTCCCGCTCCTCAGCCTCCGGGGGTCCCCTCCCTGGCGCCGGCAGCTGGGGCCGGGCCAGCCCCGAAAGCCGGGCCCGGGCCCGGGCCTGCTTGCTCAGCCTTCCGTTGCCAGGGGCCTGAGCCTGGGGGCCTCCCCATGGGGAACCCTGAGTCCCGCGCCACGAGTCCCCCGACCGTCCCGGCCACAACGGCACCTTTCGCGGCTTCGTCCTAGCCGCGGAGTGAGAGACCAGTCCGTTTCCCCACAGAGGACAGCCCCCTCCAGGGGCGCCCCGTCCGCCCGCCACGGCGGAGGCGGACGCCCGGCCACGGCGCCTCCATCCACTCTGCTCGGGAAAACTCCCCGGCGCCGCGGCTGCCGGCCGCGCCGCATCGTCACGGCTCGTTTTCCGGGTGTCCGCGACATGCCCCGTGCGAGAAAGGGCCCTGCTCCATGCGGAACTGGGCGCTGACCAGGGCTGCCCAACGCCGGCCAATTCTCACGAGCGTTCTGCCCAAATCGATCCCGATTTGGGCAGAACGCTCGTGAGAATTGGCCGGAAAACGCCCGGCGAAAGCACTTCGGGCACCACAGGGCCGCAGGGCGGGTCCCCCCCCGGGGCCCTGTCCGGGACCGCGTGTCGTCGCGTTCCGGCACCGCCAGGAGGATCTCCGGGAGGGGTGCCGCGGGGCGGCCGACGCCTCCCGCTCCTCAGCCTCCGGGGGTCCCCTCCCTGGCGCCGGCACCTGGGGCCGGGCCTGCCCCGAATGCCGGGCCCGGGCCCGGGAATGCTTGCTCAGCCTTCCATTGCCAGGGGCCTGAGCCTGGGGGCCTCCCCATGGGGAACCCTGAGTCCCGCGCCACGAGTCCCCCGACCGTCCCGGCGACAACGGCACCTTTCGCGGCATCGTCCTAGCCGCGGAATGAGAGACCAGTCCGTTTCCCCACAGATGCCACCCCCCTCCAGGGGCGCCCCGGCCGCCCGCCACGGCGGAGGCGGACGCCCGGCCACGGCGCCTCCATCCACTCTGCTCGGGGAAAACTCCCCGGCACCGCGGCTGCCGGCCGCGCCCCATCGTCGCGGCTCGTTTTCCGGGTGGCCGCGACATGCCCCGAGCGAGAAAGGGCCCTGCTCCACGCGGAACCGGGCGCTGAGCAGGGCTGCCCAACGCCGGGCCAGCCCCGAAAGCCGGGCCCGGGCCCGGGCCTGCTTGCTCAGCCTTCCGTTGCCAGGTGCCTGAGCCTGGGGGCCTCCCCATGGGGAACCCTGAGTCCCGCGCCACGAGTCCCCCGACCGTCCCGGCCACAACGGCACCTTTCGCGGCTTCGTCCTAGCCGCGGAGTGAGAGACCAGTCCGTTTCCCCACAGAGGCCAGCCCCCTCCAGGGGCGCCCCGGCCGCCCGCCACGGCGGATGCGGACGACCGGCCACGGCGCCTCCATCCACTCTTCTCGGGGTAAACTCCCCGGCGCCGCGGCTGCCGGCCGCGCCCTATCGTCGCGGCTCGTTTTCCGGGTGGCCGCGACATGCCCCGAGCGAGAAAGGGCCCTGCTCCACGCGGAACTGGGCTCTGACCAGGGCTGCCCAACGCCGGCCAATTCTCAGGAGCATTCTGCCCAAATCGGGATCGATTTGGGCAGAACGCTCGTGAGAATTGGCCGGAAAACGCCCGGCGAACACACTTCGGGCACCACAGGGCCGCAGGGCGGCCCCCCCCGGGGCCCTGTCCGGGATCGCGTGTCGTCGCGTTCCGGCACCGCCAGGAGGAGCTCCGGGAGGCGTGCCGCGGGGAGGCCGACGCCTCCCGCTCCTCAGCCTCCGGGGGTCCCCTCCCTGGCGCCGGCAGCTGGGGCCGGGCCAGCCCCGAAAGCCGGGCCCGGGACCGGGACTGCTTGCTCAGCCTTCCATTGCCAGGGGCCTGAGCCTGCGGGCCTCCCCATGGGGAACCCTGAGTCCCGCGGCACGAGTCCCCCGACCGTCCCGGCGACAACGTCACATTTCGCGGCTTCGTCCTAGCCGCGGAGTGAGAGACCAGTCCGTTTCCCCACAGAGGCCAGCCCCCTCCAGGGGCGCCCCGGCCGCCCGCCACGGCGGAGGCGGACGCCCGGCCACGGCGCCTCCATCCACTCTGCTCGCGTTCCGGCACCGCCAGGAGGAGCTCCGGGAGGCGTGCCGCGGGGAGGCCGACGCCTCCCGCTCCTCAGCCTCCGGGGGTCCCCTCCCTGGCGCCGGCAGCCGGGGCGCGGACCCCGGGGAGGCCGACGCCTCCCGCTCCTCAGCATCCGGGGGTCCCCACCCTGGCGCCGGCAGCCGGGGCCGAGCCAGCCCCGAAAGCCGGGCCCGGGCCCGGGCCTGCTTGCTCAGCCTTCCATTGCCAGGGGCCTGAGCCTGGGGTCCTCCCCATGGGGAAACCTGTGTCCCGCGCCACGAATCCCCCGACCGTCCCGGCGACAACGGCACCTTGCGGCTTCGTCCTAGCCGCGGAGTGAGAGACCAGTCCGTTTCCCCACAGAGGCCAGCCCCCTCCAGGGACGCCCCGGCCGCCCGCCACCGCGGAGGTGGACGCCCGGCCACGGCGCCTCCATCCACTCTGCTCGGGGAAAACTCCCCGGCGCCGGGGCCGCCGGCCGCGCCCCATCGTCGCGGCTCGTTTTCCGGGTGGCCGCGCCATGCCCCGAGCGAGAAAGGGCCCTGCTCCACGCGGCCCTGGGCGCTGACCAGGGCTGCCCAACGCCGGCCAATTCTCACGAGCGTTCTGCCCAAATCGATCCCGATCCCGATTTGGGCAGAACGCTCGTGAGAATTGGCCGGAAAACGCCCGGCGAACACACTTCGGGCACCAGAGGGCCGCAGGGCCGCCCCCCCGGGGCCCTGTCCGGGATCGCGTGTCGGCGCGTTCCGGCACCGCCAGGAGGAGCTCCGGGAGGCGGGCCCCGGGGAGGCCGACGCCTCCCGCTCCTCAACCTCCGGGGGTCCCCTCCCTGGCGTCGGCCGCTGGGGCCGGGCCAGCCCCGAAAGCCGGGCCCGGGCCCGGGCCTGCTTGCTCAGCCTTCCGTTGCCAGGGGCCTGAGCCTGGGGGCCACCGCATGGGGAACCCTGAGTCCCGCGCCACGAGTCCCCCCGATCGTCCCGGCGACCACGGCACCTTTCGCGGCTTCGTCCCAGCCGTGGAGTGAGAGATCACTCCGTTCCCCCACAGAGGCCAGCCCCCTCCACGGGCGCCCCGGCCGCCCGCCACGGCGGAGGCGGACGCCCGGCCACGGCGCCTCCATCCACTCTGCTCGGGGAAAACTCCCCGGCGCCGGGGCCGCCGGCCGCGCCCCATCGTCGCGGCTCGTTTTCCGGGTGGCCGCGCCATGCCCCGAGCGAGAAAGGGCCCTGCTCCACGCGGCCCTGGGCGCTGACCAGGGCTGCCCAACGCCGGCCAATTCTCACGAGCGTTCTGCCCAAATCGATCCCGATTTGGGCAGAAACGCTCGTGAGAATTGGCCGGAAAACGCCCGGCGAACACACTTCGGGCACCAGAGGGCCGCAGGGCCGCCCCCCCGGGGCCCTGTCCGGGATCGCGTGTCGTCGCGTTCCGGCACCGCCAGGTGGAGCTCCGGGAGGCGGGCCCCGGGGAGGCCGACGCCTCCCGCTCCTCAGCCTCCGGGGGTCCCCTCCCTGGCGCCGGCCGCTGGGGCCGGGCCAGCCCCGAAAGCCGGGCCCGGGCCCGGGCCTGCTTGCTCAGCCTTCCGTTGCCAGGGGCCTGAGCCTGGGGGCCTCCGCATGGGGAACCCTGAGGCCCGTGCCACGAGTCCCCCCGACCGTCCCGGCGACCACGGCACCTTTCGCGGCTTCGTCCCAGCCGTGGAGGGAGAGATCACTCCGTTCCCCCACAGAGGCCAGCCCCCTCCACGGGCGCCCCGGCCGCCCGCCACGGCGGAGGCGGTCGCCCGGCCACGGCGCCTCCATCCACTCTGCTCGGGAAAACTCCCCGGCGCCGGGGCCGCCGGCCGCGCCCCATCGTCGCGGCTCGTTTTCCGGGTGGCCGCGCCATGCCCCGAGCGAGACAGGGCCCTGCTCCACGCGGCCCTGGGCGCTGACCAGGGCTGCCAAACGCCGGCCAATTCTCACGAGCGTTCTGCCCAAATCGATCCCGATTTGGGCAGAACGCTCGTGAGAATTGGCCGGAAAACGCCCGGCGAACACACTTCGGGCACCACAGGGCCGCAGGGCCGCCCCCCCGGGGCCCTGTCCGGGATCGAGGGTCGTCGCGTTCCGGCACCGCCGAGAGGAGCTCCGGGAGTCGTGCCACGGGGAGGCCGACGCCTCACGCTCCTCAGCCTCCGGGGGTCCCCTCCCTGGCGCCGGCAGCTGGGGCCGGGCCAGCTCCGAAAGCCGGGCCCGGCCCCGGGCCTGCTTGCTCAGCCTTCCGTTGCCATGGGCCTGAGCCTGGGGGCCTCCCCATAGGGAACCCTGAGTCCCGCGCCACGAGTCCCCCGACCGTCCCGGCGACAACGGCACTTTTCGCGGCTTCGTCCTAGCCGCGGAGTGAGATACCAGTCCGTTTCCCCACAGAGGCCAGCCCCCTCCAGGGACGCCCCGGCCGCCCGCCACCGCGGAGGTGGACGCCCGGCCACGGCGCCTCCATCCACTCTGCTCGGGGAAAACTCCCCGGCGCCGGGGCCGCCGGCCGCGCCCCATCGTCGCGGCTCGTTTTCCGGGTGGCCGCGCCATGCCCCGAGCGAGAAAGGGCCCTGCTCCACGCGGCCCTGGGCGCTGACCAGGGCTGCCCAACGCCGGCCAATTCTCACGAGCGTTCTGCCCAAATCGATCCCGATTTGGGCAGAACGCTCGTGAGAATTGGCCGGAAAACGCCCGGCGAACGCACTTCGGGCACCACAGGGCCGCAGGGCGGCCCCCCCCCCCCGGGGCCCTGTCCGGGATCGCGTCTCGTCGCGTTCCGGCACCGCCAGGAGGAGCTCCGGGAGGGGTGCCGCGGGGCGGCCGACGCCTCCCGCTCCTCAGCCTCCGGGGGTCCCCTCCCTGGCGCCGGCACCTGGGGCCGGGCCAGCCCCGAATGCCGGGCCCGGGCCCGGGAATGCTTGCTCAGCCTTCCGTTGCCAGGGGCCTGAGCCTGGGGGCCTCCCCATGGGGAACCCTGAGTCCCGCGCCACGAGTCCCCCGACCGTCCCGGCGACAACGGCACCTTTCGCGGCATCGTCCTAGCCGCGGAATGAGAGACCAGTCCGTTTCCCCACAGATGCCAGCCCCCTCCAGGGGCGCCCCGGCCGCCCGCCACGGCGGAGGCGGACGCCCGGCCACGGCGCATCCATCCACTCTGCTCGGGGAAAACTCCCCGGCACCGCGGCTGCCGGCCGCGCCCCATCGTCGCGGCTCGTTTTCCAGGTGGCCGCGACATGCCCCGAGCGAGAAAGGGCCCTGCTCCACGCGGAACTGGGCTCTGACCAGGGCTGCCCAACGCCGGGCCAGCCCCGAAAGCCGGGCCCGGGCCCGGGCCTGCTTGCTCAGCCTTCCGTTGCCAGGTGCCTGAGCCTGGGGGCCTCCCCATGGGGAACCCTGAGTCCCGCGCCACGAGTCCCCCGACCGTCCCGGCCACAACGGCACCTTTCGCGGCTTCGTCCTAGCCGCGGAGTGAGAGACCAGTCCGTTTCCCCACAGAGGCCAGCCCCCTCCAGGGGCGCCCCGGCCGCCCGCCACGGCGGATGCGGACGACCGGCCACGGCGCCTCCATCCACTCTGCTCGGGGAAAACTCCCCGGCGCCGCGGCTGCCGGCCGCGCCCTATCGTCGCGGCTCGTTTTCCGGGTGGCCGCGACATGCCCCAAGCGAGAAAGGGCCCTGCTCCACGCGGAACTGGGCTCTGACCAGGGCTGCCCAACGCCGGCCAATTCTCACGAGCATTCTGCCCAAATCGGGATCGATTTGGGCAGAACGCTCGTGAGAATTGGCCGGAAAAACGCCCGGCGAACACACTTCGGGCACCACAGGGCCGCAGGGCGGCCCCCCCCGGGGCCCTGTCCGGGATCGCGTGTCGTCGCGTTCCGGCACCGCCAGGAGGAGCTCCGGGAGGCGTGCCGCGGGGAGGCCGACGCCTCCCGCTCCTCAGCCTCCGGGGTTCCCCTCCCTGGCGCCGGCAGCTGGGGCCGGGCCAGCCCCGAAAGCCGGGCCCGGGACCGGGACTGCTTGCTCAGCCTTCCGTTGCCAGGGGCCTGAGCCTGCGGGCCTCCCCATGGGGAACCCTGAGTCCCGCGGCACGAGTCCCCCGACCGTCCCGGCGACAACGGCACCTTTCGCGGCTTCGTCCTAGCCGCGGAGTGAGAGACCAGTCCGTTTCCCCACAGAGGCCAGCCCCCTCCAGGGGCGCCGCGGCCGCCCGCCACGGCGGAGGCGGACGCCCGGCCACGGCGCCTCCATCCACTCTGCTCGGGGAAAACTCCCCGGCGCCGCGGCTGCCGTCCGCGCCCCATCGTCGCGGCTCGTTTTCCGGACGGCCGCGTCATGCCCCGAGCGAGAAAGGGCCCTGCTCCACGCGGAGCTGGGCGCTGACCAGGGCTGCCCAACCCTGGCCAATTCTCACGAGCGTTCTGCCCAAATCGATCCCGATTTGGGCAGAACGCTCGTGAGAATTGGCCGGAAAACGCCCGGCGAACACACTTCGGGCACCACAGGGCCGCAGGGCGGCCCCCCCCCCGGGGCCCTGTCCGGGATCGCGTGTCGTCGCGTTCCGGCACCGCCAGGAGGAGCTCCGGGAGGCGTGCCGCGGGGAGGCCGACGCCTCCCGCTCCTCAGCCTCCGGGGATCCCCTCCCTGGCGCCGGCCGCTGGGGCCGGGCCAGCCCCGAAAGGCGGGCCCGGGCCTGCTTGCTCAGCCTTCCGTTGCCAGGGGCCTGAGCCTGGGGGCTTCCGCATGGGGAACCCTGAGTCCCGCGCCACGAGTCCCCCCGACCGTCCCGGCGACAACGGCACCTTTCGCGGCTTCGTCCCAGCCGTGGAGTGAGAGATCACTCCTTTCCCCCACAGAGGCCAGCCCCCTCCACGGGCGCCCCGGCCGCCCGCCACGGCGGAGGCGGACGCCCCGCCACGGCGCCTCCATCCACTCTGCTCGGGGAAAACTCCCCGGCGCCGGGGCCGCCGGCCGCGCCCCATCGTCGCGGCTCGTTTTCCGGGTGGCCGCGCCATGCCCCGAGCGAGAAAGGGCCCTGCTCCACGCGGCACTGGGCGCTGACCAGGGCTACCCAACGCCGGCAATTCTCACGAGCGTTCTGCCCAAATCGATGCCGATTTGGGCAGAACGCCCGTGAGAATTGGCCGGAAAACGCCCGGCGAAAACACTTCGGGCACCACAGGGCCGCAGCGACGCCCCCCCGAGGCCCTGTGCGGGATCGTGTGTCGTCGCGTTCCGGCACCGCCTGGAGGAGCTCCGGGAGGCGTGCCGCGGGGAGGCCGACGCCTCCCGCTCCTCAGCCTCCGAGGGTCCCCTCCCTGGCGCCGGCAGCTGGGGCCGGGCCAGCCCCGAAAGCCGGGCCCGGGGCCGGGCCTGCTTGCTCAGCCTTCCGTTGCCAGGGGCCTGAGCCTGGGGGCCTCCCCATGGGGAACCCTGAGTCCCGCGCCACGAGTCCCCCGACCGTCCCGGCCACAACGGCACCTTTCGCGGCTTCGTCCTAGCCGCGGAGTGAGAGACCAGTCCGTTTCCCCACAGAGGCCAGCCCCCTCCAGGGGCGCCCCGACCGCCCGCCACGGCGGAGGCGGACGCCCGGCCACGGCGCCTCCATCCACTCTGCTCGGGGAAAACTCCCCGGCGCCACGGCTGCCGGCCGCGCCCCATCATCGCGGATCGTTTTCCGGGTGGCCGCGACATGCCCCGAGCGAGAAAGTGCCCTGCCCCACGCGGAACTGGGCGCTGACCAGGGCTGCCCAACGCCGGCCAATTCTCACGAGCGTTCTGCCCGATTTGGGCAGAACGCTCGTGAGAATTGGCCGTAAAACGCCCGGCGAACACACTTCGGGCACCACAGGGCCGCAGGGCGGCCCCCCCCGGGGCCCTGTCCGGGATCGCGTGTCGTCGCGTTCCGGCAGCGCCAGGAGGAGCTCCGGGAGGCGTGCCGCGGGGAGACCGACGCCTCCCGCTCCTCAGCCTCCGGGGGTCCCCTCCCTGGCGCCGGCAGCTGGGGCCGGGCCATCCCCGAAAGCCGGGCCCGGGCCCGGGCCTGCTTGCTCAGCCTTCCGTTGCCAGGGGCCGGAGCCTGGGGGCCTCCGCATGGGGAACACTGAGTCCCGCGCCACGAGTCCCCCCGACCGTCCCGGCGACAACGGCACCTTTCACGGCTTCGTCCCAGCCGTGGAGTGAGAGATCATTCCGTTCCCCCACAGAGGCCAGCCCCCACCACGGGCGCCCCGGCCGCCCGCCACGGCGGAGGCGGACGCCCGGCCACGGCGCCTCCATCCACTCTGCTGGGGAAAACTCCGCGGCGCCGGGGCCTCCGGCCGCGCCCCATCGTCGCGGCTCGTTTTCCGGGTGGCCACGCCATGCCCCGAGCGAGAAAGGGCCCTGCTCCACGCGGCACGGGGCGCTGACCAGGGCTGCCCAACGCCGGCCAATTCTCACGAGCGTTCTGCCCAAATCGATGCCGATTTTGGCAGAACGCTCGTGAGAATTGGCCGGAAAACGCCCGGCGAACACACTTCGGGCACCACAGGGCCGCAGCGCCGCCCCCCCGAGGCCCTGTGCGGGATCGCGTGTCGTCGCGTTCCGGCACCGCCTGGAGGAGCTCCGGGAGGCGGGCCCCGGGGAGGCTGACGCCTCCCGCTCCTCAGCCTCCGGGGGTCCCCTCCCTGGCGCCGGCCGCTGGGGCCGGGCCATCCCCGAAAGCCGGGCCCGGGCCCGGGCCTGCTTGCTCAGCCTTCCGTTGCCAGGGGCCTGAGCCTGGGGGCCTCCGCATGGGGAACACTGAGTCCCGCGCCACGAGTCCCCCCGACCGTCCCGGCGACAACGGCACCTTTCGCGGCTTCGTCCCAGCCGTGGAGTGAGAGATCACTCCGTTCCCCCACAGAGGCCAGCCCCCTCCACGGGCGCCCCGGCCGCCCGCCACGGCGGAGGCGGACGCCCGGCCACGGCGCCTCCTTCCACTCTGCTCCGAGAAAACTCCCCGGCGCCGCGGCTGCCGGCCGCGCCCCATCGTCGCGGCTCGTTTTCCGGGCGGCCACGACATGCCCCGAGCGAGAAAGGGCCCTGCTCCACGCGGAACTGGGCGCTGATCAGGGCTGCCCAACGCCGGCCAATTCTCACGAGCGTTCTGCCCAAATCGATCCCGATTTGGGCAGAACGCTCGTGAGAATTGGCCGGAAAACGCCCGGCGAACACACTTCGGGCACCACAGGGCCGCAGGGCGGCCCCCCCCGGGGCCCTGTCCGGGACCGCGTGTCGTCGCGTTCCGGCACCGCCAGGAGGAGCTCCGGGAGGCGTGCCGCGGGGAGGCCGACGCCTCCCGCTCCTCAGCCTCTGGGGGTCCCCTCCCTGGCGCCGGCAGCTGGGGCCGGGCCAGCCCCGAAAGCCGGGCCCGGGGCGGGCCTGCTTGCTCAGACTTCCGTTGCCAGGGGCCTGAGCCTGGGGGCCTCCCCATGCGGAACCCTAAGTCCCGCGCCACGAGTCCCCCGACCGTCCCGGCGACAACGGCACCTTTCGCGGCTTCGTCCTAGCCGCAGAGAGAGAGACCAGTCCGTTTCCCCACAGAGGCCAGCCCCCTCCAGGGGCGCCCCGGCAGCCCGCCACGGCGGAGGCGGACGCCCGGCCACGGCGCCTCCATCCACTCTGCTCGGGGAAAACTCCCCGGCGCCGCGGCTGC
Source organism: Meles meles (assembly GCF_922984935.1). Classification (NCBI taxonomy): domain Eukaryota; kingdom Metazoa; phylum Chordata; class Mammalia; order Carnivora; family Mustelidae; genus Meles; species Meles meles. The sequence goes on from NC_060071.1 coordinate 343,526, forward strand.
CGGCCGCGCCCCATCGTCGCGGCTCGTTTTCCGGGTAGCCGCGACATGCCCCGAGCGAGAAAGGGCCCTGCTCCACGCGGAACTGGGCGCTGACCAGGGCTGCCCAACGCCGGCCAAGTCTCACGAGCGTTCTGCCCAAATCGATCCCGATTTGGGCAGAACGCTCGTGAGACTTGGCCGGAAAACGCCCGGCGAACACACTTCGGGCACCACAGGGCCGCAGGGCGGCCCCCCCCGGGGCCCTGTCCGGAATCGCGTGTCGTCGCGTTCCGGCACCGACAGGAGGAGCTCCGGGAGGCGTGCCGCGGGGAGGCCGACGCCTCCCGCTCCTCAGCCTCCGGGGGTCCCTTCCTTGGCGCCGGCAGCTGGGGCCGGGCCAGCCCCGAAAGCCGGGCCCGGGCCCGGGCCTGCTTGCTCAGCCTTCCGTTGCCAGGGGCCTGAGCCTGGGGGCCTCCCCATGGGGAACCCTGAGTCCCGCGCCACGAGTCCCCCGACCGTCCCGGCGACAACGGCACCTTTCGCGGCTTCGTCCTAGCCGCGGAGTGAGAGACCAGTCCGTTTCCCCACAGAGGCCAGCCCCCTCCAGGGGCGCCCCGGCCGCCCGCCACGGCGGAGGCGGACGCCCGGCCACGGCGCCTCCATCCACTCTGCTCGGGGAAAACTCCCCGGCGCCGCGGCTGCCGGCCGCGCCCCATCGTCGCGGCTCGTTTTCCGGGTGGCCGCTACATGCCCCGAGCGAGAAAGGGCCCTGCCCCACGCGGAACTGGGCGCTGACCAGGGCTGCCCAACGCCGGCCAATTCTCACGAGCGTTCTGCCCGATTTGGGCAGAACGCTCGTGAGAATTGGCCGGGAAAACGCCCGGCGAACACACTTCGGGCACCACAGGGCCGCAGGGCGGCCCCCCCCGGGGCCCTGTCCGCGATCGCGTGTCGTCGCGTTCCGGCACCGCCAGGAGGAGCTCCGGGAGGCGTGCCGCGGGGAGGCCGACGCCTCCCGCTCCTCAGCCTCCGGGGGTCCCCTCCCTGGCGCCGGCAGCTGGGGCCGGGCCATCCCTGAAAGCCGGGCCCGGGCCCGGGCCTGCTTGCTCAGCCTTCCGTTGCCAGGGGCCTGAGCCTGGGGGCCTCCTCATGGGGAACCCTGAGTCCCGCGCCACGAGTCCCCCGACCGTCCCGGCCACAACGGCATCTTTCGCGGCTTCGTCCTAGCCGCGGAGTGAGAGACCAGTCCGTTTCCCCACAGAGGCCAGCCCCCTCCAGGGGCGCCCCGGCTGCCCGCCACGGCGGAGGCGGACGCCCGGCCACGGCGCCTCCATCCACTCTGCTCGGGGAAAACTCCCCGGCGCCGCGGCTGCCGGCCGCGCCCCATCGTCGCGGCTCGTTTTCCGGGTGGCCGCGACATGCCCCGAGCGAGAAAGGGCCCTGCCCCACGCGGAACTGGCCGCTGACCAGGGCTGCCCAACGCCGGCCAATTCTCACGAGCGTTCTGCCCGATTTGGGCAGAAGGCTCGTGAGAATTGGCCGGAAAACGCCCGGCGAACACACTTCGGGCACCACAGGGCCGCAGGGCGTCCCCCCCGGGGCCCTGTCCGGGATCGCGTGTCGTCGCGTTCCGGCACCGCCAGGAGGAGCTCCGGGAGGCGTGACGCGAGGAGGCCGACGCCTCCCGCACCTCAGCCTCCGGGGGTCCCCTCCCTGGCGCCGGCAGCTGCGGCCGGGCCAGCCCCGAAAGCCGGGCCCGGGCCCGGGACTGCTTGCTCAGCCTTCCGTTGCCAGAGGCCTGAGCCTGCGGGCCTCCCCATGGGGAACCCTGAGTAACGCGCCACGAGTCCCCCGACCGTCCCGGCGACAACGGCACCTTTCGCGGCTTCGTCCTAGCCGCGGAGTGAGAGACCAGTCCGTTTCCGCACAGAGGCCAGCCCCCTCCAGGAGCGCCCCGGCCGCCCGCCACGGCGGAGGCGGACGCCCGGCCACGGCGCCTCCATCCACTCTGCTCGGGGAAAACTCCCCGGCGCCGCGGCTGCCGGCCGCGCCCCATCGTCGCGGCTCGTTTTCCGGGTGGCCGCGACATGCCCCGAGCGAGAAAGGGCCCTGCTCCACGCGGAACAGGGCGCTGACCAGGAATGCCCAACGCCGGCCGATTCTCACGAGCGTTCTGCCCAAATCGATCCCGATTTGGGCAGAACGCTCGCGAAAATTGGCCGGAAAACGCCCGGCGAACACACATCGGGCACCACAGGGCCGCAGGGTGGCCCCCCCCCGGGGCCCTGTCCGGGATCGCGTGTCGTCGCGTTCCGGCACCGCCCGGAGGAGCTCCGGGAGGCGTGCCGCAGGGAGGCCGACGCCTCCCGCTCCTCAGTCTCCGGGGGTCCCCTCCCTGGCGCCGGCAGCTGGGGCCGGGACAGCCCCGAAAGCCGGGTCCGGGCCCATGCATGCTTGCTCAGCCTTCCGTTGCCAGGGGCCTGAGCCTGCGGGCCTCCGCATGGGGAAACCTGAGTCCCGCGCCACGAGTCCCCCGGCCGTCCCGGCGACAACGGCACCTTTCTCGGCTTCGTCCTAGCCGCGGAGTGAGAGACCAGTCCGTTTCCCCACAGAGGCCAGCCCCCTCCAGAGGCGCCCCGGCCGCCCGCCACGGCCGAGGCGGACGCCCGGCCACGGCGCCTCCATCCACTCTGCTCGGGGAAAACTCCCCGGCGCCGTGGCTGCCGGCCGTGCCCCATCGTCGCGGCTCGTTTTCCGGGTGGCCGCGACATGCCCCGAGCGAGAAAGCGCCCTGCTCCACGCGGAACTGGGCGCTGACCCGGGCTGCCCAACGCCGGCCAATTCTCACGAGCGTTCTGCCCAAATCGATCCCGATTTGGGCAGATCGCTCGTGAGAATTGGCCGGAAAACGCCCGGCAAACACACTTCGGGCACCACAGGGCCGCAGGGCGCCCCCCCCAGGGCCCTGTCCGGGATCGCGTGTCGTCGCGTTCCGGCACCGCCAGGAGGAGCTCCGGGAGGCCTGTCGCTGGGAGGCCGACGCCTCCCGTTCCTCAGCCTCCGGGGGTCCCCTCCCTGGCGCCGGCAGCTGGGGCCGGGCCAGCCCCGAAAGCCGGGCCCGGGCCCGGGCCTGCTTGCTCAGCCTTCCGTTGCCAGGGGCCTGAGCCTGGGGCCTCCCCATGGGGAACCCTGAGTCCCGCGCCACGAGTCCCCCGACCGTCCCGGCGACAACGGCACCTTTCGCGGCTTTGTCCTAGCCGCGGAGTGAGAGACCAGTCCGTTTCCCCACAGAGGCCAGCCCCCTCCAGGGGCGCCCCGGCCGCCCGCCTCGGCGGAGGCGGACGCCCGGCCACGGCGCCTCCATCCACTCTGCTCGGGGAAAACTCCCAGGCGCCGCGGCTGCCGGCTGCGCCCCATCGTCGCGGCTCGTTTTCCGGGTGGCCGCGACATGCCCCGAGCGAGAAAGGGCCCTGCTCCACGCGGAACTGGGCGCTGACCAGGGCTGCCCAACGCCGGCCAATTCTCAGGAGCGTTCTGCCCAACGCTCGTGAGAATTGGCCGGAAAACGCCCGGCGAACACACTTCGGGCACCACAGGACCGCAGAGCGGCCCCCCCCCCGGGAACCTGTCCGGGATCGCGTGTCGTCGCGTTCCGGCACCACCAGGAGGAGCTCCGGGAGGCGTGCCGCGGGGAGGCCGACGCCTCCCGCTCCTCAGCCTCCGGGGGTACCCTCACTGGCGCCGGCAGCTGGGGCCGGACCAGCCCCGACAGCCGGGCCCGGGCCCGGGCCTGCTTGCTCAGCCTTCCGTTGCCAGGGTCCTGAGCCTGGGGGCCTCCGCATGGGGAACCCTGAGTCCCGTGCCACAAGTCCCCCGACCATCCCGGCGACAACGGCACCTTTCCCGGCTTCGTCCTAGCCGCGGAGTGAGAGACCAGTCCCTTTCCCCACAGAGGCCAGCCCCCTCCAGGGGCGCCCCGGCCGCCCGCCACGGCGGAGGCGGACGCCCGGCCACGGCGCCTCCATCCACTCTGCTCGGGGAAAACTCCCCGGCGCCGCGGCTGCCGGCCGCGCCCCATCGTCGCGGCTTGTTTTCCGGGTGGCCGCGACATGCCCCGAGCGAGAAAGGGCCCTGCTCCACGCGGAACTGGGCGCTGACCAGGGCTGCCCAACGCCGGCCCATTCTCACGAGCGTTCTGTAGAACGCTCGTGAGAATTGGCCGGAAAACGCCCGGCGAACACACTTCGGGCACCACAGGGCCGCAGGGCGGCCCCCCCCGGGGCCCTGTCCGGGATCGCGTGTCGTCGCGTTCCGGCACCGCCAGGAGGAGCTCCGGGAGGCGTGCCGCGGGGAGGCCGACGCCTCCCGCTCCTCAGCCTCCGAGGGTCCCCTCCCTGGCGCCGGCAGCTGGGGCCGGGCCAGCCCCGAAAGCCGGGCCCGGGCCCGGGCCTGCTTGCGGAGCCTTCCGTTGCCAGGGGCCTGAGCCTGGGGGCCTCCCCATGGGGAACCCTGAGTCCCGCGCCACGAGTCCCCCGACCGTCCCGGCCACAACGGCACCTTTCGCGGCTTCGTCCTAGCCGCGGAGTGAGAGACCAGTCCGTTTCCCCACAGAGGCCAGCCCCCTCCAGGGCCGCCCCGGCCGCCCGCCACGGCGGAGGCGGACGCCCGGCCACGGCGCCTCCATCCACTCTGCTCGGGGAAAACTCCCCGGCGCCGCGGCTGCCGGCCGCGCCCCATCGTCGCGGCTCGTTTTCCGGGCGGCCGAGACATGCCCCGAGCGAGAAAGGGCCCTGCCCCACGCGGAACTTGGCGCTGACCAGGGCTGCCCAACGCCGGCCAATTCTCACGAGCATTCTGCCAAATTTGGGCAGAACGCTCGTGAGAATTGGCCGGAAAACGCCCGGCGAACACACTTCGGGCACCACAGGACCGCAGGGCGGCCCCCCCCGGGGCCCTGTCCGGGATCGCGTGTCGTCGCGTTCCGGCACCGCCAGGAGGAGCTCCGGGAGGCGTGCCGCGGGGAGGCCGACGCCTCCCGCTCCTCAGCCTCCGGGGGTCCCCTCCCTGGCGCCGGCAGCTGGGGCCGGGCCAGCCCCGAAAGCCGGGCCCGAGCCCGGGCCTGCTTGCTCAGCCTTCCGTTGCCAGTCGCCTGAGCCTGCGGGCCTCCCCACGGGGAACCCTGAGTCCCGCGCCACGAGTCCCCCGACCGTCCCGGCGACAACGGCACCTTTCGCGGCTTCGTCCTAGCCACGGAATGAGAGACCAGTCCGTTTCCCCACAGAGGCCAGCCCCCTCCAGGGGCGCCCCGGCCGCCCGCCACGGCGGAGGCCGACGCCCGGCCACGGCGCCTCCATCCACTCTGCTCGGGGAAAACTCCCCGACGCCGCGGCTGCCGGCCGCGCCCCATCGTCGCGGCTCGTTTCCGGGTGGCCGCGACATGCCCCGAGCGAGAAAGGGCCCTGCTCCACGCGGAACTGGGCGCTGACCAGGGCTGCCCAACGCCGGCCAATTCTCACGAGCGTTCTGCCCAAATCGATCCCGATTTGGGCAGAACGCTCGTGAGAATTGGCCGGAAAAGGCCCGGCGAACACACTTCGGGCACCATAGGGCCGCAGGGCGGCCCCCCCCGGGGCCCTGTCCGGGATCGCGTGTCGTCGCGTTCCGGCACCGCCAGGAGGAGCTCCGGGAGGCGTGCCGCGGGGAGGCCGACGCCTCCCGCTCCTCAGCCTCCGGGGTTCCCCACCCTAGCGCCGGCAGCTGGGGCCGGGCCAGCCCCGAAAGCCGGGCCCGGGCCCGGGCCTGCTTGCTCAGCCTTCCGTTGCCAGGGGCCTGAGCCTGGGGGCCTCCCCATGGGGAACCCTGAGTCCCGCGCCACGAGTCCCCCGACCGTCCCGGCGACAACGGCACCTTTCGCGGCTTCATCCTAGCCGCGGAGTGAGAGACCAGTCCGTTTCCCCACAGAGGCCAGCCCCCTCCAGGGGCGCCCCGGCCGCCCGCCACGGCGGAGGCAGACGCCCGGCCACGGCGCCTCCATCCACTGTGCTCGGGGAAAACTCCCCGGCGCCGCGGCTGCCGGCCGCGCCCCATCGTCGCGGCTCGTTTTCCAGGCGGCCGCGACATGCCCCGAGCGAGAAAGGGCCCTGCTCCACGCGGAACTGGGCGCTGACCAGGGCTGCCCAACGCCGGCCAATTTTCACGAGCGTTCTGCCCAAATCGATCCCGATTTGGGCAGAACGCTCGTGAGAATTGGCCGGAAAACGCCCGGCGAACACACTTCGGGCACCAGAGGGCCGCAGGGCGGCCCCCCCCGGGGCCCTGTCCGGGACCGCGTGTCGTCGCGTTCCGGCACCGCCAGGAGGAGCTCCGGGAGGCGTGCCGCGGGGAGTCCGACGCCTCCCGCTCCTCAGCCTCCGGGGGTCCCCTCCCTGGCGCCGGCAGCTGGGGCCGGGCCAGCCCAAAAGCCGGGCCCGGACCCGGGCCTGCTTGCTCAGCCTTCCGTTGCCAGGTGCCTGAGCCTGGGGGCCTCCCCATGGGGAACCCTGAGTCCCGCGCCACGAGTCCCCCGACCGTCCCGGCCACAACGGCACCTTTCGCGGCTTCGTCCTAGCCGCGGAGTGAGAGACCAGTCCGTTTCCCCACAGAGGCCAGCCCCCTCCAGGGGCGCCCCGGCCGCCCGCCACGGCGGAGGCGGACGCCCGGCCACGGCGCCTCCATCCACTCTGCTCGGGGAAAACTCCCCGGCGCCGCGGCTGCCGGCCGCGCCCCATCGTCGCGGCTTGTTTTCCGGGTGGCCGCGACATGCCCCGAGCGAGAAAGCGCCCTGCTCCACGCGGAACTGGGCGCTGACCCGGGCTGCCCAACGCCGGCCAATTCTCACGAGCGTTCTGCCCAAATCGATCCCGATTTGGGCAGAACGCTCGTGAGAATTGGCCGGAAAACGCCCGGCGAACACACTTCGGGCACCACAGGGCCGCAGGGCGCCCCCCCCAGGGCCCTGTCCGGGATCGCGTGTCGTCGCGTTCCGGCACCGCCAGGAGGAGCTCCGGGAGGCCTGTCGCTGGGAGGCCGACGCCTCCCGTTCCTCAGCCTCCGGGGGTCCCCTCCCTGGCGCCGGCAGCTGGGGCCGGGCCAGCCCCGAAAGCCGGGCCCGGGCCCGGGCCTGCTTGCTCAGCCTTCCGTTGCCAGGGGCCTGAGCCTGGGGCCTCCCCATGGGGAACCCTGAGTCCCGCGCCACGAGTCCCCCGACCGTCCCGGCGACAACGGCACCTTTCGCGGCTTTGTCCTAGCCGCGGAGTGAGAGACCAGTCCGTTTCCCCACAGAGGCCAGCCCCCTCCAGGGGCGCCCCGGCCGCCCGCCTCGGCGGAGGCGGACGCCCGGCCACGGCGCCTCCATCCACTCTGCTCGGGGAAAACTCCCAGGCGCCGCGGCTGCCGGCCGCGCCCCATCGTCGCGGCTCGTTTTCCGGGTGGCCGCGACATGCCCCGAGCGAGAAAGGGCCCTGCTCCACGCGGAACTGGGCGCTGACCAGGGCTGCCCAACGCCGGCCCATTCTCACGAGCGTTCTGTAGAACGCTCGTGAGAATTGGCCGGAAAACGCCCGGCGAACACACTTCGGGCACCACAGGGCCGCAGGGCGGCCCCCCCCGGGGCCCTGTCCGGGATCGCGTGTCGTCGCGTTCCGGAACCGCCAGGAGGAGCTCCGGGAGGCGTGCCGCGGGGAGGCCGACGCCTCCCGCTCCTCAGCCTCCGAGGGTCCCCTCCCTGGCGCCGGCAGCTGGGGCCGGGCCAGCCCCGAAAGCCGGGCCCGGGCCCGGGCCTGCTTGCGGAGCCTTCCGTTGCCAGGGGCCTGAGCCTGGGGGCCTCCCCATGGGGAACCCTGAGTCCCGCGCCACGAGTCCCCCGACCGTCCCGGCCACAACGGCACCTTTCGCGGCTTCGTCCTAGCCGCGGAGTGAGAGACCAGTCCGTTTCCCCACAGAGGCCAGCCCCCTCCAGGGCCGCCCCGGCCGCCCGCCACGGCGGAGGCGGACGCCCGGCCACGGCGCCTCCATCCACTCTGCTCGGGGAAAACTCCCCGGCGCCGCGGCTGCCGGCCGCGCCCCATCGTCGCGGCTCGTTTTCCGGGCGGCCGAGACATGCCCCGAGCGAGAAAGGGCCCTGCCCCACGCGGAACTTGGCGCTGACCAGGGCTGCCCAACGCCGGCCAATTCTCACGAGCATTCTGCCAAATTTGGGCAGAACGCTCGTGAGAATTGGCCGGAAAACGCCCGGCGAACACACTTCGGGCACCACAGGACCGCAGGGCGGCCCCCCCCGGGGCCCTGTCCGGGATCGCGTGTCGTCGCGTTCCGGCACCGCCAGGAGGAGCTCCGGGAGGCGTGCCGCGGGGAGGCCGACGCCTCCCGCTCCTCAGCCTCCGGGGGTCCCCTCCCTGGCGCCGGCAGCTGGGGCCGGGCCAGCCCCGAAAGCCGGGCCCGAGCCCGGGCCTGCTTGCTCAGCCTTCCGTTGCCAGTCGCCTGAGCCTGCGGGCCTCCCCATGGGGAACCCTGAGTCCCGCGCCACGAGTCCCCCGACCGTCCCGGCGACAACGGCACCTTTCGCGGCTTCGTCCTAGCCACGGAATGAGAGACCAGTCCGTTTCCCCACAGAGGCCAGCCCCCTCCAGGGGCGCCCCGGCCGCCCGCCACGGCGGAGGCCGACGCCCGGCCACGGCGCCTCCATCCACTCTGCTCGGGGAAAACTCCCCGGCGCCGCGGCTGCCGGCCGCGCCCCATCGTCGCGGCTCCTTTTCCGGGCGGCCGCGACATGCCCCGAGCGAGAAAGGGCCCTGCTCCACGCGGAACTGGGCGCTGACCAGGGCTGCCCAACGCCGGCCAATTCTCACGAGCGTTCTGCCCAAATCGGGATCGATTTGGGCAGAACGCTCGTGAGAATTGGCCGGAAAACGCCCGGCGAACACACTTCGGGCACCACAGGGCAGCAGGGCGGCCCACCCCCGGGGCCCAGTCCGGGATCGCGTGTCGTCGCGTTCCGGCACCGCCAGGAGGAGCTCCGGGAGGCGTGCCGCGGGGAGGCCGACGCCTCCCGCTCCTCAGCCTCCGGGGGTCCCCTCCCTGGCGCCGGCAGCTGGGGCCAGGCCAGCCCCGAAAGCCGGGCCCGGGCCCGGGCCTGCTTGCTCAGCCTTCCGTTGCCAGGGGCCTGAGCCTGCGGGCCTCCCCATGGGGAACCCTGAGTCCCGCACCACGAGGCCCCCAACCGTCCTGGCGACAACGGCACCTTTCGCGTCTTCGTCCTAGCCGCGGAGTGAGAGACCAGTCCGTTTCCCCACAGAGGCCAGCCCCCTCCAGGGGCGCCCCGGCCGCCCGCCACGGCGGAGGCGGACGCCCGGCCACGGCGCCTCCATCCACTCTGCTCGGGGAAAACTCCCCGGCGCCGCGGCTGCCGGCCGCGCCCCATCGTCGCGGCTCGTTTTCCGGGTGGCCGCGACAAGCCCCGAGCGAGAAAGGGCCCTGCTCCACGCGGAACTGGGCGCTGACCAGGGCTGCCCAACGCCGGCCCATTCTCACGAGCGTTCTGTAGAACGCTCGTGAGAATTGGCCGGAAAACGCCCGGCGAACACACTTCGGGCACCACAGGGCCGCAGGGCGGCCCCCCCCCGGGGCCCTGTCCGGGATCGCGTGTCGTCGCGTTCCGGCACCGCCAGGAGGAGCTCCGGGAGGCGTGCCGCGGGGAGGCCGACGCCTCCCGCTCCTCAGCCTCCGAGGGTCCCCTCCCTGGCGCCGGCAGCTGGGGCCGGGCCAGCCCCGAAAGCCGGGCCCGGGCCCGGGCCTGCTTGCGGAGCCTTCCGTTGCCAGGGGCCTGAGCCTGGGGGCCTCCCCATGGGGAACCCTGAGTCCCGCGCCACGAGTCCCCCGACCGTCCCGGCCACAACGGCACCTTTCGCGGCTTCGTCCTAGCCGCGGAGTGAGAGACCAGTCCGTTTCCCCACAGAGGCCAGCCCCCTCCAGGGCCGCCCCGGCCGCCCGCCACGGCGGAGGCGGACGCCCGGCCACGGCGCCTCCATCCACTCTGCTCGGGGAAAACTCCCCGGCGCCGCGGCTGCCGGCCGCGCCCCATCGTCGCGGCTCGTTTTCCGGGCGGCCGAGACATGCCCCGAGCGAGAAAGGGCCCTGCCCCACGCGGAACTGGGCGCTGACCAGGGCTGCCCAACGCCGGCCAATTCTCACGAGCGTTCTGCCCAATTTGGGCAGAACGCTCATGAGAATTGGCCGGAAAACGCCCGGCGAACACACTTCGGGCACCACAGGGCCGCAGGGCGGCCCCCCCCGGGGCCCTGTCCGGGATCGCGTGTCGTCGCGTTCCGGCACCGCCAGGAGGAGCTCCGGGAGGCGTGCCGCGGGGAGGCCGACGCCTCCCGCTCCTGAGCCTCCGGGGGTCCCCTCCCTGGCGCCGGCAGCTGGGGCCGGGCCAGCCCCGAAAGCCGGGCCCGGGCCCGGGCCTGCTTGCTCAGCCTTCCGTTGCCAGTGGCCTGAGCCTGCGGGCCTCCCCATGGGGAACCCTGAGTCCCGCGCCACGAGTCCCCCGACCGTCCCGGCCACAACGGCACCTTTCGCGGCTTCGTCCTAGCCGCGGAGTGAGAGACCAGTCCGTTTCCCCACAGAGGCCAGCCCCCTCCAGGGGCGCCCCGGCCGCCCGCCACGGCGGAGGCGGACGCCCGGCCACGGCGCCTCCATCCACTCTGCTCGGGGAAAACTCCCCGGCGCCGCGGCTGCCGGCCGCGCCCCATCGTCGCGGCTTGTTTTCCGAGTGGCCGCGACATGCCCCGAGCGAGAAAGGGCCCTGCTCCACGCGGAACTGGGCGCTGAACAGGGCTGCCCAACGCCGGCCAATTCTCACGAGCGTTCTGCCCAAATCGATCCCGATTTGGGCAGAACGCTCGTGAGAATTGGCCGGAAAACGCCCGGCGAACACACTTCGGGCACCACAGGGCCGCAGGGCGGCCCCCCCCCGGGGCCCTGTCCGGGACCGCGTGTCGTGGCGTTCCGGCACCGCCAGGAGGAGCTCCGGGAGGCGTGCCGCGGGGAGGCCGACGCCTCCCGCTCCTCAGCCTCCGAGGGTCCCCTCCCTGGCGCCGGCAGCTGGGCCGGGCCAGCCCCGAAAGCCGGGCCCGGGCCCGGGCCTGCTTGCTCAGCCTTCCGTTGCCAGGGGCCTGAGCCTGGGGGCCTCCCCATGGGGAACCCTGAGTCCCGCGCCACGAGTCCCCCGACCGTCCCGGCCACAACGGCACCTTTCGCGGCTTCGTCCTAGCCGCGGAGTGAGAGACCAGTCCGTTTCCCCACAGAGGCCAGCCCCCTCCAGGGCCGCCCCGGCCGCCCGCCACGGCGGAGGCGGACGCCCGGCCACGGCGCCTCCATCCACTCTGCTCGGGGAAAACTCCCCGGCGCCGCGGCTGCCGGCCGCGCCCCATCGTCGCGGCTCGTTTTCCGGGCGGCCGAGACATGCCCCGAGCGAGAAAGGGCCCTGCCCCACGCGGAACTGGGCGCTGACCAGGGCTGCCCAACGCCGGCCAATTCTCACGAGCATTCTGCCAAATTTGGGCAGAACGCTCGTGAGAATTGGCCGGAAAACGCCCGGCGAACACACTTCGGGCACCACAGGGCCGCAGGGCGGCCCCCCCCGGGGCCCTGTCCGGGATCGCGTGTCGTCGCGTTCCGGCACCGCCAGGAGGAGCTCCGGGAGGCGTGCCGCGGGGAGGCCGACGCCTCCCGCTCCTCAGCCTCCGGGGGTCCCCTCCCTGGCGCCGGCAGCTGGGGCCGGGCCAGCCCCGAAAGCCGGGCCAGAGCCCGGGCCTGCTTGCTCAGCCTTCCGTTGCCAGTGGCCTGAGCCTGCGGGCCTCCCCATGGGGAACACTGAGTCCCGCGCCACGAGTCCCCCGACCGTCCCGGCGACAACGGCACCTTTCGCGGCTTCGTCCTAGCCACGGAATGAGAGACCAGTCCGTTTCCCCACAGAGGCCAGCCCCCTCCAGGGGCGCCCCGGCCGCCCGCCACGGCGGAGGCGGACGCCCGGCCACGGCGCCTCCATCCACTCTGCTCGGGGAAAACTCCCCGGCGCCGCGGCTGCCGGCCGCGCCCCATCGTCGCGGCTCGTTTTCCGGGCGGCCGCGACATGCCCCGAGCGAGAAAGGGCCCTGCTCCACGCGGAACTGGGCGCTGACCAGGGCTGCCCAACGCCGGCCAATTCTCACGAGCGTTCTGCCCAAATCGGGATCGATTTGGGCAGAACGCTCGTGAGAATTGGCCGGAAAACGCCCGGCGAACACACTTCGGGCACCACAGGGCAGCAGGGCGGCCCACCCCCGGGGCCCAGTCCGGGATCGCGTGTCGTCGCGTTCCGGCACCGCCAGGAGGAGCTCCGGGAGGCGTGCCGCGGGGAGGCCGACGCCTCCCGCTCCTCAGCCTCCGAGGGTCCCCTCCCTGGCGCCGGCAGCTGGGGCCGGGCCAGCCCCGAAAGCCGGGCCCGGGCCCGGGCCTGCTTGCGGAGCCTTACGTTGCCAGGGGCCTGAGCCTGGGGGCCTCCCCATGGGGAACCCTGAGTCCCGCGCCACGAGTCCCCCGACCGTCCCGGCCACAACGGCACCTTTCGCGGCTTCGTCCTAGCCGCGGAGTGAGAGACCAGTCCGTTTCCCCACAGAGGCCAGCCCCCTCCAGGGCCGCCCCGGCCGCCCGCCACGGCGGAGGCGGACGCCCGGCCACGGCGCCTCCATCCACTCTGCTCGGGGAAAACTCCCCGGCGCCGCGGCTGCCGGCCGCGCCCCATCGTCGCGGCTCGTTTTCCGGGCGGCCGAGACATGCCCCGAGCGAGAAAGGGCCCTGCCCCACGCGGAACTGGGCGCTGACCAGGGCTGCCCAACGCCGGCCAATTCTCACGAGCGTTCTGCCCAATTTGGGCAGAACGCTCATGAGAATTGGCCGGAAAACGCCCGGCGAACACACTTCGGGCACCACAGGGCCGCAGGGCGGCCCCCCCCGGGGCCCTGTCCGGGATCGCGTGTCGTCGCGTTCCGGCACCGCCAGGAGGAGCTCCGGGAGGCGTGCCGCGGGGAGGCCGACGCCTCCCGCTCCTGAGCCTCCGGGGGTCCCCTCCCTGGCGCCGGCAGCTGGGGCCGGGCCAGCCCCGAAAGCCGGGCCCGGGCCCGGGCCTGCTTGCTCAGCCTTCCGTTGCCAGTGGCCTGAGCCTGCGGGCCTCCCCATGGGGAACCCTGAGTCCCGTGCCACGATTCCCCCGACCGTCCCGGCGACAACGGCACCTTTCGCGGCTTCGTCCTAGCCGCGGAATGAGAGACCAGTCCGTTTCCCCACAGAGGCCAGCCCCCTCCAGGGGCGCCCCGGCCGCCCGCCACGGCGGAGGCGGACGCCCGGCCACGGCGCCTCCATCCACTCTGCTCGGGGAAAACTCCCCGACGCCGCGGCTGCCGGCCGCGCCCCATCGTCGCGGCTCGTTTCCGGGTGGCCGCGACATGCCCCGAGCGAGAAAGGGCCCTGCTCCACGCGGAACTGGGCGCTGACCAGGGCTGCCCAACGCCGGCCAATTCTCACGAGCGTTCTGCCCAAATCGATCCCGATTTGGGCAGAACGCTCGTGAGAATTGGCCGGAAAAGGCCCGGCGAACACACTTCGGGCACCACAGGGCCGCAGGGCGGCCCCCCCCGGGGCCCTGTCCGGGATCGCGTGTCGTCGCGTTCCGGCACCGCCAGGAGGAGCTCCGGGAGGCGTGCCGCGGGGAGGCCGACGCCTCCCGCTCCTCAGCCTCCGGGGTTCCCCACCCTAGCGCCGGCAGCTGGGGCCGGGCCAGCCCCGAAAGCCGGGCCCGGGCCCGGGCCTGCTTGCTCAGCCTTCCGTTGCCAGGGGCCTGAGCCTGGGGGCCTCCCCATGGGGAACCCTGAGTCCCGCGCCACGAGTCCCCCGACCGTCCCGGCGACAACGGCACCTTTCGCGGCTTCATCCTAGCCGCGGAGTGAGAGACCAGTCCGTTTCCCCACAGAGGCCAGCCCCCTCCAGGGGCGCCCCGGCCGCCCGCCACGGCGGAGGCAGACGCCCGGCCACGGCGCCTCCATCCACTGTGCTCGGGGAAAACTGCCCGGCGCCGCGGCTGCCGGCCGCGCCCCATCGTCGCGGCTCGTTTTCCAGGCGGCCGCGACATGCCCCGAGCGAGAAAGGGCCCTGCTCCACGCGGAACTGGGCGCTGACCAGGGCTGCCCAACGCCGGCCAATTTTCACGAGCGTTCTGCCCAAATCGATCCCGATTTGGGCAGAACGCTCGTGAGAATTGGCCGGAAAACGCCCGGCGAACACACTTCGGGCACCACAGGGCCGCAGGGCGGCCCCCCCCGGGGCCCTGTCCGGGACCGCGTGTCGTCGCGTTCCGGCACCGCCAGGAGGAGCTCCGGGAGGCGTGCCGCGGGGAGTCCGACGCCTCCCGCTCCTCAGCCTCCGGGGGTCCCCTCCCTGGCGCCGGCAGCTGGGGCCGGGCCAGCCCAAAAGCCGGGCCCGGACCCGGGCCTGCTTGCTCAGCCTTCCGTTGCCAGGTGCCTGAGCCTGGGGGCCTCCCCATGGGGAACCCTGAGTCCCGCGCCACGAGTCCCCGACCGTCCCGGCCACAACGGCACCTTTCGCGGCTTCGTCCTAGCCGCGGAGTGAGAGACCAGTCCGTTTCCCCACAGAGGCCAGCCCCCTCCAGGGGCGCCCCGGCCGCCCGCCACGGCGGAGGCGGACGCCCGGCCACGGCGCCTCCATCCAATCTGCTCGGGGAAAACTCCCCGGCGCCGCGGCTGCCGGCCGCGCCCCATCGTCGCGGCTCGTTTTCCGGGCGGCCGCGACATGCCCCGAGCGAGAAAGGGCCCTGCTCCACGCGGAACTGGGCGCTGACCAGGGCTGCCCAACGCCAGCCAATTCTCACGAGCGAGAATGCTCGTGAGAATTGGCCGGAAAACGCCCGGCGAACACACTTCGGGCACCACAGGGCCGCAGGGCGGCCCCCCCCCCGGGGCCCTGTCCGGGATCGCGTGTCGTCGCGTTCCGGCACCGCCAGGAGGAGCTCCGGGAGGCGTGCCGCGGGGAGGCCGACGCCTCCCGCTCCTCAGCCTCCGGGGGTCCCCTCCCTGGCGCCAGCAGCTGGGGCCGGGACAGCCCCGAAAGCCGGGTCCGGGCCCGGGCTTGCTTGCTCAGCCTTCCGTTGCCAGGGGCCTGAGCCTGCGGGCCTCCCCATGGGGAACCCTGAGTCCCGCGCCACGAGTCCCCCGACCGTCCCGGCGACAACGGCACCTTTCTCGGCTTCGTCCTAGCCGCGGAGTGAGAGACCAGTCCGTTTCCCCACAGAGGCCAGCCTCCTCCAGGGGCGCCCCGGCCGCCCGCCACGGCCGAGGCGGACGCCCGGCCACGGCGCCTCCATCCACTCTGCTCGGGGAAAACTCCCCGGCGCCGCGGCTGCCGGCCGCGCCCCATCGTTGCGGCTCGTTTTCCGGGCAGCCGCGACATGCCCCGAGCGAGAAAGGGCCCTGTTCCACGCGGAACTGGGCGCTGACCAGGGCTGCCCAATGCCGGCCAATTCTCACGAGCGTTCTGCCCAAATCGATCCCGATTTGGGCAGAACGCTCGTGAGAATTGGCCGGAAAACGCCCGGCAAACACACTTCGGGCACCACAGGGCCGCAGGGCGGCCCCCCCCGGGGCCCTGTCTGGGATCGCGTGTCGTCGCGTTCCGGCACCAGCAGGAGGCGCTCCGGGAGGCGTGCCGCGGGGAGGCCGACGCCTCCCGCTCCTCAGCCTCCGGGGTTCCCCTCCCTGGCGCCGGCAGCTGGGGCCGGGCCAGCCCCGAAAGCCGGGCCCGGGCCCGGGCCTGCTTGCTCAGGCTTCCCTTGCCAGGGGCCTGAGCCTGGCGGCCTCCCCATGGGGAACCCTGAGTCCCGCGCCACGAGTCCCCCGACCGTCCCGGCCACAACTGCACCTTTCGCGGCTTCGTCCTAGCCGCGGAGTGAGAGACCAGTCCGTTTCCCCACAGAGGCCAGCCCCCTCCAGGGGCGCCCCGGCCGCCCGCCACGGCGGAGGCGGACGCCCGGCCATGGCGCCTCCATCCATCTGCTCGGGGAAAACTCCCCGGCGCCGCGGCTGTCGGCCGCGCCCCATCGTCGCGGCTCGTTTTCCGGGCGGCCGCTACAAGCCCCGAGCGAGAAAGGGCCCTGCTCCACGCGGAACTGGGCGCTGACGAGGGCTGCCCAACGCCGGCCAATTCTCACGAGCGTTCTGCCCAAATCGATCCCGATTTGAGCAGAACGCTCGTGAGAATTGGCCGGGAAAACGCCCGGCGAACACACTTCGGGCACCACAGGGCCGCAGGGCGGCCCCCCCCCCCGGGGCCCTGTCCGGGATCGCGTGTCGTCGCGTTCCGGCACCGCCAGGAGGAGCTCCGGGAGGCGTGCCGCGGGGAGGCCGACGCCTCCCGCTCCTCAGCCTCCGGGGGTCCCCTCCCTGGCGCCGGCACCTGGGGCCGGGCCAGCCCCGAAATCCGGGCCCGGGCCCGGGCCTGCTTGCTCAGCCTTCCGTTGCCAGGGGCCTGAGCCTGGGGGCCTCCCCATGGGGAACCCTGAGTCCCGCGCCACGAGTCCCCCGACCGTCCCGGCCACAACGGCACCTTTCGCGGCTTCGTCCTAGCCGCGGAGTGAGAGACCAGTCCGTTTCCCCACAGAGGCCAGCCCCTTCTAGGGGCGCCCCGGCCGCCCGCCACGGCGGAGGCGGACGCCCGGCCACGGCGCATCCATCCACTCTGCTCGGGGAAAACTCCCCGGCGCCGCGGCTGCCGGCCGCGCCCCATCGTCGCGGCTCATTTTCCGGGTGGCCGCGACATGCCCCGAGCGAGAAAGGGCCCTGCTCCACGCGGAACTGGGCGCTGACCAGGGCTGACCAACGCCGGCCAATTCTCACGAGCGTTCTGCCCAAATCGATCCCGATTTGGGCAGAACGCTCGTGAGAATTGGCCGGAAAACGCCCGGCGAACACACTTCGGGCAACACAGGGCCGCAGGGCGGCCCCCCCCGGGGCCCTGTCCGGGATCGCGTGTCGTCGCGTTCCGGCACCGCCAGGAGGAGCTCCGGGAGGCGTGCCGCGGGGAGGCCGACGCCTCCCGCTCCTCAGCCTCCGGGGGTCCCCTCACTGGCGCCGGCCGCTGGGGCCGGGCCAGCCCCGAAAGCCGGGCCCGGGCCCGGGCCTGCTTGCTCAGCCTTCCGTTGCCAGGGGCCTGAGCCTGGGGGCCTCCCCATGGGGAAACCTGAGTCCCGCGCCACGAGTCCCCCGACCGTCCCGGCCACAACGGCACCTTTCGCGGCTTCGTCCTAGCCGCGGAGTGAGAGACCAGTCCGTTTCCCCACAGAGGCCAGCCCCCTCCAGGGGCGCCCCGGCCGCCCGCCACGGCGGAGGCGGACGCCCGGACACGGCGCCTCCATCCACTCTGCTCGGGGAAAACTCCCCGGCGCCGCGGCTGCCGGCCGCGCCCCATCGTCGCGGCTCGTTTTCCGGGCAGCCGCGACATGCCCCGAGCGAGAAAGGGCCCTGCTCCACGCGGAACTGGGCGCTGACCAGGGCTGCCCAACGCCAGCCAATTCTCACGAGCGAGAATGCTCGTGAGAATTGGCCGGAAAACGCCCGGCGAACACACTTCGGGCACCACAGGGCCGCAGGGCGGCCCCCCCCCCCGGGGCCCTGTCCGGGATCGCGTGTCGTCGCGTTCCGGCACCGCCAGGAGGAGCTCCGGGAGGCGTGCCGCGGGGAGGCCGACGCCTCCCGCTCCTCAGCCTCCGGGGGTCCCCTCCCTGGCGCCAGCAGCTGGGGCCGGGACAGCCCCGAAAGCCGGGTCCGGGCCCGGGCTTGCTTGCTCAGCCTTCCGTTGCCAGGGGCCTGAGCCTGCGGGCCTCCCCATGGGGAACCCTGAGTCCCGCGCCACGAGTCCCCCGACCGTCCCGGCGACAACGGCACCTTTCTCGGCTTCGTCCTAGCCGCGGAGTGAGAGACCAGTCCGTTTCCCCACAGAGGCCAGCCTCCTCCAGGGGCGCCCCGGCCGCCCGCCACGGCCGAGGCGGACGCCCGGCCACGGCGCCTCCATCCACTCTGCTCGGGGAAAACTCCCCGGCGCCGCGGCTGCCGGCCGCGCCCCATCGTCGCGGCTCGTTTTCCGGGCAGCCGCGACATGCCCCGAGCGAGAAAGGGCCCTGTTCCACGCGGAACTGGGCGCTGACCAGGGCTGCCCAATGCCGGCCAATTCTCACGAGCGTTCTGCCCAAATCGATCCCGATTTGGGCAGAACGCTCGTGAGAATTGGCCGGAAAACGCCCGGCAAACACACTTCGGGCACCACAGGGCCGCAGGGCGGCCCCCCCCGGGGCCCTGTCTGGGATCGCGTGTCGTCGCGTTCCGGCACCAGCAGGAGGCGCTCCGGGAGGCGTGCCGCGGGGAGGCCGACGCCTCCCGCTCCTCAGCCTCCGGGGTTCCCCTCCCTGGCGCCGGCAGCTGGGGCCGGGCCAGCCCCGAAAACCGGGCCCGGGCCCGGGCCTGCTTGCTCAGGCTTCCCTTGCCAGGGGCCTGAGCCTGGCGGCCTCCCCATTGGGAACCCTGAGTCCCGCGCCACGAGTCCCCCGACCGTCCCGGCCACAACGGCACCTTTCGCGGCTTCGTCCTAGCCGCGGAGTGAGAGACCAGTCCGTTTCCCCACAGAGGCCAGCCCCTTCTAGGGGCGCCCCGGCCGCCCGCCACGGCGGAGGCGGACGCCCGGCCACGGCGCATCCATCCACTCTGCTCGGGGAAAACTCCCCGGCGCCGCGGCTGCCGGCCGCGCCCCATCGTCGCGGCTCGTTTTCCGGGTGGCCGCGACATGCCCCGAGCGAGAAAGGGCCCTGCTCCACGCGGAACTGGGCGCTGACCAGGGCTGACCAACGCCGGCCAATTCTCACGAGCGTTCTGCCCAAATCGATCCCGATTTGGGCAGAACGCTCGTGAGAATTGGCCGGAAAACGCCCGGCGAAAACACTTCGGGCACCACAGGGCCGCAGGGCGGCCCCCCCCCCGGGGCCCTGTCCGGGATCGCGTGTCATCGCGTTCCGGCACCGCCAGGAGGAGCTCCGGGAGGCGTGCCGCGGGGAGGCCGACGCCTCCCGCTCCTCAGCCTCCGGGGGTCCCCTCCCTGGCGCCGGCAGCTGGGGCCGGGCCAGCCCCGAAAGCCGGGCCCGGGCCCGGGCCTGCTTGCTCAGCCTTCCGTTGCCAGGGGCCTGAGCCTGGGGGCCTCCCCATAGGGAACCCTGAGTCCCGCGCCACGAGTCCCCCGACCGTCCCGGCGACAACGGCACCATTCGCGGCTTCGTCCTAGCCGCGGAGTGAGAGACCAGTCCGTTTCCCCACAGAGGCCAGCCCCCTCCAGGGGCGCCCCGGCCGCCCGCCACGGCGGAGGCGGACGCCCGGCCACGGCGCCTCCATCCACTCTGCTCGGGGAAAACTCCCCGGCGCCGGGGCCGCCGGCCGCGCCCCATCGTCGCGGCTCATTTTCCGGGTGGCCGCGACATGCCCTGAGCGAGAAAGGGCCCTGCTCCACGCGGCACTGGGCGCTGACCAGGGCTGCCCAACGCCGGCCAATTCTCACGAGCGTTCTGCCCAAATCGATCCCGATTTGGGCAGAACGCTCGTGAGAATTGGCCGGAAGACGCCCGGCGAACACACTTCGGGCACCACAGGGCCGCAGGGCCGCCCCCCCGGGGCCCTGTCCGGGATCGCGTGTCGTCGCGATCCAGCACAGCCAGGAGGAGCTCCGTGAGGCTGGCGTGGGCAAGTCGACGCCTCGCGCTCCTCAGACTCTGGTGGTCCCCTCCCTTCGCTGGCAGCTGGGGCCGGGCCAGCCCCGAAAGCCGGGCCCGGTCCAGGCCTGCTTGCTCAGCCTTCCGTTGTCAGCGGCCTGAGCCTGCGGGCCTCCCCATGGGGAACCCTGAGTCCCGCGCCACGAGTCCTCCGACCGTCCCGGCGCCATCGGCCCCTTTCGTGGCTGCGACACAGCTGTGGAGCGACAGATCTTTTTGTTCCCCCAGAGAGGCCAATCCCTTCCCGGGCGCCCCGGCCTCCCTCCAAGGCGGAGCCGGATGCCCGACCACAGACCCTCCATCAACTCTGCTCGGAGCAAGCTCTCCGGCTCTGAGGCCCCCGGCCGGGCCCCGTCGTCTCGGCGCATTTTTGGGTGGCTGGGACATACCCCGAGTGAGAAAGAGTCCTGGGCCACGCGGAACAAGGCGGTCCCCATGGTTGTCCAACGCCAGCTAATTTTCATGAGCGCTCTGCCCAAATCGATCCCGATTAGATATGGACCCTCAACTCTATTGTGATATAATCATCGAGAAATCAGGGAAAAATATTCAATGTATCAAAAGACATTCTCCTCAATCAATGGTGCTGGGAAAACTGGACAGCGATATGTAGAAGAATGAAACTCGACCATTCTCTTACACCATACACAATGATAAACTCGAACTCGATAAAGGAGCTCAACGTGAGACAGGATTCTCTCAGAATCCTAGAGGAGTACATAGGCAGTAACCTCTTCGATAGCAGCCACAGCAACTTCTTTCAAGATATGTCTCCAAAGGCCAAGGAAACAAAAGCGAAAATGAACTTTTGGCACTTCATCAAGATCAAAAGCTTCTGCACAGCAAAGGGAACAGTCCACCAATCAAAAGGCAACCCACGGAATGGGAGAAGATATTTGTAAATGACAGTTCAGACAAAAGGTTGATATCCAGGATCTAGAAAGAACTTCTCAAACTCAACACACACAAAACAGATAATCATATCCAAAAATGGGCAGAAGATATGAGCAGACACTCCTCCAACGAAGACATACAAATGGCTATCAGACACATGACAAAATGTTCATCATCACTAGCCATCAGGGAGATTCAAATGAAAACGACATTGAGATACCACCTGACACCAGTTAGAAAGGCCACAATTAGCAAGACAGGAAACAACGTGTGTTGGAGAGGATGTGGAGAAAGGGGAACCCTCTTACACTGTTGGTGGGAATGCAAGTTGGTGCAGCCACTTTGGAGAACAGTGTGGAGATTCCTCCAGAAATTAAAAAGAGAGCTTCCCTATGACCCTGCAATTGCATTGCTGGGTATTTACCCCAAAGATACAGATGGAGTGAAAAGAAGGGCCATCTGTACCCCAATGTTTATAGCAGCAAAGGCCTCGGTCGCCAAACTGTGGAAAGAACCAAGATGCCCTTCAATGGACGAATGGATAAGGAAGATGTGGTCCATATACACAATGGAGTATTATGCCTCCATCAGAAAGGATGAATACCAACTTTTGTAGCAATATGGACGGGAGTGGAAGAGATTATGCTGAGTGAAATAAGTCAAGCAGAGAGAGTCAATTATCATATGGTTTCACTTATTTGTGGAGCATAACAAAGAACAAGGAGGACATGGGGAGATGGAGAGGAGAAGGAAGTGGTGGGAAATGGGAAGGGGAGGTGAACCATGAGAGACTACGGACTCTGAAAAAGAACCTGAGGGTCTTGAATGGGTGGGGAGTGGGAGGTTGGGAGAACAAGGTGGTGGGTATTAGGGAGGGCACGTGTTGCATGGAGCACTGGGTGTGGTGCAAAAATAAGGAATACTGTTACGCTGAAAACAAATAATATAGATAGATAGATATTGAAAGTGAAAAAAAAAAGGAATGTGCTGAACCTACAGAGCAGAAGAAACCAGAATGCCTCCCTGACGCCACCCCCAATACCGGCGCCCCTGAGGAGCAGGAATGAGGAGTCTCACGGTCCTGCAGACTCACGTCCTCAACTCAGGCATCGGGATTGGTCATCACTGTGCCGGCAGATCCGGGCCGCCATGCCCCTGTGACCTAAACCTAACCCTCGGTTGGGCGTTCAGGCTTCAGTCCCCAGAGGACTGGCTCCCTAGCCCTCCAGACTGGGGACCCCATATTCCCAACGTAGGACTCTGGCTGCCACCCATGATGAAACTTGACCACATGGACCTTTGCAGAACGCTCCTTGCCGGAGAAACCTCCATGACCCCTAAAGCCAACCACATCTTCTGAGCACCCCCACAGCACAATTCCTTAGCCTTACAGGCCGCCAGAACAATGCCCTCAGCCCAGCCCTCCAGAGAGCCTGAGTCCGTGCTGGCACGTCAGGCCTGCCATTCTCCCAGGACCAAACCCTAAGCCTAGGTTGGGTGTTCAGGTTCTAGAACCCTGACACCCAATTCCACCCATGGGTGGGAGCATCAAACTGATGGCATGACTCAGCTTCTCAACCAGCAGGAGATTCCATTTGGTGCTCTCCAACACCCTCAGAGCCCTAGGAACCGGCCAAGCTGCCCTGAGGCCATTCCGGCCATCTTTGCACCTCCAGGCCAAAAACCCAGGGCCTGAGAAGCCTCCGGAGCCCTGCCCTCAACTCAGCCCTTGAGTGAGCCAATATCTGTGCCGGCAGATCCCACATGCCTTCTCCCTAAGACATAACCTTAACGCTAAGCCTAACCCTAATACTAACTCTAGCCCAGGTTGTGTGTTCAGGCATCCCTCCTCCATAGCCTGGTCCCCCAAACGGCCAGATGGGGGACCCCTGAGCTGCACCCCATAATTGCGCCTGATCCCAGGAGGAAACCCTGCCCTTTAGAAATGTGTTGAACCCGCAGAGCGGGAGAAACCTGCATGCCTCCCAGAGCCCACTGCCACTTCTGGCACACCCAAGGACCAGGAACCAGGACTCTCACAGTGCTACAGACTCGCGCCCTCAACTCAGGCATTGGGAAGCATCACCACAGCGCCATCAGATCGGGGCTGCCATGCCCTTACAACCCTACCCTAACCCTAGGTTGGGTGTCAGGCTTCTGTCCCCTGAGGACTGGACCCCTAGCCCTCCAGACTGGGGACCCTGGATTCCCAATGCAGGACTCTGGCTGCCACCCACGATGAAACTGGACCATATGATCCTGTGCAGTATGCTCCTGGCCACAGAATCCTCCATGCCCCCTAAAGCCACCCACGCCTTCCAAGAAATGCCACACCACAAACCCAGAGCCTGACAGGCCACCAGAGCAATGCCCTCAACTCAGCCCTCCGGAGAACCTGAGCCGCACTGGCAGGCCTGCCATTCTCCCAGGACGAAACCCTAACACTAGGTTGGGTGTTCAGGCATTGGACCCAGAGGCCTGACACCCAATTCCTCCCATGGGTTGAGCATCAGACTGTCGGCAGGACTCAGTTCTCAGCCAGGAGGAGACCTTTTCATTTGGTGTTCTCTCACACCCTCAGAGCAGTAGCAACCAGCCATTCTCCCTTGAGGCCATTCCCACCAGCTTTGCTCCTCCAGGCCAAGAACCCAGGGCCTGAGGAGCCTCCTGAGTCCTGCCCTCAACTCAGCCCTTGGGTGAGCCCGTATCTGTGCTAGCAGATCCGACATGCCCTGTCCCTAAGCCTAACACTAACCATAATACTAAACCTAGCCCAGGTTGTGTGTTCAGGCGTCCATACTCTGACTCCTGGTCCCCAAGGCCCCAGATGGGGGACCCGTGAGCGATACCCCATCATTGAACCTGACACCAGGAGGAAACCATGCTGTTTAGAATTGTGCTGAACCCACAGAGCGGGATAAATTTGAATGTCTCCCTGAGGCCACCCCACTTCCAGCGCCCCCAAGGACCAAGAACCAGGAGTCTCATGGTCCTGCAGACACACGCTCTGAACTCAAGCATTGGGATGGGCCACCACAGCGCCAGCAGATTGGGGCTGCAATGCCCCTACAACCTAACCCTCACAGCAGGACTCACCCTCTCAGCCAGAAGGTGACCTTTCATTTCGTGCTATCTAATGCCCTGAGAATTGTAGAAACTGGCATGCTCCCCTGAGGCGATTTCCAACATCTTTGCCCGTACAGCCCAAAACCCCAGTGCCCGAGGAGCCTCCTGAGTCCCACCCTCAACTCAGCCCTTGGGCGAGCTGATATCTGTGCTTGCATATCCGACATGCCTTGTCCCTAAGACATAACCTTAACCCTAATCCTAATACTAACCCTAGCCCAGGTTCGTGCTCAGGCATCCTCCTCCCACAACTGGTCCTCAAAACCCCAGATAGGGGACCCCTGAGTTGCACCCCATAATTGCACATGATCCCAGCATGAACCGTGCCGTTTAGAAATGGGCTGAAGCCACAGAGCAGGAGAAGCCTGCAAGTCTCCCTGAGGCCAAAGCACTTCTGGACCCTCCCAAGGACCGGGAACCAGAGTCTCAATGTCCTGCAGACATAGCCTCAACTCAGGCATCAGGATGGGTCACCACAGCACCGGCAGATCGGGGTTACCATGCCCCAAAGACTTAACCATAATGCTAGGATGGGTGTTTATGCTTCGATCCACAGAGGCCTGGCTCCCTAGCCGTCCAGACTGGGGACCCTGTATTTGCAATGCTGGACTCCGGCTGCCACCCACAAGGAAAATGGCCCACATGGCCCTGTGCAGTACGCTCCTGGCCGGAGAAACCTCCATGCCCCCTAAAGACACCCACACCTTCCGAGGACCCACACACCACCGCCCAGTGCCTGATGGGCCACCAGAGCAATACCCTCAACTCAGCCCTCCGGAGAGCCTGAGTCCGCACTGGCACCTCAGGCCTGCCATGCTCCCAGGACCAAACCCTAATACCCTAGCTCAGGTGGTCAGGCTCTGGACCCCAGAGGCCTGATACCCAATTCCATCCCAGTGGATAGGAACATCAGACTGATGGCAGGACTCAGCCTCTCAGCCAGGAGAATAAATGAAATAAACCATTTCATTTAGTGCTATCTAACACTCTCAGAGACCTAGAAACCAGCATGCTCCCCTGAGGCCATTCCCACCATCTTTACCTTCTAGGAAAAAAACCCAGGGCCTAAGGAGCCTCCTGAGTCCCGCCTTCAACTCAGCCCTTGGGTGAGCCCATATAAGTGTTACCAGATCCAACATGCCTTGTCCCTAAGACATAACCCTAACCCTAATCTTTTTATTTTTTTTAAGATTTTATTCATTTCTTTGACAGAGACAGATCAGAAGAAGGCACAGAGAGGACGAAGCACGCTCCCCGCTGAGCAGAGAGCCTGATGTGGGGCTCCATCCCAGGACCCTGAGATCATGACCTGAGCGGAAGGCAGAGGCTTTAACCAACTGAGCCACCCAGGCGCCCCACCTTAACACTAATCTTAACACTAACCCTAACCACAAAACCTAACCCTAACCTCTAAACCTAACATAACAACCTCGGAGCAGTAGAAACCATCATGCTCCCCAGAGGCGATTCCCACCTTCTTTGCCCCTCCAGTCCAAAAATCCAGGGCCTGAGGAGACTCCTGAGTCCCGCCCTCAACACAGCCCTTGGGTGAGTCCATATCTGTGTTGGCAGATCTGACATGCCTTGTCCCTAAGACATACGCCTAACCCTAAGCCTAACCCTAAACCTTACCTCTAACCCTATCCCCTAACTCCTAACCCTAACCCTAACCCTAACCCCTAACAACTAACCCTAACACTCTCCGAACCTCTATCCCTAACCCTAACCCTCCAGACTGGGGATTCCAAAGTCATAACACAGGACTCTGCCTGCCCTCCAGAAAGAAAGGTGCATGAGCACCTAAACACACCCGCCATTGGAAATGCCCCAGACATAATGCCAGATTCTGCCACAACGCCAGATGCATGTCATCCACTCAGCCCTGAGGGAGCCCACCTCAACACAGCATATCAGCAGCATATCAGAACTGCCATGCCCCTAGGCCTTAACCCTAACCCTAGGTTGGGTGTACAGTCTTCCGTACCCAGAGGCCTAGCCCCCAAACCCGCCAGATTGTGGATGCATGAGACTCACTCTGGCAGTCTGGAGGCTGCCTATGCTGTTACAGTGCCATTTGGAGCTACTTAGACCTCAGAGCAAAAGATAACTTCATGCCCCCCAAGGCAAGCCCCAGCATCTGAGCCCCTCCTGAACACAAACCCAGATTCACACTAGCCACCTATCACCGACCCTCAACTCAGGCCACCGGGGAGTCCGCCTCAGCACTGGCAGATTGGGCCTGTCGCGCCCCAAGACCTCACCCTTAGTTTGAGTTTCCAGGCTTCCATCCCAAGAGGCCTAGCCTCCAGGCCCCCTGGATTAAGGACCCCTGAGTGACATTGCAGGACTCCAACAGCCACGCAGGATGAAACCTTGCAGTTTGGAGCTGCTGAATACTCAGAGGGTGAGAAACCTTCAAGCCCCCGTAAAGCTATCCGCACAATTTGCGGCACCCCAGGCCAGAAAGCTGTTTTCTATGAAGCTACCGGACACATGCCCTCAACTCAGCCCTGAGGGGAGCCCATCTCAGCGCCGGCAGATTGGGCCTGCCATGACCCTAGACCCTAACCCTAACCCTAGGTGGGGTATACAGCCTTCCATGCCCAGAGGCCTGTACCCCAAGCCCATCAGACTGGGGATGACTGAGACTCCCGCCAGCACTCCTCCAGCCTCCTAGGGCAAAATGGTGCCATTTGGAACTGTGCAGGAACCTCAGAGCAGGAGAAAGCTGCATGCCCCCCCAAGAACACCACTAGCTTCTTTGCCCCCACAAACACAAACACAGACCTCAAGTCCTGCCTGATTCCCACCCTCCATTCGGCCTATCCAGGAGACCACCTCAATTGCAGCAGATCGGGCCTGCCATGTCCCTAAGCCTTAACCCTAACCCTAGTTTGGATTTTCAGGCTTCCATCCCAAGAGGCCTGGCCCCCACGCCCCCCAGATTAAGGACTTCTGAGCAACACCACAGGACACAGCCTGTCACACAAGTGGAAACCTTGTGGTTTGGAGCTGCAATGAACCCTCAGATGGGGAGAAACTTTCATGCCACCCTAAAGCCACCCCAATAATCAACAGCCACTCTGGCCATAGAGCTGGATTCCATCCCGCCACCAAATGCATACCCTCAACTGAGCCCATAGGGGATCCCGCCTCAGCACTGGCAGATCGGGCCTGCCATTGCCCCTAGGCCCTAACCCTAACACAAGTTTGGGTGTTCAGTCTTCCATTCTGAGGGTCCAGGCAACAAAATCCCCTGGATTAAGGAATCTTGACATACACCTCAGGACTCCGCTTGCCACACAGTAGGAACCTGTGCCTTGGAGTTGTGCTGAACCCTCAGAGGGGGAGAAACTTGCCCCTCTAAAGGCACTCCCATCATCTGCACCCGTCCCCCCGGCCATAAACCAGATTCTGCTGAGCTGCCGGACGCATGCCATAAATTCAGACCCTAGGGCGCCCCACCTCAACATAAGCAGATCAGGCCACCATGCCCCTAAGCCCTTACCAGAACCCCTCTTTAGGTTTTCAGGCTTCCATCCCAGGGGCCTGCCTCCCATGTCCCCCCAGATTAAGGTCTACTGAGCGCCACCACGGGACTCCACCTGGCACTCATGAGGAAAACTTGTGGTTTAGAGCTGCACTGAACACTCAGACGGGGAGAAACATGCAAACCCCCGTAATGCCACCCCACCATGAGTCACCCCCATGGCCATAAAACCAGATTCTCCTGCGATGCCAGATCTATGCCCTCAACTCGACCCTTAGGGGAGCCCGCATCAGCACCGGCACATTGGACCTGCCATGCCCTTCGGCCCTAACCATAAACCTAGGTGGGGTGTACAGGCTTTCATGAACAGAGGCCTGTCCCCCAAGCCCGCCAGATTGGGCACCTCCGAGATTCATGCCAGTAGAGATTAAGGATTCCTCAGTGACACCCCAGGACTGCGTCTGCCACACAGGAGGAAACCATGCCATTTGGAGCTCTGCAGAACCCTCAGGGTAGGAGAAACCTGCATGCAACCCTGAGGTCACGCCCAGCTTCTGTGGCATCCCTGGACACAAACTCTGAGTCTGACATGCCACCTGATACCCACCCTGAAGTCAGCCCACCAGGGAGCCCACCTCAGCAGTAGCAGATTGAGCATGCCATGCCCCTACGCCCTTACCGTAGCTCTAGTTTCTGATTTTGGGCTTCCATCCCAAGAGGCCTGGCCCCCAAACTCCCCAGATTCAGGACCCCCCTGTAACAAGGCAGAAACCTGAATGCCATGCAGGGGGAAGCCATGACATTTGGAGCTCCAAAGTTTCCTCAGAGAGGGAGAAACCAGCATGCCCCTCTAAAGCCACCCCCACGATCAGCCGTCCCTCTGGCCAGAAACCCTGACTCTTCTGCATTGCAGGATGCATTTCCTCAACTCAATTCTGAGGGTATCTCACCTCTGTGTAGGCTGATCAGGCCTGTCCTGCCCAGCCCATTACCCTTAACCCTATGTTGCATTTTCAGGCTTCCTTCCCCAGGGGCCTATCCACCAAGCCCTCTAGATTGGTAAACTTGGAGCCACACTGTAGGAGTCTCCCTGCCACCCAGCAGGAAACTTGTCCCTTTGGAGCTGTGCAGAACCCTCAGAGCCAGAGAAACCTGCATGACCCCATTAGGACTCCCCCACATTCTGCAGCCCCCTGGCCACAAACCCAGAGCCTGATTCACCACCTGACCCCCATTCTCAACTCAGCTCCTTGGGGAACTCACCTCAACACCAGCAGTTTGGGCCTGCCACGCCACTAGCTCAGCTCTGCTCATGGACACCACCAGCTCTAGGCAGACCTAGAACTCCCCTGTCTGCGGCAAAGCTCTGGGATCCCCCCTCCTTCTTCCCAATTTACACTGGCCCAGGCATTCATGAGAAAGGGGAAGGCTACCTCTTGAATGCTTAATACCTCCTTTCCTCTTCAGCCCTATTTCTCTCCACTTACCTTTGCACCTGGGCAAACTGAAAGTAACATATCAATGGAACATGTACATGCTCTGAGATCTAAATCTTTCATGGCAACTTTCTGAGGGCTCCTTATGCAATAGGAAACTAGTGTATCCTGCCACAGAGTGTTTCATAATGAACAGCTACAGAACAGGAGAGCAAAAGTCATTCCAGTTTTACCTCAGTCTTCATGAAGTAGAACATGGTCTTCTTTTCTTCATTGACTTCAATTCCAATTCGTTTCCATGCAATGTTCATTCCTCTCCTTCAGGGGTAGGATTTTGTGATTCCTCACCTGCATAGAACACCCAGAGCTCATCACAACAAGTACTCTCCCTAATAGCTGTCACCCACTTAACCCTTCGCCCCACACCCCTGCCCCCTAGCAACCCTCGATTTTGCTCTAGGTTAGAGTCTGTTTCCTCATTGGCCTTTCTCCCCTCACTATGTTCATCTGTTTTCTTTCTGAAATTCCATAGAGGTCAAGATATAGGCTATTGGTCTTTTCTTACTGATTTTACTTAGCTAAATCCACTGTAGATCCATCCACATCCTTGCAGATGGTAAGATTTCATCCTTTTTGAACCTGGATCCTATTCCATTAAGAAGATGTGGGAGAATGAATACACATACACACACACACACATATGATATATACGAGTGATATATATATATATATATATATATCACTCATCAGTGAATGGACATTTGGTCTCCCTCCATTGTTTTACAATGGTTGAAAATGCTGCTGTAAATATCACGGTGCTTATACCCCACTGAATGTGCATTTTTGTGCCCTTTAGGGAAATAACTAGGAGGACAATTGCTGGATCCTACTGTTGTTCAGTTCTTAGCTTTTGGAGGACAGACTGTATTCTTTCCAAGAGTGGCTGCAACAACACGCAGGCCCACCAACAATGTAGGAGGGTCCCGGTTTTGGGTTTTGTTTTTTTTTTTTTTTTAGATTTTATTTATTTATTTGACAGAGGTCACAAGTAGGCAGAGAGGCAGGCAGAGAGAGAGGACGAAGCAGACTCCCCGCTGAGCAGAGAGCCCAATGCGGGGCTCGATCTCAGGACCCTGAGACCATGACCTGAGCCGAAGGCAGTGGCTTAACCCACTGAGCCACACAGGTGCCCCCGAGGGTTCCACTTTAAACAGAACATTCCCTGCCAGCAATTTCCTAAGGAGGAAATATAAAACCTGTGGGAAAACCTGACTCACTGAGCATCAGGAAAGCAGCCACAGAAATTCAGCCCAGGGTTCCTGACACCAAGTCCCTTGAAGCCAACAGAGTGCCTTTATCCAGGGAAATTCCCAAAGACTCTCCTTCTGACTTCACTACCCATGAAACTGCAGAGAAAATACAGCATGTCCAACCATATATAGCCGTTTGAGTGAACCTAGGAAGACAAGCATCCCTTTTAAATTGTCCAAGACTCCTTGGAATCATTTTGAATTTTCCCTCTGCCCTCATTGGAACTCTTTGGATTCAAAGACGAATCCATTAGGATACATCACCTTGGACAAAGAAGAAGCCATCATCCAAGTCTCTATCTGACCACAAACAGCCACCTCACTCTAGATGCCAGCCGTTCCACCAGAGTCTAGGCCCAGTGGAGTAAACACTGTTCGGTGAAGGAATACTTTCTATGTTCAAAAGGCACACCAAGTCAATCTCACCTTCCCTTTCGAATCCAAGGGATTTCCTAGGAAAGAGATGTTCCAAATACCTTTGTAAGCCAGAAATAAACAGAAAATGAGATCCCTGACAGGTGCTCCCTGCAGAGAAACTCAGGAGCTCTGGCACCCACACGAGATTGCTTACAGCTGGTTCAGGGTGCCATTTGTGAGCTCCACTGGAGACAAGAGAAAAGCCCAGGAAATTTGGGGTGAAAGGGAATTTTTACCTGCCATCCTGGCATGGATGTGACATTGTCACCCACAGGCCTGCTGTTTTCTCTGAACACTGACGTTCTGGGACAAGCTGCATGACTGACTCAGACGCTGACTTCCAAACTTCAGGTCTCATGGAGCCAGAGTGAAGAAGGGTTGTCAGGTGCAGATAAGCAGGCGTCTCCCACCTAAAGCCTGCACATCTGCTCTGATTCCTGGGAGAAGGAGAGACACAGGCTTGTTTTTTAACTGGTCATTCACTTCCCTCTCAAGCTGGTCAATGCCCTTGTCCTTTTTGGAGAAACAAACATACTTTTCCAAACAAACACTCAGCTCCTCGGTTCCAAATGCACCATGAGTCGGGTTTGGTTCCCCTGGCTCCAGAGCCCAACTGG
The DNA here is from genome assembly GCF_922984935.1 of Meles meles. Taxonomy (NCBI): domain Eukaryota; kingdom Metazoa; phylum Chordata; class Mammalia; order Carnivora; family Mustelidae; genus Meles; species Meles meles. The sequence continues at coordinate 374,686 of NC_060071.1, forward strand.
GAGGACCCTCCTGAACCATCCTGACAGCACATTACCAGCAAACCTGGGGAAAGAGGGCACAATGCTGAGTGGGGGACAGGCTCCATCAATTCTTACCACCACCCTTGAGCCTGGAGAAACAGAGACTATACAGCTCACCACTCCATCCTGTAAAAATAAGCTGTAGTGCCTCACGTTTCAGGGTCTCTCACCGGGCACCTCCGCCCTGCCTTCAGAGCCAGCAAGCTGCACTGACTCCTCTTCAGGTGTGTTTCCCATGGCAGCTCGCCGCTGCCTCCAGTGGTGGCAAGCAGCATCGCCATGCCTTCCAGGGTATCTCACACCACGGCTCACCACTCCCTCCAGTGGAGTGAGCTGGCACTGCCGGGCCTTCCATAGACTCATTTTTTTTTTTATTTGTTTATTTACAGCATAACAGTGTTCATTGTTTTGGCATCACACCCAGTGCTCCATGCAGTACGTGCCCTCCCTATTAACCACCACCTGATTCCTCAAACTCCCACCCCACCCTGCCCCTCCAAAACCCTCTGGTTGTTTTTCAGAGTCCATAGTCTCTCATGGTTCATCTCCCCTTCCAGTTTCTCTCAACTCCCTCTCCTCTCCATCTCCCTATGTCCTCCGTGTTATTTGCTATGCTCCACAAATAAGTGAGACCATATGATACATGACTCTCTCTCTGCTTGACTTATTTCGCTCAGCATAATTTCTTCCAGTCCCGTCCATGTTGCTACAAAAGTTGGGTATTCATCCTTTCTGATGGAGGCATAATACTCCATTGCGTATATGTACCACATCTTCCTTATCCATTCATCCGTTGAAGGGCATCTTGGTTCTTTCCACAGTTTGGTGAGCATAGCCATTGCTACAATAAGCATTGGGGTACAGATGGCCCTTCTTTTCACTACATCTGTATCTTTGGGGTAAATACCCAGCAGTGCAATTGCAGGGTCATAGGGAAGCTCTATTCTTAATTTCTGGAGGAATCTCCACACTGTTCTCCAAAGTGGCTGCACCAACTTGCATTCCCACCAACAGTGTAAGAGGGTTCCCCTTTCTCCACATCCTCTCCAACACACGTTGTTTCCTGTCTTGCTCATTTTGGCCATTCTAACTGGTGTCAGGTGGTATCTCAATGTGGTTTTCATTTGAATCTCCCTGATGGCTAGTGATGATGAACATTTTTTCATGTGTCTGATAGCCATTTGTATGTCTTCGTTGGAGAAGTGTCTGTTCATATCTTCTGCCCATTTTTGGATATGATTCTCTGTTTTGTGTGTGTTGAGTTTGAGAAGTTCTTTATAGATCCTGGATATCAACCTTTTGTCTGTACTGTCATTTGCAAATATCTTCTCCCATTCCGTGGGTTGCCTTTTTGTTTGGTGGACTGTTTCCTTTGCTGTGCAGAAGCTTTTGATCTTGATGAAGTGCCAAAAGTTTATTTTCGCTTTTGTTTCCTTGGCCTTTGGAGACATATCTTGAAAGAAGTTGCTGTGGCTGATATCGAAGAGGTTACTGCCTATGTTCTCCTCTAGGATTCTGATGGATTCCTGTCTCATGATGAGGTCTTTTATCCATTTCGAGTGTAAGAGAATGGTTGAGTTTCATTATTCTACATATAGCTGTCCAGTTTTCCCAGCACCATTGATTGAAGAGACTGTCTTTTTTTCCATTGAATATTTTTTCCTGTTTTGTCAAACATTATTTCACCGTGGAGTTGAGGGTCCATATCTGGGCTCTCCACTCTGTTCCACTGGTCTATGTGTCTGTTTTTATGCCAGGGCCACGCTGTCTTGGTGATCGCAGCTTTGTAGTAAAGCTTAAAATCGGGTAACGTGATGCCGCCAGTTTTGTTTTTGTTTTTCAACATTGCCTTAGCAATTCGGGGTCTCTTCTGATTCCATACAAATTTTAGGATTATTTGCTCCAGCTCTTTGAAAACTACCGGTGGAATTTTGATCGGAATGGCATTAAAAGCATAGATTGCTCTAGGCAGTATAAACATTTTAACAATGTTTATTCTTCCAATCCAAGAGCATGGAATTGTCTTCCATCTTTTTGGGTCTTCTTCAATTTCTTTCATGAGTGTTCTGTAGTTCCTCGAGTACAGATCCTTTACCTCTTTGGTTAGGTTTATTCCCAGGTATCTTATGGTTCTTGGTGCTATAGTAAATGGAATCGATTCTCTAATTTCCCTTTCTGTATTTTCACTGTTAGTGTATAAGAAAGCCACTGATTTCTGTACATTGACTTTGTATCCTGCCACGTTACTGAATTGCTGTATGAGTCTAGTAGTTTGGGGGTGGAGTCTTTGGGGTTTTCCATATACAAAATCATGTCATCTGCGAAGAGAGAGAGTTTGACTTCTTCCTTGCCAATTTGGATACCTTTTATTTCTCTTTGTTGTCTGATTGCCGTTGCTAGGACTTCTAATACTATGTTGAACAAGAGTGGTGAGAGTGGGCATCCAAGCCCATTAGAATAACGTCAGACCTATTCACAGAGACCTGGCAAGCCAGGAAGGGCTGGCAAAATATATTCAGAGTACTAAATGAGAAGAACATGCAACCAAGAATACTCTATCCGGCAAGACTGACATTTAAAATGGATGGAGAGATAAAGAGTTTCCAAGACCAGCAAGGCTTAAAAGACTATGCAACCAGCAAGCCGACACTGCAGGAAATATTAAGGGGGGGGTCCTATAAAAGAGAAAAAATCCCAAGAATATCATTGAACAGAAATATAGAAACAATCTACAGACAGAAAGACTTCAAAGGCAACATGACATGAATCAAAACCTATCTCTCAATAATCACTCTCAATGTGAATGGCCTAAATGCGCCCATAAAACGACACAGGGTTGCAGATTGGATAAAACGACAGGACCCATCCATATGTTGTCTACAAGAGACCCATTTTGAACCTAAGGATACACCCAGACTGAAAGTGAACGGATGGAGAAGCATCTTTCATGCCAATGGGCCTCAAAAGAAGGCCGGGGTAACGATTCTCATATCAGATAAATTAGATTTTAAACTAAAGACTGTAGTCAGAGATACAGAAGGACACTCCATAATTCTTAAAGGGACTATCCGCCAAGATGATCTAACAATTGTGAATATCTATGCCCCCAATATGGGAGCACCCAATTCCATAAGAAAACTATTAATCAAGATAAAGAGTCATATTGATATGAATACAATAATAGTAGGAGATCTTCATACGCCTCTCTCAGAAATAGACAGATCATCGAAGCAGAAAATTAAAAAAGAAATAAGAGCATTGAATGAAACATTGGACCAGATGGACCTCATAGACATATACAGAACATTCCACCCTAAAACAACAGAATACTCATTCTTCTCAAGTGTACATGGAACCTTCTCCAGAATAGACCACATACTGCGTCACAAGGATTGAGGATGCCTGATACTCATGCTGGGAATCTGCCTGCCACGCAGGGCACCGCTGTGCTGTTTGGAGCTGCGCTGAACCCTCAGAGCTGGAGAAACTTCCATGCACCCCTGAAGTCACCCCCAGGTTATGCGAACGTCTGGACACACACCTAGAGGCTAAGGCCGGGTCTGACACCCGAGCTCAACTCAGCGCACCAGGGCACCTGCCTCTGCACTGGCATATCAGGTCTACCATGGCCCTAGGCCTTAACCCTATCCCTAATTTTGGTTTTCAGGTATCATCCCCAAGAGTCCTGACCCCAAGACCCCAAGATTAAAGAATCCTGAGTGACACCTCAGGACTCTGTCCACCATGCAGGAGGAAACCATGCTGTTTGGAGCTGTGTCGAATCCTCAGAGCGGGAGAAACCTGCACGGTTCACTCGAGGCTATCCCCCACCCTCTGCGCACTATTGGGCCACAAATGTGGAGGCTGGCACTCAGCCTGCCTACCACCCAGGAGGAAACCGTGCCATTTGAAACTGAGTAGAACACTCAGAGTGGGAGAAACTGCATGCCTCCCTGAGCACAACCCCCTCCTTCAGCGGTCCCCTGACCACAAACCTGGACCCTCTCATGCCACCGGACCTCTGCCCTCAATTCATCCCCCTGGGATCCCTTCTCAGTGCCAGCAAATTGGGCCTGCCATGCCCCTGACCCTAACCTTAAGCCTAGGTTGCATTTTCAGTCTTCATCCCCAGAGGCTGGTCCCCCAATTCCTCCATATTTGGACCCCTGAGCCACAACCCAGTGCTCTGTCTGCCACCCGGGAGGAAACCGTTCTGTTTGGAGCTGCACAGAACCATCGGAATGGGAGAAATCTTCATGCTCCCTGAAGCCACCTCCACCTTCGGCCACCCCCCAGGCACAAACCCAGATCGTAATGCACCACCTGACCATGGCCCTCAACTCAGTACCCCAGACATCTAGCCTCGGCACCAGCAGATCAGGCCAGCCATGCCCCTGTGCTCTTTTCCAAGCCCTAGGTTGTGTTTTCAGTCTTCTGTCCTCTGATGATTGACACCAAAGCTCCGCTGATGGGTTACACCTGAACTATACCAGAATATTTCTTGGCCCCCTGAGGCTATCCCACTTTCAGCACCCCCCGTTCACACCTGGATCTTAACACTCACACTGACCCACGTCCTCAACTCTGCTCCCCAGGTCACTCCTCTCAGGGTGGCCTATTGAGACTGACATGACCCTCAGCCCTAACCAAAACTTAGGTACATTTTCTGTCTTGTGTCCCAAGAATACAGGTACCAAAGCCCCACATATGTGGGACCCCTGAGAAATGCCAGAGGACTCTGTCTTCAACCCAGAAGGAAACAGTAGAATTGGAACTCTGCCAAGGACTGAGAGCAGGAGAAATCTGCCTTTCCCCCCATGGCCACCAACCCGGAGCCTGACTCAGACTGACCCATGTTCTCTACTCAGTCCCCGTGAGAGCTCTGCACAGCACCAGCAAATCAGGCCTGTCATGTTGCTGGGACCTAGCCCCAACCCTAGGTTGGGGTTTCATGCTCTGTCCCCAGAGGACTGGCACCCAAGTCCAACGGATGGGGACCCCTGAGCAAGATTTGAGATCTCTGCCTGCCACCCAGAAGGAAACCATACCATTTGGGACTCTGCAAAGGATTCTGAGCAGGAGAAATCTGCCACGCACCACTGAGTTCACCCAGAGTCAGCAGCTGGACACAAACCTGAACCTGACACTTATTCTATCCATCCCTCTGTACTCAGCCCTCTGGATAGCTTGCCACACCACCATCAGATTGGGCCTGCCATGCTCCTAACCCCTAACTGAAGCTTAGTTTGTGTTCTGAGCATTCAATTCCTAGGGGTCTGGCTCCCTACCCCACGGACTGGGGTCACCTTAGCCATACCACAGGACTCATCCTAAAAGACAGGAGGAAAGCGTGCCATGTAGACCTCTAGAAAGTATTCAAAGCAGGATAAAATGCCTGCCCATCTGAGCCTATACCAGCAAACCCCCAATTTCAGTGGCCTCTAGGTCACAAACCCTGTGCCTGACCAGAACCAGAACACTCATCCTTAATTCCAGCCTCTAGGAACCACACACACTCTCAGCTGTTTGGGCCTGCAATGTCCTTCGGCCCTAACTCTATCCCTAGCTTGGGTTCTCATGTCTCCGTCCCCTAAGGGTGGGCTCCAAAGCCCTAGGATTTGGGGATGCCTGAGCAATACCACAGGACTCAGCCTCACACCCAGATGGAAATCTTTCCATAATGGACTCCAGTAAGTATATAGGTCAGTATAAATATGAAGGCCCATCTGCTTCCATCGTCGCGGCTCGTTTTCCGGGTGGCCGCGACATGCCCCGAGCGAGAAAGGGCCCTGCTCCACGCGGAACTGGGCGCTGACCAGGGCTGCCCAACGCCGGCCAATTCTCACGAGCGTTCTGCCCAAATCGATCCCGATTTGGCAGAACGCTCGTGAGAATTGGCCGGGAAACGCCCGGCGAACACACTTCGGGCACCACAGGGCCGCAGGGCGGCCCCCCCGGGGCCCTGTCCGGGATCGCGTGTCGTCGCGTTCCGGCACCGCCAGGAGGAGCTCCGGGAGGCGTGCCGCGGGGAGGCCGACGCCTCCCGCTCCTCAGCCTCCGGGGGTCCCCTCCCTGGCGCCGGCAGCTGGGGCCGGGCCAGCCCCGAAAGCCGGGCCCGGGCCCGGGCCTGCTTGCTCAGCCTTCCGTTGCCAGGGGCCTGAGCCTGGGGGCCTCCACATGGGGAACCCTGAGTCCCGCGCCACGAGTCCCCCGACCGTCCCGGCGACAACGGCACCTTTCGCGGCTTCGTCCTAGCCGCGGAGTGAGAGACCAGTCTGTTTCCCCACAGAGGCCAGCCCGCTCCAGGGGCGCCCCGGCCGCCCGCCACGGCGGAGGCGGACGCCCGGCCACGGCGCCTCCATCCACTCTGCTCGGGGAAAACTCCCCGGCGCCGCAGCTGCCGGCCGCGACCCATCGTCGCGGCTCGTTTTCCGGGTGGCCGCGACATGCCCCGAGCGAGAAAGGGCCCTGCTCCACGCGGAACTGGGCGCTGACCAGGGCTGCCCAACGCCGGCCAATTCTCACGAGCGTTCTGCCCAAATCGATCCCGATTTGGGCAGAACGCTCGTGAGAATTGGCCGGAAAACGCCCGGCGAACACACTTCGGGCACCACAGGGCCGCAAGGCCGCCCCCCCCAGGGCCCTGTCCGGGATCGCGTGTCGTCGCGTTCCGGCACCGCCAGGAGGAGCTCCGGGAGGCCTGCCGCTGGGAGGCCGACGCCTCCCGTTCCTCAGCCTCCGGGGGTCCCCTCCCTGGCGCCGGCAGCTGGGGCCGGGCCAGCCCCGAAAGCCGGGCCCGGGCCCGGGCCTGCTTGCTCAGCCTTCCGTTGCCAGGGGCCTGAGCCTGGGGCCTCCCCATGGGGAACCCTGAGTCCCGCGCCACGAGTCCCCCGACCGTCCCGGCGACAACGGCACCTTTCGCGGCTTTGTCCTAGCCGCGGAGTGAGAGACCAGTCCGTTTCCCCACAGAGGCCAGCCCCCTCCAGGGGCGCCCCGGCCGCCCGCCTCGGCGGAGGCGGACGCCCGGCCACGGCGCCTCCATCCACTCTGCTCGGGGAAAACTCCCAGGCGCCGCGGCTGCCGGCCGCGCCCCATCGTCGCGGCTCGTTTTCCGGGTGGCCGCGACATGCCCCGAGCGAGAAAGGGCCCTGCTCCACGCGGAACTGGGGGCTGACCAGGGCTGCCCAACGCCGGCCAATTCTCACGAGCGTTCTGCCCAAATCGATCCCGATTTGGGCAGAACGCTCGTGAGAATTGGCCGGAAAACGCACGGCGAACACACTTCGGGCACCACAGGGCCGCAGGGCGGCCCCCCCGGGGCCCTGTCCGGGATCGCGTGTCGTCGCGTTCCGGCACCGCCAGGAGGAGCTCCGGGAGGCGTGCCGCGGGGAGGCCGACGCCTCCCGCTCCTCAGCCTCCGGGGGTCCCCTCCCTGGCGCCGGCAGCTGGGGCCGGGCCAGCCCCGAAAGCCGGGCCCGGGCCCGGGCCTGCTTGCTCAGCCTTCCGTTGCCAGGGGCCTGAGCCTGGGGGCCTCCACATGGGGAACCCTGAGTCCCGCGCCACGAGTCCCCCGACCGTCCCGGCGACAACGGCACCTTTCGCGGCTTCGTCCTAGCCGCGGAGTGAGAGACCAGTCTGTTTCCCCACAGAGGCCAGCCCGCTCCAGGGGCGCCCCGGCCGCCCGCCACGGCGGAGGCGGACGCCCGGCCACGGCGCCTCCATCCACTCTGCTCGGGGAAAACTCCCCGGCGCCGCAGCTGCCGGCCGCGACCCATCGTCGCGGCTCGTTTTCCGGGTGGCCGCGACATGCCCCGAGCGAGAAAGGGCCCTGCTCCACGCGGAACTGGGCGCTGACCAGGGCTGCCCAACGCCGGCCAATTCTCACGAGCGTTCTGCCCAAATCGATCCCGATTTGGGCAGAACGCTCGTGAGAATTGGCCGGAAAACGCCCGGCGAACACACTTCGGGCACCACAGGGCCGCAAGGCCGCCCCCCCCAGGGCCCTGTCCGGGATCGCGTGTCGTCGCGTTCCGGCACCGCCAGGAGGAGCTCCGGGAGGCCTGCCGCTGGGAGGCCGACGCCTCCCGTTCCTCAGCCTCCGGGGGTCCCCTCCCTGGCGCCGGCAGCTGGGGCCGGGCCAGCCCCGAAAGCCGGGCCCGGGCCCGGGCCTGCTTGCTCAGCCTTCCGTTGCCAGGGGCCTGAGCCTGGGGCCTCCCCATGGGGAACCCTGAGTCCCGCGCCACGAGTCCCCCGACCGTCCCGGCGACAACGGCACCTTTCGCGGCTTTGTCCTAGCCGCGGAGTGAGAGACCAGTCCGTTTCCCCACAGAGGCCAGCCCCCTCCAGGGGCGCCCCGGCCGCCCGCCTCGGCGGAGGCGGACGCCCGGCCACGGCGCCTCCATCCACTCTGCTCGGGGAAAACTCCCAGGCGCCGCGGCTGCCGGCCGCGCCCCATCGTCGCGGCTCGTTTTCCGGGTGGCCGCGACATGCCCCGAGCGAGAAAGGGCCCTGCTCCACGCGGAACTGGGGGCTGACCAGGGCTGCCCAACGCCGGCCAATTCTCACGAGCGTTCTGCCCAAATCGATCCCGATTTGGGCAGAACGCTCGTGAGAATTGGCCGGAAAACGCACGGCGAACACACTTCGGGCACCACAGGGCCGCAGGGCGGCCCCCCCCGGGGCCCTGTCCGGGATCGCGTGTCGTCGCGTTCCGGCACCGCCAGGAAGAGCTCCGGGAGGCGTGCCGCGGGGAGGCCGACGCCTCCCGCTCCTCAGCCTCCGGGGGTCCCCTCCCTGGCGCCGGCAGCTGGGGCCGGGCCAGCCCCGAAAGCCGGGCCCGGGCCCGAGCCTGCTTGCTCAGCCTTCCGTTGCCAGGGGCCTGAGCCTGGGGGCCTCCCCATGGGGAACCCTGAGTCCCGCGCCACGAGTCCCCCGACCGTCCCGGCGACAACGGCACCTTTCGCGGCTTCGTCCTAGCCGCGGAGTGAGAGACCAGTCCGTTTCCCCACAGAGGCCAGCCCCCTCCAGGGGCGCCCCGGCCGCCCGCCACGGCGGAGGCGGGCGCCCGGCCACGGCGCCTCCATCCACTCTGCTCTGGGAAAACTCCCCGGCGCCGCGGCTGCCGGCCGCGCCCCATCGTCACGGCTCCTTTTCCGGGCGGCCGCGACATGCCCCGAGCGAGAAAGGGCCCTGCTCCACGCGGAACTGGGCGCTGACCAGGGCTGCCCAACGCCGGCCCATTCTCACGAGCGTTCTGCCCAAATCGATCCCGATTTGGGCAGAAGGCTCGTGAGAATTGGCCAGAAAACGCCCGGCGAACACACTTCGGGCACCACAGGGCCGCAGGGCGGCCCCCCCCGGGGCCCTGTCCGGGATCGCGTGTCGTCGCGTTCCGGCACCGCCAGGAGGAGCTCCGGGAGGCGTGCCGCGGGGAGGCCGACGCCTCCCGCTCCTCAGCCTCCGGGGGTCCCCTCCCTGGCGCCGGCAGCTGGGGCCGGGCCAGCCCCGAAAGCCGGGCCCGGGCCCGAGCCTGCTTGCTCAGCCTTCCGTTGCCAGGGGCCTGAGCCTGGGGGCCTCCCCATGGGGAACCCTGAGTCCCGCGCCACGAGTCCCCTGACCGTCCCGGCGACAACGGCACCTTTCGCGGCTTCGTCCTAGCCGCGGAGTGAGAGACCAGTCCGTTTCCCCACAGAGGCCAGCCCCCTCCAGGGGCGCCCCGGCCGCCCGCCACGGCGGAGGCGGGCGCCCGGCCACGGCGCCTCCATCCACTCTGCTCGGGGAAAACTCCCCGGCGCCGCGGCTGCCGGCCGCGCCCCATCGTCACGGCTCCTTTTCCCGGCGGCCGCGACATGCCCCGAGCGAGAAAGGGCCCTGCTCCACGCGGAACTGGGCGCTGACCAGGGCTGCCCAACGCCGGCCAATTCTCACGAGCGTTCTGCCCAAATCGATCCCGATTTGGGCAGAAGGCTCGTGAGAATTGGCCGGAAAACGCCCGGCGAACACACTTCGGGCACCACAGGGCCGCAGGGCGGCCCCCCCCGGGGCCCTGTCCGGGATCGCGTGTCGTCGCGTTCCGGCACCGCCAGGAGGAGCTCCGGGAGGCGTGCCGCGGGGAGGCCGACGCCTCCCGCTCCTCAGCCTCCGGGGGTCCCCTCCCTGGCGCCGGCAGCTGGGGCCGGGCCAGCCCCGAAAGCCGGGCCCGGGCCCGGGCCTGCTTGCTCAGCCTTCCGTTGCCAGGGGCCTGAGCCTGGGGGCCTCCACATGGGGAACCCTGAGTCCCGCGCCACGAATCCCCCGACCGTCCCGGCCACAACGGCACCTTTCGCGGCTTCGTCCTAGCCGCGGAGTGAGAGACCAGTCCGTTTCCCCACAGAGGCCAGCCCCCTCCAGGGGCGCCCCGGCCGCCCGCCACGGCGGAGGCGGACGCCCGGCCACGGCGCCTCCATCCACTCTGCTCGGGGAAAACTCCCCGGCGCCGCGGCTGCCGGCCGCGCCCCATCGTCGCGGCTCGTTTTCCGGGTGGCCGCGACATGCCCCGAGCGAGAAAGGGCCCTGCTCCACGCGGAACTGGGCGCTGACCAGGGCTGCCCAACGCCGGCCAATTCTCACGAGCGTTCTGCCCAAATCGATCCCGATTTGGGCAGAACGCTCGTGAGAATTGGCCGGAAAACGCCCGGCGAACACACTTCGGGCACCACAGGGCCGCAGGGCGGCCCCCCCCGGGGCCCTGTCCGGGATCGCGTGTCGTCGCGTTCCGGCAACGCCAAGAGGAGCTCCGGGAGGCGTGCCGCGGGGAGGCCGACGCCTCCCGCTCCTCAGCCTCCGGGGTTCCCCTCCCTGGCGCCGGCAGCTGGGGCCGGGCCAGCCCCGAAGCCGCGCCCGGGCCCGGGCCTGCTTGCTCAGCCTTCCGTTGCCAGGGGCCTGAGCCTGCGGGCCTCCCCATGGGGAACACTGAGTCCCGCGCCACGAGTCCCCCGACCGTCCCGGCGACAACGGCACCTTTCGCGGCTTCGTCCTAGCCGCGGAGTGAGAGACCAGTCCGTTTCCCCACAGAGGCCAGCCCCCTCCAGGGGCGCCCCGGCCGCCCGCCACGGCAGAGGCGGACGCCCGGCCACGGCGCCTCCATCCACTCTGCTCGGGGAAAACTCCCCGGCGCCGCGGCTGCCGGCCGCACCCCATCGTCGCGGCTCGTTTTCCGGGTGGCCGCGACATGCCCCGAGCGAGAAAGGGCCCTGCTCCACGCGGAACTGGGCGCTGACCAGGGCTGCCCAATGCCGGCCAATTCTCACGAGCGTTCTGCCCAAATCGATCCCGATTTGGGCAGAACGCTCGTGAGAATTGGCCGGAAAACGCCCGGCGAACAGACTTCGGGCACCACAGGGCCGCAGGGCCGCCCCCCCCGGGGCCCTGTCCGGGATCGAGTGTCGTCGCGTTCCGGCACCGCCAGGAGGAGCTCCGGGAGGCGTGCCTTGGGGAGGCCGACGCCTCGCGCTCCTCAGCCTCCGGGGGTCCCCTCCCTGGCGCCGGCAGCTGGGGCCGGGCCAGCCCCGAAAGCCGGGCCCGGGCCCGGGCCTGCTTGCTCAGCCTTCCGTTGCCAGGGGCCTGAGCCTTGGGGCCTCCCCATGGGGAACCCTGAGTTCCGCGCCACGAGTCCCCCGACCGTCCCGGCGACAACGGCACCTTTCGCGGCTTCGTCCTAGCCGCGGAGTGAGAGACCAGTCCGTTTCCCCACAGAGGCCAGCCCCCTCCAGGGGCGCCCCGGCCGCCCGCCACGGCGGAGGCGGACGCCCGGCCACGGCGCCTCCATCCACTCTGCTCGGGGAAAACTCCCCGGCGCAGCGGCTGCCGGCCGCGCCCCATCGTCGCGGCTCGTTTTCCGGGTGGCCGCGACATATCCCGAGCGAGAAAGGGCCCTGCTCCACGCGGAACTGGGCGCTGACCAGGGCTGCCCAACGCCGGCCAATTCTCACGAGCGTTCTGCCCGATTTGGGCAGAACGCTCGTGACAATTGGCCGGAAAACACCCGGCGAACACACTTCGGGCACCACAGGGCCGCAGGGCGGCCCCCCCCGGGGCCCTGTCTGGGATCGCGTGTCGTCGCGTTCCGGCACCAGCAGGAGGCGCTCCGGGAGGCGTGCCGCGGGGAGGCCGACGCCTCCCGCTCCTCAGCCTCCGGGGGTCCCCTCCCTTGCGCCGGCAGCTGGGGCCGGGCCAGCCCCGAAAGCCGGGCCCGGGCCCGGGCCTGCTTGCTCAGCCTTCCGTTGCCAGGGGCCTGAGCCTTGGGGCCTCCCCATGGGGAACCCTGAGTTCCGCACCACGAGTCCCCCGACCGTCCCGGCGACAACGGCACCTTTCGCGGCTTCGTCCTAGCCGCGGAGTGAGAGACCAGTCCGTTTCCCCACAGAGGCCAGCCCCCTCCAGGGGCGCCCCGGCCGCCCGCCACGGCGGAGGCGGACGCCCGGCCACGGCGCCTCCATCCACTCTGCTCGGGGAAAACTCCCCGGCGCAGCGGCTGCCGGCCGCGCCCCATCGTCGCGGCTCGTTTTCCGGGTGGCCGCGACATGCCCCGAGCGAGAAAGGGCCCTGCTCCACGCGGAACTGGGCGCTGACCAGGGCTGCCCAACGCCGGCCAATTCTCACGAGCGTTCTGCCCAAATCGATCCCGATTTGGGCAGAACGCTCGTGAGAATTGGCCGGAAAACGCCCGGCGAACACACTTCGGGCACCACAGGGCCGCAGGGCCGCCCCCCCCGGGGCCCTGTCTGGGATCGCGTGTCGTCGCGTTCCGGCACCGCCAGGAGGAGCTCCGGGAGGCGTGCCGCGGGGAGGCCGACGCCTCCCGCTCCTCAGCCTCCGGGGGTCCCCTCCCTGGCGCCGGCAGCTGGGGCCGGGCCAGCCCCGAAAGCCGGGCCCGGGCCCGGGCCTGCTTGCTCAGCCTTCCGTTGCCAGGGGCCTGAGCCTGGGGGCCTCTCCATGGGGAACCCTGAGTCCCGCGCCACGAGTCCCCCGACCGTCCCGGCGACAACGGCACCTTTCGCGTCTTCCTCCCAGCCGTGGAGTGAGAGATCAATCCGTTTCCCACAGTGGCCAGCCCCCTCCTCGGGCGCCCCGGCCGCCCGCCACGGCGGAGGCGGACTCCCGGCCACGGCGCCTCCATCCACTCTGCTCGGGGAAAACTCCCCGGCGCCGGGGCCGCCGGCCGCGCCCCATCGTCGCGGCTCATTTTCCGGGTGGCCGCGACATGCCCTGAGCGAGAAAGGGCCCTGCTCCACGCGGCACTGGGCGCTGACCAGGGCTGCCCAACGCCGGCCAATTCTCACGAGCGTTCTGCCCAAATCGATCCCGATTTGGGCAGAACGCTCGTGAGAATTGGCCGGAAGACGCCCGGCGAACACACTTCGGGCACCACAGGGCCGCAGGGCCGCCCCCCCGGGGCCCTGTCCGGGATCGCGTGTCGTCGCGATCCGGCACAGCCAGGAGGAGCTCCGTGAGGCTGGCTTGGGCAAGTCGACGCCTCACGCTCCTCAGACTCTGGTGGTCCCCTCCCTTCGCTGGCAGCTGGGGCCGGGCCAGCCCCGAAAGCCGGGCCCGGTCCAGGCCTGCTTGCTCAGCCTTCCGTTGTCAGCGGCCTGAGCCTGCGGGCCTCCCCATGGGGAACCCTGAGTCCCGCGCCACGAGTCCTCCGACCGTCCCGGCGCCATCGGCCCCTTTCGTGGCTGCGACACAGCTGTGGAGCGACAGATCTTTTTGTTCCCCCAGAGAGGCCAATCCCTTCCCGGGCGCCCCGGCCTCCCTCCAAGGCGGAGCCGGATGCCCGACCACAGACCCTCCATCAACTCTGCTCGGAGCAAGCTCTCCGGCTCTGAGGCCCCCGCCCGGGCCCCGTCGTCTCGGCGCGTTTTTGGGTGGCTGGGACATACGCCGAGTGAGAAAGGGTCCTGGGCCACGCGGAACAAGGCGGTCCCCATGGTTGTCCAACGCCAGCTAATTTTCATGAGCGCTCTGCCCAAATCGATCCCGATTAGATATGGACCCTCAACTCTATTGTGATATAATCGTCGAGAAATCAGGAAAAAATATTCAATGTAACAAAAGACATTCTCCTCAATCAATGGTGCTGGGGAAACTGGACAGCGATATGTAGAAGAATGAAACTCGACCATTCTCTTACACCATACACAATGATAAACTCGAACTCGATAAAGGAGCTCAACGTGAGACAGGATTCTCTCAGAATCCTAGAGGAGTACATAGGCAGTAACCTCTTCGATATCAGCCACAGCAACTTCTTTCAAGATATGTCTCCAAAGGCCAAGGAAAGAAAAGCGAAAATGAACTTTTGGCACTTCATCAAGATCAAAAGCTTCTGCACAGCAAAGGGAACAGTCCACCAATCAAAAGGCAACCCACGGAATGGGAGAAGATATTTGTAAATGACAGTTCAGACAAAAGGTTGATATCCAGGATCTAGAAAGAACTTCTCAAACTCAACACACACAAAACAGATAATCATATCCAAAAATGGGCAGAAGATATGAGCAGACACTCCTCCAACGAAGACATACAAATGGCTATCAGACACATGACAAAATGTTCATCATCACTAGCCATCAGGGAGATTCAAATGAAAACGACATTGAGATACCACCTGACACCAGTTAGAAAGGCCACAATTAGCAAGACAGGAAACAACGATTGTTGGAGAGGATGTGGAGAAAGGGGAACCCTCTTACACTGTTGGTGGGAATGCAAGTTGGTGCAGCCACTTTGGAGAACAGTGTGGAGATTCCTCCAGAAATTAAGAATAGAGCTTCCCTATGACCCTGCAATTGCACTGCTGGGTATTTACCCCAAAGATACAGATGTAGTGAAAAGAAGGGCCATCTGTACCCCAATGTTTATAGCAGCAAAGGCCTCGGTCGCCAAACTGTGGAAAGAACCAAGATGCCCTTCAATGGACGAATGGATAAGGAAGATGTGGTCCATATACAAGATGGAGTATTATGCCTCCATCAGAAAGGATGAATACCAACTTTTGTAGCAATATGGATGGGACTGGAAGAGATTATGCTGAGTGAAATAAGTCAAGCAGAGAGAGTCAATTATCATATGGTTTCACTTATTTGTGGAGCATAACAAAGAACAAGGAGGACATGGGGAGATGGAGAGGAGAAGGAAGTGGTGGGAAATGGGAAGGGGAGGTGAACCATGAGAGACTACGGACTCTGAAAAAGAACCTGAGGGTCTTGAATGGGTGGGGAGTGGGAGGTTGGGAGAACAAGGTGGTGGGTATTAGGGAGGGCACGTGTTGCATGGAGCACTGGGTGTGGTGCAAAAATAAGGAATACTGTTACGCTGAAAAGAAATAATATAGATAGATAGATAGATATTGAAAGTGAAAAAAAAAGGAATGTGCTGAACCTACAGAGCAGAAGAAACCAGAATGCCTCCCTGACGCCACCCCCAATACCGGCGCCCCTGAGGAGCAGGAATGAGGAGTCTCACGGTCCTGCAGACTCACGTCCTCAACTCAGGCATCGGGATTGGTCATCACTGTGCCGGCAGATCCGGGCCGCCATGCCCCTGTGACCTAAACCTAACCCTCGGTTGGGCGTTCAGGCTTCAGTCCCCAGAGGACTGGCTCCCTAGCCCTCCAGACTGGGGACCCCATATTCCCAACGTAGGACTCTGGCTGCCACCCATGATGAAACTTGACCACATGGACCTTTGCAGAACGCTCCTTGCCGGAGAAACCTCCATGACCCCTAAAGCCAACCACATCTTCTGAGCACCCCCACAGCACAATTCCTTAGCCTTACAGGCCGCCAGAACAATGCCCTCAGCCCAGCCCTCCAGAGAGCCTGAGTCCGTGCTGGCCCATCAGGCCTGCCATTCTCCCAGGACCAAACCCTAAGCCTAGGTTGGGTGTTCAGGTTCTAGAACCCTGACACCCAATTCCACCCATGGGTGGGAGCATCAAACTGATGGCATGACTCAGCTTCTCAACCAGCAGGAGATTCCATTTGGTGCTCTCCAACACCCTCAGAGCCCTAGGAACCGGCCAAGCTGCCCTGAGGCCATTCCCGCCATCTTTGCTCCTCCAGGCCAAAAACCCAGGGCCTGAGAAGCCTCCGGAGCCCTGCCCTCAACTCAGCCCTTGAGTGAGCCAATATCTGTGCCGGCAGATCCCACATGCCTTCTCCCTAAGACATAACCTTAACGCTAAGCCTAACCCTAATACTAATTCTAGCCCAGGTTGTGTGTTCAGGCATCCCTCCTCCATAGCCTGGTCCCCCAAACGGCCAGATGGGGGACCCCTGAGCTGCACCCCATAATTGCGCCTGATCCCAGGAGGAAACCCTGCCCTTTAGAAATGTGTTGAACCCGCAGAGCGGGAGAAACCTGCATGCCTCCCAGAGCCCACTGCCACTTCTGGCACACCCAAGGACCAGGAACCAGGACTCTCACAGTGCTACAGACTCGCGCCCTCAACTCAGGCATTGGGAAGCATCACCACAGCGCCATCAGATCGGGGCTGCCATGCCCTTACAACCCTACCCTAACCCTAGGTTGGGTGTCAGGCTTCTGTCCCCTGAGGACTGGACCCCTAGCCCTCCAGACTGGGGACCCTGGATTCCCAATGCAGGACTCTGGCTGCCACCCACGATGAAACTGGACCATATGATCCTGTGCAGTATGCTCCTGGCCACAGAATCCTCCATGCCCCCTAAAGCCACCCACGCCTTCCAAGAAATGCCACACCACAAACCCAGAGCCTGACAGGCCACCAGAGCAATGCCCTCAACTCAGCCCTCCGGAGAACCTGAGCCGCACTGGCAGGCCTGCCATTCTCCCAGGACGAAACCCTAACACTAGGTTGGGTGTTCAGGCATTGGACCCAGAGGCCTGACACCCAATTCCTCCCATGGGTTGAGCATCAGACTGTCGGCAGGACTCAGTTCTCAGCCAGGAGGAGACCTTTTCATTTGGTGTTCTCTCACACCCTCAGAGCAGTAGCAACCAGCCATTCTCCCTTGAGGCCATTCCCACCAGCTTTGCTCCTCCAGGCCAAGAACCCAGGGCCTGAGGAGCCTCCTGAGTCCTGCCCTCAACTCAGCCCTTGGGTGAGCCCGTATCTGTGCTAGCAGATCCGACATGCCCTGTCCCTAAGCCTAACACTAACCATAATACTAAACCTAGCCCAGGTTGTGTGTTCAGGCGTCCATACTCTGACTCCTGGTCCCCAAGGCCCCAGATGGGGGACCCGTGAGCGATACCCCATCATTGAACCTGACACCAGGAGGAAACCATGCTGTTTAGAATTGTGCTGAACCCACAGAGCGGGATAAATTTGAATGTCTCCCTGAGGCCACCCCACTTCCAGCGCCCCCAAGGACCAAGAACCAGGAGTCTCATGGTCCTGCAGACACACGCTCTGAACTCAAGCATTGGGATGGGCCACCACAGCGCCAGCAGATTGGGGCTGCAATGCCCCTACAACCTAACCCTCACAGCAGGACTCACCCTCTCAGCCAGAAGGTGACCTTTCATTTCGTGCTATCTAATGCCCTGAGAATTGTAGAAACTGGCATGCTCCCCTGAGGCGATTTCCAACATCTTTGCCCGTACAGCCCAAAACCCCAGTGCCCGAGGAGCCTCCTGAGTCCCACCCTCAACTCAGCCCTTGGGCGAGCTGATATCTGTGCTTGCATATCCGACATGCCTTGTCCCTAAGACATAACCTTAACCCTAATCCTAATACTAACCCTAGCCCAGGTTCGTGCTCAGGCATCCTCCTCCCACAACTGGTCCTCAAAACCCCAGATAGGGGACCCCTGAGTTGCACCCCATAATTGCACATGATCCCAGCATGAACCGTGCCGTTTAGAAATGGGCTGAAGCCACAGAGCAGGAGAAGCCTGCAAGTCTCCCTGAGGCCAAAGCACTTCTGGACCCTCCCAAGGACCGGGAACCAGAGTCTCAATGTCCTGCAGACATAGCCTCAACTCAGGCATCAGGATGGGTCACCACAGCACCGGCAGATCGGGGTTACCATGCCCCAAAGACTTAACCATAATGCTAGGATGGGTGTTTATGCTTCGATCCACAGAGGCCTGGCTCCCTAGCCGTCCAGACTGGGGACCCTGTATTTGCAATGCTGGACTCCGGCTGCCACCCACAAGGAAAATGGCCCACATGGCCCTGTGCAGTACGCTCCTGGCCGGAGAAACCTCCATGCCCCCTAAAGACACCCACACCTTCCGAGGACCCACACACCACCGCCCAGTGCCTGATGGGCCACCAGAGCAATACCCTCAACTCAGCCCTCCGGAGAGCCTGAGTCCGCACTGGCACCTCAGGCCTGCCATGCTCCCAGGACCAAACCCTAATACCCTAGCTCAGGTGGTCAGGCTCTGGACCCCAGAGGCCTGATACCCAATTCCATCCCAGTGGATAGGAACATCAGACTGATGGCAGGACTCAGCCTCTCAGCCAGGAGAATAAATGAAATAAACCATTTCATTTAGTGCTATCTAACACTCTCAGAGACCTAGAAACCAGCATGCTCCCCTGAGGCCATTCCCACCATCTTTACCTTCTAGGAAAAAAACCCAGGGCCTAAGGAGCCTCCTGAGTCCCGCCTTCAACTCAGCCCTTGGGTGAGCCCATATAAGTGTTACCAGATCCAACATGCCTTGTCCCTAAGACATAACCCTAACCCTAATCTTTTTATTTTTTTTAAGATTTTATTCATTTCTTTGACAGAGACAGATCAGAAGAAGGCACAGAGAGGACGAAGCACGCTCCCCGCTGAGCAGAGAGCCTGATGTGGGGCTCCATCCCAGGACCCTGAGATCATGACCTGAGCGGAAGGCAGAGGCTTTAACCAACTGAGCCACCCAGGCGCCCCACCTTAACACTAATCTTAACACTAACCCTAACCACAAAACCTAACCCTAACCTCTAAACCTAACATAACAACCTCGGAGCAGTAGAAACCATCATGCTCCCCAGAGGCGATTCCCACCTTCTTTGCCCCTCCAGTCCAAAAATCCAGGGCCTGAGGAGACTCCTGAGTCCCGCCCTCAACACAGCCCTTGGGTGAGTCCATATCTGTGTTGGCAGATCTGACATGCCTTGTCCCTAAGACATACGCCTAACCCTAAGCCTAACCCTAAACCTTACCTCTAACCCTATCCCCTAACTCCTAACCCTAACCCTAACCCTAACCCCTAACAACTAACCCTAACACTCTCCGAACCTCTATCCCTAACCCTAACCCTCCAGACTGGGGATTCCAAAGTCATAACACAGGACTCTGCCTGCCCTCCAGAAAGAAAGGTGCATGAGCACCTAAACACACCCGCCATTGGAAATGCCCCAGACATAATGCCAGATTCTGCCACAACGCCAGATGCATGTCATCCACTCAGCCCTGAGGGAGCCCACCTCAACACAGCATATCAGCAGCATATCAGAACTGCCATGCCCCTAGGCCTTAACCCTAACCCTAGGTTGGGTGTACAGTCTTCCGTACCCAGAGGCCTAGCCCCCAAACCCGCCAGATTGTGGATGCATGAGACTCACTCTGGCAGTCTGGAGGCTGCCTATGCTGTTACAGTGCCATTTGGAGCTACTTAGACCTCAGAGCAAAAGATAACTTCATGCCCCCCAAGGCAAGCCCCAGCATCTGAGCCCCTCCTGAACACAAACCCAGATTCACACTAGCCACCTATCACCGACCCTCAACTCAGGCCACCGGGGAGTCCGCCTCAGCACTGGCAGATTGGGCCTGTCGCGCCCCAAGACCTCACCCTTAGTTTGAGTTTCCAGGCTTCCATCCCAAGATGCCTAGCCTCCAGGCCCCCTGGATTAAGGACCCCTGAGTGACATTGCAGGACTCCAACAGCCACGCAGGATGAAACCTTGCAGTTTGGAGCTGCTGAATACTCAGAGGGTGAGAAACCTTCAAGCCCCCGTAAAGCTATCCGCACAATTTGCGGCACCCCAGGCCAGAAAGCTGTTTTCTATGAAGCTACCGGACACATGCCCTCAACTCAGCCCTGAGGGGAGCCCATCTCAGCGCCGGCAGATTGGGCCTGCCATGACCCTAGACCCTAACCCTAACCCTAGGTGGGGTATACAGCCTTCCATGCCCAGAGGCCTGTACCCCAAGCCCATCAGACTGGGGATGACTGAGACTCCCGCCAGCACTCCTCCAGCCTCCTAGGGCAAAATGGTGCCATTTGGAACTGTGCAGGAACCTCAGAGCAGGAGAAAGCTGCATGCCCCCCCAAGAACACCACTAGCTTCTTTGCCCCCACAAACACAAACACAGACCTCAAGTCCTGCCTGATTCCCACCCTCCATTCGGCCTATCCAGGAGACCACCTCAATTGCAGCAGATCGGGCCTGCCATGTCCCTAAGCCTTAACCCTAACCCTAGTTTGGATTTTCAGGCTTCCATCCCAAGAGGCCTGGCCCCCACGCCCCCCAGATTAAGGACTTCTGAGCAACACCACAGGACACAGCCTGTCACACAAGTGGAAACCTTGTGGTTTGGAGCTGCAATGAACCCTCAGATGGGGAGAAACTTTCATGCCACCCTAAAGCCACCCCAATAATCAACAGCCACTCTGGCCATAGAGCTGGATTCCATCCCGCCACCAAATGCATACCCTCAACTCAGCCCATAGGGGATCCCGCCTCAGCACTGGCAGATCGGGCCTGCCATTGCCCCTAGGCCCTAACCCTAACACAAGTTTGGGTGTTCAGTCTTCCATGCTGAGGGTCCAGGCAACAAAATCCCCTGGATTAAGGAATCTTGACATACACCTCAGGACTCCGCTTGCCACACAGTAGGAACCTGTGCCTTGGAGTTGTGCTGAACCCTCAGAGGGGGAGAAACTTGCCCCTCTAAAGGCACTCCCATCATCTGCACCCGTCCCCCCGGCCATAAACCAGATTCTGCTGAGCTGCCGGACGCATGCCATAAATTCAGACCCTAGGGCGCCCCACCTCAACATAAGCAGATCAGGCCACCATGCCCCTAAGCCCTTACCAGAACCCCTCTTTAGGTTTTCAGGCTTCCATCCCAGGGGCCTGCCTCCCATGTCCCCCCAGATTAAGGTCTACTGAGCGCCACCACGGGACTCCACCTGGCACTCATGAGGAAAACTTGTGGTTTAGAGCTGCACTGAACACTCAGACGGGGAGAAACATGCAAACCCCCGTAATGCCACCCCACCATGAGTCACCCCCATGGCCATAAAACCAGATTCTCCTGCGATGCCAGATCTATGCCCTCAACTCGACCCTTAGGGGAGCCCGCATCAGCACCGGCACATTGGACCTGCCATGCCCTTCGGCCCTAACCATAAACCTAGGTGGGGTGTACAGGCTTTCATGAACAGAGGCCTGTCCCCCAAGCCCGCCAGATTGGGCACCTCCGAGATTCATGCCAGTAGAGATTAAGGATTCCTCAGTGACACCCCAGGACTGCGTCTGCCACACAGGAGGAAACCATGCCATTTGGAGCTCTGCAGAACCCTCAGGGTAGGAGAAACCTGCATGCAACCCTGAGGTCACGCCCAGCTTCTGTGGCATCCCTGGACACAAACTCTGAGTCTGACATGCCACCTGATACCCACCCTGAAGTCAGCCCACCAGGGAGCCCACCTCAGCAGTAGCAGATTGAGCATGCCATGCCCCTACGCCCTTACCGTAGCTCTAGTTTCTGATTTTGGGCTTCCATCCCAAGAGGCCTGGCCCCCAAACTCCCCAGATTCAGGACCCCCCTGTAACAAGGCAGAAACCTGAATGCCATGCAGGGGGAAGCCATGACATTTGGAGCTCCAAAGTTTCCTCAGAGAGGGAGAAACCAGCATGCCCCTCTAAAGCCACCCCCACGATCAGCCGTCCCTCTGGCCAGAAACCCTGACTCTTCTGCATTGCAGGATGCATTTCCTCAACTCAATTCTGAGGGTATCTCACCTCTGTGTAGGCTGATCAGGCCTGTCCTGCCCAGCCCATTACCCTTAACCCTATGTTGCATTTTCAGGCTTCCTTCCCCAGGGGCCTATCCACCAAGCCCTCTAGATTGGTAAACTTGGAGCCACACTGTAGGAGTCCCCCTGCCACCCAGCAGGAAACTTGTCCCTTTGGAGCTGTGCAGAACCCTCAGAGCCAGAGAAACCTGCATGACCCCATTAGGACTCCCCCACATTCTGCAGCCCCCTGGCCACAAACCCAGAGCCTGATTCACCACCTGACCCCCATTCTCAACTCAGCTCCTTGGGGAACTCACCTCAACACCAGCAGTTTGGGCCTGCCACGCCACTAGCTCAGCTCTGCTCATGGACACCACCAGCTCTAGGCAGACCTAGAACTCCCCTGTCTGCGGCAAAGCTCTGGGATCCCCCCTCCTTCTTCCCAATTTACACTGGCCCAGGCATTCATGAGAAAGGGGAAGGCTACCTCTTGAATGCTTAATACCTCCTTTCCTCTTCAGCCCTATTTCTCTCCACTTACCTTTGCACCTGGGCAAACTGAAAGTAACATATCAATGGAACATGTACATGCTCTGAGATCTAAATCTTTCATGGCAACTTTCTGAGGGCTCCTTATGCAATAGGAAACTAGTGTATCCTGCCACAGAGTGTTTCATAATGAACAGCTACAGAACAGGAGAGCAAAAGTCATTCCAGTTTGACCTCAGTCTTCATGAAGTAGAACATGGTCTTCTTTTCTTCATTGACTTCAATTCCAATTCGTTTCCATGCAATGTTCATTCCTCTCCTTCAGGGGTAGGATTTTGTGATTCCTCACCTGCATAGAACACCCAGAGCTCATCACAACAAGTACTCTCCCTAATAGCTGTCACCCACTTAACCCTTCGCCCCACACCCCTGCCCCCTAGCAACCCTCGATTTTGCTCTAGGTTAGAGTCTGTTTCCTCATTGGCCTTTCTCCCCTCACTACGTTCATCTGTTTTCTTTCTGAAATTCCATAGAGGTCAAGATATAGGCTATTGGTCTTTTCTTACTGATTTTACTTAGCTAAATCCACTGTAGATCCATCCACATCCTTGCAGATGGTAAGATTTCATCCTTTTTGAACCTGGATCCTATTCCATTAAGAAGATGTGGGAGAATGAATACACATACACACACACACACACATATGATATATACGAGTGATATATATATATATATATATATATATATATATATATATATATATATATCACTCATCAGTGAATGGACATTTGGTCTCCCTCCATTGTTTTACAATGGTTGAAAATGCTGCTGTAAATATCACGGTGCTTATACCCCACTGAATGTGCATTTTTGTGCCCTTTAGGGAAATAACTAGGAGGACAATTGCTGGATCCTACTGTTGTTCAGTTCTTAGCTTTTGGAGGACAGACTGTATTCTTTCCAAGAGTGGCTGCAACAACACGCAGGCCCACCAACAATGTAGGAGGGTCCCGGTTTTGGGTTTTGTTTTTTTTTTTTTTAGATTTTATTTATTTATTTGACAGAGGTCACAAGTAGGCAGAGAGGCAGGCAGAGAGAGAGGACGAAGCAGACTCCCCGCTGAGCAGAGAGCCCAATGCGGGGCTCGATCTCAGGACCCTGAGACCATGACCTGAGCCGAAGGCAGTGGCTTAACCCACTGAGCCACACAGGTGCCCCCGAGGGTTCCACTTTAAACAGAACATTCCCTGCCAGCAATTTCCTAAGGAGGAAATATAAAACCTGTGGGAAAACCTGACTCACTGAGCATCAGGAAAGCAGCCACAGAAATTCAGCCCAGGGTTCCTGACACCAAGTCCCTTGAAGCCAACAGAGTGCCTTTATCCAGGGAAATTCCCAAAGACTCTCCTTCTGACTTCACTACCCATGAAACTGCAGAGAAAATACAGCATGTCCAACCATATATAGCCGTTTGAGTGAACCTAGGAAGACAAGCATCCCTTTTAAATTGTCCAAGACTCCTTGGAATCATTTTGAATTTTCCCTCTGCCCTCATTGGAACTCTTTGGATTCAAAGACGAATCCATTAGGATACATCACCTTGGACAAAGAAGAAGCCATCATCCAAGTCTCTATCTGACCACAAACAGCCACCTCACTCTAGATGCCAGCCGTTCCACCAGAGTCTAGGCCCAGTGGAGTAAACACTGTTCGGTGAAGGAATACTTTCTATGTTCAAAAGGCACACCAAGTCAATCTCACATTCCCTTTCGAATCCAAGGTATTTCCTAGGAAAGAGATGTTCCAAATACCTTTGTAAGCCAGAAATAAACAGAAAATGAGATCCCTGCCAGGTGCTCCCTGCAGAGAAACTCAGGAGCTCTAGCACCCACACGAGATTGCTTACAGCTGGTTCAGGGTGCCATTTGTGAGCTCCACTGGAGACAAGAGAAAAGCCCAGGAAATTTGGGGTGAAAGGGAATTTTTACCTGCCATCCTGGCATGGATGTGACATTGTCACCCACAGGCCTGCTGTTTTCTCTGAACACTGACGTCCTGGGACAAGCTGCATGACTGACTCAGACGCTGACTTCCAAACTTCAGGTCTCATGGAGCCAGAGTGAAGAAGGGTTGTCAGGTGCAGATAAGCAGGCGTCTCCCACCTAAAGCCTGCACATCTGCTCTGATTCCTGGGAGAAGGAGAGACACAGGCTTGTTTCTTAACTGGTCATTCACTTCCCTCTCAAGCTGGTCAATGCCCTTGTCCTTTTTGGAGAAACAAACATACTTTTCCAAACAAACACTCAGCTCCTCGGTTCCAAATGCACCATGAGTCGGGTTTGGTTCCCCTGGCTCCAGAGCCCAACTGGGAGGACCCTCCTGAACCATCCTGACAGCACATTACCAGCAAACCTGGGGAAAGAGGGCACAATGCTGAGTGGGGGACAGGCTCCATCAATTCTTACCACCACCCTTGAGCCTGGAGAAACAGAGACTATACAGCTCACCACTCCATCCTGTAAAAATAAGCTGTAGTGCCTCACGTTTCAGGGTCTCTCACCGGGCACCTCCGCCCTGCCTTCAGAGCCAGCAAGCTGCACTGACTCCTCTTCAGGTGTGTTTCCCATGGCAGCTCGCCGCTGCCTCCAGTGGTGGCAAGCAGCATCGCCATGCCTTCCAGGGTATCTCACACCACGGCTCACCACTCCCTCCAGTGGAGTGAGCTGGCACTGCCGGGCCTTCCATAGACTCATTTTTTTTTTATTTGTTTATTTACAGCATAACAGTGTTCATTGTTTTGGCATCACACCCAGTGCTCCATGCAGTACGTGCCCTCCCTATTAACCACCACCTGATTCCTCAAACTCCCACCCCACCCTGCCCCTCCAAAACCCTCTGGTTGTTTTTCAGAGTCCATAGTCTCTCATGGTTCATCTCCCCTTCCAGTTTCTCTCAACTCCCTCTCCTCTCCATCTCCCTATGTCCTCCGTGTTATTTGCTATGCTCCACAAATAAGTGAGACCATATGATACATGACTCTCTCTCTGCTTGACTTATTTCGCTCAGCATAATTTCTTCCAGTCCCGTCCATGTTGCTACAAAAGTTGGGTATTCATCCTTTCTGATGGAGGCATAATACTCCATTGCGTATATGTACCACATCTTCCTTATCCATTCATCCGTTGAAGGGCATCTTGGTTCTTTCCACAGTTTGGTGAGCATAGCCATTGCTACAATAAGCATTGGGGTACAGATGGCCCTTCTTTTCACTACATCTGTATCTTTGGGGTAAATACCCAGCAGTGCAATTGCAGGGTCATAGGGAAGCTCTATTCTTAATTTCTGGAGGAATCTCCACACTGTTCTCCAAAGTGGCTGCACCAACTTGCATTCCCACCAACAGTGTAAGAGGGTTCCCCTTTCTCCACATCCTCTCCAACACACGTTGTTTCCTGTCTTGCTCATTTTGGCCATTCTAACTGGTGTCAGGTGGTATCTCAATGTGGTTTTCATTTGAATCTCCCTGATGGCTAGTGATGATGAACATTTTTTCATGTGTCTGATAGCCATTTGTATGTCTTCGTTGGAGAAGTGTCTGTTCATATCTTCTGCCCATTTTTGGATATGATTCTCTGTTTTGTGTGTGTTGAGTTTGAGAAGTTCTTTATAGATCCTGGATATCAACCTTTTGTCTGTACTGTCATTTGCAAATATCTTCTCCCATTCCGTGGGTTGCCTTTTTGTTTGGTGGACTGTTTCCTTTGCTGTGCAGAAGCTTTTGATCTTGATGAAGTGCCAAAAGTTTATTTTCGCTTTTGTTTCCTTGGCCTTTGGAGACATATCTTGAAAGAAGTTGCTGTGGCTGATATCGAAGAGGTTACTGCCTATGTTCTCCTCTAGGATTCTGATGGATTCCTGTCTCATGATGAGGTCTTTTATCCATTTCGAGTGTAAGAGAATGGTTGAGTTTCATTATTCTACATATAGCTGTCCCGTTTTCCCAGCACCATTGATTGAAGAGACTGTCTTTTTTTCCATTGAATATTTTTTCCTGTTTTGTCGAAGATTATTTCACCGTGGAGTTGAGGGTCCATATCTGGGCTCTCCACTCTGTTCCACTGGTCTATGTGTCTGTTTTTATGCCAGGGCCACGCTGTCTTGGTGATCGCAGCTTTGTAGTAAAGCTTAAAATCGGGTAACGTGATGCCGCCAGTTTTGTTTTTGTTTTTCAACATTGCCTTAGCAATTCGGGGTCTCTTCTGATTCCATACAAATTTTAGGATTATTTGCTCCAGCTCTTTGAAAACTACCGGTGGAATTTTGATCGGAATGGCATTAAAAGCATAGATTGCTCTAGGCAGTATAAACATTTTAACAATGTTTATTCTTCCAATCCAAGAGCATGGAATTGTCTTCCATCTTTTTGGGTCTTCTTCAATTTCTTTCATGAGTGTTCTGTAGTTCCTCGAGTACAGATCCTTTACCTCTTTGGTTAGGTTTATTCCCAGGTATCTTATGGTTCTTGGTGCTATAGTAAATGGAATCGATTCTCTAATTTCCCTTTCTGTATTTTCACTGTTAGTGTATAAGAAAGCCACTGATTTCTGTACATTGACTTTGTATCCTGCCACGTTACTGAATTGCTGTATGAGTCTAGTAGTTTGGGGGTGGAGTCTTTGGGGTTTTCCATATACAAAATCATGTCATCTGCGAAGAGAGAGAGTTTGACTTCTTCCTTGCCAATTTGGATACCTTTTATTTCTCTTTGTTGTCTGATTGCCGTTGCTAGGACTTCTAATACTATGTTGAACAAGAGTGGTGAGAGTGGGCATCCAAGCCCATTAGAATAACGTCAGACCTATTCACAGAGACCTGGCAAGCCAGGAAGGGCTGGCAAAATATATTCAGAGTACTAAATGAGAAGAACATGCAACCAAGAATACTCTATCCGGCAAGACTGACATTTAAAATGGATGGAGAGATAAAGAGTTTCCAAGACCAGCAAGGCTTAAAAGACTATGCAACCAGCAAGCCGACACTGCAGGAAATATTAAGGGGGGGGTCCTATAAAAGAGAAAAAATCCCAAGAATATCATTGAACAGAAATATAGAAACAATCTACAGACAGAAAGACTTCAAAGGCAACATGACATGAATCAAAACCTATCTCTCAATAATCACTCTCAATGTGAATGGCCTAAATGCGCCCATAAAACGACACAGGGTTGCAGATTGGATAAAACGACAGGACCCATCCATATGTTGTCTACAAGAGACCCATTTTGAACCTAAGGATACACCCAGACTGAAAGTGAACGGATGGAGAAGCATCTTTCATGCCAATGGGCCTCAAAAGAAGGCCGGGGTAACGATTCTCATATCAGATAAATTAGATTTTAAACTAAAGACTGTAGTCAGAGATACAGAAGGACACTCCATAATTCTTAAAGGGACTATCCGCCAAGATGATCTAACAATTGTGAATATCTATGCCCCCAATATGGGAGCACCCAATTCCATAAGAAAACTATTAATCAAGATAAAGAGTCATATTGATATGAATACAATAATAGTAGGAGATCTTCATACGCCTCTCTCAGAAATAGACAGATCATCGAAGCAGAAAATTAAAAAAGAAATAAGAGCATTGAATGAAACATTGGACCAGATGGACCTCATAGACATATACAGAACATTCCACCCTAAAACAACAGAATACTCATTCTTCTCAAGTGTACATGGAACCTTCTCCAGAATAGACCACATACTGCGTCACAAGGATTGAGGATGCCTGATACTCATGCTGGGAATCTGCCTGCCACGCAGGGCACCGCTGTGCTGTTTGGAGCTGCGCTGAACCCTCAGAGCTGGAGAAACTTCCATGCACCCCTGAAGTCACCCCCAGGTTATGCGAACGTCTGGACACACACCTAGAGGCTAAGGCCGGGTCTGACACCCGAGCTCAACTCAGCGCACCAGGGCACCTGCCTCTGCACTGGCATATCAGGTCTACCATGGCCCTAGGCCTTAACCCTATCCCTAATTTTGGTTTTCAGGTATCATCCCCAAGAGTCCTGACCCCAAGACCCCAAGATTAAAGAATCCTGAGTGACACCTCAGGACTCTGTCCACCATGCAGGAGGAAACCATGCTGTTTGGAGCTGTGTCGAATCCTCAGAGCGGGAGAAACCTGCACGGTTCACTCGAGGCTATCCCCCACCCTCTGCGCACTATTGGGCCACAAATGTGGAGGCTGGCACTCAGCCTGCCTACCACCCAGGAGGAAACCGTGCCATTTGAAACTGAGTAGAACACTCAGAGTGGGAGAAACTGCATGCCTCCCTGAGCACAACCCCCTCCTTCAGCGGTCCCCTGACCACAAACCTGGACCCTCTCATGCCACCGGACCTCTGCCCTCAATTCATCCCCCTGGGATCCCTTCTCAGTGCCAGCAAATTGGGCCTGCCATGCCCCTGACCCTAACCTTAAGCCTAGGTTGCATTTTCAGTCTTCATCCCCAGAGGCTGGTCCCCCAATTCCTCCATATTTGGACCCCTGAGCCACAACCCAGTGCTCTGTCTGCCACCCGGGAGGAAACCGTTCTGTTTGGAGCTGCACAGAACCATCGGAATGGGAGAAATCTTCATGCTCCCTGAAGCCACCTCCACCTTCGGCCACCCCCCAGGCACAAACCCAGATCGTAATGCACCACCTGACCATGGCCCTCAACTCAGTACCCCAGACATCTAGCCTCGGCACCAGCAGATCAGGCCAGCCATGCCCCTGTGCTCTTTTCCAAGCCCTAGGTTGTGTTTTCAGTCTTCTGTCCTCTGATGATTGACACCAAAGCTCCGCTGATGGGTTACACCTGAACTATACCAGAATATTTCTTGGCCCCCTGAGGCTATCCCACTTTCAGCACCCCCCGTTCACACCTGGATCTTAACACTCACACTGACCCACGTCCTCAACTCTGCTCCCCAGGTCACTCCTCTCAGGGTGGCCTATTGAGACTGACATGACCCTCAGCCCTAACCAAAACTTAGGTACATTTTCTGTCTTGTGTCCCAAGAATACAGGTACCAAAGCCCCACATATGTGGGACCCCTGAGAAATGCCAGAGGACTCTGTCTTCAACCCAGAAGGAAACAGTAGAATTGGAACTCTGCCAAGGACTGAGAGCAGGAGAAATCTGCCTTTCCCCCCATGGCCACCAACCCGGAGCCTGACTCAGACTGACCCATGTTCTCTACTCAGTCCCCGTGAGAGCTCTGCACAGCACCAGCAAATCAGGCCTGTCATGTTGCTGGGACCTAGCCCCAACCCTAGGTTGGGGTTTCATGCTCTGTCCCCAGAGGACTGGCACCCAAGTCCAACGGATGGGGACCCCTGAGCAAGATTTGAGATCTCTGCCTGCCACCCAGAAGGAAACCATACCATTTGGGACTCTGCAAAGGATTCTGAGCAGGAGAAATCTGCCACGCACCACTGAGTTCACCCAGAGTCAGCAGCTGGACACAAACCTGAACCTGACACTTATTCTATCCATCCCTCTGTACTCAGCCCTCTGGATAGCTTGCCACACCACCATCAGATTGGGCCTGCCATGCTCCTAACCCCTAACTGAAGCTTAGTTTGTGTTCTGAGCATTCAATTCCTAGGGGTCTGGCTCCCTACCCCACGGACTGGGGTCACCTTAGCCATACCACAGGACTCATCCTAAAAGACAGGAGGAAAGCGTGCCATGTAGACCTCTAGAAAGTATTCAAAGCAGGATAAAATGCCTGCCCATCTGAGCCTATACCAGCAAACCCCCAATTTCAGTGGCCTCTAGGTCACAAACCCTGTGCCTGACCAGAACCAGAACACTCATCCTTAATTCCAGCCTCTAGGAACCACACACACTCTCAGCTGTTTGGGCCTGCAATGTCCTTCGGCCCTAACTCTATCCCTAGCTTGGGTTCTCATGTCTCCGTCCCCTAAGGGTGGGCTCCAAAGCCCTAGGATTTGGGGATGCCTGAGCAATACCACAGGACTCAGCCTCACACCCAGATGGAAATCTTTCCATAATGGACTCCAGTAAGTATATAGGTCAGTATAAATATGAAGGCCCATCTGGTTCCATCGTCGCGGCTCGTTTTCCGGGTGGCCGCGACATGCCCCGAGCGAGAAAGGGCCCTGCTCCACGCGGAACTGGGCGCTGACCAGGGCTGCCCAACGCCGGCCAATTCTCACGAGCGTTCTGCCCAAATCGATCCCGATTTGGCAGAACGCTCGTGAGAATTGGCCGGGAAACGCCCGGCGAACACACTTCGGGCACCACAGGGCCGCAGGGCGGCCCCCCCGGGGCCCTGTCCGGGATCGCGTGTCGTCGCGTTCCGGCACCGCCAGGAGGAGCTCCGGGAGGCGTGCCGCGGGGAGGCCGACGCCTCCCGCTCCTCAGCCTCCGGGGGTCCCCTCCCTGGCGCCGGCAGCTGGGGCCGGGCCAGCCCCGAAAGCCGGGCCCGGGCCCGGGCCTGCTTGCTCAGCCTTCCGTTGCCAGGGGCCTGAGCCTGGGGGCCTCCACATGGGGAACCCTGAGTCCCGCGCCACGAGTCCCCCGACCGTCCCGGCGACAACGGCACCTTTCGCGGCTTCGTCCTAGCCGCGGAGTGAGAGACCAGTCTGTTTCCCCACAGAGGCCAGCCCGCTCCAGGGGCGCCCCGGCCGCCCGCCACGGCGGAGGCGGACGCCCGGCCACGGCGCCTCCATCCACTCTGCTCGGGGAAAACTCCCCGGCGCCGCAGCTGCCGGCCGCGACCCATCGTCGCGGCTCGTTTTCCGGGTGGCCGCGACATGCCCCGAGCGAGAAAGGGCCCTGCTCCACGCGGAACTGGGCGCTGACCAGGGCTGCCCAACGCCGGCCAATTCTCACGAGCGTTCTGCCCAAATCGATCCCGATTTGGGCAGAACGCTCGTGAGAATTGGCCGGAAAACGCCCGGCGAACACACTTCGGGCACCACAGGGCCGCAAGGCCGCCCCCCCCAGGGCCCTGTCCGGGATCGCGTGTCGTCGCGTTCCGGCACCGCCAGGAGGAGCTCCGGGAGGCCTGCCGCTGGGAGGCCGACGCCTCCCGTTCCTCAGCCTCCGGGGGTCCCCTCCCTGGCGCCGGCAGCTGGGGCCGGGCCAGCCCCGAAAGCCGGGCCCGGGCCCGGGCCTGCTTGCTCAGCCTTCCGTTGCAAGGGGCCTGAGCCTGGGGCCTCCCCATGGGGAACCCTGAGTCCCGCGCCACGAGTCCCCCGACCATCCCGGCGACAACGGCACCTTTCGCGGCTTCGTCCTAGCCGCGGAGTGAGAGACCAGTCCGTTTCCCCACAGAGGCCAGCCCCCTCCAGGGGCGCCCCGGCCGCCCGCCTCGGCGGAGGCGGACGCCCGGCCACGGCGCCTCCATCCACTCTGCTCGGGGAAAACTCCCAGGCGCCGCGGCTGCCGGCCGCGCCCCATCGTCGCGGCTCGTTTTCCGGGTGGCCGCGACATGCCCCGAGCGAGAAAGGGCCCTGCTCCAAGCGGAACTGGGGGCTGACCAGGGCTGCCCAACGCCGGCCAATTCTCACGAGCGTTCTGCCCAAATCGATCCCGATTTGGGCAGAACGCTCGTGAGAATTGGCCGGAAAACGCCCGGCGAACACACTTCGGGCACCACAGGGCCGCAGGGCGGCCCCACCCGGGGCCCTGTCCGGGATCGCATGTCGTCGCGTTCCGGCACCGCCAGGAGGAGCTCCGGGAGGCGTGCCGCGGGGAGGCCGACGCCTCCCGCTCCTCAGCCTCCGAGGGTCCCCTCCCTGGCGCCGGCAGCTGGGGCCGGGCCAGCCCCGAAAGCCGGGCCTGGGCCCGAGCCTGCTTGCTCAGCCTTCCGTTGCCAGGGGCCTGAGCCTGGGGGCCTCCCCATGGGGAACCCTGAGTCCCGCGCCACGAGTCCCCCGACCGTCACGGCGACAACGGCACCTTTCGCGGCTTCGTCCTAGCCGCGGAGTGAGAGACCAGTCCGTTTCTCCACAGAGGCCAGCCCCCTCCAGGGGCGCCCCGGCCGCCCGCCACGGCGGAGGCAGACGCCCGGCCACGGCGCCTCCATCCACTCTGCTCGGGGAAAACTCCCCGGCGCCGCGGCTGCCGGCCGCGCCCCATCGTCGCGGCTCGTTTTCCGGGTGGCCGCGACATGCCCCGAGCGAGAAAGGGCCCTGCTCCACGCGGAACTGGGCGCTGACCAGGGCTGCCCAACGCCGGCCAATTCTCACGAGCGTTCTGCCCAAATCGATCCCGATTTGAGCAGAACGCTCGTGAGAATTGGCCGGAAAACGCCCGGCGAACACACTTCGGGCACCACAGGGCCGCAGGGCGGCCCCCCCCGGGGCCTTGTCCGGGATCACGTGTCGTCGCGTTCCGGCAACGCCAAGAGGAGCTCCGGGAGGCGTGCCGCGGGGAGGCCGACGCCTCCCGCTCCTCAGCCTCCGGGGGTCCCCTCCCTGGCGCCGGCAGCTGGGGCCGGCCAGCCCCGAAGCCGCGCCCGGGCCCGGGCCTGCTTGCTCAGCCTTCCGTTGCCAGGGGCCTGAGCCTGCGGGCCTCCCCATGGGGAACACTGAGTCCCGCGCCACGAGTCCCCCGACCGTCCCGGCGACAACGGCACCTTTCGCGGCTTCGTCCTAGCCGCGGAGTGAGAGACCAGTCCGTTTCCCCACAGAGGCCAGCCCCCTCCAGGGGCGCCCCGGCCGCCCGCCACGGCGGAGGCGGACGCCCGGCCACGGCGCCTCCATCCACTCTGCTCGGGGAAAACTCCCCGGCGCCGCGGCTGCCGGCCGCGCCCCATCGTCGCGGCTCGTTTTCCGGGTGGCCGCGACATGCCCCGAGCGAGAAAGGGCCCTGCTCCACGCGGAACTGGGCGCTGACCAGGGCTGCCCAACGCCGGCCAATTCTCACGAGCGTTCTGCCCAAATCGATCCCGATTTGGGCAGAACGCTCGTGAGAATTGGCCGGAAAACGCCCGGCGAACACACTTTGGGCACGACAGGGCCGCAGGGCCGGCCCCCCGGGGCCCTGTCCGGGATCGCGTGTCGTCGCGTTCCGGCACCGCCAGGAGGAGCTCCGGGAGGCGGGCCCCGGGGAAGCCGACGCCTCCCGCTCCTCAGCCTCCGGGGGTCCCCTCCCTGGCGCCGGCCGCTGGGGCCGGGCCAGCCCCGAAAGCCGGGCCCGGGCCCGGGCCTGCTTGCTCAGCCTTCCGTTCCCAGGGGCCTGAGCCTGGGGGCCTCCGCATGGGGAACCCTGAGTCCCGCGCCACGAGTCCCCCCGACCGTCCCGGCGACAACGGCACCTTTCGCGGCTTCGTCCCAGCCGTGGAGTGAGAGATCACTCCGTTCCCCCACAGAGGCCAGCCGCCTCCACGGGCGCCGCGGCCGCCCGCCACGGCGGAGGCGGACGGCCGGCCACGGCGCCTCCATCTACTCTGCTCGGGGAAAACTCCCCGGCGCCGGGGACGCCAGCCGCGCACCATCGTCGCGGCTCGTTTTCCGGGTGGCCGTGCCATGCCCCGAGCGAGAAAGGGACCTGCTCCACGCGGCACTGGGCGCTGACCAGGGCTGCCCAACGCCGGCCAATTCTCACGAGCGTTCTGCCCAAATCGATCCCGATTTGGGAAGAACGCTCGTGAGAATTGGCCGGAAAACGCCGGGCGAACACACTTCGGGCACCACAGGGCCGCAGGGCCGCCCCCCCCGGGCCCTGTCCGGGATCGCGTGTCGTCGCCTTCCGGCACCGCCAGGAGGAGATCCGGGAGGCAGGCCCCGGGGAAGCTGACGCCTCCCGCTCCTCAGCCTCCGGGGTTCCCCTCCCTGGCGCCGGCCGCTGGGGCCGGGCCAGCCCCGAAACCCGGGATCGGGCCCGGACCTGCTTGCTCAGCCTTCCGTTGCCAGGGGCCTGAGCCTGGGGGCCTCCCCATGGGGAACCGGAGTCCCGCGCCACGAGTCCCACCGACCGTCCCGGCGACAACGGCACCTTTCGCAGCTTCGTCCCAGCCATGGAGTGAGAGATCACTCCGTTCCCCCACAGAGGCCAGCCCCCTCCACGGGCGCCCCGGCCGCCCGACACGGCGGAGGCGGACGCCCGGCCACGTCGGCTCGATCCACTCTGCTCGGGGAAAACTCCCCGGCGCCGGATACGCCGGCCACGCACCATCGTCGTGGCTCGTTTTCCGGGTGGCCGTGCCATGCCCCAAGCGAGAAAGGGCCCTGCTCCACGCGGCACTGGGCGCTGACCAGGGCTGCCCAACGCCGGCCAATTCTCACGAGCGTTCTGCCCAAATCGATCCCGATTTGTGCAGAACGCTCGTGATAATAGGCCGGAAAACGCCCGGCGAACACACTTCGGGCACCACAGGGCCGCAGGGCCGCCCCCCCGGGCCCTGTCCGGGATCACGTGTCGTCGCGTTCCATCACCGCCAGCAGGAGTTCCCGGAGGCGGGCCCCGGGGAGGCCGACGCCTCCCGCTCCTCAGCCTCCGGGGGACCCCTCCCTGGCGCCGCCCGCTGGGGCCGGGCCAGCCCCGACAGCCGGGCCCGGACCCGGGCCTGCTTACTCAGCGTTCCGTTGCCAGGGGCCTGAGCCTGGGGGCCTCCGCATGGGGAACCCTGAGTCCCGCGCCACGAGTCCCCCCGACCGTCCCGGCGACAACGGCACCTTTCGCGGCTTCGTCCCAGCCGTGGAGTGAGAGATCACTCCGTTCTCCCACAGAGGCCATCCCCCTCCACGGGCGCCCCGGCCGCCCGCCACGGCGGAGGCGGACGCCCGGCCACGGCCCCTCCATCCACTCTGCTCGGGGAAAACTCCCCGGCGCCGGGGCCGCCGGCCGCGCCCCATCGTCGCGGCTCGTTTTCCGGGTGGCCGCGCCATGCCCCGAGCGAGAAAGGGCCCTGCTCCACGCGGCACTGGGCGCTGACCAGGGCTGCCCAACGCCGGCCAATTCTCACGAGCGTTCTGCCAAAATCGATCCCGATTTGGGCAGAACGCTCGTGAGAATTGGCCGGAAAACGCCCGGCAAACACACTTTGGGCACCACAGGGCCGGAGGGCCGCCCCCCCTGGGCCCTGTCCGGGATCGCGTGTCGTCGCGTTCCGTCACCGCCAGCAGGAGTTCCCGGAGGCGGGCCCAGGGGAGGCCGACGCCTCCCGCTCCTCAGCCTCCGGGGGACCCCTCCCTGGCGCCGCCCACTGGGGCCGGGCCAACCCCGACAGCCGGGCCCGGACCCGGGCCTGCTTGCTCAGCGTCCGTTGCCAGGGGCCTGAGCTGGGGGCCTCCGCATGGGGAACCCTGAGTCCCGCGCCACGAGTCCCCCCGACCGTCCCGGCGACAACGGCACCTTTCGCGGCTTCGTCCCAGCCGTGGAGTGAGAGATCCCTCCGTTCCCCCACAGAGGCCAGCCCCCTCCACGGGCGCCCCGGCCGCCCGCCACGGCGGAGGCGGACTCCCGGCCACGGCGCCTCGATCCACTCTGCTCGGGGAAAACTCCCCGGCGCCGGGGCCACCGGCCGCGCCCCATCGTCGCGGCTCGTTTTCCGGGTGGCCGCGCCATACCCCGAGCGAGAAAGGGCCCTGCTCCACGCGGCACTGGGCGCTGACCAGGGCTGCCCAACGCCGGCCAATTCTCACGAGCGTTCTGCCCAAATCGATCCCGATTTGGGCAGAACGCTCGTGAGAATTGGCCAGAAAACGCCCGGTGAACACACTTCGGGCACCACAGGGCCGCAGGGCCGCCCCCCTGGGGCCCTGTCCGGGATCGCGTATCGTCGCGTTCCGGCACCGCCAGGAGGAGCTCCAGGAGGCGGGCCCCGGGGAGGCCGACGCCTCCCGCTCCTCAGCCTCCGGGGGTCCCCTCCCTGGCGCCGGCCGCTGGGGCCGGGCCAGCCCCGAAAACCGGGCTCGGGCCCGGGCCTGCTTGCTCAGCCTTCGGTTGCCAGGGTCCTGAGCCTGGGGACCTTCCCATGGGGAACCCTGAGTCCCGCGCCACGAGTCGCCCCGACCGTCCCGGCGACAACGGCACCATTCGCAGCTTTATCCCAGCCGTGGAGTGAGACATCACTCCGTTCCCCCACAGAGGCAAGCCCCCTCCACGGGCGCCCCGGCCGCCCGCCACGGCGGAGGCGGACGCCCAGCCACGGCGCCTCCATCCACTCTGCTCGGGGAAAACTCCCCAGCGCCGGGGCCGCCGGCCGCGCCCCATCGTCGCGGCTCGTTTTCCGGGTGGCCGCGCCATGCCCCGAGCGAGAAAGGGCCCTGCTCCACGCGGCACTGGCGCTGACCAGGGCTGCCCAACGCCGGCCAATTCTCACGAGCGTTCTGGCCAAATCGATCCCGATTTGGGCAGAACGCTCGTGAGAATTGGCCGGAAAACGCCCGGCGAACACACTTCAGGCACCACAGGGCCGCAGGGCCGCCTCCCCGGGGCCCTGTCGGGGATCGCGTGTCGTCGCCTTCCGGCACCGCCAGGAGGAGCTCCGGGAGGCGGGCCCCGGGGAGGCCGATGCCTCCCGCTCCTCAGCCTCCGGGAGTCCCCTTCCCGGCGCTAGGCCGCTGGGGCCGGGCCAGCCCCGAAAGCCGGGCCCAGGCCCGGGCCTCCTTGCTCAGCCTTCCGTTGTCAGGGGCCTGAGCCTGGGGGCCTCCGCATGGGGAACCCTGAGTCCCGCGCCACGAGTCCCCCCGACCGTCCCGGCGACAACAGCACCTTTCGCGGCTTCGTCCCAGCCGTGGAGTGAGAGATCACTCCGTTCCCCCACAGAGGCCAGCCCCCTCCACGGGCGCCCCGGCCGCCCGCCACGGCGGAGGCGGACGCCCGGCCACGGCGCCCCGATACACTCTGCTCGGGGAAAACTCCCCGGCGCCGGGGACGCCGGCCGCGCACCATCGTCGCGGCTCGTTTTCCGGGTTGCCGTGCCATGCCCCGAGCGAGAAAGGGCCCTGCTCCACGCGGCACTGGGCGCTGAAGAGGGCTGCCCAACGCCGGCCAATTCTCACGAGCGTTCTGCCCAAATCGATCCCGATTTGGGCAGAACGCTCGTGAGAATTGGCCGGTAAACGCCCGGCGAACACAATTCGGGCACCACAAGGCCGCAGGGCCGCCCCCCCTGGGCCCTGTCCGGGATCGCGTGTCGTCGCGTTCCGTCACCGCCAGCAGGAGTGCCCGGAGGCCGGCCCCGGGGAGGCCGACGCCTCCCGCTCCACAGCCTCCGGGGGACACCTCCCTGGCGCCGCCCGCTGGGGCCGGGCCAGCCCCGACAGCCGGGCCCGGACCCGGGCCTGCTTGCTCAGCGTTCCGTTGCCAGGGGCCTGAGCCTGGGGGCTTCCGCATGGGGAACCCTGAGTCCCGCGCCACGAGTCCCCCCGACCGTCCCGGCGACAACGGCACCTTTCGCGGCTTCGTCCCAGCCGTGGAGTGAGAGATCACTCCGTTCCCCCACAGAGGCCAGCCCCCTCCACGGGCGCCCCGGCCGCCCGCCACGGCGGAGGCGGACGCCGGCCACGGCGCCTCCATCCACTCTGCTCGGGGAAAACTCCCCGGCGCCGGGGCCGCCGGCCGCGCCCCATCGTCGCGGCTCGTTTTTCGGGTGGCCGCGACATGCCCCGAGCGAGAAAGGGCCCTGCTCCACGCGGCACTGGGCGCTGACCAGGGCTGCCCAACGCCGGCCAATTCTCACGAGCGTTCTGCCCAAATCGATCCCGATTTGGGCAGAACGCTCGTGAGAATTGGCCGGAGAACGCCCGGCGAACACACTTCGGGCACCACAGGGCCGCAGGGCCGCCCCCCCTGGGCCCTGTCCGGGATCGCGTGTCGTCGCGTTCCGTCACCGCCAGCAGGAGTTCCCGGAGGCGGGCCCCGGGGAGGCCGACGCCTCCCGCTCCTCAGCCTCCGGTGGACCCCTCCCTGGCGCCGCCCGCTGGGGCCGGGCCAGCCCCAACAGCCGGGCCCGGACCCGGGCCTGCTTGCTCAGCGTTCCGTTGCCAGGGGCCTGAGCCTGGGGGCCTCCGCATGGGGAACCCTGAGTTCCGCGCCACGAGTCCCCCCGACCGTCCCGGCGACAACGGCACCTTTCGCGGCTTCGTCCCAGCCCTGGAGTGAGAGATCACTCTGTTCCCCCACAGAGGCCAGCCCCCTCCACGGGCGCCCCGGCCGCCCGCCACGGCGGAGGCGGACGCCCGGCCACGGCGCCTCCATCCACTCTGCTCGGGGAAAACTCCCCGGCGCCGGGGCCGCCGGCCGCGCCCCATCGTCGCGGTTCGTTTTCCGGGTGGCCGCGCCATGCCCCGAGCGAGAAAGGGCCCTGCTCCACGCGGCACTGGGCGCTGACCAGGGCTGCCCAACGCTGGCCAATTCTCACGAGTGTTCTGCCGAAATCGATCCCGATTTGGGCAGAACGCTCGTGAGAATTGGCCGGAAAACGCACGGCGAACACACTTCGGGCACCACAGGGCCGCAGGGCCGCCCCCCCGGGGCCCTGTCCGGGATCGCGTGTCGTCGCGTTCCGGCACCGCCAAGAGGAGCTCCGGGAGGCGGGCCCCGGGGAGGCCGACGCCTCCCGCTCCTCAGCATCCGGGGGTCCCCTCCCTGGCGCCGGCCGCTGGGGCCGGGCCAGCCCCGAAAGCCGGGCTCGGGCCCGGGCCTGCTTGCTCAGCCTTCCGTTGCCAGGGGCCTGAGCCTGGGGGCCTCCACATGGGGAACCCTGAGTCCCGCGCCACGAGTCCCCCCGACCGTCCCGGCGACGACGGCACCTTTCGCGGCTTCGTCCCAGCCGTGGAGTGAGAGATCACTCCGTTCCTCCACAGAGGCCAGCCCCCTCCACGGACGCTTCGGCCGCCCGCCACGGCGGAGGCGGACGCCCCGCCACGGCGCCTCCATCCACTCTGCTCGGGGAAAACTCCCCGGCGCCGGGGCCGCCGTCCGCGCCCCATCGTCGCGGCTCGTTTTCCGGGTGCCCTGGCCATGCCCCGAGCGAGAAAGGGCCCTGCTCCACGCGGCACTGGGCACTGACCAGGGCTGCCCAACGCCGGCTAATTCTCACGAGCGTTCTGCCCAAATCGATCCCGATTTGGGCAGAACGCTCGTGAGAATTGGCCGGAAAACGCCCGGCGAACACACTTTGGGCACGACAGGGCCGCAGGGCCGGCCCCCCGGGGCCCTGTCCGGGATCGCGTGTCGTCGCGTTCCGGCACCGCCAGGAGGAGCTCCGGGAGGCGGGCCCCGGGGAGGCCGACGCCTCCCGCTCCTCAGCCTCCGGGGGTCCCCTCCCTGGCGCCGGCCGCTGGGGCCGGGCCAGCCCCGAAAGCCGGGCCCGGGCCCGGGCCTGCTTGCTCAGCCTTCCGTTCCCAGGGGCCTGAGCCTGGGGGCCTCCGCATGGGGAACCCTGAGTCCCGCGCCACGAGTCCCCCCGACCGTCCCGGCGACAACAGCACCTTTCGCGGCTTCGTCCCAGCCGTGGAGTGAGAGATCACTCCGTTCCCCCACAGAGGCCAGCCCCCTCCACGGGCGCCCCGGCCGCCCGCCACGGCGGAGGCGGACGCCCGGCCACGGCGCCCCGATACACTCTGCTCGGGGAAAACTCCCCGGCGCCGGGGACGCCGGCCGCGCACCATCGTCGCGGCTCGTTTTCCGGGTTGCCGTGCCATGCCCCGAGCGAGAAAGGGCCCTGCTCCACGCGGCACTGGGCGCTGAAGAGGGCTGCCCAACGCCGGCCAATTCTCACGAGCGTTCTGGGATCGATTTTGGCCGGAAAACGCCCGGCGAACACAATTCGGGCACCACAAGGCCGCAGGGCCGCCCCCCCTGGGCCCTGTCCGGGATCGCGTGTCGTCGCGTTCCGTCACCGCCAGCAGGAGTGCCCGGAGGCCGGCCCCGGAGAGGCCGACGCCTCCCGCTCCTCAGCCTCCGGGGGACACCTCCCTGGCGCCGCCCGCTGGGGCCGGGCCAGCCCCGACAGCCGGGCCCGGACCCGGGCCTGCTTGCTCAGCGTTCCGTTGCCAGGGGCCTGAGCCTGGGGGCTTCCGCATGGGGAACCCTGAGTCCCGCGCCACGAGTCCCCCCGACCGTCCCGGCGACAACGGCACCTTTCGCGGCTTCGTCCCAGCCGTGGAGTGAGAGATCACTCCGTTCCCCCACAGAGGCCAGCCCCCTCCACGGGCGCCCCGGCCGCCCGCCACGGCGGAGGCGGACGCCGGCCACGGCGCCTCCATCCACTCTGCTCGGGGAAAACTCCCCGGCGCCGGGGCCGCCGGCCGCGCCCCATCGTCGCGGCTCGTTTTTCGGGTGGCCGCGACATGCCCCGAGCGAGAAAGGGCCCTGCTCCACGCGGCACTGGGCGCTGACCAGGGCTGCCCAACGCCGGCCAATTCTCACGAGCGTTCTGCCCAAATCGATCCCGATTTGGGCAGAACGCTCGTGAGAATTGGCCGGAAAACCCCTGGCGAACACACTTCGGGCACCACAGGGCCGCAGGGCCGCCCCCCCCGGGGCCCTGTCCGGGATCGCGTGTCGTCGCGTTCCGGCACCGCCAGGAGGAGCTCCGGGAGGCGGGCCCCGGGGAGGCCGACGCCTCCCGCTCCTCAGCCTCCGTGGGTCCCCTCCCTGGCGCCGGCAGCTGGGGCCGGGCCAGCCCCGAAAGCCGGGCCCGGGCCTGCTTGCTCAGCCTTCCGTCGCCAGGGGCCTGAGCCTGGGGGCCTCCCCATGGGGAACACTGAGTCCCGCGCCACGAGTCCCCCAACCGTCCCGGCGACAACGGCACCTTTCGCGGCTTCGTCCCAGCCGTGGACTGAGAGATCAATCCGTTTCCCCACGGAGGCCAGCCCCCTCCACGGGCGCCCCGGCCTCCCGCTACGGCGGAGGCGGATGCCCGGCCACAGCCCCGCCATCAACTCTGCTCGGGGAAAACTCCCCGGCGCCGGGGCCGCTGGACGCGCCCATCGTCACAACTCGTTTTCCGGGTGGCCGTGCCATGCCCCGAGCGAGAAAGGGCCATGCTCCACGCGGAACTGGGTGCTGACCAGGACTGCCCAACGCCGGCCAATTCTCAGGAGCGTTCTGCCCAAATCGATCCCGATTTGGGCAGAACGCTCGTGAGATTTGGCCGGAAAACGCCCGGCGAACACACTTCGGGCACCACAGGGCCGCAGCGCGGCCCCCCCGGGGCCCTGTCCGGGATCGCGTGTCGTCGCGTTCTGGCACCTCCAGGAGGAGCTCCGTGAGGCTGGCGTGGGCAAGTCGACGCCTCCCGCTCCTCAGACTCTGGTGGTCCCCTCCCTTCGCTGGCAGCTGCGGCCGGGCCAGCCCCGAAAGCCGGGCCCTGTCCAGGCCTGCTTGCTCACCCTTCCGTTGCCAGGGGCCTGAGCCTGCGGGCCTCCCCATGGGGAACCCTGAGTCCCGCGCCACGAGTCCCCCGACCGTCCTGGCGCCATCGGCCCCTTTCATGGCTGCGACACAGCTGTGGAGCGACAGATCCATTTGTACCCCCAGAGAGGCCTAGCCCTTCCCGGGCGCCCCGGCCTCCCTCCAAGGCGGAGACGAATGCCCGACCACAGCCCCTCCATCAACACTGCTCGGAGCAAGTTCCCCGGCACTGAGGCCCCCGGCCGGGCCCCGTCGTCTCGGCGCGTTTCCGGATGGCCGCGATATACCCCGAGCGAGAAAGGGTCCTGGGTCACGCGGAACAAGGCGGTCCCCATGGTTGTCCAACGCCAGCCAATTTTCATGAGCGCTCTGCCCAAATCGATCCCGATTAGATATGGACCCTCAACGCTATTGTGATATAATCATCGAGAAATCAGGGAAAAATATTCAATGTAACAAAAGACATTCTCCTCAATCAATGGTGCTGGGAAAACTGGACAGCGATATGTAGAAAAATGAAACTCGACCATTCTCTTACACCATACACAATGATAAACTCGAACTCGATAAATGAGCTCAACGTGAGACAGGATTCTCTCAGAATCCTAGAGGAGTACATAGGCAGTAACCTCTTCGATATCAGCCACAGCAACTTCTTTCAAGATATGTCTCCAAAGGCCAAGGAAACAAAAGCGAAAATGAACTTTTGGCACTTCATCAAGATCAAAAGCTTCTGCACAGCAAAGGGAACAGTCCATCAATCAAAAGGCAACCCACGGAATGGGAGAAGATATTTGTAAATGACAGTTCAGACAAAAGGTTGATATCCAGGATCTAGAAAGAACTTCTCAAACTCAACACACACAAAACAGATAATCATATCCAAAAATGGGCAGAAGATATGAGCAGACACTCCTCCAACGAAGACATACAAATGGCTATCAGACACATGACAAAATGTTCATCATCACTAGCCATCAGGGAGATTCAAATGAAAACGACATTGAGATACCACCTGACACCAGTTAGAAAGGCCACAATTAGCAAGACAGGAAACAACGTGTGTTGGAGAGGATGTGGAGAAAGGGGAACCCTCTTACACTGTTGGTGGGAATGCAAGTTGGTGCAGCCACTTTGGAGAACAGTGTGGAG
Organism: Meles meles; assembly: GCF_922984935.1. Taxonomy (NCBI): domain Eukaryota; kingdom Metazoa; phylum Chordata; class Mammalia; order Carnivora; family Mustelidae; genus Meles; species Meles meles. Next base: position 417,733 of record NC_060071.1, read on the forward strand.
ATTCCTCCAGAAATTAAAAATGACCCTGCAATTGCATTGCTGGGTATTTACCCCAAAGATACAGATGGAGTGAAAAGAAGGGCCATCTGTACCCCAATGTTTATAGCAGCAAAGGCCTCGGTCGCCAAACTGTGGAAAGAACCAAGATGCCCTTCAATGGACGAATGGATAAGGAAGATGTGGTCCATATACACAATGGAGTATTATGCCTCCATCAGAAAGGATGAATACCAACTTTTGTAGCAATATGGACGGGAGTGGAAGAGATTATGCTGAGTGAAATAAGTCAAGCAGAGAGAGTCAATTATCATATGGTTTCACTTATTTGTGGAGCATAACAAAGAACAAGGAGGACATGGGGAGATGGAGAGGAGAAGGAAGTGGTGGGAAATGGGAAGGGGAGGTGAACCATGAGAGACTACGGACTCTGAAAAAGAACCTGAGGGTCTTGAATGGGTGGGGAGTGGGAGGTTGGGAGAACAAGGTGGTGGGTATTAGGGAGGGCACGTGTTGCATGGAGCACTGGGTGTGGTGCAAAAATAAGGAATACTGTTACGCTGAAAACAAATAATATAGATAGATAGATATTGAAAGTGAAAAAAAAAAGGAATGTGCTGAACCTACAGAGCAGAAGAAACCAGAATGCCTCCCTGACGCCACCCCCAATACCGGCGCCCCTGAGGAGCAGGAATGAGGAGTCTCACGGTCCTGCAGACTCACGTCCTCAACTCAGGCATCGGGATTGGTCATCACTGTGCCGGCAGATCCGGGCCGCCATGCCCCTGTGACCTAAACCTAACCCTCGGTTGGGCGTTCAGGCTTCAGTCCCCAGAGGACTGGCTCCCTAGCCCTCCAGACTGGGGACCCCATATTCCCAACGTAGGACTCTGGCTGCCACCCATGATGAAACTTGACCACATGGACCTTTGCAGAACGCTCCTTGCCGGAGAAACCTCCATGACCCCTAAAGCCAACCACATCTTCTGAGCACCCCCACAGCACAATTCCTTAGCCTTACAGGCCGCCAGAACAATGCCCTCAGCCCAGCCCTCCAGAGAGCCTGAGTCCGTGCTGGCACGTCAGGCCTGCCATTCTCCCAGGACCAAACCCTAAGCCTAGGTTGGGTGTTCAGGTTCTAGAACCCTGACACCCAATTCCACCCATGGGTGGGAGCATCAAACTGATGGCATGACTCAGCTTCTCAACCAGCAGGAGATTCCATTTGGTGCTCTCCAACACCCTCAGAGCCCTAGGAACCGGCCAAGCTGCCCTGAGGCCATTCCGGCCATCTTTGCACCTCCAGGCCAAAAACCCAGGGCCTGAGAAGCCTCCGGAGCCCTGCCCTCAACTCAGCCCTTGAGTGAGCCAATATCTGTGCCGGCAGATCCCACATGCCTTCTCCCTAAGACATAACCTTAACGCTAAGCCTAACCCTAATACTAACTCTAGCCCAGGTTGTGTGTTCAGGCATCCCTCCTCCATAGCCTGGTCCCCCAAACGGCCAGATGGGGGACCCCTGAGCTGCACCCCATAATTGCGCCTGATCCCAGGAGGAAACCCTGCCCTTTAGAAATGTGTTGAACCCGCAGAGCGGGAGAAACCTGCATGCCTCCCAGAGCCCACTGCCACTTCTGGCACACCCAAGGACCAGGAACCAGGACTCTCACAGTGCTACAGACTCGCGCCCTCAACTCAGGCATTGGGAAGCATCACCACAGCGCCATCAGATCGGGGCTGCCATGCCCTTACAACCCTACCCTAACCCTAGGTTGGGTTTCAGGCTTCTGTCCCCTGAGGACTGGACCCCTAGCCCTCCAGACTGGGGACCCTGGATTCCCAATGCAGGACTCTGGCTGCCACCCACGATGAAACTGGACCATATGATCCTGTGCAGTATGCTCCTGGCCACAGAATCCTCCATGCCCCCTAAAGCCACCCACGCCTTCCAAGAAATGCCACACCACAAACCCAGAGCCTGACAGGCCACCAGAGCAATGCCCTCAACTCAGCCCTCCGGAGAACCTGAGCCGCACTGGCAGGCCTGCCATTCTCCCAGGACGAAACCCTAACACTAGGTTGGGTGTTCAGGCATTGGACCCAGAGGCCTGACACCCAATTCCTCCCATGGGTTGAGCATCAGACTGTCGGCAGGACTCAGTTCTCAGCCAGGAGGAGACCTTTTCATTTGGTGTTCTCTCACACCCTCAGAGCAGTAGCAACCAGCCATTCTCCCTTGAGGCCATTCCCACCAGCTTTGCTCCTCCAGGCCAAGAACCCAGGGCCTGAGGAGCCTCCTGAGTCCTGCCCTCAACTCAGCCCTTGGGTGAGCCCGTATCTGTGCTAGCAGATCCGACATGCCCTGTCCCTAAGCCTAACACTAACCATAATACTAAACCTAGCCCAGGTTGTGTGTTCAGGCGTCCATACTCTGACTCCTGGTCCCCAAGGCCCCAGATGGGGGACCCGTGAGCGATACCCCATCATTGAACCTGACACCAGGAGGAAACCATGCTGTTTAGAATTGTGCTGAACCCACAGAGCGGGATAAATTTGAATGTCTCCCTGAGGCCACCCCACTTCCAGCGCCCCCAAGGACCAAGAACCAGGAGTCTCATGGTCCTGCAGACACACGCTCTGAACTCAAGCATTGGGATGGGCCACCACAGCGCCAGCAGATTGGGGCTGCAATGCCCCTACAACCTAACCCTCACAGCAGGACTCACCCTCTCAGCCAGAAGGTGACCTTTCATTTCGTGCTATCTAATGCCCTGAGAATTGTAGAAACTGGCATGCTCCCCTGAGGCGATTTCCAACATCTTTGCCCGTACAGCCCAAAACCCCAGTGCCCGAGGAGCCTCCTGAGTCCCACCCTCAACTCAGCCCTTGGGCGAGCTGATATCTGTGCTTGCATATCCGACATGCCTTGTCCCTAAGACATAACCTTAACCCTAATCCTAATACTAACCCTAGCCCAGGTTCGTGCTCAGGCATCATCCTCCCACAACTGGTCCTCAAAACCCCAGATAGGGGACCCCTGAGTTGCACCCCATAATTGCACATGATCCCAGCATGAACTGTGCCGTTTAGAAATGGGCTGAAACCACAGAGCAGGAGAAGCCTGCAAGTCTCCCTGAGGCCAAAGCACTTCTGGACCCTCCCAAGGACCGGGAACCAGAGTCTCAATGTCCTGCAGACATAGCCTCAACTCAGGCATCAGGATGGGTCACCACAGCACCGGCAGATCGGGGTTACCATGCCCCAAAGACTTAACCATAATGCTAGGATGGGTGTTTATGCTTCGATCCACAGAGGCCTGGCTCCCTAGCCGTCCAGACTGGGGACCCTGTATTTGCAATGCTGGACTCCGGCTGCCACCCACAAGGAAAATGGCCCACATGGCCCTGTGCAGTACGCTCCTGGCCGGAGAAACCTCCATGCCCCCTAAAGACACCCACACCTTCCGAGGACCCACACACCACCGCCCAGTGCCTGATGGGCCACCAGAGCAATACCCTCAACTCAGCCCTCCGGAGAGCCTGAGTCCGCACTGGCACCTCAGGCCTGCCATGCTCCCAGGACCAAACCCTAATACCCTAGCTCAGGTGGTCAGGCTCTGGACCCCAGAGGCCTGATACCCAATTCCATCCCAGTGGATAGGAACATCAGACTGATGGCAGGACTCAGCCTCTCAGCCAGGAGAATAAATGAAATAAACCATTTCATTTAGTGCTATCTAACACTCTCAGAGACCTAGAAACCAGCATGCTCCCCTGAGGCCATTCCCACCATCTTTACCTTCTAGGAAAAAAACCCAGGGCCTAAGGAGCCTCCTGAGTCCCGCCTTCAACTCAGCCCTTGGGTGAGCCCATATAAGTGTTACCAGATCCAACATGCCTTGTCCCTAAGACATAACCCTAACCCTAATCTTTTTATTTTTTTTAAGATTTTATTCATTTCTTTGACAGAGACAGATCAGAAGAAGGCACAGAGAGGACGAAGCACGCTCCCCGCTGAGCAGAGAGCCTGATGTGGGGCTCCATCCCAGGACCCTGAGATCATGACCTGAGCGGAAGGCAGAGGCTTTAACCAACTGAGCCACCCAGGCGCCCCACCTTAACACTAATCTTAACACTAACCCTAACCACAAAACCTAACCCTAACCTCTAAACCTAACATAACAACCTCGGAGCAGTAGAAACCATCATGCTCCCCAGAGGCGATTCCCACCTTCTTTGCCCCTCCAGTCCAAAAATCCAGGGCCTGAGGAGACTCCTGAGTCCCGCCCTCAACACAGCCCTTGGGTGAGTCCATATCTGTGTTGGCAGATCTGACATGCCTTGTCCCTAAGACATACGCCTAACCCTAAGCCTAACCCTAAACCTTACCTCTAACCCTATCCCCTAACTCCTAACCCTAACCCTAACCCCTAACAACTAACCCTAACACTCTCCGAACCTCTATCCCTAACCCTAACCCTCCAGACTGGGGATTCCAAAGTCACAACACAGGACTCTGCCTGCCCTCCAGAAAGAAAGGTGCATGAGCACCTAAACACACCCGCCATTGGAAATGCCCCAGACATAATGCCAGATTCTGCCACAACGCCAGATGCATGTCATCCACTCAGCCCTGAGGGAGCCCGCCTCAACACAGCATATCAGCAGCATATCAGAACTGCCATGCCCCTAGGCCTTAACCCTAACCCTAGGTTGGGTGTACAGTCTTCCGTACCCAGAGGCCTAGCCCCCAAACCCGCCAGATTTGGATGCATGAGACTCACTCTGGCAGTCTGGAGGCTGCCTATGCTGTTACAGTGCCATTTGGAGCTACTTAGACCTCAGAGCAAAAGATAACTTCATGCCCCCCAAGGCAAGCCCCAGCATCTGAGCCCCTCCTGAACACAAACCCAGATTCACACTAGCCACCTATCACCGACCCTCAACTCAGGCCACCGGGGAGTCCGCCTCAGCACTGGCAGATTGGGCCTGTCGCGCCCCAAGACCTCACCCTTAGTTTGAGTTTCCAGGCTTCCATCCCAAGATGCCTAGCCTCCAGGCCCCCTGGATTAAGGACCCCTGAGTGACATTGCAGGACTCCAACAGCCACGCAGGATGAAACCTTGCAGTTTGGAGCTGCTGAATACTCAGAGGGTGAGAAACCTTCAAGCCCCCGTAAAGCTATCCGCACAATTTGCGGCACCCCAGGCCAGAAAGCTGTTTTCTATGAAGCTACCGGACACATGCCCTCAACTCAGCCCTGAGGGGAGCCCATCTCAGCGCCGGCAGATTGGGCCTGCCATGACCCTAGACCCTAACCCTAACCCTAGGTGGGGTATACAGCCTTCCGTGCCCAGAGGCCTGTACCCCAAGCCCATCAGACTGGGGATGACTGAGACTCCCGCCAGCACTCCTCCAGCCTCCTACGGCAAAATGGTGCCATTTGGAACTGTGCAGGAACCTCAGAGCAGGAGAAAGCTGCATGCCCCCCCAAGAACACCACTAGCTTCTTTGCCCCCACAAACACAAACACAGACCTCAAGTCCTGCCTGATTCCCACCCTCCATTCGGCCTATCCGGGAGACCACCTCAATTGCAGCAGATCGGGCCTGCCATGTCCCTAAGCCTTAACCCTAACCCTAGTTTGGATTTTCAGGCTTCCATCCCAAGAGGCCTGGCCCCCACGCCCCCCAGATTAAGGACTTCTGAGCAACACCACAGGACACAGCCTGTCACACAAGTGGAAACCTTGTGGTTTGGAGCTGCAATGAACCCTCAGATGGGGAGAAACTTTCATGCCACCCTAAAGCCACCCCAATAATCAACAGCCACTCTGGCCATAGAGCTGGATTCCATCCCGCCACCAAATGCATACCCTCAACTCAGCCCATAGGGGATCCCGCCTCAGCACTGGCAGATCGGGCCTGCCATTGCCCCTAGGCCCTAACCCTAACACAAGTTTGGGTGTTCAGTCTTCCATGCTGAGGGTCCAGGCAACAAAATCCCCTGGATTAAGGAATCTTGACATACACCTCAGGACTCCGCTTGCCACACAGTAGGAACCTGTGCCTTGGAGTTGTGCTGAACCCTCAGAGGGGGAGAAACTTGCCCCTCTAAAGGCACTCCCATCATCTGCACCCGTCCCCGCGGCCATAAACCAGATTCTGCTGAGCTGCCGGACGCATGCCATAAATTCAGACCCTAGGGCGCCCCACCTCAACATAAGCAGATCGGGCCACCATGCCCCTAGGCCCTTACCAGAACCCCTCTTTAGGTTTTCAGGCTTCCATCCCAGGGGGCCTGCCTCCCATGTCCCCCCAGATTAAGGTCTACTGAGCGCCACCACGGGACTCCACCTGGCACTCATGAGGAAAACTTGTGGTTTAGAGCTGCACTGAACACTCAGACGGGGAGAAACATGCAAACCCCCGTAATGCCACCCCACCATGAGTCACCCCCATGGCCATAAAACCAGATTCTCCTGCGATGCCAGATCTATGCCCTCAACTCGACCCTTAGGGGAGCCCGCATCAGCACCGGCACATTGGACCTGCCATGCCCTTCGGCCCTAACCATAAACCTAGGTGGGGTGTACAGGCTTTCATGAACAGAGGCCTGTCCCCCAAGCCCGCCAGATTGGGCACCTCCGAGATTCATGCCAGTAGAGATTAAGGATTCCTCAGTGACACCCCAGGACTGCGTCTGCCACACAGGAGGAAACCATGCCATTTGGAGCTCTGCAGAACCCTCAGGGTAGGAGAAACCTGCATGCAACCCTGAGGTCACGCCCAGCTTCTGTGGCATCCCTGGCCCCATCTCTGAGTCTGACATGCCACCTGATACCCACCCTGAAGTCAGCCCACCAGGGAGCCCACCTCAGCAGTAGCAGATTGAGCATGCCATGCCCCTACGCCCTTACCGTAGCTCTAGTTTCTGATTTCGGGCTTCCATCCCAAGAGGCCTGGCCCCCAAACTCCCCAGATTCAGGACCCCCCTGTAACAAGGCAGAAACCTGAATGCCATGCAGGGGGAAGCCATGACATTTGGAGCTCCAAAGTTTCCTCAGAGAGGGAGAAACCAGCATGCCCCTCTAAAGCCACCCCCAAGATCAGCCGTCCCTCTGGCCAGAAACCCTGACTCTTCTGCATTGCAGGATGCATTTCCTCAACTCAATTCTGAGGGTATCTCACCTCTGTGTCAGCTGTTCAGGCCTGTCCTGCCCAGCCCATTACCCTTAACCCTATGTTGCATTTTCAGGCTTCCTTCCCCAGGGGCCTATCCACCAAGCCCTCTAGATTGGTAAACTTGGAGCCACACTGTAGGAGTATCCCTGCCACCCAGCAGGAAACTTGTCCCTTTGGAGCTGTGCAGAACCCTCAGAGCCAGAGAAACCTGCATGACCCCATTAGGACTCCCCCACATTCTGCAGCCCCCTGGCCACAAACCCAGAGCCTGATTCACTACCTGACCCCCATTCTCAACTCAGCTCCTTGGGGAACTCACCTCAACACCAGCAGTTCGGGCCTGCCACGCCACTAGCTCAGCTCTGCTCATGGACACCACCAGCTCTAGGCAGACCTAGAACTCCCCTGTCTGCGGCAAAGCTCTGGGATCCCCCCTCCTTCTTCCCAATTTACACTGGCCCAGGCATTCATGAGAAAGGGGAAGGCTACCTCTTGACTGCTTAATACCTCCTTTCCTCTTCAGCCCTATTTCTCTCCACTTACCTTTGCACCTGGGCAAACTGAAAGTAACATATCAATGGAACATGTACATGCTCTGAGATCTAAATCTTTCATGGCAACTTTCTGAGGGCTCCTTATGCAATGGGAAACTAGTGTATCCTGCCAGAGAGTGTTTCATAATGAACAGCTACAGAACAGGAGAGCAAAAGTCATTCCAGTTTTACCTCAGTCTTCATGAAGTAGAACATGGTCTTCTTTTCTTCATTGACTTCAATTCCAATTCGTTTCCATGCAATGTTCATTCCTCTCCTTCAGGGGTAGGATTTTGTGATTCCTCACCTTCATAGAACACCCAGAGCTCATCACAACAAGTACTCTCCCTAATAGCTGTCACCCACTTAACCCTTCGCCCCACACCCCTGCCCCCTAGCAACCCTCGATTTTGCTCTAGGTTAGAGTCTGTTTCCTCATTGGCCTTTCTCCCCTCACTATGTTCATCTGTTTTCTTTCTGAAATTCCATAGAGGTCAAGATATAGGCTATTGGTCTTTTCTTACTGATTTTACTTAGCTAAATCCACTGTAGATCCATCCACATCCTTGCAGATGGTAAGATTTCATCCTTTTTGAACCTGGATCCTATTCCATTAAGAAGATGTGGGAGAATGAATACACATACACACACACACACACACATATGATATATACGAGTGATATATATATATATCACTCATCAGTGAATGGACATTTGGTCTCCCTCCATTGTTTTACAATGGTTGAAAATGCTGCTGTAAATATCACGGTGCTTATACCCCACTGAATGTGCATTTTTGTGCCCTTTAGGGAAATAACTAGGAGGGCAATTGCTGGATCCTACTGTTGTTCAGTTCTTAGCTTTTGGAGGACAGACTGTATTCTTTCCAAGAGTGGCTGCAACAACACGCAGGCCCACCAACAATGTAGGAGGGTCCCGGTTTTGGGTTTTTTTTTTTTTTTTAGATTTTATTTATTTATTTGACAGAGGTCACAAGTAGGCAGAGAGGCAGGCAGAGAGAGAGGACGAAGCAGACTCCCCGCTGAGCAGAGAGCCCAATGCGGGGCTCAATCTCAGGACCCTGAGACCATGACCTGAGCCGAAAGCAGTGGCTTAACCCACTGAGCCACACAGGTGCCCCCGAGGGTTCCACTTTAAACAGAACATTCCCTGCCAGCAATTACCTAAGGAGGAAATATAAAACCTGTGGGAAAACCTGACTCACTGAGCATCAGGAAAGCAGCCACAGAAATTCAGCCCAGGGTTCCTGACACCAAGTCCCTTGAAGCCAACAGAGTGCCTTTATCCAGGGAAATTCCCAAAGACTCTCCTTCTGACTTCACTACCCATGAAACTGCAGAGAAAATACAGCATGTCCAACCATATATAGCTGTTTGATTGAACCTAGGAAGACAAGCATCCCTTTTAAATTGTCCAAGACTCCTTGGAATCATTTTGAATTTTCCCTCTGCCCTCATTGGAACTCTTTGGATTCAAAGACGAATCCATTAGGATACATCACCTTGGACAAAGAGGAAGCCATCATCCAAGTCTCTATCTGACCACAAACAGCCACCTCACTCTAGATGCCAGCCGTTCCACCAGAGCCTAGGCCCAGTGGAGTAAACACTGTTCGGTGAAGGAATACTTTCTATGTTCAAAAGGCACACCAAGTCAATCTCACCTTCCCTTTCGAATCCAAGGGATTTCCTAGGAAAGAGATGTTCCAAATACCTTTGTAAGCCAGAAATAAAGAGAGAAAATGAGATCCCTGCCAGGTGCTCCCTGCAGAGAAACTCAGGAGCTCTGGCACCCGCACGAGATTGCTTACAGCTGGTTCAGTGTGCCATTTGTGAGCTCCACTGGAGACAAGAGAAAAGCCCAGGAAATTTGGGGTGAAAGGGAATTTTTACCTGCCATCCTGGCATGGATGTGACATTGTGACCCACAGGCCTGCTGTTTTCTCTGAACACTGACGTCCTGGGACAAGCTGCATGACTGACTCAGACGCTGACTTCCAAACTTCAGGTCTCATGGAGCCAGAGTGAAGAAGGGTTGTCAGGTGCAGATAAGCAGGCGTCTCCCACCTAAAGCCTGCACACCTGCTCTGATTCCTGGGAGAAGGAGAGACACAGGCTTGTTTCTTAACTGGTCATTCACTTCCCTCTCAAGCTGGTCAATGCCCTTGTCCTTTTTGGAGAAACAAACATACTTTTCCAAACAAACACTCAGCTCCTCGGTTCCAAATGCACCATGAGTCGGGTTTGGTTCCCCTGGCTCCAGAGCCCAACTGGGAGGACCCTCCTGAACCATCCTGACAGCACATTACCAGCAAACCTGGGGAAAGAGGGCACAATGCTGAGTGGGGGACAGGCTCCATCAATTCTTACCACCACCCTTGAGCCTGGAGAAACAGAGACTATACAGCTCACCACTCCATCCTGTAAAAATAAGCTGTAGTGCCTCACGTTTCAGGGTCTCTCACCGGGCACCTCCGCCCTGCCTTCGGAGCCAGCAAGCTGCACTGACTCCTCTTCAGGTGTGTTTCCCATGGCAGCTCGCCGCTGCCTCCAGTGGTGGCAAGCAGCATCGCCATGCCTTCCAGGGTATCTCACACCACGGCTCACCACTCCCTCCAGTGGAGTGAGCTGGCACTGCCGGGCCTTCCATAGACTCATTTTTTTTTTATTTGTTTATTTACAGCATAACAGTGTTCATTGTTTTGGCATCACACCCAGTGCTCCATGCAGTACGTGCCCTCCCTATTAACCACCACCTGATTCCTCAAACTCCCACCCCACCCTGCCCCTCCAAAACCCTCTGGTTGTTTTTCAGAGTCCATAGTCTCTCATGGTTCATCTCCCCTTCCAGTTTCTCTCAACTCCCTCTCCTCTCCATCTCCCTATGTCCTCCGTGTTATTTGCTATGCTCCACAAATAAGTGAGACCATATGATACATGACTCTCTCTCTGCTTGACTTATTTCGCTCAGCATAATTTCTTCCAGTCCCGTCCATGTTGCTACAAAAGTTGGGTATTCATCCTTTCTGATGGAGGCATAATACTCCATTGCGTATATGTACCACATCTTCCTTATCCATTCATCCGTTGAAGGGCATCTTGGTTCTTTCCACAGTTTGGTGAGCATAGCCATTGCTACAATAAGCATTGGGGTACAGATGGCCCTTCTTTTCACTACATCTGTATCTTTGGGGTAAATACCCAGCAGTGCAATTGCAGGGTCATAGGGAAGCTCTATTCTTAATTTCTTGAGGAATCTCCACACTGTTCTCCAAAGTGGCTGCACCAACTTGCATTCCCACCAACAGTGTAAGAGGGTTCCCCTTTCTCCACATCCTCTCCAACACACGTTGTTTCCTGTCTTGCTCATTTTGGCCATTCTAACTGGTGTCAGGTGGTATCTCAATGTGGTTTTCATTTGAATCTCCCTGATGGCTAGTGATGATGAACATTTTTTCATGTGTCTGATAGCCATTTGTATGTCTTCGTTGGAGAAGTGTCTGTTCATATCTTCTGCCCATTTTTGGATATGATTCTCTGTTTTGTGTGTGTTGAGTTTGAGAAGTTCTTTATAGATCCTGGATATCAACCTTTTGTCTGTACTGTCATTTGCAAATATCTTCTCCCATTCCGTGGGTTGCCTTTTTGTTTGGTGGACTGTTTCCTTTGCTGTGCAGAAGCTTTTGATCTTGATGAAGTGCCAAAAGTTTATTTTCGCTTTTGTTTCCTTGGCCTTTGGAGACATATCTTGAAAGAAGTTGCTGTGGCTGATATCGAAGAGGTTACTGCCTATGTTCTCCTCTAGGATTCTGATGGATTCCTGTCTCATGATGAGGTCTTTTATCCATTTCGAGTGTAAGAGAATGGTTGAGTTTCATTATTCTACATATAGCTGTCCCGTTTTCCCAGCACCATTGATTGAAGAGACTGTCTTTTTTTCCATTGAATATTTTTTCCTGTTTTGTCGAAGATTATTTCACCGTGGAGTTGAGGGTCCATATCTGGGCTCTCCACTCTGTTCCACTGGTCTATGTGTCTGTTTTTATGCCAGGGCCACGCTGTCTTGGTGATCGCAGCTTTGTAGTAAAGCTTAAAATCGGGTAACGTGATGCCGCCAGTTTTGTTTTTGTTTTTCAACATTGCCTTAGCAATTCGGGGTCTCTTCTGATTCCATACAAATTTTAGGATTATTTGCTCCAGCTCTTTGAAAACTACCGGTGGAATTTTGATCGGAATGGCATTAAAAGCATAGATTGCTCTAGGCAGTATAAACATTTTAACAATGTTTATTCTTCCAATCCAAGAGCATGGAATTGTCTTCCATCTTTTTGGGTCTTCTTCAATTTCTTTCATGAGTGTTCTATAGTTCCTCGAGTACAGGTCCTTTACCTCTTTGGTTAGGTTTATTCCCAGGTATCTTATGGTTCTTGGTGCTATAGTAAATGGAATCGATTCTCTAATTTCCCTTTCTGTATTTTCACTGTTAGTGTATAAGAAAGCCACTGATTTCTGTACATTGACTTTGTATCCTGCCACGTTACTGAATTGCTGTATGAGTCTAGTAGTTTGGGGGTGGAGTCTTTGGGGTTTTCCATATACAAAATCATGTCATCTGCGAAGAGAGAGAGTTTGACTTCTTCCTTGCCAATTTGGATACCTTTTATTTCTCTTTGTTGTCTGATTGCCGTTGCTAGGACTTCTAATACTATGTTGAACAAGAGTGGTGAGAGTGGGCATCCAAGCCCATTAGAATAACGTCAGACCTTTTCACAGAGACCTGGCAAGCCAGGAAGGGCTGGCAAAATATATTCAGAGTACTAAATGAGAAGAACATGCAACCAAGAATACTCTATCCGGCAAGACTGACATTTAAAATGGATGGAGAGATAAAGAGTTTCCAAGACCGTCAAGGCTTAAAAGACTATGCAACCACCAAGCCGACACTGCAGGAAATATTAAGGGGAGGGTCCTATAAAAGAGAAAAAATCCTAAGAATATCATTGAACAGAAATATAGAAGCAATCTACAGACAGAAAGACTTCAAAGGCAACATGACATGAATCAAAACCTATCTCTCAATAATCACTCTCAATGTGAATGGCCTAAATGCGCCCATAAAAAGACACAGGGTTGCAGATTGGATAAAACGACAGGACCCATCCATATGTTGTCTACAAGAGACCCATTTTGAACCTAAGGATACACCCAGACTGAAAGTGAAGGGATGGAGAAGCATCTTTCATGCCCATGGGCCCAAAAGAAGGCCGGGGTAGTGATTCTCATATCAGATAAATTAGATTTTAAACTAAAGACTGTAGTCAGAGATACAGAAGGACACTCCATAATTCTTAAAGGGACTATCCGCCAAGATGATCTAACAATTGTGAATATCTATGCCCCCAATATGGGAGCACCCAATTCCATAAGAAAACTATTAATCGTGCTCGCTTCAGCAGCACATATACTAAAATTGGAAAACTATTAATCAAGATAAAGAGTCATATTGATATGAATACAATAATAGTAGGAGATCTTCATACGCCTCTCTCAAAAATAGACAGATCATCGAAGCAGAAAATTAAAAAAGAAATAAGAGCATTGAATGAAACATTGGACCAGATGGACCTCATAGACATATACAGAACATTCCACCCTAAAACAACAGAATACACATTCTTCTCAAGTGCACATGGAACCTTCTCCAGAATAGACCACATACTGCGTCACAAGGATTGAGGATGCCTGATACTCATGCTGGGAATCTGCCTGCCACGCAGGGCACCGCTGTGCTGTTTGGAGCTGCGCTGAACCCTCAGAGCTGGAGAAACTTCCATGCACCCCTGAAGTCACCCCCAGGTTATGCGAACGTCTGGACACACACCTAGAGGCTAAGACCCCGTCTGACACCCGAGCTCAACTCAGCGCACCAGGGCACCTGCCTCTGCACTGGCATATCAGGTCTACCATGGCCCTAGGCCTTAACCCTATCCCTAATTTTGGTTTTCAGCTATCATCCCCAAGAGTCCTGACCCCAAGACCCCAAGATTAAAGAATCCTGAGTGACACCTCAGGACTCTGTCCACCATGCAGGAGGAAACCATGCTGTTTGGAGCTGTGTCGAATCCTCAGAGCAGGAGAAACCTGCACGGTTCACCCGAGGCTATCCCCCACCCTCTGCGCACTATTGGGCCACAAATGTGGAGGCTGGCACTCAGCCTGCCTACCACTCAGGAGGAAACCGTGCCATTTGAAATTGACTAGAACACTCAGAGTGGGAGAAACTGCATGCCTCCCTGAGCACAACCCCCTCCTTCAGCGGTCCCCTGACCACAAACATGGACCCTCTCATGCCACCGGACCTCTGCCCTCAATTCATCCCCCTGGGATCCCTTCTCAGTGCCAGCAAATTGGGCCTGCCATGCCCCTGACCCTAACCTTAAGCCTAGGTTGCATTTTCAGTCTTCATCCCCAGAGGCTGGTCCCCCAATTCCTCCATATTTGGACCCCTGAGCCACAACCCAGTGCTCTGTCTGCCACCCGGGAGGAAACCGTTCTGTTTGGAGCTGCACGGAACCATCAGAATGGGAGAAATCTTCATGCTCCCTGAAGCCACCTCCAACTTCAGCCACCCCCCAGGCACAAACCCAGATCGTAATGCACCACCTGACCATGGCCCTCAACTCAGTACCCCAGACACCTAGCCTCAGCACCAGCAGATCAGGCCAGCCATGCCCCTGTGCTCTTTTCCAAGCCCTAGGTTGTGTTTTCAGTCTTCTGTCCTCTGATGATTGACACCAAAGCTCCGCTGATGGGTTACACCTGAACTATACCAGAATATTTCTTGGCCCCCTGAGGCTATCCCACTTTCAGCACCCCCCGTTCACACCTGGATCTTAACACTCACACTGACCCACGTCCTCAACTCTGCTCCCCAGGTCACTCCTCTCAGGGTGGCCTATTGAGACTGACATGACCCTCAGCCCTAACCAAAACTTAGGTACATTTTCTGTCTTGTGTCCCAAGAATACAGGTACCAAAGCCCCACATATGTGGGACCCCTGAGAAATGCCAGAGGACTCTGTCTTCAACCCAGAAGGAAACAGTAGAATTGGAACTCTGCCAAGGACTGAGAGCAGGAGAAATCTGCCTTTCCCCCCATGGCCACCAACCCGGAGCCTGACTCAGACTGACCCATGTTCTCTACTCAGTCCCCGTGAGAGCTCTGCACAGCACCAGCAAATCAGGCCTGTCATGTTGCTGGGACCTAGCCCTAACCCTAGGTTGGGGTTTCATGCTCTGTCCCCAGAGGACTGGCGCCCAAGTCCCATGGATGGGGACCCCTGAGCAATATTTGAGATCTCTGCCTGCCACCCAGAAGGAAACCATACCATTTGGGACTCTGCAAAGGATTCTGAGCAGGAGAAATCTGCCACGCACCACTGAGTTCACCCAGAGTCAGCAGCTGGACACAAACCTGAACCTGACACTTACTCTATCCATCCCTCTGTACTCAGCCCTCTGGATAGCTTGCCACACCACCATCAGATTGGGCCTGCCATGCTCCTAACCCCTAACTGAAGCTTAGTTTGTGTTCTGAGCATTCAATTCCTAGGGGCCTGGCTCCCTACCCCATGGACTGGGGTCACCTTAGCCATACCACAGGACTCATCCTAACACACAGGAGGAAAGCGTGCCATGTAGACCTCTAGAAAGTATTCAAAGCAGGATAAAATGCCTGCCCATCTGAGCCTATACCAGCAAACCCCCAATTTCAGTGGCCTCTAGGTCACAAACCCTGTGCCTGACCAGAACCAGAACACTCATCCTTAATTCCAGCCTCTAGGAACCACACACACTGTCAGCTGTTTGGGCCTGCAATGTCCTTTGGCCCTAACTCTATCCCTAGCTTGGGTTCTCATGTCTCCGTCCCCTAAGGGTGGGCTCCAAAGCCCTAGGATTTGGGGATGCCTGAGCAATACCACAGGACTCAGCCTCACACCCAGATGGAAATGTTTCCATAATGGACTCCAGTAAGTATATAGGTCAGTATAGATATGAAGGCCCATCTGTGTCCATCCCAGTGAATTCCCACATTCAAGGGCTCATGGATTGAAACCCTGAGCCGGGCACTCACCCTGACCCATGTCCTCAACTCAGCCCTCCAGGACGCTCACCACACGGTTGGCAATTCAGACCTTCCATTTTCCTAGGTCCTAACTCTAACCCTATTTGGAGTTCTGAGAGGTCCATCTGTAGAGGCCTGGATCCCAAGCCCCGGGTATTGGGAACACTTTAGCAAAACCAGAGGATCAGCCCGCCACACAAAAGGAAACTCCTTTTTTTACTCCAGACTGGATTCAGAGCATGAGACATCTGAATGCAAACCTGAGACAATGTCAGTGAACCTACACTTCCATCCACCCTCTGAAGACAATCCCTGAGCTTGATACACACCCTAAATCTCCATTGTATCTCAGACCTTGTGAAAATCTCCAAAGTTCTGGCTGTTTGTATCTTCTAGGCTTCTGGGCCTTAATCCAACGGAAGGTCTAGACATGGGTGAAAATATGAACAGATATTTCTACAATGATGACACGCATGTGACCAACAGATATATACATAAATGTTCTATATCACATGGCTTCTGGGAAATGCAAATCTAAACCACATTGAGGTGTCCTATCACACCAGGCAGAATGTCTAAAGTTAACAGGACATGAAACCACAAATATTGGTGAGGATGCAGAGAATGGAGAACCCTCCTACACTCCTGGTTGGAATGCAGACTGTTATATCCACTCTGGAAAACAGTACGGGGTTTCCTCAAGAAGTTAAAAGTAAAGTTACCCTAAAACACAGCAATTTCACTACAGGGCTTTTACCACAAAAATGGAGATGTAGGGGAAAGAACTGGCACCTGCACCCCAGTGTTCATCGCAACAATATCCACTCTAGATAAACTGTGGAAAGAACCCAGATATCTATGGACAGAGGAATGGATAAAGAAGATGTGGTTCATATATTCAATGGAATATTCCTCAGCCATCAGAAAGGATGAATACTTACCATCACATCAACCTGGATGGGTCTGGAAGATATTATGCTGAGTAAAATATGTCAATGAAAGAAACACAATTATCATAGGGTTTCATTCATATGTGAAATATCAGAAACAGGGCAGAGAACCGTAGGCAAAGGAAGGGGAAACAGAATGGGAAGTCATCAGAGATGGGGAAAAAACCATGATAGACTCTTAACTATAGCAACCAACTGAGGGTTGCTGGATGGGGGGTGGGGGGGTAACTGGGGTGATGGGCATTAAGGAGGGCACGTGATGCAATACACATCTGATATATTATTTAACACTACATCTGAAAATAATGATGTATGATAAGTTGGCTCATTGAATTCAAATAAAAAATGAAAGAACTCAAATAAACTACCCTAACAATTTGTATGGAATCACAAAAGATACTGAACAACCAGCACAATGTTATGAAGAAAAACAAAGCTGGAGGCGTCACAATTCCATATTTCAAATTATACTACAAAGCTGCATTCATCCTCACAGTATGGGACTGTCAAAAAAAAAAAAAATACACACAGTGACCAAGGAAACGGAATAGAAGCTCAGACATCAGCCCACAATCACGTGCCCAATTAATCTTCTGCAAAACAGGCAAAACTATTAAAAGGGAAAAGGACAGTTTCTACAACAAATGGTGTTGGGAAAACTGAACAGCTATGCACAAAACAATGAAATTAGACTGCTTTCTTACACCATATGGACAAATAAACTCAAAACGGTTTCAAGACCTCAATGTGAGACCTTAAATCATAAAAATCCTACAAGAGGGCACAGACAGTAACTTCTCTGACATGAACCATACATTTAATAGACATGCCTCCTAAGGCAAAGGAAACAAAAGCAAAAATAAACTACTAGAGCTCCATCAATATAAAAACTTACCGCACAGCAGAACAGCAATGAAAATGTAATAAATAGAATACAACGTACTTAATAGGAGAAGATGTTTGCAAATATCATGTGCAATAAAGGGGTAGTGTCCAAAATATGTAGAACTGATACAACGCAACAACCAAAAAACAAAAAATCCAATTAAAAAATAGACAGAAGACATGAACAGACATTGCTCCAAAGAAGACATACAGATGGCCAACAGTCACGTGAGAAGATGTTCACATCAGCCATCAACAGGAAAATCCAAATGAAAAGGTCCATGAGATATTACCTCATACTATCAGAATGGCTAACAGCACCAGCACAAGAAAACAAATGTTGGGAGGATGTGGGTAAAAGGGAACCCTCTTGCACTGTGGTGGGAATGCTAGCTGCTGCAGTCCCTGTGGAAAACAGTATCACTGTTCCTCAAAACGTTAAATATTAGAACTACCTTATAATCCAGCAATCACACTACCGGGTGATTACCCGATGAATATGAGAACAGTAACTCAAAAGGATACATGTGCCCCTATGTTTCTTGCAACATTAATTACAATATTACAATATGGAAACAATCCAAGTATTTCTTGATAACTTGATAAATGAGATGATAAATGTATACACACACACACACACACACACAGTGCGAAATTACTCAGCCATAAAAAATCTTGCCATTTGCAGACACATGGATGGAGCTAGAGAATACTATCCTAAGTGAAATCAGTCAGTCAGAGAAAGACAAAGGCCTTTGGATGTCACTCTTCCATGGAATTTAGGAAACAAACATACATAAATAAAGGAGAAAGAAGATACAAAACAAAAACCGACTCTGTGGTTACCAGAGTGGAAGTGGATGGAGGGATGAGTGATATAGATGACGGGGACTAAGAGTACAATTTTCTTTTTTTTATTTGTTTATTTTCAGCATAACAGTGTTCACTGTTTTTGCACCACACCCAGTGCTCCATGCAGTACGTGCCCTCCCTATTACCCACCACCTGGTTCCCCAACCTCCCAACCCCCGCCCTTCCAAAACACTCAGGTTGTTTTTCAGAGTCCATAGTCTCTCATGGTTCATCTCCCCTTCCAGGTTCCCTCAACTCCCTCTCCTCTCCATCTCCCCATGTCCTCCGTGTTCTTTGTTATGCTCCACAAATAAGGGAGACCATATGATATTTGACTCTCTCTGCTTGACTTATTTCACTCAGCATAATCTCTTCGAGTCCCGTCCATGTTGCTACAAAAGTTGGGTATTCATCCTTTCTGATGGAGCCATAATACTCCATTGTGTATATGTACCACATCTTCCTTATCCATTCATCCGTTGAAGGGCATCTTGGTTCTTTCCACAGTTTGGTGGCCATTGCTGCAATAAACATTGGGGTACAGATGGCTCTTCTTTTCACTCCATCTGTATCTTTGGGGTAAATACCCATCAGTGTAATTGCAGGGTCATAGGGAAGCTCTATTTTTAATTTCTTGAGTCATCTGCACACTGTTCTCCAAAGGGGCTGCACTAAATGGCAGTCTCACCAACAGTGTAACAGGGTTCCACTTTCTCGACATCCTCTCCAACAAACGTTATTTCCTGTCTTCCTAATTTTGGACATTCTAACTGGTGTCAGGTGGTATCTCAATGTAGTTTTAATTAGAATCTCCCTGATGGTGAGGCAGACGCCTCCCTCTCCACAGATTCTGGGGGTCTCACCTTGGCGGTGGCAGCTGGGGCGGGGCCTGCCACGAAATCCGGGCCCGGACCCAGGCCTGCTTCTTCAGCCTTCCATTGCCAGGGGCCTGTACCTAGGGCCTCACCCCGGGAATCCTGAGTCCCGGGCCACAAGTCCGCCACAGTCCCAGAGACAATGGTGCCTTTCGCGGCTGCGTCCCAGCCGAGGAGTGAGAGATCAATTCGTTCCCCCACAGAGGCCAGACCCCTCCACGGGTGCCCTGGGGGCCTACCACGGCGAAGGCGGACGCCCGGCCACAGCCCCTCCATCTACTCTGCTCGGGGAAAACTCCTCGGCGCCGGGACCGCCGACCGCGCCCCATCGTCACGGCTCGTTTTCCGGGTGGCCGCGACATGCCCCGAGAGAGAAAGGGCCCTGGTCCACACGGAACTGGGCGGTCACCATGGCTGCCGAAAGCCGGCAAATTCTCGCGAGCGTTCTGCCCAAATCGATCCCGATTTGGGCAGAACGCTCGTGAGAATTGGCCGGAAAACAGGCGGCAAACACACTTCGGGCACGACAGGGCCGCAGGGCCACCCCCCTGGTCCCTGCCCGGGATCGCGTGTCGTCGCGTACCGGCACCGCCAGGAAGAGCTCCAGGAGGCAGGCCCCGGGGAGGCCGCCGCCTCCCGCTCCTCAGCCTCCGGGGGTCCCTTCCCTGGCGCCGACAGCAAGAGTCGGGCCTGGCCCGAAACCTGGGCTCGGGCCAAGGCCTGCTTCCTCAGCCTTCCGTTTCCAGGGGCCTCTGCCTGGTGGACTCCCCCCGGGGAACCCTGAGTCCCACGCCACGAGTCCCCCGAAAGTCCCGGCGCCAACGGCCCCTTTCGTGACTGCGACACAGCCGTGGAGCGAGAGAGCCAATCGCTCCCCCAGAGAGGCCAAGCCCAGCCCAGGCGCCCCGACCACCCACCAAGGCGGAGGCGGACGCCAGACCCCTCCATCTATTCTGCTCGGGGAAAGCTCCCCGGCGCCGGGGCCCCCGGCCGGGCCCCGTCGTCACGGCGCGTTTCACGGTGGCCGCGACATACCCCGAGCGAGAAAGGGCCCTGGGCCATGCGGAGCAAGGCGGTCCCCAGGGTTGCCCAACGCCGGCCAATTCTCACGAGCGTTCTGCCGAAATCGATCCCGATTTGGGCAGAACGCTCGTGAGAATTGGCCGGAAAACGCCCGGCGAACACACTTCGGGCACCACGGGGCCGCAGGGCCGCCGCCCCGGGACCCTGTCCGGGATCGCGTGTCGTCGCGTTCCGGCACCGCCAGGAGGAGCTCCGGGAGGCGGGCCCCGGGGAGGCCGACGCCTCCCGCTCCTCAGCCTCCAGGGGTCCCCTCCCTGGCGCCGGCAGCTGGGGCCGGGCCAGCCCCAAAAGCCGGGCCCGCCCGGGCCTGCTTGCTCAGCCTTCCGTTGCCAGGGGCCTGAGCCTAGGGGCCTCCCCATGGGGAACCCTGAGTCCCGCGCCACGAGTCCCCCCGCCCGTCCCGGCGACAACGGCACCTTTCGCGGCTTCGTCCCAGCCGTGGAGTGAGAGATCACTCCGTTCCCCCACAGAGGCCAGCCCCCTCCACGGGCGCCCCGGCCACCCGCCACGGCGGAGGCGGACGCCCGGCCATGGCGCCTCCATCCACTCTGCTCGGGGAAAACTCCCCGGCGCCGGGGCCGCCGGCCGCGCCCCATCGTCACGGCTCGTTTTCCAGGTGGCCGCGACATGCCCCGAGCGAGAAAGGGCCCTGCTCCACGCGGAACTGGGCGCTGACCAGGGCTGCCCAACGCCGGCCAATTCTCACGAACGCTCCTGAGAATTGGCCGGAAAACGCCCGGCGAACACACTTCGGGCACCACGGGGCCGCAGGGCCGCCCCCCCGGGGCCCTGTCCGGGATCGCGTGTCGTCGCGTTCTGGCACCGCCAGGAGGAGCTCCGGGAGACAGGCCCTGTGGAGGCCGACGCCTCCCGCTCCTCAGCCTCCGGGGGTCCCCTCCCTGGCTCCGGCAGCAGGAGTCGGGCCTGGCCCAAAACCTGGGCTCGGGCCCAGGCCTGCTTCTTCAGCCTTCCATTTCCAGGGGCCTCTGCCTGGTGGCCTCCTCCCGGGGAACCCTGAGTCCCAAGCCACGAAACCCCCGACCGTCCTGGCACCAACGGCCCCTTTCGTGGCTGCGACACAGCCGTGGAGCGAGAGATCCATTCGTTCCCCCAGAGAGTCCAAGCCCAGCCCGGGCGTCCCGGCCGCCCTCCAAGGCGGAGACGGACGCCCGACCACAGCCCCTCCATCAACTCTGCTCGGGGAAAGCTCCCCGGCGCCGGGGCCCCCAGGCGGGCCCCGTCGTCTCGGCGCGTTTCCGGGTGGCCGCGACATACCCCGAGCGAGAAAGGGCCCTGGGCCACGAGGAACAAGGCGGTCCCCAGGGTGGCCCAACGCCGGCCAATTCTCACGAGCGTTCTGCCCAAATCGATTTGGGCAGAACGCTCGTGAGAATTGGCCGGAAAACGCCCAGCGAACCCCCTTCGTGCGCCGCAGGGCCGCAGGGCCGTTCCCCTGGGCCGGCCGGGATCGCGAGGGGTGGCGTCCCGGCACCGCCACGAGGACCTCCGTGAGGCAGGCGTGGGCGAGGCCGATGCCTCCCGCTCCTCAGACTCCGGGGTCCCCTCCCTGGCGCCGGCAGCTGGGGCCGGGCCAGCCTTGAAAGCCGGGCCCGGGCACAGGCCTGCTTGCTCAACCTTCCGTTGCCAGGGGCCTGAACCTCGGGGCCTCCCCATGGGGAACCCTGAGTCCCGCCCCACGAGTCCCCCGACCGTCCCGGCGACAATGGCACCTTTCGCGGCTTCGTCCCAGCCGTGGAGTGAGAGATCCATTCGTTCCCCCAGAGAGGCCAAGCCCAGCCCGGGCGCCCCGCCCGCCCTCCAAGGCGGAGGCGGACGCCCGACCACAGCCCCTCCATCAACTCTGATCGGCGAAAGCTCCCCGACACTGAGGCCCCCGGCCGGGCCCCGTCGTCTCGGCGCGTTTCCGGATGGCCGCGACATACCCCGAGCGAGAAAAGGCCCTGGGCCATGCGGAACAAGGCTGTCCCCATGGTTGTCCAACGCCATCCAATTTTCATGAGCGTTATGCCCAAATCGATCCCGATTAGATATGGACCCTCAACTCTATTGTGATATAATCATCGACAAATCAGGAAAAAATATTCAATGTAACAAAAGACATTCTCCTCAATCAATGGTGCTCGGTAAACTGGACAGCGATATGTAGAAGAATGAAACGCGACCATTCTCTTACACCATACACAAAGATAAACTCGAACTCGATAAAGGAGATCAACGTGAGACAGGATTCTCTCAGAATCCTAGAGGAGTACATAGGCAGTCTCCTCTTCGATATCAGCCACAGCAACTTCTTTCAAGATATGTCTCCAAAGGCCAAGGAAACAAAAGCGAAAATGAACTTTTGGCACTTCATCAAGATCAAAAGCTTCTGCACAGCAAAGGGAACAGTCCACCAATCAAAAGGCAACCCACGGAATGGGAGAAGATATTTGTAAATGACAGTTCAGACAAAAGGTTGATATCCAGGATCTATAAAGAACTTCTCAAACTCAACACACACAAAACAGATAATCATATCCAAAAATGGGCAGAAGATATGAACAGACACTTCTGCAACGAAGACCTACAAATGGCTATCAGACACATGAAAAAATGTTCATCATCACTAGCCATCAGGGAGATTCAAATGAAAACCACATTGAGATACCACCTGACACCAGTTAGAATGGCCAAAATTAGCAAGACAGGAAACAACGTGTGTTGGAGAGGATGTGGAGAAAGGGGAACCCTCTTACACTGTTGGTGGGAATGCAAGTTAGTGCATCCACTTTGGAGAACAGTGTGGAGATTCCTCAAGAAATTAGGAATAGAGCTTCCCTATGACCCTGCAATTGCACTGCTGCGTATTTACCCCAAAGATACAGATGTAGTGAAAAGAAGGGCCATCTGTACCCCAATGTTTATTGCAGCAATGGCTATGCTCACCAAACTGTGGAAAGAACCAAGATGCCCTTCAACGGATGAATGGATAAGGAAGATGTGGTCCATATACACAGTGGAGTATTATGCCTCCATCAGAAAGGAAGAATACCCAACTTTTGTAAAGACATGGACGGGACTGGAAGAGATAATGCTGAGCGAAATAAGTCAAGCAGAGAGAGTCAATTATCATATGGTCTCACTTATTTGTGGAGCATAACAAAGAACAAGGAGGACATGGGGAGATGGAGAAGAGAGGGAGTTGAGAGAAACTGGAAGGGGAGATGAACCATGAGAGACTATGGACTCTGAAAAACAACCAGAGGGTTTTGAAGGGGCCGGAGGAGGTGGGAGGTTGAGGAACCAGGTGGTGGGAAACAGGGAGGGCACATACTGCATGGAGCACTCGGTGTGAGGCCAAAACTATGAACAATGCTATGCTGTAAATAAACAACCAAACAAACAAAAACCTCCAGAGAGGTAGAGACCTCCATGGCCCCTTGAGACTGCCCCCACAATCACTGGCCATCATGGACACAAACTCAAGACTGAGTGAGTGCCTGCACCTTGCCCTACCTTCAGATCCTGGGGAGCTTGCCTCCGCATCTGCAGATCAGGTATGCCAAGCCATAGGCCCTAACCCTCACCCTAGCTTGGGTTTTCAGACTTCCTTCCCCAGATTCCTGGCACAGTAGCGCTCCAGACTGGGGACTCCAGAACCACACCACAGGACTCTCCCTGCGTTCCCGAGGAAACATTCCCTACGGAGCTGCACAAAACCCGCAGATGAGGAGAAACCTGCGGTCTCCCGAGGCCAACCCAATTTCAGAGGATGGCCCTGGACACTAATTTGCATTCTGACCCTCAGCTTGAGCTCAGCTCTAAACTCAGCCCACTGAGTACCTCACTCCGGAGCCACCAGAGTCGGACTGCCATGCCCTGTGCCCTAACCATAGGCCCAACTAGGGTTTTCAGACTTCAATGCACAGAATCCTGGCCCAAAAGCCCTCCAGACTGGGGACTCTAGAGCCACACCATAGGACTCTGCCACCCCTTCAGAAGGAAACCGTGCCCTATGAAGAACAAAAAACCTCTGGAATAGCAGAAACCTGCATGTTTCCCAATGTCAACCCAGGTTCAGAGTTCCACCCTGGATACTAATGCCCATTAGACACTCAGTCTGAGACCTGCCCTCCACTCAGCAAACCCTGGTACCTTGCCCCACAGCCACCAGATACGGCCTGCAATCTAGGTCCCAATTCTAAACCTTGGGTTTTTAGACATCCATCCCGAGGCATGGCCTCATATCCCTCAAGAAGGGCGGACCCCTGAGCCGCAAAACAGAACTACTCCAATATCCCAAGAAGGAAACCTTGCCATTTGAGGCTGTGTAAAACCTTCAGTGTAGGAGAATCCTGAATGGTCCATGCGTCCACCATGACTTTCAGAGGCTGTCCTGCACACAAACCTGCATCGTGACCTCAGGCTGAGCCCTGTTTTCAACTCAGCCCCATGGGTAGCTCGCCCCAAAGCTATCAGATCAGGCCTGCCATACCCCTTGGCCATATTCCGAACCCTAAATGGGTTTTCAGACATCCATACCCAAAGGCCTACTCTCGAATCCCTACATATGGGGAACCCCTGAGCCATAAAACAGGATTCTTCCCATCCCCCGGAATGAAACCTTGCTATTTGGAACTGCACAAAAGCTTCAGAGCTGGAGAAATGTCGATCTCCCCCTGACGCCACATCCACATTCAGCGGCCCCCATGAACACAAACTCCAGCCTGAGGCACAGACTGAAACTTCCCTAATTTCATAACCCTGGGAGCTTGCCTCGGTGTCTGCAGGTCAGGCCAGCCATGCCCTAGGCCCTAACCCTAACCCTAGCTTGGGTTTTCAGACTTCCATTCCCAGAGTCCTGAGCCACAAGCCCTCTGGACTGGGGACTCCAGAACCACACCACAGGACTCTGCCTGCCTTCCTAAGGCCTTCCATGCCCTATGGAGTTACATAAATCCCGCAGCTTAGGAGAAAACTGCGCCCTCCCGAGCCCAACCCAAATTCAGAGGCTTGTCCTGGATAATAATATGCATTCTGACCCTGGGACTGAGCTCAGCTCTAAACTCAGTCCGCTGGGTACCTCACCCCAGAGCCACCAGAGTGGGACTGCCATGCCCTATGCCCTAACTATGGCCTAACTTGTGTTTTCAGACTTCAATGCACAGAATCCTGGCCCTAAAGCCCTCCAAACTGGCGAATCTGGAGCCACATCACAGGTCTCTGCCACCCCTTCAGAAGGAAACTGTGTTCTATGGAGCGCATAAAACCCCTGGTATAGCAGAAACCGGCATAAACCCAATGCCAGCCCCAGTTTCAGAGTTCCACCCTGGACACTAATGTCCATCAGACACTCATCCTGAGCCCTTTTTTCAACTCAGCTCCTGGGTAGCTCTCCTGAGAGACAGCAGATCGGGCGTGCCAATCCCACTGGCCCTAAGAGTAACCCTATTCTGGGTTTTCAAGCATCCATACCCATAGGCCTGGCCTTGAATCCCTCCATACTGGGGACCCCGGAGCCATAGAACAAGACTCCTCCTGTCCCACAGAAGAAAACATTGCTATTTGGAGCTGTGCAAAAATTCCAGAGAGATAGAGACCTCTATGGCCCTTTGAGACTGCCCCCACAATCACTGGCCATCATGGACACAAACTCAAGACTGAGTGAGTGCCTGAACCTTGCCCTACCTTCAGAGCCTGGGGAGCTAGCCTCAGCATCTGCAGATCAGCCCAAATATATTCTGATTTGGGCAGAATGCTCATGAGAATTGGCCGGAAAATGCCAGATGGGTTCGCTTCGGGTGCCCCAGTCCACAGGTAGCCCCCTGGGCCTCGCCCGGGATCGGGAGTGTTTAGTTCTGAACACCACCAGAAAGACCTCCGTGAGTCACGCACTGGCGATGCCGATGCCTCCTGCTCCTCAGCCTCCGGGGTTTCTCTCCCTGGCGCTGGCAGATGGGCCCGAAAACCAGGCACGGACCCTCGCCTTTTTCTCAGCCTTCCGTTTCCAGGGTTCTGTCCCTTGGGGCCTTCAACTGGGGAACCCTGAATCCCGCGCCATGAGTCCCCCGACCATCCCGGCGCCAATGGTGCCTTTTGCATCTGTGTACCAGCCTTTGAGCGAGAGATATATTCGTTCCCCCACAGAGTGATGCCTTCAACTCAGCCACCCGGAGAGTCTGAGTCCACACTTGCACATCAGGCCTGCCATCATCCCAGGAAAATCCCTAACCCTAGGTTGGGCCTTTAGGCTCTGGACCCACAGGCCTGACACCCAATTCCTCCCATGAATGGGAGCATCAAACTGATGGCAGGACTCAGCCTCTCAATGAGGAGATCGTTTCATTTGGTGTACTCTAACATCCTCAGAGCCATAGGAAATGGCCATGCTCTCTTGTGGCCATTCCCGCCATCTTTGCCCCTCCAGGCCAAAAACTCAGGCCAGAGGTGCCTCTGGATTCCCACCCTCAACTCAGCCCTTGGAGGAACCGATAGGTGTCCTGGCAGATCCGACATGCCTTCTCCCTAAAACATAACACTAACGCTGTTAGTTAGTTACAGTCTGACTGTAACACTAATACTAACCCTAGCCAAGGTTGTGTGTTCAGGCATCCCTCCTCCATAGCCTGGTCCCCCAAACCTCCAGATGGAGACCCCTGAGTTGGACCCCATAATTGCACAGGATCACAGGAGGAAAGCCTGCTGTTTGGAAATGTGTTGAACCAGCAGAGCGGGAGAAACCTGCATGCCTCCCTGACGCCACCCCACTTCCAGCACCCCCAAGGACCAAGAACCAGGAGTCTCACGATCCTGCAGACACACGCCCTCAACTCAGGCATCAGGATGTGTCACCACAGCGCCAGCATATCGGGGCTGCCATGTGCCTACCACCTAACCCTACCCCTAAGTTGGGTGTCAGGATTCCATCCCCAGAGGCCTGGCTCCCTAGCCCTCCAGACTGGGATCCCTGTATTCCCAACGCAGGACTCTGGATGCCACCCACAAGGAAACTGGACCACGTGGCCCTGTGAAGAACCCTCCTAGGGGAAGAAACCTCCATGCTCCCTAAAGTCACCCACACCTTCCGAGGACCCCCACACCCAAATCCCGGAGCCTGATGGGCCGCAGGAGCAATGCCCTTAACTCAGTCCTCCAGAGAGCCTAAGTTCGCATTGTCCCATAGGCCTGCCATTCTCCCAGGACCAAACCCTAACCCTAGGTTGTGTGTTCTGGCAGTGGACCCCAGAGGCCTGACACCCAATTCCTCCCATGGGTGGGAGCATCAGACTGACTACAGAACTCAGCCTTTCAGACAGGAAGAGACTGTTTCTTTGGTGTTCTCTCACACCCTCAGAGCCCTAGGAACTGGCCATGCTCCCCAGAGGCCATTCCCACAATCTTTGCCCTCCAGGCCAAAAACCCTGGGCATAACTAGCCTCCAGAGCCCCGCCCTCAACTCATCCCTTGGGTGAGCAGAGACCTGTGCTGACTGATTGGACATGCCTTGTCCCTAAGATACAATATTAAGCTAAGGCTAACCCTAACCTAATACCAACCCTAGCCCAGGTTCTGTGTTCAGGCATCCATCTTCCGATGTCTGGTGACCAAAACCATCAGATGGAGGACCCCTGAGCTGCACCCCATAATTGTGCCTGAACCCAGGAGGAAATCCTGCCATTTAGAAATGTGCTGAATGGAGAGGGACCAGATGGCAGGAAGTAGGAGGCGCCGTCTCAGTCTGTACACTGAAGTGAGCTGATTACCTACCAAAGAACTCCGATCACCCATGAAATCAGCCTGAGATCAGAATTATACACGTCTGGATCTCTACAGGGGCAGAAGACGCCAGTGGGCAGGTAAAGTGGAGTGGGAATGTTGGGCTGATATCGGAAGATAAACAAAAGGGGAAGGGGGACACCAGAGGTGAACCGATTAGAAAGTAATACCCCAATACGAGAGTGCCCTGCGACTGGGGACCAGCATTAACTTGGAGTCTGGTTGAAAGCACTCAAAAAAAGCAAAAGATCGTGGGGGGGAAATTGTGGGAATTGGGGTGGTTAGGGACAGGGGCTTAAGTCCCCAGACCAGGACAGCTTCCTCTGGCACTGAGCCAGAGAGAGTGCGGCAGAGAAACCAGGTCTTGGTCCCTGAGCCGCCCGCGCTTGAGAACTTGTGGGCTCTAGCTCCCGTGAGGGGCTGGGAGCCTCGCCAGATGGCAGAATGCCGTGCCTCACTTTCAGAGCCTGAGACGCGTGCGCCTCACACCCTCCCCTGGGAGAGGTGCCTGCCACTCTGCACTCTCCACCTGGAAAGACCAGGCACTCCAAGCCCAGGCCAGCAGGAAAATCTCAGTGTGCGATCACTGCTTGGAACCTCTCTGGTGATCTGGACCTGTCCAGACAGCCGCCACCTCCGTGGTTTTGGGTACAAGAGGAGATCCTGCATCCCTAGGGACCGCGATTCAGAACCTACTCTGCCAGCACCTCTGCAACACCCACAGGGGAGCATTCTGAGGCTTCTCTCTGAGAGGGAGTTTAAGCTGTCAAGGCGAGAGAAAAAAAAAAAGACAACAACAAACTGAACAAACAAACATAAAAACCTCCAGAGAACAAAAGACTGAAAAACCGGTTCCCTCAGAGCCCACCCCCTCGAGGGGGGCAGGAGGACTTAACTCAGAGAACATCATTTTCTAAAAACCTACGTGGCAGGTCCCTCCCCCCAGAGAACCAACCTGGAAAGGAAAAAAAAGAAGACAAGAGAACAACCACCACTACTTCATAGATACAACTTTTATTTTTAACTCATTCCCACTATTCTGGTTCGTTTTTTATATATATAGATAATTTTTAACTCATTTTCCATCACAGTGAGATGTCCAGTACATCAAATTCCATAATAACCTTCTGACCTGAAATTTTTGATACACACACCAGTGTTTTGCTTTTGCTTTTCTATTTTTTTAAATTTTAGTTTAGTTTAGTCTAGTTTATTCTTTTTTAATTTTTATTTTCTAATATTCATATGGAGTTAAATTCAAGGTAACCCCCTTTGCCCAATGAATGCTACCCCTATAGGTAAACCAATTTGTAATCCCCCTTTATCATAGGAAAGTTGAGTACTTTAACAAAGATATCAAGATACATCCAGAAAGAATCAAAATAAACTTTCTCGCTCACACTGAGAATTTATAACCACTCTCCAAACTTTTTCTTCTGCCAGTGTTTCTGTGTATTTGTGTTTGTCCTGATAGTATATAAATCTTATACTTGGGGTTCTTTTTGATGAGGTTCTTCCTTTTTTTGATTTATATATAAATATATATACTTCTCTCTTGTCATATACTTTATCAGTCTTTTTGTTTGTCTGTTTTTGTTTGTATACTTCATAAATCTTACCTTGGGACCCATTTTGGCTGAGCCTTTTCTTTTATCTTCCCTTTTTCTCCTGTCTCTCTCTCTCACTCTCTCTCTCTCTCTCTCTCTCTCTCTCTCTTTCTTTTTTTCTTTTCTTTTTTCTCTCATTTGGGTGGGGAATCCTGATTGCTCAGAAGCGTTCCAGGGGGGCGCCTGGGTGGCTCAGTGGGTTAAGCCGCTGCCTTCGGCTCAGGTCATGATCTCAGGGTCCTGGGATCGAGTCCCACATCGGGCTCTCTGCTCAGCAGCGAGCCTGCTTCCCTCTCTCTCTCTATCTGCCTGCCTCTCTGTCTACTTGTGATCTCTCTCTGTCAAATAAATAAATAAAATCTTTAAAAAAAAAAAGAAGCATTCCAGGGTACACCTTGACTGCACCACAATCGATACATCCAGCTACATCTGTTCAGTCATCTCTCACCAAAATGACTAGGAGGAGGAATGCCCAACAGAAGAAAAACACAGAGGATGGGTCTTCTACAACATAGCTAATGGCTGTCAACATAGACAAGATGTCGGAAAAGGAATTCAGGCTAACAATTATCCAGGCAATAGCTAGGTTGGAGAAAGCCATGGATGACCAAACGGAATTGATTAGGGCAGAACTGAAAGCCACCAGGGATGATGTACACAATGTTAGGGAAGAACTGAAAGCCACCAGGGATGATGTTCACAAAGCTCTCAATGAGTTCCAATTGAATCTAAATTCTCTAAAAGCTAGGGTAACTGAGACAGAAGATAGAATTAGTGATCTGGAGGACAAACAGATAGAGAGAAAGGATCAGGAGGAAGCCTGGAACAAACAGTATGAAAGCCATGAAAACAGAATCAGGGAAATAAATGATGCCATGAAACATTCCAACGTCAGACGTATTGGAATCCCTGAAGGGGAGGAGAAAGAAAGAAGTCTAGAAGATAAAGTGGAACAAGTTCTACATGGAAATTTTCCCAAACTCGTGAATGGAACCAGCGTTCATATACTAGAGACAGAACGGTCTACCCCCAAGATTATAGATTCTAAAAAAACAACAAGGCACCTGATAGCAAAACTGAGAAATCATAATTGTAGATACAATCTCTTGAAAGCCGCTAGGACAAAGAGGCTCCTTACCTACAGAGGAAAGTCCATCAGAATAACGTCAGACCTGTCCACAGAGACCCGGAAAGCCAGAAAGGGTTGGCAAGGTATATTCAGGGTACCAAATGAGAAGAACATGCAGCCAAGAATACTTTATCCAGCAAGACTGACATTCAAAATGGATGGAGAAATAAAGAGTTTCCAAGACTGGCAAGGCATAAAAGATTATGTAAACACCAAGCCTACACTGCAAGAAATATTAAGGGGGGGGGGGTCTTTAAAAGAAAACAAATACTAAAAATGTCATTGAACAGAAATATAGAGACAATCTACAGAAAGAAAGACTTCAACGGTAACACGATGTCAATAAAAACGTATCTATCAATAATCACTCTCAATGTGAATGGCCTAAATGCACCCATAAAATGACACGAGCTTGCAGATTGGATAAAACGACAGGACCCATCCATATGTTGTCTACAAGAGACCCATTTTGAACCTAAAGATACACCCAGACTGAAAGTGAAGGGATGGAGAAGCATCTTTCATGCCAATGGGATTCAAAAGAAGGCCGGGGTAGCAATTCTCATATCAGATAAATTAGATTTTAAACTAAAGACTGTAGTCAGAGATGCAGAAGGACACTACATAATTCTTAAAGGGACTATCCCCAAGTTGATCTAACAATTATAAATATCTACGCCCCCAATATGGGAGCACCCAATTCCATAAGAAAACTATTAATCAAGATAAATAGTCATATTGATATGAATACATTAATAGTAGGAGATCTTAACACACCTCTCTCAGTAATAGACAGATCATCAAAGCAGAAAATCAATTGAATGACACATTGGACCAGATGGACCTCATAGATATATACAGAACATTCCACTCTAAAACAACAGAATACTCATTCTTCTCAAGTGCACATGGAACCTTCTCCAGAATAGACCACATACTCGGTCACAAATCAGGACTCAACTGATACCAAAAGACTGAGATTATTCCCTGCATATTCTCAGATCACAATGCTTTGAAACTGGAGCTCAATCACAAGGAAAAATTCAGAAGGAACTCAAACACCTGGAAGCTAAAGACCACCTTGCTTAAGAATGCTTGGATCAACCAGGGGATCAAAGAAGAACTTAAACAATTCATGGAAACCAACGAGAACTAAGACACTTCAGTCTAAAACCTATGGGATAGAGCAAAGGCAGTCCTAAGGGGGAAATACAGAGCCATACAAGCCTCCCTCAAAAAAATTGAAAAATCCAGGAGGCGGAGTCAAGACGGCGGAGAAGTAGCAGGCTGAGACTACATCAGGTAGCAGGAGATCAGCTCTATATCTTATCTAAACATTGCAAACACCTACAAATCCAACAGGAGATCGAAGAGAAGAAGAACAGCAATTCTAGAAACAAAAAATCAACCACTTTCTGAAAGGTAGAACTGGCAGAGAAGTGAATCTAAAACGACGGGAAGATAGACCGCGGGGGAGGGGCCGGCTCCCGGCAAGCGGCAGAGCAACGGAGGTCTAAATCAGGACTTTTAAAAGTCTGTTCCACTGAGGGACATTGATCCAGAGGCTAAGCCAGGGTGAAGCCCACGCGGGGTCTGCGTGGCCCCAGGTCCCGCAGGGTCACAGAAGGATCGGGGGTGTTGGAGTGTCGCTGAGCTCGCAGGTATTAGAATGGAGAAGCCGGCTACAGAGCAGAGCCCAGGACTGAACTCTCAGCTCAGGGTTACCTTGAACTGGTCGCGGGCTGGGTGAGCTCAGAGCGCGGCTAGAGGCTGGGGATACGGGAGTGATTGGGTGCTGTCCTCTGGGAGCGCACTGAGGAGTGGGGCCCCGGGCTCTCGGCTCCTCCAGGCTGGAGACTAGGAGGCCGCCATTTTCATTCCTGTCCTCCGGAACTCTATGGAAAGCATTCAGGGAACAGAAGCTCCCAAAAGCGAACCTGAGCAGATTACTTAATCCGGCGCCCGGTAAGGCGGTGCAATTCCGCCTCGGGCAAAGACACTTGAGAGTCACTACAACAGGCCCATCCCCCAGAAGATCAACAAAATATCCAGCCAGGACGAAGTTCATCTATCATGGAAAGCAGGTTCAATTCCTAAGACAGCCGCGGAATTCCAGAGGAGGTGAAAGCAAAGCACGGAACTCGTGGTTTTCTCCCCATGATTCTTTAGTCTTGCGGTTAATTCAATTTTTTTTTCAATTATCTTTTTTCAATTTTTTTTCTTTCTTTTTTCTTCCTCTGCTAAACTTTTTAAAACTTTTACCCTTTTCTTTTTTAACGTTTTTGACTAGTTTATCGAAATATATATATTTTTTCTTTCTTTTTTATATTTTTTCTTTATTTGTTTTAACTTTTAAATTTTTTTCTTTTTCTTTCTGAACCTCTTTTTATCCCCTCCCCCCCCCACAATTTGGGGTCTCTTATGACTTGGTTACAGCGCATTTTTCTGGGTTCTTTGTCACCCTTTTAGTATTTTATTTGATCCTTCATATCCTCTTATCTGGACAAAATGACAAGGCGGAAAAAATCACCACAAACAAAAGAACAAGAGGCAGTACCGAAGGCTAGGGACCTAATCAACACAGACATTGGTAATATGTCAGATCAAGAGTTCAGAATGATGATTCTGAACATTCTAGCCAGGCTCAAAAAAGGCATGGAAGATATTAGAGAAACCCTCTCTGGAGATATAAAAGCCCTTTCTGGAGAAATGAAAGAACTAAAATCTAACCAAGTTGAAATCAAAAAAGCTATTAATGAGGTGCAATAAAAAATGGAGGCTCTCACTGCTAGGATCAATGAGGCAGAAGAAAGAATTAGTGATATAGAAGACCAAATGACAGAGAATAAAGAAGCCGAGCAAAAGAGGGACAAACAGCTACTGGACCACGAGGGGAGAACTTGAGAGATAAGTGACACCATAAGATGAAACATTAGAATAATTGGGATTCCAGAAGAAGAAGAAACAGAGAGGGGAGCAAAAGGTCTATTGGAGAGAATTATTTGAGAGAATTTCCCTAATATGGCAAAGGGAGCAAGCATCAAAATCCAGGAGATGCAGAGAATCCCCCTCAAAGTCAACAAGAATAGGTCCACACCCCGTCACCTAATAGTAAAATTTACAAGTCTTAGTGGCAAAGAGAAAATCCTGAAATCAGCCCTGGAAAAGAAGTCTGTAACATACCATGGTAAAATTATTAGATTGGCAGCAAACTTATCCACAGAGACCTGGCAGGCCAGAAAGAGCTGGCATGATATATTCAGAGCACTAAATGAGAAAAACATGCAGCCAAGAATACTCTATCCTATAGAAGACCAAATGACAGAGAATAAAGAAGCCAAACAAAAGAGGGACAAACAGCTACTGGACCACCAGGGGAGAATTTGAGAGATAAGTGACACCATAAGACGAAACAACATTAGAATAATTGGGATTCCAGAAGAAGAAACAGAGAGGGGAACAGAATGTCTATTGGAGAGAATCATTGGAGAGAATTTGCCTAATATGGCAAAGGGAGCAAGCATCAAAATCCAGGAGATGCAGAGAACCCCCTCAAAGTCAACAAGAATAGGTCCACACCCCGTCACCTAATAGTAAAATTTACAAGTCTTAGTGACAAAGAGAAAATCCTGAAAGCAGCCCGAGAAAAGAAGTCTGTAACATACCATGATAAAAATATTAGATTGGCAGCAGACTTATCCACATAGACCTGGCAGGCCAGGAAGAGCTGGCATGATATATTCAGAGCACTCAACGAGAAAAACATGCAGCCAAGAATACTCTATCCAGCTAGGCTATCATTGAAAATAGAAGGAGAGATCAAAAGCTTCCAGGACAAACAAAAACTGAAAGAATTTGCAAACACCAAACCAGCTCTACAGGAAATATTGAAAGGGGTCCTCTAAGCAAAGAGAGAGCCTAAAAGTAGTAGATCAGAAAGGTACAGAGACAATATACAGTAACAGTCACCTTACAGACTAATAATGGCACTAAATTCATATCTCTCAATAGTTACCCTGAATGTTAATGGGCTAAATGCCCCAATCAAAAGACACAGGGTTTCAGAATGGATTAAAAAAACAAAACCCATCAGTATGTTGCCTACAAGAAAATCATTTTAGGCTCGAAGACACCTCCAGATTTAAAGTGAGGGGGTGGAAAACAATTTACCATGCTACTGGGCATCAGAAGAAAGCTGGGGTGGCAATCCTTATATCAGATCAATTAGATTTTAAGCCAAAGACTATAATAAGAGATGAGGAAGGACGCTATATCCTACTCAAAGAGTCTGTCCAACAAGAAGATCTAACAATTTTAAATATCTATGCCCCTAACGTGGGAGCACCCAACTCTATCAACCAATTAATAACAAAATCAAAGAAACACATCAATAATAATACAATAATAGAAGGGGACTTTAACACTCCCCTCACTGAAATGGACATATCACCCAAGCAAAAGATCAACAAGGAAATCAAGGCCTTAAATGACACACTTCACCAGATGGATATCACGGATATATACAGAACATTTCATCCCAAAGCAACAGAATACACATTCTTCTCTAGTGCACATGGAACATTCTCCAGAATAGATCGCATCCTGGATCACAAATCAGGTCTCAACCGGTATCAAAAGATTAGGATCATTCCCTGCATATTTTCAGACCACAATGCACTAAAGCTAGAATTCAATCACAAGAGGAAAGCTGGAAAGAACCCAAATACATGGAGACTAAACAGCATCCTTCTAAAGAATGAATGGGTCAACCAGGAAATTAAAGAAGAATTGAAAAAATTCATGGAAACAAATGATAATGAAAACACAACGATTCAAAATTTGTGGGACACAGCAAAGGCAGTCCTGAGAGGAACATATATAGCGGTACAAGCCTTTCTCAAGAAACAAGAAAGGTCTCAAGTACACAACGTAACCCTACACCTAAAGGAGCTGGAGAAAGAACAAGAAAGAAACCCTAAACCCAGAAGGAGAAGAGAAATCATAAAGATCAGAGAAGAAATCAATGAAATAGAAACCAAAAAAAAAAAAAAAAAAATAGAACAAATCAATGAAACTAGGAGCTGGTTCTTTGAAAGAATCAATAAGATTGATAAACCCCTGGCCAGACTCATCAAAAAGAAAAGAGAAAGAACCCAAATAAATAAAATCATGAATGAAAGAGGAGAGATCACAACTACCACCAAAGAAATACAGACAATTATAAGAACACACTATGAACAACTCCATGCCAACAAATTAGACAATCTGGAAGAAATGGATGCATTCCTAGAGACATATAAACTACCACAACCGAACCAGGAAGAAATAGAAAACCTGAACAGGCCCATAACCAGTAAGGAGATTGAAACAGTCATCCAAAATCTCCAAACAAACAAAAGCCTAGGGCCAGATGGCTTCCTAGGGGAATTCTACCAAACATTTAAAGAAGAACGAATTCCTATTCTCCTGAAACGGTTCCAAAAAATAGAAATGGAAGGAAAACTTCCAAACTCATTTTATGAGGCCAGCATCACCTTGATCCCAAAACCAGACAAGGATCCCACCAAAAAAGAGAACTACAGACCAATATCCTTGATGAACACAGATGCAAAAATTCTCACCAAAATACTAGCCAATAGGATTCAACAGTACATTAAAAGGATTATTCACCATGACCAAGTGGGATTTATTCCAGGGCTGCAAGGTTGGTTCAACATCCACAAATCATTCAATGTGATAGAACACATTAATAAAAGAAAGAACAAGAACCATATGATACTCTCAATAGATGCTGAAAAAGCATTTGACAAAGTACAGCATCCCTTCCTGATCAAAACTCTTCAAAGTGTAGGGATAGAGGGCACATACCTCAATATTATCAAAGCCATCTATGAAAAACCCACCGCAATTATCATTTTCAATGGAGAAAAACTAAAAGCTTTTCCGCTAAGGTCAGGAACTTGGCAGGGATGTCCACTATCACCACTGCTATTCAACATACTACTAGAAGTCCTAGCCTCAGCAATCAGACAACAAAAAGAAATCAAAGGCATCCAAATCGACAAAGAAGAAGTAAAACTATCACTCTTCGCAGATGATATGATACTATATGTGGAAAACCCAAAAAAGTCCACTCCAAAACTGCTAGAACTTGTACAGGAATTCAGTAATGTGTCAGGATATAAAATCAATGCACAAAAATCAGTTACATTTCTGTACACCAACAACAAGACAGAAAAAGAGAAATTAAAGGGGTCAATCCCATTTACAATTGCACCCAAAACTATAAGATACCTAGGAATAAACCTAACCAAACAGGCTAAGAATCTATATGCAGAAAACTCTAAAGTACTCATGAAAGAAATTGAGGAAGACACAAAGAAATGGGAAAAAGTTCCATGCTCCTGGATTGGAAGACATATTGAAAATGTCTATGCTACCTAAAGCAATCTACACATTTAACGCAATCCCTATCAAAATTCCATCCATTTTTTTCAAAGAAATGGAGCAAATAATCCTAAAATTTATATGGAACCAGAAAAGACCTCGAATAGCCAAAGGAATATTGAAAAACAAAGCCAAAGTTGGTGGCATCACAATTCCGGACGTCAAGCTCTATTACAAATCTGTCATCATCAGGACAGCATGGTACTGGCACAAAAACAGACACATAGATCAATGGAACAGAATAGAGAGCCCAGAAATAGACCCTCAACTCTATGGTCAACTCATCTTCGACAAAGCAGGAAAGAATGTCCAATGGAAAAAATACAGCCTCTTCAATAAATGGTGCTGGGGAAATTGGACAGCCACATGCAGAAAAATGAAATTGGACCCCTTTCTTACACCACACACGATAATAGACTCCAAATGGATGAAGGACCTCAATGTGAGAAAGGAATCCATCAAAATCCTTGAGGCACAGGCTCAACCTGTGCTGAACACAGGCAGCAACCTCTTTGACCCCAGCCGCAGCAACATATTCCTAGGAACATCGGCAAAGGCAAGGGAAGCAAAGGGCAAAGATGAACTATTGGGATTTCGTCAAGATCAAAAGCTTTTGCACAGCAAAGGAAACAGTTAACAAAACCAAAAGACAACTGACAGAATGGGAGAAGATATTTGCAAATGACATATCAGATAAAGGGCTAGTATCCAAAATCTATAAGGAACTTAGCAAACTCAACACCCAAAGAACAAACAATCGAATCAAGAAATGCGCAGAGGACATGAACAGACATTTCTGCAAAGAAGACATCCAGATGGCCAACAGACACATGAAAAAGTGCTCCACGTCACTCGGCATCAGGGAAATACAAATCAAAACCACAATGAGATAGCACCTCACACCAGTCAGAATGGCTAAAATTAACAAGTCAGGACATGACAGATGCTGGCGAGGATGCGGAGAAAGGGGAACCCTCCTTCACTGTTCGTGGGAATGCAAGCTGGTGCAACCACTCTGGAAAACAGCATGGAGGTTCCTCAAAATGTTGAAAATAGAACTACCCTATGACCCAGCAATTGCACTACTGGGTATTTACCCTAAAGATACAAACGCAGTGATCCGAAGGGGCACGTGTACCCAAATTTTTATAGCAGCAACGTCTACAAGAGCCAAACTATGGAAAGAACCTAGATGTCCATCAACAGATGAATGGATAAAGAAGATGTGGTATATATACACAATGGAATACTATGCAGCCATCCAAAGAAATGAAATCTTGCCATTTGCAATGACGTGGATGGAACTAGAGGGTATCATGCTTAGTGAAATAAGTCAATCGGAGAAACACAACTATCATATGATCTCCCTGATATGAGGACATGGAGATGCAACATGGGGGGTTAGGCGGATAGGAGAAGAATAAATGAAACAAGATGGGATTGGGAAGGAGACAAACCATAAATGACTCTTAATATCACAAAACAAACTGGGGGTTTCTGGGGGGAGGTGGGGTTGGGAGAAGGGGAGGGGGGTATGGACATTGGGGAGGGCTACGTGAGTGCTGTGAAGTATGTAAACCTGGCGATTCACAGACCTGTACCCCTGGGGATAAAAATACATTATATGTTTATAAAAAAAATTGGAAGGGGAGGTGAACCATAAGAGACTATGGACTCTGAAAAACAACCTGAGGGTTTTGAAGGGGTGGGGGTGGGAGGTTTGGGGAACCAGGTAGTGAGTAATAGGGAGGGCACATATTGCATGGAGCACTGGGTGTTGTGCAAAAACAATGAATACTGTTACGCTGAAAAAAAAAATAAGTTTATTTAAAAAAAATTGAAAAATCCAGAGTACACCAGCTATCTCTACACCTTAAAGAGCTGGAGAACCAACAACAAATAAAACCAACTCCACACATAAGAAGGGAAATAATCAAGATTAGAGCAGAGATCAATGAGGTAGAAACCAAAGACACAGTAGAACATATCAATGAAACTAGAAGCTGGTTTTTTGAAAGAATCAATAAGATCAATAAACAATTGGCCACACCAATCCAAAAGAAACGAGAGAAAGCCCATATTAATAAAATTATGAATGAAAAGGGAGAGATCACAACTAACACCGGGAAGTAGAAACAATCAGCAGAAGTTATTATCAACAGTTATATGCCAATAAGCTAAGCAAACTAGATGAAATTGGTGCATTCTTGGAAAACTATAAACTCCCAAAATTGAACCAGGAAGAAACTGACAACCTGAATAGATGGATATCTAGTAACAAGATCGAAGTTGTCATCAAAAACCTCCCAAAAAACAAGAGCCCAGGATCTGACGAATTCCCTGGGGAATTCTATCAAACTTTCAAAGAAGAAATAACACCTATTCTCCTGAAACTGTTTCAAAATATTGAAGCAGGAAGAAAACTTCCAGACTCATTTTATGAAGCTGGCATTACCCTGATCCCCAAACCAGGCAAAGACCCTACCAAAAAGGAGAATTTCAGACCAATATCACTGATGAATATGGATGCAAATATTCTCAACAAGATCCTAGCAAACAAAATCCAAAAGTACATTAGAAAGATTATCCACCATGACCAGGTGGGATTCATCGCTGGGTTGCAAGGATGGTTCAACATTCGCAAATCAATCGATGTGATAGAACAAATCAATAAGAGAAGAGAGAAGAACCACATGGTCCTCTCAATTGATGCAGAAAAAGCATTTGACAAAATCCAGCATCCGTTCCTGATGAAAACGCTTCAAAGTATAGGGATGGAGGGAACATTCCTGAACTTCATAAAATCTCTCTATTAAAGACCCACAGCAAAAATCGTCCTCAATGGGAAAAAGCTTGTAGCTTTCCTGTTGAGATCAGGAACACAACAAGGATGCCCATTGTCACCACTCTTGTTCAACATAGCATTAGAAGTCCTAGCAATGGCAATCAGACAACAAAGAGAAATAAAAGGTATCCAAATTGGCAAGGAAGAAGTCAAACTCTCTCTCTTCACAGATGACATGATTCTTTATTTGGAAAACCCCAAATATTCCACCACCAAACTGCTAGAACTCATACAGCAATTCAGTAACGTGGCAGGATACAAAGTCAATGTACAGAAATCAGTGGCTTTCTTATACAGTAACAATGAAAATACAGAAAGGGAAATTAGAAAATCGATTCCATTTACTATAGCACAAAGAACCATCAGATACCTGGGAATAAACCTAACCAAAGAAGTAAAGCATCTGTACTCTCAGAACTACAGAACACTCATGAAAGAAATTGAAGAAGACACAAAAAGATGGAAGACAATTCCATGCTCTTGGATCAGAGAATAACATTGTTAAAATGTCTATACTGTTTAGGGCAAACTATAATTTTAATGTCATTCTGATCAATATTCCTACCGTATTTTTCAAAGAGCTGGAGCAAATAATCCAAAAATTGTATGGAATCAGAAGAGACCCCGAATTGCTAAGGAAATGTTGAAAAATAAGCAAAGAAACAAACAAACAAAAAAACCTGGCAGCATCACATTACCTGATTTCAAGCTTTACTACAAAGCTGTGATCACCAAGAGAGCGTGGTACTGGCATAAAAACAGACACATAGACCAGTGGAACAGAGTAGAGAGCCAAGATATGGACCCTCAACCCTATGGTCAAATAATCTTCGACAAAACAGGAAAAAATATACAGTGGAAAAAAGACAGTCTCTTCAATCAATGGTGCTGGGAAAATAGGACAGCTA
Source organism: Meles meles (assembly GCF_922984935.1). Classification (NCBI taxonomy): domain Eukaryota; kingdom Metazoa; phylum Chordata; class Mammalia; order Carnivora; family Mustelidae; genus Meles; species Meles meles. The sequence goes on from NC_060071.1 coordinate 458,948, forward strand.
TATGTAGAATAATGAAACTCAACCATTCTCTTACACTCGAAATGGATAAAAGACCTCATCATGAGACAGGAATCCATCAGAATCCTAGAGGAGAACATAGGCAGTAACCTCTTCGATATCAGCCACAGCAACTTCTTTCAAGATATGTCTCCAAAGGCCAAGGAAACAAAAGCGAAAATGAACTTTTGGCACTTCATCAAGATCAAAAGCTTCTGCACAGCAAAGGAAACAGTCCACTAAACAAAAAGGCAACACACGGAATGGGAGAAGATATTTGTAAATGACAGTACAGACAAAAGGTTGATATCCAGGATCTATAAAGAACTTCTCAAACTCAACACACACAAAACAGATAATCATATCCAAAAATGGGCAGAAGATATGAACAGACACTTCTCCAACGAAGACATACAAATGGCTATCAGACACATGAAAAAATGTTCATCATCACTAGCCATCAGGGAGATTCAAATGAAAACCACATTGAGATACCACCTGACACCAGTTAGAAAGGCTACAATTAGCAAGACAGGAAACAACGTGTGTTGGAGAGGATGTGGAGAAAGGGGAACCCTCTTACACTGTTGGTGGGAATGCAAGTTGGTGCAGCCACTTTGGAGAACAGTGTGGAGGTTCCTCCAGAAATTAAAAATAGAGCTTCCCTATGACCCTGCAATTGCATTGCTGGGTATTTACCCCAAAGATACAGATGGAGTGAAAAGAAGGGCCATCTGTACCCCAATGTTTATAGCAGCAAAGGCCTCGGTCGCCAAACTGTGGAAAGAACCAAGATGCCCTTCAATGGACGAATGGATAAGGAAGATGTGGTCCATATACAAGATGGAGTATTATGCCTCCATCAGAAAGGATGAATACCCAACTTTTGTAGCAATATGGACGGGACTGGAAGAGATTATGCTGAGTGAAATAAGTCAAGCAGAAAGAGTCAATTATCATATGGTTTCACTTATTTGTGGAGCATAACAAAGAACAAGGAGGACATGGGGAGATGGAGAGGAAAGGAAGTGGGAAATTGGAAGGGGAGGTGAACCATGAGAGACTATGGACTCTGAAAAAGAACCTGAGGGTCTTGAATGGGTGGGGAGTGGGAGGTTGGGAGAACAAGGTGGTGGGTATTAGGGAGGGCACGTGTTGCATGGAGCACTGGGTGTGGTGCAAAAATAAGGAATACTGTTACACTGAAAAGAAATAATATAGATAGATAGATAGATAGATAGATAGATATTGAAAGTGAAAAAAAAAAGAAATGTGCTGAACCTACAGAGCAGAAGAAACCAGAATGCCTCCCTGACGCCACCCCCAATACCGGCGCCCCTGAGGAGCAGGAACGAGGAGTCTCACGGTCCTGCAGACCCACGCCCTCAACTCAGGCATCGGGATTGGTCACCACTGTGCCGGCAGTTCCGGGCCGCCATGCCCCTGTGACCTAAACCTAACCCTCGGTTGGGTGTTCAGGCTTCAGTCCCCAGAGGACTGGCTCCCTAGCCCTCCAGACTGCGGACCCCATATTCCCAACGTAGGACTCTGGCTGCCACCCATGATGAAACTTGACCACATGGACCTTTGCAGAATGCTCCTTGCCGGAGAAACCTCCATGACCCCTAAAGCCAACCACACCTTCTGAGCACTCCCATACCACAATTCCTTAGCCTTACAGGCCGCCAGAACAATGCCCTCAGCCCAGCCCTCCAGAGAGCCTGAATCCGTGCTGGCACATCAGGCCTGCCATTCTCCCAGGACCAAACCCTAAGCCTAGGGTGGGTGTTCAGGTTCTAGAACCCTGACACCCAATTCCACCCATGGGTGGGAGCATCAAACTGATGGCATGACTCAGCTTCTCAACCAGCAGATTACATTTGGTGCTCTCCAACACCCTCAGAGCCCTAGGAACAGGCCATGCTGCCCTGAGGCCATTCCCGCCATCTTTGCTCCTCCAGGCCAAAAACCCAGGGCCTGAGAAGCCTCCGGAGCCCTGCCCTCAACTCAGCCCTTGAGTGAGCCAATATCTGTGCTGGCAGATCCCACATGCCTTCTCCCTAAGACATAACCTTAATGCTAAGCCTAACCCTAATACTAACTCTAACCCAGGTTGTGTGTTCAGGCATCCCTCCTCCATAGCCTGGTCCCCCAAACGGCCAGATGGGGGACCCCTGAGCTGCACCCCATAATTGCACCTGATCCCAGGAGGAAACCCTGCCCTTTAGAAATGTGTTGAACCCGCAGAGCGGGAGAAACCTGCATGCCTCCCAGAGGCCACTGCCACTTCTGGCACACCCAAGGACCAGGAACCAGGACTCTCACAGTGCTACAGACTCGCGCCCTCAACTCACGCATTGGGAAGCATCACCACAGCGCCATCAGATCGGGGCTGCCATGCCCTTACAACCCTACCCTAACCCTAGGTTGGGTGTCAGGCTTCTGTCCCCTGAGGACTGGACCCCTAGCCCTCCAGACTGGGGACCCTGTATTTGCAATGCTGGACTCTGGCTGCCACCCACAAGGAAAATGGCCCACATGGCCCTATGCAGTACGCTCCTGGCCGGAGAAACCTCCACGCCCCCTAAAGACACCCACACCTTCCGAGGACCCACACACCACCGCCCAGTGCCTGATGGGCCACCAGAGCAATACCCTCAACTCAGCCCTCCGGAGAGCCTGAGTCCGCACTGGCACCTCAGGCCTGCCATGCTCCCAGGACCAAACCCTAATACCCTAGCTCAGGTGGTCAGGCTCTGGACCCCAGAGGCCTGATACCCAATTCCATCCCAGTGGATAGGATCATCAGACTGATGGCAGGACTCAGCCTCTCAGCCAGGAGAATAAATGAAATAAACCATTTCATTTAGTGCTATCTAACACTCTCAGAGCCGTAGAAACCAGCATGCGGCCCTGAGGCCATTCCCACCATCTTTACCTTCTAGGAAAAAAACCCAGGGCCTAAGGAGCCTCCTGAGTCCCGCCTTCAACTCAGCCCTTGGGTGAGCCCATATAAGTGTTACCAGATCCAACATGCCTTGTCCCTAAGACATAACCCTAACCCTAATCTTTTTATTTTTTTTAAGATTTTATTCATTTCTTTGATAGAGACAGATCAGAAGAAGGCAGAGAGAGGACGAAGCACGCTCCCCGCTGAGCAGAGAGCCTGATGCGGGGCTCGATCCCAGGACCCTGAGATCATGACCTGAGCTGAAAGCAGAGGCTTTAACCAACTGAGCCACCCAGGCGCCTGACCTTAACACTAATCTTAACACTAACCCTAACCACAAAACCTAACCCTAACCCCTAAACCTAACATAACAACCTCGGAGCAGTAGAAACCATCATGCTCCCCAGAGGCGATTCCCACCATCTTTGCCCCTCCAGTCCAAAAATCCAGGGCCTGAGGAGACTCCTGAGTCCCACCCTCAACACAGCCCTTGGGTGAGTCCATATCTGTGCTGGCAGATCTGACATGCCTTGTCCCTAAGACATACGCCTAACCCTAAGCCTAACCCTAAACCTTACCTCTAACCCTATCCCCTAACTCCTAACCCTAACCCTAACCCTAACCCCTAACAACTAACCCTAACCCTCTCCCTAACCTCTATCCCTAACCCTAACCCTCCAGACTGGGGATTCCAAAGTCACAACACAGGACTCTGCCTGCCCTCCAGAAAGAAAGGTGCATGAGCACCTAAACACACCCACCATTGGAAATGCCCCAGACATAATGCCAGATTCTGCCACAACGCCAGATGCATGTCATCCACTCAGCCCTGAGGGAGCCCGCCTCAACACAGCATATCAACAGCATATCAGAGCTGCCATGCCCCTAGGCCTTAACCCTAACCCTAGGTTGGGTGTACAGGCTTCTGTACCCAGAGGCCTAGCCCCCAAACCCGCCAGATTGTGGATGCATGAGACTCACTCTGGCAGTCTGGAGGCTGCCTGTGCTGTTACAGTGCCATTTGGAGCTACTCAGATCTCAGAGCAAAAGATAACTTCATGCCCCCCAAGGCAAGCCCCAGCATCTGAGCCCCTCCTGAACACAAACCCAGATTCACACTAGCCACCTATCACCGACCCTCAACTCAGGCCACCGGGGAGTCCGCCTCAGCACTGGCAGATTGGGCCTGTCGCGCCCCAAGACCTTAACCTTAGTTTGAGTTTCCAGGCTTCCATCCCAAGAGGCCTAGCCTCCAGGCCCCCTGGATTAAGGACCCCTGAGTGACATTGCAGGACTCCAACAGCCACGCAGGATGAAACCTTGCAGTTTGGAGCTGCTGAATACTCAGAGGGTGAGAAACCTTCAAGCCCCCGTAAAGCTATCCGCACAATTTGCGGCACCCCAGGCCAGAAAGCTGTTTTCTATGAAGCTACCGGACACATGCCCTCAACTCAGCCCTGAGGGGAGCCCATCTCAGCGCCGGCAGATTGGGCCTGCCATGACCCTAGACCCTAACCCTAACCCTAGGTGGGGTATACAGCCTTCCGTGCCCAGAGGCCTGTACCCCAAGCCCATCAGACTGGGGATGACTGAGACTCCCGCCAGCACTCCTCCAGCCTCCTAGGGCAAAATGGCGCCATTTGGAACTGTGCAGGAACCTCAGAGCAGGAGAAAGCTGCATGCCCCCCGAGGACACCACTAGCTTCTTTGCCCCCACAAACACAAACACAGACCTCAATTCCTGCCTGATTCCCACCCTCCATTCGGCCTATCCAGGAGACCACCTCAATTGCAACAGATCGGGCCTGCCATGTCCCTAAGCCTTAACCCTAACCCTAGTTTGGATTTTCAGGCTTCCATCCCAAGAGGCCTGGCCCCCATGCCCCCCAGATTAAGGACTTCTGAGCAACACCACAGGACACAGCCTGTCACACAAGTGGAAACCTTGTGGTTTGGAGCTGCAATGAACCCTCAGATGGGGAGAAACCTTCATGCCACCCTAAAGCCACCCCAACAATCAACAGCCACTCTGGCCATAGAGCTGGATTCCATCCCGCCACCAAATGCATACCCTCAACTCAGCCCATAGGGGATCCCGCCTCAGCACTGGCAGATCCGGCCTGCCATTGCCCCTAGGCCCTAACCCTAACACAAGTTTGGGTGTTCAGTCTTCCATGCTGAGGGTCCAGGCAACAAAATCCCCTGGATTAAGGAATCTTGACATACACCTCAGGACTCCGCTTGCCACACAGTAGGAACCTGTGCCTTGGAGTTGTGCTGAACCCTCAGAAGGGGAGAAACCTGCCCCTCTAATGCACTCCCATCATCTGCACCCGTCCCCCCGGCCATAAACCAGATTCTGCTGAGCTGCCGGATGCATGCCATAAATTCAGGCCCTAGGGCGCCCCACCTCAACATCAGCAGATCGGGCCACCATGCCCCTAGGCCCTTACCAGAACCTCTCTTTAGGTTTTCAGGCTTCCATCCCAGGGGGCCTGCCTCCCATGTCCCCCCAGATTAAGGTCTACTGAGCGCCACCACGGGACTCCACCTGGCACTCACGAGGAAAACTTGTGGTTTAGAGCTGCACTGAACACTCAGACGGGGAGAAACCTGCAAACCCCCCTAATGCCACCCCACCATGAGTCACCCCCATGGCCATAAAACCAAATTCTCCTGCGATGCCAGATCTATGCCCTCAACTCAACCCTTAGGGGAGCCCGCATCAGCACCGGCACATTGGACCTGCCATGCCCTTCGGCCCTAACCATAAACCGAGGTGGGGTGTACAGGCTTTCGTACCCAGAGGCCTGTCCCCCAAGCCCGCCAGATTGGGCACCTCCGAGACTCATGCCAGTAGAGATTAAGGATTCCTCAGTGACACCCCAGGACTGCGTCTGCCACACGGGAGGAAACCATGCCATTTGGAGCTCTGCAGAACCCTCAGGGTAGGAGAAACCTGCATGCAACCCTGAGGTCACGCCCAGCTTCTGTGGCATCCCTGGACACAAACTCTGAGTCTGACATGCCACCTGATACCCACCCTGAAGTCAGCCCACCAGGGAGCCCACCTCAGCAGTAGCAGATTGAGCATGTCATGCCCCTACGCCCTTACCGTAGCTCTAGTTTCTGATTTCGGGCTTCCATCCCAAGAGGCCTGGCCCCCAAACTCCCCAGATTCAGGACCCCTCTGTAACAAGCCAGAAAACTGAATGCCATGCAGGGGGAAGCCATGACATTTGGAGCTCCAAAGTTTCCTCAGAAAGGAAGGGAGGGAGGGAGAGGGAGAAACCAGCACGCCCCTCTAAAGCCACCCCCACGATCAGCCGTCCCTCTGGCCAGAAACCCTGACTCTTCTGCATTGCAGGATGCATTTCCTCAACTCAGTTCTGAGGGTATCCCACCTCTGTGTCGGCTGATCAGGCCTGTCCTGCCCAGCCCATTACCCTTAACCCTATGTTGCATTTTCAGGCTTCCTTCCCCAGGGGCCTATCCACCAAGCCCTCTAGATTGGTAAACTTGGAGCCACACTGTAGGAGTCCCCCTGCCACCCAGCAGGAAACTTGTCCCTTTGGAGCTGTGCAGAACCCTCAGAGCCAGAGAAACCTGCATGACCCCATTAGGACTCCCCCACATTCTGCAGCCCCCTGGCCACAAACCCAGAGCCCGATTCACCACCTGACCCCCATTCTCAACTCAGCTCCTTGGGGAACTCACCTCAACACCAGCAGTTCGGGCCTGCCACGCCACTAGCTCAGCTCTGCTCATGGACACCACCAGCTCTAGCCAGACCTAGAACTCCCCTGTCTGCGGCAAAGCTCTGGGATTCCCCCCTCCTTCTTCCCAATTTACACTGGCCCAGGCATTCATGAGAAAGGGGAAGGCTACCTCTTGAATGCTTAATACCTCCTTTCCTCTTCAGCCCTATTTCTCTCCACTTACCTTTGCACCTGGGCAAACTGAAAGTAACATATCAATGGAACATGTACATGCTCTGAGATCTAAGTCTTTCATGGCAACTTTCTGAGGGCTCCTTATGCAATAGGAAACTAGTGTATCCTGCCACAGAGTGTTTCAAAATGATCAGCTACAGAACAGGAGAGCAAAAGTCATTCCAGTTTTACCTCAGTCTTCATGAAGTAGAACATGGTCTTCTTTTCTTCATTGACTTCAATTCCAATTCGTTTCCATGCAGTGTTCATTCCTCTCCTTCAGGGGTAGGATTTTGTGATTCCTCACCTGCATAGAACACCCAGAGCTCATCACAACAAGTACTCTCCCTAATAGCTGTCACCCACTTAACCCTTCGCCCCACACCCCTGCCCCCTAGCAACCCTCGATTTTGCTCTAGGTTAGAGTCTGTTTCCTCATTGGCCTTGCTCCCCTCACTATGTTCATCTCTTTTCTTTCTGAAATTCCATAGAGGTGGAATAGGCTATTGGTCTTTTCTTACTGATTTTACTTAGCTAAATCCACTGTAGATCCATCCACATCCTTGCAGATGGTAAGATTTCATCCTTTTTGAACCTGGCTCCTATTCCATTAAGAAGATGTGGGAGAATGAATACACACACACACACACACACACACACACACACACACGATATATACGAGTGATATATATATATCACTCAACACTGAATGGACATTTGTTCTCCCTCCATTGATTTACAATGGTTGATAATGCTGCTGTAAATATCACGGTGCTTATACCTCACTGAATGTGCATTTTTGTGCCCTTTAGGGAAATAACTAGGAGGGCAATTGCTGGATCCTACTGTTTTTCAGTTCTTAGGTTTTGGAGCACACACTGTATTCTTTTCCAGAGTGACTGCAACAACACGCATGCCCACCAACAATGTAGGAGGGTTCCGGTTTTAGTTTTTTGGGTTTTTTTTTAGATTTTATTTCTTTATTTGACAGAGGTCACAAGTAGGCAAAGAGACAGGCAGAGAGAGAGGACGAAGCACACTCCCCGCTGAGCAGAGAGCCCAATGTGGGGCTCAATCTCAGGACCCTGAGACCATGACCTGAGCCGAAGGCAGTGGCTTAACCCACTGAGCCACACAGGTGCCCCCGAGGGTTCCACTTTAAGCAGAACATTCCCTGCCAGCAATTTCCTAGAGAGGAAATGTAAAACCTGTGGGAAAACCTGACTCACTGAACATCAGGAAAGCAGCCACAGAAATTCAGCCCAGGGTTCCTGACAACAAGTCCCTTGAAGCCACCAGAGTGCCTTTATCCAGGGAAATTCCCAAAGCCTCTCCTTCTGACTTCACTACCCATGAAACTGCAGAGAAAATACAGCATGTCCAACCATATATAGCCGTTTGAATGAACTTAGGAAGACAAGCATCCCTTTTAAATTGTCCAAGACTCCTTGGAATCACTTTGAATTTTCCCTCTGCCCTCATTGGAACTCGTTGGATTCAAAGACGAATCCATTAGGATACATCACCTTGGACAAAGAAGAAGCCATCATCCAAGTCTCTATCTGACCACAAACAGCCACCTCACTCTAGATGCCAGCCGTTCCACCAGAGTCTAGGCCCAGTGGAGTAAACACTGTTCGATGAAGGAACACTTTCTATGTTCAAAAGGCACACCAAGTCAAAGTCACATTCCCTTTCGAATCCAAGGGATTCCCTAGGAAAGAGATGTTCCAAATAGATTTGTAAGCCAGAAATAAACAGAGAAAATGAGATCCCTGCCAGGTGCTCCCTGCAGAGAAGCTCAGGAGCCCTGGCACCCGCACGAGATTGCTTACAGCTGGTTCAGTGTGCCATTTGTGAGCTCCACTGGAGACAAGAGAAAAGCACAGGAAATTTGGGGTGAAAGAGAACTTTTACCTGCCATCCTGGCATGGATGTGACATTGTGGCCCACGAGCCTGCTGTTTTCTCTGAACACTGACGTCCTGGGACAAGCTGCATGACTGACTCAGACGCTGACTTCCAAACTTCAGGTCTCATGGAGCCAGAGTGAAGAAGGGTTGTCAGGTGCAGATAAGCAGGCGTCTCCCACCTAAAGCCTGCACACCTGCTCTGATTTCTGGGAGAAGGAGAGACACAGGCTTGTTTCTTAACTGGTCATTCACTTCCCTCTCAAGCCGGCCAAAGCCCTTGTCCTTTTTGGAGAAACAAACATACTTTTCCAAACAAACACTCAGCTCCTCGGTTCCAAATGCACCATGAGTCGGGTTTGGTTCCCCTGGCTCCAGAGCCCAACTGGGAGGACCCTCCTGAACCATCCTGACAGCACATTACCAGCAAACCTGGGGAAAGAGGGCACAATGCTGAGTGGGGGACAGGCTCCATCAATTCTTACCACCACCCTTGAGCCTGGAGAAACAGAGACTATACAGCTCACCACTCCGTCCTGTAAAAACAAGCTGTAGTGCCTCACGTTTCATGGTCTCTCACCCAGCACCTCCCCACTGCCTTCAGAGCCAGCAGGCTGCACGGACTCCTCTTCAGGTGTGTTTCCCATGGCAGCTCGCCGCTGCCTCCAATGGTGGCAAGGAGCATCGCCATGCCTTCCAGGGTCTCTCGCACCACCGCTCACCACTCCCTCCAATGGCATGAACTGGCACTGCCGGGCCTTCCATAGACACCTTTTTGTTTGTTTGTTTGTTTATTTACAGCATAACAGTGTTCATTGTTTTGGCATCACACCCAGTGCTCCATGCAGTACGTGCCCTCCCTATTACCAACCACCTGATTCCTCAACCTTCCCCCCCCCCCACCCCTTCAAAACCCTCTGGTTGTTTTTCAGAGTCCATAGTCTCTCATGGTTCATCTCCCCTTCCAGTTTCCCTCAACTCCCTCTCCTCTCCATCTCCCCGTGTCCTCCATGTTCTTTGTTATGCTCCACAAATAAGTGAGACCATATGATACTTGACTCTCTCTGCTTGACTTATTTCGCTCAGCCTAATCTCTTCCAGTCCCATCCATGTTGCTACAAAAGTTGGGTATTCATCCTTTCTGATGGAGGCATAATACTCCATTGTGTATATGGACCACATCTTCCTTATCCATTCATCCGTTGAAGGGCATCTTGGTTCTTTCCACAGTTTGGTGAGCATAGCCATTGCTGCAATAAACATTGGGGTACAGATGGCCCTTCTTTTCACTACATCTGTATCTTTGGGGTAAATAACCAGCAATGCAATTGCAGGGTCATCGGGAAGCTCTATTCTTAATGTCTTCAGGAATCCCCACACTGTTCTCCAAAGTGGCTGCACTAACTTGCTTTCCCACCAACAGTGTAAGAGGGTCCCCCTTTCTCCACATCCTCTCCAACACCTGTTGTTTCCTGTCTTGCTAATTTTGCTAATTCTAACTGGTGTCAGGTGGTATCTCAATGTGGTTTTAATTTGAATCTCCCTGATGGCTAGTGATGATGAACATTTTTTCATGTGTCTGATAGCCATTTGTATGTCTTCGTTGGAGAAGTGTCTGTTCATATCTTCTGCCCATCTTTGGATATGATTATCTGTTTTGTGTGTGTTGAGTTTGAGAAGTTCTTTATATATCCTGGATATCAACCTTTTGTCTTTACTGTCATTTGCAAATATCTTCTCCCATTCCTTGGGTTGCCTTTTTGTTTAGTGGACTGTTTCCTTTGCTGTGCAGAAGCTTTTGATCTTGGTGAAGTCCCAAAAGTTCATTTTCGCTTCTGTTTCCTTGGCCTTTGGAGACATATCTTGAAAGAAGTTGCTGTGGCTGATATCAAAGAGGTTACTGCCTATGTTCTCCTCTAGGATTCTGAGAGATTCCTGTCTCACGTTGAGGTCTTTTATCCATTTTGAGTTTATCTTTGTGTACGGTGGAAGGGAATGGTCGAGTTTCATTCTTCTACACATCGCTGTCCAGTTTTCCCAGCACCATTGATTGAAGAGACTGTCTTTTTTCCATTGAATATTTTTTCCTGTTTTGACGAATATTATTTCACCATGGAGTTGAGGGTCCATATCTGGGCTCTACACTCTGTTCCACTGGTCTATGTGTCTGTTTTTATGCCAGTACCATGCTCTCTTGGTGATCACAACTTTGTGGTAAAGCTTGAAATCGGGTAATGTGATGCCGCCACTTTTGTTTTTGTTTTTCAACATTTCCTTAGCAATTCGGGGTCTCTTCTGATTCCATACAAATTTTAGGATTATTTGCTCCAGCTCTTTGAAAAATACCGGTAGAATTTTGATCGGAATGGCATTAAAAGTATAGATTGCTCTAGGCAGTATAGACATTTTAACAATGTTTATTCTTCCAATCCAAGAGCATGGAACAGTCTTCCATCTTTTTGTGTCTTCTTCAATTTCTTTCATGAGTGTTCTGTATTTCCTCGAGTACAGGTCCTTTACCCCTTTGGTTAGGTTTATTCCCAGGTAATTTATGGTTCTTGGTGCCATAGTAAATGGAATCGATTCTCTAATTTCCCTTTCTGTATTTTCATTGTTAGTGTATAAGAAAGCCACTGATTTCTGTACATTGACTTTGTATCCTGCCACGTTACTGAATTGCTGTATGAGTTCTAGTAGTTTGGGGGTGGAGTCTTTGGGGTTTTCCATATAAAAAATCATGTCATCTGCTAAGAGAGAGAGTTTGACTTCTTCCTTGCCAATTTGGATACCTTTTATTTCTCTTTGTTGTCTGATTCCGTTGCTAGGACTTCTAATACTATGTGGAACAAGAGTGGTGAGAGTGGGCATCCAAGCCCATTTGAATAACGTCAGACCTTTCCACAGAGACCTGGCAAGCCAGGAAGGGCTGGCAAAATATATTCAGAGTACTAAATGAGAAGAACATGCAACCAAGAATACTCTATCCAGCAAGACTGACAGTTAAAATGGATGGAGAGATAAAGAGTTTCCAAGACCGGCAAGGCTTAAAAGACTGCAACCACCAAGCCGACACTGCAGGAAATATTAAGGGGGGTCCTATAAAAGAGAAAAAGTCCTAAGAATATCATTGAACAGAAATATAGAAACAATCTACAGACAGAAAGACTTCAAAGGCAACATGACGTCAATAAAAACCTATCTCTCAATAATCACTTTCAATGTGAATGGCCTAAATGCGCCCATAAAATGACACAGGGTTACAGATTGGATAAAATGACAGGACCCATCCATATGTTGTCTACAAGAGACCCATTTTGAACCTAAGGATACACCCAGACTGAAAGTGAAGGGATGGAGAAGCATCTTTCATGCCCATGGGCCTCAAAAGAAGGCCGGGGTAGCGATTCTCATATCAGATAAATTAGATTTTAAACTAAAGACTGTAGTCAGAGATACAGAAGGACACTACATAATTCTTAAAGGGACTATCCGCCAAGATGATCTAACCATTGTGAATATCTATGCCCCCAATATGGGAGCACCCAATTACATAAGAAAATTATTAATCAAAATAAAGAGTCATATTGATATGAATACAAAAATAGTAGGAGATCTTAATATGCCTCTCTCAGAAATAGACAGATCATCGATGCAGAAAATTAATAAAGAAATAAGAGCATTGAATGAAACATTGGACCAGATGGACCTCATCGACATATACAGAACATTCCACCCTAAAACAACAGAATACTCGTTCTTCTCAAGTGCACATGGAACCTTCTCCAGAATAGACCACATACTGGGTCACAAAGCAGGACTCAACCGATACCAAAAGACTGACATTATTCCCTGCATATTCTCAGATCATAATGCTTTGAAACTGGAACTCAATCACAAGGAAAAGTTCCGAAGGAACTCAAACACCTGGAAGCTAAAGACCACCTTGCTTAAGAATGCTTGGATCCACCAGGAGATCAAAGATGAACTGAAACAATTCTTGGAAACCAATGAGAATGAAGACACTTTGGTCCAAAACCTATGGATACAGCAAAGGCGGTTCTAAGGGGGAAATACAGAGCCATCCAAGCCTCCCTCAAAAACATTGAAAAATCCAGAATACACCAGCTGTCTCTACACCTTAAAGAACTGGAGAATCAACAACAAATCAAACCAACTCCACATGCAAGAAGGGAAATAATCAAGATTAGAGCAGAGATCAATGAGGTAGAAATGAGAGATACAGTAGAACGTATCAATGAAACTAGAAGCTAGTTTTTTGAAAGAATCAAAAAGATCGATAAACCATTGGCCACACTAATCCAAAAGAAAAGAAAGTCCAAATTAGTAAAATTTGAATGAAAAGGGAGAGATCACCACTAACACCAAGGAAATAGAAAGATCATCAGAAATTATTACCAACAGTTATATGCCAATAAGCTAAGCAACCTAGATGAAATGGATGCATTCCTGGAAAACTACAAACTCCCAAAATTGAACCAGGAAGAAATTGACAACCTGAATAGACCGGTATCTAGTAATGAGATTGAAGCAGTGATCAAAAACCTCCCAAAAAACAAGAGCCCAGGACCTGACGGATTCCCTGGGGAATTCTTCCATAGACTCCTAATGCAGCTCCCAAACCCTGCACAGGTCTAAAGCCACACTGGCACACTCCCTCCAGATTGGGGACCTCTGGGCCACACCCCAGGAGTCCACCTGCCACCCAGGAGGAAACTACCATTGGAAGCTGAGCAGAACCCTCAGAATGGAACAAACCCACATGCCTTCCTGAGGACACCCCCAGCTTCAACAATCCCCACAGTCACAAACTCACAGCCTGATGTGCTTCCTGACCCCCATGTTCGACTCAGCCCCTGGGGATCCAGCCTCAGCACCAGGACGTAGGGCCTGGATACCCCTAAGCCCTTACCCAAACCCTAGGTTGTGCTTTCAGGCTTCCGTGCCTAGAGACATGGCCAACAATCCCTCCAGATTGGGAACCCCTGAGCCACAACCAAGGACTCCTCCTACCATCCAGGAGAAAACTATGCCATTCGGAGCTACCCAGAACCCTCAGACCAGGAGAAACCCACATGCATTCCAGAGGCCACCCTCACCTCTGATGGCCCACAGGGCAAAATCCGGAGATTGACATACCACTTGACCCCCTTCCTGGACTCAGCCCCTTGAGGCATCCTGCCTCAGCAATGGAAGATTGAGCCTGCCATGCCCCTAGGCCCAACCCTAATCCGACGTTAGCTTTTCAGGCTTCTGTCCCCAGAGACCTGGCCCCCAAGCCCTCCAGATTGGGGACACCTGAGACACACCCTAGGACTCTGGCTGCCACCCAGGAAGAAACTGTGCTGTTAGGAGCTGCACAAAACCCACAGAACAGGAGAAACCTGCATGCCCCGCTAAAGCCACCCCACCATTGGTGCCACCACCCCCGGACTTGAAGTCGGATTCTGCCATGCCACCAGACACATACCCTCAACTCAGCCCTGAGGTGAACCCACCTCAGCGCTGTCAGATAGGGCCTGCCATGCCCTAGACCCTAAGCCTAACCCCAGGTCAGGTGTACAGGCTTCTGTACCCAGAGGGCTGGATCCCAAGCCCGTCAGGTTGGGGACACCTGAGACTCACGCCAGCACACTGCCAGCTTCCTAGGATGAAATTGTGCCATTTGGAGCTGCGCAGAAAACTCAGAGCGGGAGAAAACTGTATGACCCTGGGTCAGCGCCAGCATTTGCATACCCCCTAGACACAAACCAGAATTCCAATACACCACCTGACACCCACCCTCAACTCAGCCACCAGGGAGCCAGTCTCAGCACTGGCAGATCGACCCTACCATGCCCCTAGACCCTAACCCTAACTCTAGTTTGGGTTTTCAGGCTTCCATCCCAACAGGCCAGGCCCCCAAGCCTCCTGGGTAAAGGATCCCTGAGCGAGAACCCAGGACTCCACCCACCATGCAGGAGGAAACCTTGTGGTATGGAGCTGCTCCAAACCCTCAGAGGAGGAGAAACCTGCATGCCCCCTAAAGCCACTCCCACCATCAGCAGACCCCCTGGCCATAAAGTGGGATTCTGCCTGGCACCAGATGCATGCCTTCAACTCAGCCCTGAGGGGAGCCTGTCTTAGCTCTGGCAGGTCGGGTCTGTATTGCCCCAGGCCCTAACCCTAATGCTAGTTTGGGTTCAGGCTTCCATTCTGAGGGGCTTGTCTTCCAAGCTGCCCGGATTAAGGACGTCTGAGTGATGCTGCAGGACTCCGCCAGCCATGCAGTATGAAACTGTACCATTTCAAGCTGCTCTGAACCCTTGGAGGGGGAGAAAGCTGCATGCCCCCCCTTAAGCCACCTCAACCATGGCTGCCCCCTGGCCATAAAGCCAAAAACTGCCACACCACTGGATGCGTGCCCTCAACTAAGCACTGAGGGGAGACCGCTTCAGTGCCAGGAGATCGGTCATGCCATGCCCCTAGGTCCTAACCCTAACCCTAGTTTGGGTTTTCAGGCTTCCATTCTGAGGGGCCTGGTCAACAAGCCCCCCGAATTATGGACCCCTGAGTCACACCCCATGACTCCGCCTGGCACCCAGGAGGAAACTGGTATTTGAAGCTGCACTAAACCCTCAGAGTGGGAGAAACCTGCATGCCCCCTTTGAGGTCACCCCTACCATTCACACCCCACCAGGCTGCAAATAGGGAGGCTGACGCTCAGCTGGAACCCCTCCATCAACTCTGAATCCAGAGAGCTCCCCAGCGTGGGGGCCTGACCCATGTTCTTGGATGGCCCGAATCACCGCCAAATGCTGGCCAATTCTCATTAATTTGCTGCCCAGAAAACTCATGAGAACTGGCCGGAAGACCTCCCGGAGAACTCGATCCTGAAGGCTCAGGCGCATAGGGCTGCTTCTTGATCCTGGCCTAGGGTGCCGAGTGTTCTGAACACTAGTGACCTGAACCCTGCGAGAAAGCCATCTACGAGTAAGGCATACACAAGACCAAAGCCTCCTGTTACTCAGCTCCCAGTAATGCCCACCCCGGCACTGGCAAATCAGGACTGCCATGGCCCTAGGCCCTGGCCCTAACCCTCATTTCGGTTTTCAGTCTTCCATCCCCAGGGCCCTTTCCCATGAGCCCTCACATTGGGGACTCCTGATACACACCCTATGACTCTGCCTGCTACCCAGGAGGAAACTGTGCTGTTCAGAGATGCACAAAGTCCTTAGGGTTGGTAAAACATGCATGCCACCCCTGAGGCATTCCCGCACCTTCGACTCCACTAGACCACAAGCACAGAGACTGATGCTCAGCCAGAACGCCCACCTCAATTCTGCCCCCGGAAAGCTCTCTTGCACGGAGGCCCTCACGGGAGCCTGGCCGTGTTCCCAGATGGCCAGGACAAGCACCTGACAAGAAAGCACTCAAGACCGCGGATGCCAGCGCAGCCTGAATTTCCACCCAACGCCACACAATTCTCAAGAGCTTTCTGCCCAAATCAACATCTATTTGGGCAGAAAGTTTGTGAGAATTGGCTGGAAAACCCCTGGTGAACTCGCTACCAGCAGCATGGGTCCACAAGGCCACCACCTGGCACTGGCCCGGGGTCTGGTCACAGCCAGAACCCTGCGAGAAAACCCTCTACGACCCAGGTGCACACAAGGTCAATGCCTCCCAATACTCAGCCCCCCAGGGTGTCTGAAATGGCACTGGGGGATCAGACCTGCCATGCCCCTACGCCCTCACCCTAACACACATTTGGGTTTTCAGCCTTCTCTTCACAGGGGCCTGTCCCTCGAGTCCTCCAGATAGGGGGCCCCTGAACCACACCCCATTAATCTGCCTGCCACCCAGATAGAAACCATGCCATTTGAAGCTGCGAACAACCCTCAGAGTGGGAGAAAAGGGCATGCAGCCCATGAGGCCATCCACATTCGACTCAACACTGGGCCAGAAACACAGAGGTTGATACCCAGTCGTACCTGCTGCTTAACTCTGCCCCTGGAAAGCTCCCTGCGCCGGTGTCCTCTTGGGAGCCGCATGGGCCCGGCTCATGTTCCCAGATGGCCATGTCACACTCCTAGCGAGAAAGTTCTGTAGACTGCAGGCGCCAGTGCAACGCAAAATGCCACCCAACACCAGCAAATTCTTATGAGCTTTATGCACAAATCAATGTTAATTTGTACAGAAAGCTCTTGAGAACTGGCCGGGAAAACCCCGGTGAACTTGATTCCTCCAGTGCATGTCTGCAGGGCCTCTGCCTGGGCCTCGCCTGTGATCCTGAATGGTCCAGTCCCCAACCCTGCAAGATATCCCTCTACGATCCAGGCGCATGTAAGGCCAATGCCTCCCGCTAATCAGCCCCATGGGATGCCCAGTCAGGCACTGGAAAATCTGGCCTCTCATGCCCCTAGGCCCTAGCCCTAACACCCTGTTGGGTTTTCAGGCATCTGTCTCCTGGGATCTGTCCCTCGAGTCCTCAAGATTGGGGATCCCTGAGCTACAACCCATGATTCTGCCTGCCATTCAGGTAGAAACTGTGCCATTCGGAGCTGCACAAAATCCTCAGAGTGGGATTAACCTGCATGGCCCCCTGAGGCCACCCCCCACCTTCAGTCCCCTACCAGGCCCCAAACACGGAGGCTGATGCCCAGCTGTACCCCCTCCCTTAACTCTGTCCCTGGGAAATCTCCCCTGTGTGGGGGCCAAGGGGGAGCTGTGTAGGCCTCCTGTCTTCCCGGATGGCCACAACAAGCACCTAGTGAGAAAAACACTATAGATCAAGGGCGCCAGTGAGGCCTGAATCGCCACCCAATGCCAGCCAATTCTCATAAGCTTTCTGCCAAAACAGATGTTGATTTGGGCAGAAATCTCCTGAGTATTGGCTGGGAAACCTCCGCCGAACTTGCTTCCTGTGCTGCATGTCTGCAGGTCCTCCGCCTATGCCTAGCCTGGGGTCCCGAATAGTCGCGGACCTAATCCTGCGAAAAGCCCTCTATGAGCCAGGCACACTCGAGGACAATGCTTTCCACTATTCAACACCCTTGGGTGCCCGCTCTGGCACTGGTATCAGGCCTGCCATGCCCCTAGGCCTTGGCCCTAACCCTCTGTTGGGTATTCAGGCTTCCATCCCAGAACCATGTACCTTGAGTCCTCCAGATGGGGGACCCCTGAGACATACCCCACGACTCTGACTACCACCAAGGAGGAAACCACGCCTTCAGAGCTGCACAAAACCCTCAGAGCGGGAGAAACCTGCATACCCCCACTGAGGCCAGCCACACCTATGGAATCCCACTGAGCCACAAACTTGGAGGCTGAGGCTCAGCAGGAACCCGTCCCTCAACTCTACCCTGGGAAAGCTCTCCTGTGCAGGGTCCCTCGCTGGAGCTGCCTGGGCCCGACCCATGTTCTCTGATGGCCGTGACACTCACCTACCAAAAAAGCGCTCTAGATCACAGGCGCCTGTGCAGCCTGAATTGCTTCCCGCTGCCAGCCAATTCTCACGAGCTTTCTGTCCAAAACTGATACTGATTTGGGCAGAAAGCTCGTGAGACCTGGCCGGAAAACCCCTGGCGAACTCGTTCCTGTGGCACATGTCTACAGAGCCTCTACTTGGGCCCGGCCTGGAGTTCTGAGTGGTCTAGCATGAACCTAGTGAAAAAATGCTCTACAAGGCAGGTGCACATGAAACTTCCTCCTGCTACTCAGCCCCTTGGGGTGCCTGCACTGAAACCGTCAGATTTGACCTGCCATGCCCATAGGCCCTGGCTGTAACTCTCAGTTGGGTTTTCAGGCTTCCAATCCCAGGGGCCTTTCCCCCAAGCCCTCCAGATTGTTGACCCCAGAGCCACACCCCACACTGCCACCAAGGAAGAAACCGTGCCATTCACACCTTTGCAGAACCCTCAGAACGGAACAAATCCACATGCTTCCCTGAAACCACCCACACCTCTGGTGCCGACCCCCGCCCTGACCAAAAAACCCAGAGCCTGATGTGCCAATGGACCCCCATCCTCAACTCAGCCACCCAGGGATCCCGCCATGGCACCGGCAGATCGGTCCTGCCATGACCCTAGGCCCTAACCCTAACCCCAGGTTGGCTTTTCAGGCTTCTGTCCCTAGAGACCTGGCTCCCAAGCCCTCCATTGGGGACCCCTGAGCCTCAACCCAGGATTCTGCCTGCCACCCAGGAGGAAATCATGCCATTAGGAGCCACACAAAACCCTCAGAGAGGGAGTAACCTTCATGTCTCCCCATAGGCTAACCCCACCTTCAGCGCCCCACCAGGCTGCAAACATGGAGGCTGACACTCAGCTAGACACCCTCTGTCAACTCTGCTCCTGGAAAGCTCCCCTGTATGGAGGCCTTTGGGGGAGCCACATGGGCCCAGCCCATGTCCCCTGATGGCCACGACACGCACCTAGTGAGAAAGTGCTCTAGACTGTGGGCGCCAGCATGACCCAAATCACCACCCAATGTCGGACATTCTCTTAAGCTTTCTTCCCAAATTGACATCAATTTGGGTAGAAAGCTCCTGAGAATTGGCCAGGAAACTCCCGGTGAACTCACTTCCTGTGGGGCATGCCTGCAGGACCTCTGCCTGTGCCTAGCCTCACGTCCTGAGTGGCCACAGCCCAAGCCCTGCAAGAAAGCCCTCCACAAGGTAGGTACATGCAAGGTAAATGCCTCCCATTACTCAGGCCCCTGGGGTGCCTGCCCAGGACTGGCAAATTGGGTCTGCCATGCCCCTAGGCCCTGGCCCTAACTCTCAGTTGGGTTTTCAGGTTTCCATCCCCAGGGCCTGTCCCCCAAGCCCTCCAGTCTGAGGATCCTGGAGCCACACCCCAGGACTCTGCCTGCCATCCAGGAGAAACCGTGCCCTTCGGGGCTGCATAGAACCCTCAGAGAGGGAAAAACTGCATGCCCCCACTGAAGCCTTCCCCACCTTCAGCACTCCACCATGCAGCAAAAATGGAGGGTGACATTCAGACGGCCCCCTCCATCAAATCTGACTCGAGAAAGATCCCCTGCATGGGCGCCCTCAGGGATCCATGTCAGCCCAGCCCGAGTTCCCTGATAGCCGCAACACGCATCTAATGAGAAAGCATTCTAGACCGCAGGAGCCAGTGCGGCCCGGATTGCCATCCAACACTGGCCAGTTCTCACGAGATTTCTGCCCAAATCGACATTGATTTGGGCAGAAAGCTCATGAGAATTGGCCAGAAAATCCCTGGCGAACTTGCTCACAGGGTGCGGCCCCGCAGGACCACTGCCTGGGCCTGCCCCGGAGTCCCAAGTGCTCACGGCCTGGACACTGGAAGAAAGCACGCTATGAAGCAGGCACATGCAAGGCCAAAGCCTCCTGCTACGAAGACCCTTGGGGTGCCCCCCACAGCACTGGCAGATCGAGCCTGCCCTGACTCTAGGCTCTGGACCTAACCCACGGCTGGATTTTCAGGCTTCCGTCCCCAGGGGCCTGTCCCCCAAGCCCTCCAGATTGGGGACCCCAGAGCCACGCCCCAGGAGTCCACCTACCACTCAGGAGGAAATGCAACCACGCAGAACCCTCAGAACAGAACAAACCCACATGCTTCCCTGAGACCACCCCAACCTCCAGCTGCCCACCCAGCCACAAAACCAAGAGCCTGATGCGCTGCTCAGCCCCTGTCCTCAACTCAGCCACCCGGGGATCCTGCTTTAGTGTGGGCACATTGACCCAGTCATACCGCTAGGCCCTTACAGTAACCCTAGGGTGGGTTCTCAGGCTTCTGTCCCCATAGAACTAGCCACCAATCCCTCCAGATTGTGGACTCCTGAGTCACAGACCAGGACTCCGTCTGCCACCTAGGAGGGAACTGTGCTGCTTGGAGCTGTGCAAAACCCTCAGAGTGGGAGAAAACCACATATCCCCCCACATTTGGTCCCCCACCAGACCACAAACATGCAGACTGGTGCTCAGCTGGACACCCCTCCCTCAACTCTGCCTTTGGAAAACTCCACTGCATGGGGGCCCTCAGGGGAGCCGCGTGGGCCCGACCCATGTTCCCAGATGGCCAAGACACACACCAAGTGAGAAAGAACTCAAGACTGCATGCGCCAGCATGGCCCGAATCACTGCCCAATGCTGGCCAATTCTCACAGCTTTCTGCCCAAACTGATATCAATTTGAGCAGAAAAAATGTCAGATTTACCCAGAAAAACCAGGCGAACTTGCATTCGGCAGCATGGGCTGGCAAGGCCACTGCCTGAGCCTGGCCCAGGGTCCCAAGTAGCTGCAGTGCAAACCCGGCAAAGAAGCCCTCTATGAGGCAGGTGCATGTGATTCCAACCACTCCCACTACTCCAACCCTGAGGTGCACACCCTGGCACTGGCAGATCAGATCTGCGATGCCCCTAGGCCCTGACCCTAACCCTCAGTTGGGTTTTCAGGCTTCCATCTCCAGGGGCCAGTCGCCTGAGTCCTCCACATCAGGAATCCCAGAGCCACACCGCAGGAGTACACCTGCCCCCAGGAGGAAACCGGGCCATTAGGAGCTGTGCGATACCCTCAGAGCTGGAGAAACCTGCATGCCCCCCACCAATCCACCCCCACCTTTGACTCAGCACTGGGCCACAAAAGCGGAGGCTGAGTAGCTTTTCATGCTTCTGTCCCCAGAGATCTGGCCCACAAGCCTTCCAGATTGCAGATGCCTGAGACACACCCCAGGACTCTGCCTGCCATCCAGGAGGAAACTGTATGGTTTAGAGCCTCCCAAAACCCTCAGAGCAGGAGAAACCTTCATGTCCCCCCAAGGCCCCTCCCACCTTCAGGCGCCCAGCTTGGCCATAAACATGGAGCCTGATGCTCAGCCAGAACCCCTGCCTCAACTGTGTCCATGGAAAACCCCCTATGCGGGGGCCCTCGAGGGAAGCCTCATGGTCCTGGCCCATGTTTCGAAAATGTCCACTACAAGCACCTAGTGAGAATGTGCTCTAGACTGTGGGTGCCAGTGTGGACTGAATTGCCACCCAACAACAACCAATTCTCATGAGGTCTCTGACAAATTGATATCGGTTTGAACAGAAAGCTTTTGAGAAATGGCTGGAAAACCCCCAGAAACTTGCTCCCGGGGGCTCGGAGCCACAGGGCGACCACCTGGGCCTGGCATGGGGTCTGGAGTAGTGCAACCCAAACCCTGTGAGGAAGCCATCTACGGGCCAGGTGCACATGTGGCCAACCCCTCCAGCTACTCAGTCCCCTGGTATGCGCACCCCGGAGCTGGCAGATCAGACCTGCCATGTCCCCAGACCCTCACCCTAATGCTCAGTTGTGTTTTCAGGCTTCCATCCCCAGGGGCCTGTCCCCCGAGCCCTCCAGATTAGGGATACCAAAGACACACCCCAAGCGACCGCCTGCCACCAAGGAGAACAGCTGTGCCTTTTGGAGCTGTGCAGAACCCTCAGACAGGGAGAAACCTGCATTTCAACCTGAGGCCACACTCACCTGTGGCAGCCCCCTGGCCACAAAACCCGGCCACTGATGCACCGCCTAACCACCCTCCTTGATTCGCCCTCTAGGGAATCTCACCTTTGTGCCAGCATATCGCGCCTGTCTTGCCCCTAGGCCCTGACCCAATCATAGGTTGATTTTTCAGGCTTCTGTCCCCAGAGACCTGGCCCCAATGCCCTCCAGATTGAGGACCCCTGAGCCCCACCCAGAACTCCACTGCCGTGCAGGATGAAACTGCTGTTCAGAGCTGCCCAAAACCCTCAGAGTGGGAGAAAACCTGCATGCCCCACCAAGGCCACCCACATCCATCGCCCCACCAGGCCACAAGCAAGAAGGCTAATGCTCACCCTTACCTCCTCCCTCAACTCTGCCCCTGGGATGCTCCCCTGGTGGGGGTACTCAGTGGAGCCATGTGGGACCAGCCCGTGTTCCCACATGGTTGTGACATGCACCTAGCGAGAAAGTGCTCTAGACCAAGCCACACGTGCAGCCCAGAAAGCCGCCTATGCTGGCCAAATCTCACAAGATTTATGCCCAAATCAATATCAGCTTGGGCAGAAAAATTGTCAGAATTGGCAGGAAAATGCCAGGAGGCCTTGCTTGGGCAACACGGGCTGGCTGGCTCACCACCCAGGCCTGAGCCGGCGTGGTCACAGACCAAACCCTGAGAGAAAGCCCTCTGCGAGGTAGGTGCATGGGGGTCAACCATTCCTGCTACTCAGGCCCTGGGGTGCCCGCCCTGGAACTGGCAGATCAGATCTTTCGTGTCCCTAGGCCTTGGACCCATAGCTCACTTTTGTTTTCAGTTTTCCATCCCCAGGAGCCTGTCCCCCAAGCCCTAAAGATTGGGGACCCCAGAACCACACCCCAGGAATCCATCTGCCACCCAAGAGGAAACCATGCCATTTGGACCTGTGCAGAACCCTCAGACCGGGATAAATCCGCATGCCTCCCTGAGGCTAACCCCACCTCTGGCGGCCACCCCTGGCCACAAAAACTGGAACCTGATGCACTGAACCCCAACCTTGACCCAGCACCCCTGGGATCCCAACTCAGTGCCACGAGATGGGCCTACCATGCCCCTAGGCCCTAATCCTAACCCTACTTTGGTTTTCTGTCCCCAGAGACATGGCCCCTAAGCTCTCCAGGTTGGGGAACTCTGAGCCACACCCCAGGACTATGCCTGCCACCCAGGAGGAAACTGTGCCATTCATAGCTGTGCAAAACCCTTAGAGCAGGAGATACCTGCATACCCCCCTAAAGCCACCCCCACCATCGGCACCCCAATAGGCAACAAACACAGAGGGTGACACTCAGCCAGACAAGATCCCTCAACTCTGCCCCTGGAAAGCTCCCCTGCACGGGGCCCTCAGGGGAGCCGAATGGGCCTGGCCCATGTTCCAGGATGGCCGCAAAACCCAACTAGCGAGAAAGTGCTGTAGACCGCGGGTGCCACCATGGCCCAACTTGCTGCCTGACCACGATATCAATTTGGCAGAAAGCTTATGAGAACCGGACACAAAATCCCCGGTGAACTCACTTCTGGAGGCGCAGGCCCACAGGTCTGCTGCCTTGGCCTGGTCCAGGGTCCCAAATGTCACAGCCCTTTGGGAACCTGAGATAGCCTGAGAGATAGCCCCCTATGAGCCAGCCATATGGGTGGCCAATCCCTCCTGCTACTCACTCCCCTGGGGTGCCCACCCCGATGCTGGCAGTTTGGGCCTGCCAAGCCCCTAGGCCTTCGTACTAACCCTGTTTGCTTTTGACACTTCCGTCCCCAGGGGCCTGTCTCATAAGCCCTCAAGATTGGGGATGCCTGAGCCACACTACAGGAATATACCTGGCACCCAGGAGGAAACCATGCCATTCAGAGTTGCTCAAAACCCTCAGACTGGGAGAAACCCA
The DNA here is from genome assembly GCF_922984935.1 of Meles meles. Classification (NCBI taxonomy): domain Eukaryota; kingdom Metazoa; phylum Chordata; class Mammalia; order Carnivora; family Mustelidae; genus Meles; species Meles meles. The sequence continues at coordinate 483,139 of NC_060071.1, forward strand.
CATGCCTCCCAATGTCCACCCCTACCTCTGGGGGCCCCTCAGTAACAAAACACCGAGCTTGACACACCACCTGTCACCCATCCTTGACTCAGCCAAGTGGGGATCCTGCCTCAGTGCCAAAAGATTGGGCCTGCCATGCTCCTAGGCCCTAACCTTAACCCTAGTTTGGATTTTCAGGCTTCTATCCCCAGAGACCTGGCCACCAAGCCCTCCAGATTGGGGAACACTGAGCCACAACCCAGGACTCCGCCTGCCACCCAGGAGGAAACCATGCTATTTGGAGCTGCACAAAACCCACAGAGCAGGAGAAACCTCTGTGACTCCCTGAGGCCACCCCAACATTCGTTGCCCCACCGGGCCACAAACATGGAGGCTGATGTTCAGCAAGACACCCTGACTCAGCACAGCCCCCAGAAGACTCCACTGGGTGGGGTCCCTGAGGGAACCATGTGGGCTCAGCCAGTGTTCCCAGATGGCCAGGACACACACATAGCGAGAAACTGCTCTAGACCCTGGGCACCTGCACCGCCCAAATTGCCGCCCAACGCGGGCCAATTCTCATAAGCTTTCTGCTCAAATCGATACTGATTTAGGAAGAAAGCTCATGAGAATTGTTCAGAAAACCCGCAGCAAACTAGCTGGCAGTGCCAGGGGCTGCCATAGGGCTGCCGCCTGGGCCTGCCCTTGAATCCCGAGTGGTCGTGGTCTGTACCCTGCTATATTGCCCTCTATGAGCCAGGGCCATGCACAGCCTACCACTCCTGCTATTCGGTCCCGTGGGGTGCCTGCCCCAGCGCTGTTGGATCAGCCCTTCCAGGCCCTTAGGCCCTCGCCCTAAGCCTCCTTTGGATTTTCAGGCTTTGGATCCTGGGACCTATCCCCTGAGCGCTCCAGATTGGGGACCCCAGAGCCACACCCCAGGAGTCCGCCTGCCACCATGAAGGATACTGTGGCCTTCGGAACTGTGCAGAACCCTCAGACTGGGAGAAAACCGCAAGCATCCCTGAGGCCACCCCCACCTCTGGTGGCCCGCGCCCATCCACAAAACCAGGAGTCTGACACGTCGATTGACCCTCATCCTCAACTCACCCCCCTCTGAGGATCCCACCTCAGAGTTGGCTTATCAGGCCTGTCATTCCCCTAGACCCTAACGATAACCATAGGGTGGGTTCTCAGGCTTCTGTCCCAAAGAACTGGTCCCCAGTCCCTGCAGATTGAGGACCCCTGAGCCACACCCCAGGCCTCTGCCTGCCACCAGGAGGAAACTGTGCCGCCACCAGGAGGAAATGAGCTGACCAAAAGCCTCAGAGCAGGAGAAACCTGCATGCGCACCCTGCCCCGCGACGTCACCCCCCAACTTCAGCACTCCAGCAGACCACAAACACGGAGGCTGACCCTCAGCCGGACCCATCCCTCAACCTGGACTCTGACTCCCCGCCTGACCCTTGTCTTTGTCTCAGCCCCCCCCAGGGATCCTGCCTCAGTGCCAGCAGATCGAGCCTGCCATTCCCCTTGGCCCTAAGCCTAACCCTAGTTTGGGTTTTCATACTTCCATCCAAAAAGTCCTGGCCCCCAAGCCCCACAGATTAAGGACACCTGAGTGACACCTCAGGGCTGTGCCCACCACACGGAAGGAAACCATGCCATTTGTAGCTGGGTGGTACCCTCAGACAAGGAGAAACCTGCATGCCACCCTGAGGCCACTCCCAGCTTCTACAGACCCTGGACACAAAGCCAGACCCTGACATGCTGCCTGATGCCCGCCCCCAAGTCAGCCCAGCAGATAGCCCACCTCCTCACCAGAAGATCAGGCCTGTCGTGCCTCAAGGCCCTAAACCTAACCCTAGGTGTGGTGTACAGGCGTCCATGCCCAGAGACATGGCCCCTAAGCCTACCAGATTGGGGATCCTTGTACTCAACCCCAGGACTCCACCAGCTGCCCAGAGAGAAATGTGTCCATTTGGAGTTGGGCAGAACCCTGAGAGCGGGAGGAACCTGCATGTCGCCTGAGACACCCTCAGCTTCTGCGGCACCCCTGGACACAAACCCAGGGTCTGACATGCCACCTGATGCCCACCTTCAACTCAGCCCACCATGGAGCCTGCCTCAACACTGGCAGTTCAGATCTGCCATAGCCCTAGGCCCTAAACCTAACCCTAAGTTGCATTTTCAGGCTTCCATTCTCAGGGGTCTGTCCCCCAAGTCCTCTAGATTGGGAGCCCTGGAGCTCCACTGTAGGAGTCCATCTGCCACCCAGCAGGAAAACCAGTCCATTTGGATCTGTGAAGAACCCTCCAAGCTGGAGAAACCTGCATGCCCACATGAGAACTCCCCCACGTTGTGCAGCTCCCCAGTTACAAATCCAGAGCCTGATGCACCACCTGACAGCCATTCTCAACTCAGTTCCTTGGGGAACTCACCTCAGCACCAGCAGTTCGGGCCCACCACACCACTAGCTCAGCTCTCCTCATGGACCCCTGCCGGCTCTAGGCAGACCTAGAACTCCCCTGTCTGCGGCAAAGCTCTGGGAACCCCCTCCTTCTTCTCAAGTTACACTGGCCCAGGCATTCATGAGAAAGAGGAAGGCTACCTCCTGAATGCTTAACACCTCCTTTTCTCTTCTGCCCTATTTCTCTCCACTTACCTTTGTACCTGGGCAGACCGGAAGGGACATTTCAATGGAACATGGACATGCTCTGACATCTGAATCTTCCTGGCAGCTTTCTGAGGGCTCCTTATGCAAACAGAAACTAGTGTGTCATACCATAGTGTGTTTGAAAATGATCATTGACAGAACAGGAGAGCGAAAATCCCTCCATTTTTACCTCACTCCTCATGAAGTAGAACATGGTCTTCTTCTTTCCTTCCTTGACTTCCATTCCAATTCATTTCCATGCAGTGTTCATTCCTTTGCTTCAGGGGTAGGATTTCATGATTCCTCACCTGCATAGAACACCCAGAGCTCATCACAACAAGTACTCTCCCTAATAGCCGTCACCCGTTGAACACATCCCCCCACAACCCTGCCCTGTAGCAACCCTCAGTTTGTGCTCTAAGGCTAAGACTGTTCCCTCATTGGCATATCTTTCTCCCCTCACTATGTTCATCTGTTTTCTTTCTGAAATTGGAGTCAAATCATAGGCCATTGGTCTTTTCTTACTGATTTTTCTTACCTTTATCCACTCTAGATCCTTCCACGTCTTTGGTGATGGCAAGATTTCATTCTTTTTGAGGCTGGGTCCTATTCCATTGGATAGATAGATAGATAGATAGATAGATCTCTCACATCTTCTTTCTCCATTCATCAGTGAATGGACATTAGGACTCCCTCTATTGTTTTGCTATTGTTGATAATGTTGCTATAAACATCACGGTGCTTGTACCCCATTGAACGTGCATTTTTTGTCCTTTGGATAAATACCTAGGACTGCAAATGCCGGGTCCTAGGATTGTTCAGATTTTAGCTTTTGGAGGAATCTCCATACTCTTTTCCAAAGAGGCTGCAACAACCTACATGCCCACTGACAGTGCAGGAGGGCTCTGCTTTAAGCAGAACGTTACCTGCCTGTGATTCCCTAGGAGGAAATGGAAAACCTGTGGGATAACCTGACTCACCGAGTGTCAGGCAAGCAGCCCCAGAAATTCACCCCAGAGTTCATGACGCCAAGCCTCTTGAAGCCACCAGAATGCCTCTATCCAGGAGAATTCCCAAAGACTCTCCTTCTGACTTCGCCACCCATGAAACTGCAGAGAAAATACGTCTGTCCAACTATCTAGATGGTACATTTAGTGAAACTAGAAGGTCAAGCTTCCCTTTTAAATCATCCAAGCCTCCTCAGAATCATTTTGAATGTTCCCTATGCCCTCACTGGAACCCTTTTGATGGGATACAGTAGGATACATCACCTTTGACAAAGGAAAATACATCATCCAAGACACTATCTGACCTCACACAGCCACATAACTCTAGATGCCTGCCATTCCACCACAGCCTAGGCCCAATGGAATAAACACTGTTAGATGAAGGAACACATTCTATATTCAAAACACACACCAAGTCAATCCCATCTGTGATTCATGAACTGGCATGAGTCTTCTAATGCAGCTCACAACTCACAGGTCTCAAACCACAATGGCACTGTCCCTCCAGACTAGGGACCCCTGAGACAGACCACAGGACTACGCTTGCCACGCAGGATGAGACCATGACTTTTGGAGCTGCGCAAAACCCTCAGGGCAGGAAAAAACTGCATGCCTCCTGAGGCCACCACCAATTCCAGAGCCCTCACAGGCCACAAAACCAGTGCCTGGTGTTCACTCTGACCCCCATCCTCAACTGTGCCCTCATCAGTGTGGGCTCTCAGGGACCTGTGCTGGCCCAGTCCATGGTCACGGGTGGCTGCTACATGAACCTAGACACAAAGCAATCCAAACACTAGGAGCATGCGTGACCACAATCGCTCCGCTCTGACGGCCAATTCTCACAAAATTTCTGCCCAAATCAACATCGTTTGGGCAGAAATCTCATTTGAATTGGCCAGAAACCTCCTTTGAACTCGCATGCAGAAGTGGGAGCCCTCAGAGAAGCTGGCTGGATCTGGGCCATTGTCCTGAGGGGTCGCAGCCCAAACCTCACCAGAAAGAGCTCTAAACTCTAGATGCACAAGTGCTCAGAATTGCCTCAGAACGCTGGCAATCCTGGCCTCTACTCAGTCCCCTGGGTGGCCAGCCTCAGCACTGGCAGAAAGGGTGTGCCCTGCCCCTAGGACCTAAACCTAACCCTAGGTTGGGTGTTCAGGCTTACATCCCCAGAGACCTGGCCCCAATCCCTCCAGATTGGGAACCCCAGAGCTGCACCCCAGGACTCCACTCCCACAAAGGAGGAAACAGTACTGTTCTGAGCTGCAGAAAACCCTCAGATGGGGAGAAACCTTCATACCCTCCTGAGGCCACCCCACCTTCAGCACCCAAACGGGCCACAAATAGGGAGTCTCATTCTCAGCCTGAGACCCTCCCTCAACTCTACCGCCAGAAATCTCCCATCTGATGGGGCCCTCAGGGGAGCAGTGTTGGACCAGTCCAAGTTCCTGGATGGTCGCAACATGCACCTAGGGAGAAAGCACTCTAAACAGCGGGGGTGAGTGCATCCCAAATTGCTGCCCAATGCCAGCCAATTTTCATGAGCTTCTTGCCCAACTCAATATCCATTTGGGCATAAAGCTCATGAGAATTGGCCAGAAAATCCCCCAGTGAAATGGCTTCTGGCAGCACGGACCTGCAGGGCAGCCACCTGGGCCTGGCACATGATCTCAAGTGGTCGCGGCCCAAACCCCATAAGAAAGCAGTCTAAAATCCAGGTGCAAACATGGCCAAACCCTCACTCTACTCAATCCCCTGGAGTGCTGTCTCAGCAATTTCAGATCAGGCTGCCATGTCCCATACCCTATCCCTAACCCTAGGTTGGGTTTTCAGGCTTCCATCTGCAGGGGCCTATCCCCCAAGACCTCCAGATTGAGGACCCCAGAGCCACACCCCAGGAATCTACCTGCTACCCAGATGGAAACTGTGCCATTGGAGCTGCACCCAACCCTCTGAGCAGGAGAAACCTGCATGCCTCCTGAGGCCATGCCCACCTTCAGTAGCCGCCACAGTCACCAACCCAGAGACTGAGGCACTGCATGATGCCCTCTCTCAACTCAGCCCACTGGGGAGCCTGCCTCAGCACCAGCAGATCTGGCCTGCCATGCCCTTAGGCCCTAACCCTAAACATTGTTTGGGTTTCAGGATTCCACCCTAAAGGCCAGGCCCCAAAGCCCCCCAGATTAAGGACCTCTGAGTAACACCCCAGAATTCAGCCCAAAAAGCGGTTGCAAATGAGACCATTTGGAGCTGTGCCGAACTCTCGGAGTGAGAGAAATCTGCCAGCCCTCGTAAAGCCAACACCACTTTCGGTGGCCCCCCGGCCACAAAAACGGACTCTGAAGCAATGACTGACAAATCCTCAACTTGACCCTGAGCAGAACATGCCTCAGAAATGTCAGATCAGGCCTGCCATGTCCCTAGGCCCTAAGCCTAAACCTAGTTGAGGTGTTCAGGCTATCATGCCCAAAGGCCTGGCCCACAACCCAGCCAGATTGGGGACCCTGGAAACTCACACCAGAATTCTACCTCCCACTGAGGGCACAACTCTGCTGCTTGGAGCTGCACAGAGCCCTCAGAATGGGAGAAACATTTACGAACCCCTGAGGCCAGCCCAGCTATTGTGGAACCACTGGACACAAACCTGGAATCTGACAGACCTCCAGATATGTGTCCTCAACTCAGCCCACCAGGGAACCTGCCTCAGAACCGGCAGGTAGAACCTGCCATGCCCCTAGGCCCTACCCTAATCCTAGATTTGGATTTGGGGCTTCCATCCCAAAAGATCTGGCCCCCAAACCAGCCTAATTAAGGACCCCTGAATGATGCCCCAGGATTCAGCCTCCCATGTGGTAGGAAGCTGTGCCATTTGAAGCTGCACGGAACCCTCAGAGAGGGAGAAACCTGCATACCCCGCCAAAGTGACCCCCACCCCACTATCTGCAGGCCCCCTGGCCGCAAACCCAGATTCTGAGGCACCACCTGACATGTGCCCTCAACTCAGCCCCAAGGGGATCATGCATCAGTGCTGGCAGATCGGGTCTGCCATGCCCCTAGGTCCTAACCCTAACCCTAGGTGGGGTGTACAGGCTTCCATGCACAGAGGCCTGGTCCTTAAGTCCGCCAGATTGAGGATGCCTGATACTCATGCTGGGAATCTGTCTGCCACACAGGGCACCGCTGTGCTGTTTGGAGCTGCGCTGAACCCTCAGAGCTGGAGAAACTTCCATGCACCCCTGAAGTCACCCCCAGGTTATGCGAACGTCTGGACACACACCCAGAGGCTAAGGCCCCGTCTGACACCCGAACTCAACTCAGCGTACCAGGGCACTTGCCTCAGCACTGGCATATCAAGTCTACCATGGCCCTAGGCCTTAACCCTATCCCTAATTTCAGTTTTCAGGTATCATCCCCAAGAGTCCTGACCCCAAGACCCCAAGATTAAAGAATCCTGAGTGACACCCCAGGACTCTGTCCACCATGCAGGAGGAAACCATGCTGTTTGGAGCTGTGTCGAATCCTCAGAGCGGGAGAAAACTGCATGGTTCACCTGAGGCTATCCCCCACCCTTTGCGCACTATTGGGCCACAAATGCGGAGACTGAGACTCAGCCTGCCGACCACCCAGGAGGAAACCGTGCCATTTGAAGCTGAGTAGAACACTCAGAGTGGGAGAAACTGCATGCCTCCCTGAGCACAACCCCCTCCTTCAGCGGTCCCCTGACCACAAACCTGGACCCTCTCATGCCACTGGACCTCTGCCCTCAATTCAGCCCCCTGCGATCCCTTCTCAGTGCCAGCAAATTGGGCCTGCCATGCCCCTGACCCTAACCTTAACCCTAGGTTGCATTTTCAGTCGTCATCCCCAGAGTCTGGTCCCCCAATTCCTCCATATTTGGACCCCTGTGCCACAACCCAGTACTCTGTCTGCCACCCAGGAGGAAACCGTTCTGTTTGGAGCTCCATAGAACTCTCGGAATGGGAGAAATCTTCATGTTCCCTGAAGCCACCTCCACCTTCGGCCACCCCCCAGGCACAAACCCAGATCGTAATGCACCACCTGACCATGGCCCTCAACTCAGTACCCCAGACATCTAGCCTCGGCACCAGCAGATCAGGCCAGCCATGCCCCTGTGCTCTTTTCCAAGCCCTAGGTTGTGTTTTCAGTCTTCTGTCCTCTGATGATTGACACCAAAGCTCCGCTGATGGGTTACACTTGAACTGTACCAGAATATTTCATGGCCTCCTGAGGCTATCCCACTTTCAGCACCCCCCGTTCACACCTGGATCTTAACACTCACACTGACCCACGTCCTCAACTCTGCTCCCCAGGTCACTCCTCTCAGGGTGGCATATTGAGACTGGCATGGCCCTCAGCATTAACCAAAACTTAGGTACATTTTCTGTCTTGTGTCCCAAGAATACAGGTACCAAAGCCCCACATAAGTGGGACCCCTGAGAAATGCTAGAGGACTCTGTCTTCAACCCAGAAGGAAACAGTAGAATTGGAACTCTGCCAAGGACTGAGAGCAGGAGAAATCTGCCTTTCCCCAACATGGCCACCAACCCGGAGCCTGACTCAGACTGACCCATGTTCTCTACTCAGTCCCCGTGAGAGCTCTGCACAGCACCAGCAAATCGGGCCTGTCATGTTGCTGGGACCTAGCCCTAACCCTAGGTTGGGGTTTCATGCTCTGTCCCCAGAGGACTGGCGCCCAAGTCCCACGGATGGGGACCCCTGAGCAATATTTGAGATCTCTGCCTGCCGCCCAGAAGGATACCATGCCATTTAGAACTCTGCAAAGGATTCTGAGCAGGAGAAATCTGCCACACACCACTGAGTTCACCCAGAGTCAGCAGCTGGACACAAACCTGAACCTGACACTTACTCTATCCATCCCTCTGTACTCAGCCCTCTGGATAGCTTGCCACACCATCAGATTGGGCCTGCCATGCTCCTAACCCCTAACTGAAGCTTAGTTTGTGTTCTGAGCATTCAGTTCCTAGGGGCCTGGCTCCCTACCCCACGGACTGGGGTCACCTTAGCCATACCACAGGACTCATCCTAACACACAGGAGGAAAGCGTGCCATGTAGACCTCTAGAAAGTATTCAAAGCAGGATAAAATGCCTGCCCATCTGAGGCTATACCAGCAAACCCCCAATTTCAGTGGCCTCTAGGGCGCAAACCCTGTGCCTGACCAGAACCAGAACACTCATCCTTAATTCCAGCCTCTAGGAACCACACACACTGTCAGCTGTTTGGGCCTGCAATGTCCCTTGGCCCTAAATCTATCCCTAGCTTGGGTTCTCATGTATCCGTCCCTTAAGGGTGGGCTCCAAAGCCCTAGGATTTGGGGATGCCTGAGCAATACCACAGGACTCAGCCTCACACCCAGATGGAAATGTTTCCATAATGGACTCCAGTAAGTATATAGGTCAGAATAAATATGAAGGCCCATCTGTTTCCATCGCAGTGAACTCCCATATTCAAGGGCTCATGGATTGAAATCCTGAGCCGGACACTCACCCTGACCCAGACTGGGGACTCTGGAGCCACACCACAAGACTCTGCCACCCCTTCAGGAGGAAACTCTGCCCTATGAAGAACACAAATCCCTGGAACAGCAGAAACATGCATGGCCCCCAATGTCACCCCAGTTTCAGAGTTCCACCCTGGATACTAATGTCCATTAGACACTCAGTCTGAGACCTGCCCTCCACTCAGGAAACCCTGGTACCTTGCCCCACAGCCACCAGATACGGCCTGCAATTTGGTCCCAGTTCTAAACCTTGGGTTTTTAGACATGCATCCCCAGAGGCATGGCCTCATATCCCTCCCTAAGGGGGGACCCCTGAGCCACAAAACAGAACGTCTCCAATGCCCCAAGAAGGAAACCTTGCCATTTGGGGCTGTGTAAAAAATTCAGTGTAGGAGAAACCTCAGTGGTCCATGCGACCACCATGACCTTCAGAGTCTGTCCTGCACACAAACCTGCATTGTGACCCTCAGCCTGAGCTCTGTTTTCAACTCAGCCCCATGGTTAGCTCGCCCCAAAGCCATCAGATGAGGCCTGCCCTAATCCTGGGCCATATTCCTAACAATACATGTGTTTTCAGACATCCATACCCAAAGGCCGACTCTCGAATCCCTACATATGGGGGAACCCCTGAGCCATAAAACAGGACTCCTCCCATTCCCCAGAATGAAACCTTGCTATCTGGAACTGCACAAAACCCTCAGAACTGTAGACATGTCAATCTCCCCCTGACACCACATCCACATTCAGCGGCCCCCATGAACACAAACTCCAGCCTGAGGCACAGACTGACACTTCCCTAATTTCATAACTCTGGGAACTTGCCTCGGTGTCTGCAGATCAGGCCAGCCATGCCCTAGGCCATAACCCTAACCTTAACCCTAGCTTGGGCTTTCAGACTTCCATTCCCAGAGTCCTGACCCACAAGGCTTCTGGACTGGGGACTCCAGAACCACACCACAGCACTCTGCCTGCCTTCCCAAGGAAACCATGCCCTATGGAGTTGCACAAATCCCGCAGATTAGGAGAAACCTGCGGCCTCCCGAGCCCAACCCAAATTCAGAGGCTTTTCCTGGACACTGATATGCATTCTGACCTTCGGCTCGAGCTCAGCTCTAAACTCAGCCCGCTGGGTACCTATCCTAAGAGCCACCAGAGTGGGACTGCCATGCCCTATGCCCTAACTATAGGCCTAACTTGGGTTTTCAGACTTCAATGCACAGAATCCTGGCCCAAAAGCCCTCCAGACTGGCGACTCTGGAGCCACACCACAGGTCTCTGCCACCCCTTCAGAAGGAAACTGTGCCCTATGGAGCACACAAAACCCCTGGAATAGCAGAAACCTGCATGGCACCCAATGCCACCCCCAGTTTCAGAGTTCCACCCTGGACACTAATGTCCATCAGACACTCAGACTGAGCCCCTTTTTCAACTCAGCTCCCGGGTGGCTCTCCCGAGAGACAGCAGATCGGGCATGCCAATCCCATAGGCCCTGAGACTAACCCTATATTGGGTTTTCAAGCATCCATACCCATAGGCCCTTCCTTGAATCCCTCCCTACTGGGGACCTCTGAGCCATAAAACAAGACTCCTCCTGTCCCACAGAAGAAAACATTGCTATTTGGAGCTGTGCAAAAACTCCAGAGAAGTAGAGACCTCCATGGCCCCTTGAGACTGCCCCCACAATCACTGGCCATCATGGACACAAACTCAAGACTGAGTGAGTGCCTGAACCTTGCCCTACCTTCAGATCCTGGGGAGCTTGCCTCCGCATCTGCAGATCAGGTATGCCAAGCCCTAAGCCCTAACCCTCACCCTAGCTTGGGTTTTCAGACTTCCTTCCCCAGATTCCTGGCCCACAAGCGCTCCAGACTGGGGACTCCAGAACCACACCACAGGACTCTCCCTGCGTGCCCGAGGAAACCATGCCCTACGGAACCGCACAAAACCCGCAGATTAGGTGAAACCTGCGGTCTCCCGAGGCCAAGCCAATTTCAGAGGATTGCCCTGGACACTAATTTGCATTCTGACCCTCAGCTTGAGCTCAGCTCTAAACTCAGCCCACTGGGTACCTCACCCCAGAGCCACCAGAGTGGGACTGCCATGCCCTATGCCCTAAGCATAGGCCCAACTTGGGTTTTTCAACTTTAATGCACAGAATCCTGGCCCAAAAGCCCTCCAGACTGGGGACTCTGGAGCCACAGCAGAGGACTCTGCCACCCCTTCAGAGGGAAACCGTGCCCTATGAAGAACACAAAACCCCTGGAATAGCAGAAAGCCGCATGGCCCCCAATGTTACCCCCGTTTCAGACTTCCACCCTGGATACTAATGCCAATTAGACACTCAGTCTGAGACCAGCCCTCCACTCAGCAAACCCTGGTACCTTGCCCCACAGCCACCAGATATGGCCTGCAATCTAGGTCCCAATTCTAAACCTTAGGTTTTTAGACATCCATCCCCAGAGGCATGGCCTCATACCCCTCCCTAAGTGGGGACCCCTGAGCCACAAAACAGAACTACTCCAATGCCCCAGGAAGGAAACCTTGCCATTTGGGGCTGTGTAAAACCTTCAGTGTAGGAGAGTCCTAAATGGTCCATTCGTCCACCACCACTTTCAGAGGCCATCCTGCACACAAATATGCATTGTGACCCTCATCCCCTAACTAAACTATCTTGGTTTTTCAGACTTCGATCCCCAGAGTCCTGATCCACAAACCCTCTAGATTAGAGACTCTGGAGCCACACTACCAGACACTTCCTGCTTTCCAGAAGGATCATGCTCTATGGGGCTGCACAAAATCACCATATTAGGAAAAATCTGCACGGCCACCGATACCATGCCTCTTTCATAGTGTGCCCTGAACACTAATGTGCAACCTGACACTAAGCTTGAGCCCTCCCTCATCTCAGGCCCCTGGGTAGCTTGCCCCACAGCCAACAGATTTGTCCTCCCAAGACCCAAGGCGCTAATCCTAACCCTAGCTAGGGTTTTCAGGTATCTGTCCCCAGAGGCCTGGTATTAAGTCCCTCTATATGGGGGACTCCAGAGCCACTAAACAGAATTCTTCCTTCCCCAGAAGGAAACTTCCTATTTGTGGCTGTGTAAAACCCTCAGAGTAAGATAAACCTGCATGGACCCTTAGGCCATTCCCACTTTCATAGGCTGCCCTGGACAAGAAACTGTATTGTGACCCTCAGCCTGAATCCCGCCTTCAACACAAACTGGGTAGCTTGCCCAGCAAGCTGGGTAGCTTGCTCCAGAGCCAGCAGGTGAGGCCTGCCATGACCCTAGGCCCTAATTCTAACCCTAACATGGGTTTGGTTTTTTTTTTTTTTTTTTCAGGAATCTATCCCCAGGGGCCTGGTCTCAAATCCCTCCATATAGGGAGCTCATAGAAAAAAAAAAAAAAAAAGAAAGAAAGAAAGAGCCCCCTGTGCCCCCAGAAGGAAACCTTGTTATTTGGAGCTATTTAGAAACCTCAGAGTAAGAGAAACCTACATGGCACCTAAAGCCACCACCACTTTCAGAAGCCACCCTAGACACACACCTACATTGTGACGCTCAGACTGAGCCCTGTTTTCAATGCAGTCCCCTGGGGAGATCACCCCAGAGCCAGCAGATAGGGCCCGTCATACCCCTAGGCCTTAATCCTAGCCCTAGACTGAGTTTTAAGGCATCCATACCCAGAGGCCTGGTCTTGAATCCCTCCATATCGGGGACTTCTGAGCCACAAACAGAACTCCTGTCCCCCATAATGAGACCTTGCAATTTGGAGCTGTGCATAACCACCAGAGTGGGAAAAAACTTCACAGAACCCAGAGGCCACCGCCATATTCAGCGGCCCCCATGGACACAATCTCCAGCCTGAACCACAGGCTGTCCTAACTTCAGATCCTAGGGAACTCGCATCAGCATCTGCAACTTGGACCTGCCATGCCCTGGGCCCTAACCCTAACCCTAGCTTGGGTTTTCAGGCTTCTGTCCCCAGAGTCCTGGCCCTCAAGCCCTGGAGACTGGGGACTCTGGAGCCACACCACAAGACTCTGCCTGCCTTCCAGAAGGCAGCGCTATAAGGAGCTGCACAAAAACCCGCATATTAGGAGAAACCTGCATAGCTCCTGAGGCCACCACCACTTTCAGAGGCCCGCCCTAGACACTAATGCATATTCTGACACTCAGCCTGAGCACCACCCTCCACTCAGCCGCTGAGGTACCTTGCCCCACAGCCAGCAGATCGGGCCTGCCATGCCCCTAGGCCCTATCCTAACCCTAGCTTGGGTTCTCAGGCATCTTTCGTCAGAGGCCTGGTCTCGAATCCCTCCATATGGGGACCCCTAAGCTACAAAACAGGATTTTTCCTGTCCCCCAGAATGAAATCTTGCTATTTTGGTTTACACAAAACACCTAGACCGGAGAAACCCCCATGGCCCCCTGAGGCCATCCCACATTCAGCAGCCCTCATGGACACAAACTCCAGCCTGAAGTACAGCCTGACACCTGACCTAACTTCAGATCCAAGGGAGCTCATCTCAGCATCAGCAGATCGGGCCTACCATGCCCTAGTCCTATCCCTGTCCCTAGCTTGAGTTTTCACACTTCCGTCCCCGGACTCCCAACCCACAAGCCCTCCTGATGGGGGACTTTGGAGCTACACCACAGGACTCTGCCTGCCCTCCAGAAGGAAAACGTGTCCTATGAAGCTGCACAAAACCCGCATATTAGGAGAAACCTACAAGGTCTCCAAAGCCCCCCCATTGTTATAGGCTGCCCTGGACACTGATGCACAATCTGACGCTCATCCTGAGCTCTGCCCATCAAATCAACCTCTTGGGTAGCTTGCCCCAGAGCCACCAGCTCAGGCCTGCCATGTCCTAGGACGTATTCCTAATTCTACCTTGGGTTTTCCGACATCTGTCCCCAGAGACCTGGTTTCAAGTCCCTCCATATAGGGGACCCCGAGCCACAAAACGGAAATCATCCTGACCCCCAGAATGTAATCTTGTTATTTAGAGCTCTGTAAAACCCTCAGAGTAGGAGAAACCTGCATGGCCCAGAGTGGCCTCCCCCCTTTCGGAGGTCCGCCATGGATACAAATTCGAGCCTGAGACACAGCCTGACAGCCGCCATAAACTCAGACCCCAGGGTGCTCGAATCAGCATCTGCAGAACTGGCCTGCCATGCTGTAGGCCCAAACCACAGACCTCCATTCCCAGTTTTATCCCCAAAGTTCTCCATATTGGGGACCCCAGGGCCACACAGTTTACACAGGGCACCGCGTACTTCCAATACTCCATCTTCAGAACAAAACTGTGAACTGTCCTTGTCAGTCCTGTGTGCAGGCTCACAGTGAGTCCTGCGAAAGCTGGACACCTTCCTGAGAGCACTCAGCCTCTCAATCGTCTCCTAGCAGATGGAGGGCGCTGCTTTCCCTGACCTCTGTACCAGCTAGAGAATACTTAGAAGAAATGACCATACTCCATGCAAATGTACATTCTTCATCTACAAAATGATGGAGGGTGAAACACCATGCATTCCCTGCACCTTCTTGAACCTAGGTAAGTTGGAGATAGGCCAGAGCTATTTTCCCCAACCCCCACACATAACCTTCCCTTGGGTACCCCAGACCCATTTCCATCCACTTTGCTCATTTTCGGCCATTGTCTCTACAAAGAAGTACAGTAGCATGGAGGTGCTGGGACTGAGGTTCTGGGTGCTAAGCCACCACCTTGGACGCAGTTACTATCAGAAATTAATATTCATTTTATTAACAGTTGCATCCCAGAACATCTTGCCATCATGGCCAGTAGAAAAGTCATTACAACAGAGGTCCTAACAATGTGTGCCAATCTCCATGGCTCCACCCCCTGGTTCCAGGGATTGGCTCATCCATGGGCATGTGACCTGGTCCTGGCCAAAAAGCCAAGCATGGTCTGGGCAATCCAGGCCAGGGGCTTTTCCATCATGACTGCAGAAGTAGTCTAGGCCAGGCCCGTGCCAGTGCCAGAGAGGGCCCAGAAAGGCATGTGTTCCATAACATTGCTGAGGGCTGAATCAGACTCATCCTGAGGCCCACACATGCTAGATCCTCCGCTAAGTCAGGAGAACCCTAAATGTGTTCATGGTCTTGGCCTGAATAAGATGACCATCTGTGTGGTATATAACCTACAAAATATACCCACCCGGCAATGGGGACTTACTCAGCCAAAGAATACCTATTCAACCACAGACAAACGTGTTGGGGGAAGCCCAAAGCCCAAAGAAGTGGGGAGGGGAGATTCCTGAAACCTTAATTGTTGGCCAATCACACTATCATCTATTTGTTTTCCTTTCAAGTGGAGGAGCTGGGGTCAGGCAGGATAGATCCCAGTGTACTCACACCCAGCCACTGGAAAAGTATACTCCCACTCTGCCACTGGAAAAGAAGAGCCTTCTCTCCCATCATCCATCATGTTGCAAATCTAGGGTGTGAGAAATGACCACCCATGGGCCAAAGGAACCTACCCCTGTATTCTCTCAATCAAGTGTGGCTGGAACATAAGTTATGGTTGGTCTGTGGCTGCTTTCGAACCACAAAGCAAGAGTGGAGTCATTGTCAGAGACACCACGTGGACTGCAACACCTACAGAAAAATTTTACAGAAGACTTTATACAAAAGTTTGTGCCTATCCCTGGTCCCAAAGATCTTAAGATCATGTCCTTCTTTGAGTAGAACGTAGCGCCTTCTGGGTCTAATCTAATTGCTTCACCCCTAGAGGCAAGGATTTCCATCCCTTTAGCCAGAACTGCATCTCCATCCTCCTCTATTTACACCTGGAATGGCACGTCTACAGGTCTCCAGCCCAACAGGAATTCACTGTCGTTTCCATGGTAACGATGCTCAGAAATGCAGGTATAAGTGTGAACTTGTGCGGGCGAGTGTGTGCTTCCTCTCTGGTAGCCACAGTGTGCAAGGAGAATACAATACAGCAACATGCCTTCTGTCCCCCAGGAATGGCCATTCCATGTGCTTCCATAATGATCTCAGAAGGAAGCCACCTTCACAGAACAAACTTCATCTCACAGAACTCCCAAATCCCTTGTCCTGGACACTAGATCTCTCCGAGGCTGGGGGCACACAGAGGGACAGAGACTCCCCCTGCCCATCTGGATTTTGAAGGAGGCCTACTGTTCTAAAAAGATCCTGAAACCATTCATGGGCCTGCCATCCAGACAGGCATCTGGGAGAGAGATCTACTCCAAGCAGGAAGGACAGACCGAGAGACAAAAACTGACAGCCTTGTGTGACACGTGCCATGACAGGGGACACTCAGGAGGACTGGGGGTGTGCAGGGTTGGCCAGAATGGGGGGCAGGGGGACCAGGAGTGCTCTGGGAGGATGTGGCAGCTGTGCCCTTGGGTGGCTACATGTGTCAGTGTGACTGGGCATTGGCCAGACCAGAAATAACAGCACGGGCGAGGAGCGGTGTCCCTAAACTGTCTTCTGCAAGGCAAAAGTTAGGGAATGAGATTTCTTTCAGTGCGATTTCATGTCACGTGCATCTGGGAGAACCTAAAGCTGATTGTGTAGAACATGAAGTGTGTAGTTGGCTGTGGCTTTCAAGCCTGAGGTGTGGATATTTCATACTCTGCTTTCAGAGTATGGTGACTTTTCCCGCCTTCATCTCTGACACAAGCACAGGGAACAAAGGCAACACAGTTCTACTCTTCAAAATGTCAACAGAAATCTGAAAACCCAAGTTCTCCCAGGAGCTAAAGCTTCAGGACCAGCATGATGGACAGGGGAGGCAGACAGCAAGGAACCAAAGAACACACATCATGTGCATGTGAGCTGGCCCACTTCTCTACCTGTCAGAAGCAAGCCATACCTGCCCGGAGGGAGTCCCCCATGCACCCGGTCCTTCTGTTTGCTGCCCTTGAGCAGGGCAGAGGATGGGCTGAGATGGGTGTGGGTGTCGGGGGAGATGGCCAGCTGGCCACATGTGCTACCTGCCGAGCACCTATATAGCACCAGCTCCTGGTCCTCAGCTAAGACAAAATAATATTTATGTTTAGTGACCCATTTCTGGGGACAGGTAATGTGCTCAGTGCTTTGCTGACTATATCCTCTCCCATTGTATTTTTTAAAAACCCCTTAGGCAGCTAAGATTCACACACAGAAAACTGTTCATACTTAATGTATGCAACTTGACCCTGACCCTAACTCTCATCTCTAGTTAAGATATACTCACTTTGGAATATTGCTCGCAAATTAGAGGATGGTACTTAAGAGCTAAGGAATTCAGGGACCAACCCTCTTCTATCTTCTCCCTGGTAAATCTGAATACATTTGGGCACGTGCTACCTGGAGAGTGGCCACACGGGGGCAACAGGGAGTCAATAGTGCCCAAAACCCCACTGCAAAGCCCATGCTTCCTTCATCCTGTCAAACCTTGTTCATTCAATGTTTACGGATCATGGTAGAGATTATGAAAAGTGTGACTAGGTTGAAGTTTTTAAAGCCAAACAAATTCTTTCAACCTGTTCAGAATAGAAGATGTTTTCTAAAATCTCAGAGTTGGCGAGCAGAGGAAGGCCCAGGGACCTGGGAAAAGGCTATTACTGTTGAATCTCTTCAAGTCTACTTAAGAAACAAGGATGAGTTCTATTCCACTTCATTGTAGGAAGAATCAGTGTCCGCTCACAACACTGAATCCACACAAAATAGTGCAGCTCAGAGGAAAACAAAGGACAATCGACAGCCTACAGAAGCAGAGAAAGAGCCACATCCAGGAACCAAGAAGACAGACCAGGAAGGTTCTGAGCAGGTCAATTTGCATTTCTGTAGATCCTCTGGAGCTAGACTACCCCTAGTACCCCTGGGGGTCGCGGGTCAGGCCCAGCGTACACCCTGATGCTGCACTGTTGGAACCCGTGATAAGCCTCTTGGTCCCTTCCTCCACGAGACACCCCCTACACCTGGACGACTCCAGCCTGCTTCTTGGAAGTCCCATTCCCCTTTTTGACCCCATCATTCACGTTTCCCAACATGGCCATAATACGGAGTACATGGAACTACTTTCTATTGAGTCATCTAAATCTTTTTTTGTCATGGTTGCTCTAAAACTAAACCTTGCATCATCCACCCTGACGTAGGATCACTTGTTGCTCTGCATGACTGAACTGTGGACTCTGAGTGCCCTCACAGTGTCATGGGGCTAGTGTCCAGGGCGAGATCCTCTCTAAGCCGACCCAGAGGTTGCACTAAAGGCCTGAACCAAGCACTGCTGTTTTTGTGCAAGTAAGGCAACACAGCCAAAACCTGGGTTCTGGATCAGAATGGCTCATGGCCTCTCAGCCACTTCGGATGGCATGGGGGCACGCCCTGAAGACACTTGCTAGTCCAGTGTCACCCTGGGAAATTTCCATGGAGTAGCCATTGTGTCAAAAGGAGGAACTCAACAGAAGTGGGGATGATGGGAGTCAGAACTCCTGAGATAGAATCCACCTTGGAGAGTGCCCAGAACTTCCTAGGAGTTCATTCCATCATCTTGCATGAATCAATTCATCTAAAAACATTTCCTCATTTTAGAAATGATGAGCCTCGGGATGCCTAGGTGGCTCAGTTGGTTAAATGGCTGCCTTTGGCTCAGGTCATAATCCCAGCATCAGGGATCAAGTCCCACATTGGGCTCCTTGCTCGGCAGGGAGCCTGCTTCTCCCTCTGCCTCTGCCTGCCATTCTGTCTGCCTGTGCTCGCTCTGTCTCACACTCTAACAAATAAATAAATAAAATCTTAAAAAAAAAGAAAAAAGAAATGATGATCCTCAAACTCCAATAAAATAAGTCTCCTAGGTGGTATTGGAAATCAGTGAAAGAGCCTGACTGAGCCTGGGGATGGCCTCCAGCAGGATCCCCCAGAGCGGCTTCAGCTAGAGCTGCAATCACCCATTTATCTTTCCTGAACCCCCCAAATCTCATGGGACTCATCATGGGCCCTATTTTGGGTACAAGGGTCATGTCAGGGCCACAGAAACCTCTGACACTGCTTCTAATGAGACTCTGTGATGTCAATGGAGTCCCAAGCCATAGGCCCTCTCAGAATTTGTCTGCAAAGATACGGTTGGTGGGAAAGCCACATGCTGACAGAGGGTGGAGGAAAATGGAAAAGCTAGGGAAAGAAGGGCTGCTCACATCACATCTGGCCCTGCATGATATGAGGTGTTCAGCAGTGTAAGCTGCCCAAATGCCCCCCAGCGGCTTCACAGAACTCACCCCTACATTTTGAAGCTGAGCTTCATACATGGGTCATGAGCATCCCGGCTAGCTCATGGAAGCATGACACAGGACATAACGAAGCCACAGCCTTGACAGATTTATAGTCATGGAGCAATAGCTTTCTCCAAATATATTCTGATATGGTCAAAAATTCATTGATAAAACATAGATATTTTTGATTAAAAAGAAAACCATACTTGTTGAATTAATAAATATTTATGGAGTATCTACTTAGTGCAAATGTATAGCTCTAGTCCCACCTGGGAGCTTGCAATGAGTGTGGGATATAATCAATAAATCAACAATAGGAAGGAATGCAGGCTAGGGGCTAAGAGAACGATTCCATTCAGAGATACCCATTAAGGAAGTCCACTCAGAAGATGCTTTTAGCCAAGACCGGAAAGATGGGGCCAGAAAATTCATCTGTGAGAAGAGTCACAGAGCAATTCAATTTTTAATTATTTTGATGATAAAACATAAATGTCAACAAATATTGTCTTAAGTGTTGCTTTGGAACATTTCCTTCTTCTCCATAACTATTTAGGCTACATGCTAAACTTTACTCACTGTAAAATACTCTCAGAAAATGTCTTATTTAAGCGTGGACATCTTGTGTTAAAAGCAAATAAATTAACCCTTGCAAACCCCTAAACCCTAACCCTAACCCATGACCCTAAATCCTGACCCCAACCCTGCCCCTTGGCTGGGTTCCAACGGGTATTTCTCCAGAGACCTGGCTGACACCACAGGCCCAGGGACTAGGGACACCTGAACAATTTCAGAGGACTCCGCCTGGCACCCAGAGTGAAACCATGGCATTTGGAACTCTGAAAATGATTCAGAGCAGGAGAAATCTGCATGGCCACCTGAAGCCACCCCCACATTCCGTGGCCCGCTGGACACAAACAACACCCTCAACTCAGCCCTCTGAGAGTCTGGCCACACAGCTGGAAGGTTGAACCTGCCATGATCCTAGGGCTCAATCTGAACCCTAGGTTGGCTTCTTAAAGGACCATACCCAGGTCTGGCTCCAAATCCCCAGGGAATGGGGACACCTGAGTGAAGCAGAGACTCATCCTACAACAAAGTCAGAAATCATGCCCTTTGGAACTGCAGAAAGGATTTAGAGCAGGAGAAATCGGAATGACATATTGAACCAATACCTGCTTATTCATACTTTCATACCAGACTGAACACAGAGCCTGAGCCTGATACTCTCCTTAACTCTAGCCCTCAATTCAGATGTCTCTGAAGGTCTCCACACCTAAGCAGATCACACCTTCCATAATCCTGAGACTACCCCTAATCTAGCTGAAAACATAAGTGAAAACATGAACACACCTTTCTACCAAGAGGACATAAAAGTGACCAAGAGACACATGAAAAAGTGCTCCACAGCAATAGCCATCAGGAAAATATAAATTAAAACCACAGTGAGATACCACCTTGCAACAGCTGGCATGGCTAAAATTGTCAAGACAGGGAAAACAACTGCTGGCGAGGACTTGGTGACAGGGGAACACTCTTACACTGCCGGTGGGAATGCATGCTTGTACAACCACTCTGCCACATGTTATCGAGTTTCTTCCAGAACTTAAAAATAGAGCTACCCTACAACCCAGCAATTGCACTACTAGGTACTTAACACAAAGATACAGATTGTGGGGCATCTGTGTGGCTCAGTGAGTCAAGCCTCTGCCTTTGGCTCAAGTCATGATCTCAGGGTCCTGGGATCAAGCCCCACATCAGGCTGTCTGCTCAGCAGGGTGCTTGCTTCCCCAACCCCCTGCCTGCCTCTTTGCCTGCTTATGAGCAATCTCTCTCTCTCTGTCAAATAAATAAAATTTTAAAGAAATACAGATTGAGTGAAAAATAGTGGCATCTGCCCCCCAGTGTTCATTACAGCATTATCCACTCTAGCCAAACTATGGAAAGAGCCCACATGTCCAGGGACAGATGAATGGATAAAGAAGATGTGGTTCATATCTACAATGGAATATTACTCAGCCATCAGAGAGGATGAAGACTAACCATCACATCCACCTGGATGGAACTGGTGGGTATTATGCTGAGCGAAATAAGGCTATCAGGGAAAGACAGTTGGCACATGGGTTCACCCATGTGTGAAATAGAAGAAACACCACAGAGGATCAGAGGGGAAGGGAGGAAAACTGAATGAGAAGTCTCCAAGAGGGAGAAAAACCATGAGAGACTCTTCATTACAGAAACGAACTGAGGCTTGCTGGAGGGGAGGGGGATGGGGTAACTGGGTGGTGGGCATTAAAGAGGGCACATGATGCCATGAGCACTGGGCGGTATTTCTATCTGATCTATTATTGAACACTACATCTGAAACTAATGAGGTACTATAAGTTGGCTCATTGAATTAAGTTAAACAAAAAGAACTCAAGCAAACACTCCTAAAAATTTGTATGGAACAACCAAAGATACTGAACCACCAATGCAATGTTGAGAAGGAAAACAAGGCTGGAGGAGTCACAATTCCAGATTTCAAGTTGTACTACGAAGCTGTGGTCATCCTAACAGTATGGCACTGGCACAGAAATACACACAGCGACCTACGGAAAAGGATAGAGGCTCAGCTATAAACCCATAATTGTGTGGCCTATTAGTCTTCCACAAAGCAGGCAAGAATATCGAAAGGAAAAGAACAGTCTCTACAGTGTTGGGAAAACAGGACAGCTACGTACAGAAGAATGCAGTTACTCTGCTTCTTTATGCCATACAAACACAGAAGCTCAAAACAGTTTCAAGACCTCAATGGGAGACTGGAAATCATAAAAATCCTACAAGAGGGCACAGACCATAACTTCTTGACATGGACCAAAGCAACATTTTTCTAGACTGTCTCCTGAGGCAAAGGAAATACAAGCAAAAATAAACAACTGGGACTGTATCACAATAAAATTTCCACACAGCAGATGAACTAGGAAGAAGTAATAATAATAAGACAACGTACTCAAAGGGAGAAGATATTTGCAAATATCCTATGCAATAAAGGGATAGTTTCCAAAATATGTGGAGTGGATACAACTTAACACCCAAAAAACAAATAATCCAGTTAAAAAATAGTCCGAAGACATGAACAGACATTTCTCCGAAGAAGAAATACAGATGGCCAATGGTCCCATGAAAAGAATTTCACCATCACCCAAGCTCAGGAAGATGCAAATCAGAAATACAATGATATATTACCACGTACTGTCAGAATGGCTCCCATCAACAGCACGAAGAACAACACATGCTGGGGGATGTGGGGAAAGGGGACCCTCGTGCACTGTTGGTGGAAAAAACACCTGCTGCAGCCACCCTGGGAAACAGTATGGAAGGTCCTCGAGGCGTTAAACACAGAGCTGTCTTGGGATCCAGCAACCACACTACTGGGTGTTTACCCAAAGCATATGAAAACAGTAACTCAAAAGTATACACGCACCCCTATGTTGCTTGCAGCATTATTTACAAGATCACAATACGGAAACAACCCAAGTGTCTGTGGATAAAGTGCTAAATGAGATGACAGATGTGTGTACACACACACACACACACACACACACACAGTGGAATATTATTCAGCCGTAAAAAGAGTGACATCTTGCCATTTGCAGCCACATGTAATGGATGTACAGCCACAGGATGGATGTAGAGAGGATTACCCTAAGTGAAATCAGTCAATCAGAGAAAGACAATACCATAGGATGTCACTCTTGTGTGGAATTGAAGAAACAAACATACATAAATAAAGGAGAAAAAGGAGACAAACCAAAATAGAGATGCTTAACAATAGAGAACAAACTGATGGTTACCAATGGGGAGGTGGCTGGAGGGATGAGTGAAGTAGAGGAAGGGGACTGAGACTACCCTTTTCTTGATGAGCATGAGTGATATAGAGAATTACTGACTCACGCTACTGAACACCTGAAACTCATATAGCAATGTATGTCAATGCAATTGGAATTAAAATAAACAATAACAAAGATTTTTCTTCCACTAACCTATTTGAAAAAGCTTTGGTACACAACATCCGCAGGTCCTACTTGGGAGTATTTCCTTGACAATATCCATTCATTCTATGCCTGGAATTCAAATTTCACTGAATTCTATTTTCCCTGTTAATCCTAGCCCACAGGAGCCATGGCTCCTTTCCATCCAGGATCAGCACCTATGCATTCAACAGAGTGTAAGCAGAGATAGAAGCCATGTCATAATCCAGAAAGCTATTACTGTTTCTGTTTTAGGATGAGATGGTCACAGAGTGAGGAACAGGTTTCAGAGCAGGTTTGTTCTCTATCCTGGGTGGCTAATTCAGTGGTCATTCCCTGGATCCATTTGGCAAATAGGTTCCCTGTGGATGAGCGTGCTTCCAAGCACATCCATTGGAGACACAAAGGTGGGTGGGCTCAATGTAGGACAGGAAGCAGGTCAAGTACAGACAACGGTACAATCCCTCCCCGATCCAGGAACTGCCATGGGTGCGGGTATGGGAGACAGAAGCAATGGGAAGCCACCAAGTTCACCAGCTGAATGCAGGAGGCACAGGTCAAGGGATCTCGAGATGCGGGGCATGGAGGCTGCTCTGAGCTAACTCTGAGAGGGAGAAGGGGGAAGGCATGAGAAAAAGGAACTGCCTCCACCTGGCTCATGCCAGCCGCTCACTGCTCCTGGCACACATCAGTCTACACAGCTGACACAGCCCGGGCTCAGGATGGGCTGGCTTGTGTCCCTCAGCACCCAGTGGGACAGCTGGCTCCAGGGCTCAAGGACATGCTGAGGGAGGTGGCAGAGAAGGCTGCCCCTCCCAGGTCATCGCCTCTTTGAGCAGACAGCCCTGCAGGACTGCTGAAAACCCACTGAGAGGTTCAAAAGACATGCTATGGATGAACTAAGGCATGGAAAAACAGAAAACAATAGTATTATTAAGGTCAGAGCTATCAGCTCATGACGTGGGGACAGCTTCCCGGAGGACTGAAGGGGGGGCAGGCCATCCTGAAAAAGAAGACGTGGCTCTCCTGATTGGGGACCTGCAGCCCCCTTCCAGGGCAGCGCATCATCCTCACTCACAGGGGACTGATGGAAGTGTTCCATCAGGGGACTGACAAGTGCTGACTCTTGAGGAAGCTACCCTGGCATCGGGTCACACAAGGCAGAGGATGAGGGCCAGATGGAGGCAGACCATCCCCCGGGGGGCCATGGGGCAAGAGCAGAGGTTCATGGCCATGACTATGATGAAAAGTAGGAGGCAGCTGAAACCCTAACCCTAACCCTTGCCCACAACAAATCACCATATCAGAGCTGTCATGCCCCTTGGCCTTAATACTAACCCTACAGACTTCCCCCAAGACCGCCAGACTGCAGATGCCTGAGGCTCTGTCTGGCACTCCTCTGGCCACCAGGGTATTATGGTGCCATTTGGAGCTGCGCAGAAACCTCAGAGTGGGAGAAACCTGTGTATCCCCAGAGGCAAGTCCGAGCATCTTCGTCCCTCCTGAACACAAACTGGGACTCAGATGCGTCGCCTGCCACCTGCCCTCAACTCAGCCAAGTGGGAAGCCTGCCTCAGCACTGGCAGATAGGGCCTGCCATGCCCAAGACCCTAACCCTAACCCTAGTTGGGGGTTTCAGGCTTCCATTCCGGGAGGCCTAGTCCCCAAGCCCCCTGAGTGACACTGCAGGACTCCAACCATCAAGTGGGATGACACCTTGCAGTTTGGAGCTGCGCCAAACCCTCAGAGGGGGAGAAAACTTCAAGCTCCCCTAAGCCACCCCCAACATCAGCGCCGCCCCCGCATAGAGCCAGATTCTGCTGAGCTGTTGGATGCATGCCTTCAACTCAGCCCTGAGGGGAGCCCACCTCAGCACCAGCAAATCGGGCCTGCCATGCCCCTAGGCCCTAACCCTAACCCTAGGTGGGGTGTACAGGCTTCTGTGCCCAGAGGCCTGTACCCCAAGCCTATCAGGCAGGGGATGCATGAGACTCCTGCTGACACTGTGCTGTCTGCTAGGGCAAAATGGTGCCATTTGGAGCTTTGCAGAAATCTCAGAGCAGGAGAAATCTGCATGCCTCCCGAGGCCCCTGCCAGGATCTGTGCCCCAACCTCCCACCAACACAAACCCAGACTCCAGCCCCCACCTGACACACACCCTCCAATCAGCCCACAGGGAGACCACCTCAATACCAACAGATTGGACCTGCCATGCCCCTAGGCCTAAACCCTAAGGCTAGTTGGTGTTTCCAGGCTTCCATCCCAAGAGGCCTGGCCCCCACACCCACCGGATTAAGGACTACTGAGGACACCAGGACACTGCCAGCCAAGCGATTGGAATCCTTGTGGTTTGGAGCTGCGACACACCCTCAGAGGTGGAGAAACCTGTATTCCCCCCTAATGCGAATCCACCATCGACACCCCACCCCACCCCCGACCATAAAGCTGGAATCGACCATGCTGCCAGATTCACCAGATTCATGACATTATCAAAGCCCTGAGGGGAACCCACCTCAGTGATTAAAGATCGGGCCTGCCATGACTAGGCCCTAATCCTAACCCTAGTTTGGATTTCCAGGGATCCATACCCAGAGCCTTGCTCTTGAATCCCTCCATATGGAGGACCACTAGGCCGTAAAGCAGGACTCCTCCTGTACCCCAGAATGAAACCTAGCTTTTTGGATCTGCACAAAACCCCCAGAGAGGGAGAACCCTCCATGGCCTCATAAAGCACCCCCGTCATTTGGTGGTCCTCAGGGACACAAACACCAGCCACAGCAACTGCCTGTTCCTCGCCCTAACTTCAGATCCCAGGGATCTCGCCTCAGCATCTGCAGATCAGGCCGGCCATGCCCTGGGCCCTAACCCTAACCCTAGCTTGGGATTTCAGACTTCCATGCCCAGAGTCCTGGCCCACAAGCCTTCCAGACTGTGGACTCTGGAGCCACATCACATGATTCTGCCTGCCCTCCAGAAGGAAACTGTGCCCTATGGAGCTGCAAAACACCCCAGATTAGGAGAAACCTGTACGGCCCCCGAGGCCACTCCACTTTCATAGGCCATGCTGATCAATAATGCGCAGTCTGACAAAGGCTGAGCCCCAATCTCGAGTCAGCCTCACAGATAACTGGCCTCAGATCCAGCAGATTGGATATGCTATGCCCCTGGACCCTAATCCCAATGGTCTTGTGTTTTCAGGCATCTGTCCTCAAAAGCCTGGTCATGAATCCCTGCCTATGGGGGACCACTGAGCCACAAAATAGAACAGCTTGAAAGGAAACCTTGATATTTGGAGCTGTGTAAAACCCTCTGAAGAGGAGAAACCTGCATGGGCCTTGAGGCCACCCAGACATGGGGAAGCTGCCCTGGACACAAACCCTCATTGTGACCCTGACCTTGTGCCCATTTTCAACTCAGTGTCCTGGGTAGCTCACCTGTGAGTGAGAAGATCAGACCTGTCATGCTGCTAGGACCTAATCCTAACCCTAAATTGGGTCCAGGCATACATTCCCAGAGATCTGCTCTCAAATTCCTCCATTGGGGGACCCCTGAGCCATGATAAATGAGTCCTCTTGTCCCCCAGAATGAAACATTGCTATTTGGAGCTGTCCAAAACTCCCAGAGCAGGAAAACCTCCATGGCCCCATGAAGCCACCCATACATTCGGTGGCCATCATGGACACAAACTCCAGCTGCTCAACCACCTGACACTGACCCTAACTTCAGGTCTCAGGGAGCTCACCTCAGCATCTGCAGATCGGGCCTGCCATGCCCTAGTCCCTAACTCTAACCTGAGCTTGTCTTTTCAGACTTCCATCCCCAGAGTCCTGGCCCTCAAGCCCTCCAGACTGGGGATTCCAGAGCCACACCACAAGACTCTGCCTGCCCTGCAGAAAGGAAGGTGCATGAGCCCCTAAACACACTCCCACCATCGGCAGCTCCCTGGACAAAATGTCAGATTCTGCCGCGACGCCGGATGCATGTCCTCCACTCAGCCCTGAGGTGGCCCACCTCGACACCAGCATATCGGAGCTGCCATGCCCCTAGGCCTTAACCCTAACCCTAGGTTTGTTGTATAGGCTTCCATACCCAGAGGCCTAGCCCCCAAACCCGCCAGATTGGAGATGCCTGAGACTCACTCTGGTAGTCTGCTGGGCACCTATGCTGTCATGGTGCCATTTGGAGCTGCTCAGACCTCAGATCGGAAGAAAATTTCATGCCCTCCAAGGCAAGCCCCAGCATCTGCCCCCCTCCTGGACAAAAACCCAGATTCACACAAGCCACCTATCACCCGCCCTCAACTCAGCCCACCAGGGAGCCCGTCTCAACACTGGCAGATTGGGCCTGCCATGCCCCAAGACCCTAACCCTAGTTTGGGTTTTCAGGCTTCCATCCCAAGAGGCCTTGCCCCAAAGTCCTCCTGATTAAGGACCCCTGAGTGACAATCTGACTCCGCTTGCCACAGGGGAGGAAACCTTGCGGTTTGCAGCTATGCCAAACCATCACAGTGGGAGAAACCTGCAAGCCCCCATAAAGCCACCCCTACCATCAGTGGTCCCCTGGCCATAAAGCCGGATTCCGCTGTGCCACCGGATGCATGTCCTCAACTCAGCCCTGAGGGGAGACTGAGTCAGTGCCCGCAGATCAGTAGTGCCATTCCCCTAGGCCCTAACTTTAACACTACTTTGGGTTGACAGCCTTCATTCTGAAGGGCCTGGCCATCAAGCCCCCACGGATTAAGGACCCCTGAGCTACCCCCCATGACTCCACCTGCCATGTGGTAGGAACCCATGCTGTATGAAGCTGCAATGAACCCTTAGCAGGGGAGAAAACTGCATGTCCCCCTAAAACCACTCCAACCATCTGTGTACCCCCGGCCATAAAGCCGGATTCTGCTGCGCCACTGGACTCATGTCCTCAACTCAGCCCTAAGAGAAGCCTGCCTCAGCACCATCAAATCAGGCCTGCCATGCCCCTACAACCTAACCCTAGCACTAGTTTGGGTTTTCTATCCAAAGAGGCCTGTCCTTCGAGCCCCCCCGCCCCGATTAAGGATCCCTGAGCAACACCCCAGACACAACCCACCACGTGGGAGGAAAAATTGCAGTTTGGAGCTCACTGAACACTCAGAATGGGAGAAAACTGTATGATCCCCAAAAGCCACCCATACCATCGGCTGCACACCTGGCCATAAAGCCAGAGTCTGCTATAGTGCCAGACCAACTCCCTCAACTCAGACCTAAGGGGAGCCTGACTCAGCACTGGCAGATCAGACCTGTAATGAATCTAGGCCCTAAACCTAACCCTAGTTTGGGTTCTCAGGCTTCCATCTGAAGAGGCCTGGCCCCCAAACTCCCGGATTAAGGACACCAGAGTGACAACCCATGACTCCACCCACCACATGGAAGGAAACCTTGTGGTTTGGAGCTCACCAATCCCTCAGAGTGGGAGAAAACGGCATGCCCCCTAAAGCCACCCCCACCATCAGTGTCCCACCTGGCCATAAAGCCGTATTCTTCCGAGCTACCAAATGCATGCCCTCAACTCAGCCCTGAGAGGAGCCCACATCAGCACCATCAGATAGGGCCTGCCATGCCCGTAGGACCTAATACAAAGGCTTTCATCGCAAGAGGCCGGTCCCTCAAGCCACCTGGATTAAGGACCCCTGAGAGACACCCCAGGACACCGCCCACCAAGCGGGAGGAAACCTTGCCATTTGGAGCTCACCAAACCTTCAGAGTGGGAGAAACCTACATGCCCCCCTAAAGTCACCCCCACCATCGGCGGCCCACCTGGCCATAACACCGGATTCTGCCATGGCCCTGGACGAATGCCCTCAACTCAGCCCTGAGTGCGCCTGCCACAGCGCCAGCAGATCAGGCTTCTAATACCCCTAGGCCCTAAACCTAACCATAGTTTGGGTTTTCAGACTTCCATTCTGAGGTGCCTGGCCACCAAGCTCCATGGATTAAGTACCCCTAAGCTATACACAAGGACTTCCCCCACCATATGGTAGGAACCTGTGCCTTTTGGAGCTTCACTGAACCCTTAGCACGGGAGAAAACTGCATGCCCCCTTAAAGCAACCCCCACCACCAGCAGCCTTCCTGGGCATAAAGCCAGATTCTGCTGCGGTGTCAGATGAGTTCCCTCAATTCAGCTCTGAGAGGAGCCTGGCTCAATGCCGCCCATTGTGCCTGTAATGCCCCTAGGCCCTAACCCCAACCCTAGTTTGGGTTTTCAGGCTTCCATTCTGAGGGGCTGGGCTCTCACGCCCCCAGATAAAGGACCCTGAGTGACACTCCAGGACTTTGCCAGCCATGTGGTTGGAAACTGTGCCATTTGGAGCTGTGCCGAACTCTCAGAGGAAAACAAACCTGCTGCCACCCTAAAGCCACCCCAAACATCAGTGGCCCCCCTGCCATAAAGCCATATTCTTCCACGGTGCTGGACACATGCACTCAACTCAGACATGAGGGGAGCACCCCTCAGTGCCAGCAGATCGGGCCTGCCATGACCCTAGGCCCTAAGCCTAACCCTAGGTGGGGTGTACAGGCTTCCTTAGTCCACCCCCACCTCTGGGGGCCACTGGGTCACAAAACACAAGGCTTGACACACAGCCTGTCACGCATCCTTGACTCAACCAAATGGGGATCCTGCCTCAGTGTTGACATACCGGGCCTGCCATGCTGCTAGGCCTTAACCTTAACCCTAGTTTGGCTTTTCAGGCTTCCATCCCCAGAGACCTGGCCCCCAAGTCCTCCAGATTGGGGAACACTGAGCCACAACCCAGGACTCCGCCTGCCACCCAGGAGGAAACCATGCTATTTGGAGCTGCACAAAACCCACAGAGCAGGAGAAACCTCTGTGACTCCCTGAGGCCACCCCAACATTCGTTGCCCCACCGGGCCACAAACATGGAGGCTGATGTTCAGCAAGACACCCTGACTCAGCACAGCCCCCAGAAAGCTCCACTGGGTAGGGGCCCTGAGGGAATCACATGGGCCCAGCCAGTGTTCCCAGATGGCCAGGACACACACCTAGCGAGAAACTGCTCTAGACTGTGGGCACCTGCACCGCCCAATACGGGCCAATTCTCATAAGCTTTCTGCTCAAATCAATACTGATTTAGGCAGAAAGCTCATGATAATTATTCAGAAAACCCGCAGCGAACTAGCTGGCAGGGCCAGGGGCTGCCACAGGGCTGCCGCCTGGGCCTGCCCTTGAATCCCGAGTGGTCGTGGTCTGGACCCTGCTATATTGCCCTCTATGAGCCAGGGCCATGCACAGCCTACCACTCCTGCTATTCAGTCCCGTGGGATGCCTGCCCCAGTGTTGTCGGTTTGGGCCTGCCGGGCCCCTAGGCCCCTGCCCTAAGT
This sequence comes from Meles meles, assembly GCF_922984935.1. Classification (NCBI taxonomy): domain Eukaryota; kingdom Metazoa; phylum Chordata; class Mammalia; order Carnivora; family Mustelidae; genus Meles; species Meles meles. Next base: position 513,951 of record NC_060071.1, read on the forward strand.
CTCCTTTGGGTTTTCAGTCTTCAGACTCTGGGACCTGTCCCAAGTGCTCCAAATTGGGGACCCCAGTGTGGCACCTGCCAGGAGTCCACCTGCCACCCTGAAGAATACCGTGGCCTTCGGAACTGCACAGAACCCTCAGACAGGGAGAAAACCACATGCTTCCCTGAGGCCACCCCCACCTCTGTTGCCCCACCCCATCCACAAAACCTGGAGTCTGACATGCCTCTTGACCCTCATCTTCAACTCATGCCCCTCTGGGGATCCCACCTCAAGAGTTGGCTTATCAGGCCTGTCATTCCCCTAAGCCCTAATGGTAACCATAGGGTGGGTTCTCAGGCTTCTGTCCCCATAGAACTGGCCCCCAATCCCTCCAGATTGAGGACCCCTGAGCCACACCTCAGGCCTCCGCCTGCCACAAGGAGGAAACCGTGCCATTATGAGCTGACCAAAAGCCTCAGAGCAGGAGAAACCTGCATGCCCACCCCGCCCCCCTGAGCCTCCCCCCCACCTTCGGCACTCCAGCGGGCCACAAACACGGAGGCGGACCCTCAGCTGGACCCCTTCCCTCAACCTGGACTCTGACTCCCCGCCTGACCCTTGTCCTTGTCTCAGCCCCCCAGGGATCCCACCTCAGTGCCAGCAGATTGGGCCTGCCATTCCCCTTGGCCCTAACCCTAACCCTAGTTTGGGTTTTCATGCTTCCATCCAAAAAGTCCTGGCCCACAAGCCCCACAGATTAAGGAAACCTGAGAGACACCTCAGGACTGCGTCCACCACGTGGAAGGAAACCATGCCATTTGTAGCTGTGCGGTACCCTCAGACAAGGAGAAACCTGCCTGAGGCCACTCCCAGCTTCTACAGCCCCTGGACATAAACCCATACTCTGACAAGCTGCCTGATGCCCTCCCCCAAGTCAGCCCAGCATAGAACCCACCTCCTCACCAGAAGATCAGGCCTGCCATGCCCTGAGGCCCTAAACCTAACCCTAGGTGTGGTGTACAGGCTTCCATGCCCAGAGGCCTGGCCCCTAAGCCTACCAGATTGGGGATCCTTTTACTCAACCCCAGGACTCCACCAGCTTCCCAGAGTGAAACATGTCCATTTGGAGTTGTGCAAAACCCTCAGAGTGGGAGAAACCTGCGTGTTGCCTGAGGCACCCTCAGCTTCTGTGGCACCCCTGGACACAAACCCAGAGTCTGACATGCCACCTGATGCCCACCTTCAACTCAGCCCACCATGGAGCCTGCCTCAGCACTGGCAGATCAGATTAGCCCCTAGGTGCTAAACCTAACCATAAGTTGAATTTTCAGGCCTCCTTCCCCAGGGGCCTGTCCCCCAAGCCCTCTAGATTGGGAGCCCTGGAGTCACACCATAGGAGTCCGCCTGCCACCTACCTGGAAACCAGTCCATTTGGAACTGTGCAGCACTCTCAGAGCTGGAGAAACCTGCATGCACACATGAGAACTCCCCCACGTTGTGCAGCTCCCCAGTTACAAACCTGGAGCCTGATGCACCATCTGAGTTGACTCAGCCCCTTGGGGAACCCACCTCAGCACCAGCAGTTCTGGCCTGCCACACCACTAGGTCATCTCTGCTCAGTAACCCCGTCAGCTCTAGGGAGATCTAGAACTCCCCTGTCTGTGGCAAATCTCTGGGATCCCTCCTCCTTCTCAATTTACACAGGCCCAGGCATTCATGAGAAAGGGGGAGGGCTACCTCCTGAATGCTTAACACCTCCTTCCTCTTCTGCCCTATTTCTCTCCACTTACCTTTGTACCTGGGCAAACTGGAAGTAAGCGTATCAATGGAACCTGTACATGCTCTGAGATCTGAGTCTTTCATTACAGCGTTCTGAGGGCTCCTTATACAAGAAGAAACTAGGGGGGGAGCACAGAGTGTTTCAAAATGACTATCTACAGAACAGGAGAATGAAAGTCCCTCCAGTTTTATCTCATTCTTCATGAAGTAGAACATGGTCTTCTTTTCTTCATTGACTTCAATTCCAATTTGCTTCCATGTAGTGTTCATTCCTTAGTTTCAGGGGTAGGATTTCGTGATTCCTCACCTGCACAGAACACCCAGAGCTCCTCACAACAAATACCCTCCCTAATAGCCGTCACCCACTGAACCCTTCCCCTCATACCATAGAGGGTTGCCCTCTAGCAACACTCGGTTTGTGCTCTAAGGCTGAGTCTGTTCCCTCATTGGCCTATTTTTCTCCCCTCACTATGTCCATCTGTTTTCTTTCTGGAATTCCATAGGAGGAGGAGTCAAGATGGTAGAGAAGTAGCAGGCTGACAGGACATCACGTAGCAGGAGATCAGCTAGATAGCTTGTCAAACCATTGTAAACACCAACAAATCCAACAAGAGATCGAAGAGAAGAGCAACAATCCTAGAAAAAGAAAATCGACCACTCTCTGAAAGGTAGGACCAGCGGAGAAGTGAATCCAAAGCGACTGGAAAATAGACTGCGGAGGGAGGGGCCAGCTCCCAGCAAGGGGCGGAGCAATGAAGCACAAAATCAAGGAATTTTAAAAGTCTGCTCCACTGAGGGATGTCACTCCAGAGGCTTAACCAGGGTAAAGCCCATGCGGGGTCAGCATGGCCCCAGGTCCCACGGGGTCACAGAAGGATCAGGGTATCTGAGTGTTGCAGAGCTCACAGGTATTAGAGTGGGGAAGGTGGCTACAGAGACAGAACCGAGGAGTGAGCTCTCAGGGGTTACCTTGAACAGGTCGCAGGCTGGGTGAGCTCGGAGCACGGTCAGAGACCAGGGAGATGGGAGTGATTGAGCACTTTTCTCTGAGGGCACACTGAGGAGAGGGGCCCAGAGCTCTTGGCTCCTCCAGGCCGGAGATTGGGAGGCTGCCATTTTCATTCCCATCCTCCAGAATTCTACAGAAAGTGTTCAGGGATCAAAAGCTCCCAAAAGCGAATTACTTAGCCTGACCCCTGATAAGAGCGGTGCAATTTTACCTCGGCAATGACAATTGAGAAACACTACAACAGGCCCCTCCCCCAGAAGACCAACAAGAAATCCAGCCAAGACCAAGTTCACTTACCAAGGAGAACAGCAGAATTCCAGAGGAATTCAAAGAATTCATGGCTTTCTCCCCATGATTCTTTAGTCTCACAGTTAATTAATTTTTTAATTTAATTTTTTTTCTTCAGCTAAATTTAACTTTTACCCTTTCCTCTTTTAATGTTTTTAACTAGTTTATCTTAACAATACCTTCATAAAAAATAATAATAATCTTTTTCGAACCTTCATTATTTTTTTTAAGATTTTTTTTTATTTGACAGACTGAGAGAGATCACAAGTAGGCAGAGAGGCAGGCAGAGAGAGAGGAGGAAGCAGGCTCCCTGCTGAGTGGAGAGTCCGATGCGGGGCTTGATTCCAGGACCCTGAGATCATGACCTGAGCCGAAGGCAGAGGCTTAACCCACTGAGCCACCCAGGCGCCCCTGAACCTTCATTATTATAGTCACATTTTATCCTTCATTGTATCTAAGTTTATTTTTTGAATACACATAGGGATTTTTCTTCTAAAAGTTTGGGGTACAATTTCTTCTAACAGATCAAATATGCCCTAAATCTAGCTCTGAGCTTATTCTAGTCTCCAGCTCAAGCAAATTCTCACCACATTCTTTTTCTTTATTCTCCCAACCAACTTACTTTATCAACTCCTTTTTTTGAAATAAAAAAAAATTTTTTTTATCTTAATGGGCATATTCCATCCCTTCATTGTGTTTACCCTTATACACGTTTTTCATTCCTTAACATTTTGGGAGGTAGATTCTTCTAAGAAACCAAAATACTCCCAAAATTAAGTGGGTGACCCTGTTCTAGTCACCAGTCTAATATATATATATTCTTTTCTTTTTTTTCTTTTTTCTTTTTTTTTCTTTTTTAAATTCTTTTTCTTAACTTCTTTTTATCCCCTTTCTCCCTCCCATGATTCCGGGTCTCTTCTTATTTGGTTAAATCACATTTTCCTGGGGTCTTTGCCACCCTTTTAGTATTTTATTTGCTCCTTCATATATTCTTTTTTTTAAAGATTTTTATTAATTTATTTGTCAGAGAGAGAGAGAGAGAGAGCACAGGCAGACAGAGTGGCAGGCTGAGGCAGAGGGAGAAACAGGCTTCCTGCTGAGCAAGGAGCCCGATGCGGGACTCGATCCCAGGACACTGGGATCATGACCTGAGCCGAAGGCAGCCGCTTAACCAAATGAAACACCCATGCATCCCTCCTTCATATATTCTTATTTGGACGAAATGACAAGGCAGAAAAACTCACCACAAAAAAAGAACAAGAGGCAATACTGAAGGCTAGGGACCCAATCAATAAGGACATTGGTAATACGTCATATCTAGAGTTCAGAATGACGATTCTCGAGGTTTTAGCCAGGCTCAAAAAGGCATGGAAGATATTAGAGAAACCCTCTCCGGAGAGGTAAAAGCCCTTCCTGGAGAAATAAAAGAACTAAAATCTAACCAAGTTGAAATTAAAAAAGCTATTAATTAGGTGAAATTCCATAGGAGTCAAATCATAGGCCATTGGTCTTTTCTTACTGATTTTGCTTACCTTAATCCACTCTAGTTCCTTCCACATCCTTGTTGATGGCAAGGTTTCATTATTTTTGAGGCTGGGTCCTATTTCATCGGGTAGATGGAAAGAAGATATATCTCTCACATCTTCTTTCTCCATTCATCAGTGAATGGACATGGGGAGTCCCTCCATTGTTTTGCTATTCTTGATAATGCTGCCATAAACATCACGGTGCTTGTATCCCATTGAATGCACATTTTTGTGTCCTTTGGATAAATAACTAGGAATGCAATTGCTGGGTGCTAGGGTTGTTTGAGTTTAGCTTTTGGAGAAGCCACCATACTTTTTTCCCAAAGAGACTGCAACATCCTGCATGCCCACCGACAGTGCAGGAGGGCTCTGCTTTAAGAAGAACGTTACCTGCCTGCGATTCCCTAGGAGGAAATGGAAAACCTGTGGGATAAGCTGACTCACCGAGTGTCAGGCAAGCAGCCCCAGAAATTCACGCCAGGATTCCTGAAGCCAAGCCCCTTAAAGTCCCCAGAATGCCTGTATCTATGGGAATTCACTAAGACTCTCCTTCTGACTCCACCACCCATGAAACTGCAGAGAAAATACAGCATGTCCAACTATCTAGATGGTCCATTTAGTGAAAGTAGAAGGTCAAGCTTCCATTTAAATCATCCAAGCCTCCTCGGAATCATTTTGAATTTTCCCTCTGCCCTCATTGGAACTCTCTGAATGGAAAGATGAATCCATTAGGACACATCACCTTTGACAAAGGAAAAGATATCATCCAAGTCACTATCTGACCACAAACAGGCACATAACTCTAGATGCCTGCCATTCCACCACAGCCTACGCCCAATGGAATAAACACTGTTAGATGAAGGAACATATTCTATGTTCAAAACACACACCGAGTCAATCTCAACTGTGATTCATGAATTGGCATGAGTCTCCTAATGCAGCTCACAACACCTCACAGGTCTCAAGACACAATGGCACTGTCCCTCCAGACTGGGGACCCGTGAGACAGAACACAGGACTATGCTTGCCACCAGGATGAGAGCACGCCATTTAGAGCTGTGCAAACCCCTCAGAGCAGGAAAAAACTGCATGCCTCCTGAGGCCACCACCACTTCCAGAGTCCTCACAGGCCACAAAACTAGTGTCTGGTGTTCACTCTGACACCATGCTCAACTATGCCCTCATCAGTGTGGGCTCTCAGGGAACCGTGCGGGCCCAGCCCATGGTCGCGGATGGCTGCAACACAAACCTAGCGACAAAGAAATCCAAACACTAGGAGCATGCATGACCACAATCGTTCCACAATACCGGCCAATTCTTACAAAATTTCTGCCCAAATCAATATCAATTTTGGCAGAAATCTCATGTGAATTGGCTGGAAACCTCCTCTGAACTCGCATCCAGAGGTGGGAGCCCTGAGAAGCTGCCTGGATCTGGGCCATTGTCCCGAGGGGTCGCAGCCCAAACCTCTCCAGAAAGAGCTCTAAACTCCAAATGGACACGTACTCGGAATTGCCCCAGAACGCTGGCAGTCCTGGCCTCTACTCAGTCCCCTGGGCGGCCGACCTCAGCGCTGGCAGAACGGGTGTGCCCTGCCCCTAGGACCTAAACCTAACCCTAGGTTGGGTGTTACAGGCTTACAGGAGACCTGGCCCCCAAGCCCTCCAGATTGGGAACCCCAGAGCTGCACCCCAGGACTCCACTGCCACGAAGAAGGAAACAGTACTGTTTTGAGCTGCAGAAAACCTCAGATGGGGAGAAACCTTCATACCCTCCTGAGGCCACCCCCACCTTCAGCACCTAAATGGGCCACAAACATGGAGCCTCATTCTCACCCTGAGACCCTCCCGGAAATCTCCCCTCAGCTGGAGCCCAGCTGCATGGGCCCAGTCCAAGTTCCTGGATGGTCACAACATGCACCTAGGGAGAAAGCACCCTAAACAGCGGGGGTGAGTGCATCCCAAATTGCTGCACAGTGCCGGTCAATTCTCATGAGCTTCTTGCCCAACTCAATATCCATTTGGGCATAAAGCTCATGAGAATTGGCCGGAAAATCCCACAGTGAAACTGCTTCTGGAAGCATGGACCTGCAGGGCAACCACCTGGGCCTGGCCCATGATCTCAAATGGTCGCAGCCCTAACCCCATGAGAAAGCAATCTACAATCCAGGTGCAAACATGGTCAAAACCTCCCTCCCTCCCTCTACTCAGCCCCCTGGAGTGCCGGTCTCAGCAATTTCAGATCAGATCTGCCATGCCCCAGACCCTAACCCTAACCTTATGTTGGGTTTTCAGACTTTCATCTGCAGGAGCCTATCCCCCAAGCCCTCCAGATTGGGGACCCCAGAGCCACACCCCAGGAATCCACCTGCTACCCAGAGGGAAACTGTGCCATTTGAGCTGCGCCCAACCCTCAGAGCAGGAGAAACCTGCATGCCTCCCCTGAGGCCACACACACCTTCGGTGGGCCCCATGGTCACCAACCCAGAGACTGAGGCACTGCATGATGCCCGCCCTAAACTCAGCCCACCAGGGAGCCCCCCTCAGCATCAATAGATCTGGCCTTCCATGCCCTTAGGCCCTAACCCTAAACGTTGTTTGGGTTTCAGGATTCCACCCTAAAGCCAGGCCCCAAAGCCCCCCAGATTAAGGACCCCTGAGTAACACCCCAGAATTCAGCCCACAATGCAGTTGTAAAGCGGACTGTTTGGAGCTGTGCTGAACTCTCAGAGTGAGAGGAACCTGCATGCCCTCATAAAGCCAACACCAACTTCAGTGGCCCCCGGCCAAAAAAACGGACTCTGATGCAATGACTGAGAAATCCTCAACTTGGCCCTGAGCAGAACATGCCTCAGAAGTGGCAGATCAGTCCTGCCATGCCCCTAGGCCCTAAGCCTAAACCTAGGTGAGGTGTACAGGCTACCGTGCCCAGAGGCCTGGCCCACAACCCAGCCAGATTGGGAACCCCTGAGACTCTCACAGAATTCTGCCTCCCACTGAGGGCACAACTCTGCTGCTTGGAACTGCACAGAACCCTCAGAACAGGAGAAATCTGTATGACCCCCTCAGGCCCCCCCAGCTTCTGTGGAACCCCTGGACACAAACCTAGAATCTGACAGACCTCCAGATATGTGTCCTCAACTCAGCCCACCAGGGAAACTGCCTCAGCACTGGCATGTAGAACCTGCCATGCCCCTAGGCCCTAACCCTAACCCTAGGAGGGGTGTACAGGCCTCGGCGCCCAGAGGACTGGTCCTTATGTCCACGAGATTGAGGATGCCTGATACTTACGCTGGGACTCTGCCTGTCATGCAGGGCACTACTGCATTGTTTGGAGCTGTGCTGAACCCTTAGAGCTGGAGAAACTTCCATGCACCCCTGAGGCCACCCCCAGGTTATGCAAATGCCTAGACACAAACACAGAGGCTAATGCGCCACCTGACACCCGACCTCAACTCAGTGCACCAGGGCACCTGCCTCAGCAGTGGCATATCAGGTCTGCCATGCCCCTAGGCCCTAACCCTATCCCTAATTTGGGTTTCTGGGCATCCATCCCAAGAGGTCCGACCCCAAGCCCCCAAGATTAAAGACCCCTGAATGACACCCCAGGACTCTGCCCACCACGCAAGGAGGAAACCATGCTGTTTGGAGCTGTGCCAAATCCTCAGAGAGGGAGAAACCTGCATGCCCTACCTGAGGCCACCCCCACCTTCTACATACCATTGGGCCACAAATGCAGAGGCTGACACTCAGCCTGCCTTCTACCCTGGAGGAAACCGTGCCACTTAAAGCTGAGTAGAACCCCCAGAGTGGGAGAAACGTCATGCCATGCCTGAGCACATCCCGCTCTTTCAGCGACCCCCGCCACAAACCTGGACCCTGTCATGCCACCGGACCCCTGCCCTCAATTCAGCCCCATGGGATCCCTCCTCAGTGCCTGCAAATTGGGCGTGCCATGCCCCTGGTCCTAACCTTAACCCTAGGTTGAGTTCTCAGTCTTCATCCCAAGAGGCTGGGCCCCCAATTCTCCATATTTGGACTCCTGAGACAACACACAGGAATCCGTCAGCCACCCAGGAGGAAACTGTTCTGATTGGAGCTGCACAGAACCCTCAGAATGGGAGAAACCTGCAAAGCCCCTGAAGCCACATCCACCTTTGGCAGCCTACCATGCACAAACACAGAGCCTTCAGTTGCCAAGGGCCTGTGCCTAGGGGCATCCCCACGGGAAACACTGAGAAACGTGGCACAAGTCCCCCGACCATCCCGGCGCCAACGGTGCCTTTCGCAACTGCGTCCCAGCCATGGATCGAGAGATCCATTCATTCCCCCACAGAGGCCAGCCCCATCAACGGGCACCCCGGGCGCCCAACAAGGCGGAGGGCCATGCCAGGCCACAGCCCCTCCATCAACTCTGCTTGGGGAAAGCTCCCCGGCGCCGGGACCCCCGGCCGGGCCCAGTCGTCAAGGTGTGTTTTCCAAGTGGCCAAGACATGCCCGGAGCGAGAAAGGCCCCTGGGCCACGGGGAACAGGGCGGTCCCCAGGGCTGCCCAATGACAGCCAATTCTCATGAGCATTCTGCCCAAATCGATCCCGATTCGGGCAGAACGCTCGTGAGAATTGGTCAGAAAATGCCCGGCGAACACCCTTCGGGCGCAGCAAGGCCGCCCCCCTGGACTGACCCGGGATTGCGAGGGGTTGCATCCCAGCACCGCCAGGAAGAGCTCCGTAAGACAGGGCCGGCAAGGCCGACACCTCCCGCTCCTCAGCCTCCGGGGGTCCCCTCCCTGGTGCCGGCAGCTGGGGCCGGGCCTGCCCCGAAAGCCGGGCCCGGGCCTAGGCCTGCTTGCTCAGCCTTCCGTTGCCAGGGGCCTGTGCCTGGGGGCCTCCCCCCAGGGAACCCTGAGTCCCCCACCACGAGTCCCCCGACTGTCCCGGCACCAACGGTGCCTTTCGCGGCTGCGTCCCAGCCCTGGAGCAAGAGATCCATTCGTTCCCCCACAGAGGCCAGCCCCCTCCCCGGACGCCCGCCAAGGTGGAGGTGGTCGCACAGCCAAAGCCCCTCCAGCAACTCTGCTTGGGGAAAGCTCCCCAGCGCCGGGGCCCCAGGGCGGGACCCGTCGTCATGGTGCATTTTCCGGGTGGCCGCGACATGCCCCGAGTGAGAAAAGGACCTGGGCCACGGGGAACAGAGCGGTCCCCAGGGCTGCCCAACGCAGGCCAATTCTCACGAGCGTTCTACCCAAATTGATCCCGATTTGGGCAGAACGCTTGGGAGAATTGGCCGGAAAACTCCCAGCGAACCCCCTTTGGGGGCCGCAGGGCCGCAGGGCTGCATCCCTGGGCCTGTTCAGGGATCGAGAGGGGTCGTGTCCCGGCACCGCCAGGAGGAGCTCCGTGAGGCAGTCGCCGGCGAGGACGAAGCCTCCCGCTCCTCAGCCTCCGGGAGTCCCAGCCTTGGCGCCGGAAGCTGGGGCCGGGCCTACCCCGAAAACCGGGCCCAGGCCAGGCCTACTTGCTCAGCCTTCCGTTACCAGGGTCCTGTGCCTATGGGCATCCCCCGGGGAACCCTGAGTCCCCTACCACGAGTCCCCCGACCGCTCCGTCGCCAAAGGTGCTTTTCGCGGCTGCATCCCAGTCGTGGAGCGAGAGATCCATTCACTCTCCCACAGAGGCCGGCCCCCTCCCCGGGCGCCCACCAAGGCGGAGGCGGACGCCCGGCCACAGCCCCTCCATCAACTTTGCTTGGGGAAAGCTCCCCAGCGCGGGGGACCACGGCCAGACCCATCGTCACGGCACGTTTTCCGGGTGGCCGCGACATGCCCCGAGCAAGAAAGGGCCCTGGGCCACAGGGAACAGGGCGGTCCCCAGGGCTGCCCAACTCCGGCCCATTCTCACAAGCGTTTTGCCAAAATCGATCCCGATTTTGGAAGAAGGCTCGTGAGAATTGGCCGGAAAACGCCCGGCGAACCCCCTTTGGGCACCGCAGGACCGCAGGGCCGCCACCCTGGGCGTGGCTCAGGATCGCAAGGGGTCGCGTTCAGCACCGCCAGGAGGATATCTGTGAGGCAGTCGACGGCGAGGCCAACGCCTCCCACTCCTCAGCCTCCAGGGGTCCCTTCCCTGGCACCGTCAGCTGGGGCCGGGCCTGCCCCAAAAGCGGGGCCCGGGCCCAGGCCTGCTTGCTCAGCCTTCCATTGCCAGGGGTCTGTGCCTGGGGTCCTCTCCCCAGCAAACCCTGAATCCCGCATCACGTGTCCCCTGACAGTCCCGGCGCAATGGTGCCTTTAGCGGCTGCGTGCCAGCCTTGGAGCGAGAGATCCATTCGTTCCCCTACAGAGGCCAGCCCCCTCCCGGGGTGCCCCGGCGGCCCGACAAGGTGGTGGCAGACGCCCGGCCACAGCCCCTCCATCAACTCTGCTTGGGGAAAACTCCGCGGCGCCGGGGCCCCCGGCTGGACCACGTCGTCTCGGCTTATCCTTGTCTCGTTTTTAAACCTCTCCCACCATCACTGTTCTTTCTTGGCAGAATCCCAAATTCTGCCACATTATGGGACTCATTTCTTCAACACAGCCCTTAGGGGAGCCCGCTCGGCGCTGGCAGTTTGGACCAGCCTTTCCCGAGGCCATAATCCTAACGCTAAGTTGTGTTTTCATGCTTCCTTGTACAGGGACCTCTCCCGCCAACTCTCTGGCTTACGAGCTCTGAAGTCACACTGTAGGAGTCCTCCTCCTACCTGGCAGGCAACCAGTCTCTTTGGAGCTGCACAGGGCCATCAGAGCCAGTGAAAAATTGCGTGACCCCATGAGTGCTCCCCCATGTTCTGCTGCCCCCGGATCACGATGCCCTGCCTGACCGCCATCCTTCAGGGAACCAACCTCCAGACCTGCAGTTTGGGCATGCCACACCTGTACCTCAGCTCTCCTCGGGGACCCCTGTCAGCTCTAGGCAGAAGTGGACCTCCCCTGCCCGCCTCAAAGCTCTGGACATCGGCCCAAGGCTTTCTTGACAATTGGGGAAGGCTACCTCCTGACTGCTTCACACCTCCTTTCCTCTCCTGCCTTATTTCTCTCCACTTCCCTTTGTACCTGGGCATGGAATATGGACATCCTCTGACATCTGAATCTTCCTGGCAAACCGAAAGTAGTGTAGCGTACCACGGTGTGTTTGCAAATGATCATCCAGAGAACAAGAGAGCAAAAATCACTCCATTTTTACCTCACTCGTCATGAAGTAGAACATGGTCTCCTTCTTTCCTTCCTTGACCTCCATTCTAATTGGTTTCCATGCAGTGTTCATGCCTTTGCTTCAGGGGTAGGATTTCGTGATTCCTTGCCTGCACAGAATACCCAGAGCTCATCACAAGTGCGCTCCCTAGTAGCCGTCACACATTGAACCCTTCCCCCCCCACAGCCCTGCTCTCTAGCCACTGTGGTTGGTGCTCTAAGTTGGAGTCTCTTTCCTCTTTGACCTATCTTTCTCCCCTCACTATGTTCATGGATTCTTTCTGAAATTCCATAGAAGTCAAATGACAGGCTCTTGGTCATTTCTTACTCATTTTGCTTAGCTAAATCCACTCTAGATCCATCCACGTCCTTGCAAACTGTAAGATCTCATTCGTTCTGAACCTGGCTCCTATTCCTTTGAGAATATGTGGGAGATTAGATATCTACGTTCATATATCTATATAGATATGTAGATATATACACACATACACATATGTGTATGTACATAGATTTCTATATCTATATCTATATCACGTGCATCAGCAAATCGACATCGGGACTCCCTCCATTGTTTTGCTTTGGTTGATAATGCTGCTGTCCATATCACGGTGCTTGTACCCCATAGAATGTGCCTTTTTGTGCCCTTTAGGGAAATTCCTTGGAGGGCAACTGCTGCATCCTAGGGTTGTTCAGTTCTTAGCTTTCAGAGGAACCACCATGCTCTTTTCCTGAGTGGCTGCAACAACCCGCATGCCCACCGAGAGTGCAGGAGGGTTCCGCTGGAAGAAGCACATTCCCTGCCAGCAATTTCCTGAGGAGGAAACAGAAAACCTGGGGGATAACACGACTCAGACAGCATCCGGCAAGCAGCCCCAGAAGTTCCCCCCAGGGTTCCTGACGCCATGCCCTGGGAAGCCATCAGAATGCCTCTATCCAGGGGAATTCCCAAAGACTCTCCTTCTGACTTCACCACCCATGAAACTACAGAGAACGAATGACATGTCCAAATCTCTAGATGGTCCCCTGAGGGACACTAGAAAGTCAAGCTTCCCTTTTCAATTGTCCAAGGCTCCTTGGAATCCTTTTGAATGTTCCCTCTGCCCTCATCGCAACTCTTTGGATAAAAAAGGCGAAGCCATGAGGATCCATCCCCTTGGACAAAGGAGAATCCATCCTCCAGGCCTCTATCTGACCGCAAAGAGCCACCTCACTCTAGATGCTGACGCCTCCCGCTCCTCAGCCTCCAGGGGTCCCCTCCCTGGCGTCAGCAGCTGGGGCCGGGCCTGCCCTGAAAGCCGGGCCCAGGCCCAGGCCTGCTTGCTCAGCCTTCCGTTGCCAGGGGCCTGTGCCTGGGGGCCTACCCCTGGGGAACACTGAGTCCCGCGCCACGAGTCCCCCGACCGTCCCGGCGCCAACGGTGCCTTTCATGGCTGCGTCCCAGCCATGGAGAGAGAGATCCATTCGTTCCCCCACAGAGGCCAGCCCCCTCCCCGGGTGCCCCAGCTGCCCGCCAAGGTAGAGGCGGACGCCCGGCCACAGCCCCTCCATCAACTCTGCTTGGGGAAAGCTCCCGGCTCCGGGGCCCCCGGCCGGGCCCCGTCATCACGGCGCATTTTCCGGGTGGCCGCGACATGCCCCAAGCGAGAAAGGGCCCTGGGCCACGGGGAAGAGGGCGTTCCCCGGGCTGCCCAACACCAGCCAGTTCTCGTGAGAGTTTTCCAAAATTGATCACAATTTGGGCAGAAGGCTCTTGAGAATTGACCAGAAAAAGCCCGGTGAACTCGCTTGGGCTCCACACGTCTGCTGGTCCGCCCCTTGGGTCTAGCCTCATATCGCAAGTGTTCTCGTCCGAACCCCGCCAGAAAGACCTCCGGGAGTCAGGTGCTGGTGAATCCAACACCTCCTGCTCCTCAGCCTCTGGGCATCCTCTCCCTGGTGATGGCAGATGGGACCAGGCCTGCCCCGAGTCCCAGGCATGAACCCTCATCTGCTTGCTCAGCCTTCCATTTCCAGGGTCCTGTCCCTCAGGTCCTTCAATTGGGGAAGCCTGAGTCCCGTGCCACGAGTCCTCTGACCACCCCAGCACCAACGTTGCCTTTCGGAGCTGTGTACAAGCCTTTGAGCGTGAGATACATTTGTTCCCCCACAGAGGCCAGCCACATCCCTGGGCACCCCAGCTGTCCTAAAAGTCAGAGTACGACGCCCTGCCCCAACCCCTCCCTCAACTCTGCTCCTCGAAAGCTCCCCTTTGCCAGGACTCCCAGATGGGCCTTGTCATCTCGGCGCGTTTTCCGGGTGGCCAGGACATGCCCCGGGCAAGAAAGGGCCCTCGGCCCCAGGGAACAGGGCGTTACACAGGACTGGCCAATGCTGGCCAATTCTGACGAGTGTTCTGCCCAAATCGATCCTGACTTAGGCAAAACGCTCGTGAGAATTAACCAGAAAATGCCCGACAAACTTGCTTCGGGCACCACATGTCCGCAGGTCTGCCTCCTGGGCCCGGCCCGGGATCCCGAGTGGTCGCGTCTGAATCCTCAAGAAAGTCTTCCAGGAGTTAGACACAGGCGAGGACGACACCTCCTTTTCCTCAGCCTCCAGGGGTACCCTCCCTGGTGCTGGCAGATGGGGCTAGACAAGCCCCCATATCCCAGGCACAAATAATTGCTTGCTTGCTCAGCCTTCCTCAGTATCCAGGGTCCTGCCTCTCGGGGCCTCCACTTGGGGAACACTGAGTTCTGTGCCATGAGTCCTCCGACCACCCCATTCCCACGGTGCCTCTATTGGGTGTGGACAAACCTTTGAGGGAGAGTTACATTCGTTCCACCCCAGAGGCCAGCCCCAGCCCTGGGCGTCCCAGCCGCCCTAAAAGTTGGAGGCGGATGCCTGGCCACAACCCCTCCTTCAACTCTGGTCTGGAAAACCTACCCTGCCCCAGGGACCCCGGGTGGCCCGCATCGTCTTGGCGTGTTTTCCAGATGGCCATAACATGCCCCGAGCTAGAAAGGGCCCTGGGCCATGGGGAACAGGGCTGTCCCCAGGGCTGCCCAACGCCGGCCAATTCTCACGAGCTTTCTGCCCAAATCGGGATCTTGGGCAGAACGTTCATGAGAATTGGCCGGAAAATGCCTGGCGAACCCCCTGCGGGCGCTGCAGGGCCAAAGGGCTGCCCCCCTGGGCCTGGCCTGGGATCACGAGGGGTCACGTCCCAGCACCGCCAGGAGGAGCTCTGTGAGGCAGGCGCTGGTGAGGCCGCCGCCTCCCGCTCCTCAGCCTCTGGGGGTCCCCTCCCTGGCGCTGGCCGCTGGGGCCAGGCCTGCCCCGAAAGCCGGGCCCGGGCCCAGGCCTGCTTGCTCAGCCTTCCGTTGCCAGGGGCCTGTGACTGGGGGCCTACCCCTGGGGAACCCTGAGTTCCACGCCACGAGTCCCCCGACCGTCCCAGCACCAACGGTGCCTTTCGCGGCTGTGTCCCAGCTGTGGAGCGGGAGATCCATTCGTTCTCCCACAGAGGCCAGCCCCCTCCCCGGGCGCCCCGGCCGCCCACCAAGGCGGAGGCGGATGCCAGGCCACAGCCCCTCCCTCAACTCTGCTCCAGGAAAACTCCCCTGTGCCTGAGACACCAGGTGGGCCGAGTCATTTCAGTATGTTTTCCAGGTGGCCACAACACGTCCTGAGAGAGAAAGGGCCATTGTCCATGGGTTACAGGTCTAAAGGGCCGCCCAATGCTATGCATTCTCAGAAGCATTCTCCCCATATTGGTATCGATTTTGGAGAGGAATAAACTTTCCCATACTTCTAAACCACCCCACCACCACGGATCCCTCTGGCCAGAAGCCCTGATTCTGCTGCACTGCAGGACTTTTTCCTCAGCTCAACTCCAAGGTGAACCCCCTTCAGGGCCAGCTGATGGGAGCGGCCATTCCCCAAGGCCATAACCCTAACTCTAAGTGGTGTTTCTGGCTTCCTTCTACATGGGCCTGTCCCCCAATCTGTCTGGCTTGGGAGCTCTGGAGTCACACCATAAGAATCTGCCTGACAGGGGGGAGTCAAGATGGCGGGGAAGTAGGAGGAGGCGCCATCTCAACCTGTACCCTAAAGTGAGCTGATTTCCTACCAAAGAACTCCAACCACCCATGAAATCAGCCTGAGATCAGAATTATACACGTCTGGATCTCTACAGGAGCAGAAGACGCCAGTGGCAGGTAAAGCAGACTGGGAGCGTCAGACTGATATCAGAAGATAAACAAAAGGGGGAGGGAGCCACCAGAGGTGACCGATCGGAAAGTAACACCCCAACACGAGAGTGCTCTGCGACTGGGGACCAGCATTAACTTGGAGTCTGGTTGAAAGCACTCAAAAAACAAAGAGCAAAGGATCACGGGGGGTAATAGTGGGAACCTGGGCGGTTAGGGTCAGGGACCTAAGTCCCCGGACCCAGGACAGCCTCCCCTGGCGCGGAGCCAGAGAGAGTGCGGCAGAGAAATCAGGTCTCAGCTGCCAGTGCACCTGAACGCCAGCGCGCCCGAGAACGAGTGGGGTCTGGCTCCTGTGAGGGGCTGGGAGCCTGGCCAGACGGCAATCCTGAAACGCGCGCGTCCCACACCCTCCCTTGGGAGAGGTGCTCATAGGCGCTAGCCTGGAGCTCTGGCAGCCAGAAAAACCAGACATTCCCAGCCCGGGACAGCGGGAAAATCTCAGTGTGAGATCTCTGCTCGGAACTTCTCTGGCGGTCTGGAGCTGCCTAGACAGCCACCGCTGCCCTGGTTTTGGGTACAATGAGGAGCTCCTGCATCCCCAGGGACAGTGACTCAGAACCGACTCAGCCAGCAGCTTTTCCAAAACATTCTGGTGCTTCTCTCTGAGAGGGAGGTCGGGGTGCAGTTTGCTCTCCTTTAAACCTCCAAAAACCATCAAAAGCTGTCAAGGCGAGGGAAAGCAGATGAAAGAACATAAAAACCCCCAGAGAACAAAAGGCTGAAAAAAACAGTTTCCTCAGAGCTCACCCCCCTGAGGGGAGCGGGAGGACATAACTCAGGGAACATCATTGTCTGAAAACCCACGTGGCAGGCCCCTCCCCCAGAAAACCAACCAGGAAGGAAGAAAAAAAAAAGACTACAAGAGAACAACCACCACTACTTCATAAATACAATTTTTATTTTTAACTCTTTACCAATATTCTGGTTCTTTTTTTTATACATACAGATATTTTTTAACCTATTTACCACCACACTTAGATGTCCAGTACATCAAATTCTTTAATAACCTTCTAACCTGAACTTTTTGATACATACACCCGTGTTTTTCTTTTGCTTTTCTAATTTTTTAATTCTTTTTTAATTTTAACTTAGTTTAGTCTAGTTTATTCTTTTTTAATTTTTATTTTCTACTATACATATAGAGTTAAACTTCAAGGTAATCCCCTTTCCCCAATCAATGCTACTCCTATAGGCAAACCAGTTTCTAATCCCCCTGTAACTTAGGAAAGTTGAGTCCCTTAACAAAAACATCAAGATACCTTCAGGAAGAATCAAAATAACCTTCCTCACCCACACTGAGAATTTATAACCACTCTCCCAATTTTTCCTTCTGTCAGTGTTTCTGTGAATTTGTGTTTGTCCTGATAATATATAAATCTTATACTTGGGGTTCTTTCTGATGAGGTTCTTCCCTTTTTTGCTTATATATATATTTTTTTCTCTTGTCATATCCTTTTATCAGTCTTTTTGTTTGTCTGTTTTTGTTTGTATACTTCATAAATCTTACCTTGTGGATATTTGGGCTGAGCCTTCTCTTTTATCTTCCCTTTTTTTCCTATCTCTCTCACTCTCTCTCTCTCTCTCTCTCTTTTTCCTTTTTTCTTTCCCCTTTTTTTTCTTTCTTCTTCTCTATTTCTTTTTCTTTTCTTTTTTCTCTCATTTGGGTGGGGAATCCTGATTGCACAGAAGCGTTCCAGGGTGCAAATTGACTGCACCACAATCGATAAGTCCAGCTGCATCTGTTCAGTCATCTCTTTCCAAAATGACTAGGAGGAGGAATACCCAACAGAAGAAAAATACAGAGGATGGGCCTTTTGCAACAAAGCTAATGGCTATCGACATAGACAATATGTCAGAAAAGGAATTCAGACTAACAATTATCCAGGCAATAGCTAGGTTGGAGAAAGCCATGGATGACCAAACAGAATTGATTAGGGCAGAACTGAAAGCCACCAGGGATGATGTTCACAATGTTAGGGCAGAACTGAAAGCCACCAGGGATGATGTTCACAATGTTAGGGCAGAACTGAAAGCCACCAGGGATGATGTTCAAAATGCTCTCAATGAGTTCCAATCTAATCTAAATTCTCTAAAAGCTAGGGTAACTGAGACAGAAGATAGAATTAGTGATCTGGAGGACAAACAGATAGAGAGAAAGGATGAGGAGGAAGCCTGGAACAAACAGCTCAGAAGCCATGAAAAGAGAATCAGGGAAATAAACGATGCCATGAAACGTTCCAACGTCAGAATTATTGGAATCCCTGAAGGGGAGGAAAAAGAAAGAAGTCTAGAAGATATAGTGGAAGAAGATGTCTATGAAAATTTTCCCAATCTCACGAATGGAAACAACGTTCATGTACTAGAGGCAGAGAGATTTCCTCCCAAGATTTTAAATTCTCGAAAGTCCTCACGACACCTTATAGTTAGAATGAGGAATTATGTTTCAAGAGAGACCCTCTTAAAAGCAGCTAGGACAAAAAAGCTCCTTATGTACAGAGGAAAGCCCATTAGAATAATGTCAGACCTCTCCACAGAGACCTGGCAAGCCAGGAAGGGCTGGCAAAATATATTCAGAGTACTAAATGAGAAGAACATGCAACCAAGAATACTCTATCCAGCAAGACTGACATTTAAAATGGATGGAGAGATAAAGAGTTTCCAAGACCAGCAAGGCTTAAAAGACTATGCAACCACCAAGCTGACACTGCAGGAAATATTAACAGGGGTCCTATAAAAGAGAAAAAATCCTAAGAATATCATTGAACAGAAATATAGAAACAATCTACAGACAGAAAGACTTCAAAGGCAACACGATGTCAATAAAAACCTATCTCTCAATAATCACTCTCAATGTGAATGGCCTAAATGCGCCCATAAAAGGACACAGGGTTGCAGATTGGATAAAACGACAGGACCCATCCATATGTTGTCTACAAGAGACCCATTTTGAACCTAAGGATACACCCAGACTGAAAGTGAAGGGATGGAGAAGAATCTTTCATGCCAATGGGCCGCAAAAGAAGGCCGGAATAGCGATTCTCATATCAGATAAATTAGATTTTAAGCTAAAGACTGTAGTCAGAGATACAGAAGGACACTCCATAATTCTTAAAGGGACTATCCGCCAAGATGATCTAACAATTGTGAATATCTATGCCCCCAATATGGGAGCACCCAATTACATAAGAAAACTATTAATCAAGATAAAGAGTCATATTGATATGAATACAAAAATAGTAGGAGATCTTAATACGCCTCTCTCAGAAATAGACAGATCATTGAAGCAGAAAATTAATAAAGAAATAAGAGCATTGAATGAAACATTGGACCAGATGGACCTCATAGACATATACAGAACATTCCACCCTAAAACAACAGAATACTCATTCTTCTCAAGTGCACATGGAACCTTCTCCAGAATAGACCACATACTGGGTCACAAAGCAGGATTCAACCGACCACCAAAAGACTGACATTATTCCCTGCATATTCTCAGATCACAATGCTTTGAAACTGGAACTCAATCACAAGGAAAAGTTCAGAAGGAACTCAAACACCTGGAAGCTAAAGACCACCTTGCTTAAGAATGCTTGGATCAACCAGGAGATCAAAGATGAACTTAAACAATTCATGGAAACCAATGAGAATGAAGACACTTCGGTCCAAAACCTATGGGATACAGCAAAGGCGGTTCTAAGGGGGAAATACATAGCCATCCAAGCCTCCCTCAAAAACACTGAAAAATCCAGAATACACCAGCTGTCTCTACACCTTAAAGAACTGGAGAATCAACAACAAATCAAACCAACTCCGCATGCAAGAAGGGAAATAATCAAGATTAGAGCAGAGATCAATGAGGTAGAAACGAGAGATACAGTAGAATGTATCAATGAAACTAGAAGCTGGTTTTTTGAAAGAATCAATAAGATCGATAAACCATTGGCCACACTAATCCAAAAGAAAATAGAGAAAGCCCAAATTAATAAAATTATGAATGAAAAGGGAGAGATCACCACTAACACCAAGGAAATAGAAACAATCATCAGAAATTATTACCAACAGTTATATGCCAATAAGCTAAGCAACCTAGATGAAATGGATGCATTCCTGGAAAGCTACAAACTCCCAAAATTGAACCAGGAAGAAATTGACAACCTGAATAGACCGATATCTAGTAACGAGATTGAAGCAGTGATCAAAAACCTCCCAAAAAACAAGAGCCCAGGACCTGACGGATTCCCTGGGGAATTCTACCAAACTTTCAAAGAAGAAATAACACCAATTCTCCTGAAGCTGTTCCAAAAAATTGAAGCAGAAGGAAAACTTCTAGACTCTTTTTATGAAGCCAGCATTACCCTGATCCCCAAACCAGGCAAAGACCCTACCAAAAAGGAGAATTTCAGACCAATATCACTGATGAATATGGATGCAAAGATTCTCAACAAGATCCTAGCAAACAGGATCCAGCAGCACATTAAAAAGATTATCCACCATGATCAGGTGGGATTCATCCCTGGGTTGCAAGGTTGGTTCAACATTCGCAAATCAATCAATGTGATAGAACAAATCAATAAGAGAAGAGAGAAGAACCACATGGTCCTCTCAATTGATGCAGAAAAAGCATTTGACAAAATCCAGCATCCGTTCCTGATGAAAACGCTTCAAAGTATAGGGATGGAGGGAACATTCCTGAACTTCATAAAATCTATCTATGAAAGACCCACAGCAAATATCATCCTCAATGGGAAAAAGCTTGCAGCCTTCCCGTTGAGATCAGGAACACGACAAGGATGCCCACTCTCACCACTCTTGTTCAACATAGTATTAGAAGTCCTAGCAATGGCAATCAGACAACAAAGAGAAATAAAAGGTATCCAAATTGGCAAGGAAGAAGTCAAACTCTCTCTCTTTGCAGATGACATGATTCTTTATATGGAAAACCCCAAAGACTCCACCCCCAAACTATAGAACTCATACAGCAATTCAGTAACGTGGCAGGATACAAAGTCAATGTACAGAAATCAGTGGCTTTCTTATACACTAACAATGAAAATACAGAAAGGGAAATTAGAGAATCGATTCCATTTACTATAGCACCAAGAACCCTCAGATACCTGGGAATAAACCTAACCAAAGAGGTAAAGGACCTGTACTCAAGGAACTACAGAACACTCATGAAAGAAATTGAAGAAGACACACAAAGATGGAAGACTGTTCCATGCTCTTGGATTGGGAGAATAAACATTGTTAAAATGTCTATACTGCCTAGAGCAATCTATACTTTTAATGCCATTCTGATCAAAATTCCACCAGTATTTTTCAAAGAGCTGGAGCAAATAATCCTAAAATTTGTATGGAATCAGAAGAGACCCCGAATTGCGAAGGAAATGTTGAAAAACAAAAACAAAACTGGCAGCATCACGTTACCCGATTTCAAGCTTTACTACAAAGCTGTGATCACCAAGACAGCATGGTACTGGCATAAAAACAGACACATAGACCAGTGGAACAGAGTGGAGAGCCCAGATATGGACCCTCAACTCTATGGTGAAATAATCTTCGACAAAACAGGAAAAAATATTCAATGGAAAAAAGACAGTCTCTTCAATAAATGGTGCCGGAAAAACTGGACAGCGATATGTAGAAGAATGAAACTTGACCATTCTCTTACACCGTACACAAAGATAAACTCGGAAATGGATAAAAGACCTCAATGTGAGACAGGAATCTCTCAGAATCCTAGAGGAGAACATAGGCAGTAACCTCTTTGATATCAGCCACAGCAACTTCTTTCAAGATATGTCTCTAAAGGCAAAGGAAACAAAAGCAAAAATGAACTCTTGGGACTTCATCAAGATCAAAAGTTACTGCACAGCAAAGGAAACAGTCAACAAAACAAAAAGGCAACCCACGGAATGGGAGAAGATATTTGCAAATAACAGTACAGACAAAAGGTTGATATCCAGGATCTATAAAGAACTTCTCAAACTCAACACACACAAAACAGATAATCGTATCAAAAAATGGGCAGAAGATATGAACAGACACTTCTCCAACGAAGACATACAAATGGCTATCAGACACATGAAAAAATGTTCATCATCACTAGCCATCAGGGAGATTCAAACTAAAACCACATTGAGATACCACCTGACACCAGTTAGAATGGCCAAAATTAGCAAGACAGGAAACAACGGGTGTTGGAGAGGATGTGGAGAAAGGGGAACCCTCTTACACTGTTGGTGGGAATGCAAGTTAGTGCAGCCACTTTGGAGAACAGTGTGGAGACTCCTGAAGAAATTAAGAATAGAGCTTCCCTATGACCCTGCAATTGCACTGCTGGGTATTTACCCCAAAGATACAGATGTAGTGAAAAGAAGGGCCATCTGTACCCCAATGTTTATTGCAGCAATGGCTACAGTCGCCAAACTGTGGAAAGAACCAAGATGCCCTTCAACGGATGAATGGATAAGGAAGATGTGGTCCATATACACAATGGAGTATTATGCCTCCATCAGAAAGGATGAATACCCAACTTTTGTAGCAACATGGACGGGACTGGAAGAAATTATGCTGAGCGAAATAAGTCAAGCAGAGAGAGTCAAGTATCATATGGTCTCACCTATTTGTGGAGCATAACAAATAACATGGAGGACATTGGGAGTTGGAGAGGAGAGGGAGTTGAGGGAAACTGGAAGGGGAGATGAACCATGAGAGACCATGGACTCTGAAAAACAACCTGAGGGTTTTGAAGGGGCGGCGGGGGGGGGGGAGGTTGAGGAATCAGGTGGTGGGTAATAGGGAGGGCACGTACTGCATGGAGCACTGGGTGTGATGCCAAAACAATGAACACTGTTATGCTGTAAATAAACAAATTTTAAAAAAGTTAAAAAAAAGTAAAAAAAAAAAAAAACCAGCCTGTGAGATCGGGAGGGGGTCGCTGTCTTCGGAGGCAGCCCTGGCCGGTCAATCTGACTTTAATGCTTGGCATAGAATAAGGCTTTGCATAACTTTCACTTTGTCTCAGTCTCGTTCCTTTGATAACAGACCCCAACAGATGTTTTGGATAAATATATATTATAAAGGGACTGTTTAGAATCCACACTTTTAGGAAAACTTAAATTCCCTTTAATAAACCTACCACAGAAAAGGAAACATAGATATCCGTCATCATAACTGAGAACATCACAAAAGAAGACAATCAGACACAACCTGGTGTCTGACTGTAGAACAGAATACGACTTATGTAGTTCTGCCCAAATGTTCAACCTGGTGAAAGCTATAGATCTAGCTACTCGTTTACAAAAACACAGATGTCTGAAAAAAGTCCTAACGATGAGTATGAAGAAGTCGCCAATGAAGTCCACAATGCATATATTCTGATAGGAAAAATATTTTCCCAACAAATAAACTGTAAGAGCGGGAAAGGGAAGGGAGAGAAAGAAAGAAAGAGAGGGAGGGAGGGAGGGAAAGGAAAGGAAAGGAAAGAGAACACTCCTTCCAAAAGAGAGATACACTCCCATGTTCGTGGCGACATTATTCACAATAACCGGACATGGAAACATCAACCTTGGGAGCCTTACGTTAAGTAACTCATGTTAGGGTCCATAATCAAAGGAGCGAGACTGATACAAAGCAAAGGTCAAGCAAAGCTTTATTTCACGACAAGCATTGAGAATCAAACTGACTGGTCAGGGCCCTCTCTTGCAAAGAGGTGACCTCTCCCAGCTTCACAGACTAACTTTTATAGAGGTAGTTTAGCCGGGTTATACACAGGTGGCCAATGAGATTGCAACACAGAGAAAACTGCACAGTCATGCTAGGTCTCCCACACACAGAAAATACTGCTAGGTAACACACGGGTGGCCAATTGAATTTCAATTTACCCTAGTAGATATATGCGCTCCCCACTGATTGGATGTCTTCACCTGGCCTGACCCGCACTTGTATCTAGGCTTTGCAAGTCAGTTCCTCTGGGAGGGGCAGGGTCAATCTAAGTTCACTACATACAGACAAAATTACTCCCTCTGGCCAACCAGGCCCTTACAACTCAGACACAGAAAGACACACACCAGAAGCTCTCGGGGGCATTCCACATGGAAAAAAATTACGGAACACATCGATAATGAGAATGGATGGGTGGTTGCCAGATTCGGGGATGGTGGGGGCAAACAGATGAAGGTAGTCAAAGATGCCATGTTTGAGTGATAAAATCCACAAGTCATGGAATGTTCTGTAGCATGGAGATGAAAGCTAACCCTGCAGGATGGGGTACAGTGTCCCCCACTACTTGAAAGTACAGTGTTCCTAGGAGACCTTTCACAACAGAAATGGTGTAAACCGAAAAAGGAATGACCATTCACTTCTACAGAAAAGTGAGTGAGCATGCTCATACACCAAAAGTTCCTTCTCTTGGGCTCTTCTTAGGACTCAGGACACAACATCCTACAGATGCCTGAACTAAATGGAGATAAAGCACAGCAGATGCTCACAGACACAATTCAAAGTGCCAGTAGCAGGACATGGAGAGCAGTGCCCAGGAAGGAGCTGGTTGGGGTGCACGCCGCCTCTGTCGGGGTTCCTCACAAAACAGATGCTAAATGCAATGCCCACTTTTTTACTTTTTTTGTAAGAGAGAAGTCCTCTTTAGGTTTATCCCTGAAGCTGGAGCTGAGTAATAATGTAGGTCTTTCCAAAAAGCCAAGTGTCTTACCATGAACATTGAGAAAAGTGGGGAAGACTTGTACTTGAAAGTTGCTGAGGAGGTAGAAGTTCAGAGTTCTCCCAGACACAAACATCAGCAGACCCACTGTGAAAGGCACCTTCCTCAGCAGGTGGAACATGGACTACCTCCTACCCCCAGAAACCTCCTCCTTCGCCTTCCTCGGGACAACCCACAAGAGCTCGGACTTACCTCAATTCCTCCTTTCTCCCACTCCCAATATTGAACCCATCAGCAAGCCCTGTGAGCTCCATCTTCAGTAGGTACCTGGAATAGCACTAACCCTTCCCAGCCACTTTTCTGGTCCACACTGGAGCCCATCTCTTGCCTGAGTTCCTGGAAAACTTTCATCATTGACCTCCTTTGCCCATCCTCAACCCTGTGTCATCTGTTCTCAACACTGTAGCCAGGATGGCCCAGTGAAACAGGGTCCCATGGGGTCACAGCCCTGCAATGGCTTTCTGTCTCCCTAATGTCACCTCCCTGAGGTCACGTCCTAAGCTGTCTCCTGTGCCTACAGGGCCTTCTGCTGCTCCTGGACATACCTGGTGTGCTCCTGACCCAGCAGCTTTGTATAAGCTTTCCCATATGTTTATAGGCTCTTGGTGTGGTATCACTCACCTTCTTTCAAACTTGACTCAAGCATCACCTTCCTAGTGAAGACCCACCTGGCCGCTATGTGAATAGCAAGCACCACCGCCCCCTCCCCTTCAGCAGCCCAGCTCTGTCTCCTTTCTATTTCCAGAGAAGTTATCACAGTCACCAGGCCATCTCGGCAAGGGGGAAATGGAGTACTGTTCAGATGGTTTCACCACGGACTCCCTCCGATTTCCTAGTCCAGAGCCCTGGGGGAAAAGGTGACCAGAGCTCTTGCACAGCCAGGAACCCAGGACAATGGGTGCCCCCTTTGGCACCCTGAAGACCATCAGAAAAATGAGCCTTAAGAGGAATCCACTTGCACGTGAAACCTGGAACCAGACACCTTCCTCGATTCCAGGGGAGCACACACAATTCCTCCCCTTGCCTGATATGCTCACCTAAGAAAGCTGGGCAGAGAAGCATTCCAGGGTCCACATCTCCCTCTGGCCAAGGTCCTGGGAAACAGACAGCTCTCCTCCCTGCACCAGCCACCTGTGATTGAGGTCCGGCATCCCCCTGTGCTGGGGCAGAATGGTGCACCTGTCCTCTTCCCTGGGACATCATCACAAACCAGGCTTTGCTGCACAGTTTTCAGGAAAGAACCTGCTGCAGCCGCCCAGATTCAGTCTCAGTCTCACACATGAGTGCCCCCTGTGGAACTAGACCTTCAAGGAGACTAGTGTGTTGTGTGGCCTTGGAACCTAATGGCAGGAGCTGAGACTTCAGTATGGAACTGAAATGAAATGAAAACTGGCCTCTTCCACACAGCACAGGAAAGCGGAGGATTTCTCAGGGGTGTGGCTCTGGAAGAAGAGCATCTGCAGCTGAACTCACAGACGCCAGGAGAGGACACCTGCGGTGTCTCTCCAGGGAAGCAAGGTGCACAGTGGCTAAGAATCCAGAATGCTGCCTGTGGGCTGCTTCCCACCAAGCCCCCTGCTGAGATGAGATGAGGACCTGAGAACCCAACAGGAAGCAAGTTTCCTATCACATCTGCATCAGTAGTGTTGGCTGGGGAGCAGAGCTCCGTCCCTGGAGCAAGCTGGCCTGTGCATCCAGAGCAAAGGCCCATTGCCACGGCTCAAAATCTCCCACCTATGATCTGACTCCCCTGCCAGGCTCACACCTGCTGACACGGTGACTCCTAAGACCCGGAGACTGCTTCCCCCCCGCCCCCCGCAGCACAATGCTGCTCACAGAGAAGGCAACTCCAGCCTCAGAAACGTGTTCATCATTAGCTCTGGAACTCCCTGGGTTTGTCTATACTGGCCCACCCAGGGGACCCTTCCAGATCATTCCTCCAGTGCCCAAGGGTTTCAAGCCACCTTCAAGCTTCCCTTCAAAAGGCAGGAACTGGTCCAATGAGGCAAACCAGCCAAGTGACTCTGTGCGGGAAACTTGGACCAGATCCTCCCTGAACACCAGCGCTTCCAAGTCCAGGCTTCAAACCCTCACTCACTGGGCATGGAGCACCACGTCAGCATGAACACTGGTCTTTCAAATCTCTTGTCTCCCATTCCTTCAAATCAGAAACCAAGCTCTAGGCACCACTCCTTTTCCCTTCAGAGAAGTAAGGGAAAGAAGAGAACAAAGCACTCTGTGTGCAGAGCACACTTCTATCCAAACAGAACTCTGTGTTCTTTCTCATCTGGGCAGCCGTACACTGACCATACTAATGAGAGGGGCCACAAGTTCAGTCCTCATATATGTATCTGACCTTCTGTTTTTTCTTTTGATATTTGGGTCTCGAAGTCAATGTCTATATTGCTTAAAATAACAAGAATAATGATGATGTGGTTACGTAAAGGTCTGGGTCTCCATAACCAGACAACATGGCTCTCATTGAGATAAGGATGAAGACACAATCTTTTCACAGAAAGTAAAGCCCACACCCTCAGGGATCCTGACACACCTCAAGGGTGATGGGTTCCTTTGCTCCATGGAGTTGTCCAAGTGCAAAGGAAGCAGGCACCCTCCAGGGTTCATTCTGTTTTCTTCATCAGTTCCCCAGGTCAAGTCACAAGGGACTCACCGGGTCAGGTTTCAGAGCACAGGACGGACCACCAGGTGAGCAGCTACTCCCCCACCCAGGGAGAGGAGATTTTCTCTGGGAGCACAACGAGCCACTCCCTGAGCTACTCAACAACCTACACTCCATCTCCATTTGCCCTCCTCACCCTATTAGATCTCTGTGGCTCTGTTTTAGTTTAAAAAAAATATGTTCTAATATTGGAATATGGTTCACAGAAGAGAAAAACATGAACACCCACAAAGAATTCTTTTAATATTTCAGATTGGTTTTCCATTGTCTAAATAAAACAGGAAATAAAAATGCACAGATCGCCCCTTCCACTGGCACAGACGATTCATGGCTTAAAGGAGAGCAGGAAATACAAGAGGAACAGAGGTTCTGATGACCCGTCTTTTCCATCATCTAAGTTTTGAAACCACACACACTCAAAGAAAGAAGTCCAACCCAACGTCTTAGCCTGGCAATGCGGAGCAGTCTGAACTGGAGTGACAGGGACAGATGGAGAGCTCGTGTGTGTTGGCTGAGGCCGGTGGCACACAACAAGGGGCCCACCAGCTCTCCACCCGGGCCTCCCCTGTCCCCAGCCAGGAACCTGCTCACAGCCCTGACCCGTCACAACTGTCACACGGGGGACACACGGCCACCCCTGGAGCCAGCCCTGCCCACACTCTCCTGCAGAACGCACTCCGCTCTCCTCCGGGACCCCTGTAAGCTCTCCCCAGACCTGGAACTGCCCCATCTGCTGCAAAGCTCCAGGATTCCCCCCTCTTGTCAGAGTAACACTGGCCCAAGTCTTTCATAAATGTGTCGTAGTTCTCTCCACTCACCTTCCTACCTGGGCAAACTGTCAGTCACGTATCGATGGAGCATGAACATGCTCTGAGATCTGGGTCTTTCACTGCAGCCTTCTGAGGACTCCTCGTGCAGTAAATATCATCGCCTATGACGGGGGTTATGAAACCATTATTTACAGAACAATACAGCCCAAATCACCTCATTGTGAGTTGTTCTTCATTAGGCCGAAAGTTTCTGCATAAAAAGCCTTTCCACAGATGTTACCTTCCAGAAATTTCATGAGAAACAAACTCTGTGGGATAAGCTGACTCACCCAGCACAGGCAAGCAGTTCCAGAACTCCGCCCAGGGCTCCTGGAGTCCACCAAGCCCCTTGACGCCACCAGCGTGCCTCTATCCAGAATTCCCAAATGATCTCCTTCTGACTCCACCACCAACGGAACTGCAGAGAAAGTACAGCACGTCAAAATACCTAGAAGATACACTGAGTCAAACTAGAAAGTCGAGCTTTCCTTTTAAACAGTAAGAGCCTACTCTGAATCATTTTGAATTTTCCTCTACCTTAATTAGAACTCTTTAGATGAAAACACGAATCAGTTATGAAACATCACCTTTGACAAATGACAAGACATCATCCAAGTCTCCATCTGGCCTCAAAAAGCCACCAAACTCTAGATGGTGGCATTCGACCATCCCCCTGGCACAAGGGAATAAATGCTGTTAGATGAAGGATCCAATTATATGCTAAAAACACACTAGGAGCAAATCTCATCTTCCTTCTCGTATTGATACAAGTGATTTCCTAGGAAGCAGGTGTGCAGATGATATTTTGTACGCAGTAAATGAATGGGAAAATGGCATTCCCTGTGCTGTTCTACCTGCAGGGACCCTAAGGAACTCCTGCACCAAATCCCAAATGCGGACAGCTGCTTCAGTTTGACTTCATGGCTCAACTAGAGAAAAGAGAAAAGCCCAGAAGGTTTTCCATTAAAAAGAAGTTTTACCTCCAGTCCTGACATGTAAGTGACATTGCGCCCAATGTACCTGCTGCTTTCTCAGAATGCTGGTGTCCTGTGATGAGCTGCCTGACTGACTCTGTCACTGTTGTTCAAACCTTCAGGTCTGTGGAGCCAGATTGGAGAAGTGTTGTCAGCTGGGGATAAGAAGGTGCCTCTGACCTAAGGCTGGCACACCGGCTTCTGTTCCTGGGAGAGGGGAAAACACATACTTGTTCCTCTGCTTTTTTCTTTATTTCCTTTTCTTTTTCCTTCCTTTTTTTTGGAAACACATACTTGTTTCTTAAGTAGTAATTATTAACATTCTAAAGTAGACCAATGATTTTGTCTTTTTTGGAAAAATGAAATTTTCCTTCCAAAGGAACACATCAACTCACCTGTTCCTCATGCAACTTGAGTGGGGTCTGGTTTCCTCCAGCTTCCAGGCCCCCAACTCGAGGACGTTCTTGCAGGATCCTGACACCCCATTACCACCATCCCCTGGGACACGGGGCACAATGCTAAAATTGGGGGATGGCTCTGGGGCTGTTACTACCACACATGTATCTGGGGGGACAGAAACCTAGAGGACCCTCCAGTGGGATCCTGATAGCCCATTACCACCAACCCCAGGGAACATGGGGCACCATGCTGAAGCTGGGGGTTGGCTCTGGGGCTTGTTAGCGCCACACCTGTGGGGGCTAGGGAACAGGGGACACCCTGCTGAACTCAGGGTGCTGCTCAAGGTCCATTGCCTGCACTGTGCCAGGGGACAGAAGGCACCTCACTGAAGCTGGTGACCATGGGCTGTCTTTACATGCACTCTTCCTGGGGAACATGGAATACCCTGAAATGTCTGCAACCCATCCCACAAAAGCTTGGGTGAGCGAGCGCCCTGGAGTTCAGGGGCTAGAGGAGAGGGCCAGTTGATGGACATCGGGCAGAAGAGAATTTGAAGGGAAAAGGAAAACCCATCTGAGTCCCCACGATGAACTTGCTTCACGTGCCCTTCGAGGACCCTCTCCCAGGACCACCACCCCAGCACACAGCCCACATTCACGGAGCCAGGTCCCCTGCCCAGGAACTCTCCCAGCGCCCCTTTGCCTGCCACCACTCTGCATCCTAAGGCAGCTCTGGGTCTGCCCACAGATGACTTAGCTCCACCCCCACGTGCTCATCAGTCAAGGGTGGTGCCCTGAGCCCATTGGATGCCGCACCTCCATGTACCAGAAGACCCGCCCTTACACCCACACCACCCTGCTTTTGCACAAACTCGCGGGGGCGGGGCCTCCTCCCTCAAACACCTGGCTCCGCGGGGCAGAAATGGGCGGGTCATGGGCAGGGCCCCCGGACCCCCATACAACTGGCCCCTTCTGGGGACCCCCTGCTGCAGACCACCCTCAGACTCCTGCCCGATCCCTTCCTGCACCTGCCCTGCCTGCAGAGCTGTTCCTGGCTCCTGGCAAGATCACCTGCTCTCAGACCTTCCCAGGCTTGGGCTTTAGGAAATGCAAAGGTTGGGGCGCCTGGGTGGCTCAGTCCTTAAGAGTCTGCCTTCAGCGCAGGTCATGATCTCAGGGTACTCATATCAAGCCCCTCATCTGGCTCAGATGCTCATCCTTCAGCGGGACGCCTGCTTCTCCCTCTCACACTCCCCCTGCTTGTGTTCCCTCTCTCACTGTTTCTGTCAAATAATAAATAAAAGCTTTTTTAAAAAAAAAAAAAAAGGAAATGCATGGGGCGCCTGGGTGGCTCAGTGGGTTAAAGCCTCTGCCTTCAGCTCAGGTCATGATCCCAAGGTCCTGGGATCCAGCACCACCCCCCACCCCACATCAGGCTCTTTGCTCAGCAGGGAGCCTGCTTCTTCCTCTCTCTCTGCCTGCCTCTCTGCCTACTTGTGATCTCTGTCAAATAAATAAATAAAATATTTTTTTAAAAAAGGAAATGCAATGGTTTCCTACATTTCCAAGGCAGTGTTAAGACCCAATAAGTAATGCTCTAAGCGGGAGAAGCTTCACCTTCTGGTCTCACTTATGGAGTGGAGACTGCTTCTCAGACCTTCCGAGCATCCTTCTAGGATGAACCCATTTGTGCTGGAAAAAACACACATATGCTTGTTCTGCAGGGAAGCTCCAGGATGAACAAGAACAGTTGCCCTTCTGTGCTGTTGGAGGTGTGAACGAGGAACATTGGTTTGTCACTTAAAAAGAAAACATACTATTATTGTCAACACTAAAGGAACAAACTCTTTTAAACATTTTAGAGAGAAAGGAAGAGAGTTTTATTCAAACCCAAGTCAAGACGGCTGCCTGGGAGACACAATCTTCACAAGGAAGGGAGTGCTCTGGGGGAGGAACATCTGGGACAGGCTTCTATATTCATTCTATATTGTTTTACATACAGAGTTACACATCATCATGAGGAAGAACATTCCAGAAAGTTACAGACTTTTTCTTACGTTTTCAGTATGTGCAAGTCAGTATGACTTTCATCTTACTGGAGCAGGAGAGGTTCTCTTGTTTTTCTTATCTTTATGTTTGCAATGGCATTTTTTGGTTATCTTTTTCTTCTCAGAGCAGATGTATAAAATGTGCTTGGGACAGAAATAGGACCCATGCTCTCATGTTTTGCCCAGTCATTTTGAGCTTGGTAAAATGTTAAAGGATAGCTTCCCTGGGAGCCCGGGATCTGGGCCCATTGATGGTAAAAGACAAAAATTCCCACTATCATTCTAATTACTACTAAAGAGAGAAACTTGAGACAGAAGCACCTTTAACAATACTACCAAGAAATTAAAACGATGCCTACAGAAGGTTACCTGTTCCATGGCCAACACAGGTAACAGAGGTGTTCACAGAAGCTGGGCTCTTCTCTCTCTCCTGCCCAATCTCTGAAGGACAGAAACAATTTAAAGTCAGAATTTTAGAACCTCCTGACAGCTTAGAGCTGTCTGGCACCATTCCCTGGGATGACAGAATGAAACAGAGTAGCTCATTGTCACAACACTAACTGAAACGTGAAGTCCCCCTAAAGCTTGGATACACTGTCTTAGTTCTTTCCGTGCAGATCTTGACTAATGTAAGTCATAGTCATACCACATAAACATGATGGCTGCAAAATAAGTCATTGTGGGTAAGGGAATAGTTTAGCTCTGTTTACAAGCATTGTTTTCCTTTGTAAAGAGGCTGAGCTGAGTGTTTTTAAATACTATTTCAGACTTATGTTACAGCACGCTCTGAACATACCAGAGACTGAATCAATTTTTAAAAGATAGCTCTTTCAGTAACTTTACTATCAGAAAAATATTAAAATGTCTCTGTTCCTAGGGATCTTTGAGTATATTACTCAGAGGTCTTCCACGCTTCATGATCATGATGGGCAGAGGTAAAAAGGCCAGCTGAATTCATTCCAGTTGGCCACACAACAAGAAAGTCCTGAGACTTGAGATGTTTCCAGATCGAGACCAGAGAAGAGAGGGAAATAGTACCATGTATGGAATAACAAGGGATTTGGAGTCAGTTTGGGGATCCCACTTAGGTTTCTGATACTCAAATCCTCTGTGACTTGAATCATCTCTGAGCCCCTGTCTAACCAACTAGAAAATGTGACTGATAATATCTGTATCATAGTTTGGACATGTAAGAGGGAGAATTCCATAAAAAGCCAGTGTGCTGGCTCTCCAGACAGGTGCTCCAGGAGCCATGATGACTATTTGGGTCTATTTCTTTTCCAGAAGAAAGAACACATGTGGAATCCGTGTTTCTAACAGATGACTCACAAGATGATTTTCAACCCATAAGGAAGGTCAGGAACCTGCTATTGTGTTCGTATTTCACTCAGAAAATGTGCTACTGGACAGGCCAGGACAATACAAGAGCACCATCATCACTAGGGCTGTGCAGCTTCCCATTCCCACATGGCCATGTTGTCCCCACTAGCTCAGGGCCACCAAAAAGGGCAGCTGTGGGGGGACCACAGGCCAAGGCTGCCAGGTGTGGCTGGGGCAGGCAGAACTCTGACTTAAGGCTCAACTCCTGTCCAGCTAATTATACTGCTCTTTGCAGATAGAGTGCCATTGTCTGCGAGCTCTGATGTAGGAAAGATTGGGGATTTCCCTTGTGATTCCATCTCTGACCTTTAGGATATGTAGCAAAGTTACATTTAATTTTCAAACATTGAGGGACTTCCTGGTTTTCTTTTCATTATGACTATGGCTCAATTCCTCTGTGTTTTGAGAATATAATCTAGTTAATTTCAGGCTTTTAAATGTGTAGGTTTGCTTCATGGCCCAACATTTTGTCTACTTGGGTAAATATCTTAGGACCACTTTAAAATAATGTATTCCAGTGCTCGCTTCAGCAGCACATATACTAAAATAATGTATTCTGTATTTAATGGGTAATGTTCCATATATGTCAATTCTGTCACATTTGCGACCAATATTTCATCTGCTTTTCTATCAGATATTGAGACAGGTATATTAAAATCTTCAAACAATGCTGCTCTAGTCAACATTGCATTGGAGAATCTACCAAGTGTTATAAGGCAAGAGAAATAAAAAGAATAAGAATTGAGGGGATAATTGTCCTAGCCTCGGCAATCAGACTACAAAAAGAAACAAAAGACATTCAAATTGGCAAAGAAGTCAAACTCTCTCTTCACAGATGATATGCTACTTTATGTGGAAAACCCAAAAGAATCCACTCCCAAACTACTAGAACTTGTACAGCAATTCAGTCATGTGGCAGGATACAAAATCAATGCACAGAAATCAGTTGGTTTTCTACACAATAACAATGTAACTGTAGAAAGAGAATTTAGGGAATCGATTCCATTTACAATAGCACCAAAAACTATAAGATACCTTGGAATAAACCTAACCAAAGAGTTAAAGGCTCTACACTCTAGAAACTACGGAACACTTATGAAGGACATGGAGGAAAACACAAAAAGATGGAAAACCATTCTATGCTCATGGATTGGAAGAATAAACATGGTTAAAATGTCTATGCTGCCCAGAGCAATCTATACCTTCAACCCCATCCCTATTAAAATACTATTGGCATTTTTCATTGAGCTGGAACAAACAATCCTAAAACTTGTATGGAACCAGAAAAGACCCCACAAACCCAGGTACATGCTGAAAAAGAAAACCAAAGCTGGGAACATCACAATACCTGACTTCAAGCTATATTACAAAACCGTGACAGCAGGGTATTCACACAAAAACAGACACATAGATCAACGGAACAGAATAGAGACCCCAGAAATGGACCATCAAGGCACCTGGGTGGCTCAGTGGATTAAGCATCTGCCTTCAGCTCAGTCCATGATGTCAGCATCCTGGGATCAAGCCACACATTGGGCTCTCTGCTCAGTGGGGAGCCTGCTTCCCCCTCTCTCTCTGCCTGGCTCTCTGTTTACTTGTGATTTCTCTCTCTCTCTCTCTCTCTCTCTCTCTCTCTCTCCCTGTGTGTGTGTGTGTGTGTGTGTGTGTGTGTGTGTGTGTGGTCAAATAAATCAATAAAATCCTTAAAAAAATTGGACCCTCAACTCTATGGTCAACTCATCTTTGACAAAGCAGGAATGAATATCCAATGGAAAAGACAGTCTCTCCAATTAATGGTGCTGGGAAAATTGGACAGCCACATGCAGAAGATTGAAACTCAACCATTCTCTTACACCACACATAAAGATATACTCAAAATGGATGGAAGACCTCAGTGTGAGACAGGAATCCATCAAAATCCTAGAGGAGAACATAGGCAGTCACCTCTTCGACTTCAGCCACAGCAACTTCTTTCTAGACACATCACCAAAGACAAGGGAAACAAAAGAAAAAATGAACTATTGGGACTTCATCAAGATAAAACACTTCTGCACATCAAAGGAAACAATCAACATAACAAAGAGGCAACCCATGGAATGGGAGAAGGTGTTTGGAAATGACGTCATATAAAGGGCTGGTATCCAAGACCTATAAAGAATTTCTCAAACTAAACACCCAAAACCCAAATAACCCAGTCAAGAAATGGGCAGAAAACATGAACAGACATATCTCCAAAGACATGCAAACAGCTAACAGACACATGGCAAAATGTTCAACATCACTAGCCATCAGGGAAATACAAATCAAAACCACAATGAGATACCACCTCACACCAGTCAGAATTGCCAAAATTAACAAGTCAGGAAACGACAGATGCTGGCGAGGATGCGGAGAAAGGGGAACACTCTTACACTATTGGTGGGAAAAAAAGCTTTTGCAGCCACTCTGAAAAACAGTGTGAAGGTTCCTCAAGATGCTAAAAACAGAACTACCCTACCACCCAGGAATTTCACTACTGGGTATTTACCCCGAAGATATAGACATAGCGGAAAGGAGGGGCACCTGCACCCCAAGGTTCATAGCAGCAATGTCCACAATAGCCAAACTTTGGAAGAAGCCGAGATGCTCTTCAACACATGAGTGGGTAAAGACGTGGTTCATATATAAAGGAATATTCCTCAACCATCAGGAAGGATGAACACCTACCTTTTGTATCAATATGGATGGAACTGAAGGAGATTGTGCTGAATGAAATAAGTCAGGGAGGGAAGGACAATTACCACGTGGTTTCACTCATATGCGGAATGTAAGGAATAGTGTGGAGGACCATAGGGGAAGGGAGGGAAAACTGGATGGGAAGAAATCAGAGAGGGAGACAAACCATGAGAGGCTCTGGACTCTGGAAACCAAACTGAGGGTTACAGAGGGGAGGGGGATGGGGTAACAGGGTGATGGGTATTAAGGAGGGCACATGTTGTAATGAGCACTGGGTGTTACAACTAATGAATGATTGAACACTACATCAAAAACTAATGTACTCTATGATGGCTAACTGAACATAATAACATTAATGAATTAATATGTTTTCTACATGAAAAACATATAATAATGGGAACAGAATTTCAGATTTCCATGATGAAATATTCTCAAGATATGTTTCACAGCAGTGTAAATATACTTAACACTACCAGACCTTATACTGAAAATGTCTCAAATGACAAAATCGATGTTAGGATATTTTATAATTTTTTAAAAGTACATTGTGTATGATTCCATTTTTATAAAGATTTTATTAATTTATTTTAGAGGCGAGAGAGCATGGCACAAGAGTGGTGGGAGAGGCAGGAGGGGAAAAGAGAATCGTGAGCCCACACTGCACTGAACACAGACCCTACATGGAGCTCGATCCCGCACCATGAGATCACATCCTGAGCCAAAATCAAGTCAGCAGCTTAACCGACTGAGTCACCATCCATCTCCTTGGGCATTAGTATGGGTGCATTCCCTGCTCTCTCCACCACCACTGCGCTGAACACTCCTGAAAATGCATCTATGAAAAATCATGCCAGTTTCCTGGGGTGAGTCTGAGTATGAGCACTGCTAGGTGATGGGTGCACCTGAGGCCTAGAATGGGGGCTGCCCACTGTTTTCTCAGACGGGGTGCCCATCACCCTTCTCTCCAGGGGACTGCCATATCCTCAGGCACCTGAGGGCCACCCAGCCCAGGAGTTCACCTTCTCTAGCAGATGACAGATGGGACTTCTTTCTCTGTCCATGAATATGAACCCTGATCCTGGGAAAGGAGAGCTCTCCTGGGATTCCTGGCCCAGCCAGCCAGCTGTGGCCACCGTGTATGTGACAGAGCCAGAGCTGCTGGGCCTTGGAAGAAACGAGTGCCTTAAGCCAGCCTCACGTGGGGCATGTGGGAGCAGCAGCCCTTACTTCTTGGGGAGCAGTGATGTGTGTGAAAGGAGGGAGGATGGGGTGGACCCTTCTAAGCAACACCACAGGCTCTCCCTTGGTCCTGAAACCAGCAGGAAGGGAGCTTTGAGACAGACCCCAGGAGGATTCCCATCTAGGGAAAAGGGGCCCGCTGGAGGGCACTGAAGCCACCAGCCCCTCCAGCTGCAGGCCTTTTGCACAGGATCACCTCCGGCGCTTCCTCGGCACGTTATCCATGTTTGTGTGTGGACAGTGATTGGCCCATTCAGTGCTGGTGCACTTCCAGAGGCCAACGAGAACCCTTCCAGGGCCTGGAGCAGAGCATCCCCGTCCAGAGAAGCAGAGGATGTCCCTCCTTCTCTGGCGCTGGGGAAGGCAGCCGCCATCACGAGGCAGGACCTGGTCGAGGCGTGTGATCTTTCTGAAGTCCCCGCGCTCAGTGCCTTCATTGCTGTGCCTGAGAAAGGCCCCGTCAGCCCCAGAGTCAGGAGCCATGAGGGGGTGTCTCCCACCCTGGCCCAGGATCATGACTGGAAACAATCCTATCTTTGAGAGGACGGGTCTCCTTCAGGAGCCAGGGAGAGGCAGGCCCTGCAAGAGCTCTTCATTCGAGGAGGAGTCATGGAGAGCGTGTGTGTCTCATCAACCCAGCAAGTGAAAGAACCAAAGCCCAACACTCAGGCTCTAACAGAAACAGAATTTCAGTGTCCTGTTTGGGGCGGCCGCCTCCCCTCTTACGTGGCCTTAGGGGACCCCAGGGAAAGTCTGCCTTACTCTCATGCCCTCAGAGGGAGCAGCTGGCCCCATGTCCCGGGGTCTCCACCATGTCCCACTGCTGAGGAAGCATCACACACAGGGACCTGGTGTCAGGAGTGTGGTCTCCCAGAGGCCTGGCGGCTGCATGGAAAAACTGAATGGCTTTTGGGGGGAGGGCTGCTCACTGGTGCCACGGCTCACCATCCCCCACTGCAACTGTGCAGTCCAGGCTCTGTGACCAGCTTAGGTCAGTCACCAGCACGCCACATGCTCCTGCCATGGGAGAGATCCTTCAGCATCACCGCATTGCACAGAGGTGGAGAGCGGGCCCAAAGAGGGGAGGCAAATGGTTCCATTCACAGGACTGGTCAGCAGAGGAGCTGGAAGGTCACCCCTCTCAAGCCCCTGTTACCCCAGCCAGAGACTCCCTGAGCCCAGAGCAAGCCCTCCCCTGCCTGCCCAGCCACACACTGGCCCCTGAGCTGGATGGTGGAATGTTCTTCTTGACCCTGGGGGTGTTGCTGGCTGACAAGGAAGGGGAGAGCAGCTGGTGGGACAGGCTGTAGCTACAGGACAGAGTGATAGTCTGAGCTAGCAGGAGCCACACTCTGGTCTCCCTCCCGGGGACTGCCGGGGAGCTGGAGTCTGGGTGCCTTAGGGGCTGGCACACAACAGGACCTGCGCTGACCAGGGAGCCATGGCGCCCAGGGAGAGTCCATTCTCCCCTCTCCCCTCTCCTGCCCCGCACAACTTCTCTCCACTGTGGGGCTCCAGGACCCGGAACCAGGCCCCATAGGACTGGCTTGGCTCCAGCTCATAATGAGTTTGCAGCCCCTGGAGCAGCTGGATTTCCTGGGGCTGGAGGGAAGACTGGGCTGCAGACAAGGCCTGGGCTGGGGGAGACATGGGGCCTCGTGAAGGGTGAAGAGGGAGGCAGGGGTCAAGTCCTGGGGCCACCATTCATGTCTAAAAAGGGCTGAAATCCCTGAATACCCATGGGGTCCCTCATTACAGTAACAACACCCTCACACTTGGGCATCCTGGTGGTGGGTCCCTCCTCCCCGGCCTCCTTCCCACACCTCTGACTCCAGCCAGGGCTGTAGCCAGGGACAGGCTGGATCTCTATTCCAGGGTCCTACCAGGAAGGTGAGGAAGGAGGAGAAGAAGAGACGGGGACTGGGGTGGACTGCTCTTCCCCCTGCTCTGAGTCAGCCTCCGCTGCTGCCTCCAGGTCCTCTGGCCCAGCCCTGCACTTAGCTGGACCCTGGGAGGGAATCTGCATTCCCGGCCAGCTGGGTAGGGGTATTCAGTGACCTTTGTGTCTCCAGATGTCCAACCCACCTGGTCTGGCACCCTGAGGCTTGCTGCCCAGGAAGGGCATGATTCCGCCTTCAATGGACTCTGGGGCCACAGAGCCCTTGGTGGTGGTGAGGAAACACAGGGGACCAGTCAGGTGCAGAGCCATGGGTCTCATGCACATCTGCCCCAGGTCTGGGTCATGGTACAAGTGCTGTGTTCAGGTCCCCTCGGCACACCTTACCCTCTCAGGAGGGAGGCCTGTGTGCCTGGTGCACCTGTCCTCCACCTACCCCTGGAAGAGTGGCCAAGTTCAAGCATTTCCATGCCCAACCCTCAGGGACAGTTGGGAACTTGGGGTCAAGAGAGGCAGGGACTGGCCCAGGACAAATGAGGGGTACAGAGGCCAAAGATCGAGGCTACTCTCCAGTCCCAAGCCAGCCCCAACCCTCCCATGAGGTTCGCTTTGAGAGTGAGAGCCCCTCAGATCCTCAGGGAGAGCTACCCACCCCGTCCCATGTGGGGACATGACCTTGGGCATCCCCAGACAGGTAGAGGCATGTGTGCCTGCACACACACACACACACACACACACACACCACTCTGACAGCCCAGCTCAGGGTCAGAAGGGGTGGACACCCTGGGAGCGAGGTGGGTGACAAGGGGGAAAGAAGAGGTCAGAGAGAGCTGGTCCTTGGGGCAGGGGCATCAGGACTCCTGGCAAGAACCCAGATCCATAGCATGAGGATGGGAGACAGGCCAGGATGATGGTCAGGGGATCCCCAAGGGACCCAGGGGGGATTGCCAGGGCACTGGGAGAGGACAGGGTCTGGGTTCTGGTGTCCATCATCATCCTGGGCTACTGGAAGTAGGAAGAGGTAGCCCCCAAGTCCAGATGGGATTACAGCACAAAAGGCCTCAGCTTATTCTTCTGTCAATTGGGCCATGGAGATGGGGTGTCCCTGGGGTCCCACAGGCTTGTAGAAGAGCCCGTTGGCCTTGGATCTCCATCCCTGACCCACTGTGCTCCCAGTCCTGGGAAAATGCTTTGTACTCCCTCGAGGTCCTTCTGTGGGCTTGGAGGTCTGAGGAATTGGGTTTGCAAAATGTGGCAGAGCACTGGGGCACTGGTCTGGGGACCGAGGTCAGGACCCTCCTTGTTGCAGCCTCAGGGGCCCCATTTGGAAGAGGTTCCAGAGTCAGTGCTCTGCTCAGGATGGGAGATCTTAGGAGGGAGCCAAGCACCAGGACAGGAGAGGGAAACAGGGAGAAGGTAGGCTTCTGAGGTTTCTCACATCGCCCTTCAGAGTACCCAGGTCCTGCTCCTGTGAGACAGAGACCCACCAAGAAGGAGACAGAGACAGAGATTGAATACAGCAGAGAGGGAACCAGGAGAAGTCACAGACTTCCCTCCATCAAGTTGGAAATGATACCTCATCACTTTGCCCCATTCTCGTCTTGAGAGTACAACCACACAGGCCATCCACCCTGGAGAAGAGGGGAAATCCACACGGATGTGTGACCAGGATGTGGGAACGCCAGGTGTAAGGGCCTACTTAGCCAGAGGGAGCCATTTTGTTGTTTATGCAGTAAACTTAGATCGACCCTGCCCCTCCCAGAGGAACTTACTTAAAAGCAAGTCTGGGAAACCTGTCCCAGGTAGCAAAGCCCAGATACAAGGGCGGGTCAGGCCAGGTGGAGACATCCAATCAGTGGGGGTGCATACTGTCTCCCTAGCTACCAAGGAGTATGGGCCCGGCCTTTTGGGCACCAATTCTGACCAAGGTGATAGGCTGTTCAAATATCTACTAGGGTAAATTGAAATTCAATTGGCCACCCGTGTGTGACCTAGCATGACTGTGCAGTTTTCTCTGTGTTGCAATCTCATTGGCCACCTGTATGTGGCCAAGCCCAACCACATGGCCTTTGCTCTATAAAAGTTAGTCTGTGAGGCTGGGAGAGGTTGCCTTTTTGCAAGAGACGGCCCCAACCAGTCAGTTTGATTCTCGATGCTTGGCGCAAAATAAAGCTTTATTTGACCTTCGCTTTGTATCAGTCTCGCTCCTTTGATCATGGATCCATTACTGGGGGACCTACCACCACGAACCACTGTGGGGACTGGCCAGCATATGGGCACAGACAAGCCCCTGGAAGTCTGTGTCCCCAGGGGACAAGGTCAGAATCTGTTCACTGCAACCCTCCCACGGGGGCTGGGAGACAGGCAGGAGGAGGGTAGCTTTGCCTGGAACTTAGAGCAGGTCTAGGCCCCTCAGAGCTGTGTTGCATGCCCTGCCCAGCCCCCCACTCATCCTTGCATTGCCACGTGCATGTCCCAGCCTCCTGTGATAGCAGAGACAGGAACGTATGTAGAGGTCCTACCCCTGATGGCATCCCTAGAAGTAGAAGCCGGAAGACCCCACTATGCAGATGGGGAGGCCCTGAGAGGCACAGGAGAGACCAGGGTCATAGTCTGACTGTGACTGAACCCAGCTCTGGGCCCTCACAGCGGGGACAACAGCTGCACCCAGGCCTCCCAGGGGATGTGGGTAGGCTGTGTGGAGGTCACTGTATGGACAGGGCATGGGTTGGAGGGTGAGCCTTGAGCAGCTGGGGGAGGGGGCCCTTGGGGCTCTGGTGTGAGGAGGAAGTCAGAAGGAGTCCCCAGGCACTGGTGACCTCACTTCCTGACGACAGAGCCCAACGGAATTTGGAACCCGGGTAACCAGGCACCCACATTCTGGAGAAAGCCCCCTGCCCAGCTCATTTCTTTGGAGCTCCTCAAACAAACAAGATGTTCACTGTTAGGGTCCGTGATCAAAGGAACGAGACTGACACAATGCGAAAATCAAGCAAAGCTTTATTTCACGCCATGCACCAGAAACCAAACTGACCGGTAGGTGCCTG
Source organism: Meles meles (assembly GCF_922984935.1). Taxonomy (NCBI): domain Eukaryota; kingdom Metazoa; phylum Chordata; class Mammalia; order Carnivora; family Mustelidae; genus Meles; species Meles meles. The sequence goes on from NC_060071.1 coordinate 555,920, forward strand.
AGTCTTGCTGGGGGCCACCGCCTCCTTGCCCTGGGGTCCCTCCTGGAGGCTCCCTGCCTCACCCTCACTGTACCACACGCCGCTCCCCGGGACGATGACGCTCATGACGAGGCTGCCCCCTGGACTCGTGACAGCGCCGCTGTTCGGGGCGGCGAGGCTCCCAGCCATGCCGCTCCCAACGCTCCCGATGACGAAGAGGGCGCTGTCACTCTCCACAACCCTGACACTACCACTTCTACCACTACCCTAATGCCTCCCAACAGCTACTCTAATGGCTACTCTGACTCCTCCTCCTACCCCCCCCCCCACCCCCTGCAGCCTCACAGACCAGCCTTTCTAGAGGTGGTTGAGCCCGGCCCACACACAGGTGGCCAGTGGGATTGCAACTGGCCTCAGTAAATATATGCGCGCCCCACTGATTGGCCATTTCCTCTAGCTGGCCTGGCCTGCCCTACACCTGCAACCCGGGGCCTGCCCCAGCCAGCCCCGTCTGCGCGCTCCTGTAACCCCTGCAGGCTGCTTAGAAGGCTCAAAACTCGGTGAGGACATCACTGTCACGGTACACGCGAGTTCTGTGGGGACCGGACAGGCGGAAGAGCTGTGTCTCAATTTCGAAATCACACTAACACGAGCTTTTTTAGTCTGGTGTTTTGGAAAACGGATCAGACAACTCACATCAGATCAAAGCAAATAGGCTGCGGCCCACCTCATTCACAACTAAAACCCCAAACTGGCCTCAAGTGAGAGCTGGAACCAAACGTCAGGACGGATGGTACTTCGCGGACGCCGGTGTTCTCCCAGCCCCACCAGCACGAGCCTCCGGAACACACACTTCACAGAACACGGAACTGCAATCTTCAGAGAATTCTTAAGACTGTACCAGCCTTGGTTTATGAATAGCAGATTTTCAAGTTGATTAACTAATCTGTACCCCGAATGTGGGATGTGAACTCATGACCTGCGATCCAGGCACCTCCTAATCCGACTGAGCCAGCCAGGCGCCCCCGTGAACACCAAATTTTCACAAACTCTCTCTGCTCACTCAGGTTGCTGTTAAGAGTGGTACAAAGGGCAGCTCCTTCTCGATCACACAACACCGCTCCAGAATGGAGGGCCCCCGCCTGACTCCCAGCTCTGGCCGAATAACGAGTGGCCAGCGGAAGGAGGCGGCAGCTGATCCCAACGTTGAGAGACTCAGGAAAACACAGCATCTCCATCCTGCCTCCCCAAGAAAAGCCACTTCCGCCTGTGACACACAGCTGACAGCTCGAGGCCAACTGAGTCCCAGACGCTGACCGGACGCACATCGCCCACGCATGGAGACCGTGGAACGGCCGTTACGTGCAGCCCGGCTGTGGAAGGACCGGCTCCCTCACTACATCGGAATGCCCCACGTGGGTGCACCAGGGCGCTTCAAGACTCACGGATGAGGGGGAACCACGACGAGGAGCTAACTGTAGAAGCGACGTTTTCGGCACGACGTGGAGTCTATTTCACCATCCAAACGCAGCCAAGGACCGGAATGCCTGGCTCAGAAGACCATCCCCACCTAAACAAAAAGGCTGCCCAGCTGGCTAGTGTCTGGACCAGGGATCCTGCTTTGGGTGAGACAACAGTCTTTTCAAGTGGAAAATGGGATTCCACGGACCTGAGAACCTGCTGGGACACGGCTTGGCAGTTCGACTTCCCCCGCCCTTCCAAAGGGACGGCCCCACCCGGGACGAGGGGCCCACAATCACCCAGGTTTCCATTCCCACTGGCCCCAGACTAGCAAGGGGGACAGGGTGCACACGGCTCTTTCTGGCAGTCATGCCGGGAATGACTAACCTCTCAACACTTACGTAAGCGTCCTTGAAGAGAAATTTCTGGATGCCGTCCTTTCTAAGTTACGGTGTTTTATTTTCAATGCACCACAAAGTATTTTACGGCAAGAGATATGTGATAATACAATTTTCTTTATTAAAAATAATTTACAGCATCAATAACATATACACAATGGTCATCAACTGAACTTTGCCTCCAGTATATTTTTATACAATACTTAACATTATTGAACTTAAAACTGTTACACTGTTTTGTTGGCTTTAAATAATAGACAATGATTTATAGTTACTTGAGATACATGGTTTCGTAGTCATATATTATTTGTAAAATTGATAGAAACATCAGCACTATCACACTTCAGGGGGAAAAGCCCAAGTCCACCTGCTCCCGCCTTTCTTCCTCCACGCCAGCATCCAGGCTGAGCACCCCTCCTACACCTGAAGGCAAAGACAGGTGTCTTCCCACCACGCACAACAGTCAGTCCCGTCACGTCTCCACATCCTGTCACCTGCCACCAGGAAGGCGGACGCACTCCTCCCGTAGAACGGCCATGGTGACAGGGACGCCCTCGCCTTCAGACACTGACGACCGCTGTCACCACGGGCACTCTCAGCTGTAATGCTGCCACTTCGCGGGGGGACGGAAGCCCCGGTAGTCTCCTTGTGCAGGGACAGCGATGCCGAAGGCAGCAAGCATGGCCACAGCGGGCGGCATCATTTTCTTAAGATGAGAAGAATGCTACTGTTGATAATACCTCTGAAGTTGTGCCCGAAGTTACAAAACCCATCTGCTTCTCTCATGTGCCTACTATACTTCCTTTCCACAACGCCGTGCATCTTTGCAACACCCGATGACCTGGACAGAGCCAACGAAATCAAAGCCCGAGATGTCACCTCTGTGCACACAGAGCACTCGGCCCGAGGCGGGGGCGCACGGCACCCACGAGGGCGCACAGCCTGGCTCCTTCTCCGACGCCGGCCGTGGCCATGCTCTCTGCTCCAGTGTCCGCTGTGCAGGAGCCAGAGGCCGGCAGCCTCGACTCTGCTCCCGGAGTCTGAGGCCTGCACGTCCCGGTGCTGGACCAGGGATAGGGACTGCACCGGCCCAGCCTCCTGGCCTGGCTGTTTGGAGCCGACGCCCACGGCCACGGATGACACAGACGTGTCCCCAGGCAGCCACCGCCTCTGCCAAGCAGGCAACAGGGAAGTTAACATTCGACTCGTGACTCTTCCAATTCATGTTTTCATGTGAATTAAACATACGCAGGACAGATACACGGGCATAACAACACATCAAAAACACAGCGTGAAAGTACCACAGAAAGGAGTCCAAAAAATCTGAAAGAAGGGAAATCATGTTCTCAGACTCCAGTCCACATGATTGTCTGAACACAGACTTACAGACTACTTTCCAGAAGACAGAGCCCATGAGCGCTTCTGTGCAGAGCTCTCAGCAGTCCACACCCCGGCGCCGGCGGATCCGGCCGTGATCCGGCAGCACAGTCCTCCCTCCTGTGCCACGCGGGCTGGCCGAGCCGCCGCAGCCCGGCTGGGTCAGAGGAAGCTCTCCCCATGGACGAAAATCTCTCTAACTAACCTTTTGGCTGCTAAGTTTGATTTCTTAATTTAAAAAAAGGCGTGGGACCTTCTGGAATTAATTTCCCAACCTTTTTCGTAACATTTGCCAAACATCTTTCCTGAGGAGGAAAATGAGGGGCAGAGGGGATTGAAGAGGCTCGGCTTAGACAGGAAAGGGCTGAGCCACTCCTTTGGGGGAAAGGCGTGTCAGGTCCAGGCTCATGGGGACAGAACTTGAGCCACTGTGCTCCGTGAAATAAGCCGGTCCCTAAACGACTGGTACTGGAGGAGCCCACTAGTGAGGGACAGAGAGCGCGCCAGCTCAGAGGTAGAAGGAGCTGCTAGGGGCTGGCGCTGGGGAGGGGGAGTGAAGGGTTAGGGTAAGGGTAAGCAGAGGTTCCGTTTGGGACGAGGAATTTGTGGCGATGGACAGAGGTGGCAGGTGCAGAACAGTGAGTGGACTTATTCCCACAGAACTGCCCCTGAAACGTGCTTGACAGCAACATGTGCATGTCTATTACACAACAGGAAAGTAGTGACTCAGGAGGTCAAGGCCATCACTGAAATGAGCACTAGAGGACTGTGCTCAGGAAATGACCAACACAAACATGCACACACCCAGCACCCAGGCCCGAATACACGGGGCAAACACGGACACAGCTGAAGGGGGGACGGCTGATTCAAGAGTTAGAGCTGGAGGTTTCAAAGCCCTACTTTGCCATCAGTAATGGATGGGCTAATTAGACAATCAGCAGATGCAGAAAGCTTGGACAAGAGTACAGCCTGATGAGACTGTCTGACGGCACCACACCACACTCAGCGTGGCCACAGCCAAACACACCCTTCTCGGGGGTACACGGAACATTCTGCAAGATACATCAAGTGCTGGCTCGCAGAACAACAGGACTGCTCTCACACAAGGCATGTGCTCTGACCACAGCGGAGCAAGAGAAGAAGGGCGGCGACAAGGTGCTCCAGGAACCCCACAGACATGTACAAATGGGACAGCATGCCCCCAAATAACCCACGGGACAGAGAAGAACACTGACATATCTTCTGAGCTGAATGAAAAGGAAAGCACCACAAGCCAACGTTCACGGGACGGAGCCAAAGCCATGCTTTGAGGGAAACGTAGAGCTGTAAAAGCCTGGATTAGAATAGAAAAAAATCTCAGGTTGGTACTAAAGTTGTAACCCTAAGAAATAACAAGATACAGAAAGGGGAAAGAACAATGAAACCACAGGCCACTGCTCTGCAAAGAGCAACAAAGGTGGCCAAGCTGTAGCCAACGGACCAAATTTGGAAGTGGGAGACACAGATGACTATTACATCAGGAACAACAGAGGAGACACCAACACCGGAATACTATAGAAATTAAGAGGGTTTTAAGGGAATGCTAATATTAACAACTGCTTGCCGATAATTGAGACAGCTTGGATAAGAGGTACATATCCTTGAAAGACACAAACTAGAAAACTTTCGTTTTTTCAATTTTTTTAAAGATTTTATTTGAGAGAGAGCACAAGTGGGAAGAGGGGCACAGTGAGAGGGACAAGCCAACTTCACACCAAGCAAGGAGCCCAACATGGGGACTCAATCCCAGGACCCCGAGATCATGACCTGACCCAAAGTCAGACACTTAACTGCGCCACGCAGGTGCCCATGGAAAACTTTTAGAAGAAAACACAGGACTAAATCTTGTGACGTTAGGGCAAGCAGAGATGTCTTACATGTGACAACAAAAGCACAAACAATAAAAGAAAAAAACTGATTACACAGAGTTCATCAAAATTAAAACGTTTGCATTCAAAAATACCATGAAGAAAGTTCAAAGACGAGCAATAAATGAGGAAAAAAATATTTGCAAATCGTATATCTCACAGGGACCAGATATCCCAAATTAAGGAACTCTTAATAGTCAACAAAGAAGACAAATATTTCCAATCAGAAGCGACACAGCAGGAGAGTAGGGGCTCTCACTTCATCTGGCCCATGGAACCTACTTCTTCGAAAGAGTTTATTCACGTATTTATTTGACAGAAAGACCCAGCGAGAGAGGGAACACAAGCAAGGGGAGTGGTAGAGGGAGAAGCAGGCTTCCCACCAAGCAGGGAGCCTGATGCAGGGTTTGATCCCAGGACCCCGAGATCATGACCTGAGCCGAAGGCAGACACTTAACAACTGAGTTACCAGACATCCCACCATCTCTTGAATTTAGTTGGATATCTATCAAACCATTTTGAACACCCACAAAATCAGCCTGAATGTAAGAAAAAGCAGAAAAGCAACAGCTTTTTGCAAGGTAGGAGATGCACAGTCATGAATCTGTGAGGAAATATCAGAAGATAAACAGAAGGGGGAGGGAGCCTCCATAAGCTAGCTCCTGGAAAGTGCTAGAACACTGGAGTGCGAAATCAGAACCCTTAGAAAATCTGCTCCACTGAGAGACATGCCTTTCTGAAAGGGGCTCAGGGGATGAAAAGGGAGAATTCCAGGAGGCTCCTTGTACTCTCAGGATCCCAACAGACACAGAGTAAACAGGGGAGCCTGAACCTGTAGCGTGCCCAAGCAGTGGAGTGGGGAAACTGGTTATGGCCTGCAAACCCAGGAGAGCTTCTAAGCTCCAGTCACTGTAAACCCTGAGCCAGGCTCGTCAGGAGACCACTACTTGCCTGAGCACCCTGAAGAGGACAGGCACATGCGAGCCATTTGCCATCTCCTGGAGGGGCGAAACTGCTGCACCCAGGACCGGGCAACTGCTGTCGGCGCGGGGGTGGCCCCAGAGAGGTTAGCAGGGCAGCACCTAGCCACGGCCCTGGGAGCAGTGGAGCAGGGTGCACACACAAGCCCAGAACCAGTCACAGTCCCAAAGACACAAAGGGGAGTGACTCTCCTGGATCCCTGGGCCTCCCACTGGGAGAACCCCAGCAGTTGCACACCGCAGGAGTCTGCAGAGTTAGATGGTAAAAACCGCACCAGAAGGCCTACTGAAGAGGAGGGACCACAGACGTGTGGTTCTGGGCCGGAGACCCTGGCACGGCCATTCTTGCTCTGACCCCTGCAGAGTCACAGAAAGCCTCCGGGGGAAAGCCACACAGACAACCAGCTTCCATTGAGACCACCCCCCTGGACAACTCCATCCAGGCAAAGACAGCTGAGAAGCAGCCCAGCAGGCACCTACCCCAGAAGACTGACCAGGAGAATGGATGAAAGATAACCTTATGGATCCCACGAGAGTGTAAAACTCCAGCACCAGGGGAAAATACCATACTGAGCTCCAGGTGTTCCTCATGACTCGTTTATCCTTCAGTCCAAAATCCTCCATTTCTTTTTTTACCTTTTCCTCATCTCAACTAGATTCTTATTTTACCGATTTATGATTAAAAGATTTTAGTTATTTATTTGAGAGAGTGCATGCACACAAGCAGAGGGAGTGGCAGGCAGAGGGAGAGGCAGAAGCAGGAGACCAGCTGAGCAGAGAGCCTGACATGGGGCTCAATCCCAGGACCCTGGGATCATGACCTGAATACCTAATGACTGAGCCACCCAGAAGCCCCCAACTTATGTCTCTCAGTTGTTTTTTACCTTACTTTTTACACCTACATTTTATAGATTTATGCTTCATTTTAGTCCTTTTTCATTCTATTCAATTATATATATGTTACATATCAAAAACATTTAATAAACAGAAACCTATATATAATTATAAACATTTAAATAATTATATATATATTTTTTTTTTAATATATATACTGTAAGGGCCTACTTAGCCAGAGGGAGCCATTTTGTTGTTTATGCAGTAAACTTAGATTGACCCTGCCCCTCCCAGAGGAATTCACTTAAAAGCAAGTCAGGGAAGCCAGTCCCAGGTAGCAAAGCCCAGATACAAGAGCGGGTCAGGCCAGGTGGAGACATCCAATCAGTGGGGCATGCATATATCTACTAGAGTAAATTGAAATTCAATTGGCCACCCATGTGTGACCTAGCACGACTGTGCAGTTTTCTCTGTGTTGCAATCTCACTGGCCACCTGTGTGTGGCCAGGCTCAACCACATGGCCTTTGATCTATAAAAGTTAGTCTGTAAGGCAGGGAAGGGTCACCTCGATGGCCCAACCGGCCGGTTTGATTCTCGATGCTTGGCGCAAAATAAAGCTTTACTTGACCTTCGCTTTGTATCAGTCTCGCTCCTTTGATCACGGACCCATTATTGGGGGACATATCATTGCGGGCTCATCCAGGATCAAACGACGAGAACTGAGCCAGCATCAGAATTTCTGGGAAAGCCTCCAGAGGTAAGATCTCAGGATCCTGTCTGTCTGTTCGTTGCAGAGCTCCAGGGTATAGCCCACCAGGGAGAAGCTGGATGCAGCCATGCTCCCCAGGGCTGGAGTGGATGCAGGGATGCCTCATCCCTCCACTGGTAGATCATCAGTGGGTTCAAGTCCCCCTGGATAGTCAGGGGGTTCGAGTCCCCCTAGGCGGTCAGGAGATCAAGAAAGTCCCCATCGGTGGCAGGTTCTGGGTAACCTGGGTTACCTGGGTAACTGCTGGGCCTGCGGTTGTTTTTGTCTAGTCCTTTTGTCGTCTGTTGTGTTGTTTATTGTGTTTGGAGAAATGGGGCAAGCGGGGAGTAAGGGAGCTGTGACACCCTAAGTCTTGTTCTCCAGCATTTCAAGGATTTTCAAGGTAAAGCCACCTAGTCAGGTGACAAGGTTTACAGGAAAACTGAAAACACTCTGCCAATTAGAGTGGCCCATTTTCTCCACAGGGTGGCTGCCGGAAGGAACGTTTGGCTTGGCTCAGATCTACTCTACCCAGAGTAAGGTCTCCAATCTCCATCAAGACCAAATACCGTACATCGTGGCCTGGTGATATGTGATAGAAGAGCCACCATCATGGCTCAAGTCTCACCTTCCCCCTGCTAACGAATCTATCTTTTTCCCTCTAAGGCAGGTTAGATCACCAAAACCAGAACAGAAAGATGAGGAGGAACAAGAATAAGACCATCTTACCCCCGCTGGATGTGGAGGATGTGGAATTCCCCCCGCCCCATCTGTCCCCTAAACCTGACTCTCGGTCCCAAGACACCCTTACCAGTCCACCTCATACGCGGTCGGGGTCCACCTATGGGACCACCAAGCAGAAAGACTGCCCTGATCCTTCCCCCTTCCTCCATCCCCCTCTGCCTCCCTCCTACCTCACTGGTTCCATCCGCGCCAATTCTGCCTCTCGTGAGGTTGCTCTACCGGACAGGAGAGGGCGCCCCCACCTAACCTATATTCCTTTCTCTTCTTCTGACATCTATAACTGGAAGGCCCAACACAAATCCTTTTCTGTCCACCCTCAGGATTTAATTAGTCTCTTGGGGACTGTCTTTCTTACCCACCAGCCCATCTGGGTGGATATTCAACAGCTCCTTATGGCCCTCTTTAATGCAGAAGAGAGGGATCGCATTATGCGAGAGACCCATAAGGTGATAAGTGAGAGACTTGGCAGGGACCTCGATCCCCAGCAAATGGAGGACTACTGCCCAAGGGAACCCCCCAAGTGGGATCCAAACCCAATGAAGCTAAGGAGAGCCTACGCTTCTACCGCCAGGCTCTACTGGGAGGTCTCTGTGCAGCTGCAAGGAGACCCATAAATTTATCTAAAATTAGTGTGGTGACTCAAGGTAAGAATGACTCTCTGGGAGCTTTCCTAGAAAGGCTTATTGAAGCCTATAAAATGTATAGCCCAATCGACCCCGAGGCACCTGAAAATCAAAGGGCAGTGAATCTTGCTTTTGCCAGTAAGTCAGCCCCAGATATAAGGAGGAAACTTCAGAAAACTGAAGGATTTGAAGGGAAGAATCTGACTGAGTTAGTGGGAATAGCAGAAAAGGTGTTTAACAACAGGGATGCACAAGAGGATGAAAAACAGACCAAAAAAAAACCCGGTTAAGGTTTTGGCATTACATGAGGCAGGGAGGAGATGGGGAAAGAGGTCAATGGAAAGGGAAAAGGCAGGTAGGGGGTGGTAAATGGAAGGAAAAGCCTAAGCACAGAGAAGGCAGGCAGGAAGACTTAGATTCAGATCAGTGCACTTACTGTAAGGAAAAAGGACATTGGGCCAGGGAGTGCCCCAAAAGGAAGACGGCAATGCTGGCCACCAGAGACTGAAGGGGCTGTGGTTCGGAGCCCCTCCCCAAATCTTGGGTAAAAGTTGAAGTGGAGGGGAAATCAACTGATTTTTTTTGGTGGACATGGGAGCCCAATTTTCATCATTACTTAAACCTATGGGAAAACTATCTGGAGAGGAAGTCTGGGTACAAGGGATGAATGGCACAGAAAGACATAAATGGACAACAGAAAGGACTTTAAATTTGGCCTTGCGAGTAATCAAGCATCGATTCTTGGTCCTCCCTAATGCCCTATATAACCTGATGGGAAGAGGTCTCCTCCACAAGTTACAAGCTGGTATTCAGTTCTCGGAAGGAGATATGACTGTAACCTTGAGACAACCCACTGTGCAGATGTTTGTGGCATCAGTAGATGAATACCTTTACGAGCCAGTCTCAGAACCAGAGGAGACAAGAGAAGGGAGCCTTCTCCAAACCCTATAGGTCAAGTTTACGGAAGTCTAGGCAGCAGGGAAGCCCCCTGGCTTGGCCAAGGGACAGCCTCCAGTGGTGGTACAATTAAAAGCAACGGCCACGGCTGTTCGCATCCAGCAGTACTTCCTCCCCTGGGAAGCAAAGGAAGGGATCAGAAAACACATTAACTGCCTCCGAGGAGATGGGATCCTAGTTCCTTGCAAGTCTCCATGGAACACACCTTTGCTGCCCGTCAAAAAGGCTGAGACTGGGAGTACCGACCCGTTCAGGACTTGTGGGAAGTTAATAAACGGGTTGAAGATATCCACCCAACAGAGCCTAACCCCCATACCCTCCTCTCCCTCCTAGGCCCCAAAAGAACTGTCTATACCATCTTAGATCTCAAAGATGCATTTTCTGCATATCTTTAGCAAGGGAGTCTCAGCCCCTCTTTGCTTTTGAGTGGTCCAACCCACAGGAAGGATTCCAAGGCCAGCTCACCTGGACAAGACTTCCCCAAGGATTCAAGAAGCTTTTCTTGATCTTCTCTTTGTATCAGTCTTGCTCCTTTGATCATGGACCCATTATTGGGGGACCTATCATATACATACTGCTTTTTTTGCAATTTTGGAATTGTCTTCTAACAGACCAAAATTCAGTCAGGAACAAGTGGATCTCCCTGCTTTGTCCACACGTGAGATTATAGTCTCTCTCCCCACCCGCTTTCTTTGGTTTTGTTTCATTTGGGTTTTGTTTGCTTTTTCTGTTGTGGTTTCCGAACACTTCAGATTTATCTAGGGTGTATTTTGCTTGGGTCATGGCTGATATTTTGGGCTCTTTTTGTTCACCCACCCAACCTTCTTTGGGCAAAATGACTAGAGGAGGAGTTCACAACAAAAGAAAAACCAGAGACAATGTTCTCTGCCACAAAGCTAATTGTTATGGATATAAGTAAGATGTGAGAGATGGAATTCAGTATAGCAATTATGAAGTTAATAGCTAGCCTTGGAAAAGGCATAAATGACAATACAGAATCTCTAGGAGTGGAAATGAGATCTAATCAGGCCAAACTAAAATGGTATGAATGAGACACAATCTAAATTGAATACTCTAACAGCTACAGTCAATAAGGCAGAAGAGTGATCTAGAGGACAGGCCAATAGAAAGGAAGGAAGTTGAAGAAAAGACCCAAAAAAAAAAAAAAAAAAAAAAAAAAAAAACAACTAATGGCCCATGAAGAAAGGCTTTGGGAATTTAATGGTGCCTTGAAACAATGTTAGAATTATCTGGGTGTCTGAGAGGGTGGAGAGAAGGAGCTAGAAGGTATATTTGAGCAAATCATGGCTGACAACTTCCCTAATCTGAGGAAGGAACCAAGCACTCATCATAAGATGAGAGGAACCCTCTCAAAATCAATAAAAATAGATCAACATCCTGACATATAATAGTGAAACTTGCAAATCTTAGAGAAAAAGAAGCTATCCTGAGAACAGCTATAGAGAGTAGGTGCCTTACATATGGAGGGAGGAACATCAGAATAACATCAGACCTATCCACACAGACCTGGCAGGCCAGAAAGGGCTGGTGAGATATATTCAGAGCACTAAATGGGCCCTGCAGCTAAGAATACTTTATCCAGCAAGTCTGTCATTCAGAATAGATGGAGATACAGAGCTTCAAGGACAGGCAGAAACTGAACAAATAAGCAACAACCAAGCCAGCCCCGGCGGGGGGGGGTGGTAAGCAAAAAGAGATCCCAAGAGTAAAGTAGACCAGAAAGAAACAGACAATCGATAGAAACAAGGACTTTATAAGCAATACAATGGCATTAAATTCATATTTTGTAATAATTACTTTAAATGTAAATGGGCTCAAGTCTCCAATAAAAAGACACAGAGCATCAGAGTAATAAAAAAGTAAGATCCATCCATATGCTGCCTACAAGAGATTCATTTTAGATCTCAGGACACCTCCAGATTGAAAGTGAGGGGATGAAGAACCATTTATCATACTAATGGACATCAAAAGAAAAATGGAGTAGCAGTCCTCCTATCAGACAAATTAGAATTTACACAAAAGACTATAGTAAGAGGTGTTGAGGGACACTACACATACTTAAAGGGTCTAACCAACAAGAAGATCTAACAAAGGGGTAAATATCTATGTCAAAGGGTAAATATTAGGAGCAGCCAATTATATAAACCAATTAATAACCAAAGAAAAACACACTGATAAGATTACATTAAGAGTAGGAGATCAAGGAGAAAGCAGATTCAATCCCTAAGACAGCAGAGCAATTCCAGAGGAGGAGAAAGCAAAGCACGGAACTCATGGCTTTCTCCCCATGATTCTTTAGTCTTGCGGCTACTTCAATTTTTTTTTTCTTTTTTCAATTTTTTATTTTTTTTTCTTTTTTCAATTTTTTTTCTTTTTTCTTTTTTCTTCTTCTGCTAAATTTTTTTAAAAACTTTTACCCTTTTCTTTTTTAACGTTTTTTGACTAGTTCATCTAAATATATATATTTTTTCTTTCTTTTTTATATTTTTTTATTTGTTTTATTTTTTAAATTTTTTTCTTTTTTTTTTTTTTCTTTTTTTTTCAGAACCTGTTTTTTATCCCCTTCCCCCCCCCCCCCACAATTTGGGGTCTCTTCTGATTTGGTTACAGCGCATTTTTCCGGGGTCTTTGCCACCCTATTAGTAGTTTATTTGCTCCTTCATATCCTCTTATCTGGACAAAATGACAAGGCGGAAAAAATCACCACAAACAAAAGAACAAGAGACAGTACCGAAGGCTAGGGACCTAATCAACACAGACATTGGTACTATGTCAGATCAAGAGTTCAGAATGACGATTCTGAACATTCTAGCCGGGCTCGAAAAAGGCATGGAAGATATTAGAGAAACCCTCTCTGGAGATATTAAAGCCCTTTCTGGAGAAATTAAAGAACTAAAGTCTAACCAAGTTGAAATCAAAAAAGCTATTAATGAGGTGCAATCAAAAATGGAGGCTCTCACTGCTAGGATCAATGAGGCAGAAGAAAGAATTAGTGATATAGAAGACCAAATGACAGAGAATAAGGAAGCCGAGCAAAAGAGGGACAAACAGCTACTGGACCATGAGGGGAGAATTCGAGAGATAAGTGACACCATAAGACGAAACAACATTAGAATAATTGGGATTCCAGAAGAAGAAGAAACAGAGAGGGGAGCAGAGGGTCTATTGGAGAGAATCGTTGGAGAGAATTTCCCTAATATGGCAAAGGGAACAAGCATTAAAATCCAGGAGATGCAGAGAACCCCCCTCAAAGTCAACAAGAATAGGTCCACACCCCGTCACCTAATAGTAAAATTTACAAGTCTTAGTGACAAAGAGAAAATCCTGAAAGCAGCCCGAGAAAAGAAATCAGTAACATACAATGGTAAAAATATTAGATTGGCGACAGACTTATCCACAGAGACCTGGCAGGCCAGAAAGAGCTGGCATGATATATTCAGAGCACTCAACGAGAAAAACATGCAGCCAAGAATACTCTATCCAGCTAGGCTATCATTGAAAATAGAAGGAGAGATAAAAAGCTTCCAGGACAAACAAAAACTGAAAGAATTTGCAAACACCAAACCAGCTCTCCAGGAAATATTGAAAGGGGTCCTCTAAGCAAAGAGAGAGCCTAAAAGTAGTAGATCAGAAAGGTACAGAGACAATATACAGTAACAGTCACCTTACAGGCTAAGAATGGCACTAAATTCATATCTCTCAATAGTTACCCTGAATGTTAATGGGCTAAATGCCCCAATCAAAAGACACAGGGTATCAGAATGGATAAAAAAACAAAACCCATCAGTATGTTGCCTACAAGAAACTCATTTTAGACGCGAAGACACCTCCAGATTTAAAGTGAGGGGGTGGAAAACAATTTACCATGCTAATGGGCATCAGAAGAAAGCTGGGGTGGCAATCCTTATATCAGATCAATTAGATTTTAAGCCAAAGACTATAATAAGAGATGAGGAAGGACACTATATCCTACTCAAAGGGTCTGTCCAACAAGAAGATCTAACAATTTTAAATATCTATGCCCCTAACGTGGGAGCAGCCAACTATATCAACCAATTAATAACAAAATCAAAGAAACACATCAATAATAATACAATAATAGTAGGGGACTTGAACACTCCCCTCACTGAAATGGACAGATCATCCAAGCAAAAGATCAACAAGGAAATAAAGGCCTTAAATGACACACTGGACCAGATGGACATCACAGATATATTCAGAACATTTCATCCCAAAGCAACAGAATACACATTCTTCTCTAGTGCACATGGAACCTTCTCCAGAATAGATCACATCCTGGGTCACAAATCAGGTCTCAACCGGTATCAAAAGATTAGGATTATTCCCTGCATATTTTCAGACCACAATGCTCTGAAGCTAGAACTCAATCACAAGACGAAAGCTGGAAAGAACCCAAATACATGGAGACTAAACAGCATCCTTCTAAAGAATGAATGGGTCAACCAGGAAATTAAAGAAGAATTGAAAAAATTCATGGAAACAAATGATAATGAAAACACAACAGTTCAAAATCTGTGGGACACAGCAAAGGCAGTCCTGAGAGGAAAATATATAGCGGTACAAGCCTTTCTCAAGAAACAAGAAAGGTCTCAAGTACACAACCTAACCCTACACGTAAAGGAGCTGGAGAAAGAACAAGAAAGAAACCCTAAACCCAGCAGGAGAAGAGAAATCATAAAGATCAGAGCAGAAATCAATGAAATAGAAACCAAAAAAACAATAGAAAAAATCAATGAAACTAGGAGCTGGTTCTTTGAAAGAATCAATAGGATTGATAAACCCCTGGCCAGACTCATCAAAAAGAAAAGAGAAAGGACCCAAATCAATAAAATCATGAATGAAAGAGGAGAGATCACAACTAACACCAAAGAAATACAGACAATTATAAGAACATACTATGAGCAACTCTACGCCAACAAATTGGCCAATCTGGAAGAAATGGATGCATTCCTAGAGACATATAAACTACCACAACTGAACCAGGAAGAAATAGAAAACCTGAACAGGCCCATAACCAGTAAGGAGATTGAAACAGTCATCAAAAATCTCCAAACAAACAAAAGCCCAGGGCCAGACGGCTTCCCAGGGGAATTCTACCAAACATTTAAAGAAGAACTCATTCCTATTCTCCTGAAACTGTTCCAAAAAATAGAAATGGAAGGAAAACTTCCAAACTCATTCTATGAGGCCAGCATCACCTTGATTCCAAAACCAGACAAGGATCCCACCAAAAAAGAGAACTACAGACCAATATCCTTGATGAACACAGACGCAAAAATTCTCGCCAAAATACTAGCCAATAGGATTCAACAGTACATTAAAAGGATTATTCACCACGATCAAGTGGGATTTATTCCAGGGCTTCAGGGTTGGTTCAACATCCGCAAATCAATCAATGTGATAGAACACATTAATAAAAGAAAGAACAAGAACCATATGATACTCTCAATAGATGCTGAAAAAGCATTTGACAAAGTACAGCATCCCTTCCTGATCAAAACTCTTCAAAGTGTAGGGATAGAGGGCACATACCTCAATATTATCAAAGCCATCTATGAAAAACCCACCGCAAATATCATTCTCAATGGAGAAAAACTGAAAGCTTTTCCATTAAGGTCAGGAACACGGCAGGGATGTCCATTATCACCACTGCTATTCAACATAGTATTAGAAGTCCTAGCCTCAGCAATCAGACAACAAAAAGAAATTAAAGGCATCCAAATTGGTAAAGAAGAAGTCAAACTATCACTCTTCGCAGATGATATGATACTATATGTGGAAAACCCAAAAGACTCCGCTCCAAAACTGCTAGAACTTGTACAGGAATTCAGTAAAGTGTCAGGATATAAAATCAATGCACAGAAATCAGTTGCATTTCTGTACACCAACAACAAGACTGAAGAAAGAGAAATTAAGGAGTCAATCCCATTCACAATTGTACCCAAAACTATAAGATACCTAGGAATAAACCTAACCAAAGAGACTAAGAATCTATACACAGAAAATTATAAAGTACTCATGAAAGAAATTGAGGAAGACACAAAAAAATGGAAAAATGTTCCATGCTCCTGGATTGGAAGAATAAATATTGTGAAAATGTCTATGCTACCTAAAGCAATCTACACATTTAATGCAATCCCTATCAAAATACCATCCATTTTTTTCAAAGAAATGGAACAAATAATCCTAAAATTTATATGGAACCAGAAAAGACCTCGAATAGCCAAAGGAATATTGAAGAACAAAGCCAAAGTTGGTGGCATCACAATTCTGGACTTCAAGCTCTATTACAAAGCTGTCATCATCAAGACAGCATGGTACTGGCACAAAAACAGACACATAGACCAGTGGAACAGAATAGAGAGCCCAGAAATCGACCCTCAACTCTATGGTCAACTAATCTTCGACAAAGCAGGAAAGAATGTCCAATGGAAAAAAGACAGCCTCTTCAATAAATGGTGCTGGGAAAATTGGACAGCCACATGCAGAAAAATGAAATTCGACCACTTCCTTACACCACACACGAAAATAGACACCAAATGGATGAAGGACCTCAATGTGAGAAAGGAATCCATCAAAATCCTTGAGGAGAACGCAGGCAGCAACCTCTTCGACCTCAGCCGTAGCAACATCTTCCTAGGAACATCGGCAAAGGCAAGGGAAGCAAGGGCAAAAATGAACTATTGGGATTTCATCAAGATCAAAAGCTTTTGCACAGCAAAGGAAACAGTTAACAAAACCAAAAGACAGCTGACAGAATGGGAGAAGATATTTGCAAACGACATATCAGATAAAGGGCTAGTATCCAAAATCTATAAGGAACTTAGCAAACTCAACACCCAAAGAACAAACAATCCAATCAAGAAATGGACAGAGGACATGAACAGACATTTATGCAAAGAAGACATCCAGATGGCCAACAGACACATGAAAAAGTGCTCCACCTCACTCGGCATCAGGGAAATACAAATCAAAACCACAATGAGATATCACCTCACACCAGTCAGAATGGCTAAAATTAACAAGTCAGGACATGACAGATGCTGGCGAGGATGCGGAGAAAGGGGAACCCTCCTTCACTGTTCGTGGGAATGCAAGCTGGTGCAACCACTCTGGAAAACAGCATGGAGGTTCCTCAAAATGTTGAAAATAGAACTACCCTATGACCCAGCAATTGCACTACTGGGTATTTACCCTAAAGATACAAACATAGTGATCCGAAGGGGCACGTGTACCCGAATGTTTATAGCAGCTATGTCTACAATAGCCAAACTATGGAAAGAACCTAGATGTCCATCAACAGATGAATGGATAAAGAAGTGGTATATATACACAATGGAATACTATGCAGCCATCAAAAGAAATGAAATCTTGCCATTTGCGACGACGTGGATGGAACTAGAGCGTATCATGCTTAGTGAAATAAGTCAATCGGAGAAAGACAACTATCATATGATCTCCCTGATATGAGGACATGGAGAAGCAACATGGGGGGGTAGGGGGATAGGAGAAGAATAAATGAAACAAGATGGGATTGGGAGGGAGACAAACCATAAATGACTCTTAATCTCACAAAACAAACTGGGGGTTGCTGGGGGGAGGTGGGATTGGGAGAGGGGGAGCGGGCTATGGACATTGGGGAGGGGAGGCGAACCATAAGAGACTATGGACTCTGAAAAACAACCTGAGGGTTTTGAAGGGTCAGGGGTGGGAGGTTGGGGGAACAGGTGGTGGGTGATGGGGAGGGCACGTTTTGCATGGAGCACTGGGTGTTGTGCAAAAAGAATGAATACTGTTACGCTGAAAAAATAAATAAAAAGGGAAAAAAAAAAAAGAATGTCATTACTCATAAACATGTTATCTTTATCATGTCTTTATGTAACTGGAAAAAAAAAAAAGAGTAGGATACTTCAATGCCTCGCTGACCGCAATGCACTGATCATCTAAGCAAAAGATCAGAAAAGAAACCAGAGCTTTGAATGACACGCTGGGCCAGATGGATTTCGTAGCTATACACAGAACATTCCATTTTAAATCAACAGAATACTCATTCTTCTCAAATACACAAGGAACTTTCTCTGGAATAGATCAAATATTGGGTTACAACTCAGGTCTCAACACCAAAAGACTAAGATTATCCCTGCACATTTTCAGAACACAATGCTTTGAAACTGGAACTCAGTCACAAGAAGAAATTTGGAAGGAACTCAAACACCTGGAGGTTAGAGAGCATCCTGCTAAAGAATGAATGAGTCAATCATGAAATTAAAGAAGAGCTTTAAAAAATCATAGAAACTAATGAGAATGAAAACACACTGGTTCAAAATCATGGGATACAGCAAAGGTGGTCCTAAGAGGGAAGTATATACAAATACAAGCCTCTCTCAAAAAATTAGAAAAATCCCAAATACACAAGCTAACTTTACAGCTGAAGGACCTGGAGAAAGAACAGCAAATAAGGCCTAAACCAAGCAGGAGAAGAGAAATAATAAAGATTAAAACAGAAATCCCTGAAATAGAAACCAGAAAAAAAAAAAAACCACAGTAGAAGGGATTAACAAAACTAGAAACTGGTTCTTTGAAGGAATTAAGATCAATCAACCTCTGGCCAGACTTATCCAAAAGAAAAGGGAAAGGACCCAAATCAATAAAATCATGAACAGAAGGGAAGAGATCACAACTAACACTGAGGAAATAGAAACAAAGATTAGTAATTATTACCAGCAACCATAGGCCAGCAAAATGAGCCATCTAGAAGAAAGGGATGCCTTTCTGGACACTTAAAACTACCAAGAGTGAAACAGGAAGAGGTGGATGATGTGCACAGACCAATAGCCAGTAAGGAAATTGAAACAGCCATCAAAATACTCCCAAGAAACAAGAGTCCAGGGACAGGAATTCTACCAAACATTTAAGGAAGAAATAATACCTATTCTACAGAAGCTGTTTCAAAAATAGAAGGAAAACTTCCAAACTCGTTCTATGAAGCCAGCATTACCTTGATCCCAAAAGCAGACAAAGACCCCTTCAAGGAGAATTACAGACCAATATCCCTGAAGAACGTGGAGGCCAAAGTACTCGACAAGATCCTAGCCAATAAGATCCAACAGTACATCAAAAGGATTATTCACCAGCACCAGGTGGGATTTATTTCTGGGATGCAAGGGTGGTTCAACATTCGCAAATCAATCAATGTGATAGAGCACATTAATAAAAGAAAAGAAAAGAACCATATGATCCTCTCAACGGATGCAGAAAAAGCATTTGACCAAATACAGCACCCTTTCCTGATTAAAACTCTTCAAAGTATAGGGAGAGGGGGACATTCCTCAATATCATCAAAGCTATCTATGAACAGCCCATAGCGAATATCATTCTCAATGGGGAAACACTGACAGCTTTACCTTTATGGTCAGGAACACAACAGGAATGTCCACTCTTACCACTATTGTTCAACAAAGTACTAGAAGTCCTAGCAACAGCAATCAGACAGCAAAAAGAATAAAAGGCATCCAAATCAGCAAAGAAGTCAAACTCCCTCTCCTTGCAGATGACATGATACTTTATGTGGAAAACCCAAAGGACTCCACCCCAAAATTCCCAAAACTCATACAGCAATTCAGCAACGTAGCAGAATACAGAATCAATACCCAGAAATCAGTTGCATTTCTATACACTAACCATGAGACTGAAGAAAGAGGAATTAAGGAATTGATTCCATTTACAATGGCACCAAAACCCATGATACCTAGGCATAAATCTAACCAAAGAGGTAAAGGACCTGTACTCTAAAAACTACAGAGAACTCATGAAAGAAATTGAAGAGGAAGACACAAAGAGATGGAAAAACATCCCATGCTTATGGATTGGAAAAATAAACATCATTAAAATGTCTATGTTGTCCAGAGCAATCTATGCATTCAATGCAACCCCTATCAAAATATCATTGACATTACTCACAGAGCTGTTACAAACAATCCTAAAAGCTGTATGGAAACAGAGAAGACCTCAAATCACCAGGGGAGTGTTTAAAAAAGAAAGCGGAAGCTCGTGGCATCCCAACTGCAGACTCAAGCTCTAGGACAAAGCTGTCATCATCAAGACAGCATGGTACTGGCACCAAGACAGACACAGATCAAGGGAACAGAATAGAGACCACAGATATAACTGACCTCAAGCCTATGGTCAATTAATCTTTGACAAAGCAGTAAAGAATGTCCAATGGAAAAAAGACAGCCTCTTCAATAAATGGTGCTGGGAACACAGGACAGCCACATGCAGAAGAATGACACCGAACCATTCTCTTACACCACACACAAAAACAGACTCAAAATGGATGAAAGATCTAAATGTGAAACAGACGTCCAGCAAAATCCTAGAGGAGCACATAGGCAGCAACCTCTTCAACCTCAGCTACAGCAGCTTCTTGCAAGACACATCTCTAAAGGCAAGGGAAACAAAAGCAAAAATGAACTATTGGGTGCTCGCTTCGGCAGCACATATACTAAAAAATGAACTATTGGGACTTCATCAAGATAAAAAGCTTTTCCATGCTAGTCCTCATGTTCCACATACGGAACACCACAGAGGAAGGGAGGGGAACAATAGCGGAAGGAATCGGGGAGGCAAATACACCAGGAAAGAGACTCTGGACTCCAGGAAACAAACTGATGCTCACAAAAAGGAGAGGGTGTGGGGGGCGGGATGACCGGGTGATAAGAGGGCCCATGTCGTGATGAGGGCGGGGCGTTACACGCAGCGAATGAATCGCTGAACACTACATCAAAAAAAAGTAATGATGTATGATATGAGGGATAACAGCATAATTTTTAAAAAAATACTAAGAAAATAAAAAGCTCCTGCAAAGCAAGGGAAACAGTTGATTAAATTAAAAAGCAACCTGCGGAATGGGAGGAGATACTTGCAAATGACATAAGAGACAAAGGGCTGGTATCCAAGATCTATAAAGAACTTCTCAAATTCAACTCCCAAAAACAAAGAATCCCGTCAAGAAATGGGCAGAAGACATGAACAGACATTTCAACAAAGAAGACATCCAGATGGCCAACAGACCCATGAGAAAGTGCTCCACATCACTGGGCATCAGGGAAATACAAATCAAAACCACAATGAGATATCACCTCACACCAGTCAGAATGGCTAAAATTAACAAGTCAGGAAATGACAGATGATGGCGAGGATGCGGAGAAAGGGGAACCCACCTACACTGTTGGGAGGGAATGCAGGCTGGTGCAGCCACTCTGGAAAACAGCATGGAGGTTCCTCAAGAAGTTGAAAACAGAGCTGCCCTATGACCCAGCAATCGCACTACTGGGTATTTGCCCCAAAGATACAAACGTAGTGATCCGAAGGGGCACGGGCACCCAAATGTTCATAGCAGCAATGTCCACAATAGCCAAACTATGGAAGGAACCTAGATGTCCATCAGCAGATGACTGGATAGAGAAGATGTGGTATATATACACAATGGATAGTACTCAGCCATTAAAAAAAGAAGAAGACATCTTGCCATTGGGAACAATGTAGATGGAACCATAAGGCATTAAGCAAAATAAGTCAGAGAAAGGCAAATACCACATTATTTCACTCATACATAGAATTTAAGAAAACAGATGAACATAGGAGACAGGAAAGAAAATTAAGATAAGATGAAAATAGAAAGGGAGGCAAACCCTTAGAGA
Source organism: Meles meles (assembly GCF_922984935.1). Classification (NCBI taxonomy): domain Eukaryota; kingdom Metazoa; phylum Chordata; class Mammalia; order Carnivora; family Mustelidae; genus Meles; species Meles meles. Next base: position 577,673 of record NC_060071.1, read on the forward strand.
TGCTAAACTCTAGGAAACAAACTGAGGGTCCCTGGAGGAGAGGTGGGTTGTGTGAAGGGGTGATTGTGTGATGCACTTTAAGGAGGGCACTTGATGGAATGAGCCCTAGATGTTCTATGCAACTGGTGAATCACTAAATTCTACCCCTGAAACAAATAATACAGAATATGTTAACTAAATTGAATCCAAACACAAAATTAAGAAACAAATCAATAAAAATAAAGCATCCCATTAACAGAAAAATATAAGGAGAAAATGATATTACCTATGAGAATAAGTGTAAAAAAGTGTTTAATAAAATGCAACACCTAGGCACAAACAAAACTCTAAGAAAAATCATAAAAGAAGGCAACTTCACTTTACTATCTAAAATGAACATATAATAAATATCCTAGTTGGTACAGAATTCTTGGAAACTATTTTCTGGACACGCTAAAATGCCAGCTTTTACTATTTCTATTCAATGCTGTACTGAAGGTATAGCTGAGGCAGTAAAGGAAAATAAAAAATAAAAAGCCACGAGGATGAACTTTTAAACCATAAGATCATCAGTACATGTGAGTGACACTTTCATATACCGGGACAACCCACCACAGTCTTCACGATTATAATTAATCAATGAATTTCCATTTATGAAATCAATTTGATTACTAAAAGCCTGCAAGAAAAGAAAGAAAATGAAACAAAATGATAAAGTAGACTAGAAAATGGATCAATTTCTAGAGAATCTTTTAAAAACTCCCTTCAAATCAATACAAGAAAAGTACAAACATCTCAACAAAACCTGTGCAGAGAACACGGAGAACAGAGAAGAAAGGTGCAGAGGCCGAGAAAGTCATGAGACAGAAATCCACCCGGGGGCACCTGGCTGGCTCAGTCGGAAGAGGGTGCAAATCTCCACCCTGGGGTCATGGGTTTGAACCCCACACTGGGTGTGGATATTACTAAAAACGAACAAACACACTTGCCTGAAGCAGGTTACTGAAAGCTCCAGGTGACAGGATCCCCAGAGGGATACAGGAAGGCTGCGTCCCAGGAGGCAGGGCTGCCCTGAAGGTCAAGAGTCCCCGGCAGCTGGGAGGGGTGGGTCCCAGGAGGGCCCCGCACACCGTCTGCCCTCAGTCTCCCACCAGGTGCAGCCCCACAGGCTATCCCCCACACCAGGGAAGGTTCTGACTGGCTGACTTCTAGGACATCTTGCCCGCATGGTCGTCGCACCTGGGCTCTTGGCAACACCCCTGATTTGTGGTCTCTGTGACCATTTGCAGCTCATGTCACTCGAAGAGTCTTATCTGTCCCCTCCCCTGCCCTCCAGGACCACAGCCCAAGCCTCCCTGTCTTGGATGTGCTGACCAATGGCATCCTTGTCAAATGCCAAATCTAAGGGGGAGACAGTCTTTTACCATTAAATGTAAAAATAAAGGTAAAATACTTTCCAGCTAAATTTAAAATGACGATAATTTTTGCCAGCAAACACCTATGACAAGAAGTAATAAGAGAGGGTGCCAGTGGGGCTCAGTGGTTAAGCGTCTGACTCTTGATCTCAGCTCAGTGCCTTTTTTTTCTTTTTTTAGATTTTATTTATCCCACAGAGAGTCTCTTTTGAGAGAGAGCAGGCACGTGCAAGCAGGGAGAGAGACAAGCAGGCTCCCCGCGGAGCAGAGAGCCCGATGCGGGGCTAGATCCCAGGACCCTGAGATCATACCTGAGCCAAAGGCAGAGGCTTAACCCACTGAGCCACCCAGGCGCCCCTCAACTCAGGTCTTGATCTCACAGTTGTGCATTCAAGACCGCTATCGGGGTCGATGCTGGGCATGGAGGCTACTTTTAGAAAAAGAGAGAAATAAAGAAGAAATTCTTCAATCTGAAAGCAAGAGAGCCCAGATAATAAAACGAATGTGCGTAAGAAGACACAGAACATGAACAAGGGAAATTATATAATTATAAGATACTGTAAATGAATGTTTGTTCTCTTATCTTGATTTTATTTTTTTAAGGTTTTACTTTTTGAATAATCTCTACACCCAAGGTGGGATTCAAACTTACAAGCCTGAGATCAAGAGTCGCACACCCCATCAACTGAGCCAGCCAGGCGCCCCCTTAATTGGCTTTTAAAGTAATTATAGAAAAATCTATCAATAATTGTACCTTAAGGGACAGAGAAATATAATGAAATCTGCAGATCAGCACCTGACCACTGAACTAACGGACCAGAGACCTGAATGGATGCACGCGACAACTACAAGCCATGCAGCAAGAGAACCCCAGGGAAGTGAGATCATCTGATCTCAAAAATTGCCATAATATGCAAAATATCCAATTTTCAACAAATTTAAAACCTATGGAAATAAATTAGAAAGCATGCTTCCTCTGTAAGACAAAGAACAGGTAACAGTCGCTTAAGCAGTCCAAGCCGGACTTTAACATTTTTAAATTAAGGGCCATTGACCTTCTCAAAAACCTAAAGGAAATCATTCCAGCGCACGCTCATCAGATGGAGAATATAACCACAAAACTGCCAAATACGGAGTCTGAGCAACATGGAGGAGAACGAAGTGGGGGTGAGCACCTGCCCGAGGCCCCCAGCTGCGTCCCTCAGCAGCACCGGCCCACGGCGGTCTCCGGGGGAACGGCAGGCGGTGACGGCAGGCCGGCAGCGGGAGCAACGACGGATGGAAGCTCTGCAAACCTACGACGAAAGCAGGAGCAGATGACAGCTGGAAGCTCTGCAAACCTACGAAAGCAGGAGCAGAGGACAGCTGGAAGCTCTGCAAACCTACACAAGCAGGAGCAGAGGACGGATGGAAGCTCTGCAAACCTACGAAAGCAGGAGCAGAGGACAGCTGGAAGCTCTGCAAACCTACGAAAGCCACGAACGGAAACGTTCCAGAATCTCACACGCCCTAAGCAGACTGCGTCAGAGGGACGCACACCGAGACCGCCAAGAACCAAGAGAAAAAACACTGAAAAAGCCTCAGAGGAGCGATTTGTAATGCACGTGGGATCCACAGTCAGATTAGGTCAGAGGCCAGGTCCTTCCCGTCAGGGGCCGTGCAGTCCGGGAGTCGGCAGGATTACCAAGTGAGGAACGGAAGGAGCGGGCAAGCCGTGTATCCGAACAGAGGAGACGGTGCTGGCCCTAGAAACGCCTGGGGCATTGGCCCCGTCCAGCTGCACCCATGCTCCCTGCATCGCCGTCGGGCTTCCCTCGGCTGAGAATGAAAGGACGCCAGACAGCAGCTCTCAGCCACATTACAAAATCAGGTAATTGTATAATTATATAATTTCCCTTATTTGTGTTCTTTGTTGGGAAAGAGAACTACGTGGAAAATATTTAAAAAGCAGCATTAAGGGCTTTCTGGTTTCTGGCTCTCTCTACTTTCCTACGTATGTTGAAACACGAGCGCGCAGATCACGGCGGAGAGCTTGTGGGAGCAGGAAGCCGGGGGAGGTCACCTCCCCTGCAGACACACGGAGACACACGGAGACTCATCGAAGGCCGCCCACTTCGGCAAGGACCCGACTGGCAGGACAGGGCTTCCGCAGTGAGCGGTGTGAGGGCAAGGCCACATGGACAGGGCCACAGGGGCTCAGACGAGTTCCAGAGCCAAACAGCCACGAGCAGGAGGGACATCACAGACGCAGAGATCCTCCATGCAGAGTGAGGCCATGAGGCCCCACGTCGGACACCCCGCTCCTGAGGACCTCTCCAGGAAGACTAGCCTTCAGGACGGCGGGCTTGGAAAATCAGCAGGGCTTAGCACGGGGAGCTCTGAGGGTCAGGGGGACAGCACCCCAGGAGAGCTGGAGGCACCCCTCTTAGATGCCAGCGTGGGGAGTTCAGCCCACCTGAGACCCAGCGTGGGGACCGTGGTTCAGAGATTTGTATCTCGTAGATGTCCGTGCTGGGGGTCAGGATTGGTAAGACTTTCTCTGGGGACAGGATGCCTGGCCCCCAACGCTCGTCCCGCCCTCCTTCTCAACAGCTACCCCGACGTTTGCAGGAGCCAATTCTCAAGCTTTCATCCCGCTGGCTAGCACTGCTCTCCACACCCCGCGGGTCCCCAGGACCCGCCTCCCCAGCACTACCCCCAGCAGGTGCCCCTACAGAGCGTTCCTGCAGAGACTCCTGTCCAGTCAGGATGGGAGCCGATGCCATGGGAGCTGGGCCTCTCCGCTGCTGCACTGGGAGGACCTGTTCCTGTACCTGAGAAGGCCTCCCACCCAGCAAACCCCCGGCAGCCAAGGCCAGGCCTCCCCGCCAGCCACACTAGTCCCAGCGGGCACCCCGCTGTGCAGACCGGTCATTGCTGACAGTCAGCCCGAGGGCAAGCCCTGTCCCCCAGGACTCCTGCAGGACTCGTGATAGGGACACGGGGGACACAAGGTAAGGCAACCAGGGCAACGGTGCTGCTGAGCCCCACGGGACACCCTCTGTATAGGGTCACGGACTTCAAGACCAGGACACACAGGATCAGATGCTGTCTCGGACAAAATGAAAGACAGAGAAGATGCAGGGGGTGTGAGGCTCAAAGCAGTAAGGGTCGGACTTGATTTTGTCCAGGGTTAATGCCACGGCCCGGCAGGACTTCCTGAACAACCCTCTCACCAGTGACTTCAAATCTACAGTCTCAGGAAACACGGCTTTGTTGCTGGACTCGCTTCTCCGCATCGTGGTCTGTGCTCTCTGCTAAATTCCGCGGCTGTCCCTCTCCCAACCGGAGCCTCTAAACCCTAACACACTCGGCACTGCCTTGGGGTTCTGTTTACGGTCTTGTCGCCCACACTGGACTGCGGGCACCTGGAGGGCAGGGGGAAGGAGGGCACAGAAGCATCGAGGTACCCGAGCACGTCACAGTTAGCAGAGGAAGGTAGTGGTTACCCAGCCCCATGAGAGTGTCGCAGAACAAGTCATGTTGTAGAAGTATGTCCCGTGTAATATCTGGGACACACCTACCCTAGAAAGTCGTCTGTTACCTGGCTGAGATTCTAAGCAGGGTCCTATGTTCGGTGTGACGATCCTCCCCAGGCCAGCTGTCCGGAGGCCGGGCCCTAACTCAGCTCCTGCCAGGAACTGGCGGAGGCTCGGACAGGCCACGTGACCTCTGTAGACCCCAGGAGGCCACTGTGAAGTGGGGGGTGCTCCATTCCAGACACGGTCCCGTGCCGGGCTAAGGCTGGGCTGCGGGGGAAGCCCCAGTCTGGGAGGCAATGCTGGGGCTGGGATTCCAGTCCCCACCAGCAGCAGGAGGCTCGCGTCCATCCTGCACACCCCCGCGGGGGCACTCGCCCTCCTCGGACCTCCGTGCTAGGGAATCTGTGCGGGCGGAGAAGGAACTCACCAACACGGGCCGGGCAGGAACACCGCAGGTGGAGGGTGGGGTGGGGACAGAGGCAGCTCCCAGGCCGGCGGGAGACCAGCTCACTGCTCGTCCTCCAAGGGGCCGCAGGGACCGGGACCTGAGCACAGCGAGACTGACCTTCGGGGCTCTAGAGCACACTGCCCTGTCCCCCGGACCCTTCCTTCAGGAGCGAGGGGAAGCAGGCCTCCCCTCTCGGATGCCACCCAGCACCGCCGAGCGGGCACTCGGCCATCCGGTCGGGCAGTCTGTCTTCCCGCCATTACTCCGCACATGCTCGAACCGTGCTCCTTAAAGGAACCGTACTCACACGTACATAAGCAACAACCCACGTAGCCCACACGCTCGGTCCACTTGGCTCTAGTCCGCCAGCCACAGGACCAGCCGAGGGGTAGGACAGCGAACAAAACCCAGCCCGGGCCTTGCCTCACAGAACTCACCGAGCAGTGGGGCAGATGGCCACGGGCCGCGGGATCGAGCTCAATCACTGGAAAAGCAAAGGGAGGCACAAGAGGCAGGGCAGGGCACCGAACCCGGTGGGTGGGTTCAGCCCCCCAGCAAGGGGTACCGGCTCGAAAAGTCCACCTCCGAGTGGACCCACACCGTTGAGGCCCGAGTCCTTCAAGGCTCACGCAGAACTCGAGACAGAAACAAGACCAACTCATAAAGCGAAGCTGTGTTTTGGGGAGGCAGCGGACACGGCACTCACGCGGCAACCGACTCCTCGGGGTCTGTTGCTGGACTTCCCCGCGCACAGGCCCCTTCCCCCGCATGCACACAGTAGGGGGTGCGTCCCCACCGGGTCAGCGTGCGGAGCGGGGCGGGAGCTCGGACAAGGCAGGCCCGCGCCGACCCCACCCCTGTTCTTGGAATGCGGGTTGCACCGGCCTCTCCTGCTGCCAGTGAGGGGGATGCAGTGGTGAGAGCCGGGGACGGGGATGCAGCAGGCCCAGGGTAGATGCGGGACGTCCCCGCCTGCCGCCCTGGAAGACAAGCCCCAGGGGAAGCTCCTTCCACTGTGGGTGGGAGGCCCACCGGGGCTCCTGGGGGCTCAGCCCCTGACAACTGCTGGTTTCAGCTCAGGCCGTGAGATCGAGCCCCGTGTCGGCTCCGCACTGGGTGTGGCGGCTGCTTGAGGCTCGCTCTCTCCCTCTGCCTCTCCGCCTGCTCATGCACGCGCCTTCTCTGTCTCTCTCTCTCAAAGACAGAGCCTGCCACCTACCAACCTGCAGTGGCCTCTTTCCGGTCTCTCCCCGTCCTGCTCCGAGGGGTTTCAGATCACACCTGGGAAGCTGGGGGGAAGGGCAGGGAGGAAGAGAGAAACCAGCCAGAGAGTCCGGACCCCTGAGCTGTGCTGGAGGGAGCTCCCAGGGCCACCAGGCTATACGTCCCCACCTCCTGCGTCCTGGTCACCCTGAAGCCACCCACGCCAGTCCACTGTGCTTGCAAGACCAGCCCTGCCATGACCTGACCATTTTAGTCCCCTGGATGTGCAGAAAACGCACTCGCGCTGGCCTGACCAGCTGGCCTGAAGGACAGCCCGGCTGGGCCTCAGGGATGCCCGGGCAGGGGTCGTCCGCACAGCCCGGGTCTGTGTCTCCGCCTCAGGCCACAATTCAGCCTCGTTCCGTCAGAGCCGCTTCTCCCATGGGATGGGACTCGGACATCTTCTTGGCTCTGCCCCCCAAGAAAGGACACGGCCTCTCTCCATGAGTTCCTCTTCAGAGCAATGGGAGGTACGCTTTCGGGCCTGGTGGGTCCAGCTGGGGCTGCGTGGCCAGGACGGCAGCGTGGCCAGCCCCCCAGGGTCGTATGGGGTAGAGCGGAGGCGCATCGGCCCGCAGGGCTCCCACAGTTCTGGAGGCCAGCAAGGGAGGGTTCACACGAAGCCTCTCCCCTGGGCTTATAGGCCGTCCTACTGTGCGCACACATCACCTCTGCATCTGTGCGGGGCGGAGAGGGGAGAGCGCGCACACGTGGGCCCTGACGTCTCTCTTTATAAGGACGCTCACCCAGGTCACCTGGGTGGCTCAGTCGGTTAAGCGTCTGACTCCTGATCCCAGCTCAGATCTTGATCTCAGAGTCCTGAGTTCAAGCCCCACCTTGGGCTCCATGCCAGGGTGTGGGGTATACCTTAAAAAAGAGAGAGAATTATAAGGACACTGATCCTGACAAGGCCCCAAGCTAACAACCTCCTTGGACCTTAATTCCTTCCTTAGAAGCCGCACCTGCAGACCAGCCGCACTGGGGCTTCCGCAGGCGGGTTTGCAGAGGGACGTGAACAGTCCCTAAGAGCAGGCAAATGCTGCACCCGCAGAAGGGGGTTCAGCCGCCAGAGAAGGGGGCAGACAAAACTGCGGACGTGCTCACTGTCCCGAGGCCAGTCCCCAGCCCCACAGCCACACCGGCCGCTGAGCTGACCGCAGGGCTCTCCGAATGCTGGGTGTGAGAACAGCCGCCCTGGCCAGTGTGCTGAGACCCCCGGCGCCCAGCATCCCCCAGCACAGCCCAGGCCTGGATGAGCCCCGGGATCACGCCGCGGTGTCCCCTCCCCGCAGGCCCTTTCCCCCGCCCCCGGCCAGCTGTGAGGAGTCCAGGGCCTTGGTACCCTGTCCTTGGAAGAAAAGGACGGGACTCCTCAGCAGCCACAAGCTGGCCTGTGGCCTCCCAGGATGAAGGTTGTAGTTCTCCAGATGAAAGGGCCTGCAAACTCCTCAGCACGGTGAAGAAGACAGACTTAAAGCACACCAGTGGGAAATCCCAGAAATTCGAGGATAGAAAATCCTGAAATGTTTCAGAAAGAAAAACAGGTCCCTTATAAAGAACCAAGACCAGTGTGACACAGCCTTCTCCAGAACAGCACTGAGTAAACATCGAGGGATGCCTCCGCAGGTGGGGGACAGCGGCCTTTGACGGGTCACGCGGGGCAGCGATGACATTCCCCAATGTCGTTGGACTGACCTTCCATGAGCTCTTTCCTGGGAAGTCACTGGAAGAGGAGTTCTACCAAAACGGGAGGACGCCAAAGAGACAGAGCACCCAGGGTCTGGGGCGTAGGCGATCCACGGAGCAGGGCACACCAGAAACTCAGGGCGGCAACTCAGCTGAAGGCGAAGGTGGAGGGAGCCGCCAGTCCAGCCTGGAGCAGGAGAACCGAGGGGCGGAGGGAGGCTCTGGGAGACCCATGGGGCAGGGCGAGGACCCGCCGCTTCTCAGTGTTCGGGACTCTTCTGGGGACTTTTATTATGATCTCTCATTTGAGAGATCAGTTGGAGCATTTGAAAAACAAATGATAACATTCAAGGAAAGCTAAGCACGCGAAGCGGGAGGAATCCAAGGAAATTTTTAGTTCTAGAGAGGAATGGACTACTGTGCAGTGCTCGGGTTAGGAAGGAGCCCTGCGGCGGCTGCGAGACGCAAATGCCACGGTTTCCCCAAGACTGGGATCCGGCCAGAACGGCAGGAGGGAAGCAAGAAAACTGGTAAGAGCCCATAAGGGAGTAAGTCCTGTCAAAAAATATGAAAACAAAAACAAAAAAACAAAACTGGCCACCTGGATGGTTTAGTCGGTGAAGTGTCTGCCTTCAGCTCAGGTCATGATCCCAGGGAACTGGTGTGGAGCCCTGCATCGAGCCCCGTGTCGGGCTCCTTGCTCAGCGGAGAGTCTGCTTCTCCCTCGGCTGCCCCTCCTCGTGCTTCTCACTTGCACGCTCTCTCTCAAATAAACCAATAAAATACCTAAAAAATTAAAAATTGCAACAAACAGAAATTAATTCTAATTTTTTAGAAATAAGGTCATGAATTCCAGAGCGAAGAACAAGCTGAGTTTAAAGGATGGCATCTGGGGATTTGAACTCACAAGTCCAGAGCAGAAGAACTTAGGAAAGGCTGTTTGATGTCAGCTTTGATTATGTTGGATTTTTAAAAGTTTGTGAATGTTTTACCTTGATCAGACTTAAATATGTTAAAGCAAAAAACAATCGCCAAACCTAAAGAGAACCACAAATCTATCCAGACCAGTCTTTTTCAGATGAGGTCGCCAACGTTCAGAGAGGTGAATGGACTTGCCCAACCTCACACAGCAAATCCCCGGCATAACTTGACCTAAAATCCAAAGCTAAGTGGTTTTCTAGGCCCTCCACACTCTCCAGGCAACCCCCGCCCCCAGAACCCTGTCTTGGGAACTGGTAGCGCAGCAAAAACAACATAAGAAAACCTGCATGAGCACCCCACTTAGCGCGACACCCACACTTCCCAGGAAGCTGGGGGAGAACCAGTCCTAGGTCTGAGAGCACCTGCCCCACCCCCGTCTCCTGTGTCCTTCCCCAACCTGTCCCAGCACCAACCTCGGGTGGAAGGTCTGGGAAGAGAAGGAATCTGAGGTGCTTCTCACTAAGGTGTAAATGACAGATGTTCAGCCCCAGCAAGATTTTTATTTTATCGAGGCATAAATAGAAGAAGCCTGATGGACCGGATGCCAGGGAGGAGGAGGAAGGTAAGGGGAACCCACCCAGGGGGCAGGAAGGAAGTTGGGGGCAGTGAGACCCAGACATTTTATGAAAAAACATCTTGGAAAATGTCCAGCACAGTGGTTTCTCTTCTCTACTACCCAGGAAGGACCTATGAGCCTAGATTTTGTTCAGCAAACAATTGCTTTCGAAGTCCTGCTCCATCCGTTTCCTGGGCGCTTGCCCGGGTGCAGGGTCCCGAGCCCGTCCCTGCAGAGCGAGCCCAGCCCTAAGGAGATGCCGTGTGTGCGGCGCACCCCGCGGCGGACACCCTGCGTGCCGCACACACAGCTCGGTCAAACCAAGGAGGGCACCCGGGCCTTGCGCGCGCCCCTCCGCCCTGCGGCGCGACCCCCGCTTCCCCGCGCTCGCGAGGCTGGAGACGTGCGGAGCGGCCTCCGCCCGGCACAGAGTCGGAGCTTTGGGGCTCCCGGTCCCGCCGTCCTCGCCCTCCCAAGGTTTCTGTAGAGACGGGACTGGGACGGGGGAGTCGTCCCGGGAGGCTCCCCTCCCTGCTCCCCAGGCCCCCGCCACCCCGTGGCGTGAAGGGCGCAGCGCGGCCGCCGAGGCCTGTTCCCCGGACGGCCGGCAGGTGGCAGCAGAGCCCGCGGCGGCGGCCGGACCGGCGGGGGCGGGGGGGGGGGAACCCCGTCCACGCCCCTCCCCCCGCCACACCACACGGGTCCTCCGGCCGGAGGCTTCTGGGCGGGGGGAGATCCCGAGACCCGGGGTGGCGGGGCCCAGCACCCGGGGCACGACGGGCTCCCCGCCCGCAAACCCGAAGTCCGTCCCCCCCGGCCGCGGGCTCTCCGGCTCGAGTCGGTCCTTCGCAGACCCGGACTGTGGGTCCGCACCGCTCCAGCCGCATCCCGCAGAGCTCCGGCCGGCCGTGCTTCCCGACAGGCCGCCGCCTCCCCTCCGCGGGCCCCGGTCTCCCTCCCGCGCCGGTGCTGCGGCCGCGCGTCCCGTTCCCGCACGGCAGCCGCGAGCCCCGCCCAGCGCCCTCCGGCAGGGGCGAGGTCATCCCGCTCCTCCGGCTCGCCCCGCGCTGTTGGCGGCCGCGACGCCCCCGCGAGGCATTTGTCTGGGGACTCGACAGGGCGACCCGCGCCCTTAAACCTGCTCTCAGGCTCGGGCTCTGCGGCTGCACCCCCGACGGCCGCGCCCCTCCCGCCCGCCGCGCGAGGCCAGGAATCTCCGTCCGACCCGGCGCAGCCGTGCGGGTTCGTCTGGGGGAAGCAGGGAAGTGAGAAAACCGCTTCCACTGGAACCTCTCTCCCCAGAGCCTCCTGGTCACGGATGCCTGCGTCAGCAAGGGGACAGCCGGCCTCGCACAACATCTCCAGCCTCAGGTCTAGTGCCCCGCGACAGGACTGCCCACGTGAAGTGCACCCGGCCGGGCAGGCACGTGTCCCGAGCGTGCAGCCTGCTGGCTTATGTGTGTGCGGACCCATGCAGGGTCCACGCAGGTCACAATATGGACCGTTCCCCTCACCCCAGAAGGCCCCTCCACGCCCCCTAATATCCTAACCTTTAGCACCAGAGATTAGTTTTACCTTTTTTTTTTTTTTTGAGAGTGAGATAGTGTGCATGCCCGTGGGGATGGCAGGGAGCTGGACCCCAGGACATGGGATCATGACGCTTCGCTGACCGAGCCCCCCAGGCGCCCGGTTTTACCTGTTGGTGAAATATACAGGCAGCACCGAGCGGCAGCACATTGGGAAGGAAGGCACATACCTCTGACCCGCCTGAAGACCGAGCTCCTTCTGGGGGCTCCTGGGGCCCTGGGGTCCGGCTGACAAGCACAGTGCAGAGATTCAGGAGTGGAGGTCCGCGCTCCCAGCTGGCACTGCCACCCCGCTGCTGTGTGACTACAGCCGAATCACTCAACCTCTCTGAACCTGTTTCCTCGTCTGTAAACCGGGGAGAATGCCACCACCGCTTCTGGACTTGGAGGAGGGGACACGAAAGTTCAACTTCACATAAGCCCTTGTCAGTGTTCCACTGGCGGCCTCTCTGTCCCCCGCCTGCCAGGGAGCAGCTGGGGCCCAGACAGCAAAATCACGGGGCAGGGACAACAGCCAGGGTTCTCAGGGATAGAGAAGCAGAGCGGGAAGGAGGGGAGAGAAGGAAGGGAGAAGGGCAGAGTCCGTTCCTTCAGATCTCATTAATGGAGCACGCCCCAGGCTCCCCGCGTCTGACCCACTGGAAATAGGGCCCCCCAATGTGTACACTGTAGCAGTCAGCGTTCCCAGGCTTGGGGGCGTGGTGGGCTCCCCAGGACCAGCCACAGGCTCAGTCATTTGCTAGCATGGTTCAGAGGACTCAAAAAAGCTGTTTAACCCAAGGTTATGATGTATTACCGTGTAAGGATGCAGACTGAAACCAGCGAAGGGAAAAGCAGCATGGGACAAAGTCCAGTGGCCAGGGCCCCCTCCTCCCAGGGCCACTGCAAGGATGAGACCCATCCTCCCAGCAGCGACCACAACCACACATGCTAAGTGTTGTCCACAGCAACGTTCGCCCAACCTTGAGGTCTTGGGTCCAGGGCTCAGACACGCAGACATGAAGCTCCTGGGTGACCGACTTTAGCTACTCCTGCTCCAGCCCCAAGACAAGTCACATGGAGCCAGCAAGGCCCAGGGACTGAGGCATACCAAGTCATAACAAGCAGGTCTTCCAAGGGTGCGGATGCACGTGCCGGAAGCTGGCCAAGGGTCAGTCCTTTCTCTGGAATGTGCACAGTGTGAGCGGCCCAGGCCTGCTGAGCTCTGTATCCGAAGGCCCTGGAGCGTTCGCAGAATGCTCAATGCTCGGGCTGTGCCCAGACCACTTACTCTTAGTTGTGACTGGCTGCCACCGACAGTCCCGGGGAAGAGGGAATAAGCTTATGCCAGGGGTTGTGGGGAGAAACGGGAGACCAGAAGACCAGGGGTGGGGGGCTGAGGGCTGCAGGCACAAAGGCTCACGGGGGAGGAGGAGCAGCTGGAGAGTCTGCAGAGCCCATGGAGTCACACAGGGGGCCTGGCAAGGACCAGGCAGGCCCCGGGGAGGCAGCATGGCCCCAGGAGGGGCAGGAAGGTCCGGGGTCCTCGCCATCCCCTTGCCCACCCCCTTCAAGCTCAGTCTGGCCTTGAGACTTGTCCTACAGAATCCAAAGGGGGTCTGTGAGTTGGCCTGGATTGTCCAGACTGCACAGCTCTGGTGCAGGGGACGGGGTCCCCTGTGCGGGCCCTCCTGGCTCTGCCCGTCCATGGGGCCGCAGTCGAGATGGGATCCCCACACAAAATTTCAACCTTCAGCAGTCTAAGCTCTGAAGATATCACAGTGCTCCTCCCCAGGGGGAAACTCAAAATGAACAACACAGCTATAAACCGCAGAACACAACATTACACACACGCTAGTCATAAAGTGGCTTCCTTCTCAACGTTCCAGCCGGCCAAGTCTGCGGGGGGCTTGGCAGCCTCTCCACCATGCTCTGGAGGCTGTACTGGCTGCGTCTCAGCCTGCCTCGGCTCACCCGCTCACTGGGCGGCCCAGCCGCGCACACGCAGGCCCTGCACACGCAGGCATGGGCTGCCCTCTCTGGAACGCCCCAGAGCCCCCTGGTCACCCAGCACCGCACCGCCCCCCACGTGGAGGGCTCCGCAGGCTCTCCCTCCCAGAAGGACGTCCGTGCGTTGCTGGGGGTTGGCCGGTCCCGCCGAAGCCCTCCAGCCGAGACCAGAAGGAGGGGAAGGGGACGCCCTCCCCGCCAGCGATCTTGTGGCTGGCAAGCCCTGGGGCTCTGGGACACGTCCAGCAGGCATCCTGGCAGAAGAGGACACAGGCTAAGAAAGCCAGAGCAGCCCGAGCCAAGGGCCCCAGAGACGTGGACCACAGCAGCTGGGGGTAGCGGGGGCCATGAGGGGCACCCGGGGCAGGCCCGCACTTGGCACGTGGGAAGAGATGAGAACCAACAGTGGAACTGAGTTCCGACCAGCAGAGCCCGTCCCCGGTCCCTGAAGCCCTCCTGCTACGCCAAGCCTGGAGACTGAATCCAGCACATGGACAAGCCGCCAGCCACCCTCTCCAGGCCTTGAGTCACACACCACCTCCAGGAAGCCCTCGAGGGTCACGTCATGTGGGGAGCTGTCCTGGGCAGACCCCGGCAGGCCCCACAGCGCCAGCTCAGCCGGGGAAGCCGCCTGCCTGGGTCTGACCCCGGGTCTCAGGACAGCAACGCCACTCGTGGACCACTTGGTCTTGGGCCCAGCTGCTTCATCCCGCCGGCCGGGATTGCGTCATGCGTCAGAGGGGGACTGAGCATAGCACCTTCTGTTAGAGCACAGAGAGCCCCTTCGAGGTTCTGCTGAGCAGGGGAGTGCCTGGCCTATGTAGAGCACGAAATATGCACTGACTGGATGCAGGGCCTTCGGGCTGTGGGGAACATCTCCTGCTTCCCCTCCAGAAGGCTCTGCTGCCTCCCCACCGCTCGCCAGAGGAGCCCAGGGCCTTGGGGCCGGCCTGGGGCTCGGGGCAGGGGGAGGCGAGGGGACCACCTCCAGGTGGGAGGGTTGTGGCCACCGGGCTGGCGGCAGGCGGGCGCAGAGTCCATCAGAAGAGGACCGCGGGCGGAGCAGGCCCAGCACTGAGTGAGTCACCCCGAGACGGAACAGAGGCGCCCAGTCTTCATGACAAGCTCCTTTCGGAAGGACTGCGCACACGTTTGGTTTCACCAGATGATTTAGCCACGAAGACACGGACACAAGAATAAACGTGAGACTCTGGTCGAGATGTGCTGTCCTCCGAATGGCCCCAAGTCCCCGGGGGTGCAGGAGGCTCCACCTGGATCTCCCAGACCCCGCCCCAGAGGGTCCCCCACCACCATCCCTTCCAAAAGCCGTGCTCCCAGGGCTCCGGGGGTGCAAGCAGCTGGGGGACGCTGCAGGATCTCACTCCCGCGGTGGGGCCTGGCACCCGTCTCCTTACAGGAGGACCGGGCAGAGGCCCATGCGGTTGGCCCACGGGGCTGGCCCATGGGCCAGTACTTGCCACCCCTGCCCGGTGGCTCCCAGTCCCTCAGCTGCAAGTCGGGGACGTTCACTGTCCCCCAAGAGGCTGACACCTAACGAGCAGCCAGCGCCGGCTCTCGTCTGTGACATGGTCATGGAGAGAGGTGCTGACCCGCGGGACGGCGGGCAGGACTTTGGCACCTCTCGCACACAGTAAGGCAAGACATTGTTCTGTGACTTTCATTACTTACTTAACAGAAGTACCCCCTGCTGGCAGAGTCCGTGCCTTGGGCCCATTACCTCATCTTATCGCCACGGTCACTCTCCGGGGCGAGGCTTCCAGATCCAGAAGCCAGGCCAGACATGCCTGAAGGCTTGGCCATTTTTTTTTTTAATTGTATTATGTTAGTCACCATAAAATACATCATTAATTTTTGATGAAGTGTTCCAAGATGCCTTGTTTACGCACCACACCCAGTGCTCCATGCAGTCCGTGCCCTCCTTAACACCCACCACCAGGCTCCCCCAACCCCCAACCTCTCCCCTCCAAACCCCTCAGTTTGTTCCTCAGAGTCCACAGTCTCTCATGCTTCGTCCCCCCTTCCCCCTGGTTTCCCCCAATTCACTTTTCCTTTCTTTCTCCTAATGTCCTCCATGTTATTCCTTATGCTCCACAAATAAGCAAAACTGTATGATAACTGACTCTCTCTGCTTGACTTATTTCGCTCAGCATAATTTCTTCCAGTCCCGTCCATGTTGCTACAAAAGTTGGGGATTCATCCTTTCTGATGGAGACATAATACTCCATTGTGTATATGGACCACATCTTCCTTATCCATTCATCCGTTGAAGGGCATCTTGGTTCTTTCCACAGTTTGGCGACTGTAGCCATTGCTGCAATAAACATTGGGGTACAGATGGCCCTTCTTTTCACTACATCTGTATCTTTGGGGTAAATACCCAGCAGGGCAATTGCAGGGTCATAGGGAAGCTCTATTCTTAATTTCTTCAGGAATCTCCACACTGTTCTCCAAAGTGGCTGCACCAACTTGCATTCCCACCAACAGTGTAAGAGGGTTCCCCTTTCTCCACATCCTCTCCAACACACGTTGTTTCCTGTCTTGCTAATTTTGGCCATTCTAACTGGTGTAAGGTGGTATTGCAACGTGGTTTTGCTTTGAATCCCCCTGATGGCTAATGATGATGAACATTTTTTCATAATTAAGATCAGAGCAGAGATCAACGAGATAGGAACGAGAGACACAGTAGAACACATCAACGAAACTAGAAGCTGGTTCTTTGAAAGAATTAATAAGATCACTAAACCATTGGCCAAACTAGTCCAAAAGAAAAGAGAGAGGACCCAAATTAATAAAATTATGAATGAAAAGGGAGAGATCACAACACCAATGAAATAGAAACAATCATCAGAAATTATTACCAACAGTTATATGTCAATCAGTTAAGCAACCTAGACAAAATGGATGCATTCCTGGAAAACTACAAACTTCCAAGACTGAAACAGGAAGAAACTGACAACCTAAATAGATCGATATCCCATAACAAGGTTGAAGCCGTGATCAAACACCTCCCAAAAAACAAGAGTTCGAGACCCGACAGATTCCCTGGGGAATTCTACCAAACATTCAAAGATGAAATAACACCTATTCTCCTAAAGCTGTTTCAAAAAATAGAAACAGAAGGAAAACTTCCAGACTCTTTCTATGAAGCTAGAATTACCCTGATCCCCAAACCAGGCAAAGACCCAACCATAAAGGAGAATTTCAGACCAATATCACTGAGGAATATGGATGCCAAGATTCTCAACAAGATCCTAGCTAACAGGATCCAGCAGCACATTAAAAAGTTTGGGCCATCTTATTCCAAAAGCCTGTTCTCAACCGGGCACTGCCCGTCCCTCCTCCAGTCCCCACTCCCAGCCCATCCGGCAGATGTGGACGGGTCTGCGGGTGCTCAGGGGCTGATATTACGGAGTGTACAGGCACGAGCAGGGTTCAAGGTCCTGGGGCGGGCAGGGCAGCCGATAAAACAAAAACAATGATCCAATTCCAATACCAGTAGTTCCCCCTGGGACCAGGGAGCTCTACGTCTGGCCTCCCAGACGGGCTCCCAGTCCTGTGGGGAGACGACAGGGAGACAGCGTCACCAGCAGCACGGAGGGATCAGCCGCAGTGCAGGGGAGTGGCAGGTGGCCAGGTTGGGGGCAGAAGGCGGGGGTAAGCCCTGTTCAGTTTTCAGTCGGGTGCCTCCTTAAGCTTCCCTCTCAATTTGCGGAGCGCAGCGATGAGTGGTAGAAGGAGTGTGTGCTTGTCCGGGGCTGACCGCTGACGGGCTGTGCACTTGAGATAAATGGCTGCACCTCTCTGTGCTCTGCTGTCCTCAGTGCATCCATCCCCTTGCAGGGGCTACAGACAGGACCAGAGGAACGACAGGGAACGTGCCAAGGGAAAGCATTTAGTGAGGGGATCATAAAGCAACTGTCAACAGAATTCAACCCTTCCCCCTTGAAACCCTGAATCTGGCCTCCAAAGGCTATGGGGGAAGGGGCAAGTCTGTCTGACAGCCCAGGTGGGGGGCCGCTACCAGCTGCCCCACAAACTGAGACTTAACTCTGACCGCATCTCCAGCAGAACGAGCCGGTGTGAAAAATGAGTCCTGGAAACACGGACCCTGCTCCCCACTGCCGCCGCTCCCAGAGTCGTCCACACCCGGCCAGATGTGGGGCCAGATGTGGAGCCAGAGGAGGATGGCCTACTGGAATCATCTGCCAGGCAGGGTCCACAAGCTGTTTCCCCGGGGGGCGGGGGGCATTTAATAGTCCCTCTGGTCAAAATGTCAAGTTCGAGTTAATCTACATAAATACCAGCATGCTTGGAGAGCAACGAGGAGGTTCATCGTGGCAGAAAGCCCAACCCTATGATGAGGGGCAGACCTTCCGTCGACAAAGCTCAGACCCCGGTTGGAGCCCTGTCTGTTGAGATGCCGTCAGGCCCCGTCCCGGGTCCCCGCCCTGCCTTCCCCAAGCTGGCTGCCCAGTCATCAGTCTCCTCTCGCGGCCTCGTCTCCTAAGGCCCGGTTCCTCTTTGGGTTTGGTCAACTCAGCAGAGAGACTCGACTCCTCTACTTCCAGAAAAAAGACAACAAAAAAAAAAAAACCCCAGGCCCAGAAGGATCCCAGAGAGAAAAGAATTTGAGGACATTTTCCTTGTCAGCCCAGCCATCAACCTTTATTTGCAGAAAACAGATTTTGGTATAGAACTTCTTGAGCTGGAACCCAAGCTTCCTCACTTACTACGGGGGTGACCCTCAGGAACCCCTCAGGCACTGGCTTCATCATGTTCATCTATAAAATGGGGCCACCATTCTGCACATTAATGGTTCAGTATGAGCACCAGGTCATATAAATGGCAGGCACAAGCCACCTGCCCATTTCAGTTAGAACTTTTTGTCTATAAATAGGTTTAAATAGAAGGAATGCAAAGGCTGGCAAAAGTGCAAAGTCTTGCAACTGGTTAGGCTTCAGGCAGAGTTTGATCAAGGCACTGGCTCTGTCTCTTGGCATTCCCTGGGCTCTGCTCTCATCTGAGGACTTTCCTTTCCTGTCCAGGTTCCCTCATAGATATAAAATAACTGCCATTGGTCTGGATCTCACAGCTACCCTCTATGGCCTCCAGAACAAGAAAGCTCCTGCATTTTATTCTGATTCTAACAATGACGACCACGCATCCCCTTCCAACCACTGTGGCTGGGGGCTATGCCCGGACAGGTTCAGGCCAAGGTGGTGGAGGGCTGGGATTCCCACCAGTAGCCCAAGGCGGGGGCTCATCTATGCCGGATCCCGCCTTCTTCCTACCCAGGTCCCCCAGGCCTGGGACGTCTGTCACAGGGGGTGCTCGGTACACAGGGGGGTGCTCGGTAAGAGCTTGCGAATGAACCGGGACAGCTGAGTGAGGAGACGCAGTGTGTGGTGAAAACGGATTAGCCTTCTGTGAATCCGCCGCCGTCCTGGTAACTTCCCAGATGCTCCCTTCCGTGAAACCCCAAATTACAAATGTTGGCCGGCCCCTTTCCCCGGAGGCCGTGGAAGCCTGCAAGCCCGGCCCGACCGGTCACCTGGAGCCCGCCCCACGGCCCTGCCGCCCCCACCGCGCACGCAGCTCGGTGCAGCAGGGAGCATGGAAACCACCGGTAACCACTGCATTCAATAAAGAACATTAAATTTAGCTTTGCGTGGCTCTCTCTTTTTTTTAATGGAAATGAGGAGGAAATTGAGACTTGTAAGGGCAGGGCTTTTTTATTAATCTATTAATTAATTTATTTACTTACTTATTTATTCTCATGAGCGTGTGGGCCCCGCCCCGCTCTCTGCAGCGCTGCAGACACGGGCGGGGTGCGGGCGGGTGATGGGGGAGCGGAGCCGGGGCTGGGGTGACGGGGCTGGCGGAACCGGAGGGCGCACGGTTCACAGACCCCTCCCTGCAGCCCGCCGAGCCCAGCCCCGCACCCCGGCAGCCAGCACGCCTGGCCAGGGCTGGAGTCCTTGCGCCTCAGGGGCCAGGGGCTTCGACGACGATGGGGCCGGCCTGAGGGAGACGGGGGCTCCAACTCACCACCCGGCACGTGTGCCCACCAGGCACCCACACACGCCGCTGGGGACGGCCTGGCTGGCGGGCGCACTGCCTTCGCGAGCTCACCGTGCCCCAGGCGGGCTCATCCCCCGGCGCACCCCGCGGCCCACACCACCCACGTCCCGGCCAGCGGCCTGGGCAGCGACCCATGCCAGCCCTGCCTCCCGCGCACTGCAGCCGGGGCTCTCGACCGGGACCCCCGACCCCGGCCCCTCTTCCGTCCCCGGCCCAACCGGACCGCCATCCTCACTCCCGCGCCCCAGCTTCTCTCTCCGCCCCCGCGCCCTCTGCTTTCACCTCCTGGAAAGCCTTCCGCTGCCCCCACCGCCTCACCTACCGCGTCATACAAACCCATTCCCCGGACCCCAGCCCCCCCCCCCCCCCCCCGCCCTCAGTGGGCTCTTCCTCCTGACTCTGGCTTCCTCTTCCCTGGGGACCCCTGCAGGTGTCTCCATTGTCCTGGGCAGCTCGGGGGAGGAGGGGGACGAGGCCGCCCACACCTCGTAGAGGTTTAGGCTGGCACCAGGCGCCGTCTCAGCGCTCACAGCGAGGGGAGGAGGACACACACCTCTCTGTCCACTTCCTAGGCCAGAACCTGCCCAGGCAGGTGGCAGGACATCCCGATTTCCTGCCTCACCTCCCTGGCTGGAGGCACCTCTGTCCTGCGTTCACATAAAGGGCTGGTGATCAACAGTCCCATCTGTCCACCCTCCCAGTCAGGGCCCAGGCCCGGAGGCGAGCAGCTCTGCACGGCTTCCTGTCACCAGAGACATCTGTCGCCCCCAGAGCTCCCTGAAGTGCCCCCAGGGAGGCTCCAAGCCCTCTGGCCGGGCTGCGAAATCCCATCACCCCTCTGAGCTAATTGGCTTCAAAGGAACAAAGTAATTAGGGCGGGGACCCCCAGCCTGGATCCCCAGCCCGCGAGGCGGAAGTCCTCATCTCTTTCCGCAGCGGGAGCTCGTCTGTCTCTAAATGCCGCCCTGCCTCCCACGGCCTCCACGGCCTTGCTGAGGCAGAAGGACAGACTGACAACTGCGGAGGGAGCATGCTTCCAGATGCTCACGCCTGCTTTTGTCTCCCCGACTTCCCCCACCCGGGCCGGATGCCAGCTCTGGGCCTGCCGCCTGGGGTCGGGAGAAGGGTCTGGCAGAGTGGGGAGCCCCCAGCCCTCTTCTGCAGCAGAGGGAACAGCCCCAGGGTGTGTCCAGGGCCAAGCCGGCCTGGCCACAGACAGAAACAACAGAGAAGAGTCTCAGCGGTGACCCGGAAGAAGTCCGGGGCGTCCCCCACTCCCAAGCCCCCTGACTTGGCACACGGCCACGCAGCAGGGGCACAGCCAACCGCACGGGAAAGGCGCAGGGGAGCGGCAGGAAGTCAAAGGTGGCATCTGAGACAATAAAGTCCAGGGGTCCCTGTGGTGCACGTGGGATCGGGGCTGGGCCAGCCTCCCAGGACTGGGCCGTGTGTTGAGCACGCCGCCCCATTCTCTGAGAGCTCCAGCAGCCCCCACGCAGCAGGCAGGCCAGAGGCCACAGCGAGGCCACAGCGAGGCGAGGGGAGGAAGGAGAAGCAGGCACGGGCAGGCTCAGGATGGGCCTGGCCAACAACCCTCCCTTCTCCGAGGGCTGGACCACCCGGCCCCCAGGAAGCCACCCCTGGCTAAGGGCCGGAGCGTGACGAGGGGCCACAGAGCCCCCGCTGCTCCCTCGGTGCTGCAGCGCTTCTGGAAACTTCCCGATGGAGGAACGTCCTGTGCCGAGGGCTTCCGCCCCACTGAGCCCGCCATCCTTCCCCGGCTGGAATGCAGCAGCCGTCTCGCTGGCTCGGACGATCAGGCCCACTCTCCAGTGGGTGTAAGGCAGGCGCAAGGCGGTCTGGGAGAAGGTGCAGGAGCCCAGCCCCGAGGGGCTGGAGGGAGATGGAGCGGCTGGCGAGGGGCCTGAGGAGAGCCTCTGTCCCCGGCAGGCAGGTCGGGACCTGATCTCAAACACCACCCTCTGCAGGGCCACCTGGGCAGGAGACCCCAGCAGTCAGGCAACACAGCCATAGCCACAGAAGTGATCTCAGAGCCTCCCCATGCACTGACAACGTGGGCACGGCCACCCGCAGACTGGGGACCCCGAGATTCAGTGAATGGAGCAGAGACAAATCCCAATGAAGACATCCGTCCCTGAGTGACTCAGATGCAGCCAGCCCCACACAGGACTTAAAAACAGATGCAAATCTCAGGCTCTCTGCTCGGCAGGGAGCCTGCTTCCCTCTCTCTCTCTCTGCCTGCCTCTCTGCCTACTTGTGATCTCTCTCTCTCTCTCTCTCTCTCTCTCTCGCTGTCAAATAAATAAATAAAATCTTTAAAAAAAAAAAAAAACAGATGCAAATCTCCAAAAGCCCCAAAACGGGACCTAAATCGTCAGTGGTTTCTCTAGGCTGCGGAGGAGGGGCTGGCGCAGCACAGGACAAATGTCCCCAGGCCTCCCCCAGACACTTGTCCCCACACTGCCTCCCTCCAGTCCTTGCCATATCTGTTACGTTTTGTCTTGCTCCCTCCATGCCCTGAAGTCGAACCCTGTCTTTCTGCACCTGCCCCTCCCCCGGGAGCACCCCTCCTCCCCCCGGGCTTCTCCATCTCTCCCCAAGTCTGTGTGGCCTCACTTAGCTTCTCCAGCTCTCTCAACCCTTCTCCCTTCAACACACAGTTGTTCCCAGGAGGACCCTCCCTTTAGAGAAGGGTGGGGGGAGGGGACAAGAGATGTGGCACCGCTTCCACGGGCGGCACGGAGCCCCTCCCAGCCCAGCCGCACAGATCCAGGACGGGCTCCTGTGAGGAGCTTGGGGACAAGCAAGCATGGCCAGGGAGACTTTGATGAGGCCCTTGGCAGCCCCCCTGCACTGGTCCCTGAGCCTCCCTGTTCCCCCACAGGCCTTCTGCCCAGGCTGTCATGGCTAGAGGTCCCTGGACGCTCACTCCAGAGCAGGCCTTACAACAGGACCCGGCCAGGGTTTGGGACCAGCCAGGAAGCTAACGTGGATGGGGTTGGCGCAGGGCTGAGTGGTGGGCCAGCAGTCAGGGTCACTCAGAAGTGACCCCTCCCCACCCCGGCTTCCTCCTGGCGTTGGCCCCAGATCCCCCCTGCAAGGGCTGGGAGCCTGCGGAGCGTGAGTGGAGCCCCATGCCTGTGCCTCGGGTGTGCAGACGATGGGGCCCCAACCGCGTCAAGAAGTCTCAAGGTCACAGAGCTTCTGAAAGAAGGTCCTGGACCCAGGTCTCAGGATGGCCAGGCCTGTGGTTTCCCTGGAGCCAACGGAATGGCGTGATTTCCATGCTATGGTCAGGGATGGCGGGCAGGTGTGTTGAAGTGAATGGAACTGAGAAGGCCACCACTCGTTTGCCTTTTAAGGGAAGCCCAGGATCCCTGACTTAGGGGCAAATCTGTTGAGACGGGCTCATGGTGCCAGCATCTCAGGGCAGACGGCGGCCACAGGACCCCACAGACACACTCGGTGCCCCAAGTTGCACAGTGCACAGCGGCTACAATGGTGCCTTTTCTGTCACGTGTACTTTACTGTGATTAACAAGGATTCTGCTCACTGCAGCAAACAGAACCTGGAGGAAGGACAGGCTGGAGTCTGTTCAGCGTCTTCCCTTCACCCGCCGGGCCCTGCACAGGGAGGCTCCCGGGCCCAGAGAGGGGGCGGCTACTGCAGAAGGACAGACCGAGCGTGTCTCCACGGACGGCCACGTGGAGACCACCGGCTCCATGTGTGGACAACGAACCCCTCCTCGCAGCTCCAGGGAGCAGGCCACCTCGCCCCTCCCCCACTCTCCCCTGCATGTCCATGCACCCCCCCCCCCAGCCCCCGCACCGCCACAGGCTGCCCTCCCCGCCCGCCGGCTTCCTCCTGCCCTCAGCAGCCCCACGTGGAGACACCAGGCGAGAGCGGCCTGCCCTGCGCCCATTCACAGCAGAGCTTTCCCAGACATCTCCCGCAGGTTTACAGGCTCATTTCAGTCTCTGTGCTGGGCTGGGGAGGGGCTCCAGCGGTCGGAGGCCTCCAGTTACTCCAAGCCCATGACCTCAGGAAGCTCTGGAAGTGCCCCAGAGAGAGGATCCCGTCTGGGGAAAGGGGTACACGGGTTGGCGGCTGAATCCTTCCGCCCTGACCACCAGCTCTGAAGACCTGGGCCCTGACACAGTGGGCAGGGCAACGGGGGGGGGGGGCGGGGGGAATGTCCACATCACCTCAAAAGCTGCTCCTGGCTCCACCAAGCCCTGGACTCAAAAGCATTGACCACCCCCCCCCCCCCGGTGGGTGGCATCTTCTCCCTGAGACTCAGAGACACGCTCTGGCCCAGAGAGGGGAGGGAGCAGGCCACGGCCCCCACACGGGGGTGCCCAACCCCCCAAGGCCCCTAAGCCTGAGCCCCGGGTGCGGCAGGATTCCGGGGGTGCTGAGCCACAGACCCCCCACTTCCCTGCGGTGACCCCCATGAGCCAGCCATCATGGCCCAGGGACCCCGCCACCAACACACAGCTCAGGGGACTGGATGAGGTCCCCAAAACTGCTGTCACAGATCACTGCAAACCCCATGGCCGGAAACCACAGAAATGTGCTCACATCCCAGAGGCCGAAGCCTGACATCACAGTGTCAGCACGGCCACGCTCCCTGCAGCCAGACAGTGGGAAAAACCTCTGCCCCTGGTTGCCGACACAGGACCCCCCAAACCTTTGTCACTTTCTGGGTGACAGGAGTGTCCATTGTTCTAATGAGGTGACCCCGGGTGGGCTCCTGAAAGGGGGTCTGATCATGAGAAAGACCCAGCAGCCATGACCCCCTCCCCATCCTCCTGAGAAGGGAGAGAGGCTGGAAACGGAGTTACTCGTTGATCATGCCGAGATGGGGAAGCCGCCATCAAAATCCCTCATGTATGAGGTCTGGGGAGCTTTCGGGTCGGTGAACACATCCACGTGCCCCAAGTCCACGGGGACAGAAGCTCCTGCCTGCGCTCAGGGCCCTCCCAGAGCTGGTTTTGTCCCCCTTCATGGGGCTGTTCACCCTCATTCTGTGTCCTGTCCTTTAACGAACAGGTACAAGCATGTCTCTGAGCACTGTGAGCCGCCAGGCAGATCTGAGGGGAGGACGTGGGGCCGAGCTGCTCTGACCCGTGGCCATGCGGTCTGGAGGACAGAGGCCCCGGCCTGCAGGTGCAGCGCCGTCTCCAGGGGCGGGGGGGGAGGGGTCGGAGGTGAGGGACCCGGCAGGACACCCAGCATGTGCCGCAGAGACGTGCTGGCGAGGAACCCCACCCCGGTGACCAGAAACAAGTGTTCTGCCTGCAAGTTCCGGAGACGCGTGGGACAGAGCACTACCCACGCCGACCACCCTGTGCACTGCAAAGACCTGCTGGTCCAGGCCCAGTGGGTTCGAGCCAGGGCCAGAATTCTGAGCCTGGGGTCAGAGAAAAGCCACCATCCTACTCCTCTCCACAGTGTGGGGAGCTGGGCTGAAGCCCGGGTTAGGGACTCTTTTTCATGAAAAGAGAAAGGCTCTGATGTTGCAGCCACTGAAAGGTAAGACAAGGCCAACATCACAGGCGGGGTGCCCTGTCCTCCCCCGACAGCCTTCCCCAGAGCTGCCCCTAGAGAGCACGCGTGACCTCTGCACGTCCCATCCGCCTGGACCCCAATCCCGCCGCCCCAGGGCGTCCTCTCCATGCATGACTGCCCCCGCCTGTCTGAGGGCCCACCCGCCGCTCATGGGCTTCTTCTGGATCCTCCCCCGCCCTCCCAGCTGAGTCCCCTCTTCCTTCCACCCCTTGAGACACTCATCTTACTGATGTCACTTTGCAGTGAAATTCTGGCTTCTGTGTCTCTCCAGCCCTCCCCCGTCTGCCTTCCTGTTTCCCTAAGTGCGTCTCCATGTCTGTGTCTCTCTTGGCCTCCCTCTCTGACCCCAGCCCTGGCTGTCAAGGTCCTCCGTGCCCCACACCATGCCCTGCCCTCCCAGCCAGACTCCCCCCTTCCAGGCCCTCAGCTTGGCCCTTCCCAGCCTTGTTTCTGGGAAGCCAGATTGAATTAGCGGCTGGACCCATCTGGCCAGCCCTCGGCCTAATACCATCTGGCAGCTCATGCCTCAATGCCAACCCCAGCCCCGTGGCCTCACGGCCAGAAATCCAATTTGCCACCGCTTAATTGAGCCCTGGACTCCCGGGGGCACTGGCCCTCAGGCCCTCCCGCCCGGCCAGCAGCAGATTTCCCGGTGATTAGAAGGAGGGAAAAAATGGCAGGAGCCAAGTAAATTTCAATTACCCTCGATTTCCCCCGGAGCAGCCCGTGCCCCGGCTAAGTGCATCTTGGTGTCAGCTGCAGGGGACACGGAGAAATATGGTGCATTCTGAGTGCTCGGGGTGCCCCAGACGCCCCACACCGGCTGCTCCCTCTGCGGGACAGCGGACTGCACCCCCCGGTGCTGGTCCTCAGGCTTGGGCCTATTTAGAGCCAGAGAGGGAGGGCTGAGATGCCCCACCCCCCCAACACCCCAGCCCCGCCTGCTGCTGCTGGAACCCAAGACGGGGCTCCAGGAAGATGTTATGACTGATGAGAACCATGCCACTCCCCTCCTCCACCCCGTCCTCCGGGGAGCTCCCCCTGGGGCTGCTGCCCTTGCTGCTGAGATCTCCTGGAGAGGGACCAGCTTTGCTGGGGGCGCTCACCTGTCCTCTGCCTGGATACACCTCGGTCCACATGTGTGTCCAGGAGCGGTCCACAGTTGCACTCTGTTGGTCCTTAGGGATGATGAGGCCCGACCCTGAGGCCCAGAGACTGGAGCCCACGTGCCCAAGGTCTCACGGCAAGTCTGTGTGGTTCCAGTCCTCCTCTCCATGGGTCTGGGGAAGCAGATACTCTGGGCGGGTTCCGGCCGGCAGAGCCTGCTCCCTCGCCCACCTCTGGGAGGGGTCGGTCCTCCGTCCTGGGGACGGAAAGGCAGCCTGGGGGAAGCGGGGCTCAGTCAGCATCTGGTCCAAGGCCGGGAACAGGAAGTGGAACCGAGAATGACATCGGGCCACCTGACTCCTTCCCCTGTGAGCACTGGCAGAAGCTGAGGAAGGTCAGGACCTCGACCTGCGTTTGAACCGGCCCCAGGCCCAGCTGCATCAGGCGGCCCCTGGTGGAACAAAGGGAGCCTCGGAGTGGAGCTTCCAGCACAGGTGGGCCTGGCTGGAGCGCCGGCCCCCACCCGCAAGTGTCTCCGGACTGCCGACGTGGGGACACCCCAGGGCAGCCGTCCCACCGACCCCCACGAAGGCAGGCGGGCCCCTGAAGAACCAGCAAGGATCTCCTGGGTGCAGTCTGAAGGCGCCCAAGCCGGACAAGCAGACTGTGGAGGGGTGGGGCTCGGAGGGGGTGGGGGCAGGGAGATGTCCATGGAAGGGGACCGACCCCCGGCACAAGATTAAAACATTCCGCGCATCTAGCGTGCAGCTAATATCACTGCATCAGGCAGCAAGCATTGCTAACGCGGCGATCCGAGATGCTCTCCCACAAGAAACACATGGTAACCACGCGACACAACAGAGACAGTGGCCAGCGCTAGACTGATCACCAGTCTGTAACCTACAAACGCGTCAGGGCACCTGGGGGGCTCATTCGTTGGGCGTCTGCCTTCGGCTCGGGTTGTGGTCCGGGAGTCCCGGGACCCTTGCTCGGCAGGGAGCCTGTCTGCTTGTGCTCTCTCTCTCTGACAAATAAATAAAATATTTTTAAAATCTGCAAATGCATCAAATCAGCACACTGCAAACTCACACAGTATCGCAGACGCGTCACACCTCAGTGCAGCTGTGAGAAAACGATCCGTGCCGCAGGGGCTGGGTTTCTAAGGGTTTACCTATTGATTGGCCATTTCAGACATTAAAACAGGTATTTTAAAGTATTTATTTCAAGATAACAATAAACCACTACAGGTTAACACGTCTTACAGAAGCACATTTTCAGAAGCAAGAAGAGCAGCGTTGTTTCCCGCCCAGCAACCCTCCCCTCCCGTCGGGCTTGAAGCGCAGAAGCCCAGAGGCGCGACCCCGGGTCTGCGTTCCGTCCATCCTAAGGGGGCGCTCTGGCTGACGCAGGTGAAGAGGAGATGGTCTCAGGGCTTTAGGAACAAACAGGAGAGGGTTTTCATAATCTCTTCAGAGTCGCACATGTTCCTCTCAAGGACTACACGAAAAACCAGTGAGTGGGACTTTCTAAAGGCCAGCTGCCACGTGGAACCTGAAACCTGGTCCTGAAACAGGACGACCTGGTCCTCCAATGCAGAGATCCGTCAGTCTCACTTTGAATGGATCCTTAATCCACGCATCATTTGTGACATCTCGCACCGGTCCTTCGCAAAACGCCAGCCTCCTGAGTCCTGCGCATCTTCCAAACGGTGACGCGTTTTGCGATACGATATTCAAAAATTATCACTTTACGATCGCAGAGCTCATCGGACAGTTCTGAAAAAATCCCAGCTTGCAGCAGTGGATGCATGTTCTCCCAAATTCTCATCTTCGCTTGAAGATGTTATCGTTGCCAACAAGGACTGTCCGTTGTTTTCCTGGAAAACAGCAGGGGCCGTGGCACACGGAGAGACAAGGTCAGTTTGCCCAGCCCGTGGCAGACTCACGCCCCCGCGGCCCCCACGCTGTTCCCTACGCGCCCTGCTGTGTGCTCAGGGTGTTTTCGTTCAAACATGTCCACACAAACAAGCTCTCGGGGTCTCTCTACGAGGCACTGGGTAATTCTGGGGGTCACAGAGGAGGACAGGGATGGTCACAAGGGGATCACGGAGTCTGCTCCTCTGGTGATAGGACTGCAGGCATCTGGAGTCTCGGGGACAAAGGCCAGTGAGGGGAGGGCGGTACGAGGGCACCTGCTCGCAGGTCTTCTTTGGCCAAGAGCGGGAAAGTGGGGGAGCCAAGAGGAGGCGGGACTGGCCAGCTGCTGGGGACGGGCGCGGTTGCCTCCATGGCGAATGGCACAGGACGCGGGTCTAGATGCCCGCCCGCCGGGAAGGGGTGAGTGTGGGCCATGCAGAAAGGAACACATCTGGCCTGAGCGTGCTCTGCCCGTCCGTCTGCAGGGCCTATCTGGGGGGAGCAGACTGTGGGCTCAGGAAACGGCAACACCGTGCACAGACAGTCTAGGCCAAGCGCTGGGGGACTTTCCTGAACCACGGCTCAGAACCTCCCTCCAGAGTCGTTCGCGTGGCCATTAACAAAGGAGAAGACCGTGTGCGCTGCGCTAAGTGTCCGGCGATTACGAGGACCGAGGAGGGACCTAACTCAGCCTGGTGGGCGCCACTGGCTTTCTGGAAGAGGCGACCCGAGGAGCAGCAGATCAGGAGGACACAGCAGTCCCTCCACATGGAGCAAGCACAAGAGGGGATATGAGTGTCCCTCCCCCGCAGACAAATTTAAAGCATCCGGGGATAAAAGGCCCAGAAGGCAGATGCGCCAGCTTGGCTCCCCGAGAAGCTGCAAAGACGGAGGTTGGAGACACAGGCGCAGCCCCGTTCACAGAAGGCCTTGAAGGTCAAGCTCAGGAGTGCGGACGGGATCCCGCTGGCTCTGAAGGTTGGCTGAGGAGTTCAAGCAGGGAAGCACCTCGTTCAGATCCCTTTCGGAAGGTCACTCTGACTGTGGCGGTGTGTCCTGGGGGGCGGGGAGGGCTAGAGGGCAGAGCAGCGAGGCTGAGACAGGGCAGCAGCTCGGAGGAGGGCGGGGGGTAGGCAGGCTGGAGAGCCCCCGGGTGTGCAGACAGTGTCCTCATGGAGTGGCCTGGGGACCGGGTACTCGGGGGATCCAAGCTCCCACCCCATGACAATGGGACTGGCGGTGGGTAAGGTCCCAGGACCAGCGGGGTCCAGTTCAAGACAGGAAGTCAGCCTTATACTCTCTGCCTCACAGGCGAGGCGTCACCGCCACAAAGAGGCTGGGAAGGGCCCGGAGCAGACGCGGGATCTCAGCACACTTCTGGAAGGAGGAAGGGTGGAGGGGGCCTTTGGGACAGATTCCAGGGAGCAGAACCTCGGAGACCAGCATCGCGGAGCGTGAAGTGAGAAGCCGGCCGGGTCCGGTGGAGCCCACGGTGCTCCCGGTGTGCGGCTGATGCCCTCCCCCAGTGCATGATCACGCCCGGGCCTCCGCCCGGACGACACCCACAGCTTCTTCTCCACGGGCAATCGCATCAGCCGCCCGCTGGGAGAGGGCATCGGCACTCTTGACCGAGGCCTCATACTCTAGCATTGTGGGCGCCATCTGTTCACTGCACGCCGCCCGCACACACTGCACCCCAGGTCTGCCAGCGCCGACACACGCACGTGACGAGAGCTCCCAAGCGGAAGCTGCAAGTAACAGCGGTGGTCAGAGAGCAGAGAACTAAGAGCTCCTGAACGGGCGCCTGGGGGCTCAGTGGGTGAAGCCGCTGCCTTCGGCTCAGGTCATGAACTCAGGGTCCTGGGATCGAGCCCCACATCGGGCTCTCTGCTCAGTGCGGAGCCTGCCCCCCCCCAACCCCACTGCGTGCCTCTCTGCCTGCTTGTGATCTCTGTCTCTCTGTTGAATAAATAAAAAAATCTTTTTTAAAAAGATTTAAAAAAAAAAAAGATCACCTGGAAAAGGCAGGCAGGCAGGCAGGCGTATCTTGGAGTCCCTGCAGGTCCAGGTCCAGACGACTGCCAAGAGCGCAGCGACCACAGTAAGTAAAAAAAACCTCAGTGCCCCCAGGAGAGCTCAAGGAGAAACGGTATCTTAGCAAAAATGGGAGGTTAAGAAAAGAGGGAACAGCTAGAGAAAGAAACGACTATTCAACAACTGTCTATATGACAGGTCATTTACCATTTTAAGTTTTTCTAAGCGCATAGTCCAGTGTGTTAACACTGCCACTGCAGTACGGGACTCATCTCCCCTTGCGAAGGGCGAGTCTGCACTCACGGGAGCCAGCCCCACCCCTGGCCCAGCCCTAGGCGCCACCCGCGGCCTTCCAGGGACCTCCTACAAGGAGCACGGCGTGTGTCCCGTTGTGACAGCTTATTTCTCGAGCACGATGTCCTCAAGGCTCGTCCTTGTTGAAACAGGTGTCAGAATGTCCTTTCTTAAGGCTGAAATATATTCCATTGTATGTGTGTGCCACATCTGTCCGTGGGCACTTGAGTTCTCTCTCCCTTTTGGCTAATGTGAATGATGCTGCTAGGAACACAGGGTGTACAAATACAAAAGAAATAATTTTCGAAATTAAAAAATATACTTGCCACCATAAAACTTCAAATAGATGATTTGGAAAATAAAGCTGGTGAGATTTCCAGAATGTGGAACGCAACATCCAAAAGAAAAATATACAAGAGGAAAGGTATCCAATCAACCGACATCCTGGAAAGAGAGCAGAGAAAAATGAAGGAGAAGGAATTATCCAGGAACTGATAAAAAGCAACGTTCCCAGAGCCACGGTTCGCCACACTGAGGCCCTACATGCATCATGCACCACGTGGACCCTGGCATTAATATGGACACAGTCCTGCCTCGTCCTTAAACACCTGAGGGAAAGGGAGAGAGAGAAAAGCAAGCAGTTGCATAAACTCATGTACAGTTGAACCCGGAATGCACACCCCAAAGGAGGCCATGGAAACTGAGGCCGGGCAGGGCTTCTGAGACCGGGACACCTGCACTCAGGGAAGCAGGCAGGAGGGATGGAGGACTGTCAGGGGCAAAGCCAGGGGGAGCACATGGAGTCTGAGGATCTACAAGAAGGACGCATTCTGGCCTGGACACTATGGGACCTCTTCTTCATAAAGCCGTTACTCTCAGGAGCAGGACACATACCTGGCTTTTCTAACACAGAGAAGACAGAGACTTCGACAAAATGCCAAGATGGAGGATTCCATCCCAAATGAAAGAACAAGATCAAGTCATGGCTTGAGATCTAAGAGAAACACATAGAAGTAATATGCCTGATGCCGAATTATTTTTAAAGGTTGTATTTATTTGAGAAAGACAAAGCACAGAGAAGAGTAAGAGGGAGAAGCAGGCTCCCCACTGATCAGGGAGCCTGATGTGGGCTCGATCCCAGCACTCTGGGATCATGACCAGAGCAGAAGGCAGACACTTAACTGACTGAGCTCCGCAGGCGCCCCGCTGAAGCAGAATTTAAAGCAGAAATCATACAGATACTCACTGGGCTCGAGAAAAGAAGAGAACACATTGGGGCACCAGAGTGGCTCAGATGGCTGGGTGCCTGCCTTCAGCTCGGGTCATGATCCTGAGGTCCTGGGATCAAGCCCCACATCAGGCTCCCTGCCCAGTGGGGAGCCTGGTTCTCCCTTTGCCTCTGCCTGTCTCTGTCTCTCAAGAAAAAACAAATACAACGTTTTTTTTAAAAGAATAGAAGACATTGGCGAGACCCTTTCCAGAAAGAGTTAAGAAACAATCACTCAATAATGAAAAATGCAATAAATGAGATTTGAAACAGACTGGATGCCATGAACACAAGGATGAAAGAATCAGAGGGAAAAACCAGTGATATAAACGGTACTGAGTGGAAAATAATGGAAAATAATGAAGTTGAGCAAAAGAGAGAAAGAATTATGGGTCACAAGAACAGACTTAAGGCACTCTGTGACTGCATCAAAGATCATAACATTTGACTCGTAGGGGTCCCAGAAGGAGAAGAAGAGAAAAGGGGGCAGGAAAATTATTTGAGGCCATTATAGCTGAAAACTTCCCTAATCTGGGGAAAAGAAACACATATCCAGATCCAGGAGGCACAGAGAACTCCCACCAAAATCAACAAAAACAGGCCAACACCAAGACATATTGTAATTAAATTTGCAAAATATCTCAATAAAGAAGAGGTCCGAAGAGCAGCAAGACAACAGTTCCTAACTTACAAGGGAAGACCCATCAGGCCAGAGGCAGATCCCCCCATGGACACTTGGCAGGCCAGAAAGCAGGGGCATGATACAGTCAACATGCTGAAAGGGACAAAT
Organism: Meles meles; assembly: GCF_922984935.1. Classification (NCBI taxonomy): domain Eukaryota; kingdom Metazoa; phylum Chordata; class Mammalia; order Carnivora; family Mustelidae; genus Meles; species Meles meles. The sequence continues at coordinate 610,199 of NC_060071.1, forward strand.
CTGCAGCCGAGATGCTATCCTGTAAGGCTGTCACTCAGACTAGAAGAAGAGATAAAGAGCTTTCCAGACAAGCAAAAACTGAAGGAGTTCATGACCACCAAACCAGGCATGCAAGATATATTACAGAGGACTCTCTGAGTGGAAAGGAGAGACGAAAACTGACAAAGACTAGCAAGGACAGAAAATCTCCAGAAACAACGATAAAATCAGTGACAGAACGATACGACATTCCTATCTTTCTGAATAATCACTCTGAATGTAAATGGACTAAATGCTCCAATCCAAAGACAGAGGGTGTCAGAATGAATTTTAAAAATATAAGACCCATCCATATGCTGCCTATAAGAGACCCATTTTAGACCTAAAGCCACCTGCAGTTTAAGTCGGGGCATGGAGAAACACTGGGCATCAAAAGAAAGCTAGAGTAGCCATACTTGTATCAGACAAACCAGATGATGAAAAGGGGCACTATATCATAATAAAGGGGACTTTCCTACAAGAAGACCTAACAACTGTAAACACTTACACCCCTAACTCGACAGCAGCAAAATACAGAAATCAATTAATAACAAACAGAAACTCATTGATAATGATACAAGAACAGTGGGGGACTTGAACACCCAACTTAGAGCAATGACCAGATCATGTGAACAGAAGATCGACAAGGAAACAAGGGACTTGAATGACACACTGGACCACAGAGACCTCACAGATATGTGCAGAGCATCCCATCCTAAAGCAACAGAATATGCATTCTTCTCGCGTACACATGGAAACTTCTCCAGAACAGATTCCAGAGTGGGTCACAGATCAGGCTTCAGCAAGTACAGAAAGACTGAGGTCATTCCATGCATATTCTCAGACCACAACACCATGAAACTCAAAGTCAACCACAAGAAAAAATTGGGAAAGACCCCAAATACATAGAGGTCAAAGAATATCCTACTAAAGAATGAATGGGTTAACCAAGACATTGAAGAAGAAATTTTAAAAATACGTGGAAACAAATGTAAATTAAAATGAAAGTGCAAAACCTTTGGGACGCAGCAAAGGTGGTCCTAAGAGGGAAGGACGTAGCAACACGAGCCTTGCTCAAGAAACAAGAAAAGTCTCAAATACACAAACTAATCTTACGCCTAAAGGAGCTGGAAAAGGAACATCATATAAAGCCTGAAGCCAGCAGAGAAAGGGAAATAGCAAAGATTACAGCAGACGTCAGTGATACAGAAACAAACAAAGAACCTGGTGAAACAGATCAATGAAACCAGAGGCTGGCTCTGTGAAAAAATTAATAAACCTGATAAACCCCCAGCCAGACTTGCCAAAAAGAAGAGAAAGGACCCGAATAAGTAAACTTGTAAATGAGAGAGGACAGATCACAACCAACACCACAGAAATGCAAACTGTAAAAGAATATTATGAAAAAGTATACGCCAACAAACTGGGCAACCTGGAAGAAATGGACAAATTCCTAGAAACATATAAAACTGAAACAGGAAGAAATAGAAAACCTTAACACACCCACAACCAGCAAGAAGTTGAATCAGTAATCAAAAAATCTCCCCAAAACAGAAGGGCAGGCCAGATGGCTTCCCAGGGGAATTCTACAGACATTTAAACGAGAGTCACTACCTAATCTTTGCAAACAATACCAAAGAAGAGAAATGAAAGGAAAACTCTCAAATGCATTTTATGATAACAGCATTGCCCTGAGACCAAAACCAAACTAAGACTGCACTAAAAAAGAGAATTACAGGCCAGGGTCTCTGATGAACATGGAAGCAAAAATTCTCAGTAAGATGCCAGCAAATTGAATCCAACGGTGCATTAAAAGAATCATTCACCTCTTTGACATCGAACACAGCAGCTTCCTTCTAGACATGTCTCCTGAGGCAAGAGCAACAAAAGCAAAAACAAACTATCAGAACTTTATCAAAATAAAGAGCACTGATGGTACCTGGGGGGGGGGGGGAACGGGTGATGGGGGGTCAGGAGGGCATCTGTGATGAGTGCCGGGAGTTACATGGATAGGTTCAATCCCTAAGTTCTACCCTGAAACAAATATTACGGAGAATTTAAATTTAAACACGTGGCCGAGCACAATGCAGGGGCAGTCAGTAGTACAGTGGCCGTCACAGTGGCGGGAGGAGGGAAATGCAGCCCAAGCGCCGGGGTCGGCTTGCTGAACTGCACCCGCCCGAGCGACAGCCGGACAGCCGGCGGGCGCGCAGACGCCGACACGCTGCCTCTGGGGCCAGAAACTGGTACAGCTGTTGTGTTGGGCGGGAATCCTAAAAACTTCCCATCTCGGCACTAGACATTCCTGGGGCGTGGAGGGGCGAGCTGGGCTCTGGCAGAGAGCAGGCTGGCTCGCTGGTTCTCACTTGCAAGAGAAGCAAGCCTCCGCAAGACAGGAGGTCGAAGGGCAGGAGCAAGGTGCCCACGGGCACAGGGAGAGCGGGGTCACTGCCCTGAACATCTGCGTGCCGGCCGTGCGGCTCCCAGGGCTGGAGAGGGGGCTCTGGGACGCAGAGGACGCATCGAAGGGGGAGAGAGCACTGGTATCTACAAGCTGTCCAGACTAACTGCCCAGGAGCAGCGGGCTCGGGGTCTGGCCAGCACCAGGTTCTAGCTGGAACACACTGGAATTCCTCTGGCAGCCGGGGGCTTTCCCTGGCTGGTACTGTACACGGGGCCGGGGTCACCCCGAGATGTGACTTTCACAGCTAGAAACTCCACGGTTGTTCAGGTCTTTCCCTGTGGGGCCCAGGGGCTGGCAAAATCCTCTGTGCTGTGAGTCTGCGAGCCGTATGGGCCAACGTGGAGGCCCAGATGGAAAGAGGAGTTTGTTGCTGAAGCTAAGTTTGGGGGAGACACCATCCGACCCGAGGCCCTCACTTTCCCACCTCACTACGGACTCATCATTCACCCGGTGACCCAAGTCCATGCCCAGGAGCCCTCCTTGACCCGCCCTGCCCCCCCCTCCGACAGGGCCAGCCTCCAGCAAAGCCTCCTGGCAGCTCCATGCCTGGCCGGTATGTTTCTCCCCACCTCGCCTCTCCTGCCTGGGCCTGAGCCACCAGCCACTCCAGCCTGGGCTCCCATGAGCCTCCTGACGGGTCCCCTGCCACCGCTTTGGATCCCTAGCAGCTAGAAATGCCCATGAAAACGATCACATCATGTCACCGCCCAGCGTCCAGCCATCCAGAAGGAACCCTAGCCCTCCCGCGTGGCCACGAGACCTTCCATGAGAGGCGCCCCGGGCACCAGTCTGTCTCACCACGCTGGGCACTGCTTCCCCCGGTTCATACCGTGTTCCACGCTTAAGCCTCGTGTGTCACTCCACCCACTGGAGCCCAGGGGCCGGCCCTGCCCCTGCTGCCTGGAACACTCTCCCCCAGCTCCACAGACGCGGCCCCCGCGGGTCATGGGGTCTCCAAGCCACCCACAGAACCTCTCCCTGTCGTCGTCTCCTCCCCTGTTTCACCTGCCTCAGGCCGCCCGCCGCCACCCCATCCTCTTCATTTACTCCTTTACTCGCTCCCCGTCCCCCGAGGACGCGTAAGAACTGAGTATCATCGTGTTCCTTCCTCCGTCCCCAAGGCTCGGCCGAGACTGGGACAGTGACCAAGGCAGAGCAAGAGAGCACGTGCTGACCAAGAAGAGAGCCAGGCTTGCTTCGGGCCCCGTGAGGTGCTGTCCCCAAGACCTGGCAGTGGGTCAAGGATCGCTTCCCGACTGCCAGCTCCAGATGGCCCCGACTTTCCGGGGGAGGCCACTGCTCACAGGGCCAAGGCCTGGCTCTGGTCAGGCCCCAGAGGAAGCGCCCCCAGTCTGTGGCTAACCACAGGCGCTCTCAGGAGGAGAGTAATGGCCTCCCCCGGGCCCAATTCATCCGGCATGTGCCTCGCATGCAGGGAGCCCTCCGGACCACTGCGGGGGGAGAATGAAAGGAGATCCGTCCAGGGCACACACAGCTTTCCTGGCGCGATGGGGGAGGGGTGCCACCGGTCTGTCTCGGAACCTGGAGGACTATGTTTGTACCCAGTTTTGCTGTTTCCTAACCAAGCAATCTCTGACCTGCTTTATCCACTGTAGACAGAGTGACAGGATTCAGACCATCGTTAGTCATTTCCTAGTTGTACTTTCAGCATCCCAGGACTAGCAAGGGGACCGGGGAGTGAGAGGGCAGCAGCCATCGCGGGGAATAATGATGCCTGTGTTCCAACACCGGACATGCCCCAGCCTGTCGCTGCTGGCCGCTGTGGTCTCAGTGAGGCCCCAGAGTGACACAGGGGGACCCGCTCGGGCGTGCAGACCTCCATGGGCCTCCTTTCCGTCCTGACGTCTCCGGCTTTATGGGAATAGGCCTGGGACTTCCACGCCAGTTCCAACAAGGCCGCCTCCCTCCGAGCGGGTAGAGGGTAAGACCACGTTCCAGACCACGAGTCCTCATCCACGCGTCCACATGACACATGCGCGTTGGGAGTCTCTACTCCTCTTGGGAGCCAGAAAGGAAACCAGGGCTCAGAACCCGCGCTGGAGGGAGGCTGGGAGTTCCATCCTGCCGGAGCTGCTACTTGGAGGGAGCCTGTGAGCGTGTGTGCCTGGGGCCAGGGGAGTACTCCGGGGGCTCTGGAGTCTTGGGCAGGGGCTCCCTGGGAGGCTGGGAGGACACGTGAAGACGCAAACCATGGGAGCCATGGCAGACAGCAGCGAGCATCCTTGTAGCTCAGAGATCTGGGCATCAGGACAGCCACTACGCACGGGAAGAGATACCCTGCACCTGCCGGGCCGGCTCACAGCGCGGCCGGAAGAGGAGGACCCGGCTCAGTCCCGAAGCCCACACAGCCCACCCGGGCCTAGGTGCCCAGGGAAAGCTGGACAGGCTGTGTGGGGTCAGGTATAAAGGTTCAAATACTGATAGAGGACGTCTTTCAAGAGCTCAGACCGTACACACTGGGAGTAATCAGGGCAGGCTTCCTGGAGGGGACATGGGAGGTGACCCCTGAATGCCCACACACGTGGCACACAGGAAGGACAGAGGAGATGTTCGGGACAACATAGGGCAGACACTTGGGACTCAAAGCCAGGGCAGGAGAGTCTGAATCAGCAGGAGTCAGCATTACCTCGTGGAAGGGAAACCCTCTTCTTGAGCACCATCTGCATGCCTGCAGACCAAGCAGGACACAGAAAGACGGAAGAGGTGACGGGCCGTCTTCTGAGCTACTCGTGCCCCTCATGGCCCTGACCAGCCCCACGGTTCCCACCCTCTCCTCTCACGTGGAGAATCCGTGGTAACTTGCCCAGCACAGGGCCCAAGTTACAAGGATCTGAACCCAAGTCCTCACAGGTCCCTGCACCACGGCTGCCCTGGGGGCATCGTCCAAGCACTGCGGAGGACCCCGGGGCTGTTCTTCACCCAAGCCCCTCTCTCAGCCCTCAGGATGGCCCCACATACAGGGACGGGGGCAGAGAGCAGTTTGGAAGCCGCACAGGGCTGGGAGGATGATGGAGAAAGCCTGGTCCCCCCCGCTACGAAACAGAGGAGGGCACCCAGTGTCCAGCCAGCAGCAGGGACTGACTAGGCCCTGGGCCAGATGGAGCCCTCGAACACGCCTGAGTAGGGGCTCTCCAGACCCAGACGGACTTTCCGCTTCTTGTCTCACGGCCCTTGGCCCTCGGGTGGCTGGCTGCACACACAAGGTCTCGGGTCTGAGTCCATGTCCCCAGGCCTGATCCGCATCCCCAAGCCCCCGCACAGAGCCTCAGCTGTGCCCACACGGAACCCACAGGGGAGAGGGAGCAGGTGCAGGGAGAGGGAAGCAGGGAGAGGCGGGGTCGGAGCAAGGGCCACAGACCCGACAGCAGCAGCGGGCAGGCGGGCAGGTGAGGGGCCGCGGGCACAGTGCCTGGTCATCCTGGGGCCAAAGAACAGCTCTACAAACTCCCCCCCCCCCAAACTTTGCTGTAAAATATGCCAACAAAGACTTGTGAGGACAAAACACAAGAATGAATCTTAATGTATCCAGCGCCTGTTAGAGGCAGACCACTGTGGCTTCCTCCCCATCTGCCCTAAGAAAGGAGGGTCCCAGACCCCATCCTGTCCCTGAGGCCCCTGCAGACGGGCAGGGGGCAGAGTCAGAGCTGCCAAGGGGCAGAGAGGAGGGGGAGGACGTGTCCTGGCCCAGGGCTGGCCACGGAAGCCTGCCCGGAGGGAAGCATCAGCGTGCAATCCGGAGAGAAACAGACCCCCTAGAAGTAGACGGCACACGGCTGGGCCAGGCCTGGGGACACAGAGGGCTCACAAGTCAGAGAAGAGGCCACCAAGAGGCAAGAAACAAGAAAAGAACTAAGGCAAATAGGCTCTTGATGGGACTAAGTTCTGAGGGTGGTTCGCAGGCGTTTCTGTGATCTGCAGGTCTCCGTCTGTCTGCCGCTTTAGGAAAAGCCCCCGTTGGGCGCGGGGGCGCAGGCGAGCTAGGCCGTGCGGGGGCTGAGCCAGGCCGTGCGGGGGCTGAGCCGTCGCTGCTGTGCGCGGTGTCCCTCCGAGGCCGCCCCGGCTGGGGCTGAGCGCGGGTCCGCGGGCCCGGCCGACCCGCCACCTGCTCCTGGTGCGGTCGCCGGGGCCGGCGCTGAGCTGGGAGGCTCACGGCTGAGGCCCGGGCACCGAGTCTCTGGCCTCACGGCCGGTGGGGCCGCCTGGGATCTGCCGCAGACGGACAGCGGGACCCGGGGCTGCTTTCTCCGTGCGCGCGGCCAGGGCGGACTCCGCGGTCCGCGCGGTCTGGCCGGGTCTTCCCGGGTCTGGGGAGAGTCCGGAGGCCCGTGGCTGCTGGCCTGGGCTCAGCCTCTTCCGCGGTCACAGCGCTGAGCTGGCCGCGCCCCGAACCCCGGCTTCTAACCGCGGCTGCGGGCCTTTCCCGTCCGCGCGCCCGTGCGGGGACGCGGACGGCGTCTGCAGGGCCCGGCCGCACGCACACGGACACAGACGCACGGACACACGCACGTGGACACGGACACACGCCCACGTACTCACGGACACGGACACGTACTCGCGCACGGACACACTCAGCCTGCGAACCACCCTCAGAACTTAGTCCCATCAAGAGCCTATTTGCCTTAGTTCTTTTCTTGTTTAAAGAGATAATGCGCTTTTTTCCTTCTTGGCATTTTTAAAAAATTTAACTGCAGTAGCGTTACTGTCCTGTTTTACGAGTGTCCGATGCCCGTACAGCGATTCAGGATTTCTCATCGCAGCACGCGCCCTCCTCATCCCCATCACCGGCTTCCCCCACCCCCACATCCCGAGACAAGAAAAGCCCCCGGAACCGCTCCCCAAGCTCATTCTTCCTCCTGCCCCCAGAGGGAACTGCTGTGAATTTAGAGTTGATCACTCCTGCGCAGTCTTTACTCTTCTGCGACTTAAGTCGTTATCTTGAAACATGGTTTCATGTTTAATTTTATTTATTTATTGGACAGACAGAGATCACAAGTAGGCAGAGAGGCAGGCAGAGGCAGAGAGAAGCAGGCTCCCCGAGGAACAGGGAGTCTGAGGTGCGGCTCAATCCCAGGACCCTGGGATCATGACCTGAGCTGAAGACAGAGGCTTCACCCACTGAGCCACCCAGGCGCCCCTGGTTTTATTTTAAGATTTTATTTATTTGCAAGAGAAAAAGTACAAGTGGGGGGGTAGGGCAGAGGGAGAAGCAGACTCCCCACTGATCAGGGAGCCCAATGCAGGCCTCCATCCCAGGCCCCAGGATCATGACCTGAGCCAGTCATATGCTTCCTCAACTGACCTCTTCGGTCTTAAAGATGCTGTGCATATGCCCGCGTATCATGCACAAGACTCGTACAGAGTATTCAAAACTCACTCCTTCCTCTCACACTATTTGGCAGAAAGAACTACTTGTGTTATTAACGTAACTCTAGATCAGGGATCAGCAAACCTGCTCTGTAAAAAGGCAGCTAGGAAATAGTTCAGGCTTTGCAGGCCACATTCGGTCTCTGTCACACATTCTTTGCTGGTTGCTGTTGTGATTTTATGGTCCTGATGCAGGACCTTCTTCCTCGCTCCACCCCATATGAACACAGGCGTGAGCCACACTGGGCTCCAGGTCCTACTGGAGTGTCTGAGTCTCCCACAGATCATTCCTCTGGGCTCCCATGGATGAGGATCCCAGGGAGTCCAGACGGGCTCACACACAGGATTGCGCACGTCACTGTGTGAGCGCATGAACGCGCACCCAGAGGTGGGAGGGCTGGGCACCGAAAGCAGTTGTCTTCGACATGACGAGACGGCACCCGTTTCCCCACAGGCGGGCAGCACCCATTCCCCCCGACCCCGTTCCTGTTGAGGCTGAATGTCTGTTCCTCGGCCCGCACACCACACAATTTCCTCTCCTGTGAACTACCTGTGCACGGCACTTGCCCATTTTTCTTTTTGGTTCATTGACTTTAAAAAATGTTAATGCGAGGGGCACCTGGGTGGCTCAGTGGGTGAAGTCTCTGCCTTCGGCTCAGGTCATGATCTCAGGGTCTTGGTATCGAGCCCCACATGGGGCTCTCGGCGCAACAGGGAGCCTGCTTCCTCCTCTCTCTGCCTGCCTCTCTGCCTACTTGTGATCTCTGTCAAATAAATAAATAAAATCTTAAAAAAAAAAAAAAACTGTTAATGCACAGGGGCACCCGGCTGGCTCAGTCAGTTGGGGCTTCCACGCTTGACTTCAGCTCAGGTCATGATCTTGGGGTCATGGGGTCGAAACCTGTTTCGGGCTCTGGGCAGTGTGGGGAGTCTACTTCTTTCCCTCTGCCCTGCCCCCCACTGGCAGGCTCTTGCTGTCTCTCAAATAAATAAATGAAATCTTTAAGATATTAATGTGTATAGAAATTCCTTAAATATTCTGCAGCGTACCCTCTGTTGATTATATGAGTTGCTAAGATCTTCTCCCAGTCTGGGCTTTTCTCGAAACTGAATTTGTAGGATGTTTGGTCAGACAGAAGTTTAAATATGTGAGTGAAGTCCAATCTATCGTTTTTCTCAGGGGCTTCTGTTTTTAGGATTTTGTGCCAGATACTGCTTTCTGCCTGTTATGGCCTGAAGGTTTGTGTCCTCCCAAAATTCATGGGTGAAGCCCCAGCCTCCAACGTGGTGGTGTTAGGAGGGGTCCTCTGGGAGGTGACAGGTCAGGAGGGCGGGGCCACCGTGACTGGGACCAGTGTCCATGTGACAAGAGACAAGAGAGCGCTTGCGTGGGAAATGCATCACATGTATAAATGTGGTGAGAAGTGATGTGTTTGTAATTTGAGTCCCCCATTCAGAAATTTGTATGTTTCCAGTTAGATCTTCCTGCGAGTCCCTGAGTGATTTTTATCCCATTCTTCATGAATTCTTCATGAATGCTCTTCTTTATCTTTTCTCAGACGTACTCTTGGGGTATTTTGCTATTTCGAATAGAATCTTTTTTTCTGTTACATTTTCTAATTTGGTATCACTCCTGTATATGAATGCTAGTAATTTTTTTACAGTCGACCTTGAATTCAGCAATCCTATTCTCCTACTAATCCTAACAATTTATCTCTTGGATTTTCTATATTCCCTTGGATTTTCTACACAATCATATCATCTGCAAATTGGAGTAATTTTCCTTTCCAATTCTTAGGGTTTACTTCTTTTCTTTCTTTCTTTTACAGATTGGATCTTATAAATTGGTGATGTGAAGAAGTCTGTGACCTAAAACATTAATATAATTTAACCTACATTCCCTAAAAACATTCCCAAAACATTCCCATGCCAATATAATTAAACCTACCTTCCCTAGGGCCTTCAGTGCAATGCTGACTAGAAACCATGCTAGGAGGCACCTGTGTCTAAGTCCTGACTTCACGGAAAACCGCTTCTAAAGTCCTACATTAAGTACGATCACTGCTACATGTTTACTGGGTCAAGGAAGCTAGCGGGCTAATGTTTGCCCTGAATGAGTCATCTGTTAGGGTAAGCATATCCCATTAGTGAGTATCTGAGGTTGACTCACTCTTGTGTCCTTGGAATAAACCCTACTTTATCATGATGCAGTATTTTTTTGTGTACACTGTCGATTCAATTTGGTATTAGCTTATTAGAATTTTTGATTCTTAATAGCTAAACGCAGCTCACACATATCAGGTGATTTGTATGTTCGAGGCACCATTAAGGCGTTTTCCATTAGTTGTTTCATTTCAATCTAGAAAGCTTAGCGTGAAGGCTATTTCCTCCTTTGAAATAGAGAGAATAGGGGCACGGAAAAGTCAAGTCACTTCCCCAAGGTGGCAGAGAATGTCAATAGCGACACGGATACAGATCCAGACCGCCTGGCTCAGAAGCCCTAAGCGCTAACCACGACTCTGCCCCTCCACTGCCCCCCAGGGCAAAGCCAGGCATTCCGAGTCTGCTCTTCTCTTGCGCGCTCTACTTCTCCATTAGTTTCCTCAGAAAATAGGTTCGTTGGTGTTTTCTCTTTTTCCTTTCTTTCTAAGAAATATTTATCAGACTTGTATAAAAATTGTTCTCGCCTGCAGTGAGTGTGCTCATTTCTTCATTTTGCTGGCTATCTTTTCCCGGTCCTATGTCAAATCATGGTTTGAATGCTCATTCTGCCTTTTTTTAAAGCTCAAATTTGGAGAAAAGCTGCGAGTACCCTACAAAGTGCTCTCTCTCGCTGCATCACCTGGTTAGCTTACAACAAATCGCGTCCCATCATCTCTGGTACTTTCGTGTACGTTACCGGCAAGATATTCTCCAGTCCCGCGAAGAATCAGCCCTCGAAGCGGAAGTGAGCACCATGTATTACTACCGTCTGCCCCTCGGCCCGTTCAAGTTTGGCCGGTTGTCCCGACAATGTCCCGACAGCAAAAGGACCCACTGCAGGACCACGTGTTGCCTTTACTTGGGATGTCTCTTCAGCCTTCTTGACTTTCATAACCTTGACGTTTTTGAAGACAACAGACCTGTTTTTCTGTAGAATGTCCGTGATTTCGGTGTATCTGATGTACCCTTATGGCTCGATTCGAGCCCTACATCTTTGGCAGGACTACCCCAGAAGGATGCGAGTTCTTCCTGCCGCATCCCATCAGGCCCTACACGCTTTGGATCTCCCCATTCCTGATGGAGTTATGTCGACCTTGTGGTTAAGGCGGTCTACTGGCTTCCTACTTAGGCTGTAACAAATGACTACAAACGGAGTGGCTTGAAATAACACAACGTAAGCTTTCTTCTCTAACAGTTCTAGAGATCAGAAGTCTGACATGGGTGACATGGATGAAACCAAGGTTATCGGCAGGACTAGTTTCTGCTGAAGGTTCAGAAAGAGAATCCGTTCCCTGCCTCTTCTGGCTTCTGGAGGCTGCCTCACTCCAACCTCTGCCTCCCTTTTCATATCACTCCGCCCTACCAGGACCCCTGCCTCCCTTAGGTAAGGACCTAGGACCCCTGTGACCGCAGCATGTCCACCAGAAGAACCTACCCATGCCAACTGCCTTCATTTAATCGCTACTGCAAAGTCCCTTTCACTATATAGGATAACACTGAGAGGCTCTGAGGGGAGGACATGGACAGCCTTGGGGGTCATTCTTCAGCCTACCGCAGGTGGCACCTGCCAGGCTTCATCCCTGGAGAGTTAACTCTTTTTCCCCTTGTAATTAATAACTACTTTGTGGGAAGGTACTTTGAAACTCTGTAGGTAACCCTTTTCTTACCAAACTTCCATTTATTTACTCAGATATATGCTTAGTTTATTGTATTCAGTGAGTGTTCATCAGTATTCCTTACTTTAATGCTCAAGTTGTCCCAGATGTGGTTGGTGGCGCCCCTTCAAGATGGCCCACGTGTCCCTCTGTCCTGTCCCCATCGTCCTCTGAGCCCTTCCCTTCCTTTCTGGTGCAGCTGTAGGCTGTTTTGAACAGGTGTTGTATTCTCTCCCTCGTTGTCCTCCCACCCCTACGCCTGTGCTCACCTAACTTACAGTTTGGTGGCTGCTTCTAGGGCATTTTTAAGCTCCCATCCTCTGGTTTACCAGGGAAAACGTGCACCCCATAAAGCTAGGACTCCAGACCGCAGACCGGCAGCAGGCTTCCCCTGCCAGCTCCCTTTCAGGGACCAAGGTCCATGCAAATGCCCAGCTCCTCATGGAGTTTAGTCCCCCTTTATCTTAAAGGACCTGCCACTGCCTTTGGCTTCCAGAGCCCAGCAGGCTCCAAACTTCAGCCCCCCTGCCCGCCACCCCGCACTCTGGGTTTCTTCTCTGATTCTGATTCATGGAGATCTTGTTTTTCAGCGTGGCTGTAACTTTCATTTGCTATATGTATTCCCCCTTTTTATTGTTGCAGTTTGGAGAAGAGGGGATGCCCTGGAACCTAACTTCTCCAAACCATCCTAAAGCGGAAGTCAAGAGTTCTTTTTCAAAGAGCAGTGCGGAGGTCAAAGATCTGTGCAGACCCATCAGACTGTAGCAAAAAGATGCTAGGGGAGGTGATATGAGAGCAAGACTGAGAATCCTGGGAAGAAGGTGATCACTCCCCCAGATCCTGCCCTCTGCTTGGTTCCTCCAGTAATCCCATTCGCCTGCTGGGACCCAGACCCGGGAGGGGAAGTGGGGCTGCTGGGACAGGCTCTGGCCAGATCCCTAAGCAGGGATGCCCCGCCCCGTGCTGATCCCTGTCCAGCGAGGTCCCGGGCCCCCAGGGAAATAGTACTGACCCCAACACCTGGGCAGGACCACCGGGCTGGAGGGCTGGAGGAGGGCCTGCGTGCCCCCTTGAGTCACCTGAGCTGCCCCAGGTCAGCCCAGGTCGCAAGGCCAAGGCGGGGAAGGGGAGAGGAGGGTCCAGGCAGCCTGCTCCAGGCCCCACCCAATCCCTTCCGCTCCGCTGCTCCCCCAGGTCCCCAGGCTGGGTCAGGGGACCCTGAGCGGGTCACCGCCCCAGCGCCGCCCCCTTGTCTGCAGAGAGCCTGGCCCCACGCCGTCGTCCGCTTCCCACTCCCGGCGACGCCCCTTCCATTCGGCAAACCCCGGGGCACGGACCCGGGGCACAGCTACGTGCCCGAACAGTGCGGGGACCCTGCGGCAGCGTCTCCGCGCGTCGCCATCCGAGGGCGGGGCGGGCGCAGCGGGAGCCGCTGGGAGCCCGGCGGGGGCGACGGGGTCCCGAGGCAGCCGGCCCCGCCCCTCCCCGGGTGGGCGGGGCTCAGGACGGCCGCCCCCGCCGAGCCCTCCGCCCGGCCCTAGCGCCCGTCCGCGCCGCCGTCAGCCCCGAGGCCGCGCCGCGCTCCCCGCCCGCTCGCTGCTCGCCTGCGCCCAGCTCCGACCGCTGGGCTCGCCGCGGCCCCCGCCCGCCATGAGGACTGCGCAGCCCCTGGTCCTTCTCTCCCTGGTTGCCCTTTGCCGGCGCGGTGAGTTCCTTGCGGGACACGAGGGAGGGGCGCCTGTCGCGCCGCCGGGCAGCAGCGGCCACAGGTGGGGGGGACGCCCCGGGACGGCCGGAGGGTGTCCCGGCCGGACGGGCGTGGGCAGGGTGAGTCCACTGGCCGAGGCCCCGGGGGCGGGCCAGGGCGGTGGGACTCCGGGGTTTGGGGCGGGGACGGCCTGTCCTCCCTGCGCACCTGCCCGGGCAGCCTCGACCTCTGGGGAGTGCGGGACACCGACGTCAGGAGCCTACAGGCTGCTCACCTGCCAGGTGTGGACTCCGGGGAGCACCCCCACCCGGGAGAGAGGGCTCCGGGCTGCTAGACATCGGGGGAGCCCGGTCAGCCGGGACGGAAGGGGCTGGCCCAAATCGCCAGACCCGGGGTATTTTGTGGTGTGGGGCGGTCCCGAAGAAACACTCTAAGACACCGCTGTCTCTGGTCACCCACCGCTGGGGCTGGGCTGGCTGGGACAGACAGCGTGGCCGAGGGTCAGGCCATGGAGATGAAGCGCCAGTCCCTGACTCCTGGAAGGGAGACCCCATTGGCCCTTCCCAGGCAGAGTCCAGATGCCATGAGGAGTGCCTTCTCCGGGCCTCAGTTTCACACCGATTCCAGGGACTCTTAGCTCCTACTGCCTGGCTCAATCTTGTCCTCTGAGCCCTGCTTGGCCCAGAAGACCAGGCAGGACTACGTCTTCCTCGGACAGGACACACCACTGGGGGTGCTGGAGGCAGGACTTCAAGGACACGCAAGTTCCTAGAGGGGAATGACGCTCTCACCAAAGACAGGGTTCCCACGCTGTGTGCGTCCTGCCTCTGTCACCACGTGCCAGTGGCCCCTGCCGTTTCTCTCCTCTCTCGGCCCTCAGTTTCCCCATCTGTTCTATAGGAACGGTATGCCCTGCCTACATCCCTGGGGATTGGGACGTGAGTCTGCTGCAGTGTTTCTTGGGTTTGGTCCCCGGCCGCCTGCATCGGGGCTCAGGGTTACCCTGCACAAACCCTCGGGGCTCACCCCAGCCTCATGGGACCAGACTCTCCGGAAACAGAGCCTGGGCACCTGCATTTACCCAAGCACTGGGTGATTCTTACACATGACTGGTGACATGCGGGGAGCTTTTTGTAAAAAGCAAAGATCTCGACCTTAAAAAAAATCCAGAGCTGCCTTTAATCCCTGTCCCTTTCCTCAGTTAAGGACACTCACCCCAAACTAACAATCACCCCGCCTTCCGGAAGCCGCCATGCCGGGGGATTCTGTCGTCTTTCCCTTCTGCGGTTTGTGTTCCAAACCAGAGCGAACACCTCTTCGCTTTTCGAATATCACATTTTCAGGTCACACTTTGCCGACCTGGACACACAGCACATTGGAGGCCTCGAGCCGTGGCTTCCTCTCAGGTGTTCACCCCTTTCTGCCCCGGAGAAGACCTAGGAAGGCCTGCCCAGCCCTGGACAGAGGAGGCGCGGACCCACAACTCCTCAGAGTCACTGGGTCATGACTGACCCCTAGTGGTGGCCTCTCTGTTGGACTGTGTTGACCCCAGGGCTGGGACAGGAACCAAGAGGCCCGCAGGAGGCTCCTCCCATTCTGGGCCACCCTTGTCATGGAGGGGTGACAGGCCCTTATCTTTGGAGCCCAGCAGGCCTCACAGGCAGAAAGCAACCACTGTCGCTGTTCTGGGCTCTGCTGCCTTTTCGGCGGGGACGGAGACCATTCTAGCCCACAACAGCAGGGCCAGCCAGTCCCAGCCTCCAGCCCCCACACGCACACACACAAGCGCGAACAGGCAACCGCGGGGACACGCGCTCGGCTTCGGTAACTGTACGGACTCTGCATGCAGGACAGTCTCCTTTTGGGGACATGAGCAAGGGCAGGACAGAAGGCAGTGGGGTCCGGGAGGGCCTGTCGCTGACCTACTGGGGCTCCTCAAGTAAGTTCCTTCCCTCTTGGGTCTTAGTTTCCTGGGTGAGGAACAGGGAATGCACAAAATGGTCTGAGGTTTTCTGGAGCCCACAGCCTGTCCTCGGCAAGGGGAGGGTCCCTCGGGCCGGCTGAATGCCCAGGAGGCAGGACAGCCCCAAAGGTGAGCAGCCTGAGTGTCATGGGGCTGCAGGGATGGGGGCTCCGGGCTTCCCCTGTCCTAGAGCACCAGGAGCCACTCTGGCCTCGGAAATGCCAGAGGGGCTGGGTCAAGGGACATGACCCGCTTTCTGCCCAAATACCTGCGCTGGAGAGGGGTTGGGGAGGGAGCCAGCCGGCTCTAGTCTGGAGCCACGGACTGGCTTCCAGAGAATTCTAACAGCTGGCCTGTGGGAGGGGTCGGGGTACAGAGGCAGAACTCAGAATCTAGGACAGGCATCCAGAGGACCCCTGTGGGCAGCCCCAGGCGGCCGGGAGAGGGGCAGCGGGCAGCAGGTGCGCCGGGAGCCTCGTGTGCAGGGCACTCAGGATCGCATCGGCTCCAGATAGGCAGCGAGTTGGAAAGTGCACGGAGCGGACTGGCGTGGCGGTGCCCCTATGGCCGTGCCCAGCCCAGCACCCACACTCCGGGCCACCTCAGACCCCCTTCCGCGCCATTCTGGACTCTCTGGCCCCACCCAGAGGGAGGGACTTGGCAAAAAGCCATGCACAGGCAGTCAGGGAAGGCCCCCTGGGGGAGGACATCACGGAACCCGTGCCCCACGAGGCCCCGCCCCTCCCCGCAGCCCCACCCCTACCCCTCAGCGCTGGGCCCCTGCTCTGGTCCCTCTGCTCTTCTCCGCCGGGCTCTCCTGCCCCACACCCGATGCTCTGCCAAGTGACCTTGATCTTCCCCAGAGTCTCTTTCCAAGACACCACCCCACTGCGGCCCTCAGCAGACACATTCTCCCAAGACACCAGCTAAACAAGGCCGGGTCCCTGCGCCTCACGGTCACTCCCAGACGTGCATGGGGGTGTGGCCAAGACCCTCACCCCGCTGGGCAAGACGGCCAGGCCTGGGAGCTCAGGGGGCCTGTGCTCATCATGGCCCCAAGCCCACCCCTGTCCTCTAAGCTCCGCTCCCGGAGCCACCTGTCAGCTGGATCCCAGCAGTCTTCGCAGTCCGAAGCTCTCGACTCCGGACACTCCCCGTGGCCAGTCTGTTCTCTCCCCGTGAACACAGCACCCTCCACCCGACTCTGCCCACGAAACCCGCGGTGACAGTCCTCCGCCACCACGCCGGGCTGGGCGGAAACGGAGGCAGGGGTCCCTTCTGGGGTTCTGCTCGCCGTCATCCGAGACCTGACACCGTGCCCTGCACAAGGCAGACGGCTGTCTGACGGCTGGTGGCCGTGGGGCTGTGCCGGCGGGAGCGAGAGTGCCCTCAGAGACTCAGATGTCAGATGGCAAAGACGGGCGGCGAGAGGGACTCGGGAGCAGGGCGCCGACCATCTGGGGACTGGAAGCTTCAGCTTGAGGAGGGCGGGCTGGTGCCAGGGCCCACGGGCTCTCTCTCCCGCCGGCTCTGAAAGCTGCGGGCAGGGAAGGCCCCGGCGAGGCCACGGCCACTGTTGCACTGTGTGGTGCGTGGTGGCTGGGCAGAGTTGGGCGGGGCACCGTGGCGAGGGCCGCGGGGGTGGGCGGGAGGACGGGCGGACAGACTCAGAGCACAGAGGGACCGGCAGGCACCCCGCTTCTGGACGAAGTGTCTGCGTTTGGCTGCCCTTCAGCCTAGTGGGCACAGGGGAGGGGGCACAAAGGGGCAGCGCAGGCGGGACGGAGCTCGGCTCTGCCTCCGTCGCGCGGAGCAGCCCGTCCCCCTTCGCTACTCCCGCCCCTTCGCTACTCCCGCCCCTTCGCGGCCCAGCGGGTCTGCCTGTGTCCCCCCAGGGGACTGCCGTGTGGCCAATGCAGAGGAGAGGCTCGTGGATGACCTTCTGAACAGAACGCGCTACAACAGCCTCATCCGGCCGGCCGCCAGCTCGGCACAGCTCGTCTCCATCCAGCTGCAGCTGTCCCTGGCCCAGCTCATCAGCGTGGTAGGTGCTGGCGGCCCGTCTGGGCCATGGGGCTGGAGCACGGGGCTGGGCGCGCCTCTGGGTTGGCCCAGGCTTCTGGACATGATCAGGCCACTCGTCGACTCCTTTCCCATGTGCGTACGACCACGAGTCACTGAAACCGGGGGCCCGACCGCCCCGTGCCGTGACTTTTCGGTCCCGGAACGCAGTCGGTGCCTCACGCCCCCTCCTCGCTGGGCGAGCCCTGCCTGCTGCGTACTCACTGGTCCCACCAGACGGGGCCCAGCTGGGGACGGATGGACGGACGGGACTGAGACACAGGAGGGTTCCTAAGTGACAGATCCTGAACGGAGGGACCATGGGGTAAGAGGTTTGCTCAAGTAGATCGAACCGTTCACTTAAGACCTATGCATCTCGCTGTGTGTCAATTTTACCGCAACTTAAAAATAAAAAAGTTTCTAAAGACAGATGAAGGCGTTCAGCCCTGCAGATAACTTTCCCATGAGAACAACGGGAAAAGTAACAAAACGCCCCCCGCCCCAGGAATCTCTGACCGTCTCCAAGAGCTCAGCCAGGACTCAAGGGACCAGGTTCTGGGAGGGGACCCTCCGTCTACGGCACTTTCCCCAAATGCGATGGCGGGTGCACGGGAAGCGACGGAGAGGCCAACGGCCTGGGGGCGGCGGCTTGTGCGCGCAGGGGCCCGGCCGAGCATCGAGCACTCGTGCAGGGCTGGGGGACACGCACCAGTGTTCGAGCCCCACAGGATGGGGGACCCTGAAAAGACCACCCGTAAGAGTAGAAATGAGTCAAGAACAACAGAACCAGCTCACAGACTGGATGAAGGGGATCTGCCCCCCCAACTGCCTGTCACGCCCAGGGGCCTGTGGAGGCAGACGGGAGTCCCTGGGTGCAGAGGAAGACCGGCTGAGGCGAGAACAGTGAACAACGGACGCAGACGCACAGAGGGTTTGCACGTGGGATGATCGGAGACTCCGCACCAAGTGCCATTAACGTGACCCATTTTATGTTACGTGCCCTTTAGCGCGATTAAAAATAAATGATAAAGAATTTTAACAGTAAGTTTTTCTCAATAAATAAATTTTCTTAAAAGGAAAGTAACAGCCATCTGTACGTTCAAGACAATGACAACGATGGAAAATTTAAAGTTCGTTGGATGGGGCTGAGAGCAGATTAGTAACAGCAGAAGAGAAGGTTAACGGTCTGGAAGAGAGGTCAACAGAAAACGTCCACACAGACGACAGGAAAAAGGATGGAAAAGGCAGAGAAGACTGTAACATGGCCCATGACGGATGTGGGGCTCGCGAGCTGACGGGGACGACGGGGAGGGATGCTGGGGACGCAGAGAAGGATGGGGGTTTGCAGCAGAGCAGCCCAGTCTGGGAAACTGAGAAAAGCCTTTGAAAGGATCCCCGGCTGCTGCGTAGAGACAGCGGGCGCAGGGAGGAGGAGGCCGGGGGCAGAGAGGAGGACCCGCAGGGAGGAGGAGGCCCAGGGGAGAGGAGGACCGGGGGAGGCGACTGCGGTCATCCAGCTGGCAGATGCTGCTGGCAGCCGTCACAGGAGCAGCGAGTGGGAGACGCACGCGGGGGTGGGGTGGGGGTCCACCTACAGGACCCCGGGGGCTCAGAGGGCAGCGCGGCAGAGCCTGTCCCCAGGTTTCCGGCCGGTGGAGCTGCACGGCTGGGGAGGGAATGCCAGCAGAGGACCGGATCTGGGCAACAAGCACAAGGTTTGTCCCAGACACGTGGGGAGGGAAAGAGCCCTGAGCCATCCCGGAGATGGTGGGTCAGCGGCTGGGTGCCCCGAGCCTTCTGTGTGACTCCACGGGGTCTGAGCCCGAGGCTCCTTCCACCCGGTGAGCCGATATCCCCATTTCCCTCCCCAGAATGAGCGAGAACAGATCATGACCACCAACGTCTGGCTGAAACAGGTAAGTGCCTGCGGGGTCCCGCCCCCTCCTCCGGGTGGCTGCGGGCCCCCGAGTGACCAGACTGTGCCTGTCCACCCAGGAGTGGACTGACTACCGCCTGGCCTGGAACAGCTCCCGCTACGAAGGTGTGAACATCCTGCGGCTCCCGGCCAAGCGCATCTGGCTTCCAGACATCGTGCTTTACAACAAGTGAGTGCGGTGGAGGAGGGGAGGCCCGGGCGGCAGCAGGCCTGGCCACGGCAGGTGCTCGCCCGGAGCCCAGCCCTGGGCCTCATCCGCGTGTCGCGCCAGGCGGTCAGGCTGGCAGAGGACGTGGGCAGAGCCAGGACCTCCATGATGGGGGGGACCGAGTCCCAGAGAATGCGGGAGAGCGTCACCTGCTCGTTTGGGCACAGCAGGGCCCGGGGCCACCGTCCTAACCCCAAACCTGGTGCTCCTTCTGGCCTCCCCCCATCTTGCTGGCCTCAACGCTCCCATCACTATCTGGGGGTGGAGGGAGCTCGAGGGTCCCGTGGGGTCGCAGGGCTCCTGGCAGAAGCATGAACTGAGTTCAGGTCCTCACCGGGACTGCTCCCTAGTTTTCTGACCTTGAAGAAGTCACTTAACTTCTCTGAGCCACAGTTTCCCCCTCTGTAAAACAGGGATCATGATAAAGCCCACGTCCGACGACGGTGCGGCCCACGGGAGCTTGTCCACATGAGGGGCGCCCTGTGCCACGCGGCTGCCACGGGAAGCGGGCCTTTCCAGGGAGGGCGCCCGGGGCGGGAGGAGGGCCGGCGGGCCAGCTCACCTTGTCCTCCTGTCCGTGCCCCCAGCGCCGACGGGACCTACGAGGTGTCCCTCTACACCAACGTGGTGGTGCGCGCCAACGGCAGCATCTTCTGGCTGCCGCCCGCCATCTACAAGAGCGCCTGCAAGATCGAGGTGAAGCACTTCCCGTTCGACCAGCAGAACTGCAGCCTCAAGTTCCGCTCCTGGACTTACGACCACACGGAGATCGACATGGTGCTCCGGTCGCCCACGGCCAGCATGGACGACTTCACCCCCAGCGGCGAGTGGGACATCGTGGCGCTGCCGGGCCGGCGGACCGTGAACCCGCAGGACCCCAGCTACGTGGACGTGACCTACGACTTCGTCATCCGCCGCAAGCCGCTCTTCTACACGATCAACCTCATCATCCCGTGCGTGCTCATCACCTCGCTGGCCGTCCTCGTCTTCTACCTGCCGTCCGACTGCGGCGAGAAGATGACGCTGTGCATCTCCGTGCTGCTGGCGCTCACCGTCTTCCTGCTGCTCATCTCCAAGATCGTGCCGCCCACCTCCCTGGACGTGCCGCTCATCGGCAAGTACCTCATGTTCACCATGGTGCTCGTCACCTTCTCCATCGTCACCAGCGTGTGCGTGCTCAACGTGCACCACCGCTCGCCCAGCACGCACACCATGGCGCCCTGGGTCCGCCGCTGCTTCCTGCACCGGCTGCCCGCCTTCCTCTTCATGAAGCGCCCGGACGGCGGCCCCTCGAGGACGCCCCCGCCCGGCCTGCCTCGCCTCGCCCAGCCCGACGCCACTGGCGCCCCCCACCTCTACGGGGACTCCATGTACTTCATGAACCCCGCCTCTGCGGCCCCCAAGTCCCCGGTGGGCTCAGGCTCGGCCTCTGGCTCCAGCTCAGATGCAGCGGGCCCGGCCCGGGATTCCCGGCTGAGGTCGTCTGGGAGGGGCCGGCGGGACGTGCAGGAGGCTCTAGAGGGCGTCAGCTTCATTGCCCAGCACATGCAGAGTGATGACCGAGACCAGAGCGTAAGTCCCCTTGTCCCCGTCCCCCCCATTTCCTCCCACCCACAGCTCATTCCCAGGGACACTGCGCCCAAAACGGAGCCTAATCTCAGTGCAGCTCCGGACATTAGGGAGGAGAACGGAGGTACAAGGATCCCTTTGGATTTGTCTTGGGGTCCCCAAAAGCAGCCCTGAGGCAAGGCCCAGGCACAAGCCGGTCACCTGTGGAGCGAGCTCAGGGGGGATGCAGGGGTCACCAGGAAGGCAGAACAGGCTGCCCGTGACTGCCTCAGGCCCTGGGGGCTCTGAGGGTCTGGGGGAGCCCACAGCCCTCGGCTCCCATCCCCAGGGCAGAGGGAATCCGGGCAGTCACTCCCCAGCACATCCAGCCTCTTGATGGGACAGAAGAGGCAGGAGCCCCAGGCACCCCTAGCCGGCAGCTGTCACTGGGCGAGAAGGTGACCCCAGTTTTGGGGAAGAGGCTGGGGCAGGTACTGAGGGCATCTGCCCCTCGGCTCCCCTGGCTCAGACAGGACAGCTCTGGGGAGCACAGAACCGGCAGTTAGATTGTCCTTGCTCACAGAGTCATGACGTGGAGTGGGATGACGCCGACCGGTCTGTAAACAGAGGTGACTGTCACAGGACAGTCACAGGACAAAGCCAGGGACGTGATCGTGGAGGGTCTCCAGTGACCCCCGGGCTGGGGGTCACTACATGCAGGGCAGGAAGGCCCAGCCTGTAGACGTCCCCGCACGCGTCCACACTGGCCAGGATGGCTGCGTCACGGGGTCATACGTGCCCTCCTTCCAACCCCTCACAGACCAGGTCTGTCTCCGTGGCGGCCTGCGGGGAAGAAAGGAGGGCACGGCCTCACGCTTGCCCTCATTTCTGGTGCTTGGCCTGGAGGAATGGGAGGCTGCGAAAGCTCCCGCTGCACCCTCAGAGGGAGAGCATGTGACTGACGGGTGGCGGGACGGGAGCTCCTGGGGGGCCACACACCCGCCTGCCCGTATTACTGCAGCCCCGGCCTGGCCCCGCAGGACTCAGGTTCTGTGTCTGCAGCAGACCCCACGACACATTCCAGCTCGAGGAGCGAGGAGCACGGCTCTCGGGGACCCTCCGATTTCGCCTTCTCAAAGACGCTCGGGGTTGCACATGCTTTGAAAACCAGCCAGCGGCTCGGCTCAGCTCCGCCACCGGGTCTCAGATGCTGATATGCGATGCGGGGCCCCAGGGCTCCAGACAATCTCTGGGTGACCATTCCTGGTCCGGCTCTGGGCTCTGGGAGCCCGGCCACACTGGAGTAAGCCCGGGGCTCTCTGGGAGGTCCCCCAAGCCCACACTGAAACCCTGACCCCCCAGGCTGCACACACACGTGCCACTGAGAAGCCTGCTGTCCGTGCTCCTGGCCGAGCGGCGCCCTGCCCCGAGTGCCCTCCTCTAAATGTCCCGCTTGGGCACTTACAGGTCTCTAGCCATTTCTGAGGCAATTAAATAAAACCCAGGCGGGGTCCCCCGTTATCACGATCACCATTTCCCAGAACTCCAAGCACACACTGGGTGCCCCGCCAGGTCCAGGCCTACATCCCGGCCAAGACCCCGGGAACCGCGGCAAGAGGCACCCACCTATGCAAACCCCACTGCACGTCGGGGAGCCGAGGCTCAGAGACGGTGCTGCCTGGCCCCAGGCCAAGCCACGTGTGTCCACACTGCCTCACCTGCCCCCGGCATTGCCAGCCGCCCTCCTCAAGCCCAGCGTGGCCCCCTTGGAGCACGGCCACCCCTCCACCAGCCCAGGCTGCGGCTCAGCTGCAACACCTGCGCTCCCCTCCCCCACCGCGGGATTGAGCTGCAAATAGCCCACAGATATAAAGAGGGGGGAAGACACACACACCAAGGATCCGGTCCTCTGAAATGAAACCCCAGAGAGCCAAGCAGAGGCCGCACGAGGCATGCTGCATGGGGCCTGCCCGTCCGGGTGCCGGGAGCAGGGGCCTGACACAGGATCGCTCTGGAGGGGCCCCGACAAACTGGGTCACGGACGTCAGCTCATCGGCTGCTGCCCAAATTTGCAAGCCCAGAGCCTCTGCTGAGTTTGGATTGGGCCCCTGTCCAGCTGGGAGCACAGAGAGAGAGGTCCCAGGGGCCTGGGGTGGGGCTGGGTGGGGGACAACACGCCAGGTGCCCACAGTGGCTCTGGGCGGCAGGGGCCAGGGAGGCCGGTCTCTGTCCACGGTGTTAGGGAACCGAGCAGATTCCGCAGCTGGGGATGTCCTGCCCCCGCCCCCACAGCGAGGTGGACCCCGGATCTTCTTCGGGCAGAGCTCAGACGGGAGGCTGGGGCTGAAATCAGCGAAGGGGCTCACTGTGGCCTGGTTCGGCAGCCGCGCTGCCCAGAGTTCCGGGTGTGGCTGTTACCGGCGTCCTGTCCTGGGCCTGGTGCCCATGGGGAGGGGCAGCAATGCTGGGGGTGCAGGGGTCCCGTAACGCTGCGGAGAGAGGGCGGGGTCCACACCAGCCCGAGGGTGCCCTGGCCCCACAGCGACAGCCCCACACGGGGGAAGGAAGGAGAGCAGGGAGCTCAGGCACCCGTGACAGCTGCTGTCTGCCCACAGGTCATCGAGGACTGGAAGTACGTGGCCATGGTGGTGGACAGGCTGTTCCTATGGGTGTTCGTGGTCGTGTGTGTGCTCGGCACAGTGGGGCTCTTCCTGCCTCCCCTCTTCCAGACCCACACGCCTTCTGAGGGGCCCTAGGCTGCTCTGTGTGCCCCAGGGCCACGGGGCCGTGCAGTGAGAGGACCCGAGTTCCTCGGCGGTCCACCGCGTCAAACAGCAGCTCTCCCAGGAGAGAACAGGACGGGAGCCGGGGCTGCCCTCACTGAAGGCCTCGGAGGACCTGCAGGGAACCCCAGCAGCAGGGGCTTCAGTGTGACTCCGGCCAGTCTCCCTCCCTGCACCGGGGACAAGGATGTGCCAGGAATCTCACCCCTCCTCAGCCCCACGGTCACCCCATCGCCCTCTGCTACCCTGCCCGCAGGCCCCCTGGTCTTCTCTGAGACCCTCACACACTTCAGGATCCTTTCCAGCTCAAAGCCTCTGCACTGGCCATACCCTCCTCCCCCAAGGCCCCCCACGCTCCCCCAGTGGCTACAGCACCCATCCACGCTCCGTCCCAATGTCATCTCCCCGCCAGGCCTTCCCCAGTCACCCTGCCTTCCTCCAGCCCTCCTAGGGACCGGAATTCTCACTTGGTGGTGTGTCTGTTGTCCACCTCTCACCCACTCCAGTGTGAGCTCTGGGACAGCAGGAACCCGGTCCTTCAAGTTCACTGCGCCACCCTCAGGGCCTGGGACAGTGCTCGGCACACAGCGGGTGCTTAATAAATGTTGAATGAACGACTGACTCCTGTTCCTTCTTCAAGTTCAGGTGCCCCCTCCCCCCTCCAGCAGCCGTCCGGGCTCCCCTTCTGACGGAAGGACTCTTGGCCCTACTCCCCAGCCAGGACACATGCTCCAGATCAAGGCCAGACTGAGCTGTCTCCCTCGCTAACGCTCCTCCCACTTATTTGCCCAGTGCCTGCCACATGAGAGGCTCGGAAAATACTCGTGCAATACAGGATTTGTTTTTAATTCCACTGTTTTCAATTATACAGTAAAATTGCCTTTTTGTGTATCGTTCTCTGAACATTAACACACGTGTAGATCTGTGTCATGAGGATCCGGGAGAACTTGATCACCCCAACGCCTCCCTCCCGGCCAGTCCCTGGCGACCACGGACTGGGTCCCCACCCCAGGGTCTGGTCTCAAGAACGCCACGTCCACAACCACACAGTGCGCAGCGGGAGAGAGGACAGCTTTCATCCCTCAGCATAAGGCCCTTGAGACCCCTGGGGTCACTGCGTGCGCCATCCCCTGCTGAGCAACGGGAAGTCCAGCGGGTGAAGGACACATATTCAGGTCGTGACCGGTCTGGGCAGCTGTGATCAGAGCCGCGGTAAAGCACTCAGGTGGTTGGGATTCTGTGTGATTCTGTGTGATCGAGAGTTTTCACTCCTCTAGGGAGGCGCCAAGGAGAGGATTCACCGGGCTGCGTGGGGAATGGCTGCTGGACCTCCAGGACCCAGCCGGACGGGGCTGTGGAACGGCCAAGCCGCCCTGCGTCCCCACCGGCAAGCAGCGAGAGAGCCACTCCGGGCCCCGTCCGCTCGGGCTATGGGTTTATCTCTGCCATCCCCGTAGGTGCCGAGCACTGAATCAGCTCTGAAATTGCTTTCCCTGACGGCCAACATTGTGGAACATCTTTTCATGTGATTTTGGGGGTTTTGCCTACGTACACCCTACTTGGTGAAGTGTCTGTTTAACTCTTCTGCTCACTCTTTAAATTGGGTTTTAGTTTTCTTACTGTTGAGATTTTTAAAACAACTTCATTAAGGTGTAACACACTTATTATAACACTCGCCCACGTTACGTGTAAAAGTCAATGAGTTTTAGTAAGTTTATCACCATAAACACTCACGTCACCCACACAAGACCCTCACACCTCTCTACTCTGACTTCTGAGTTTTGAAGCTTCCATATATTTTCCGGATACAAGTCCTTGGTTGTGTGTCCCACTTGCAGTATTTTCCAAATGTAGGAGCTTTTTTTTTTTCATGTTTTCTTTTTTTTTTCCATTTTATTTATTTTTTCAGCGTAACAGTATTCATTCTTTTGCACAACACCCAGTGCTCCATGCAAAACGTGCCCTCCCCATTACCCACCACCTGTTCCCCCAACCTCCCAGCCCTGACCCTTCAAAACCCTCAGGTTGTTTTTCAGAGTCCATAGTCTCTTATGGTTCGCCTCCCCTTCCAAATTTTTTTTTTAATAAACATATAATGTATTTTTATCCCCAGGGGTACAGGTCTGTGAATCGCCAGGTTTACACACTTCACAGCACTCACGATAGCACTTACCCTCCCCAATGTCCATAGCCCCCTCCCCCCTCCCAATCCCACCTCCCCCCAGCAACCCCCAGTTTGTTTTGTGAGATTAAGAGTCATTTATGGTTTGTCTCCCTCCCAATCCCATCTTGTTTCATTTATTCTTCTCCTATTCCCCTACCCCCCCATGTTGCTTCTCCATGTCCTCATATCAGGGAGATCATATGATAGTTGTCTTTCTCCGATTGACTTATTTCACTAAGCATGATACGCTCTAGTTCCATCCACGTCATCGCAAATGGCATGATTTCATTTCTTTTGATGGCTGCATAGTATTCCATTGTGTATATATACCACATCTTCTTTATCCAT
Organism: Meles meles; assembly: GCF_922984935.1. NCBI lineage: Eukaryota > Metazoa > Chordata > Mammalia > Carnivora > Mustelidae > Meles > Meles meles. The sequence goes on from NC_060071.1 coordinate 636,642, forward strand.
TCATCTGTTGATGGACATCTAGGTTCTTTCCATAGTTTGGCTATTGTAGACATTGCTGCTATAAACATTCGGGTACACGTGCCCCTTCGGATCACTATGTTTGTATCTTTAGGGTAAATACCCAGTAGTGCAATTGCTGGGTCATAGGGTAGTTCTATTTTCAACATTTTGAGGAACCTCCATGCTGTTTTCCAGAGTGGTTGCACCAGCTTGCATTCCCACCAACAGTGGAGGAAGGTTCCCCTTTCTCCGCATCCTCGCCAGCATCTGTCATTTCCTGACTTGTTAATTTTAGCCATTCTGACTGGTGTGAGGTGATATCTCATTGTGGTTTTGATTTGTATTTCCCTGATGCCGAGTGACGTGGAGCACTTTTTCATGTGTCTGTTGGCCATCAGGATGTCTTCTTTGCAGAAATGTCTGTTCATGTCCTCTGCCCATTTCTTGATTGGATTGTTTGTTCTTTGGGTGTTGAGTTTGCTAAGTTCCTTATAGATTTTGGATACTAGCCCTTTATCTGATATGTCGTTTGCAAATATCTTCTCCCCTTCTGTCAGTTGTCTTTTGGTTTTGTTAACTGTTTCCTTTGCTGTGCAAAAGCTTTTGATCTTGATGAAATCCCAATAGTTCATTTTTGCCCTTGCTTCCCTTGCCTTTGCCGTTGTTCCTAGGAAGATGTTGCTACGGCTGAGGTCGAAGAGGTTGCTGCCTGCGTTCTCCTCAAGGATTTTGATGGATTCCTTTCTCACATTGAGGTCCTTCATCCATTTGGAGTCTATTTTCGTGTGTGGTGTAAGGAAGTGGTCCAATTTCATTTTTCCAAATGCAGGAGCTTTTGCCTAGAGAATGAGAATGCCCTAAATGGGCACCCGAGATTGGCCCCAGTTCTTACACTTCCTGGGTCCTGTAAAATGCCTCCTTTCGTTTGGGGTTAAGGCAACGCATTCTGGAAGTCATAAAGACGACTCCCTTGCAGGTGCAACCCCTACCGCGAGTAGGTCGTCAGAGGAGCTGGGTGCTGGGGCTGGGGGTGCCGAGGGGGCAGGGCTGCCGGCGGGGACGCCCCAGGTGCAGACGCAGCGGCTCCATTTCCAAGCCTCATTCCTTAGTTTCTTCACCCCTGTTGTCAGGGAGTGTTTCAAGCCCACGGGGAGGAGCGCGGCCTAGCAAACACGCAGGTCCCCCTCCCGCCTCCACAAGCACCCACAGGCGGCGGACCCCGTTTCAGCCCCCCAAAACTATAATGAAAACACGAACCCCGCGATCACAGCATCACACCTGGGACACTTTGCACTTACTCAGCGGCGTCAGGATCCCGAGTTTCGGAGGGTGTGCGGAAGCCTCTCCCGCCGCCCGGCCGCCCCAGGTCCCCAGCGCGGGGGCCGCCGGGTCAGGCCCTCTTTGTCCCTGCCGCGCGCTCCGGGGGGCGCTCGACCCCCGCGGGCGGGAGGCCGCGCACGCCCCACACGCCCCGCACGCCCCGCCCCGCCCCGCCGAGCGCCGCCCCCGCCCAGCCTCCGGCGCCCCGCGGGCGGGAGGGGCCAGCGTCCGACTCGGCGCCCCGCGCCCAGGCGCCCGTCTGGCTCTGCGCGGGCGGGCTGGGTCAGAAGCCGCCGCGGAGTCCGCCTGCGCCTCGGCCGCGCGCTCCCCGCGAGCATGGGCGCCCACCCGCGTCGAGCCGGGGTCGCGGGGCTCCCGCTGCTGCTGCTGCTGCTGCTGCTGCTGCCCCTGCTGGTGCTGCCGCCAGGTACCGGCGCGGGACCGGAGGGACGGGCTTGGGGGCGCGGGGAAGGGGCGCCGGCCGCATCGGGGAGCCCGGGTGCCCCTCCGGCAACCCCTCCACCCCAAGTCGTCTGGGCGGGAGCCGGGAGGGCCGTGATTTGGGCGTCGGCGCCCTGGTCGTCGGTTCCATTGTCTGCCTCCCGCCCACCCCTTCCTTCTAGGAATAGATGGGGAAACTGAGGCCGGTGCCACCTACGGGAGGGGGGCATCGCGGGAGGCTGGGGGCCGGCGCGTCCGCCGCTCCCCGCGCGCTCGCCTCTCCAGGTCCAGGCCGCGCGTCGCGCCTGGTGCCGGGTCTCCGGGAGGAGGCCGCTGGCCAGAGCCTCACGGAGGAGAGCGCCGCGCCGGAGGGCGGCGGGGTGGACTGGCAGATGCCCAGGGGCCCGGGGTTCGTCAGGGCTACACCGGGAGTTAGGGGGCCGCCGTTTCTGTCCCCTTGATGCTGGGGACCCCAGCATTTCGAGTCCCTGCGCTCCTCAGTAGCCCCTGCCTGTGGTCTCTGATGTGTTTGGGAGGGGGCACCGGGCAAGACCCCATTTCAGGACGCGGGCAAGTTGGGTTAGACTTCCCCAAGGATTCCCCTCCTGCCCTCGCGGCGCTGTCCTCAGACCTCTAAGTGGGAAGGACAGAGGGCTGACTCAAGGCGCCTAGGGTGTGGCTTAGGAACAAAGGGGATCCCCCTACCCCTTTCAGGGAGGTACCTTTGACCACGCTGGGAATTGGCCATGGGTCTCACTCCGAGATCATGGGAGCCACACAGACACCCAGCTTCTGGGAGGTTTGGTAGGAAAACCCCTACGGAGTCCTGGGCTGCTGCAGCCTCCTACAGGCTGGGAGGCAGAAGGGAGAGGGGGTAGGGCGCACCCTAGGAACGCACTGGCCATCTGTCCATCCTGGGAGTGGCTGTATGGAAGCAGACTGGACTTGCACTGCCCCCACCCCGTGCGAGCACTGGAGGTCAGGATCCCGCCCCGTGGGAGCACTGGAGGTACCGTCCTTGGTGAGCCCTTCTCTGCGCTGCCCTGAGAAGCCCTTCACTCGCTGCAGCCCTGGGGTGGATGCCGATAAAAAGGATGTTTTCTGAGTAAAGGAAGTCGGGTTCAGAAAGGTTGAATCCCTTGCCTGAGCTCACACAGCTTCCAAGCAGTCTGGCAGGATTTGCACCAGATCTATCCAAACTCCAGCCCAGGCTTGTGATCATGGTGTCTCCCTGGATGTGTGTGACCTCATGTGTCTGGTGGGCCTCAGTTTCCCAGTCTGTAACTCGAGGCACTGCAGAGTCCCCACAGCAGGCGATGAGGGTGTCGGGGTGGGGGTGGGGGTGTCCCTGGCGCAGGGAAAAGTGGCGCGTCCTCCCCTCAGTGGCCGTGGCCTCCGAGGCCGAGCACCGTCTGTTTGAGCGGCTGTTCGAGGATTACAACGAGATCATCCGGCCGGTGGCCAATGTGTCCGACCCAGTCATCATCCAGTTTGAGGTGTCCATGTCGCAGCTGGTGAAGGTGGTGAGTGCGGGAGCCGCGACTGGGGCGTGGGGTGCGGGGCTTGGAAGAGCCTCTCCCAGAAGCAGCCCAGTGTTTGTGCTCAGGCCACCACTTCTGTCTCTCCTTCTAGGACGAAGTCAACCAGATCATGGAGACCAACCTGTGGCTCAAGCAAGTGAGTGAGCGGACCTCGGGCACTGCTGCCCCCTGGTGGTGTCTGCGGTCTCCGCAGCGCCACCCAGAAAAGCCCAAAGATAGGGTCTCTTCCAGGGCTTGGGGTTGCTGCGCTGCTGCATGGGGCCCCAGAAGTTGGTCCCTCAAGTCACATGACAGGTTGTCACCTAGAGGGAGACAGCTCCACAGTCACACAGAGACAGACCTGGGCCCGGAGCCGGCTCCTGACTCCAGGCTAGCGTCCAAGCCCACCTCCTTCCCTTCCTGCCAAAAATCGGTCCTTGGGTAAAATCAGATGCTGCTGTTTCCTCTGGTAAAACAAAAGCAAGGGCTCTGGATTTTCCTCTTCAGACTGAGGCCAAGGATACAGGCTTCCATGGGCCCCAGGAGGCCTTGTCCAGCTCCGGACAGATAACTTCCTGGGCTAACGTGGCTGTTTGCATGCCCAAGCAGGCTTCCCGTGCCCCAGAGCCTGGGGAGGTGGAGGGTCTGGTGCCCACTGGACACCTGTTCACAGTCCCAACTGTCCTCCCGTCCCCCAGCCTGTGTTCCTGAATGCTTCTTGGGCCCCGGGGGTGTCCTGGCTCCTTTTCCAGAACCTTCAGACACCAACCCCGCTTAACCTGGAGTCGGACGAGGGTTGTGGGTCATCAGCTCCCTGTTCTTGGGCTGGGGTGGTGCGGACGGGTGTGGAGAAGCGCCTGGAGAACCATTTCAGGATGTTATCAGCAGGCATTTGAGGCATGCAGCCGGCCTGCACTAGCAGCCACCCCCAGTGGTCGGTTTGGGGCTGGGCGGAGGCGGCCTGCACACACAGCCCGGCATGGGTGCCCAAACGGGCTCAGGGACATGCTGCGGAAGTGCGGTGGAGGGAGGAGACCGTGCATGTCCTTCCGCTGCCTGCCCCCGCTCCTCCCCCCAGATCTGGAACGACTACAAGCTGAAGTGGAACCCCTCTGACTACGATGGCGCAGAGTTCATGCGCGTCCCCGCGCAGAAGATCTGGAAGCCGGACATCGTGCTCTACAACAAGTAAGCACAGGGCGGCCGTGTGCCCGAGCCTGGGCCCTGCCCAGACTGTGTCCAGGGGGCTTCGCAGATGGGAGAACTCCACAGGGATTTACCGAGCGCCTGCAGTATGCCCGGTGCTGACCCCAGCCCGTTACTGCACCCCAGGGGTGCAGGAATCACCCGTGACCTCGAGGTGTGCAGCTGCCCACCGGAGAGGCAGCCAGGGAGGGGACGTGGCCACCGAGGCCCTTGCTAGGACAGAACCTTCCAAAGGTCAGGACCCAGGGGAGCTTCACCATCTCCCCTGACTCCGGGCCCCCGGTTCTCCACCTGCCCCTCGTGGCACCTCCAAAACCAGCCTCTTTCCCCAAACCTGACGCTTCCCGCAGCGAAGCTCTGTTACTGGGCAAACGTATGGGCTCCCGCAGTGTGTCCTAGTTTGTTCTCCGCGTGTGGAAAGCAGCGTTTCTGCCTCTGTGCTTTCTCTCTGAAGTCACCACGTTTCAGCCACGAAGCATTTTTCAGAAAAGCACTTGGTACAGAGCTCATCTAATCTTAACGATTCAAAGCGATCTGCATTTAGGTTTTTGTGTCAGATTAGGACAAACTAATATGCTTTAACTACTAGGGCTGAAGAAGCTGTATTTTGGCTGAGTCCCATTTTGTGATCTCTGGTGAAACAAGTCCAGATGGGCCACTTTTTCCTTTGTTGTCGTTGTTTGTTTGTTTGTTTGCTCGGTCTTCCCAAGGAAATATATCCATAAATGTTTCTTTCATGCAACTCCTATTTGTAAATTTAGTCTGCACGGAACTGGAACACAAGATAAACTCACCCGGTTTGCAAAGTCTGAGCACCCAGAGTGAGGGTCCAGGGGCGCTGGCCAGGGTGGGAGAATTTTTGCTGAGCTGGAACTGAGAACGTGTGCAGAAATTTTAATCTCATGGTGCAAATCTCAGGCCTGCTTTCTTGCTGGCAGTCTCGGGTGAACAGCTGGAGGACGGAGGCCGTGAGTGTAACAAGCCTGAGTCACCGTGAGCTGCTTCCCGTCAGACGTGGTGAGGAGCAGGTAGCATCAGGAATTCTCCTGGGATCTGGAACTGAAAATAGGTTCTAGAGGAACCCACACAGCTCTTCTCTCTGGGTTATGGCTGGAGTTTCTCAGAACTGGTCCCTCTGTGGAGAGTTTCTCTTCATTTTGACACATGAGCAATGTCTTCGACAAGTTCAGGCCAGAGTTCCCCTGGGGTTTCCTTGTTTTCGGAAGTTCCTTCTCTAGCAGGACCCCAGCACTCGTGGGCACGAGACACCCCACATTCTCACACGTTCCTAACACCCTGTAGCGTTTTTATGGAAAGCTTAACCGGAGATAAAACCCTTGCCTGCAATCTTCCTTACATTGAAGTCTTAAAAATGCTGAGAAGTGTCTCTGGAAATCACACGCCTGTCTAAGCGGGCAAAACCGGTGATTTCAGGTAGACAGTGGGGGCCACTGCCACGCACAATGGGACCACGACCTGAACCGGGACCGTCCGGGGCGACCGGGGAGCACAGGCCTTGCAGGAGCCTGTTCCTCTGGCTCAGGAGCCCAGACACTTCCTCCCTTTGTCCGTGAAGTCCTGTTATTGGGGCGGCACGCGGGATGAGCCTCAACTTTCTGAGTCCCGGGACGTGAGATGTGTTCCGCTGCTTGATTTTTCACTCCGGGAACTCCATTTGCATGTACATCAGAAGTCACCCACGCTCTGGATGCTTCTCTGGGGTTCCCACTTCTGTCTGACGTAGACCTCAGTCCTGTCCGGATTCACTCCCGAGACCGCGCTTTCCACGCTGTCTCGTTGCTTTTAGGCTTTGCTCCTAAGGCGGTTTTTCTTTTCGTGATTCTTTCTTCAGTTGCCAACTCTGTATACACCTGCTGCTGTCCGGCCGGGTTAACTTCTTCCTGTTACGTCGCTCCTTCTGCTTCCAGAGCTCGCTTCCTGCCTCTTGCTGGGCACACCAGACCGTCCATTTCTCCCGCCCCAGGGCCGTCCTTCCGGATGTGCACTTCTCTGCTTGCGATCTGGCCATTCACATTCTTAAGTCTCGCATTTCCCTCCCTGAGGCTGTTGTGGAGATAGTGGCCTTTGTCGAACTTTGAGACAAGGGTGGGTGGGGGTCTCCTTTCACCAGCTCGAGAGCGGCTGTGTCGGCGGGCCCCTGGGTTGGAGCATGGCCCCTGCTGGACACCTGCTTCTCGGACCTGTAAACTGTCTTCTTTCTCTTCTCCACCTGTTTCTGACCCCATTTAACTTGGGTCCTACCCTAAGCAGCATTTTTCTGGATGGGTCTTTGTCCGCTCAGGAGGGAGTTTGGGGAATATCTGAGACTCGAGCCCACACCAGCTCCAATGGCCGTCCCTGCAGACTATCCATGGACCCTGCCCCTCCTTGCTTCTCCCCCACAAATGAAGCCACAGGGTTAGGGTTAGGGTTAGGGTTAGAATCCCCTTGCAAAGGATTCAACAGAGAGCAGGGGCCTCTTTCTGGAGGGGCAGTTGCTTCTTGTTGGTTTTTGTGTCTGGGGCCCCGGGACACGAGAACTCCTCTCCCCCGGCCATCACTGCCCCCAGCTCACCTTAGGGCACATGGTGGTTTAGTGACCCCTCACTTGTGCCCCAGGTTCCGGTGGGTCAAGGCCCTGCTGCCGCTAACACTCCGTGGGAGCCTGCGGTCTGACTGTCGGCGTCCTCTTCACGAAGGCGCTGGACTAGAGCGGTGGCTAGGGAGGGCTGTCCAGTGACTGTTCTAGACCTCGGGGGGGGGGGGATGGGCAGTGGTCCCAGCTGCGGTCCCTCTGCCCTCATCACCCAAAAGCAGCCCCAGCCACGGACAGTAGACAGCGTGGCTGTCTCCCACTGGACACATTCACAGAGAAGGGAGTGGGCCTGTGCGCCATGATCTGGAGGTCCCTTTCCGTCCACGTGTTTTGTGGCCCTGGGACATGGTGAGGAGGTTCTTCTGGGGTCTTTTCAGCCCCCCTGAGCAGGCCCCATGGGTTCTTCAGGAGAATCAGAGTCAGGGCAACGTTGATGCTGCCCACTCTTCCTGCGTCCTCTCTGCGTGGAGCTGGAGCAAGGAGGAGCGTGTGAGAACGGGGTGCGCAGCGGGTGACCTGGGGCTGAGCATGAATAGAGCCGGCAGGGCACCTGTGGGGCAGACCAGCCGACCAGAGGACAGGGAGGCAGTCGCCTGTGTCCTCCAGGAGCGATGCTGTCACATGCCTTCATGGAGGCAAGGAAGGCGGGGCAGAGACCAGCAAGACACGTCCCTTCTGTGTCCACATGTTCTCACTAAAGAACGGAACACAGCTGTCCCCAGAGGTTCAGGTGTGTCCTGTTTGCAGCCCGCAGGGGGACGGGTGTGGTGGCCTCTCCTTCTGGAGAGTATGGATACCTCCAGTGCAGAACTCAGAACTGGAGGAGACCATTAGGGCCCCGGGGCGAGGCCATAGCTGTGACTTAGATGCAGGACTCAGGCCCACGGGGCTCTGTGCAGACAGGTGGGGAGTGCAGAGGTGAAAGGAGAGAACCAGGGAGGTCAGAAAGCAGGAAGGTAAAGGAATCTGTGCACAGGGTCTGAAAGACAAGGCATCAGAACCCGTGATTGTTCGAGCGGAGCGGGGTTGGGGGTGTGGGGGGGTGCAGGGTCGCAGGCTGCGTCTGGGGTGAGCCCAGCTGTCGGGGCTCCGGGTGGGGGGAGTGGGCCCCCTTGCCATCTCACGGCCCCACAGCCTGGCCCCACGCACCCACGTGCACCTAGCAGGTGCGCACTAGATCTAGACTGAGTGAGGGGCTGACGGGTCTAAACCAGAAGGAGGGGCAGACATGCCCACAGGAGTCCTGCCTCAGCAACAACCTTCACCCCATTTCCTTAGATGGGAAACAGTCTGTTTCTGGCCTTTGGAAGCATCTCAGTAAATATCAAGGCAGACTCACAGTTGTGGAGCGAACCAGGGACATGTCCTGGGGTCGGGGGGACGCAGGCTTGGGCTGCAGCGTCCCCGTCAGTCAGCAGGTGGTGGCCTGGGCGACCTTCTCCAGCATGCCCTCCTGCTGCGTGGTCTCGTAAGAGGTTCCTGGCACCCGCTGCCTGGGGTGTGAGAAGCGGGCCCGGGTGAGCGCGTGGTCATGACCCTGGGCCGCCCTCCTGTCTCTGCAGTGCTGTCGGGGACTTCCAGGTGGATGACAAGACCAAAGCTCTCGTCAAGTACACGGGGGAGGTGACTTGGATCCCACCCGCCATCTTCAAGAGCTCGTGCAGAATCGACGTGACCTACTTCCCGTTCGACTACCAGAACTGCACCATGAAGTTTGGCTCCTGGTCCTATGACAAGGCCAAGATCGACCTGGTCCTCATCGGCTCCTCCATGAACCTCAAGGACTACTGGGAGAGCGGCGAGTGGGCCATCGTGCAGGCCCCCGGCTACAAGCACGACATCAAGTACAACTGCTGCGAGGAGATCTACCCCGACGTCACGTACTCACTCTACATCCGCCGCCTGCCGCTCTTCTACACCGTCAACCTCATCGCGCCCTGCCTGCTCCTCTCCTGCCTCACCGTGCTGGTCTTCTACCTGCCGTCCGACTGCGGCGAGAAGGTCACGCTCTGCATCTCCGTGCTGCTCTCCCTGACCGTGTTTCTCCTGGTCATCACCGAGACCATCCCGTCCACCTCGCTGGTCATCCCGCTCATCGGCGAGTACCTGCTGTTCACCATGATCTTCGTCACACTGTCCATCGTCATCACCGTCTTCGTGCTCAACGTGCACTACCGAACGCCCACCACGCACACCATGCCCGCCTGGGTGAAGACCGTCTTCCTGCACCTGCTCCCCAAGGTCATGTTCATGACCAGGCCGGCAGGCAGCGAGGGCCCCGGCCAGAAGCCGAGGCCAGCCTGCAACGCCGAGCTCTCCAATCTCAACTGCTTCAGCCGCGTGGAGCCCAGAGGCGGCAAGGAAGGCTGTCCCTGCCAGGACGGGACATGCGGCCAGTGCCATCACCGCAGGATAAAAATCTCGAATTTCAGCGCCAACCTCCCGAGAAGCTCCAGTTCGGAGTCCATGCACGCCGTGCTGGCCCTCTCGACGCTGTCGCCGGAAATCAGAGAAGCCGTCCAGAGCGTCAGGTACATTGCCGAAAACATGAAAGCACAAAATGAAGCCAAAGAGGTAAGAAGCCCTTACTCCCTGGGGCGGACGGGCGGGGTGGGCCTGAGTTCGGCCCGGGGTTGGCGGCTGACCTCAGACCAGCATTTCCATGGACCAGGTGGCTGTGCTGGCTGGGCGGTGTCACTGCTCCCAGCAGGGGAGCGGCCCCCGCGGCCCAGAAGCTGGCTTGTTGGCTGAGAGCACGTGGCCTCCATGTGACCCGAACAGCTGAGCTTACACTCACACTTTCCTGTCTGACCGCTTGTTTGCCCCATTTAGATATCAGGGGCACGCGAGTCTGCGTTGCATGGACACCCGTGTGATCCCGAGCTGAGTAAGGACCTGGGGTGTTCCTGGCGCCCCCTCCAGGGACCCCCGACCTCCTGATGTCCATTAGCTTTACCCTCCCTTGGCCTTCTTCTAGATGGAACTCCGTGGCACGTGCCCTTCCATAGCTGACCTCTTCCATTCAACAAAACGTGTTGGAGGTTTGCCTCCCACCTCACCTGCGCTGCCAGTTCCATGCCAGCTCCCAGCAGGCTCGTCTGGTTTGGGCTGTTGGAGGAAAGGCACCGCGTACTCTCATGTGCGTCTTCCAGCGGACATGCGCACCCGCGGGCCTTGCGGAGCTCCGCAGGGAGGCATTTTTAACTTCCTTGGTGGGCACCGTGAGGTCCCCCAGGCATTCCACCAGGGTCGTCCCCGCACCAGGTGGCGTCTGCGTGTTCCCATGGCTGCATGTCCCTCCCCCCGATGCGTGTGAACCAGAGCCCTGTTGCCGTTTTCATGAGCTTTTCCCTGCTGAGAAGTGAGCAGGAATCTCCCGTTGGCTTACTGGCCGTTTGTCCGTCTTCTCCTGGGAGGGATCCAGGCGCTCTCTCCTGTCGGTTTCTCATTGGCTGAGCTCCTGTTTCTCCCGCAGATCTCACACCAGAAGGGACGTGAGCGTTAGGCACGTTTTACACTTAGCAACAGCACGTGCACGCTGCTCCCTGACCCCGCGTTTATCCCCAGGGTTGTCAGAATCACACACGACGCTTTTGTAAGAAGCTCTGCTTTCACATGAATGGGCTCTGCCTCAACTAGCTGAGTCGCAGGGAGCTAACGAATGGATCGTTCCAGCCCCGGGCACACCGCGGGCAGTTAACACGGGTGCAGGGCGATGAGAGCCTCTCGCGTTCTGCTCCGAACGCCCGGGACAGTGGAGGAGACAGGAGGGAGCCCGCAGCCGCCGCCTGTCCTGCGCCCCACCGGCCTGCACCGCGGTGAGCTCGCCATGGCCACGGCCACTGCGGGGCCTCCCACTCATCCGTCATTGAGCCACAAAGTCAGGCTTGCCTTTAACTTCAGCTGAAACAGCTGCTGGAGCGGAAGTACCTGATCCGAGACAGCCTGTCGCCCCAACACTGAAAACACTGCAGGCACTCTACCCTTTCTGCATCCCCTGACGCAGCTTCGTTTCCGTTAACAGAGATCTCGTGAAGACTGAAATCTGAGTACTCGTACTCAAGCCTCTGTCGCGCTATCAAACTAACTCTCAGGGCGCCCGGGGGCTCCATCTGTGAAGCGTCTGCCTTCAGCTCAGGGCATGATCTCAGGGTCCGGGGACTGAGTCCCGCATCGGGCTCTCTGCGCTGCGGGAAGCCTGCTTCCTCCTCCCTCTCTGCTGCTCGCCCTGCTTGTGCTCTGTCTCTAAAATAGATAAAATCTTCAAAAAAAAGGAAAGGAATTAACTCGACTCCAAAGTTACTAGGCACCATACAAAGTGTTAGAGTGTCACAAGCATCTTTTCTACAAAAAGACACTGTTAAAAATTGTTACTAAAAGAGAAGTTGCCACTGAAATGCCCAGAAGATAAATTAGTGGCCAGTGGATCGCACGCGCGAGGGGCAGCCATGGCTCAGCTCTGGTCATCTGTTGCCACAGGGGCTGTGGGCCGGCTGTTAGTGCTCCGGTTTCTCCAGAAATGGCAGAAATCTGGCCCACAGGCCACTGGACAGCAGCCTATGAGCGGGCAGTGGGAGCCGGGATGCCCGCCCTGTGCTGAGGACACGCGAGCTGTCCAGAGGGGCCCTCCCACCCCTGGGCCGTGATTCAGTTTTCCAGAGAGGCTCCTGCCCCCTGGGTCCGTGGATTGGCCTCACCAGTTTTGGGTGCAGCCGGTCCCCTCAGAAGCTCACCACAGGGCTGGACTTCCAGTCATGGCCGTGCTGGCCCCCACGGCACAGGAAGGCCTGGTGACCCTGGCAAGGCAGCTCTGTTCTTTGGGTCACTCATGGGGATCACCATGTGCTCCCACTTGGTCTCACAGTGAGAGCGGGGGTTATAGTCATTCTCGAGCCTGGAGTCCCTCGGAGGTGCCCTTTGCTGATGGCCCAGTTCCAGCTGGTGGTCGCCTGCTCTTCATCTGGGAGGTGCGCCCGTGCCCTGGCCCGGATCCTCCAAGCTGCCAGTCCGCAGACCGCTTGTCTTCTGCTGGCTGGAGACGGACACACACAGTGTGCGTGATGTCATGGAGCAGCATGGACGGATGCTCCCGCCTTCCAGTCTCCCTTCTGATCGGTGCCTTCTTCAGTCCCGTGTCAACGCTCTGTTTCCACCGTTTTATTGCATGTTTTCCGTTTATTTCTCTTTTTCCCGGAGTTCGTGCCGTGCGCCGTGAAGTCTGAATCGTAGCTGCTTGGAAAGCCACATCTTCTGTTTTCGTTCCTTTCGGGGAAGCTGTGGTCTGAGCGTCAGACCCACAGCATCACCGGGCGTCCGTGTCTCGCCCCCAACTGCTCCCTGCTCCCCTCGGCCCTTCCTGGCTGCCCAGCCACCCTGGATGTTACCGGAGCTGCGCTGCATGGGGTATGCAGAGGGGGTGGATGCGTCCCTTCCTCGCAGTCGGCTTCCCGCACCAGGCTCTCACCCCGGTGCATCTTGGGGCGTCCTCCTGTCCCTCTCTCCCCGCACCGCATGCCTTCTCCGGGGCCGACAGTGAAAGCTTCAGAGGCCTGGGGGCTTCAAAACGTAAAAGCTCTCATTTTCAAGGGAGTTTAGCTGCATCAAAAATTCTCAAGCTGAAGTTCTTTTCCTTAAACACTTAGAAGGTACTACTGGTTCAGTGTCACTGATGAGCAGTTCTCTGAACTGACGCTGTTTGTCTGACTGGCAGATTGAGTGCAGAAGCCTCTGGAATCTGTGCACCAGGACCCGGGTGTGTGTGCGGGTCTCTCCCAGCCGGACATTCTCACCAACCGCTTGCCCCGAACTTCCCACCTTCAGTTCTCAGGGGCTCCAGGTTTTCCGTGGAGATTTCTCCCTCTTCCTCTTTCCCCCAACTGCACACCTGTGCGTCCGGCCCCCACCTCGCCCCTCCTGCCCTCCGCCCCCCACCCTCCTCACAGGTGCCCTCCTGCTGACTGTCCCATCTCTTGGGTCTTTTCCTTGACTTGTCTGTCTCACTAGTTTCTTCGGTGACCCTGCTCCCTCTACTTCACATTTCTAATACTCTGTCATCTCTGTGGATCTCGTGTTTAGTTTAAATCCTTAACCTGTCTGTCATGTGAATTTCCTTTCGAACGGCTACGTCTGCTTACTGAGGTCTGAAAACTCACTTTTCCCGGGTCAGCCATCCTTGCAACTTGTTTGGGGAAGTGCCCATGTGGCCACAGGCCCAATGGACTAGACCACCCTTCAAAGGTGCCTCTCCCTCTGCATGACCTCGTCACTCAAGGGACATCTCGACCTCTGGCTTTTCACCTCCGCCAGGCTCTCGTCTGCTCCCAAGGAGCCTGCATCTCTGGGCAGGGAGTGGACAGTCTGAAAAGAGGTAGAGCTTTCGGGGTGAAAAGCGCACGGCCCAAAGCTGTGCCCGGCCCCCCCTCCTCCGCCTGCCCACCCCAGCGCACCCGGGCCAGCCCCTAACCTACAGGCTCCTCTGGCTTCAGGGACATTCCAGGGCTGGGCTGGCAGAAGGAGCCAAGACCTTGTGCCAGTTCCCCATTTTGTCTGACGTCTCTTTGTTATCATTAGTTCCAAAGTTTCCACGAACCACCCCGCGTCATCGTGCCTTCGAGACTTTAGCAGACCTAACGCTAGTTCTCACCCCGCTCTTTGTGCAGCCCATGTGTGTTCCTGGTGAGACTCACGTCCCCTTCTCCTGCACCAGGCTAAGCCCACGAAGACGTTAGAGGGACATGTGTAGTTGGAGAAGGGTCGGGTTTCTGATGGGCGTGAATCCCAGCAGGTGTTGTGCACAAAGGACTGGGTGCCCTGGAAGGACCATGTGCCCCACCTCATCTCACTCCGCAAGGCGTCTCATTCACCCTCGAGGGGAGCACTGTCCTTTTTTATTATTTAGATGCAATGAATTAACAGAGTGTGTTATTAGTTTCAGAGTTCAATCTCTTTAACACTCAGCACTCAGAGAAAAGAGAGGGGCCCTACAACCAGCAATCATACTACTGGGCTTTTGTCCCAAAACCACAGATATAGTGATCTGAAGGGGCACCCGCACCCCAGTGTTTATAGCAGCTACATCCACAATAGTCAAAGTACGTAAGAGCCCAGATGTCCATGACCGATGAATGGATGAACACAATGGAACTTTCCTCAGCCATCCAAAGGATGAATACTTACATTTGAGTGGACAGGGATGGAACTGGAGGGGATTATGCTAAGCGAAATAAGGCAGTCAGAAGAAGAGTTCTATGATCTCACTGATACGTCAAATTTAAGGAACAAAACAGAAAATCATCGTGGAATAGAGGAAAAATGAAACAAGATCAAACCAGAGAAGGAGACAAACCGTAAGAGGTTCTTGAACAGGAAACAAACTGAGGGTCGGGGGGATCCCGAGGGGATCAGGAGGGTGAATACCGCTCTTACCTGCATGTCACAGATGGAGAAACGAAGGTAAACCGAGGTCACGGAATTGACCCAGATTCTCAGACTCTGGGATTGAAACCAAAGTGTCTCCAAGTCTGTGTTTCCACCCTCTGCCCGTGACAGCCTTTGAGGGCATTCGGCTGGCCCAGCGGCCAGAGGAATCCCAGGGTCTATTCTGTATTTGAGGCGCTTACAAACCACAGCCTGGGTCCCAGGAATTCAGATGAAGCACCTGCACACAGGGCATTAGGTCTAATTGTAGCTGAGCCCAGGGTCTTCAAGAGCACCCCCCGTGCAGCTCACGATGGGAGCGACAGCTCTCGTGCCCCAGCCCGTTTCCGTGCACTTAATTCAGTTACTGAATCACATGCTGCCTCTTTATTACGTGATTGTTTCTTCAAAATCCACTGATTCATGGGTTCTCTCTTCCTCAATTCAATTACGGCTTCCTTGCTTGCGGAGTCGTCTAGGACTGTAATTAACGTGCGGTTCTCCTTCCTGTTTCAAGCCTGAGCCGAAGCAGTGTTATATGCAGTTAGTCTTGCTCTTTCTTCCGCCTCTTACTTTATTGTCAGCAATTACGTCTGATTTCCAGCCTGTCCTTGTCCGCGGTGCTCAGGCCTGACGGTGGAAGAGGAGAGGATCTTTGGTTAGCTGGGCCCGGGGAGGGCCGCGGGGATAACGCCGGCCTGGCCCTGATGTGCTGGTTTCATGGGCGGAACAGATGCTGAAAGGAAATTAGTATCTAAAATGGGGTAAGAACAGTACTTAGAAGCAATGGTAAATGACGGTTGGATTGTATTATCTTTTCTAACAAGGTCCAGGAGCCCTCCCACAGGCACAGGTCAAAGAACTGGTTTTATGAACCTTATAAACTAGAAGTCAGTTTAGGAAAAAATAGATTATGGGGCATCTGGTGGCTCCATCGGTGAAGCGTCTGCCTTCGGCTCAGGTCGTGATCCCGGGGTCCTGGGATCAAGCCCCACGTTGGGCTCCCTGCTCTGTGGGGAGCCTGCTTCTCCCTCTGCCCCTCCCCTTGTTTGTGCTCAGTCTCTCTTAAATAAATAAATAAAATCTAAAAAAGAAGAAATAGATTATGTGTACATTAAGAAATTTCTGTGGGGGTTTTTTGGGTTTTGGTTTTTGTTTTGTTTTCTTTAAGTAAGCTCTACACCAAACATGGGGCTTGAAGTCACAACCCTGAGGTCAAGAGTCAGACGCTCTACTGACTGAGCCAGCCAGGCACCCCAAGAAGTTCCTGATGTAAAACAGACTCCGCATGAGTGTTTTATGCCTGTTTCTCGCAGGGCGTGGAGAGAGACTTGGGACTGGTGGACGTCTGCAGGCAGTGTTAGGAGCACGTGCTTTCTTGTGTTGGGAGGCCGGATGGCTTCAGCCGCTGCAACGTGTTGACTCCATGTTCCCGCTGGAAGTGGGTTCCCTCCGCAGCCCTTTGGGCTTTATTTTTTCTGCTTTCCTGACATGTGGTTTTGTTTTTCAGATTCAGGATGACTGGAAGTACGTGGCCATGGTCATTGATCGCATCTTCCTGTGGGTTTTCATCCTGGTGTGCATCCTGGGGACGGCGGGGCTGTTCCTGCAGCCTCTGCTGGCGAGGGACGAGGCATGAGGCCGCGCTGGGTTGGCCGGCGGCTGACCTGCCTGGGCATGGGGCGTGTTTGTTCCTTCTGGTGGGAAACTGCTCCCCTAGGATGTGGCCCGTGTCCACCACTGGGAGGCGCCCAGTTCAGTGCAGGACCTCCAGCCTCACCCCCACCTCCAGACTCTCCTCGTCCCAGAAACCATGAGCCCCCACCCCTCTCCCCTGACACCCCCATGCCACTATTTGTAGGATTTTGACCAAGGACCCCATATAAGTGAATTTTTGTGACTGCCTTCTTTCCCCGAGCATAATGCCCTCCAGGCCTGTCCGCATGGTGGCAGGTGTCTGAATGTCCTTCCTGTCACGGCTGAGCAACACTCTGGTACACGAGCAGATGTTCTGCATATCCGTTCATCCGTTGGTGGATGCCAGGGGCTCCCACATTTTGGCTGTTACAGACAACGCCGCTGTGAATGCGGGTGCCCAGGGATCTGTTGGAGACCCTGCTTCCAGTTCTTTGGGGTAGAGGCCCCGAGGTGGAACTATTCTACTTTTAATTTTTTGAGGAAGCACTGGACGGCTCCCAACGGTGGCTGCACCATCTCCCGCGCCCCCGGGGCTCCGGCTGGCCTCGTCACCGTCAAGGCTCACTCCCTGTGCTTTCGACAGCACCCGTCCTCCTGCATGGGAGCCAGGGTCTCACTGCCATATTGATTCGCATTTACGTGATGATGAGGCTGAGCGTCTCCTCCTGAGCCTCCCGGCCTTCTGTGCGGCGCCTTCAGGGACGTGTCTGCTCAGGTCTTCTTCCACTTCGGGGCGGGGTTGTTGGGGTGTTCAAGGAGTTCTCTGCGTATCGTGGTTATTAAGCTCCTATCAGGCATGTGATGTGCGGTATTTTCTCCCCGTCTGCGGGCTGACTTTTCACTCTGTTGATAATGTCTTGTGATGCACAGAAGTTTTAAATTTTCATGAATTCCACTTTGTCCGTTTTTTGTCACCTGTGCTCTTTTGTGTGATATCCCAGAAGTCACGCCAAATCCCGCGTTGTAAAGAATTCGTCCTGTTGCCTCCAAGAAGACTTGCATTTAGGCTCTTTCTCACGGTTTCTGTCATCAAGCTACGGGCGTTGCTTCTCGCATTTCAAGGCTTACTTATCCCGTTGTCTTCATTTTGTCAGAAGAGATTCATGCGAGAAAAACATCAAGAGTATTTATTATGGATAAGTGAACGTTTAAACTGGATTTCTGGTAAAGAAACGTCAAAATACAGCTTTTCTGCAATGCCGGGTGGTATGCTGTACCACGGACCGTGTGAAACGGCTGAGCTGGGAAGACTCCGCCTGGTGGTGGTGGAGGCGTAAGCCAGACCCGGGCACGTCTGTTTAGGTCGGTTCGCAGCAGATTTCCCGAGGCTTCCTTCCCCAGCCCGCAGCTCCCAGTGTCGTGCTGTCTCAGCAGCAGCCCTCCCCCCACCGGCTCTGACCCTGCACTGCGCTCCCCCCGCCACCCGGTTCCCGAGATCCTGAGGGCCGTACCTGCACCACGGAGCCCACGTGTGTCCTGGAGCAGCCTGAGTGACCACTGCGAGAGGTGGCGGCTGTTCCCACGGTCACAGTGGACGGACCTCGGCCACAGCACTTCCCAGCTTAGGCACCAGTGATGTTCTGCATCACTGTGCTGGAAGGACTGTCCTGGATGTTGTGGGATCTTTAGTGGCCCCCCAGGGTCTGCCCAGTAGACGCCAGTGACACACCCCCGGTCTCTTGCCGGTTAGGACAACCAAAACTGTCTCAAAAAATGAAGTGTCCCCTCGAGCACAAAACTACCCGATTGAGAACCACTGCTTGAGACAGGTTATTTAGAAGCGAGTCTCCAGGACCACAGGCTGGAGTCTGGGTGGCCACTGGTAGGAGACGAGGGTTCACGGAGACCGTTTTGATCTTGTCACTAGTCGTTTGGATGTTTAGGCTACGCAAAAATAAAACCGACAGAACTGCAGCCCGTGCTGACTTGTGTTTCGGTAAGTCAAAGGAAGATCTCTCTAAAATTTACTCACAGGAGTTACAAGCAGCAGGAATGCAGACCAGAGAGGAATTAGGGAGTGAACGTGTTAAGCTAGCTAACAGGCAGTTTAAACTCAGCAAACCCAATGTTCGCTTGTTGAGGGACACCGAACGTGTGTCCACGGTGAGACAGGGAAGAGCCCGTCCGCTCCCGCCTCCAGAGAGCACCGATGCCCTCAGACAGTTACTCACCGTAAACAAAGCATTTGTTCTCTGAGACCCTGGAATCGTGCATCAAACCCAGGCTTCTGTCATGCTCTCCCCGGTCGGTCGCAGCTGAACTGGGACACGAGAGAGGGAATCTAACTCGTTTACTGGTGACAGCCCGTCCGTCCCGAGTGAGCAGTGAAAGGCTAAGCCCGCATGACATCTACCAGCCCTCTCAACTCCAGGGCTCTGGCACTGTCGCATTGGGACGAGAGAGAAACCGAAACGTTCCGGACACAAAATGATGAGCTTCTGCCTGGTTAGAATCCACCTTTCCCTGCGGAAGATGGTTTTACTATGATTTGGTATTATCCACAGCGGTTTGGTTTTTTTAAGTTTTAAAACTGAAATTCCCTTCATTGTAGAGGACTGTTCTAAGATGATGGGTAGAGAAATGCTACAATTTATACAGAAGGAGGTTATTGTGGAAAATGTGGACAAGGGGGTCGAAATTATTAAGGAGACACTCGTGCATGTCCGTGGGAGTTGTCTATTGTATGATTTTACAACGAGCGGTAAGCTACGAAATAGTTAATACTGTAATTGTTCAGTTAAAGCATCTAAGAAATAAAGTAAGCCTTCAAGGAATTCCCGCTTTTCGTTTTTTTTGACACGTTGGTTCTAGAAAATCAGCATCGCACTTAATCGTCACGGCACCAAGTCGCTGGCTCATTTACCACCGCTGTGGGCCGCTGTGCCAAAGATGAGATGCGGGTAGAGAACAGATTTAGATTTACCAAACGCAGAAGGAGTTCTGCAGTCAGTCTTCAGACACGGTCAAGCAGCATGCTCCCCCGTGACTGCAGCTGGTGCTATTTGCCAGGACCCGAAAGCCGGGTTCGCACTAGTGCGGTTCCGATACGGGGTCACTATTTCTAGATCAGATGTTGAGCCGGCAACTCACTCATGCCGGTGAAGTGTTCCAGTGGGCAACCTGTTAGGGTAAACCAGTGTTAGCCGCTGTTGGTCTGATCGAGCTGGCGTCAAATTTCAAGCACAATTTACATTTTCTAGGGTGATAGGTACAGAGCTATGCGTGCCTTTCGTAACTAAATTCCGACCGGGGGGAGGCATCACTTGCTTGCCTGTCCGATGTGAACTGGGACTGTTATGTTTGCCCACTTGTGAATAACAGGAACAAAAAGCCCGAGAGATCCAACAACTGAAACCAGAAGAAAAGTCCACAGAAACATCCGGTCCAGCACCTGGGCTATGAATTTCCAGTCTTCAACAACCTGTTGCAAAAGAAGAAAAAACACACATACGTTAAACACGTGACCTAACGTTGTGTAATCAAGATATTACACACTGAGTTAGAGGCCAGACCAGCTTCTGCCTCCCACCCCCGCCTCGTGACAACGAGGGACCTTGTGCTCAGAGCTCAGGATGCGTACCGTCGCCACGAGCTTGCAGGACCACAGCACACGCAGGAAATTATAGTCTGATTTGTAAAATATTCAAGTGGCATATTTTACAGATGTTTAGTAAAGTCGGGATACACTACGTGAATATTCATTAGTAAATAAACTTAAAAAACCTCTCTGGTTCTTTTCTATACAGTTATCTCTGGTTCTTCTCTACACAGTTATCTCTGGTTCTTCTCTACACAGTTATCTCTGGTTCTTCTCTACACAGTTATTTCCGCTACTCATTCTGGCCCAGCGGTGTTTACTTACTGTAATTTGTGAAGAAAGCCCACCCTGAGCTTAATTAATTTCAAGCCAAGTTAAAAGTTGGTTCAGAATAATATTTATTGGACAGTCCCGAATCTTCTTCCCTGCCCCACAAGCTGCATTATTTGGTTTTGAATTCCCTGGGGGCCACTTTAATCTGAGCTTGTGAATTCAGCTCTGCCGGCCTGGACCTCAGTTCATCCCATTTCGCAACCTAAGTGGGGAGGGAGCTCAGCAGCTCTCAGTGACCTCCGAGGAAGGGCAAGGGGAGACCAGCCCCTGAGCACCAGAAGTTGCCCCTGCCTTCCTGAAGTACAAGGTCCCCTACAGGAGCTCTGCCCCCAGGTGTGGGACAATGTGGACTTCAGAGGGCTATAAACACTCTACTGATTGTCTAAAATCCATTTGCTGCCTCCAGGGGATGAGCCCTGGTCCTTTCACACAGCCCTTTGCAGACATCAATTAAATTCCATCTCTATTCCAATCATTGCTTAACATCTATATGTTTTAAGACTCCATCGATTGCTTCAGACCTCACAAACTCATCATACTAATCATGCAATAGAAACCTTACAAACCCACAAGCATTACACGTTTTTCCAAAATCTATGTCCTATGCTCCTTCCGGGGGGAGGGCTGTAATTTTACCAGATTCGCTTTGATGCTTCTTCCCACACCTGCTGGACACTTTTCCATTTAAAGAAGCTTTAGAAAGGAGAATTCACATAATTTTAATGGGACTGTTCCAAGCAAATTCAATTATGGAAATGCTTATTCCTAGCTTTAAAAATATTACACACGAGTAAGAATGGTGGGATGACTGAGTGGCTCAGTGGATTAAGCCTCTGCCTTCGGCTCAGGTCATGATCCCAGGATCGAGTCCCACATTGGGCTCCTTGCTCAATGGGGAGCCTGCTTCTCCCTCTGCCTCTGCCTGCCATTCTCCCTGCTTGTGCGCTCTCTCTGACAACCAAATAAATAAAATCTTAAAAAAAAGAGTAAGAATGGTGACATTGAAATTTGATGTTTTGAAAGTTCAATCTAATATCACATTAGTATTCATGTTCAATTCTTACTTTAAATATTAACCTTAAGTAAGAAGCCAGTGAGTTATTTTCCCTAATAAAGTTTGACATGAGTTTTTATTTTTAAGCAGTCAAGCATGTTGTTAAGCACTATTACTAAACTTCACATCACACTTTGACACATGTGACACCTAACACCTTACTGCTTTTAATCTCACTCATGTTCTGCAAATGAACAACAAAAGGACATATTCTAGAAGAAATATCTTGGCTATATTTATAAAGCCTCCATTAGGCTCATTGGTTAAAAAATGAAACAAATTCTGGTCAATGATTGTGCCGAGTTGTGCCGACAGATCAGCACAGAATTTAGACACAAACTTATGGAAGACAGAATTAAAATAATCATGGCGGATTATCACTCTTGAGAATGACAGAGTTGCCAGGGGGACAGAGAAGCGAGGGGGCAGAGGTGGCCTGATACTGATGTTTTGACTGAAACCAGCTCCAGTGAAGACATCAGGGTCCCCTCGAGGTCCTGCCATTTACTCCGCCACACTCAGAACAGAAGCAGCCATGTATCGCAAACACCACACGGCACAGACCTCACGGACGTCGTTCTCCTTCATGACATGTCTGGTGATGTAGCGGATGGAATCCAGCGCGGCCTCCAGCGGGTTTTGAGAAGACTCTGGTCTCCCAGCGCCCTCCATCCCCTCTTTCGGAGCGAAGTATCGGTCCACGTGGCTTCTCATGCAGAGCAGTTTGGGAAGTTTGTGCAGAAAGACCCTGCGGACCCAGGGCGCCATGGCGTCATGTGTTGAGGAGGAACGGTGGTGGATGTTGATGGCGAAGACGGTGACCATGATGGACAGCGTCACAAAAATCATGGTGAACACCAGGTACTCTCCGATCAGAGGGATCACTTTGGAAGACGAGGGGATGATCTCCTCGATAACCAACAGGAAGACCGTCAAAGAGACCAGTACTGACGTGCAGAGACAGATCTTCTCCCCTTCGTGGGAGGGGAGATAGAAGACGAGCACGGTTAAGAAGGAGAGGCCGATACAGGGAATGATAAGGAACAAGGTGTAGAAGAGAGGCAGGCGCTTGATTACAAAGGAGTACGTGATGTGCGGGTACCAGCAGGAGCTGTCCGTCCTGTTCCCTTTGCTCCCCGTGGCGCTGACAATCTCCCATTCTCCATTGTCGAAGAAGTCTCTCTTGTCTACGTCTTGGTCCTCTAAAATGATATCAACCTGTGATCCGTCGTAAGTCCAAGAACCAAACTTCATGGAACAGTTTTGGAGATCGAATGGGAAAAACGTGACATCGATGGTGCAAGAACTCTTGTAGTTTGCCGGTGGCGTCCAGGTCACTGTGCCGTCATGCCTGACGACAGCTTTTGTGCTGGCCCCCTCAAAACGCCCGTCTGCGCTGAAACACACACACGCACAGGCCAGTGAGAGATGAGACAGCCCAAGCCCTCACTTCACGAGCCTTCTGTGAAAGAAAGCCTGTGCCAAAACACGAGACACTCCGTAGATGAGTGTGCCGGAGACACGGGGACTCTGTTCTAAGTCCATCTTCCTCAAACACGGGACCCTCCGGGAGCAAACTCCTTCCACGTCCTCTCCAAGACTGGCGAGCCAGCTCGACTTCCCAGCATGCTGACTCTTGAGAGGCTGAAAGATCTCACCTGACCTGTGAACTACAACTGGGCTATTTAAACAATCAGAGAGCAGCCAGAGCCCGACTCCACGTGCCTAGACGCCCCCACAATGTTCTTCCCTCTGTCAGAAACACTGGACGCCAGCCTCTAGGCCTCTCCAGCCCTGCCACCCTTGGAGCTCACCTCCTGGAGAAGTCAACCGACATAAGCTTTCTTTGAAATGCTAGTTTCTTTTACCTTAAAACTCATGGGACTTTTGTTAGACTCATGCCTATACAAACGTGTTTTCAGCAAGCCGGAGTACAGGACACTCCAGGGAGCTGTGTCCTGAGAACGTACACCTTGTTCCCTCCTCACCTGCGGAGAAGCGAACAAGGAAAGGGTGTCTAAAGACTGGTATTTTTGCATAGCGTTTGCTCTGACTTCGTGCCGAACACCTTCTTGCAAATACCACAAAGTGCTTTAGGAGAAGCACAAATTCCCCGATTTGCCATGGGTGGTCCTAGAAAACCTGAAACTCGATCCCAGAATTATCCTTTCCCCCAGTGAGAACCATCCTGAAGACACAGCGAGTAGGACGCCCGTGGAGATGAGTGGACGCCCCTCATCAAGGGATAATTCCAATGCAGTATTTAAGAAAATTAGAAGCAAAATTTATTTGAATATAAAGTAGAACTTCAACTATTTTTTTGAGAAAATACCCCCCAAATCAGGAAGGCAATCTGCCAGATATGTAGTCTATTAAATCAGAGGGTAAGTCTGACATCAGGCTGCCCCGTGTGAAGCCCACCGGACACAGGCAAGCTGTGGGATTGAGGCCGGGGTTGTAACGCCGGTCCCCGTTCATCCGTCAACAATGCCACCCGAACGACAGTCGGGATCGATAAAGCACAGCGGCTCGGAGCACGCGGCCAGACATGGAGTGAGTCCACTGTACGTGGCGGCTACTGTGCACGTTGCCTCCAAGTGTGGGGATGATGGGGTTATAATGGCTGACACCCCCCCCCCCAGTTCCTTATACCTTCCTGGACTTTCTAGATGCTCTACAAGTCTCAAAAACCAAAGAACACTTTTACGATCAGGAAACAATATACCAAGAAAAGGAGAGGATCCACGGAACCTACGTGTTGTTTCACAAAAAACATGGGGTCAAATCATTTGATCTTAGAGCTAAATAATGTTCCAAGGGAAGAAAAAATTACTAGTGCCTCATAAAAATACAAGTGCTTCCTTTTAAAATACAAAGTGGTATTTAGAATATAACTTACTTATCAAACAAAACAATGTCTGGAGTCCAGAGAGAGTCTGAAGGGACGCGTATAACTTTTATTCCTCCGTACTCCTCAGGATGCCATCTTAATTTCACGTCCGTCCACTCCTTCAGAACAAAGACAATGGCCTCAATTGCCAATTCCAATGACATTGACGGCCAAGAGTAGTAAGAGCTACACTTTTTACCAAATCCAGAAGTTCTAGACACAGAAAGCATCTCTGCTCGCCACAGAGAACACTCAGCTCCACATCTTTCTTGAGAGCACGGGAGCACAGCCCTGGTCCTCATGCACACAGGTGAGGCCCATGCTCTGCTCGGCACCTCCTCCCTCACCAGTGACCACGCCCGGGGCTGCAACCAAGGGCATGTGAGGACCAGGTTTAGGCAGACTTTCTCTTTTCCAGCCCTATTGTCATTGGTTGGACTGGTCCCTGAAGGGGGGCTGGATTTATTACACACGCCACAGATATAAACGCCTGTCCAACCTCCACGAAGTCACATTCTGGGATCATGTTAAGACTTGCACCCCCAAAAAAAGGATGCATGTCTTTTAGGAATTAGGGCCAGGGAACTGGTAGTAGGTGTTATAATTAGGGATAATGAAGAAAGACCGAAGGGAAACACAACAGCAGCTGAGGACATAAGTCTGATGGCCCAGAAGACATCGAAGTCCTTTCTACAAAGGGGCTCTGTCTGTAAGAGTAATTCATCCCCCATTCCCATCTCACTCCAAGTAAATACCACCATCCCGACCCCAGCCCAGGTGCCTACTAAACGCCTCCCACTGCTTCTCTGACCTCATCTATACACCCCTCCTTCCCCATGGTTCCCTCACCCCTACCCATACTGGCTGTCTTGCTCCTCCTGAAACACCCCAGGCACACTCCAGCCACAGGGCCTTTGCATGTGCTGGTCCCTCTTTGCCTGGGTCAGTTCTCCCCCAGATACTCACATGGCTTCTTTCTCCTCCTCCAAGCCTTGCTCAAACACTACATTCTTCTCAACGGTTTCCCCACCCATCCTATTTAAAAGTACATCCCCAAAGATCCTGTATCCTTGCCCCCTGTGAAGCTTATCAGCATTCGAGGCACAATACAGCTTCCTTGTTTCTTTCCTCCGACCAGAAGGAAGCTCCCTGATGGCCAGGACTTCTGTCCGTGTTGTTCACTGCTGTTTCCCTGGTGCCCACAACGGTGCCTGGCAGACAGCAACCGCTCCATGAGAACCCCATCGACCCCCACCCTCCTGCATCCTGCCCCGCCCCCAGACACTCCCTGCTCGCGTTTCTCTGTGCTGTCAATCCTCTGGTCACAGCACCCAGGACCACTCAGGTGACCTTTCGCATTTCATACACACCTGTTTCAACCAGACATTTGTTGTCATTAACTGGTTTTTCTCATCCTAGAAAACAAAAATGTAAACAAGGCTGATTATTTCAAGTACAGAAACAATAATTCTAGAAATAAGAACTTTCACAGTCTTATACAAACACTCCTGTCCGTACAGTCCCTACATCCTGCTCATCGATGCTGTTTTCTGGAAGGGCAGGATCCTTTTTTCAGCCTAACTGCACGTCATTCCCCCCAGGGTGCTTGTATGTGCCGTGGAGCACACCCCCGGCATCTCTGACTGAACACACGGGCTCAACTACGCTGTGACCTCAAAGCTGAGACACAGTCCAAGGAACGGGCACAGCATGACTTTACATCCTTAGCGCTAAGAAAGGAAGAAGCTGACTGTGAAATATTGATAAAGCATACGGTGCTCTCAGAAGTGCCACAATGCAGGGAAGGTAGTTCTGTCTCTGCTGAGCACAGCTCTGAACCTCTGGGGCGCTGCCACGAAGATGAGACACCGCGCTCGCTGCCCTGCGTGCGACCTCACGAGCTCTCACAACCGGCTTTGCTAGAGAACTGAGTTCTTCAATACTTGCCACTCACGCCTCCCTGATGTTGTTTCTTTGCTGTGACCAGCGTTTCTCCAGGCCCAACTAAAGTGACATTTCTTCCGTGACATTTATGGAAACAACATGGAGCCGACTGGGCCCCTACGAGACCATCGTGATCATCGGCCATGGTGTGCGGGATATAATGCCAAGTGCAGAGACCCACACGTTAAGAGGCCATTCCTGGGCTGGGGAGAGGGGACAGGGTTTTAAATGTCTCGGGTGCTTGGAGGGCACTCATTCCAATAGCAGGTGAGCACCCGGGAGAGAGGAGGAGGATGGAGAAGTCACCTCCCTTGGGACAAAGACAGCGGTGAAGTCCCTCCCATGGGAACAGCCACCAGGAAACAGCAGGGCCATCCCTCCTGCACTCCTGTTCCAAAGGGCAGTTGTCCTTGATTAAAGCACGCGAGCTGGCAAGGGCCTAGAGAGTTCATCTACTGTAACCCATTCATTCTGCAAGTACAGAAACCAGCCCAGAAAGGCCACTTGCCTAAATACCGCCAACCAGTGGGAGAACTGATGTTAGAATTCAAAGCTCCTGAGTTTAAACCCTACCCTACCAGCTCCCCCACGTGCCCTAGAGTCATACAGCATCCAGAGTAAGGGCTGGTCTCTGTGCCCAAAGTTCTAAACAGAAACATTAACAATTAGGAAAGTTCTGGTAAACCTATTACCTATGACCCTATAAAGCAATAGGTCATCTTTGAGAATCTAATGAAAATTATAGACCTTTTCCCCAGAAAAATGTGAACACACATAAATTTTGCACTATGGGCTAGGACCCAGTCAATACTTCATATCTTCAATACAAAGGGGTAATACCTAAGTTCGCAACCAGCCCCAAATGCGGCTGTACAGCCCAACTTAAGGGGACCTAGTTGATTCCCAAGCATCTCTCCTGTGCTCAGCACTATGCAGGTTGTCAGAGACACAAACCCAAGCAAGGACAAGCGCAGGTGTCCTTGTCAGTGGGACACAAGTGCCCATTAGCAGAGAAATAGAACTACACATAAGTTGAACAGAAAAGTTTCAGGGGCAATAGTTTTGTTTTTTTTTTTAAGATTTTATTTATTTGACAGAGAGAGACCCAGCGAGAGAACACAAGCAGTGGGAGTGGGAGAGGGAGAAGCAGGCTTCCCAGCGAGTAGGGAGTCCAATGCAGGGCTTGATGCCAGGACCCTGAGATCATGACTTGAGCCGAAGGCAGACGCTTAATGACTGAGCCCCCCAGGCGCCCCGCAGGGGAAACAGTGTTCTAACCTGACTGTAAAACTAGCAACTGACAAGCCAACATGGAGATTCAGAAAGAGTGAGTGAGAGAGCGAGAACACATGGGAAAGAACGCAGGAACCTGAGGGAACTTCTGGGAGGAGCCCCCACACACGACCACAGACTGAGGGGGATGGAGCTCAGCGATGACAGGGACGTCTGTGTTCCACGTCCTCACCACACCTCCCCCAGCTCCTGTCCTCCTTCTGTGTTGTCGTCGTCATCACTGACCTTACGTGCTCTGGGCTCTGCTCTCGGAGATAGCCCTTCCCCAACCTCGCTGCTTGGCTCCTCCTTTCTTCCACGCCTCCTACAGGTGTTCCTCAAGGACGGCCCTTCCGGCTTCCCCTGCTCGCTTGAACACGCATCAGTCCCACAATTTCGATACTCGGCCCTGCGCCAGTCTTTCCCTGCTTCCCCTGAGTGCCCTGTCTCCTCACAGAGCCGGGCTTGACTTCCCACGGGCCTCGGGAACATTTTCTTTTGAACGACACAAGCACCTGCTGTCGGAGTGGGACACGTCATCTCCTCCGCCTACCGCAGAGCGACAGATTCAGACCTGTTCTTCTCTCGTCACCATGTGGACCTCAAAACCTGCCACCTCTCGCTCTACTCAGCGCTCCAGCGCGGCGACTCCTGCCACCTGGCCTCCACGGGCCTCCCAAGCTTCTCGTCGCCTTCACTCAAGACCACATATTGAACCATCCTGTGGCTCTTCCTAAAGCACAGCTTCGATCACACCTGCGGCCGTCGCATCTGTCATCCGTGCAGCCCTTACCATGCGCCAGGCACAGTGCTGGGCTCTGGGACGGACCTGAGGAATGAAGCTCAGCCGGCTTAGAGGGCACCCGCCCAGAGCGCACGAGCGCCAGCCGCCGCGACGGCCACTTGTCCAGAGCAGAGGGCGATGCCGACAGAGGAGACTGTCTTGGGAACTCTGGAAAGATTCCGCCACAGGTCAAATACATTTGGCCTTGAAGAATGCGTGACTTGTTCCAAGAGGCAACGGAAAAATGGCAGGGGGCACAGTGCTGTGGCGTGTAGGCAACCCCGAGACCCATCAGGCCATCCCAGGGTGGCTCCCAACATTAACCCTTTGATCTCAACAGCTGGACAAAAAGGCTCCTGGTCACTTCTGAGCGTGTGATCACACGGCTCCTTGTTACTTTCCTCTCTGCACGTGCAGTCCTGCACTCACCACAGGGCCGGAGCCAGTGGCCCCTCCTCTAACCTGCTTTCTTTGACGATCTCACCAAACCTGAGTTCCCAGATTTTTGTGGCGGTAATGCTGTGTCCTATAGCGACTCCACTCACTTGCTCACAGTCCCAACCTGAAAGAAAGGTCTTTGAGAGCAAGCCCCACTCACCCTCCTCCTTCTCTGTTGTATTTATATTCAAAATCCCCAAGCAGCGGGCCAAGCACACGACACAGTCCACCTCGCTGATCTTTCTGGAGGCAATTAAAGTGACATGTATCAACAGACTTTTAAAAATTTGTACCCTGTGGGGCACCTGGGTAGCTCAGTCACTTAGATGTCTGCCCGGGGGTCCTGGGATCGAGTCCCACATGGGGCTGCCTGCTCAGCAGGGAGTCTGCTTCGCCCTCTCTCTCCCCATGTTTGTGTTCCCTCTCTCACTGTCTCTCTGTCAAATAAATAAACAAAATCCTTAAAATAAATAAATAAGTAATAAAATTTTGAGGAAAAAAAAAACAGGAGGAAAAGAAGCCTTCTTTATGTCAAAATAGCCCAATTTTAAAACATACACACAGGAAAAACTTGCAAGAAATACAGCAAAATGTTACCACTGGTCATCTCCGGATTGTAGAATCACAGTCAATTATTATTTCCTCGTCTGTATTTGTTTGCACTTTCCAAACCCTCAACAAAAATTATGCATTGCTTCTCTAATTAGGAAATAAAGGCACACCTATAAATGTTGGTGTACATTCTTTCTCTCATGCACACACACACACAGACTATTCTGGGAACACAGCAGGGAAATAATTATTGATTGACATGATCAGAACAAGAAGAAACTAATTTAAAAATCAGCGTGAACTTTGTCATTTAAGTAGAAAGGATCTCCCGACAGTAAGAACAAGTTACAATGGAACAGATACTCCCTGGGCGTCATACGGGAAAGTCTCAGATAGGTTTTAAGTGTGATACTGAAACAATGATCTGCTGAGATACCTTCTGGTCCCCAAAATCTACAACTCTACTCTTGGACTTTCTCCTCTTTAAAATGTTGACTTTTTAAAATCGTATTTTTAAACAAATGTAATGAGAATCTCCCATATAAAAGGTTTACTATCCTTGAACTTATTAAAAATAGGCCCATTAAAATGACCAATAATTGACTTCTAAACTATACGGTATTAGAGAAACAATGCATTCCTAGGCCTCTCGCGTAGTAGTTCTTTCTCCCTGCTAAGTTCCTTCAGGAGAATGACTGTCTCGTCCACCTTTGCCATCCCCACGGCCTCACACGGTGCCTGGGCCCCCACGACGCCCTCAGGAAGCCCATATGAAATGAAGTATGTCAAGATATGCACACCTACCACATCCACTAACTGAGATATCGCGAGGCCAAACTTTATTTTTATTTTGTCGTTCAGGTGCTCCACGGGACGGACCCATCTTTCGTAGTCTTGAAACAAATCCTTAAACAAACTGTCTTCATGTTTCGCAACAAAGGATGGTTCAGCTAATCCTGTATAAAAATGTTTAAAAGTTAGTGTATGCACTTGTCTCCCACCAAACATCCCTACTTTACAAAACATTCGGCTTTATCAAGGAACCAACCTATGATTTAGACTGTTAACAGAGCTTTTATGGGAAAATATTAATACAGATGTTAATGATCAATAAAGGACACTGTGGTTTGGATACATTTCTACTTAAATCAGATTACTCACATGGAAATATGCTGAGCTCCCTAGGAAACACTCAGTACTTAAAAGAGTATTTTAACAAAAGCTTTTAAGCTTTTAAATAAGTTACTGAAGCTAAAGGGGTTGCTTGTCATAAAATTCCAAACCTAGAAAACAGATACTTTGAAGTTCATTTATATCAACTGTAAATGTAAAATAAACAAGTTTAACTTACATGATTTTAATATAAAACATATAAGCATTGAATGAATTATTCAGATTTGTCATACTTTGTTTGCTATACATTTATATAAAATTACCTTATGGCCTAACACTTTAAAAAAGAAAAAGAGAAACAAAATTTTAAAGATTTTCGTTGCCGTAGCCACGGACTGGTTAGATTTACGGGTCACAGTCATGTTTCTATTTTTTTTTTTTTAATTTTTTTTTCCATTTTATTTATTTTTTCAGCATAACAGTATTCATTGTTTTTGCACAACACCCAGTGCTCCATGCAAAACGTGCCCTCCCCATTACCCACCATCTGTTCCCCCAACCTCCCACCCCTGACCCTTCAAAACACTCAGGTTGTTTTCCAAGGTCCATAGTCTCTTATGGTTCGCCTCCCCTTCCAAATTTTTTTTTTTAATAAACATATAATGTATTTTTATCCTCAGGGGTACAGGTCTGTGAATCGCCAGGTTTACACACTTCACAGCACTCACCATAGCACATACCCTCCCCAATGTCCATAGCCCCCTCCCCGTCTCCCAATCCCACCTCCCCCCAGCAACCCCCAGTTTGTTTTGTGAGATTAAGAGTCATTTATGGTTTGTCTCCCTCCCAATCCCATCTTGTTTCATTTATTCTTCTCCTATCCCCCTAACCCCCAATGTTGCTTCTCCATGTCCTCATATCAGGGAGATCATATGATAGTTGTCTTTCTCCGATTGACTTATTTCACTAAGCATGATACGCTCTAGTTCCATCCACGTCGTCGCAAATGGCAAGATTTCATTTCTTTGGATGGCTGCATAGTATTCCATTGTGTATATATACCACTTCTTTATCCATTCATCTGTTGATGGACATCTAGGTTCTTTCCATAGTTTGGCTATTGTAGACATAGCTGCTATAAACATTCGGGTACACGTGCCCCTTCGGATCACTATGTTTGTATCTTTAGGGTAAATACCCAGTAGTGCAATTGCTGGGTCATAGGGTAGTTCTATTTTCAACATTTTGAGGAACCTCCATGCTGTTTTCCAGAGTGGTTGCACCAGCTTGCATTTCCACCAACAGTGGAGGAGGGTTCCCCTTTCTCCGCATCCTCGCCAGCATCTGTCATTTCCTGACTTGTTAATTTTAGCCATTCTGACTGGTGTGAGGTGATATCTCATTGTGGTTTTGATTTGTATTTCCCTGATGCCGAGTGACGTGGAGCACTTTTTCATGTGTCTGTTGGCCATCTGGATGTCTTCTTTGCAGAAATGTCTGTTCATGTCCTCTGCCCATTTCTTGATTGGATTGTTTGTTCTTTGGGTGTTGAGTTTGCTAAGTTCCTTATAGATTTTGGATACTAGCCCTTTATCTGATATGTCGTTTGCAAATATCTTCTCCCCTTCTGTCAGTTGTTTTTTGGTTTTGTTAACTGTTTCCTTTGCTGTGCAAAAGCTTTTGATCTTGATGAAATCCCAATAGTTCATTTTTGCCCTTGCTTCCCTTGCCTTTGCTGTTGTTCCTAGGAAGATGTTGCTACGGCTGAGGTCGAAGAGGTTGCTGCCTGCATTCTCCTCAAGGATTTTGATGGATTCCTTTCTCACATTGAGGTCCTTCATCCATTTGGTGTCTATTTTCGTGTGTGGTGTAAGGAAGTGGTCGAATTTCATTTTTCTGCATGTGGCTGTCCAATTTTCCCAGCACCATTTATTGAAGAGGCTGTCTTTTTTCCATTGGACATTCTTTCCTGCTTTGTCGAAGATTAGTTGACCATAGAGTTGAGGGTCGATTTCTGGGCTCTCTATTCTGTTCCACTGATCTATGTGTCTGTTTTTGTGCCAGTACCATGCTGTCTTGATGATGACAGCTTTGTAATAGAGCTTGAAGTCCGGAATTGTGATGCCACCAACTTTGGCTTTGTTCTTCAATATTCCTTTGGCTATTCGAGGTCTTTTCTGGTTCCATATAAATTTTAGGATTATTTGTTCCATTTCTTTGAAAAAAATGGATGGAATTTTGATAGGGATTGCATTAAATGCGTAGATTGCTTTAGGTAGCATGGACATTTTCACAATATTTATTCTTCCAATCCAGGAGCATGGAACATTTTTCCATTTCTTTGTGTCTTCCTCAATTTCTTTCATGAGTACTTTATAATTTTCTGCGTATAGATTCTTAGCCTCTTTGGTTAGGTTTATTCCTAGGTATCTTATAGTTTTGGGTACAATTGAAAATGGGATTGACTCCTTAATTTCTCTTTCTTCTGTCTTGTTGTTGGTGTACAGAAATGCAACTGATTTCTGTGCATTGATTTTATATCCTGACACTTTACTGAATTCCTGTACAAGTTCTAGCAGTTTTGGAGTGGAGTCTTTTGGGTTTTCCACATATAGTATCATATCATCTGCGAAGAGTGATAGTTTGACTTCTTCTTTACCAATTTGGATGCCTTTAATTTCTTTTTGTTGTCTGATTGCTGAGGCTAGGACTTCTAGTACTATGTTGAATAGCAGTGGTGATAATGGACATCCCTGCCGTGTTCCTGACCTTAGCAGAAAAGCTTTCAGTTTTTCTCCATTGAGAATGATATTTGCGGTGGGTTTTTCATAGATGGCTTTGATAATATTGAGGTATGTGCCCTCTATCCCTACACTTTGAAGAGTTTTGATCAGGAAGGGATGCTGTACTTTGTCAAATGCTTTTTCAGCATCTATTGAGTATCATATGGTTCTTGTTCTTTCTTTTATTAATGTGTTCTATCACATTGAATGATTTGTGGATGTTGAACCAACCCTGCAGCCCTGGAATAAATCCCACTTGATCGTGGTGAATAATTCTTTTAATGTACTGTTGAATCCTATTGGCTAGTATTTTGGCGAGAATTTTTGCATCTGTGTTCATCAAGGATATTGGTCTGTAGTTCTCTTTTTTGGTGGGATCCTTGTCTGGTTTTGGGATCAAGGTGATGCTGGCCTCATAAAATGAGTTTGGAAGTTTTCCTTCCATTTCTATTTTTTGGAACAGTTTCAGGAGAATAGGAATGAGTTCTTCTTTAAATGTTTGGTAGAATTCCCCTGGGAAGCCGTCTGGCCCTGGGCTTTTGTTTGTTTGGAGATTTTTGATGACTGTTTCAATCTCCTTACTGGTTATGGGCCTGTTCAGGTTTTCTATTTCTTCCTGGTTCAGTTGTGGTAGTTTATATGTCTCTAGGAATGCATCCATTTCTTCCAGATTGTCAAATTTGTTGGCGTAGAGTTGCTCATAGTATGTTGTTATAATTGTCTGTATTTCTTTGGTGTTAGTTGTGATCTCTCCTCTTTCATTCATGATTTTATTTATTTGGGTCCTTTCTCTTTTCTTTTTGATGAGTCTGGCCAGGGGTTTATCAATCTTGTTGATTCTTTCAAAGAACCAGCTCCTAGTTTCATTGATTTTTTCTATTGTTTTTTTGGTTTCTATTTCATTGATTTCTGCTCTGATCTTTATGATTTCTCTTCTCCTGCTGGGTTTAGGGTTTCTTTCTTGTTCTTTCTCCAGCTCCTTTACATGTAGGGTTAGGTTGTGTACTTGAGACCTTTCTTGTTTCTTGAGAAAGGCTTGTACCGCTATATATTTTCCTCTCAGGACTGCCTTTGCTGTGTCCCACAGATTTTGAACTGTTGTGTTTTCATTATCATTTGTTTCCATGAATTTTTTCAATTCTTCTTTAATTTCCTGGTTGACCCATTCATTCTTTAGAAGGATGCTGTTTAGTCTCCATGTATTTGGGTTCTTTCCAGCTTTCCTCTTGTGGTTGAGTTCTAGCTTTAGAGCATTGTGGTCTGAAAATATGCAGGGAATGATCCCAATCTTTTGATACTGGTTGAGACCTGATTTGTGACCCAGGATGTGATCTATTCTGGAGAAGGTTCCATGTGCACTAGAGAAGAATGTGTATTCTGTTGCTTTGGGATGAAATGTTCTGAATATATCTGTGATGTCCATCTGGTCCAGTGTGTCATTTAAGGCCTTTATTTCCTTGTTGATCTTCTGCTTGGATGATCTGTCCATTTCAGTGAGGGGAGTGTTAAAGTCCCCTACTATTATTGTATTATTATTGATGTGTTTCTTTAATTTTGTTATTAATTGGTTGATATAGTTGGCTGCTCCCACGTTAGGGGCATAGATATTTAAAATTGTTAGATCTTCTTGTTGGACAGACCCTTTGAGTAGGATATAGTGTCCTTCCTCATCTCTTATTATAGTCTTTGGCTTAAAATCTAATTGATCTGATATAAAGATTGCCACCCCAGCTTTCTTCTGATGCCCATTAGCATGGTAAATTTTTTTCCACCCCCTCACTTTAAATCTGGAGGTGTCTTTGTGTCTAAAATGAGTTTCTTGTAGGCAACATACTGATGGGTTTTGTTTTTTTATCCATTCTGATACCCTGTGTCTTTTGATTGGGGCATTTAGCCCATTAACATTCAGGGTAACTATTGAGAGATATGAATTTAGTGCCATTATTAGTCTGTAAGGTGACTGTTACTGTATATTGTCTCTGTACCTTTCTGATCTACTACTTTTAGGCTCTCTCTGCTTAGAGGACCCCTTTCAATATTTCCTGGAGAGCTGGTTTGGTGTTTGCAAATTCTTTCAGTTTTTGTTTGTCCTGGAAGCTTTTGATCTCTCCTTCTATTTTCAATGATAGCCTAGCTGGATAGAGTATTCTTGGCTGCATGTTTTTCTCGTTGAGTGCTCTGAATATATCATGCCAGCTCTTCCTGGCCTGCCAGGTCTCTGTGGATAAGTCTGCTGCCAATCTAATATTTTTACCATTGTATGTTACAGACTTCTTTTCTCGGGCTGCTTTCAGGATTTTCTCTTTGTCACTAAGACTTGTAAATTTTACTATTAGGTGACGGGGTGTGGACCTATTCTTGTTGACTTTGAGGGGGGTTCTCTGCATCTCCTGGATTTTGATGCTTGTTCCCTTTGCCATACTAGGGAAATTCTCTCCAATGATTCTCTCCAATAGACCTTCTGCTCCCCTCTCTGTTTCTTCTTCTTCTGGAATCCCAATTATTCTAATGTTGTTTCGTCTTATGGTGTCACTTATCTCTCGAATTCTCCCCTCATGGTCCAGTAGCTGTTTGTCCCTCTTTTGTTCAGCTTCTTTATTCTCTGTCATTTGGTCTTCTATATCACTAATTCTTTCTTCTGCCTCATTTATCCTAGCAGTGAGAGCCTCCATTTTTGATTGCACCTCATTAATAGCTTTTTTGATTTCAACTTGGTTAGATTTTAGTTCTTTAATTTCTCCAGAAAAGGCTTTAATATCTCCAGAGAGGGTTTCTCTAATATCTTCCATGCCTTTTTCGAGCCCGGCTAGAATGTTCAGAATCGTTATTCTGAACTCTTGATCTGACATATTACCAATGTCTGTGTTGATTAGGTCCCTAGCCTTCGGTACTGTCTCTTGTTCTTTTGTTTGTGGTGATTTTTTCCGCCTTGTCATTTTGTCCAGATAAGAGGATATGAAGGAGCAAATAAACTACTAAAATGGTGGCAAAGACCCCAGAAAAATGCATTGTAACCAAGTCAGAAGAGATCCCTATTGTGGGGGGGAGAAAGGGGATAAAAACAGGTTCTAAAAAAAAAGAAAAAAAGAAAAAAAAAAGAAAAACATTAAAAAAATAAAACAAATAAAGAAAAAATATAAAAAAGAAAGAAAAAATATATATATTTAGATAAACTAGTCAAAAAACGTTAAAAAAGAAAAGGGTAAAAGTTTTAAAAAATTTAGCAGAAGAAGAAAAAAGAAAAAAAAAATTGAAAAAAGAAAAAAAAAATTGAAGTAGCCACAAGACTAAACAATCATGGGGAGAAAGCCATGAGTTCCGTGCTTTGCTTTCTCCTCCTCTGGAATTGCTCTGCTGTCTTAGGAATTGAACCTACTTTCCTTGATAGATGAACTTCGTCCTGGCTGGATATTTTGTTGATCTTCTGGGGGAGGGGCCTGTTGTAGTGACTCTGAAGTGTTTTGCCCGAGGCGGGATTGCACCGCCCTTACCGGCGGCCAGACTAAGTAATCGGCTTGGGTTCGCTTTTGGGAGCTTCTGTTCCCTGAACGCTTTCCGTAGAGTTCCGGAGGACGGGAATGAAAATGGCGGCCTCCTAGTCTCCGGCCCGGAGGAGCCGAGAGCCCGGGGCCCCACTCCTCAGTGCGCCCCCAGAGGACAGCACCCAATCACTCCCGTATCCCCAGCCTCTAGCCGCGCTCCGAACTCAACCAGCCCGCGACCAGTTCAAGGTAACCCCGAGCTGAGAGTTTAGTCCTCGGCTCTGTCTTGCAGCCGGCTTCTCCGTTCTAATACCTGCGAGCTCTCTGACACTCTGACACCCCCGATCCTTCTGTGACCCTGCGGGGCCTGGGGCCACGCTGACCCCGCGTGGGCTTCACCCTAGTTTAGCCTCTGGAGCAATGTCCCTCAGTGGAACAGGCTTTTAAAAGTCCTGATTGTGTGCTCCGTTGCTCCGCCACTTGCCGGGAGCCGGCCCCTTCCCCCGCGGTCTATCTTCCCGTCGTTTTAGATTCACTTCTCCGCCAGTCCTACCTTTCAGAAAGTGGTTGATTGTCTGTTTCTAGAGTTGCTGTTCTTCTTCTCTTCACTCTCCCGTTGGATTTGTAGGTGTTTGCAATGTTTAGATAAGCTATCGAGCTGATCTCCTGCTACCTGATGTAGTCTCAGCCCGCTACTTCTCCGCCATCTTGACTCCTACCCCCCATGTTTCTATTTCTACTGAGTTTAACTAAGCCTCTCTGTAGAAATGGAAATTCCAGTATTATACAGGTCAGAGTCTCTATTAAGGATATATCAAAGGTGTGAAATTCAAGCATGATGTGTATCAGGACTCACGATTTTACAGAGAAAAAGCATTTACTTGAACCAAACCATCACTGGCTTATTTATCATTAAGCATGCACGCAGGGATTTATAGTAGCTGGTGATGGTCCTTCTCCAACCTAAACGGTATGACAGAAAGTTAGAGCTTTCATGTTTAAAAGCCATTAATTTTAGAGCTTCATGTTAAAATAGCATTACCAAACTATTTCTCCTCTCCTAATCCTGTTTAAAATCTTAGTCTCCAAAATACTAACAATTTGAGGTTGTTTAAAAAATAAGAATAACAAACAAAATGTATTTTCGTAGCATCTAAGAACCTTTTGCCTTCGGGAAATAGATACTAGCTTGAATTGCCACCTCCAATCTTGTTTGAAAGAAAGTAGATAGGGCATAAATAACTTGATAAATTAATTCTAACATTCTACTTAATGATAATCCTTAAGATACTTCCTTGTAGGAACGCCTGGGTGGCTCAGTCAGTTGAAGGCCTATCTTCAGCTCAGGTGATGATCTCAGGGACCTGGGATTGAGCCCCAGCGTTGGGCTCCCTGCTTGGCAGGAAGTATGCTTCCCCCTCACCCTCTGCCTGCTGCACCCCTGCTTGTGTTCCCGCTCTCTCTCTCTCTCTGTCAAATAAATAAATAAAATCTTTTTAAAAATATATTTTAAAAAAAGATACTGCCTCGTAAATATCTTCCTAGTACATCTAATATCAGAAATACCATTTCCTTTTCACAATTTTTTAGAAATGGGAGGTGCTAAAGTCAGTGCTATTCTTTTAAAGATTTTATTTATTTATTTGACAGAGATTTATTTTATTTATTTGACAGAGATCACAAATGGAAGAGAGGCGGGCAGGGTGGGGGAAGTAGGCTCCCCGCCGAGCAGAGAGCCCAATGCCAGGTTCGATCCCAGGAACCTTAGATTATGACCTAAGCCGAAGGCAGAGGCTTTAACCCACTGAGCCACCCAGGCGCCCCTGTCAGTGCTATTTTAGCATAAAAACTTAATCATGCATTCAGATTCTACTTAGAGAATTTTCAGCTGGTTCTAAATGTGTCAAGTTTTTGCTGCTCATAAACCTCAGAATGTTTAGAGGAGAAGACCCAGTGCGTTCCCCTCACTTCACGATGAGGCTGTGGGACTGGAAAGGCCGCTGCTGCCGAGCTGGTTCGGGGAAGAGCCCTGAGGGGCACCCAGGGCCCCTCCACCTCTTGCTCTTTCCACCCTAACATTTGCACCTGTGCCAGCTTCAGGGAAGTGCGCATTCGGTGCCGCGCGCCCTGAGCCCTCCAGCCCTGCTGGCGTGTGCTCGTTCCTTCAACAAACACTTCCGGCCGCATGCCCAGTACTGGGAGCACAGGGATAAACAGGGACAGTCCGGCAGGAAGACTGACCATAGTGTACATGACACTACGGAACTCTCTGGAAGCTGATCAAACCAGAATATTCTTTTTTAGAAGTTGCCCTGAATAGTTAACATTTGCTCATGTGTTCTACTCAAAACAAATAATTTAAATCAGTTGCCTTCAGCCTCAGTTCCTTGGAATCCCAGGGCATTTATTTCTCATACTTTTTTTCATGCCATTTCTGACTGAGATTGTGTGCTATTTAACATGCACTGTTCTGTGTTGATTTCCAGTTTTGTCACGTAAGTCTGGGGTCTCCAAAGAAACCTAAACCTCTAGAAGACAGAAATCATTTCTACGCTTCGGCAACTTCTACAGCCCTAACTAGGCACAACGCTGATCATGATAGTTACTTAATACGTTTTAGTTTTCCTTCCCTTCCTGACTTAAAAAAAGAGGGAACTGGGAGAAAACATTTGCAGATCATTTATCTGACAAGGGGCGTATACCTAAAATACACAAACGACCTTTACAAGTCAATCATAAAAAGACCCAGTAACCCAACTTTAAAATGGGTAAGGGATCTGAACATTTCTCTGAAGAAGAAGAGCCAACGAGTGTCTGAAAACTTATTCAACACCTTTATCCATCAGAAAAACGCCAACCAAAACTACGATGAAGGCACCTGGCTGGCTGTCGGTGGGACGTGTGACCCTTGACCTTGGGGTCAAGAATTCAAGCCCTGAGTTGGCTGTAGAGACTACTTATAAATAAATAAAATATTTTTTTAACAAACCGACAGTGAGTTACCATTCCACACCCAGGGAGATGCCTATAATCAAAACCAAAGATAACGAGTGTTGGTAAGGAGGGGAGAAACTGGGACCCTCGTACACTCCTGGCGGGAATGGAAAGTGGTGTGGCTGCCTTGGAAAAGGCAGTCCTTTCCTCAGAGAGTTAGCTACAGGGCTGTGATAGTCCTGGCAATTGCATTCTCGGTACACACCCAAGAGAAATGCAAACAGCCGTCCACACAAAACTTGCACACAAATGTTCACAACAGCCAAGGGGTAGAAACCGCCCAGATGCCCATCAAAGGAAAAACGGAGGGATGAAATGTGGAATATCCAAAGGACTATTAGTTTGCCACCAAAATGAATGAATGAATGAATGAATGATGCAGGCTGGAACATGGACGAACCTTTTCGGTAATACGCTATGTAGAGAAGCCAGTCCCAAAGACTGTGAATTATATGATTCCACTTCCGTGAACTCTCCAGAACAGGAGAATCTAGAGATAGAGTAAGGTAGATTCGCGATTGCCTAGGGAGAGAGCGGTATGGGGGAGGAGGGAGATGGTGTTCAAATGCCATTTTCAGTGACAGTAGCACTAGCCTGAATAGACTAAAATTCTCGGGATCATGCACTTTAAATAGGTGAGTCATATGGTGTGTGAATGGCGACTTGATAACGCTGTCACTAAAAGGAGAGTTTCTTTACGATGGAGCTCTCACAAGGAGCTACGTGGACAACATAGCTCTGATCACCGCTGAGAAAATGTGACAAACAGTGTGGACGTAACGGTAGAAAAATGTTATCTGAAGAGTCACCCCACAAGTGTTCCTTTGCAAGTAACAAAGATAAAACTGAGTAGGCAATGCTGGCACATTTATGTTCCTTGTTTCTTTGTAATGTTGTATACGTTTCCTAGTAACAGTCTTTCTTTTAATTAAGACTTCATTCCTCTCAACAATACTGGTGAATTCTACCAGTCATTCAGAAAATTATTACCAATCCTTCTCCAACTTCCAAGTGCTTCCAAATATAGAAGAGGAAGAAACACTTTCGAACTCATTCCGAGACCAACGTTAGCCTGAAACCAAAACCAGACAAGGACGCCGCAGGAAAGAGAGTCACTGGCCAACATCCCTGACAAACACAGATGCTGTAATCCTCAGCTACACAGCAGCAAACCAAATCACCAACACACTAAAGCATCATTCAACACGATCAAGTGAGATTTACTCCAGGGATGCAAGGACAGTCTAACACCCACCCACCAGTCAGTGGGATGCACCACATTAACAACATGAAGGGTAAAAATCACATGATCATCTCAATGAATGCAGAAAAGCACCGACATCAATATCCACTCGTGACAAAGACTTCCAACAAAGTGGACACCGAGGAAATCCACCTCCACATCATGAAGGCCGTGCATGACACGCCCACAGCTAATGCCGTACCCAACAGTGAAAAGCTGAAAGGTTTCCCCAAGATCAGGAGCAAGACAAGGATGCCCACTGTCACCACTTTAATTCAACACAGTACTGGAAGTCTTAGCCCGAGCAATGAAGCACGAATAAGAAATAAAATGTATCGGGGTGCCTGGGTGGCTCAGTGGTTTAAGCCTCTGCCTTCAGCTCAGGTCATGATCTCAGGTCCTGGGATCGAGCCCCGCATCGGGCTCTCTGCTCAGTGGGGAGCCTGTTTCTCCCTCTCTCTCTGCCTGCCTCTCGCCTACTTGTGACCTCTCTCTCTGTCAAATAAAATAAATAAAATAAAAAAAAAGAAATAAAACGTATCTTGGGACACCTGAGTAGCTCAGTCAGGTAAGCATCTGAATCTTGGTTTTGGCTCAAGTCATAATCTCGGGGTCCTGGGATCGAGCCCCCATATAGAGCTCTGTGCTCAGTGGGGAGTCTGCTTGAGATTCTCTCTGCCCCTCTCCCTGTCTCGTGCTCACTCTCTATCTAATAAACACATCTTTTTAAAAAAAAAAGAAGAAAGAAAAGGTATCTAAATCAGAAAGGAAGACATAAAACTGTCACTACTTACAGATGACCTGATGTTATATATAGAAACCCTAAAGACCCCATCAAAACATGGTTAAAATAAATTCAAAAAGTTTCAGAATACAAAGTCAATATACAAAAATCTGTTACATTTCAGTACACTAATAATGAACTATCAGTAATAGAAATTAAGTAAATAATCTCATTTACAATTTCATTAACTTATAAGGTTATAAATTTAACCAAGAAAGTTAAAGACCTGCACACTGAAAACTGTGAGATATTATTGTAAGAAGTTGAAGATGACACAAATAAATGGGAAGATATTCCATGCCCATGGGTTATAAGAATCAGTATTTTTGAAATATCCAAATTACCCAAAGCGACCTAAAGATTCAGTATGCTCCCTATCAAAATTCCAAAGGCATTTTTCACAGAACTAGAATAAACAATCCTAAAACATGTATGAAACCACAAAACATTCTAAATAGCCAAAGCAACCTTGAGAAAGAGCAAAAAAGTTGGAAGAATTACACTACTTCATTTCAAACTGCGTTACAAAACTATAGTAAAATATAATCAGAACAGAGTGGTATTGGTATAAAAACAGATCAGTGGAACAGAAAATACAGCACAGAAAAAAATACATGCATATATGATCAATTAATTT
Source organism: Meles meles (assembly GCF_922984935.1). Taxonomy (NCBI): domain Eukaryota; kingdom Metazoa; phylum Chordata; class Mammalia; order Carnivora; family Mustelidae; genus Meles; species Meles meles. The sequence continues at coordinate 678,680 of NC_060071.1, forward strand.
ATGACAAAGGAGCCAAGAATACACAATGGGGAAAGGACAGTCGGTCATAAAACACATTTGGAGAACTGGACAGCCACATGCAGAAGAAGGATGCTGGACCACTGTCTTACACCATACACACACCTAACTCAAAACTGATTAAAGATATGAACGGAAGACCTGAAACCATAAAATCCTAAAAGAAGACACAGTAAACTCCTTATCATTGATCTCAGTAATGATCTTATGGATTCAACACCAAAACACTCATTTTTTCTTGACTTCTTGACCAAAACCAAAAATAAATAAATGGGACTATATCAAAGTAAAAAGCTTCTGCACAGCAAAAGAAACCATCAACAAAATGAAAAGACAGGGGCACCTGGTGGCTCAGCTGGTTAAGCATCTGACTCTTGGTTTTGGCTCAGGCCATGATCTCGGGGCCGTGAGATCGAGCCCCACATGGGGGATCACACTCAGTGCAGAGTCTGCATGGGATTCTCTCTCCCTCTGCCCCTCCCCACTAAAATAAATTAATATATCTTTTTAAAAGAATGAAAAGACAACTACTGAATGGGAGAAAATATCTGCAAATCATATATCTGATAAGGGGTTAATATCCAAAATATATAAGGAACTCCTACAACTCACTAGCAAAACAATCCCATTTTAAATGGACAGAGAATAGAACCAGACTTTTTCCCAAAGAAGACATATGGCCAACAGGTACATGAAAAGATGCTCAACATCACTGATGATCAGGGAACTGCAAGTCAAAACCACACTGAGGCATTACCTCACACCCGTCAGAACAGCTCTTATAAAAAGAAGTCAAGGAAAAACGAGTGTTGGCAAGGATGTGGAGGTGGGGGACCCTCACGCACTGCTGCCGCACTGTGGAAGACAGCACGGGGGACCCTCAGGAAATCAAAAGTAGAAATACCCTACAACCCAGCAACTCCACTTTGGGCATTTATCTGAAGAAAATGAACACACTAACTCGACATTAACCCAGCTCAAGTCAAAAGAAGGAAATCTTGCCATCTGTGACAACACAAATAGACCTGGAGGGAATTATACGAAGTCAACGACAGGCCGTGAGTGACCTCACTCGTGTACGGAATATCTGTTTTCAAAAGCTCACAGACGCAGAGAACAGATAGCTGGTGGGCAGAGGCAAGAGGGGACCAGGTGGGCAAAGTGGGTAAAGGGGATCAAAAGGCCCAAAACTGCAGTTGTAAAGTAGACATCATGGTGATGTAATACACAGGGAGTACACGGTAATTCTGTGCTGAATATTTGCAAGTTGCTAAGAAAGTAGATCTTAAAAGTTCTCATCAGAAGATAAAGAATTTAAAGAAGAAGAAAACTGTAAGTATATGTGGTAAAGATATTAACTAGACCTACCATGATGATCATAAAAATAATGTAAAAACCACTTTTAAGCGACTATTTTGTAGAGCAGTTCAAGGTTCACAGCAAACTTGAGGGGAAGGTATAGAGATTTTCTATAGACTCCCTGTTCCCCATCAACACCCCCGATGACAGTGGTACACTTGTGACCACGGATGAACCCAAAGTCCATAATTTACACTACGTTTCACCCCTGGCGTCATGTATTCTCTGTATGGACTAATGTGTAAGGACATGTACCCACCAGCACGGGACCGTCCTTGGGGGTCTCGCTGCCTTCAGCATGCTCGGCGCTGTGGCCCTTCGCGGCTCCCAGCCCACCACAACCCCGGCAACCACTCATATTTCTACTGTCACCACAGTTGCATCTTAAACAGTCTGTTTTTGAGAACTATCTTGATAAATAGAAAATGACATTGGCTACGGTGTAAATGTTGGTGCCCCTAAAATTCATGCTGAGCTCCTAACCCCCCTAGGTGATGGGATCAGTAGGGAGGCCTCAGTCCTGAGCGCATGAGAGCAGGGCGCTCACGCACAGAGTTAGCGCCTTATGAAGAAGCCTGCGGACAGAGCCCCCAGCTACTTCTGTCATGCGGGGAGACCAGGCCTGGAAGAGGGCCCTTCCCAGCTACGGGGGACCCTCGTCTCGGACTTCCAGCCTCCCAAGAGTCTGTTGTTGCCAAGCCACCCTGGCGGCCGTATGTTGTTCCGCAGCCGGAGTGATCGGCGACCGCGTGTGAGGACTGAACAGTCGCCGCACCGTTCTGAGGCGTCAGCGGGGAATGCACAGACATCTTTCACAAGTGAAGAGGCTAGAGTGTGAGAGGCTCTCATCGGCCCAGGATCACAGAGCAAAAGGCTGGGAGGCCGACCTGGCACCGGGCTTTGAAGCCAGATTAATCTCCAAAGCCCGGGTTTTTCCTCATCAACTGATTCCACCTCCGTAGGGTAAGCAGAGGTTAGCAGAACTCTGCCACTCAGTAGGCTTCTGGCAGTCATGGAAAGGGAGAGGAGGGGAGTCTTTATGTGTTTAAATGTTAAGCACTAACATATGTACTGATAGAGAGAAACATCTCTTTTCCTCGTCACAGATATGATCCCACCAGGGAGAGGCCTTCCTGAAGCCTGCAGTCCCGGGATATGACGAAGAAGAACCCTTCTTCTTGAGAACTGCTCTCAAACACGGGGAGTAGAGACAAAGTATTGCTGCCTTTTTGAAAAATACTCTTGTCATATTTTACCCTTGCAAAATTTATCAAAAAGTATATATTCCCTAGGTCCCACAACCCCACACCCCAGTCCCATAACAATACAGGCGCCAACACGTTAGGGCACCCTGGTAAGGAGGGTGGCCTCCGTACACACTGTAGCACATATCTGGGAACCACAGAGCCAAAGAGAGCAGGTCACATCCATGACCCCCACGACACAGTCACTACATGGTGTACAGAGGTGCCAAGACCACTCAATGGGGAAAGGCCAGTTTCTTCAACAAACAGTGTTGGGAAAATAGGATATCCACATGCAAGAGAAGTTGACCCCTAACCCTCCCCCATGCCATATAAAAATCAACTCAAAAATGGATTAAAGATTCAAATGTGAGAACTCAAACTGGACAGCCCCGGGAAGGAGACACAGGGCAAAAGCTTCCTGACACAGTGCTCTGTGATGATTTCTTGGTTTTATGACAACAAAAACATGAGCAACAAAATCAGAAACAGATGGGAATACCTCTAACTCAAAAACCTGTCTGCATGGGTGGAGGGTAAGCCTGCTAGTGCCCAAGGGGACACACTTGTAACAAGCAAGTAAGCCATACAGATCCGAAGCACAGTGTGAAGCTTAGAGAAAACAGTACCACCACCCAGTAATTATGTAACGGGAGCATCACTGCTACAATGGCAGTCCTATTACCATATAGAAATGCATCAAAGTAACAAGCTGCACACCTTCAATTTATGCAATGGTATATGTCGAATTCATTCAATAAAAATAAATACCTTTTTTAAATTTTAGAAATTAAACATCAGAGGACACACTCAACAGGGAGAAAAGACAACCGAGGGAATGGGAGAAAATATGTACATATCATATGTCCCATAAGGGGTTAATATCTAAAATAGAAAACAAGTTAACAACAAAAAAAAAACAAATAATCCATTTTTTTTTAATGGGCAAATAGACATTTGAATAGACATTTCTCCAAAGATGACATTTAAGGGGCACCTGGGTGGCTCAGTGGGTTAAAGCCTCTGCCTTCAGCTCAGGTCATGGTCTCAGGGTCCTGGGATCGAGCCCCGCATCGGGCTCTCTGCTCAGCGGGAGCCTGCCTCCCCCTCTCTCTCTGCCTGCCTCTCTGCCTACTTGTGATCTCCATCTGTCAAATACATAAATATTTTTTTTAAAAAAGATGACATTAAAATGGCAACAAGCATGTGAGAAGATGCCCAGCATCACTGATCATCAGACAGATGAGAATCAAAATCACCAGGTATCACCCGCACCCGTTAGGATGGCTACTAGTGAAAAGTAAACAACCTGAAAATGTGTTGGAGGGAATGTGGAGAAGTTGGAGCCCTTGTACCCTGTCAGGCGGAAGGTGAAATGATGCAGCGATGTGGAAAAGAGTACGGAGTTTTCTCAAAAAATTAAAAACAGAATTATGATATCATCCACAAATCCCACTTCTGGGCATACACCAGAAAGAAGGGAGAGGAGGGTGTGGAGATGCATTTGCACACCCATCTGTACCACAGCATCATCCTCAACAGCCAAGACATGGACTCAGATGTCCCCCAGCAGATGAACAGATGAACAGAACGGGCGATGCACAGCCCGGAATATCACTCAGCCTTGAACAGGAAGGACATTCCCACTCCTGTGACAATGTGGACGAGGCCTGAGGACGTTGTGCTCAGGGAAATAGGCCAGTCACAAAAAGACAAACACTGCATGATTCTACTCAGGCGAGGTATCTCGAGTGGTCAACTCACAGAGACAGGAAGTAGGATGTGGTGACAGGGGCAAGGAGGGGGGTAGCGGGAGAGTTTCTGTTCCGCAGGTAGAGAGCTTCAGTGTAAGATAAAGAAAGTTCCGGGAGACACGTGACACAACTATGTGAGTACACGTAACACTCACTACTGAACCACACACTTAAAAATGGTCATCACAGGGACGCCTGGGTGGCTCAGTCAGTCAAACAGCTGCCTTGGGCTCAGGTCATGATCTCAGGGTCCTGAAATCAAGTCCCACATCAGGCTCCGTGCTCAGCGGGGAGCCTGCTTCTTCCTCTGTCCCTCTCCCAACTCCCTGCTTGTGCACCCTCTCTGTCCCTGAAATAAATAAATAAAATATTTTTAAAAAGTAGTTATAGGGCGCCTGGGTGGCTTAGTGGGTTAAGCTTCTGCCTTTGGCTCAGGTCATGATCTCAGGGTCCTGGGATCTAGCCCCGCATCAGGCTCTCTACTCAGTGGGGAGTCTGCTTCCTCCTCTCTCTGCCTACTTGTGATCTCTCTCTCTCTGTCCAATAAATAAATAAAATATTTTAAAAAATTATTTTTTAAAAACTCTAATTGAAACTATCACCCACACAACAAAAATAGAAGTTTGTAATAAGTCACATCAAATAAAAACCTGACGAAACACAACCAAAAGCTTATAGGGATTTCCATGTGGTACTGGTAAAGGGAAAAAGGAAACTACAAAAAAACCCTATTTTTGTAAAACAATCCATGATTGAATTTACTTAGCGGCACACGCGGCAAAGGAAAAGCTGGATGTGCAAGATGATCACACCATCAGCTCATTACTAAGGTCCAATTCTTCAGTAAAAACACTATTTCACTTTTATCCTAATAACTAATCTCTAACATTCTAAATTAGCACTTGGCCTGCGTGGAGAGCACATATCAAGGTGTGGGGAAAGTTTAAGAAACCTGTAGCTTGTCTGGAGAGTGTGGCTGCTTGAGAATTACTGTTTAAATTCGGTGTGTTTCCCTTCCCCATCTCTTCTGTCTCCCTCCTTCTCTGAACTTGACTCCTTTTTGTCAAGGGGGAAGAGCACATTCTGCCCCTCAAATGCGCAGCTCTGCCTATTCAAGATGCGACTGGGTCGATGCTCGGCTGCCTGCAAACGCTCGAAGTCAGAAAATGGCATTGTCCGTGTCACAAGGAAACGTTCCTCTCAAATCCCCCAAGTTGAAGGGTGGGGTGAGCACCTGTCCCATGGAGCATCAGGGTGTCTCAGGGTGGAAAAGCACAGGCTAACCCCCCATGCCCATTTCGTCCTGTGGTGGCTGAGGGACACAGCTTGTGCCCGTGATGTGATTTCATTCTCAGTTCCGTACTCTGTCCCACACTGATCCAGTCAGGAAGCACACGGTCTCTACCAGCTGCTACCTGCGAGTGGGACGGTGTGTGGACGGGCACCCCAGGACCACCCCAATTACTCGCCCAGCAATGCCCCCTGCCACGACCCACAGAGCGGCTCTCAACAAACTCTTCCGATCCACGCCAGAACTCACAAAACGATCCAAACTAAAATGAACAGCTCTTCTTCCTGATCACAAAATGTACCACGAAGAAGCCAGAGGACGATTCATGCTGTACATTCATGGTTTTGTCGGACCAAAAAGCAAAATATCAGAACACACACGCAACAGTAACAGTCCCCACGTGGCGTGCTATTAATACAACATCCAACGTGTCATTTGATGAAGGAATTTTGTTATTAGTCACTTCTGCTTTCTCTTCATATAGAATAATTTTGTTCTGGATTTGCAAATTCTTACCTGCAGCAGACCTTAAACCCAATCTTGCCACATAGAATTAATTCAACTTGGACTGATGTCTCTGGCGTCTTGGTCTCTCTCTCACTTTGGTAACAAAATTTACAAATTTCATACTATGAAGTATTATGTTTATTCGAGGAAATAGTTGGTTCACCAGAGGCCACTGTCTTTTGAAAATGTCACAAGTGTGTTCTGGGTTGCCGTTATTTGACAAAGTCTCACAATAAAATAACCCCAGGCACTGGGGAACGGATTCCTGAGAGGGTGAAACCTGATTTCCAGGTAATCATGGTTTTGCTTTCCATCTTTCGGAGCACACATGACGCCGCCATATTTGCAGACTGATGTATCAGAACACATAGACTTAGACTGCATGTGCGCACTATATTTACGGCAAAATTCTGAATTGTACATTACTAGTCATTTTCACTCTTTTAGCCATAGGTCTTTTTTACAGAATGGGATATAAGCAACATGACAGTAATAAAAAAGTAAAATAAGCCAACGTCAATAATAACCCTTAAATCATGTGACATCTAGCTGAACTCCGTACCATTAACATGTCAGCTAAGACACTCGATTCATTCCGAGCACATTCCTTTGAAGATAAATATTAAGAATACAATGGGACTTCCAAAGGGGGAGAAAAACATAACTAATCTTACATTTCTAGTTTGCAAACAGTATGCAAAACAATGTAATTCCAGTGCTGGCCACCTACAGATCTCAGAGATACTTGAAGTTTTCAGGACACACTCTCAGAAACACCAGTCCCATAGATGGTCTTTCGAAACTGCTGGCACGGACACATTCAACCTCTACCTTCACAGAGATTTTCCGTTTGAAGGTTCCCAACAATCACTTTTAGAAATTTTTTAGGAGGCTTGTAAAATTGCACTCAGCAATGGAGATCCTAAAAATTCTATTCTGGTTCTCCATGTATTTATCCCAGAGAAGCTCCAAAAGGTCATTTCCAAGGGCACTGCAACTAAAGTGAACCTAAGGAAAGACTGCTCGTGGGGCATCCGAATCTCCCACCTCTTGTTCTACACCCGAAGGTCCCATCTCTCAGCGACGAGGAACATTTCCCATTCAAGTCATTTAGTGCAACCACACGTAGTTTCAAGGACATGTAACCCAGCTCCTTAATTTCAGCACAGTGACGAGAGAGGACACTGCAAAGCTGAGAACCTTCATCTGAGAGCTCGGCACCACTCCATCACCTGATAACCTCCGTTGGCCACAATTATCTGGTCTCTGTAAAATACGGACATTGTAAAAGGACCACAAACTGCACACTGACAAAACCAAAACTCGTGACCTTCGCCATAATGGTCCCCAACAGTACTGCCCGCTGCAGTGAGTAGGTCCACCATGTGCCTCATTACAATTTTGAAACCTAAGAGTCATCTTTCACATCCCCTTCTCCCTTGCCCGCATATCCAATCCATCAGGAAACTGTTGGGCTTACCTCTAAATATTTCCGAATCGATCCATTTCCTCCCCTAAGACTGCCACCAACCCAGCACCAGGTGTCTGCTTCTCTCATCAGGTGAGAGCAGGCCTGCTGCCGTAAGCAGGCTCCTCCTGGCTTCTCAGTCCCCTCCCGTTGGTTCTCTGTGCGGATACCCAAGCGATCTCTCCAAACACAGATCTGGTGGTACCCCCTTGCTTAAAACTCCTCTATAGCTTTCCTTGTGGAAGACAGACCGAATCCTTAAGGTCAAATACTGCCCAGCTTCTTCTGGTGTGACTGTCCCCTTTGCTCTCTGCCCCAGCCATACTGACAGCTCAGCTTCTCAGGCCCACTGCGCAGTTCCCTCCAACAAGGAGCGCTCCTCTACCCTGCCAGACATGGTCTCCCCTCCTCCCCTCCCCTCCTCCTGCTCAGCCTTAGATCCCAGCTCAGGCATCACTTCCTCAAGGTTCTTCCCCACCCCCCAAAGTCTCCACTGGGTTCCTCTGTATAAACCGCGTTCCTTACCTGCAGTGCAATGGTACAGTCTTGGCTATATTTGATCCAGGTCTATCTTCCCCACTGTGGTGTAGACCAAAGGCAGGGGGTGTCGTGTTCACATAACCCCAGCACCTAACAACATGCCGGCACATAAGCGGTGCTCAGTGCTTTGAGTATATGAAGGAATAAATGGGTCAGCACCATGCGACAAGTCCCATTTAGATAAATGATTCAGAATTTTGTCACTGGTCATGAAGACACTGTCACAGGGCTGCAAGAATTTACTCCTAAGGACTAAAGTCACCAGACACAGCCTCTTGAAGTTAGAGATCCCACAACCACTGCCTGCACATCGACTGGTTTCGACTAAAGCTTCCCCAATAGCCCCACAAAGGGCATCTCCCTGCAGAGGACTAGGCGAGGTGGTGGAACCCGGCAACAGCAGGCGAGCGAGGGGTCTGTCGCATGGGGTGCTCTCGACACAGTGCAATGACAGCTCAATTAGAAGCTTTCCTCAAGTCTGTATCCTCTAAAGCTAATAATAATGATTAGAAAATCAGCCTGGGAAAAGTATCTCAGAAAAACAAAGGGAGCGAAGCAGTGGAGCTTGTTCTAAAAATAGAGTAAGATCCGGGCGAAACGCAAATGCACAATCCTTCCAAAGTAAAGATACAACTAGCAAGGGGGAGACAAAACTGAATACCTAAAAGGCACAAATACGGGTAACGCCATGAACATTTTGAAGGATTTAAATTTGGGTTTTACAAATTCCGTTTTAACTCTGAATATCATCGCTCCAGAATTGTCTCACATTGGGGAGAATTAGGAGAATGTGTTAACGAAAAACCTTCACTTTCACAAGTCATTTACTGAAACCACACACATTTTCCAAAAAATGTAACCTTGCTCCTCAATTTTTACGATGATGAATAGGACACAGAACCACAAAGCTGAGAGCCTTAATCTGAGCACTGACAGTAATTAGCCGTTAGCCTTCATCCGCCACAACTTCTAATCTATATGAATAAGGGTATCTATTGGCAAAATGTCTAAAATTGTAAAGTGTATGGCAAAAAGACTCATCAACTCATTATTCTTAAATATTTTATGTATATTTGAGTTTTTCCATTATAAAACATTAATAAAAAAATACCTTCAGCTTTTAAAGTGAAATACAATGTACGTTATTTTACTAGGACAGACAGTGCTAACAGTAGTTTAAAATTTTTTTAAGGGGCACCTGGCTCAGTCCATAGGGCATGCAACTCTTGATCTCAGGGTTGTGAGTTCAAGCCCCATGTTGGATGTGAGGATTATTTAAAAATAAATTTTAAATTTTAAAAATAGATAAAAATAAGTAAGATTTTTTTTAAGGTCTTCTCCATGAAAGTCAGTACACAGCCAAAAAGATGGCTAAGGATTTAAAAAATCTTATCTAGGAAGATAAGATGCAATAGGGTCCTTTACTGGCATTCTTCCAAAAAGAAACAGGATTTTCCTATCAAAAAGATAAGGATTTTCCAATCAAGAAATGGGCAGAAGACATGAACAGACATTTCTGCAAAGAAGACATCCAGATGGCCAACAGACACATGAAAAAGTGCTCCACATCGCTTGGCATCAGGGAAATACAAATCAAAACCACAATGAGATATCACCTCACACCAGTCAGAATGGCTAAAATTAACAAGTCAGGAAATGACAGATGCTGGCGAGGATGCGGAGAAAGGGGAACCTTCCTCCACTGTTGGTGGAAATGCAAGCTGGTGCAACCACTCTGGAAAACAGCATGGAGGTTCCTCAAAATGTTGAAAATAGAACTACCCTATGACCTAGCAATTGCACTACTGGGTATTTACCCTAAAGATACAAACGTAGTGATCTGAAGGGGCACGTGCACCCGAATGTTTATAGCAGCAATGTCTACAATAGCCAAACTATGGAAAGAACCTGGATGTCCATCAACAGATGAATGGATAAAGAAGAAGTGGTATACATACACAATGGAATACTATGCAGCCATCAAAAGAAATGAAATCTTGCCATTTGTGATGACGTGGATGGAACTAGAGGGTATCATGCTTAGTGAAATAAGTCAATCGGAGAAAGACAACTATCATATGATCTCCCTGATATGAGGACATGGAGAAGCAACATGGGGGGTTAGGGGGATAGGAGAAGAATAAATGAAACAAGATGGGATTGGGAGGGAGACAAACCATAAGTGACTCTTAATCTCACAAAACAAACTGAGGGTTGCTGGGGGGAGGGGGATTCGGAGAGGGGGAGGGGGGTTATGGACATTGGGGAGGGTATGTGCTATGGAGAGTGCTGTGAAGTGTGTAAACCTAGCGATTCACAGACCTGTACCTGGGGATAAAATACATTATATGTTTATAAAAATATAAGAAATAAATAAAAAAAATTTTTTAAAAAGATAAGGATTTTCTTATCAAAAAGTGAACCAAAGGTGTTCTAAAACAATGACAAGTATTAGCAGTCTTTTGTCAATTCTCATCTTAAGACAAATTAACAGATAACATGTGCCATAATTTTAGTTTTCATCCGCAAATTCTTAAATCTTCAGCATCTGCCCCAACCTGGGTATATTAGAGCTTAACATGGGGTATCTAGTTAAATTCCTTCACTAGCTCAGCCAACATTGAGTGGCTGCTTAATGCGCCAGCATCCGTACTGGGCTCTGACAGTACAGGAGAAAACACCACTGCCGGCTTCCTGGGGTACACATGCCCATATTTACTTTCCCTTATATCACAATTGTGAGGTTTGAGGTGTGCAGAGAACACCTCACACTGAACAGCAGTCCCCAAGACCCTCACATGCACAACCTGCCTATTTGACCATAGTGGCAGCTCTGGAGTCTGACCCGCGAGTTCCTGGCTCCACGACATGGGCATTTGGGGCTCAGTCTTTGTCATGGGGGCTGTCCTATGCACTACAGGTTTGGCAGCCTCCCTGGCTTCTCCACACAATGTGACAGCCAAAAATGTCTCCAGTTGTTGCCAAACGTCCCATGTCGGGGGTGGGAGGGAGGTTGCAAAACTACCCCAGCCTAAGAACCACTGGTCTAACCTGAGTAACCGTGGTAGAACTAGAACCAGGATCATTTTTGTTTTTTCCCAAAATAATACTTAAATTACAAAAGTAATACATGATCAGGGGTGCCTGGGTGGCTCAGTGGATTAAGCCACTGCCTTCGGCTCAGGTCATGATTTCAGGGTCCTGGGATCGAGCCCCGCATCGGGCTCTCTGCTCCGCAGGGAGCCTGCTTCCTCCTCTCTCTCTGCCTGCCTCTCTGCCGACTTGTGGTCTCTCTCTCTGTCAAATAAATAAATTTAAAAAATCTAAAAAAAATAAAAAAATAAAAGCTTTAAAAAAAAAAAAAAAAGTAATACATGATCATTGCCAGGATTCAAACTGGAAGCACATTACGAGTAGGAATTCTCCTTCCCCCCTCCCTTCCTCCAAAGGTAACCGCTGTGAAGTTCAATGTAGAGACATTTTAAAATACACACACACAAAGAGCAAATGTCTTCCTTTTTGTAAGTTCTGTGACCGCTGTTTGCATGCAATACTACGTCAGTATAAGCCTTCCTTCCCCACTCTTCCTTCACACAGTGCGAAGTGGCCTGAGTTATGAGTCTATTATAGCGCAAGCTTTTACCGTTGACGGGCAGTCATACAGCCTTCAACCCTGGGTTATTTCTAACCAGGCTACCACAGGGGAAATGCTGTGTCAGCATCCCTCTACATCTATTTCCACACTTATACAAGGATTTCGATGCCACTGACCTAGAACCGCTGAGTCAAGGGTATACATGTTTTAAATTTTGCTGGGTACTTCCTAGAGCCCCCCTTTCTTCGTCACCGGCTGCCACAGGGATGAAATAAGATAATGCCCTCAACGAGGCTTGTAGAAGCAGCCTACAGTGTGTTATGCGTCCCCAGTCTGTGACTAAGGCATTACTGGGGCAGTCAATCCACTCTTCCAAGTCTCCTGGTATTGTTTAATTCAGCAGAAAGTGACTTGTATTCCGTTTTTCAAAAGAATCTTCTCTGCAGCAGTTCTCAGAGGGTTATTTTAAGCAACAGCAAGATCAAGCACTGAACATAATCAATTATTTTGCAGAGGAGAAGTGTGTTCTGTATCCAACATTCTCAATGTGACAAATGACTCTGCTTACCGATCACTATTTTACGGGTTCCGGATGAAATGCAGGGGATTTTTTTCACTCCAGGATTTTCATTACATGTTCTATTGATTCTGAGAACAGAAGTATAGGACACCATTTCTCCATAAGTGATAAGCTTTAATAAACCTAACCTAACCTATTTCTGGGACTCTCAGAACACCTGTAGTAAGAAAATGACCTCTGGCAGTGCTGAATTTAGGTCCAGTCAATAGTTCTCAGGGAGAAGGGACACCTTCACACACAAAGACAGACTGAGCATCAGCAGATCAAGTAAAGACAGAGCTCGCAGTCTGAACTTGATATCATTAACCTCTCAACAGGACAAGAGGGCTCTCCAGAGCTAGAACATTCACAGCACCCTAACTCAAAACACCCAGTGGGACATAAGGTTGCCTCCGTTCGCGACTGTCTGGGTGAACTTGGTAAGATTCTGCCAAACATCACCCTTAGAGTTGTTGGATTATAAATGAATGCTAGGGTTGAAAGGACATGCAGAAAAGGAAAGGAAGCTATAATTTGTGGGGATGGAGGGACGGAGCTTGTTTTCTGAGTTTTATCGGTCTTACATTGTTGGGCTACAGTTCACTCAAAGTTCACTACTATTTCTGGAATTATTGCCATTGGATCCTCTTGAAAATTCACCCAATTGATATGAATGAGCGGACGTCTACAAGGGTGCGGTTCAGTGAGGAGCTCGGAACGGCGGCATTCACATCCCTGAGCACCTGTTAGACACGCGGAATCTCGAGCCGGCCTCCCACTGCTGCACCAGCATCTGCGTCCTCACAACACCGCCGCGGGTTCCAGGGCACACGGTTTGGGAAGCTGCAGTCGGTAAGAACGACAGTAGTGACGCTCCAGGGGCAGGGGTGAGGGGAACAGCGCAGTCCCTTAAGGCACATCTGACTCTGTCTGGAGAGTCTTGGGTGGGTGCTAAAGGCATCGTGGACAGAGGCCAGAAGTGCCGCCAAAAGATTTACAATCCACAGGACAGTGTCCCATAACAAAGACTTATCCAGCCCCAGTGCAGGGGTTAAGAGACCCTGACTTGGAGAAAAGAGTTTTGCCCAACTCCGTACAGACACTGTGGATCATAAAAAGAAAAAGAAATAAAAATAGTATCAAAAGTTTACACCGTGGGGTTCCAGCTCGAGGCAGAGATGCATGGGTGCCTGGTGGCCCAAGGTCCTGATGGAGGAAAACCCGGAACTCACCTCCTCCCACGGACTCCCTGCGTCTACAAATACATATGGGACCATTTCCTCCTCCAAAATCTAAAGGCTGGTAGAGTTAGGACTACACATCAGGCAAATGAGAAAACACCCAATCTGGCAGGCAGGACAGGACAGAAATCCCACCCCTGCAGAGCGACCCAAAACCAGGAGAAAACTCAAAACCCAGGGCTGCCCCTCAGGGAGCAAAGGGTTCAAGCTCCTCGACCACCTTAACACTTAGAACCTGCAAGTGAGAAATGAGCCCCCAAAACATCTCACTTTGAAAAACCAAGAGGGCTCCCGTCCTGAGACCTGCGAGACTGTAACAATCTGGAAGACAGCTCTTAACGGGGCTTAGGCACGCAGACTTACCTAGCCCAGCTCAGAAGTAGCCCATCCCCCGAACCGAAAGTGAGGAAGCCTCGCCAGCTGAAAACACTGGCCTGAGGGGTCGGCATCTGATGTAACCCGCACACCTGGCATCTACAGGATCTCTCTCTAGGGAGGGAGCCTGCTGGGCGCCAGCGTCGAGCTCTCCCATTGCCATGACCCAGAGCCCCAGTACGTCCACGTGAACATGCATCTGGTCTCCTGAGTTTGGGGGCTGCCTCCCCGGGGATGCTTCTTGCCTGCCCGGCTCTAAAGGCCAGTGGGGCTTGCGCTGGTTCCATGGGACTGTACCAATTGGTGCCACATGAAAAGGAGCTCACACCCCTGTCTGTCACCCTGACTTCTGCAGCTGCTGACAAGAGACAGCTCTTCACCACCTAGTCCTGGTGGCCAGTGGGGCTTGTGCCAGTGGGTCCCACAGGACTGTATCGCCCGGAGAAAGAGTTTGCAAACAGCTACCACCCCAGAGCACAGCAAGAGGCAATGGAGACCCAGGAGCTCTGTCTGCGAAGGAGGCCTACTGGCTCCGGCCTGCGGGGGAGATTTCTAGTGAAACTCTCATCGAGGGGCTATGAACTTTTCCAGAGACCTAGAGAGTAGGCGCTCTCTTTGCTTTCTGCCTCTTTCACACTCCAGAGGACCAGGGTCTCCTGGAAGGCGGCTTTACACGTGACTGGTGCCCTGTTTCTTATATCTGGTGCCCCAGTTTTTGCAGCTGGGCAAAAGGATGCCCCTTGGGGTATCCAGAGGATGCCCCTTGGTGATGCAGTTCTGGAGGTGGCTGGGCAGGGCTGGAGGGTGTTGCATTCGTGGGTCCCACGGGACTGCGGCAATTGAAGAGACAGCTCTTGGCAGGCTGCCATCCCCACAGCACTGTCCAGAGAGAATACTGAGACAGACAGACACACAGCCCCTCCTTTCTGTGAAGTCTTTTTGTGAAGGCGCCTCTTTGCCTCTCCCAGAGCTTTGCCCTCAAGGGCAGGCTTCAGGTTTGGCATACACCTAGAGGACCACGGATGCTCTCAACAAACACAGGCTGTGGACGCCATCATGGTGCTCTCCCTGTGCCCTGCTGCTGTTGGCCAGTATCTCCCAGGAAAGGGCTTAGACACTGGTCTGGAGTCCCGGTTTTTTGCAACCACTGCCCAGGGGATACTGCCAGATCACCTGGGCAGCAGGGCGTTCTCTTGTGGCCCCATGGGACTGTGTATATTTAGCACACTCTCATATTTTTAAGATTTATTGATTTACTTTAGAGAGAGAACAGGAGGAGGAGAGGAGCAGAGGGGAGAGAGAGACAGAATCTCTGGGGCCCAAACTCATGACCCCAAGATCATGACCTGAGTTGAAACCAAGAGTCAGATGCTCAGCCGGCTGAGCCACCCTGGCGCTCCTATGTTAGCACGCTTTCAAAAGGTGCTACCTAGGGCATGTGGCTGACTCCGTCAGTAGGACTCTTGATCTTGGGATTGTGAGTTCCAGCGCCATGCTGAGCCTACTTTGAAAGAATGAATGAATGAATGAATGAATGATAAAAGCTGCTACCTGACGGTAGCTACCTGGCTACCAAACACCCTGAATCCAGGTACTAAATCCTCCCTTATGTATACTGGCAGGTCTTGGCACATCCTCACCTACCAGTTATATTAAAAATATAACAGGCTACTTGGACGTGCACAGAGGTTTGAGAGACAACAAAGAACTGGGACAGGGTTGAATGACCAGGTTCGCCTTCTAGATAGGCCACTCCTTCAAGGCCAGAAGAGGCATTTGTTTCAACTACAGAAACCAACACAGAGAGTCAAGCTAAATGAAGAAAGAGAGGAATATGTTCCAAAGGAAAGAATAAGATAAAACCTCAGGAAAAAACCTTCATGAAATGAAAATAAGTAATTTACCTGAAAACAAATTCTAAGTAACGGTCATAAAGATGCTCCCCAGAATGGGGAAAAGAATGAATGAACACAGCAAGAACTTAAAGATTTAGAAAACACATGAAGGTACCAAACAGAAGTCAGAGAGAAGACTACAATAACCAAACTGAAAGAGATAATTAGGAGTTCAACAGCTGATTAGGTGAAGGAGAAGAGAGGATCTGTCAGCTTGAAGACAAGGCAATGGAACTCACCCAAACAGAGCAGCAAAAAGAAAAAAGAATTTTTAAAAGTGAAGATAAGTTAAGAGACCTATGGGACAACATCAAATGGACTAACACTCACATCACAGGGCTCCCAGACAGAGCAGAGAAAGGGAGAGATGTAGAACTCTTATTTTAAAAATAATGGCAGAGGAACACCTGGGTGGCACAGTCAGTTAAACCTCCAGTTCTTGGTTTTGGCTCGGGTCATGATCTCTGGGATGTGGGATTGAACCCTGCCTCAGGTTCTGTGCTCAGCGTAGAGTCAGCTTAAGACTCTCTCTGTCCCTCCCCTCTCTAAAATAAGTAAGTAAATCTTTAAAAGTAAATAAAGTCAATTAATCATCTGACTTCGGCTCAGGTCATGATCTTGGAGTCCTGGGATTTATCTCTTGAATACATAAATAATAAAATCTTTAATCAATTAATTAATTAATTAAAAGTGGTGGGAAACTTCCCTAACATGAGGAAGGAAACAGACATCCTGATCCAGGAAACCCAGAGAGTCCCAGACAGGACCCAAAGAGATCCACACCAAAATACATTATAATTAAAACATCAGAAGTTAAAAATAAGAAGAAAATATGGAAAGTGGCAAGAGAAAACAACTTATATACAAGTGAACCCCCATATGGCTATCAGCAGATTTTCTAGCAGAAACTTTGGCAGGCCAAAGAGAGTGACGTGATATATTCAAAGTGCTGAAAGGGAACATTTTCCAACCAAGAGACTCCACCCAGAAGAGTTAGCATTCAAAATTGAAGGAGAGATAAATGGTTTTCCTGACATGCAAAACCTGAAAGAGTTCATGACCACAATACCCGCCTTATAAGAAATGTTAAAGGAACTTCTTCAAGCTGAAAAGGAGCACTAATTAATAACGAGAAAATATATGAAAGAATAAATCTCAATAAATCTATTGCAAAGATAAATATATAGTAAAAGTAGTCATTCACTTACAAACCAGTACGAAAGCTAAAAGACAAAATGTAAAAATAACTATGTTTACAATAATTAGTTAAGGGACACTGAAGACTAAAAAAATGCAAAGTGTGACATCAAAAGCATAAAACATGGGTCAGAGAAAGAGTAAAAATGTTAACCTTTTGAATGGGATCAAACTTAAGTTGTTACCAACTTAAAGCAGATTGTTAAAGACATAGGTTGTTACATGTGAGCCTCATGGTACACACAAAGCTAAAACCTACTATACATACAAGAAAGATGGAGAAAGGAATATAAATACACCACTAAAGAAAATCATTAAACCACGAAGGAAGAGAACAAGAGAGGAACTACAAAAATAGTAAGCAATTAACAAAACAACAATTAGTACATACCTATCAATAACTATTATAAATGTAAACAGATTAAATTCTCTAATCAAAAGACAGAGTGGCTGAATGGTTTAGAAACAACAGACCCATCCATGCGCTGCCTGCGAGAGGCTCACTTCAGATGTAGGACACACACAGATGGAAGTGAGGATGGAAGAGATGCCATGAAGACAGAAACCAGAAACACATGGAGCAGCAATACTTCTGTCAGCCTTCAAACAAAGGCTGTAATTAAAGACAAACACGGGGCTGCTTGACCCACTCAGGCAGGGGGCCTGCAACCCTTGGTCTCAGGGCTGTGAGTTCAAGCCCCACACTGGGCACAGAGTGTACTTTAAATAAATAAGTAAACAAAAATTTTTAAAAAGACAAACATGGTTGATACATAACGATAAAGAGGACAATCCAAAAAAAAATGTGATATTTGCTAATATTCATTTACCCAACTTGGGAGGACCTAAATATATACAGCAAATATTAACAGATCTAAAAGGAGACATAGATAACAATATAATGATAGTAAGGGATTTGAATACCTCACTTACATAAATGGCTGGATCATCTAGACAGAAAAGTAACAAGAAAATGTCAGCATTAAAGGACACATTAGACCAGACGGACCTAGATATGTACAGAACATTCTGTCCAAGGCAAAAGAATATATATTCTTCCAGGATAGATCATATGGTATGCCACAAACCAAGTCTTAATAAATTTAAGAGGATTAAAATCATATCAAGAATCTTTTCTGACCACAACAGCATGAAACTAGAAATTAATTACAAAAGTAAAACTGGAAAATTCACAAGTATGTAGAGATTAAACAGCATGCTATCAAACAGCTAATGGGTTGAAGAAGAATTCAAAAGAGAAATAAAAAAAATGCTGAGAAAAATGAAAATGGAAATATAAATACCAAAACTTGTGGGATGCAGCAAAAACAGTTTTAAGAGGGAAGTTCCTAGCCATAAATGTCTATATCAAGAAACAAGAGAAGTCTCAAATAAAAACATAACTTTACACTTCAAGGAGTCAGAAAAAGATGAACAAAGCCTAAAGTTAAAAGGAAGGAAATAATGAAGATCAGAGAAGAAATAAATAAAAAGAGACTAAAAAATAAAGATCAATGAAACAAAGAGCTGATTCCCTGAAAGATAAGCAAAACTGATAAACCTTTAGGTAGACTCATCAAGAAAAAAAGGGGACCCAAATAAATAAAATCAGAAATGAAACAGGAAATGTTACGAATGATACCATGGAAATACAAAGGCTCATGAAAGACTACTGCAGTTACATGCCAACAAACTAGACAACCTGGAACAGGTAAATTCCAAGGAACACACAACCTACTGAGACTGACTCATGGTGACCTTGAAAATGTGAACAGACTGATAATTAGTAAGAAGATTGAATCAGTAATTTTAAATTTCCAAGAAAAGAAAAATCTAGGGAAGTCTCTTTGATAAATTCACTAGCTTCACTGGTGAATTCTACCAATCATTCAAAGAATTATTACCAATCCTTCTCCAACTTTCAAGTTCTTCCAAAAATAGAAGAGGAAGAAACACTTTCAAACTCATTCTATGAGACCAACATTAGCCTGAAACCAAAACCAGACAAGGATGCCACAGGAAAGAGAATCACAGGCCGACATCCCTGACAAACACAGATTCACTGAGATTGTGTGCTATTTAACATGCACTGTTCTGTGTTGATTTCCAGTTTTGTCACGTAAGTCTGGGGTCTCCAAAGAAACCTAAACCTCTAGAAGACAGAAATCATTTCTACGCTTCGGCAACTTCTACAGCCCTAACTAGGTACAACGCTGATCATGATAGTTACTTAATACGTTTTAGTTTTCCTTCCCTTCCTGACTAAAAAAAGAGGGAACTGGGAGAAAACATTTGCAGATCATTTATCTGACAAGGGGCGTATACCTAAAATACACAAACGACCTTTACAAGTCAATCATAAAAAGACCCAGTAACCCAACTTTAAAATGGGTAAGGGATCTGAACATTTCTCTGAAGAAGAAGAGCCAACGAGTGTCTGAAAACTTATTCAACACCTTTATCCATCAGAAAAACGCCAACCAAAACTACGATGAAGGCACCTGGCTGGCTGTCGGTGGGACGTGTGACCCTTGACCTTGGGGTCATGAATTCAAGCCCCGAGTTGGCTGTAGAGACTACTTATAAATAAATAAAATATTTTTTTAACAAACCGACAGTGAGTTACCATTCCACACCCAGGGAGATGCCTATAATCAAAACCAAAGATAACGAGTGTTGGTAAGGAGGGGAGAAACTGGGACCCTCGTACACTCCTGGCGGGAATGGAAAGTGGTGTGGCTGCCTTGGAAAACATCTGTCCTTTCCTCAGAGAGTTAGCTACAGGGCTGTGATAGTCCTGGCAATTGCATTCTCGGTACACACCCAAGAGAAATGCAAACAGCCGTCCACACAAAACTTGCACACAAATGTTCACAACAGCCAAGGGGTAGAAACCGCCCAGATGCCCATCAAAGGATAAACGGAGGGATGAAATGTGGAATATCCAAAGGACTATTAGTTTGCCACCAAAATGAATGAATGAATGAATGAATGATGCAGGCTGGAACATGGACGAACCTTTTCGGTAATACGCTATGTAGAGAAGCCAGTCCCAAAGACTGTGAATTATATGATTCCACTTCCGTGAACTCTCCAGAACAGGAGAATCTAGAGATAGAGTAAGGTAGATTCGCGATTGCCTAGGGAGAGAGCGGTATGGGGGAGGAGGGAGATGGTGTTCAAATGCCATTTTCAGTGACAGTAGCACTAGCCTGAATAGACTAAAATTCTCGGGATCATGCACTTTAAATAGGTGAGTCATATGGTGTGTGAATGGCGACTTGATAACGCTGTCACTAAAAGGAGAGTTTCTTTACGATGGAGCTCTCACAAGGAGCTACGTAGACAACATAGCTCTGATCACCGCTGAGAAAATGTGACAAACAGTGTGGACGTAACGGTAGAAAAATGTTATCTGAAGAGTCACCCCACAAGTGTTCCTTTGCAAGTAACAAAGATAAAACTGAGTAGGCAATGCTGGCACATTTATGTTCCTTGTTTCTTTGTAATGTTGTATACGTTTCCTAGTAACAGTCTTTCTTTTAATTAAGACTTCATTCCTCTCAACAATACTGGTGAATTCTACCAGTCATTCAGAAAATTATTACCAATCCTTCTCCAACTTCCAAGTGCTTCCAAATATAGAAGAGGAAGAAACACTTTCGAACTCATTCCGAGACCAACGTTAGCCTGAAACCAAAACCAGACAAGGACGCCGCAGGAAAGAGAGTCACTGGCCAACATCCCTGACAAACACAGATGCAGTAATCCTCAGCTACACCAAATCACCAACACACTAAAGCATCATTCAACACGATCAAGTGAGATTTACTCCAGGGATGCAAGGACAGTCTAACACCCACCCACCAGTCAGTGGGATGCACCACATTAACAACATGAAGGGTAAAAATCACATGATCATCTCAATGAATGCAGAAAAGCACCGACATCAATATCCACTCGTGACAAAGACTTCCAACAAAGTGGACACCGAGGAAATCCACCTCCACATCATGAAGGCCGTGCATGACACGCCCACAGCTAATGCCGTACCCAACAGTGAAAAGCTGAAAGGTTTCCCCAAGATCAGGAGCAAGACAAGGATGCCCACTGTCACCACTTTAATTCAACACAGTACTGGAAGTCTTAGCCCGAGCAATGAAGCACGAATAAGAAATAAAAGGTATTCACATTGGTAAAGAAGAAGTACAACTGTCATTATTTCCAGATGACATGATGTTATATATCAAAAACCCTAAAGACTCCACCAAAAAGCTGTTAGAATAAACAAATTTAGTAAAACTGCAGGGTAAAACATCAACATACAAAAAAAATCGGTTGCCTTTCTATAGCAGACTATCAGAAAGAGCAATGTTTTTTAAACCTTCCATTTACAATTGCATCAAAAGAAAAAAAAATATGCCCAGGATTGAATTTAACCAAGGAGATGAAACACCTATATTGAGAGCAACAAGACATTAAAGAAATGAAAAACAAAAGAAACACATGGAAAGATCTTCCATGCTCACGGATTGAAAGAATACTGTTAAAATGTCCATACTACCCCAAATGATCTGCAGATCAAGGCACTCCCTATCAAAATTCCAATGGCATTTCTCAAAGAAATAGAACAAATAACCCTAAAATTTGTACAGATCCATACAAAGCCCGAATAGGCAGTGCAAGCTTGAGAAAGAACAGAGCTGGAGGCATCATGCTCCAGGGTTTCAAACTATATTACAAATCTGTAGTAATTAAAACAGTATATATCGCCATAAAACCAGACACGGATCAGTGGGACAGAATAAAAGGCTCATGCTTCTATGGTCGATTAACTTAGGACAAAGGATCCAAGAATATACAAGGAGGAAAGGACAGACTCTTTGATAAACGGTGTTGGGACAACCGGACAGCCACATGCAAAAGAATGAAACCCGACCACTTTCTTATACCAGGCACAAAAATTAACTCAAGACGTTTATAGACTTGAATGTCAGATCTGAAACCACAGAACTCATAGAAGAAAACATTGGTGGTAAGCTCCTTGACAAAGGTCTTGGTGATAATTTTCTGAATCCGACACCACAAGCAAAAGCAACAAAAGCAAAAATAAATAATTTGGACTACATTATCTTAGAAAGCATGCACACATGAGCGAAAACCACACATGCACAGAGGGCAATCTGGATGGACACCACACTACATTGTTAGCAGTGACCAGCTGCTGCTAGGTGTTTTGCATCAAACCTGGAAACTCCTGTTAGAAAAAAAAAATGTTCTGCTCAGACGGGAAGAAAGAGGTAATAGTGTGGGCATGGCAGCGGAGAGCTAGTGTGCCCACACTCCAGCTCTGCCGTCGGGACAGTGTACAAGTAAGCGGCACTGGACGGGATGACAGAGGAACCCGTGTCCTTGAGCGAGAACCAGACCTCTCAGGCCCAGAGGTGGAGGGAATGTTTTATAGAGAACTGACCAAGCTTTCCTGGCCGTTCTGTTATTCCTGTCATGTTCCTATTAAAGCCCCATCACACTTTGGCGTAAATATTTGTGTGACTGTTAAAACACAGCAGATGACATGCTTCAAAAAAAAAGAAATTCATGCTATCTTTTTTGTCAGAATTCAAATATTTATATTTAATTGCTCTTTTTACTGGTAAAAGGGTTTTATACAGTGCCTGGGTGGCATAGTTGGTTAAGTGACTGCCTTCGGCTCAGGTCATGACCCTGGAGTCCTGGGATCAAGTCCCACATGGGGCTCCCTGCGCGGCAGGGAGTCTGCTTCTCCCGCTGATCTCTCTCATGTTCTCTCTCTCTCTCTCTTTCTCTCACTCAAATAAATAAATAATTTTTTTAAAAAGGGGGGGTTTATAATTCCCTTATATATAAGGGGGAAAAAAAGATAAGTATTCTGAATTAAAAACAGGAGAAACAATATCATGTATTTCCCAAAATGGAAAGAGATCCTTTAAATGAAAATTATAGTTGAAGAGCAGAAAAGGATCGCTAAAATAATGTCTTCTATCCTACTGTCATTTTAAAAGTACACCCACGCTGTTCTGGAGCGTAGACTTCTAGACAAACAAGCTGAAACTGTTTTCACAACCATTCCAAATTTGCCAACTCATATTGTTAAGACATGCTTATTGGATATTAACTTAAAATTACATCTGAGAAAAATAATTTCCCTTCTCAAGGGAAAAGAGGAGTATTAGAAGAAAAATGTTCTGTCCTGAAATTACTGTGCTAGAAAGTCATACCCTAATTATAAAAAATGACCTGCTAGATCTGATGTGTAGGTTACGGGATGGAAGAGACCCTGTTCTGATGAACGACTGAACCCGTTCAGAGTGCACGGCGGCGGCTCAGTCAGTCCGGGCCTCGGGGCACGGACCGGCCGGCCGGCAGGTGCTCAGCGGCGGGCTCACAGGGCGCGCCTGTTTAACGTGACCCCAAGGGATGCGGAGGTCGGCCTGAGCACCCGAGGACCGGACACTCTGGTGGCCGCCGTACAGGAGCGAGCACAGCCGCTGGCGTGCCATCCCGCTGGCGTCTGAAAACGCGCCTGAGAAAAACTAAACCAGAAAAAGTCCTCACAGCTCGTTTTCCTGAAACCAGTGTTTTACTCCCCTTTTCGTGACATGGACTAGAAGCAAAGTTTCAAGCACTTAACCCGTCCCACAGCCGGAAGTGAAACTGATGACGACCGACCGCACCGTGGCCGCCCAGCCGTGGCCCGGTCAGGTAAAAAGGCCGGTATTATCTCAACGCACTAATGACTCTCCTTTCTAAGTCCGTAATTTATTCTTCATAATCTCTACACCCGGCCGTGGGCCTGGAACTCGCGACCCCGAGGTCAAGAGTCGCCGCTGTCCCGGGGAGCCGCCGAGTGCGGACGAAGCTGCGTCTTGGGCCCCTCGGACTCCGCAGGCGCCGGCGGGGGTACGGCCGCGGCGGACCAGATCTTTTCTTCCCCTGAGGGCTGGTCCCAGCAACCACAAGAAACCAGGGAAGATCCTACGGTCAGTGTCGGGGGCGCCCGGGCGGTTCGGTCGGCGCCGCCGAGTCCCGGGGTCAGGTCCCCCACGGGCTCCCTGTTGGCCGGGCCGCTGCTCTGTCCCTCTGCCCGCCCCCGCTGGCGCCCTCGCTAACCGTTTGTGAGGACAGGAAACCGTTCTGAGACCTGCGCAACCCGAGTGCGAAAGCAGCGACGGCTGGACGGACCCAAGCGGCCGCGGTCGCGCTCTCAGTGAGGGTGAGGGTGAGGGTCAGGCGTCCAGTCGGCGGGCGGCGGCGTCCGAGGGGGCTGGAGGCGGAGCCCAAGCCCCTGCGACACTCGGGAGCCAGCCTGCACCCCATCGGGCACCCCGTCCCGCACCCCGTCCCGCACCCCGTCGCGCACCCCGTCCCGCACTCCGTCCCGCACCCCGTCCCGCACCCCGTCCCGCACCCCATCGGGCACCCCGTCCCGCACCCCGTCCCGCACCCCGTCGCGCACCCCGTCCCGCACTCCGTCCCGCACCCCGTCCCGCACCCCGTCCCGCACCCCGTCGCGCAGTTTCGCTGTGTCCTCGCGGGACCGCGCACCGCGAGCGCACGCGGTCTCCGGGTGGGGGCGCCGCAGCGGGAAGCCGCGCGACCCCTCGGTTCACGGTCCGGAGAGGTAACGGCCGCGCGTCCTGCCCAGAGCCTTCCCGGACGCCCGCCACACGCCGGCCCCGCGCCGCGTCCCAGCTCTTCTCTGCGCGGCGGAGGACCGCGGCGGTCGGCAGGGCAGGGGCCGGCGGTGCGGGCGCTGACGGGGCCACCCGAGCACCGCGTCACCGTGCGGCACGCCTGACCCTCCGGGGACGCGCGACCTGAAGCGAACCCGAAAACGAGGCCCGGGTCCCGCGGGCAAAGAGGAAGCGAACGCGACAGAACGCGACTTGCTTCAAGGGCGGGCTCCGGCCACACTGGGCCCGCCCGGCTGCGCCCCAGCACCCTGCGCGCCACGCGGGGCCCACGGCTGCCGCGACCACCGAGCGCTCGCCGACAGCGCGTCAGGTGCGGGCCGGTGGCCCTCGGGTCTGCCGGCCCCGCCCCGGCCGCGGGCGCACGACGGAGCCCGGAGACCGCGCGGGGGACAGCGACAGGATCCCCGCGGTCCCCGAGGAGGCCGAGCACCGCGGACACGGCGGGGTCGTCGCGGGGCCCCGGGTCGCCGCCTGCCAGCGCCGCGGCGCCTTCGTCACGACAGTCCCGGCGCGGGGGTCCCCGCGGGAGCGCGAGCCGCCGTCCCTCCCGCGTCCCCACACGCGTCCCGCCTGCGCGGAGCCGCCCGAGCCTCGGGGCCGGAAGCCGCGGCTCACGCAGCGCGACCAGGTCCCGCCGGCCCCGACGACGGCCGCCCTCCGCACGCACTCGCGGAGCCGCGCACCGGCGCTCGTCCCCGCTCCTGCGCCGGGGCTCCGGGGCCGACCGAGCGGCCGGAGCGTCCCAGCGCCCGGCTCCCGGGCCGCCGCTTCTATCCCCGCCCAGCGCGGCTCTCGGGGCCCCGCGGGCGACGGCGGCCGCACGCCGGGGAGCCCCGGAGCGACGTGGGCGGACGGAGGGCCCCGCGGGTCCCAGTGGCCTCTGGGACCCCGACAGGCGGAGGCCGCGTCCCCGTGTCACCCAGCGGCCTCCGGGGACGCGGGTCACGGGACACATCCCCAAGCGGCCTCCCGGAGTCTGAGCCACGCGGCCGGGCGCGCGGCCTGACACCCCGCCGAGCCCGCGAAGGCCGCCCGCGCCCCGGCCCCGCCCCGCAATCCCGGCCCCGCCGCCCAGCCTCACCTCCAGGCGCGCCGCCCCCCGCGCCGGCCGGGCCCCAGCGCCCCGCGAGCAGCTGGACGAGCAGGAGGAGGCGGCGCGGGCGGGACCCCCACGCAGACATCGCCCGGCCCCGCCTCACGACGGCCGCGCGGGAAAGGAACTCGGGCTCCAGCGGGCGGAGGCCGGGAGAGGGGCAGGAGCCGACGGAGAGCGGACGCCGCTGCGGAGGGGCTGCTCCGCGCGCGCCTCGGTCCGGCCGGCGCGGCCACCTCAGCCTGCGGGACTCCGGCCGGCTCGCGGCGCCTGAGGAGAATCCGCGCGCGTGCGGAGGCTCCCGGCGCCTGAGGGGGCTCGCGCGCCTGGCCCCGCCCCTTTCCCGCCCCTTCTCATGGGCCCCGCCCGCTCGCCCGTAGCTCCGCCTCCTTTTTTCCCGGCCCGCCTTTGGCCTCCCGGCTTAAAAGTTAGCCTAGAGCCAGACCCCGCCTTCTCCGCGCCTGGCCACGCCCCCAATGGCCCCGCCCCTTAACTGGCCGGACTCCGCGCCCCAGTGCCGGCGGCCGCAGCCAAGCCCTCCATCCCGGGAAGGGGGAGGCCGGGCCTGGCGCCGCTCGCCGGTCCCTCATCTGGCCTCCGGCGGCCCGGGCAGGCCCCCAGCTACCTGTGGTCACCATCGCTGATTAACGTCCGAGCTGTGTGCCGCTCCGGGGGCAGCGGACCCACAGTCTGCGCCGCGCCGACAGGAGGAAGTCCTTCCCCGTCCTCAGGACAACAGCCGAGGGCTGAAGCGCGAGGACGCGGTGGGGGGACGCCTGTCCGCTCCCCAGTCCCCGAAGCCAAGCGTGGGGACCCGGGGGCCCAGTCCGGACCCTCCTTCAGGCGCCCGCAGATATGACACGCAGCCGTCTCAGTGCAGGCCGTGCCCCCCCCGTATGCCGGACCGTGAGCGTCTGTGAGCCGTGCCCCCCCCCCCCCGCCGTATGCCGGACCTTGAGCGTCTGTGAGCTGTGCCCCCCCCCCCCCGCCGTATGCCGGACCTTGAGCGTCTGTGAGCCGTGCCCCCCCCCCCCCGTATGCCGGACCGTGAGCGTCTGTGAGCCGTGCCCCCCCCCCCGCCGTATGCCGGACCTTGAGCGTCTGTGAGCTGTGCCCCCCCCCCGTATGCCGGACCGTGAGCGTCTGTAAGCCGTGCCCCCCCCCCCCCGTATGCCGGACCTTGAGCGTCTGTAAGCTGTTCCCCCCCCCGTATGCCGGACCGTGAGCGTCTGTAAGCTGTTCCCCCCCCCGTATGCCGGACCGTGAGGGTCTGTAAGCTGTCCCCCCCCCCCCCCCCCGCCGTATGCTGGACCGCGAGCGTCTGTGAGCTGTTCCCCCCCCCGTATGCCGGACCGTGAGCGTCTGTGAGCCGTGCCCACCCCCCGCCGTATGCTGGACCGCGAGCGTCTGTAAGCTGTTCCCCCCCCCATTATGCCGGCCCGTGAGGGTCTGTGAGCTGTGCCCCCCCCCCGTATGCCGGCCCGTGAGGGTCTGTAAGCCGTGCCCCCGCCCCCCCCCGCCGTATGCCGAACCGTGAGCGTCTGTAAGCGGTGCCCCCCCCCGTATGCTGGACCGTGAGCGTCTGTAAGCGGTGCCCCCACCCTGTGTGCCCGGCCATGAGCATCTGTAAAGACTGATGACTCCATCCAACAGAAATGCAGCCACTGGCCTGGCAGACTCTGGTGTGCCATCTGCAATCCCTCCCGACCCTGCATTTCATTCTCTGTTCATAATTGATTAGAAAGCTTCCTTTGGCTGAAGAGGTTCAGGCGAATTGACTTTAAACTTATGTGGCAGAGCATTTCCCTGATTTCTCACACCTCTAAGACTCCTCATGAGCAGGAATTTCACACCAAGCTCCAGACCCAGAAAGTCCAATAAAAAACCTGGTTGTAAAGAATGTTAAAATGGTTAGGTTCAGGTAAGACTTCTCCCCTCCGTCTAAGCACAGCCAGGAACATGGAAACAAAGCCCAATGGTGCTGCTCTGCTGGGGCCACAAAGAGGGGTTGGGTGAGTCCCCACGGACACTCCTGCACTGGAAGGAAAGTGCGTGTGGTCCCTTCCCTTCGCTGCACACTTCTGTTCGCTCCGCTCGGCAGATGGGGCGCATAGACTCTCACACAGCTCACCGGAACAGCATCTGAGCAGGGCAAGTGTTACGGCACTTTCACAGCTAAAGGACTGGAACCAGCGGCTGAATCGTGGCGGGAGGGCACAGGACCTTTCTGGGGAAACCTGGTCGGTGTCAGCCCCATCAGCAAGCATAATTGCAATTCCCGGACCTCTCCCGGGAGTTCCATCAATAACCACAAGAACAGCGGTGATTGACAGTCTGGGGAAAGGACCACTTTGATTGCTTGTACATGAAAGGCGTAGTGAGAAATTTGTTGGGCACTTTAAAATCCAAGCAAATAATTATGGAACATAAAGTGTGCATCTTGGATGGCTTTTCTGGAAGGGTATGACCGTCACTCTCAGTTGCTGGCTGCGGTGGCCACACCTGACTCTGTAATAGGCATCGTCACACCGCTAGGAGACACGGCTGACACAGGGAGTGAATGCCGCAGCTGCCACCGACCATGTCCCCTAACGCAGCATCCGATTCCGGCGCTCTGAGCTTTGACCCAAGGGGCTGCCCTACACATCTGCATCCCAGACACACTGCCCTCTGACCAGAGTGGGGTTCTTGCCCCACATCCCTGCCTGTGGCCATTCTCCTACACCCCTTCTTGGAATATCCACATCCACCATTTCTTCAGGACTCCCGTCAAATGCTGCTCGCCCCATGAAGCACAGCCTGGTGCCTCCCAGCCTTAGCCACCTCCCTTCTCTCAGGACCCAGAACACTTGTCCCTTGCATTCCTACTTTCCATCTTTTTCTCTCTAAATCTTATGTCCTCTCCTAGATAATGCTAGATAATGAGCTCCCAGGCCTAGAATCTACCCACCAGCCAGTCAGTGCCCCGCCACAGAAAGTGGAACTTAATCATCGCCACATGAACCTTGCTAAGGAGTGGGGGGCTGTCATGATCTACGCACTCTTTAAATACAGAAGCCCACTTGATCTCAAGCTGTCCAACAAGGGCAGTGTCATGTCAACCTCGAGCTGCCCTGTCCTCCGTTCTCTTCGTGGGTCCCTGCTCTTCC
This sequence comes from Meles meles, assembly GCF_922984935.1. Classification (NCBI taxonomy): domain Eukaryota; kingdom Metazoa; phylum Chordata; class Mammalia; order Carnivora; family Mustelidae; genus Meles; species Meles meles. The sequence continues at coordinate 707,698 of NC_060071.1, forward strand.
GCCCAGACTGCATGCTGGGAAGTACACCTGCTCAGACCTCACACTCTGTGATCGTGGGCATGGAGGGGTCTCCCACATACTGACATGAGCCGATGCACACTCGGGTGCTGATCTCACCTCGGAGCCCCAGCGTGTCCCCCTGGGTCACTTGCACCAGGCACTTAGGAAGTCCCAACCCAGCCTGGCCTCTCGTTCTTGCCAGCTCAGTCGGTGGCAGCACCATGCAGCAACTTGCTCCAGCTAAACACGGCGTGCTCAGGTCCCCCCCAACCCCCACCTCCCCGGGCACATCCAACGCCCCTTCCTGGCTCGCATCACCTGACTCATCCTTGAACCCGTACCTATTCCTCCCTCCTACCGCTGCAGGCATCTCCAACTTAGACTGCTGCCCAGCGCACCCCAGCACATTCTGCAGAGGCGGCCTGAGGGATTGTCTGCACACGAAAGCCAAAGCCCAAGTCCGTACCAGGGCCCTCGGGGTAGCCCGGCTGTCCTCACTAGCGCCAGCTTCACCCCTCCCCCTTGCACCTGCCTTCCCGGTGTTCCAGGTGTTCCAGGTGCCTGCCCTTTCTCTCTTACCCCCAGCTCCCCTGGGGTATCCGATTCCTGTCACTTCCTGAGAGACAAACCAGCCCTGTGGTCGGGTCCTCCTCTCCCTCTACGCCCTCCCTCAGCACATGTCACAGTCTGTGATTCATGCCCTTCATCCCTCCCGTAGAACATTTGCTCCCAAAGGCAGCGGCTGTGTCTGCCTCGCTCACCCGACTGCGCCCGGCGTTTGGAGCACCGGTTGAGGCTCAGACCATTTGCGGGGTGAATGCGTGAATGCAGGGAGTGTGCCCCAGATCTCAGAGCTAGCGAGCCAAAGATGGGGAGCAGGGACTCAAACCCAGGCCTCGGAGACAACCGTTCTGAATGAATGAGCTCTGTGGCCCCTACCCCAATCTTTTTTTTTTTAATTTAAATTCAGTTAATTAACACACAGTGCATTATTGGTTTCAGAGGCAGAGGTCAGGGATTCACCAGTTGTGTATAACACCCAGCGCTCATCACCTCATATGCCCTCCTCAATGCCCAAACCCCGGCTACCCCAGCCCCCACCTCCAGCAACCCTCTCTTGTGGTTTGTCTCTCTCTGATTTCGTCCTGTTTTATTTTCTAAGTGGTGCTTTACAACCTGGAGGCAGGCTCCGCCACCGGCCTGCCATCGGGAGGCAGAAGGGGCCATCCTCTATGGGGTAGTTACTCTGATGTGCTCACCTACAGAGTCCTTAAGCAAAGGGAAACTGGTGCTTTGCAGCCAAAGAGCACGGGGTTGGCGGGGGACAGTAAGAAGTTCAATAACCACGGGTTATCCGAGGTGGCATCCCTCGTACCTACCTTGTTGTGCACTTCCTGCCTTAAAATGGGGTCAGCTGAGCCAAACGCAGAGCCGGGCAGATTCTCAAATCTCCCATTCAGCATTTCCATTGTAGTTTGGTGATAAATTCTGCTGCGAGCCTTTAAGATGAAAGCCAAACTGAAAAGTTAATTAAAGATAAAAATGGATGCTGTCAATTTTACTGCTGAAATTAAATGCGTTTTCACAGATTAAAGGGAAAAAAAGCCAGTATTGATAGGGTATTAAAATTCATCCTTCAAGAGAAATGATATAAGACTAAAAGGTCCTTTTTTCAGGGGCTATTTCAATGACTAATCAAAATGTAAAAGGGCAGACATATTTTCATGTACAAAGCTTCAAGAAAGAAAATCAGTTGGCCGTATTTTATGACACTGTAATAGCTAAGTAGTAGTGCATAAAATCACAGATCACAAAAATATAAACCATATACGTATCTGAGCTGTGTCCGGAGAGTTTAATAATAGCAGTTCTTTTTTTTTTTAAGATTTTATCTATTTATTGACAGAGAGAGAGAGATCACAAGTAGGCAGAGAGAGAGAGGAGGAAGCAGGCTCCCCGCTGAGCAGAGAGCCCGACGCAGGGCTCGATCCAAAGACCCTGGGACCACCACCTGAGCCCAAGGCAGAGGCTTAACCCACTGAGCCACCCAGGTGCCCCTAATAATAGCATTTCTGTGCGACAACATCGTAGAACCAATGACCAGAAGAAAAACACAAGTGGACAAGGAAATGGCACTTCACAAGATCGAGGGAATCACAATGTTATCTGGACAAATATAAGCTCTCGTTACAAATAAAGATACGTTTTCCACTGAAAAACCCATGCCCCAGAAGCGTCCAGAGCTTTTACACCCAGGAGTGATGAAGCACATCATGAAAGAATTTTTCTTTTAAAACAAACAGAAACAATACACACGGAGAGATCTGAACCAAATCCCAACACAGCAGTGGTAGTTCCGTGGAGGTTGTAGGTGAGTTAGTCAGCTCGATTGCGGTGATCCCATTGCCACGCGCACACTTCCTAGACACACGTGTTTTGCTATCTCAATAAAGCTGCTACGGGCGCCTGGGTGGCTCCGTGGGTTAAAGCCTCTGCCTTTGGCTCGGGTCATGATCCCAGGGTCCCGGGATTGAGCCCCACATGGGGCTCTCTGCTCGGCAGGGAGCCTGCTTCCTCTTCTCTCTCTCTCTCTCTCTGCCTGCCTCTCTGCCTACTTGTGACCTCTGTCTGTCAAATAAATAAATAAAATCTTAAAAAAAAAATAAAGCTGCTAAAGCATAGAGATTTCTATGGTTAAAAAAAGGATGAATATGGGTTTCCATAAATTTCTTCACCTGATTTGCAATTACTCGATATGCAAAGCTCAACATTTGTACTAATAAACACAACCTAATATAAATTATACTGCATTAAGTGACCTGTCCTTCCCCGATGGCCCACTAATGCAGATCTATAAAAGACATTAAGCCCGTATTTTGACGTCTGCAAGACACCATCGTAGGTGCTTGATTCTGTGCAAAAGGTAGAATTTAAGTATTTTTATCAAACACACAACCCGGACATCACTCACTTTCTATTCTGGAACTGAGAGATATTCATAGACACTGCCCCACACATGCAAAGTAAGTTCAAAGGACAAATTATATTGCAGGTATAGACCACAGATGCTCCAGAAATTTGTGGCTACACACCCAGCGGCAGAACTGCCTTCCCAGTATTTAATTTAACGATTGCCAATTTCATTGTTCCCACTCCAACCAAGGGGTGTTATGAAATTCTGAAACCCACAAAAAGCACCCAAAAAAATTCAAAATTAAATAGACTTCACTTCATTTGAGATTTGTACACGACCGCATAATGCTTTTAGGGAAGGGAGGGTAAGAAGACACCACACTGGGGCTGTTTCTCGCGTTCGTCTGGGAACCTGCTCATTACCCACCTGAACTGACTTAGCAAGCCACCCCCCTCCAGCTTCAGTTCCTGTGAAATAGTGACTGATGCCGAGTTTTTTACGGCCGAGAAGCGCGACCAGATGGGTATCTTTCGGCAACAGAAAGAGTTCCCTCTGAGGGTTAGAGTAATAGATGACATTGATTGTCCCAGAGAATTGATTATCTTTAACCTAATTCCAAGCCACCTAAGCCAGGTCTCCGATGACGGGAAATCGTTGGTAACGTCCAGCTCCACAGCTGTCCCCCCGAGACGCGATCTTTCCTTGCTCTTCTAGAACACGCCTGATTAATTTCAGGTGTTTTCAGTCGCTTGCACACTGAAGAATGCTTGAGACGCTCTGCGGGCCAAAGGACATCCTGATCCTAGGCTGCGTGTCCTCTCCTTGTCATCAGGGAACCAGGGCTGAGCTTGCCTGTGGGACTTGGGATACACGTCTGCTTTCCCCAGTGCTCTGCGGGGTAACGGACTGGAAACAGCAAGATGGTGGCCTACTGGGAGGTACACAGCCTTTGGTCTTTGGTGTCAAATAAACACGAGTTTGAATTCCTTATCACATCTCAGCCATTTGTTCAAGAGACACTTGAGAACCCGCCGTAGGCCCAGTTCCTGGGACCACACAGCAAACAGGGCAGGACTTACAGCCTAGGGGAGGAAGGCAGAGAACAAACAAGACAGTTTCAGCATTTGCTAAGAATTCTTGAGGAAATATATAGAAAGTGATGGGGGTGGCCAGAAAATGCCTTCCTGGGGGGGTGGTCTGAGGTGGGAGACAGGGAAAGCACCAGTCACAGCGTGGGGAGGGGGCAGTCCAGATAAAGGGGGGCAGCTCATGGGTGGCTCTGCGGGACCAGAGAGCTTCGTGAGGAAGGACAGAAAGAGGCATCAAGACGGGGGAACAGGGTGAGGCCGGGAGGGAGAGCACGGACTTTCTCCTCGGGACAGCGGAAAGCAGCAACAGGTTTATAGTGAAGATTCTTCTACTTGGGTGGGGGTCCTCATAATTTAATTAGAATTTCAAAAGACTCAACAAATTACTCATTTTTTTTTAGATTTATTTATTTGACAGATAGAGATTACAAGTAGGCAGAGAGGCAGGCAGAGAGAGAGAGAGAGGAGGAAGCAGGCTCCCCGCTAAGCGGAGAGCCCAATGCGGGGCTCGATCCCAGGACTCTGGGATCATGACCTGAGCTGAAGGCAGAGGCTTTAACCCCCTGAGCCACCCAGGCACTCCAAACTACTCATTTTTTAAAAGTGGACAAATATTGCCATACCTAGAAAAGCAGGGTTGGCTGAACGGACCCATCTGTGTAAGACTTTCCTGCTTTTTTGGCCGTGAGGACCGAATCTTCAGCCTGTAATTCTGCACGTCTGGAGACTGGCTTCCGACTCCACCCCCGCCGAGCCCTGCTGCTCTTCCAGCGACCGGCACTGCGCCAGACACCGTCCGTAGGCTCACGCAGCTTCTGTTCCCACACCTTCCCGTCGGGCGCCAGCTGAGCTGGAGAGAGCTTGGCAGGAAATGCCCGGGAAGCCATTTCTGCTCTGGGAGGATCAACAATCACCTCACGGCACAGCCAGACCCCTCCGAGGACCTTTGAGAGGAGGGGAAGCGGGTGTGGGACCGGACAGTGGGACTTACCAGCCACAGCTCCAAGACCTGAGTGTGCTCGGTCAAGCCTCATGAGCGTCCCAGTAAAAGCCTGAAACTCCCTGGTGGGGAGCCATGCATGCAGGGGTCAGGTGTGGGAGGCCCCGAGGAGGGCAGGACAGCCCACACGGGACAGAGGTGGTGGACCCGGGGGACGGGCACACCTCACACCTTCTCTGAGCTTTGCTTTCCTCAGCCAGAAAACAGAAAGATGCCTCTGCGTCGCCGAGCACATCCAAGGCCCTCAGCAACGGGGGCTGTACTTGTCAGGAAGGTTTCAGGAGGTGACTGTCAGACGCAGCAGACGTGAAGTCACTGACGCAGACCGTTTGCTCCAGAAATGATGGTCTCTGCTCTGTCCTACAGAGATAGGGTTTTTTAAGGCTTCAAAATCCTTCGGGAAGCAACGAGAAGGAGAAATACCTATTTTAATGTCTTCTTTGAAACTATTTTTCAACAAATGGCCTGTAATTTGCTGAAGTCTACCAGTAGACTTACTCAGCATCTGGGCCAGTGAGGGACGTGCACGGTGGCCAGCTCTGAGCAAGACCGTACGGGCGGTTTTTTATTTAATCTGTTGTGTATTTTGCAAAGCAAGCACATGCTGCTTTAAAATCAGAAAAAGTAAGTTACTGGATTGTTCAGGACCCGGGAGACATTTACCCTGGATTCTCCCATTCTGTATGATTTGGAACTTTTCAGAGAACATTATATAAGGCTCCTGGGTAGAGAATCAAAGACTCGGTCTTTCCTAGTGCTAGGTACAAAGGCTGCTAACATGAAAGGAATCCAAAGTCCTCTCCAACCGTGAGCCCTATTTCGACGGAAACTGACAAACCCATAGACATTCACTCAGGAGTCTATGCACTCTCCACTTGTCCTGGTCTCTTTAGGGGAAAGTAGACCCTTTTACAACCCGAGTCGCTATCCTGAACGTCTAGCATGAAGGTGGATTAAAAATTAAGCAAAGACTTGACCCAGCACTTCCACCTGGGGATATGCCCGAGAAACGGAAGCCTAAGTCCACCCAGAGCATGGGCGTGCGCGTCCACAGCAGTGCTAGCCACGAACAGAGACCACCCTCGCGTCCAGCGCATAGTACGACCCCATGGCGGGTGTCTCTCGGCAGTAAGAACAAGGGACTCCTGCCGTTATTCCTCTTATCCAGTAAGCTGTGACCTGCCAACCCGCGCTGGGCTGCAACGAAACGTGACATAACCCTCGGTGAGACGCCGGTCGCAGACGGCCACACGGCAGCTTGCTGACCACACTCTGGGACACGTCCACGGCGGGCAAATCTGTGTGGATGCAGAGCCGACTGGCGGGTGCCCGGGGCCGGGAGAGCTGGGGTGACGGCCAAGTGTGACGGGGTTTCTGTTTGGGAGAATGAAAGCGTTCTAAACCATGGTGTTGGCCGCACAGCTGTGGGGATAAACTAAGGCCACTGCGTGTGCGCGTCCTGGGGGACTGGGTGGTGCGTAATGTTGCCACAAAGCCCTTACGGAGAAAACGTCACCATTTCGTTGTATCTGATTCTGAATTCATTCAAGAACATAGTGTGAACGACAGAATTAAGGTGGCATCACTGATTGAAATCCTGACTTTTAACAACAGATACCAATTAAATTTTTTATTTTTCTACTTTTACCAATTCCATTTTTTAAATTGTGTTTGGTAAAACCACAAACTTACTAGAAGAAGGTCTGTATACTTATTAAAAACCTGTGGTCCCGTCGGCGCTCACGCGCAGCGCAACCTCACTGTCAGGTGCACAGTACGGTGATTCGGCGCCTGTGTACAGCAGCCATGCTCGTCTCAAGTGCCCCTCCGTGCCCAGCCCGTGTCCCCGGCCGCCTCCCCCCCGGCCACCAGCAGCGTGTCCTCTGCAGTTAAGAGTCTGTCTCTTGGTTTCTCTTTTTTGTTTATTTTGCTTCTGAAATTCCACATGTGAGGGAGACCATACACTAGTTGTCTCTCTCTGACTGACTTGTTTCACTTGGCTTCATACTCTCTAGTTCCATCCCTGTTGTGGCAAGTGGTAAGTATCCATTCTTTTTGCTGTGTGCGTAATATTCCATTGCGCGTACACAGCACGTCTTCTGTTCTGGGCTGCTTCCGTAGTTGGCCTGTTGTTGAAAGCGCTGCAGTAAACATCAGGGTGCCTGCACCTTTTCCAAGTGTGCCGAACACTTATATACTTTGGCGGCGGGGGTGGAGTATCTTTATATGTATCATACCAACAACAAGAAATGTAAATGACTCACGGCTTTGCCTACAAAAACACAAAAATTCTCCCATTATCGGCATTAAAAACAAAAATGCAAGTGCTAGGATGAGAAGACCCCGGGACGCAGATGACAACGAGCTCAGGAATGACTTTCCTAAGGGCCGTGACAGGAAGCCAGGCAAGGAGATAGGCAGACAGAGCCCAAGAGAATGAGAACGTAGAGGATCTCGAAGAAAAAGGGCAGAAAGCGTGTGACATGGGTTCATGGGTTCATAGGTGATGTCACCAAGTTCCTCCCTATGAGGCCAAAACAACAAAAAAGAGGTTAGAAAATTTTAGGGGTGGTTCATGAAGCTTTTTGTTTTGTTTTAAGAGATATGTATTTCAGAGAATGCCGGCACGAGCAGAGAGGCAGGGAGAATCTGAAGCAGACTCTGCCCTGAGCACGGAGCCCGACGTGGGGCTCGATCCTACAACCGGGAGAGCATGACTTGAGCCGAAACTGAGGGTCTAGGGCTGCCCCGACTAAGCCGCTGGGGCCCCGCTCCTATTGTTCATGCCGTTTAGCTTCTGGCTGAGTCAGCGGCCCCAGTGTGGCTCCTCTCGCCTCTCACCCTGGGAACTTCCCGCCTCTTTTCTCTTCACTACCGAGACCCTCATCCTTCCTCCATTTCTGCAGCCTTGAGGCTGGTCTCCCCACCCTGTCTCCTCCCATCTGATCCGGCTGCCGGACTCGAGTTAGTGTGTACTCATTTCCTTCATTCACTCAAAAATCTGGGCCGCATGGGGCGCTCAGTTGGTGGAGCGTCCGACTCTCAATTTTGGCTCAGGTTGTGATCTCGGGGTCCTGGGATCAAGCCCCACGTGGGAAATCCCTGCTCAGTGGGGAGTCTGTTTCTCCCTCTCCCTCCGCTGCCCACCCCTGCTGTCTCTCTCTCTCAAATAAATCAATCATGAAAAGAAATTAAAAAAATAAACTCTGTGGTTCCTGCATGGCGCAGAGCACAGGCTACGTGATCAGCAAAGCTGTCTTGTCTCTGCACATTTCCAGCCTCATCTCCTGTCCTTAATCGTCTTCCCCTGACAGCTAGGCTCCAGTTCTGCTCAGCTAGAGCCATTCCATAAATATGGGAGGCTGTCCCGCTGCCAGGCCCTCTCTCCCAAGCGGCTCGCGGCCACCGGGGTCCAGCACGTGTCCACATTAGCAAGTAGATTACAGCCCTGCCCTTCCGGCACAGTAATAACCGGGAACATGTCTTACTCAGCCACAAACTGCCATCACCTAAAATTACCAGCAACATGGCAAATAGTAACAGAAATGAATCTACTTTCTGGGTTGTTTTTTTCCTCCAGAACGTGGAATATTTTTGCACTGCTAATACTTTCATGGACCTTTCGAAGTGCTAGACAGCAGAAATTCGAGTCTTGCTTATTTTCTGATTAAAAAAACCTCCAGAAGTGAAATTATACACAAGAACACCTGACTTTTTCCCCAACATTAGTCATTTTTAATACATGATTTGTAACTCACCCGAAGGAAATCGACACCAGATTTCAGGAGAATCTAGGCTGGACGTGGCCTTGGAGCAAGGGAAAAACCAGTTGGGGCAACCCCTAACCCAGCCCCAGTTTCCCTTTCTCCCCAGCATGAAATTATTTCAACAAAAGGGCCAGCGGCACCTGGCTGGCTCAGTCAGTGGGGTATGTGACTCTCCTCTCTGGATTGTGAGTTCAAACCCCATACTGGGTGCAGAGAGGACTCAAAATAATTAAAAAATACCACAAGGGCGCCTGGGCGACTCAGTCGGTTAGGCATCTGCCTTCTGCTTGGGTCAGGATCCCATAGTCCTGGAATCGAGCCCCACCTCAGGCTCCCTGTTCAGTGGGGAGGCTGCTTCTCCTTCTGCCTCCCCCAGCTCATGCTCACTCTGTCAAATAGATAAAATCCTTAATATATATATATGTATACATATATATACATATACATTTACATATACATATATATATATTTTAAAGGTGTGTTGAGATTTTTCCATCGTTAGGATGGAGTCCTGAATCTTTGTCCCGGATGTTGCAGGAAAATGTGCTAGGACCCTGGCCTCTGCGGTTCTCTTAACTTTAGGAAAGTGCTCAAGGGGTGGTCAGAACACAGAAAACCCACCAGTTCTACGACCTGGACGGGAAGGCGGTGCATCTCAGGATTTCACTCCAGCATATCAGGGACCACTGTTCCCTCAGTCCTTAGTATCTGAGGCCTAGCATGTGCCCGCTTCTGCTCTCGGTGCTGGGACATAGCTGAGTCCAGCTCCAGACAGTAAGCAGATGTGCCAGGTGGTGAGGAGGGCTTGGAGAGACACGGCCACAGGGAAACGGAGGAGGTGTGTGTAGGGGAGTGGCTGCTCCTTCTGGGGACGTGGCCCAAACAAGGTGACACTGAACATGGGCAGGGGGCCCGGGGGCAACGCAGACACTCCCAGGGCAGAGTAGTCTCAAGGCAGAGGGACTGGCAGGCACAAAGGCCCTGGGGTGGGAGAGGCTCGGTTATTCCAAGAACCAAGCAGCTCATTCAGATGAGCACCTGGTGTTGCAACCACTCTGGAAAACAGCATGGAGGTTCCTCAAAATGTTGAAAATAGAACTACCCTATGACCCAGCAATTGCACTACTGGGTATTTACCCTAAAGATACAAACATAGTGATCCGAAGGGGCACGTGCACCCGAATGTTTATAGCAGCAATGTCTACAATAGCCAGACTATGGAAAGAACCTAGATGTCCATCAACAGATGAATGGATAAAGAAGATGTGGTATATATACACAATGGAATACTATGCAGCCATCAAAAGAAATGAAATCTTGCCATTTGCGACGACGTGGATGGAACTAGAGGGTATCATGCTTAGTGAAATAAGTCAATCGGAGAAAGACAACTATCATATGATCTCCCTGATATGAGGACATGGAGAAGCAACATGGGGGGTTAGGGGGATAGGAGAAGAATAAATGAAACAAGATGGGATTGGGAGGGAGACAAACCATAAATGACTCTTAATCTCACAAAACAAACTGGGGGTTGCTGGGGGGAGGTGGGATTGGGAGAGGGGGAGGGGGCTATGGACATTGGGGAGGGTATGTGCTATGGTGAGTGCTGTGAAGTGTGTAAACCTGGCGATTCACAGACCTGTACCCCTGGGGATAAAAATACATTATATGTTTATTAAAAAAAAAAAAATTTTGGAAGGGGAGGCGAACCATAAGAGACTATGGACTCTGAAAAACAACCTGAGGGTTTTGAAGGGTCAGGGGTGGGAGGTTGGGGGAACAGGTGGTGGGTAATAGGGAGGGCACGTTTTGCATGGAGCACTGGGTGTTGTGCAAAAACAATGAATACTGTTACGCTGAAAAAATAAATAAAATGAGATGAGCACCTGGTGGAAGGGAAGGAGCCGTGGGGCCCCTTGTAAACCGGAGTGAAGCGGTTGTCCCCGTGCAGGAAGGGCGGCCCGGCCACCGCCTGAACTGAGAACTGCTCTGGCTGCCGTGTCGAGGACAGACTGAAGGGAAGACCCGGCACAAGGCTGTCCAAATGGCCGCGTGTGAGGCTCTCGTGGCCGACGCCTACACCCTGGGTCTGGTCCGGAGACAAGCAGCTCCCTTCTCCATCTACCTCCCCTTCTGGGCAGAGCGAGACCCAAAGGATCACGTGACCCCACGGAACTGGCCATCACCGCTTAGATTGTGCCTCTGCAGATTTGCCTGTCACCACAAGCCAGCACGGGCGGGGCCTTCGCGGTCACTGTGGACGGGCCCACGTGTGGACGGGCCCAGCCAGCTCCGGAGTGGAACCCTGCCTCCTCGTTTCAGCATGTGCGCCAGCACTCTTTTGGTCTATTTTGTGCCTATTTTTCCCATCTTTGTGCTGTTGGTGATCCCACCTAAACTCAGGGCCAAAGTGCCTGCTGACGTCCCCCGCCCCCCACAGAGGAGATGCAAGGGCCAGATGGCGGGTTATAGCTGCTGGCCATGAGCCCAAGATAATGAATTACCGATACACATTAATAAGATGCCTCTAAACAGAAACACACACAAAACAAGGTCACACGTTGATCGGGTGGTGCAAGCGTGGCCAGCAGCTCAGGATCCTGGCCTGGTACTCACTCCCCCCAGGCCACGGATCAGCATTTGCTCATCCGGTGTTCAGGACAATGTGACAGAACACAGCTCCTGGGAGGAACGGGAACCAGCTGTCTAGAGCACAAGCCATCTGGATTAAAGAACCACAAATGGGCGCCTGGGCGGCTCAGTGGTTGAGCCTCTGCCTTCGGCTCAGGTCGTGATCCCAGGGTCCTGGGATCGAGCCCGCGTCGGGCTCTCTGCTTCCTCCTCTCCCTCTGCCTGCTGCTCTGCCTACTTGTGATCTCTCTCTGTCAAACAAATAAAATCTTAAAATAAAACAGCAGCAACAACAGAACACTACGTCAGAGGGTCTTGGGAACAGCCCTTGGCGTTCCGGCCAGCAGTGGGGCTGGCACACACGGCCTCCGCTGCCCACACCTACGGGCTAGGGCCCTGCATGTTCTAACAAGCTTGGCGCGTGCTTCTCATGGGCCCTCGAGCCTGAGAAGCCTCTGGGGAGCTCTGGCATCTCCCACACCCGCATTGTGGAGTGCAGGGGGGCCGGCCAGGCCCACAATCAGGGGAACGCAGCTCTGTAGCTTCTGGCAAAGGGGGCTCCATCACAGGGACAGCCGGACTCAGCCGCAGAGCGCCCTCTGGTCGATGTGAACTGTCCCCTCTTTGGTTCCTCTCTTCCACTGCTGCCTTTGGGTCTCAGCGCGGGCCGCGGGCTGCCTGTCCGAGCGTCAGGACCCTCAGCCTGCCTTGCCCATCCCCACCCCCAGTTCCAGCCCAGCCCTCGCCTTCATCCCCAGACCGGACAGAGCCTGTGAGAGGAGCGGGGGCAGATTCCAGGGTGCAAGCCCCGTGGACAGGACATGGGAAAGGGACACTGCGGGGGACCCTACCCACAGGGCGCTTTGAAACTGCAGTTGGCGGAGTGGGGCAGTGGGTACACGGGGTCTCACTCTGTCACACCTTCCACACGTCGCTAACTCCTCACAGACATGCACGTTCACGCAGGCGTGTGCACACACTTCCAGGCCATTATGCACCCATCCATACTGGGGACAGCACGGGGCCCTGTGTCCCTGGATTTTGCCCCGCAGACACCCAGACGAGGACTCTCTGTTCTGCTCCCAACAGAAGGGGGACAACAGCAAAGGAAACCCCGACTGCGCCACGCCCCCCCTCCCATTTACGAAGTCAGCCCTGCATCAGCTGTCCCCACACACGGATGCCACGCGCACGGGGCCGCCACAGCGCACCTAGCTCACAGGTAGACCACGGCCTCTGCTGACCCTGGGGCCGTCGCGATTCCTGTCACAGACACTCTCTTCCTTCGCCACCGCCATTCTTTCCAAGTTTTATTACCCAAAACAAGGAGGGGCGAGGGCGTCCACTACCAGCAGTCCGTCGCGTTGCAGGGTTCAACTGGAGAGGGACGGCGAGGACCCAACGCAGCTGCTGCCACCCGCGTCTCCCCACACAGGCGAGAATAAGTGAGGGCTTCCTCAGGGTGGGAAGGAGAACGGCGAGGGCCCTGAAGGGACCCCACACGTGCTACGAAACCCCTGGGTCCTCCTATTTATCCTTCTCCTTCTGCTCTTTTTCTTTCTTCTCCCGCTCGGCTTTCGCTTCCTCCTCCTCGTGATTTTTGATCAGCTGCTCCACCTCCTTCTGTTTGAGGACTCTGATGACCGTCTTCCCATTCTCTCTCGTCAGCGTGGCGATCTCCACTGCAAGGGAGCACGCGCGTTATGCAAGGTTATGGGCAGACACCTCAGCCAACGGTTCGCAGTCCCAGCTCCCCGGAGCCCAGACCCGGCACTACGCCGACTCCCGGCCGCTCCCACAGCAAACAGCACCTTCCCTCCTGTCCGATCCCAGCCCCACACACACTCCTGCTGACGTCCCTCACCAATCCCGACCTCTGACTCGCCCGCACTCCCTCAAAGAGCACGCGGACCTCCTGCTCTAGCGGCCTGCCATTAGTGTGACATGGTGGGGCCTCCGTGATCCCCGCGGAGCCCCTGAAGGCACAGTCTCTAACCAGTAATCACATGCCTTTTGCATGCACTCTGGAAAGCTCTTTGAAACGAAGGCGCAAAAAGCAGCTTCCATGACCACAGACAAGCAGAGTGAACCGACACCAGAGGAGGGGTTTTGAGTAGGGAAACGGGGTACAGCCTCCCTGACGTTAGGGAGAAGTACACGACAGCGCGGTCTGCAAGTCGACTGCACTTTCTAAGGAACACCTGGGGCTCAAGTATCCTAAACTAAATCGTTCCATTAACTGACCCTAATTTTTGAAAACTTTAGTTAGAAATAGTTTTACATGATCATAGAGCTCAAACTAAATGAAGTACCTAAAACTGCACATGGGGTACACAAGAGATCAGAGGATTTAAAAGAACAGAGGGTACCCCAACTCATGCGAATGTCATCCCTCAGACACACCACAGCACACGGACAAACACGTGAGTACATGCACGTTATCGTACGTACACACACACACAGAGCAGGCTGTCGAGAAACTGATAGGTTGTGAACGAAAAGCACAACTCAGATCTCTAACCAGGAACACTGAGAACATTCAGGCCCAAGCCCTCACACTCAGAACACAGGGTGGGATTAACGGTCACGACACCGAACCTCACAAAGGCTTAGCATCCTCGCTTAGGAAACAGGTCTAAGGCCGCTCAATTCATTAAGGCTGCGGCTTCAGTGAACTCGGACATGTCAGGGCAAACACAGGAGCCGCTCAATGGCTTCTCTCACTCAAGTGAGCCAGTTAGGAGTGAACACCAATTACCTTTTTCGGCTGAGAGTTTACTCACATCCATGGTCTTATTTAGGACTTTGATAGCTAAAGCAAGAGCAGACTTCAAAGTCATTTCTCCTTCTTTGTAGTCTTGTTTTAACATTGACACAGCTGCCTATAAGACATAAAGGAGAATCGACAAAGAATTTCCTTTAAATTCCTGCACTTTTTCAGAAGAAAAACGACTGAATCACTGTGGGCACTATAGCCAACATGCACAACCCTAATGGCAGGGAGGGGAGACACGGGGTGAGGTGACAAGGGGGTCTGGAACCTGGACCTCCCCAGGCCTGCAAGGGGTCCTTGATAGCAGTCAAGGGGTCTGAGAACTAGGATATGAAAAATAACTATGTCTGATTCCACTTCTCACTGAAAACTGGAGTTTCCTTTTGTTACAGAGGTAGATGGGAATCCCGGGAGTATCGGCGGTGCTTGCGAGCTCCTCATCAGCAGGATCAAAGATGCTCTGCCGTGAGGCCAGGGTAGCGGCAGCTATTTTCGAATAGTTCGTACTCACGGCCACTCGAAAATTATGGCGGTTCTCAGATCTTTTGCTCAATTTCACCGCAGCACAGAAGTACTCACAGCACTGTTGTTCCCGATGCACGTGGCTTTCCAGCCTCCGTAGTTCCCACTGGGGTCGCTCTGGTAGAGCTGAAAGCCGTAGTGCTTGTCCCAGCCGATGTAGAGCAACGAAACACCGAAGGGACGTTTTCCTTTAACAGCAACAGCAAACAGCCAGACCTGTCAGCAATCTGAATCCGGGATCGCTATGGGTCCCTGAGCCCAGGAGGGGGACCACAGCCTTCTCTGGGAAGTGAAGCATTCATAAACTGCTTTGTTTTCTGAACATCACAGATAAGCGCCAGCCAAAATGCCACTTTTGTCTCTAGGATTTGGGCACAGCCAGGAAAAGAAATAAAGACACAGAAGACTGGTGCTGAATTTCATTATTATGTAGAAAGCATTTTGTTTCCAGATTTGAAAATGGCATTATGGCCTTCCAGCAGTCTATTAATAAAACATACGACAATCTACACAGCAGAAGCCAGTTAATTCGTGAAGCAGGATATGCAAAGTGTTTTATTTCATTTTCAATTTCTTTTTAGCATCTCAAAAAGGTTATTGTTCATAAAATGGTTTAACTTTAGGATACAATGTTCAAAAAATTCAGTACCTCCAAACTGTGTATAAGCTTGTTTGATGTCACATAGCGCTGTGACCAACTGCTCACAAGGAATCGGCTCCTGATACTGTAATAAATACCTGTGACAAAGAAAATGGCATATTAATAGTTTGTTCTAAAACACAGATACACCCTAAGCAAACAAATACACCCTCTGGAAATAAATCTGTGCCACAGGGACAGTTACTTGTGATTCCAAGAGGGGAGGAGAGCATGGCCGCACTGTGATATGCTTAGAGGAAGTAACATGTTACAACTTTGGTCTAAGAAAACTTGAATTTTCCAGGACTACATTTTTTCATGACTCCTCTTTAGAAATACGGCCACTAATGCAGGTACCTGCACCGACGCTATTTACAAGCATACCTTTGAGCAATGAGCCGCAGCTCATTAGTGAGAACGTTCGCATCGGAAGTGATCCCTGCCACGCTGCAGGCCATGTCCCTTGAGAAAAGGAAGACAGGGATCAGTAAGCAGAGGTCTGCGAGTTCCGTCAGAAATGTACCACCCTTGCTCCAAAGCCACTGACAAAAGTTTCACCTTTACAGACTTTCAACCAGATGTCATTCCACAAAAACTAAACAAATGCACCCATGAATTCCCCAACAGATGTATTTACCATCACTGCCCTGTGAACAGGCAAGGGAATACCATGAAGAAGCGAAAGTAAATCCCAAGACTCACCCACAAAGGCGAGAGAGGTCTTACCAGACAGGGAGACAGGCTGCTCTGTGCCCTCCTCCCTCCTGAGACCTGGCCTGATGGAGGTGAAAGGGAGGGCACCCACAGGAAGGGCCTTTCCTAAGGCTGCCTAGAAGCCCAGGGTTAGGCTCACACGAAGGCGACAGCTCTACCTCTGCCCTCGTCCCCTGGTCTGCCCTGGCTCTCCCACAGACTCGAGAGCCTCTGTCCTGCCTGGCAAGCCTGAGACAGTGACACTGTAGAAGGGACAGAGCTCCTTCGGATAAGCCCACCAGAGAAGCCCAGCAGCATCGATCACCTTGCCCACCACTGAGGAGACGGTCCAATCAGCAAGCCCTGCTCGCTGCCAGCTGCCAAGTCCCACACACCCCACTGTCACCAAGGGTACAGGGCTCGGCTGAACTGTCCCACACCTCCGGGAGGCCTGTGGTTTGGTAAGAGTCAGTGTAATTCCACAGAACCCCGGAGCAGCTAGTCTGAACAATGCTTGGAGGGCCTGCTAGGAGCTGCACGCTGGGCTGGTGTGTCTGTGTTTATTCACTTCACTGACCTGCCGGGACTGCTCCAGCAGGCTGAGACCCAGAGACATTACATAATCGGTGTCGGGTCACAGCTTCTAAACTCACCCAAATCTGTGGGACTACCAAGCCCAAGTCCTATCAATACACAACTCCGGTTCCCCACGGAGGGCTTGGCTCTGCGCTTCAAGAGGGTAACATGAGGCCTGGGGCTCGAGGAGGTTTCAAACAAGAAAAATTAAAAGCAGAAACTCTCAGCGGTAAAAACCGTTCTCTTCAATTTTACCATGATGTCAATTTACCATGATGACGCACAGAACAGCTCTCCCAACATATGTGCCATCCCACTGTGTGAGAAAGTGAGACGCTTTCCACTCCGTTCCCTAAGATCTCACTTACTCATTCAGTTTATAAATTTTTTCAGAAAAAAAGACTTCATCTAGAAGCTTGTGGATGTTACGTCTCTCTGCTGCAAGCAAAACACCATCGTTCGCTAGAATCCCCAAGCAGGTGCCTGCGTGCCCAATAGCTTCCATGGCGTACTCCACCTGGTACAGGCGACCTACAAGACACCAGCAGTGAGCACCCAGCAGCACGGCCCCCAGGGAGTCAGTCACACCACTGGCAGGACACACACAAGAGCCTCACTTTCACCCTTGATGAGGCACCCAACCAACCTGGTGGCCAGAATCAGTCCAAACTAAGCAAAGAATTTAAAAAAAAGTTCCTACATAGGGGCACCTGGCTGGCTCAGTCAGTAGAGCATGGGACTCCTGACCTCAGAGTCGTGGGTTTGAGCCCAATGTCGGGTGCAGACAACACTTATATAAAACTTAAAAAAAAAAAAAAAAAAAAGTCTGCAGATCCCCTCCCCTCCGCATTTTAGTGCAAACTCTACAGACATTTTTAAATTTGAGATAGCTTAAACAGTTTCAATTTTACCTTCTGGAGAAAATATGGTAGTCCTGGAGTCGTATCTTCGAGACTGCAAAGAAAAAACAGGCAAGTGAGTCCTGCCCAGCAGAAGTCAGTCCACGAAGCATCTTATGAAACACCCGGGCCCGCAAAGCTCAGTGTGCGGGAGGGACCGACAGGGAGGAAGACACCGTCGCGGCTTTTCTACCTTCCGTCCTGTTTCCTCACGCTAGTCTAGGGGCACAAGCAACAGCATTTATCACGCAACAGCTCACGGGCATGCATAGCAACTCACCATGTTTTCTGAACTTTACGTAATTCCTGTAAGAAGAAAATAGGATCATTATTAAAGTGAAACTTACAACTTAAGGAGCATTTCCTGACTTAAAAAGAAAAATCTGTTTTGTTCACTCCCTTCACTCATCTAACATCCACAATGAAGCAGGCACGAGGCCAGATGCTGGAATCCCAGAACAGTGAACACCAATCCCTTCCCTGCAGAGCTTACAATCTGGCACTCAGGTGAGGGAGGCAGACACCATTGTTTTTTGGGAAACAATTACCAAAACTAAAAATAAAAATAAATGAGTTCAAGTTAGACATGGGAGAGACAAATAAGGCTGGGCACCACTGGGCCTAAGAGGAAGAGCACGGGAAGATGGGGAGAGCAGCCCAGGCAGAGGAGAACGCCTGCTCAAGGTGAGAGACAAACTGCTAAACTAAAATTAAACCTGAAGCATCTAGAGAGCTGGGCACGTACACCGACGCGCGCGAGCCTCGAATGCCCAGTGAAGAGGCTGAGGCTTTCTTTCTCCAGGATGATGGGGAGTCCCCACCTAGAGGAGGTAGGGGTGGTGATCTTACTATTCCCGCAAAAGCCAGCAATGGGGCTCAGTGCAATTTAGTGTAAATGCCAAACTTCAGGCTGCAAAGCCCATTTTCCTAAATCCCAGAATATTGAGAAGCAAGCTTAGAGAGATAAGCTAGAGATCCAAGCCAGACCCCAACCCTGAAAGCCCCCCAACCCAAGTAAAAACTGCAAATGTTCTCTCTCAGGCAACGGGGCTCCACGGCAAGACTGTGGGCCACAGACAGAGCCGCGGGAACCGGATGACGTTTAGGAAGATCACTGTAGCTGAGGAGAGCACGAGGAAAGGTAACCAGTTAGGAGGCTGTACACTAGTCAGCAGGGGAAAGGGAAGGACAGCCCTGAGCACAAGCCCCAGGGCAACTTTCGGGTACCCACCCTCCCAAGTGACGCCCCCATCCCACCTGTGCAACCCCACGCTGGCCCCAGCCCCAGCCCCAGAGTGTGCACCAAAACCCCACCCCAGTCCCGACTCCGCCAAGCTCGCCCGATGCGGAGCCCAATCCCCAACTGGGACGGGAGCACTAGATCCCAGCTCCGACCCCAGCCCCGCCCCGATGTGCGCACTGGGTCCAACGTTGGACCCAGGCCGGACCCGTGCGCTAAATCCCAGCTCGAACCCCGCCCCGGCACCGGCCCTCGCCCCGGCCTGGTCCAGTCCGGCCCCGACATGCGCTCTAGATCCCAGCTGGGACCCCAGCCCCGCCCCGACGTGCGCGCTGGATCCCAGCTCGAGCCCCAGTCCCGGCCCCGACGTGCGCGCTGGATCCCAGCTCGAGCCCCGTCCCGGCCACGACGTGCGCGCTGGATCCCAGCTCGAGTCCCGGCCCCGGCCCCGACCCAGACGCGCGCCCCGCAGGCGAGCCCCACGACGGCCGGCCTGTCGCGGAGAAAGCGGGTGCAGAGTCATGGCACCCTGGGTGCTTTGGTGGCTGCCGCAGGCCGAGACGTTCACGAGCCCCGCCCGCGGGGAGCGCGGCCAACCTTCCGCGGGTGCCCAGGGGCAAAAGCTCACCAGCGGGACTCGGAAGCGTGGAGACGTCCACCGAGACTCTTCACGAGGAAGAACACCGACCGCCACAGCCACGGCCGACCAGCCGCTGTCAATATGGCGCCCGCGCGTGCGCAGAGCACGGGGGCGGGGCCGGAGCTGGCCCGGAAGTCCGGGGGCGGGGGCGGAGCTGGCCCGGAAGTCCGGGGGCGGGGCCGGAGCCGACGGCTACGGCGGAGACCGGCTTCTCCTTCGGCGCGGTTCCGCGAAGGCCTGGGTTGTGTGCCCGGGCGGCGCCGGCAGCCCCCGCGCCCCGCGCCCCCCGGTGGCCACGCACCTTCGGGCCGCAAGGGCCCCGGGTGAGGACGCTGTGCTCCGGGAGGGGCCGTCCCCGCGCGGACCCTGTGACCGGTGCCGGCCCCGGGCCCTTCCTCGGCCGCTTCCCCGACACTCCGCGCGCCGGTCGCGTGGGGGTCCCGGCGGCCGGGCCGGTCCCGAGCTCGTCAGACGCGCCGCGTCCCGTCTGCGGGTCTCTGCCCTCCGCTCTCACGGCGGGCCCACGCAGCAGGCCGGGACGGGCCCACGCTCCCCCGGCGGCGCCCACGCTCCCCCGGCGGCGCCCACGCCTGGTCTCAGCCTCTTCCCCGCTCGGCCCGCCCGAGTTAGGGCCGCACCGACCAGCAGCGCGCACAGCACTCAGCTCGGCCGACCCCGTCTGGTGCCTGTTCGGTGCCCGCCCCTCCGCCCTGCTCCCGGCGGCTCCCGTCCTCCGGTCCACCACCTGCTGTCCGTGCTCTAAGTTGCCCTGGGTCGCACGGTTGGCCAGATCTGGGTTAAGACCGAGCCATGGGCTTATAGTCCCCTCCAAGGAGAGGCCCAGAGGGCAGGGGCTCCGTGCTCTTCAGGCCGGATGAAAAATTACTCCTGGGGGGCTGGACTCTGAAGAGGAGGCAGCCTGGGATGAGCCGTGTGTGAGGCCTCTGCTGTCGCTCCTGCCTCCCGGGCACAGGGCCCCACGCCAGTGGCCAGTGGGTCACTACGCGTTCTCAGGCCCAAGTGAGAGGCAGAATGTCAGGTCGACGGAAGAAAGATCTGGTGAGACAAAAGAGCAGAAGGAGAACGAGGTTGGTCCGTTTGGGGGACAGAGCAGTTGAGTCTGAGCAGAATGAAGGAGACAACAAAGGAAGGGAAGGAGGAGAGACATCAGGCTAATTTGTAGATGCCTCCAACGCCAGAATTTTTCCCCTGTAGGTCACAGGGAGCATTAAAGCGATGCTTTAGGATGATGAGGTCTCACGAGTTTCTTTTACAATGTGGTATGGATGCTTCCCATTCGGAGGTCCCGTGTCCCCTCGCCTTGAATCCCCTGGGCCTGTGACTACGGCAGAGGTCATATGCTGTGACTTCCAGCAGTCGGTCATAAAAGATGATAGATTGCTGTCTTGTCCTCTTGGGATGCTCGTTCTTAGAACATGGAGAGGTGTTCTGCCACCAGCCCAGACGAGGTCCCAGCATCCCCTGCCAGATACGTGAGTGAAGTTTGCTGCTGATTTCCTCAGTCACTGAATTTCCCCCAATCCCCAGATCACCTCCCAACAGAGGCCCAAGCATTTGGGGAGCAGAGACCAGCTGCCCTGGTGCCCGAGTTTCTATCTGCAGAATCCACGAGATGCTAATGACTGAGACTTAAGCCACTAAGTTTTTGGTTAAATTGTCACACGACAATATGCACCTGGAGTTTTTAATCTGTCTCTAAAAGGATGGATGTAGGTTGGAGAGATTAAGGATAAGAATACCAGAAAGTAAGGTGCTTCTGTAGCCTGGAGGGGATAAGAGCCTGGACAGAAAAAGCAAGAGCAGAGTCTTTGCTGTGTATATGGCATTGATCCCCAAATCTAGAACTGGGTTTTCCCCTCCGTGGATGAAAGGACCAGGGATTGGCTCTTGTGGAAATGCATTCATTCCAGTAGTTTATTAAGGGTGTGCCAGGGGCCTGGCATGGAGCTAACAACAGAAAATGAATACTATTCGATTTATGCCATCAAAGACATGGGTTTGTTTTTTTTTAAGTTTATCTATTTTTTTAAAAATCTCTACATCCAATGTGGGGCTCAAACTCATGACCCTGAGATCAAGAATCACAGCCTCCACCCACTGAGCCGGCCAGGCAGCCCTATGCCACCAGAGTTTAAAACTACACGGAACTGACTGGAGATAAGCAAGGACAAACACCGAATAGTACATTATCATTGCAAGCCTGTACGTACTTAAACATCAAGATTGTGGCCAGCAACATCTGCATTAGGAATTCGGTGAAGGAGAACCCATGTTTGCAGGAGCAATTAAGAAGGAGATCCGTAGAGTTTCATGGTTCAAGAGAATGAACAGCGGTCTGGGAGTGAAATCCACGATTCCATTCCTTTTTCTGGTCCCCAGTTTCCGGAATGGTCAAGCTAGATTAAAAAAAAAAACAATGGGGGGCACCTGGCTGGTTTAGTCGGTTTGCTGTGGGGGTTGAGAGTTCAAGCCTCACGTTGGGGGTAGAGGTTACTTTGAAAAAATAATGATGAGATCTTTATAAAAAATATATACAATGCCTTAAATTTCAGAAGCATAAGTGCTTTCATATGAGTGATCTCGTTTGATTCTAACACAGATAAGCTCACACGTGCATGCATGGTGCGTGAGAGAAGGGGAGGACTGGGACCCTGGCTCTGTAAGCAAATTCTTCTGTAAGAAAATGGGGATTAATCACAGCACTACTTCTCTCGTGGGTTTGTTGTGGAGATTAAGTGAGACGATGCATGTAAAATACTGTGATATAATAAATACAGGTTTGGGTTTCCTTCTGCTCTAAAACCCTTGTAATCCCCGAATGGTAGAGTAAGAGGAGTGTCTTTGTTATTCATCATAAACCCCTGCCAACCACACCGGAATTTCGCCTCATGAGTCCACTCCACAGACGGAGAAGCGATGGCTGTTCACATACACAGAAAAAGACGCCTGAATGGCCAGGCCTGGAGACTTGAGATCTCCTGGAGAATGGACAAGCCCACAAGAATAAGTAAAGCCATTTACTGAATCGCACGAAGGGAGACATGAAGAGAAATCAGCGAAGGAGATAGTGGTATCATGCACGTCAGTGTGCAGGGAGCTGCGGTTCACAGACCTCACGTGTTCATATGAAAAGGACCACAAAGGAGAGCAATTTTACAGTATCTGCTGAGAGATCCTCTTAGTCTCAAGCTGAAAACGAAGTGATGGTCGGGCCCCTCACTCAGGAGTCGGCGGCCTTGCCCGGAGGTCTCCCTTGGCTTCTGGGCAGGTCCAGTACCTTCCAGGCCCAGTTTCGACCGCTGCCCTCTCAAGCACGCGAACCGTTTTTCTTACGAACACTGTCTGTCTCAGTCTGTGCCTTCTCACACCTTTCTCACAGCATACATTCATTTTGCAAATATCTTTTGAAACCATGAGGAAAGTGCTATATTAAAAAAGGGACAAGAGACCAAAAATAGCTCGACATAGTCTCTGCCCTCCAAGAGCTCCCAGGTGACAGCCATAATCCACGATACCAGGTGACGTGCCACAATGAAGACAGAGCACAGCAGGGTTTCAGAGAAGCGGGGGGACGGGAGGAGGCTTCACGGAACTGGGGCTGTGTTAACCAGGTCCCTGTGTTACACCCAATTATTTAAAATACGTGACTCTATCTATACACGTGTGTTCCTTTTAAAGTTTAGCACAGTCACTGAGCTCGGGGCTGGATAGTCCTTGAGAGATGATCTGACTCAAAACCACCCTTCTGCGTGTTCTACCCACGAGGCAAGCTGGATCCCAGAGGGACACACCTGCTCATGGGCACTTGCGTACATGGTCCTGAGATCACTTGAAGGCCTTCGTGGTTCCACAGGCACTGGTCTGTTCCGTGAGTTCATTTCTCACCGAGCAGGGAAAACCTTCATAGAATTTGATTTAGTCCCCTTGGGTTTTCCACGATCAGAGCTCACGGGAAGTTTCCCTGAGTCACATGGAGACCCCTGAGTCGTAGGACCTGGCAGTTTCAAACCAGATTTCCTCCACAGCCTTCTGGCCCATGTCAAGCATCTCTTGCAAGCACTTCCAGCCAGTTTTCGCAGTGATCATGAGATAGTCCTTGTTCTCTGGGTGTAGCTGGCAAGAGTGCGCCGCGATGACCAGGGACTGGCAAAAGCGCCCGCACACGAGCAGAAACAAGGCGCTCCTCTCCACGGGCGTCAGCGGGACGACGCTCTCAAAGCCTGCAAGGACGTGACCTCCCACGTGCAGCGGACTCGTGCTCTCAATCATCATGTACGTGATGGTGATGGCCACTTCGAACACGTAGTAGCCGTAGCTCATGTCGCCGAAGTCCAGAATGCCAGACACGTGGTATGAGGCATCACCAAAGGCTGACTTGCTGGGCTCCACTAAAATATTATGGTCATTAAGATCTCCATGATTGACACCTACAAGGAGAAAAATCAAGCCATGGGCAAACATGAAATTCCCCAGCTCCTCGTCTGCCCATTTCCTGTTCCTGGGGCACCACCACTCAGCTGTGATGAGCAGTCCAGAGGTAGAGTCAAACCCTATTTGGGCTGAAATAAAAGAATTTTCTCTGAAAGGGAAAAAAAAAGAACAGTTAATTTTAGTGGTTGCATTTGCTTTGCTTCTGATCAGTACGAGGCTAGAGGATGCAGGCTGGCCGCTGCAAACACCTGGTTCTGACTGCTGGCAGAATGAAGGGAGAGTGTTCAAAAGGAATATACACATGTTCATATTATCATACGAAATAAAGAGTCCTAACGGAGACCGGCTGGCTGGTCAGTGAAGTGTACAACTCTTGATCTTGGGGTTGTGAATTCAAGCCCGGTGTTGGATGTAGAGAGTGCTTAAAATAAAAAATAAATTTTTTTAAAAGGAAAAAAAATAAGAAGAAAAAGCCAAGAGTCCTAGAATGGGCCAGATGTGTCTTGATTTTCACCTAGGATTTCTAAAAAAAAGAAGTCTGATGACAAATAATTGTGAGTTCTCCCAGTCCTTTGATTACTAGATTAGACACTGATATCTCAAGTCTGTATCACTAGAAGCGGGGGTCTGTGGTCACTGATGGTCCACGAACTCTTACTAATGTGTATGAGATAAAAACAGACATTGAGCGTATTTAGAAAAGACTGAGAGTGATTATAGCAATTTGTCATCTAAGAGTGTGATTGTGCATGTCATTAAGAGTAGAGGGGCGCCTGGGTGGCTCAGTGGATTAAGCCGCTGCCTTCGGCTCAGGTCATGATCTCAGGGTCCTGGGATCGAGCCCCGCGTCGGGCTCTCTGCTCCGTGGGGAGCCTGCTTCCTCCTCTCTCTCTGCCTGCCTATCTGCCTACTTGTGATCTCTCTGTCAAATAAATAAATAAAAAAATCTTAAAAAAAAAAAAAAAAAAAAGAGTAGAGACCAGCTTGGTGTTACCGGACTCCCACGGTCAGTCATGTGTGGTGCAGGGTGTGACCCGGTCACGAACAGCAGGACCACGCATCAGGTGCTGGGGGAAAACCATACTTGTCTTCTCTCAGGAACAGTCTTGAGAAATTCTGATTTAAAACCCTGGCTAAGGATTAGGGAAACACAGGGATGTCCAGGAGCATGAAGCGGTGAGTCACATACTTTCTGTTAAGTGTGTGATAGAAAGTAACGTCCACTCCTGAGTATAATGCCTATTTCTTCTAGTTGACTTGGGATCACGTAACTCATGCTTAAGTAATTTAGCCCAGTGGGTGACATGCAGAAACAATGAACATTATTGTAAACCACAGATTCTAAACTACACATTTGTGAAACTGGGACGCATGATACAATGGACGCCATGTCACAGTCTCATTGGCAAGGTTTCTTCTTCCTTAGAGGCGGAGGAATGGTGCATCGTATGCAATCAAATGGGATTTTAGAACCACTGAGTCACGTTACTTCGAGCATGCAATCTGTACTTACACAGGCATTTTATTGCTTCTATCCCTTGTCCACTGGCCTATCAAAAAATGATAGAGCTATTCAACGCCTGGGGCGGAAATGACAAAAGTTATTGAATTTGAGAATTAAAGAAAGAGAAGGCATTCTGATCAAGATGGCAGAGTGAGTTCGTTCTCTGATAAGCCTCCTCTGTGTAATATACATAGTAGTGACGAAAATAAGAGAAAATAAAGATAGAGCCAGCTCAGGAACAAGATCGACTTATATACTAAAACACAGAACAGAAATGCCAGGCAGTGAGCAGGAACATAGCCATGGGTCCATGGACGGTGTTCCAGGTCGGCAATGTGCTTTACCCCTTTGGGGGGACAGGAACTGGACGTGCTGCCTGCTGGGTGTGGGAGAAGGCTCACCACAGGACGTGAAAGGCCATGATGTGACATGACGTGAAAGGGAAAACCATCCGAACTCACAAAAGGATGACAAGTCTGCTCCCACCCCACTGCTGACACGGCCAGGTCAAGAGAGGCAGGAGGACAAAGCAGTCATTCTGGTTACCACAATCTTCAGTTCAGTTTTGAGTTAGTTTCTCTTTTTAAGATTTTTTATTGTTTTGTAAGTCCTCTCTACACCCAACATGGGGCTTGAACGCACCACCCCGAGATCAAGAGTCGTGTGTTCTATGGACTCAGCTGGCCGGAGGCCCCTCAAATGAGCTTCTTTTGGCTCTTGCTCATGGTGCCTGATTTCCTTGTGTGCTGATATACAGTATGTTCTCTGGACACAAGGTAGTGACTCTAGAAAAATAACCGGAAGAACTTCTAGGAGGTGATGGGGGCTGACGAGTGCACTTACGGTGATGAGCGCTGAGTCATACGTGGAAACGGTGGATCACTGTATCGCCAGAACTAATGTGACGCTGTATGGTAACTATATGGGAACTAAAACAAAAAATAATGTAAAACACCTTTTAATTAACAAAGAACTTCTAGGGGCGCCTGAGCGGCTCAGTGGGTTAAAGCCTCTGCCTTCAGCTCAGGTCATGACCTCAGGGTCCTGGGATCGAACCCTGCATCGGGCTCTCTGCTCAGCGGGGAGCCTGCTTCCCCCCAGCCCCCTCTCTCTGCCTATTTGTGATCTCTGTCTGTCAAATAAAGAAATAAAAATCTTTAAAAAAAAGGAACTTCTAAAACTGGAAAACACAATGAGAGAAGAATGCAGCGGGTGGCTAAAACAGACTAGACATAAGAAAGAATCGATAAACTAGAGGACATGGTAGAGAATAATCCAAAATGCAGCAAAGGCACAGAAAATACAAAATACACACACACACACATACACACGCACACACGAGAAGGGACACAGAGGATACTCAGTGAGAAGACTGAACATGAACTTAACGGGAGCCCAAAAGGAGGAAAGAGAATGGAGCTGGGCAAGAAGCTCCCACATCTGATGAAAGACAATATCCACACACAGGTTTGAGAAACCCAAGAATATTAAGAAAAAAATCACTGAAGAGAAAGAGAACATCCTACAAGAACCCCAAAGGGAAAAAGGCAGGTGGTCTTCAAAGGCTACAGACACACAGCTGACCTCTCAGTAGGAATGGAGAAGCTAGGAGAGAGTGGAACCTAAAATCCCCAAACCCCAAAACCTAGAGTCCTATAGGCTGCGAAAATATTCTTCAAGGATGAAGAGAAAACAAAAGCATTTTCAGACAGATGACCTCAGAGAGTTCACTGTTAGAGAACTGGACTGGAGAACATGCTAGGGGATGTGTTCTAGGCGGGAACAAAATGAGGCCAGGCAGGAAGCTTGAGGCTGGAGGAGAGGAAACCGACACACAAGTAAATGTAAACAAACCTGACCACAAAACAACAGCAGCGTTGTCTTCTGGAGGCCCCAAGTATGGATCTGATTTACCAAATCAGTGGCTTATAAGCCAGGACAGACATAAATGCACTCAAGTATCTTTAGGTCCCTATGTTGTCTGGGATCACATTACACTTTGATGAGTCGGGGTCACATAGGACAGCATACAGCTCCCAAACTTCTGGACAGAAAAAAATACAGTCACGAAAAGAATGACTTCAAAAATGATGACGTCAAAAGAAGAGGAGTAGAAGAAAAGAAGGAACTGGAACAGACAGACAGAAGG
Organism: Meles meles; assembly: GCF_922984935.1. Lineage (NCBI taxonomy): Eukaryota > Metazoa > Chordata > Mammalia > Carnivora > Mustelidae > Meles > Meles meles. The sequence continues at coordinate 735,189 of NC_060071.1, forward strand.
CGAGAGTACAGGACAAGATCGCACAACTGTACAGCATCCCAGGGAGCGGGCACTGAGGCAGAGGAAACAAAGAGTAAAGAGGGAAACTGTATCGACGAAAGCTTCCGTTCGCCAGCAGGGTCACAATCCTAATCTTATGTGCACGTTGCCTGAAAATATACAAAGCACATTTTGACAGAGATACACAAAAAGTACCGGAAATCCACAATCACAGCGAGAGACTTAAAGTACACTTGTTGATAATTGTTAGAACACACAAACAAAAACATCAGTAAACAGAGAATTTGGACAACAGGACGACGAGCTTGACGGACTAACATGTACATAACTGCACCCAACATCCACAGAACACACTTTCTTTTTCAGCACACGTGGACCGTTTTTTAAATTTACCACATGCTGCTTCATCGAGTAAATCTTAACAAATTTGGGAGTCCTGAAGTCACATAAAGCTGCTGGGTCCCATATGGTAGTCGTCAGCCGTGTGATGTCGTTCACAGTCATTCAGACTAAATAAAATGAGGCTCTGGCTCCTTGGTGGCACGAGCCCCACGGCAAGTGTTCCGTGGTGGCTAGACGCTATTGCCACGGACCACGCGGACTCAGAGCACTTCCACCAGTGAAGAAGCTCTCCTGGGCAGCGCCGACAGGACCCATGCCCCCCGCCCACAGTGCAGCTACAGGAGAAGTCCACACCAGAAGGGTAACTAAGAACCATCTTCTGCAGATCCCTGTAAGTGCAGAGACGGGCCAATGTCCATGATTAGATTCCTCAGTCTTCTAAGTGTAACATAAAGGAGTGTAAATAAGCTATCCTCTCCATTTCCTCCAAATTTATATAGCGATTCCATCCAAACCTAACCAAAATCTTAACAAAAATCTTTAAAAATATGACACGCTGATTCCAAAATTGATACGTACTTAAAGTAAAAAGGACCCAAAATAGTCAAGACCTTCTTACAAGAGAACAAGAAGGTGGGAGGCCATGTTACCCGCTATAAGACCTTAAAAGCTAAAAAAATTAATATAGTGTGGTAACCTTTAGACACGCTCACAAATACTCCAGCTACATTCCCTGCAGGAACATGCTGGGTCCCACTTCTCTGGTCCTCAAGAAGTTGAATACGGCTGGGTGCCTTTTTGGCCCTTTGAACTGAACAGAAGTGACATCGCTTCAGGGCAGAGATGCAAGAGACGCGATCCGTGTCCAGCTTCCCCTTACCCAGCTACAGCAGCACTCCGTCCCACGCGTCTCGGTCCCCGCGTGAGAGTCCGCAGAGCAAAACCCAAGACGGTCCATGCTGGACAGGCCGCTGGAGGTAGAACGAGCTGTCCGCTACTGCGGTGCATGGTGCCTCACGGGCCACTCGTCGCTGCAGCATAACCCTGCCGAGCTGACACAGCGTGGTGCGGGCGCGGAGACGGGCAAAGGGAACAGGGACAACACAGAGAGCCCCCAGGCTTTTGGTTTATAGCAGAGGTGGTACTGTAAAGCCAAGTGAGAAAAGTTGGCTTTTTAATAAAAAAAGTTACCAACTTTTTCACCAACTGGTGAAAAAGTTACCAACCACAAGAAAAATTTACACCATACGTAAATTTCCAACGGTTTATAGACGTATGATGAAAGGGAAAAACTAACGCTTTAGTAAGATAACGCAGGAGAATATCTTCGGGACCACAAGGTAGGGAAAACGTCTCCCCAAGATGAGTAGAGAAGGCTCACCTTCTACTACCAACCCAGGAGCAGAAGGCGGATATACTTGAAACCAAGAAATTCAGGACTGTTGATCAAAACACATCATGAAGAGAGCGAAAAGGCAGAGTGGAACAAAATATGTGCAACACATATAACCAGCGAAGGAACTGTATCCAGGAACCCTCTGGAACGTCTAAAATCAACGAGAAGGAAATCCCGTTGAAAATCTGACAAAAGATTGACGAGGCACTTCACGGAAGAGTTTAGCCAAATGGCCACACATGGGGAACTGCAGAGCAAAACCGAAGAAATCGCTGTCTCCTGCAGGACTGGCGAGGGCCAGACTGTGAGGACAACATGGGTGGGGAGCGGCGGACACGCGCAGCCTCTGCTAACAGCGCCGCGCAGGTGCGCAGGCACTCCGGAAAGCCACGTGCCAGCGTCTCGTCATGCGGCACGTAGACGTGTCCTGTGGCCCGGCAGTCCTACCCCAGCACGCGTGGGGCCGCGCGCCCAGTACCGCAGACAAGAAGCGAGGTGGCGAGGACGGGCGGAGCAGTAGAGGTGGGAAAGTGAAGCCGGAACCCGGAGAATTCGAGCACGTGTGAAGCGTGTGACAAAGAGCAAAGTCAAGGCTGCCAACTCCCAGGTTTTCGGCGAGGTCAGCGAGGTGCGTGGCGGATACCATTTTCATGAGATGAAGATGAGCGGGGGTGCAGATCGGACGGGGGAAATCAACTCGATTTTCATGCTGCCGCCTCGCGCTATGTTTACACAAAGTGAACGCTGCGGACAGCGTTGTGATGCCCCCACGGCCGACACGCTGAAGCCCGCTGACCAGTGCGGTGGTGTTCGGAGCTGGGGTCTTTGGGAGGGAGTGGGGCTGAGAGGCACCGTGAGCGTGGGGCCCTCATGACGGGGTTAGTGCCCTTCTAAGAAGAGACACCGACGGAGAGCGCCGCGCTCTCTGTGCATCACGCGAGGATGCGGAGAGAAGGTGGCTGGGGCTTGGGAAAGACACGGAGCGTGCTGGCACCTGGATCTCACATTTCCAGCCCCAGAACCGTGGGAAGCCGCCCACCTCGTCTCCGTACTTGGTGACGGCAGCCAGAGCTGAGCCCTACTGAAAGCAGAGGAGAGAGGGAGCCGGCTGCCTCCGTCAGGCTTGCTGCAAGCGCCCCTTCCTGCCGGGCCCTCTGACCCGTGCTTTGTGCCCCGTCAAAGTCCGCTTCCACCTGGAGAGACTGTCGCCCACATCCATAAGGAGGTACACACTAGCATGCTCCCCGGAACACCACGACAGAACAACAACAAACCAACCTAAAATTCTATCGACAAGAGAAGAGACTGAAAACAGCACGGCACGTTGAAATAAACAGTGGCACGTCCCTGCGGAGCATGGGACACGCCTCAGTAAAACGACGGGCGAAATGAGCTAGAACCACACCTGTGAAACGATCGATCTGGACCGAGAAAAGCAGGCTGCGGAACGGTAAGACCATCGGACACCAGCTAACGATGGAAGACACGCAGAACGCCATGGCACCTCAGTTATGAACACGTACGTAGTGAGCGCGTTCAGTAGGGAGGGGAAGGCGTGATCACGTACGGTCTGGAGAGGATCTCAAATGTGGCAGTTCTAAGGGAAGTAGAAGCGCCAGGAGCGAGCTCGGCCACATTTTGAGACTTGGTGAAACTAAGCCGTATGTCCGCGCTCTTCTGATGCTCAGAAACGTGCCAGTGTGAACAGCAAGGAAAACACTTCCTCGATCGGGGGTACTCACACTCTCGGAAGTGCTGTAGTTTGGTCAGGATTTCGTCCTTGAACAGCTGAATGACCTGTACGACAACCTCCCGGTTTCGGCTCTGGCCCAAGGCGTCCAGGTACTTCTCCAGAAGAGGGACGTTTTTCAGATTCCAAATGAAGTTCTCCCGACGAAGGCTACTTAACTTCGGGTGATGGAATTTCTAAACCAAAGACAAGGGACTCTTAGAGTCTGGACAGTTAGAGCGGCCACGAGGGAGAGCTGGTGGGCGAGAGACCGCCCTCCCAGGCTCGGTCCGAGCGGCCCACGGCGCCCCCCCCCGCTCACCGACACGCTCCGTTAACCCCCCCACGGGCTGATGGCACACCGGACGGGAGTCGTCGTTCTGGGGGCATGTCCCCATCTCACTCGTGGCTGAGGGGGACTTCCGCGCCCCTGGCGGGAGCTGGACACAGGAAGAAAGAAGTCTGCTGTCCCCCGACGCTGGCCCCCCCGTGAGCTGTCTGACCTCACCTTCTATTACGTTCGTGGACTCTCCTGTAGCCACAGCGGCCTCCCGGGGGGCAGGACTGTGCCCGCGCACCTGCACCTCACGAGCTCTGTGTTCACCGCTCCCCCGGCCACACGGCCACGCCGTGAACGTTCACCAGCTCCTTCTGTGGGAGGCCCCCCGGCCACTGCATCTGAAACGTCAGCCCCCTTCGGTCCTTCCCGCCCTGCCCGCGCCGATGTCTTCCCCGAGAGCCTGCAGCACGTGCGGCTACGGCGCTCCGGAGCTCACCCTCCGGCCTTACTCTCCACCCTCACAGGGACACAAGCTCCGGTGAGGGTCACACTGGGGTTGGTCCGTCTGCTCGCCCCACGTTCCCGCACCCACCACGGCGCCCGGCTCACAGAACACGCTGCTCCAGCGACAGCTGCTGAATAAATGAACGTTCCCAGGATAGAAAATTCTAGGACTGCCAGGGCCTTTAGCCTTGGGCCACTCTATATGGAATTCGAAACAGCTCTGCCCATCACTGCACAGAAAGGGAAACTGAGTCCAGGATAACGAGGGAAGTCACCACTCGCGGGCTGAGGGGGCGCCGAGGGCCCTTCCGTCTGTGGGACGTGACTTCTCAAGCGAGACAGACGTGTCGCAGGACAGCCCAGGAGACAAGCCTCTGTCAGCAGCGCGTGGACCAGCCCGTGGGACGTATGCTGGGTTTCGGATTTTATTCCACTTCTTTAAAAACATTCCTCTTAGTGGATTTTGCCATCCGTTCTTGAGGCCTGGAGTTTGAGCGCCCCAGGGTCCCCTGTCACCACCACGGACTTGCTAAGTAGCCTCGATCAGAGCACCTCTCCCGGGGGCTACTTTTCATGCCTCAGCGGCTCTGCGGGCTTCCTGTCGCTGAGCCGAGCTCTATCTCTGTACCACGTCCCCGGCCCTGGTTCCAGCAGCGACGTCGGGGCCTTCTCCCACCTGACCCCTGCCACACAGTCCCAGACGGCGGTCCTGCCCCCCAGAGTGTCCTCCTGGCAGAGTCAAGCTTGCCAGCACCCGGTCATCCTCACGGGACCCGGTCTGGTCCTCCCGACCGCATGGCGGCCAAGGGCCACTCCAGGTCACGGGAATGTCCGGCGCGAGAGTGCTGCTGGAAGCCGTGCCCTGGGTCCGGACTGCAGGTGCGAGTGGACAAGGTACGGGAGAGAAGGAGTGCTGACCCTGTTCGGAACCGCAGGGAAGTTTACCGGCATTCTTCTTCTGAGAAGAGCACGACAGATGGAGCCACGGTCCACCCGGGGAGGGCTCTGGGCCGGCTCCTGACACAGGGCGCTGCTGGCCACACACCCCATGGAGAGGGCCCGGGCTCCAGCAGGAGGAGTGAGACAGGACCCGGCCCCAAGGCAGACACGGCAGGTCTCAACAGGCTCTTCTGCTTAACATTGCAGATCTGTTTCCTTCGCGGGAAAATCCCGTGTCAACACCAGCCGCGCAGTCGTTGGATGAACGAAGACCGGACAGAATCAAATGAATCAAGACCTCACACCTAACGGGCGCCTGGTACAGGTTCGCCGAGCATGAGCACCGCAGCTCTGGCTCCTGGGCGTCCGAGCCGACTTTGGGGGCCACGGCACGACTACGTTAAACACAAACATCCTAGGGGAGGGGCACAGACTGTCAGACGGGAAAACCAGCAAGACCTCACATCCCCAGCTACCAGACGCACCTGCATGGCACACGGGGACAGAAGGCACACAGGAAGTCTCCCGCTCGGCCCCAGGGGCATAGGAACCTCCTCCGTCTCACGGCTGGGGCGCCCGGCCCTTCTCTTGCTGGGCTCCGGCCAAGGCTCTGGTGACTCTTCTAAAGCAGCAGCCACAGGAAGGACACGCGGGCGGGCTGATCCTGGGAACCCCGAAGGGGCACGGCGTGAGGTCCGCGGAGGCTGGCGAGCTTTCCCCCGTGGCACGGGGCTCCCTCGTGACCGGCGTCGGGGGAGACTGTCGGCCTGTGCGCGGCGCCAGGTCCCGGCACACGCGTTAGAACCCGCGTCTTCCTCAGCCCCTCCGAGTCCCCTTGTGGAACATAAATTGATCGCCAAATCCGGCCGGCTCCGTCTCCAGCACGTATCTTGAAGCTTTCGCAGGTTCCGGCCCTGAGTCAGCTTCTCTCTGATGACTCCTTCGCTTCCTACACGCGCGGTGCCCACTCCGGCTCTCTGCCGGCCTGTCCGCCGCACGCAGTGCCGCGACGTCGCGGTCCCTGCCCGTCTGAAGACCCTCCAGGCGAGGGCGCGTGAGGTGACGAGCGTGGCTCTCACATACGACTGATGGATCCCTGACCTCTACCGCTGAAGCCAATAACACGTCACATCTTAATTAACATAAACTAATAAAAACACCCGGGAAATAAAAATAAAAACACTCCAAGTTCCCTAAACTCTTCCGTGTCGTACACGACAACATATCTCATAATCTGACCAGCGTCCGCCTCCAATTTTGTCCCCGTCTTGTTCTCTTGGTAACCAGCTGCCTCGTGGTGAGGACACAGGGCCACCCTGGGGGACGGGAGCCCACGCCGAGGAGAACCACAGCGCCCCCAGCTGAGTCCCTGCTGAGTGCGGCTGCATGCGTGGCCCCACGCACACCCCGGCCCACAGAGACACGAGAAAGGAATCCACGTCTGCAGGTGTCAGTGTGGCGATGGTCTGTTACGTGGCATAGGTGGCCGGGACGCTGCTCGGCGAGGCCAGCGACGGGAGGTCCGAGCTCAGAAGTCGCAAGAGGAGGGAGTGATCGTTTATGCACAGCACGGGAAGAGAGGGGTCTGGGGGCATTTCCCAGAGGGCGACGCCCGAGCCACGTGCTGAAGGACGCGTGGGAGTCCGGCTGCACGGGGAGAGGTCCCGGGGGCTCGGAAAGTGGCACGTGCGAAGACGCGTGCGACAGAGTGGCCCGTCGGGGATCCATGAGGAGTGACGGGGAGAAGCACGGACGGACAGACGGAGGCCCTGTGGGGACGCAGGCAGGACGGGGCACGCGGGGCCTCACACGGGGACCTTGGCCTCCACGTCGAAGCAACGAGAAGCCGCAGACAGTCTATAATTGTAGAAAGTAACTGTGCGTTGGCACAAAGAGTCAATCGGAGAAGGAGCCTGACCACGGGGGGCAACTGTGGTGAACGAGGACAGGCACGGCAGGCGGGGGCGGCCGGGCCACAGAGGCGCCTGGCCTGTCGCATGAGCAGGACTCAGCGGGGGTCCTGGAGGGGCTCTCCTGGTGCAGCCCACGTGGCGCAGACCAGCTCTTAGCCTGCGCGTCGCTTCCGCCCCCGGCACATTCCTCTGGGACGGGGGAGCCCGTCCTCTCCTCCCAGAGCCCGGCACAGCCAAGGGGCACGTACACACTTGTTGTCCGTGGTGCCATTTCCACCACCACGCAGACACACGTCCGCCCAGGCCTCCGGCTCGCTCACTCGGCAAATACAGACGGTCTTCTGGGAGCGGCACCAAGAGCGTAGGGACCGCCTGGAAACGCAGGCGATCCTGCCCACAGTCCTGCGAGGCGCAGGGCTGGGCAGAAAGAGTTCTTGCAGTCAAGAAATGCCCATAGCAGCGGCCCTAGTCCCTTCCTAACAGCCCACAGGAGGCACCGGGAGAAGGGGAGTCTGGCCCTGGGTTTGTTAACTGAAACAGACCACAACTCAACAAATACTCAGGTCCTAGAAGCAAGCAAAGCCCCACGTCCTACCTGCAGGGTCTCATCCAGTCTGCCGGCGAGCCTCCCGACCTCGTACAGCAGCTGGGGGCTGCTGGGGATCTCAGCCACAGGCGTCCCCGGGAGGTAGGACAGCAGCCTCAGCAGGTAGCCTGCGACTCCAGAGCCGCCATCTGCATGGACGCAAGCACATGCCGTCACGTCTTGGGGAGATGGCCGGGGCTGTCCTGCTCGGTCATTACGACCAGGAGAACCGCAGACGTCACAGGACAGGAGCAACACACAGGCTTCACGGGGTCCACAGGACGGATGGATGGACCCGAGGGTCCCACAGCCAGCCACGCACACATGACAGCTCGGTGGCCCCAGGATTCAGAGGACAGGCAGGACTGGGAAGTGGGGTGCCCCAGAGCACCCGTGACCCCGAGATCAAGACTCTGGGATCACGACCTGAGCCCCCAGGTGCCCCCGTCAAGTCCTTTCTGAGGGAAGAGTTAGAGCAGATCCTGTGAATCAGAGCCCCCGATCTCCACTCTGGGGAGACTGCACGACTCCCACGCCTACACCGGGAGCCATCAACCCGTTCCCAGTGTTTCTACTTGTAGCTCAAATGCAGTAACGTACGTGGCCGCGGTGACGGCGAGCTGGCGGGCTCTTACCTACGGACACGAGAGAGCTGAGATGGCCTCCCGCAGTCGGACGCACAGAGGCGGTCGGGAAGCCAGCAGCTCTCAGGAACATGCTGACGTCGCTCTGCACGTCGATCAGCTCTGGGCTCTTGCTGGACTCGGCGTTGCTTATCTTGAGGACGTACTCCGTGGGCTCACTGGCAGGGTCTTTGGCACTTGAAATGCACACATGAAAGTTTTGGTCATCATAGCTGGGAAGTGGCCGGATCCTGGAAACTTTTAACCCAAACACCGATTCCACTAATGCAGAGGCTTGTACGTCACTGAAAGTAGGTTTGGCAAGAGCCTGGGATTGCTGATCGTCTCCGTGTGACATTATGTCTCGGGAAAACAAACCAGCTAGGAAGAGGACACACAATAAACAGGTTTACTTAAGTGATTTTTCTTAAGACAGACCCATCACGCCACTCGATCCTGATTCTATACATTTTATTAATTTTCACTGGTAAAGCTGAAAAATTAAATTCGTAAACGGGATAAAGAAAGAGGTGTTTGGGCAGGTGAATAAATATCCTTGCATCGCAGATTACTTTCAAACTCACCTCACAAACAGGAGGTAGGAAAGCCCCTGGCACGTCCTAGTCCCATTCCTGGCCCACTCCCCCCAGCAGCTGTCTTCCCGGGGAGACTGAGGTCGCGACAGAAGGAGCACTTCGCTGAGACTCACCGAGACCCCAACCCCACGGTATTGTCCCTTTGACAGAGGGGACAGCTTGGGGCTAAAACACAAGTTCAGATCCAGGGATCTTACTCTGCTGCGCACCAGTTCCGCTGAATCATAGCCTCACCATCCAGCTCACCACGCACACTTCCAGTTCAGAAGCATGGGCTGGTGTGTGAGGCACGGCGTGAGCCCTGGAGGACACGCGCAGATGCCTCAAGGTGCTCCGGGACACGAGGCACGTCAGCTCACGGTCACAAACACCCTCCCAGTCCAACACTCAGAAGCTGCTCAGAACATCAAGTCACAAGGCAGTAAGTACTATACTGAGAACACCAAAGAGCCCTGAACTAAGCACACCCCTGAAGTGCATGAAGTAACACTGAACTCAGTTGACCTTATGTTGCAAGGAATCACTTTTCTACGGCCAAGCAGAATAAGGCTGGAAGTAAAAATGACGGGCAGTTCCACAAGGCTGCCCGGATGGCTCAGGGCGTAGAGCAAAAGACTCCTGATCTCAGGGTTGTAAGTTTGATCCCCATGCTGGGTACAGCGATTACTTAAAATCTGGGGATGCCTGGTGGCTTAGTCAGTTACGTGTCTGACTCTTGATCTCAGCTTACGTCTTGATCTCACAGTCGTGAGTTGGAGCCCCATGTTGGGCTCCACATTGGGCATGGAGCTTACTTTAAAAAAAAACACTATGGGGCGCCTGGGTGGCTCAGTGGGTTAAAGCCTCTGCCTTCGGCTCAGGTCATGTTCCCAGGGTCCTGGAATGGGGCCCCACATGGGACTCTCTGCTCAGCAGGGAGCCTGCTTCTCCCTCTCTCTCTGTCTGCCTCTCTGCCCACTTGTGATCTCTGTCTGTCAAATGAATAAATAATATCTTTAAAAAAAACTGCATACACTTGGCTTCCCTCAAAAGCATCTACGTGACACAGACACCACAGGGAAGGGCTTCTGAACAGCCTTCAGGAACCAAATATTTAAGTTCCGTGCACCCTCACTTCCCTCTTTTTCCAAAATAGCTTTTTTCCAACCCCCCCTTCATACTAAGCTGTAGGGGACGAGGAACATCTGCCGGCGAGCTGCGTTTCAGGGCATGACTCTGACGGCGGAGCTAGGGATGGCGTCATACAACCAGCATCTCAAGAAGAGCGAGCTTTTGACAGAAACCGGAACAGCTGTCGCTTCCGGAGGGCTCTCTGGAGGGCCATGCCTAGAACTCGACGATGCTTGGGTTACATGGATACATACATCCGTCCAAACTTGAAACTTAAGTGTAAGATCTGTGAATCTCACTGCTTGTAAATTTAACCTTAAAAAAAAAAAAGTCCCTGTGAGCGACTGGCAGGACAACAGGCCAAGGGTGGGGTCTGAGGACCCTCTCGGAGCTCCCCAGATCACACTATGCCCGTGAACGTCGGATCACTTCAGATCTACGAAAGCCAGAGCTCACCTCACTCCAGAGAGGAGACGGGGATAACATTCAGAGAGGCACACTGGGGCTCTCCCATAGGACACCCTCCCCACCACAGCCCCAAGTCTATGCCTGATGACTCAAGTGATGACAAGAATTTTAGCCTAAGGACTTCTGCTGCACAGCTGGTTAAGTGTCTGCCTTCAGCTCAGGCCATGATCCTGGGGTCCTGGGATCAAGTCCCACATCAGGCTCCCTGCTCAGCAGAGAGCCTGCTTCTCCTTCTGCCCACCACTCCCCTGCCTGTACTCTTTCTCTGTGTCAAATAAATAAAATCTTTAAAAAAAAAATAATACTAGCCTCAAATGCCATTCTCCTCCCCCTCCCTGCCTTCCTATAGATCCTCTTTCCCAAAGTGACTTCTCTCCCCTCCGAAGCCTGCAGCCGGCCGCTCCCGCCATGGGCCGGTTTCTACCACCTGTCATAGTCACTGCGTTCTTGCCAATCACATGGAAAGTGACCAGAGTATTTGCTTTCTGGGCTTGTTCACTAAGATGCTGTGACAAAGCCTGAATGGGGTTTCAAAACATAATCCTTGCACCTGAAACGTGTGGGAACCAACATATCCTATCACACTGTATTTGGGCTTTAAGACTTCACAGGAAATTTTAACATTCCTTCTGGAGGTTTATAAACTGATGTAAGGCCAGTAGTAAGAATACTTTAAGTTCAAAATACTTTAAAGGTTTAAACCCAACATGAATTGGATTCACAGTTTTTCAACTCCTGAAGAGTCAAGGATGTCAGAGTAATTCTGAGTTTGATATGAATTACAAACCCTTAAAGATAAAAGGAACCTAGGAGGCAAGTGGAGAAGGCCTGTCTCCCTTCCAGCCTAGAAAATGTTCCCAGACCCTCGTCCAACGGGGCTGGCGCCTCTGAAGGAGAGGGAAGCCATCAAGAGACGATCTGGTACAAAGAGTAGCTGAGCCGATCCAGTGTATTTTACCACAGTAAAAACCCCCGAGGGCAGAAAGTCGCTCTGCTGCAAGAAACAAAGCGTCATTAATCCAAGCAGGGATTTCCCAGACTGAGCCTCCGAAACGGCGCACTGGTCACATCTCGGCTAAGTAGGGGTTGGACAGGCCCACCCTGAGAGTCCCTGGCGGCTCTGACTTCCTATGCTTCTACGGTTCTCTCTTTCTGAGCTGAAAACTGCCTTTCTTTGTACACAAGGACTCAAATGATGAAACTAACGGCACAGACTGAGCTCCTCAACGTCAACGAGGACAAGGAAAGAGACACGTTCGTTAGCAGTGTGTGCCCTAATGTCTGCGGTGTGTGGAGGGGCAGGAAGAGAATCCAAATCCTGGAGGAGGCCGGGCTGCACTAGAGTCCAGAGGGCTTTGCCAAGCAACTGAGAAAGCATCCAGGGAGCAGATGTTCTCCAACCCCACACTCCGCGGTGCCTGAATCCCACACACTTTGTCCCACACCAGGGGTCTGGACTTTCAACCCTGCACTGTGTGGAGAGACCCTGGTGGAAACACAGTTACTCTGGGTGCCCCCCCCCCCAGCCAGATGGACAAAGTCTGGTTAGACTCTACTCGGGATGCCCTGCACAGTGCCCTTCTCCCGAGATTCCCCTGCTCCGACCTCGCGGGGTGCAGACTGGGGTCATGCCCAGGGGACATCGGTGACCCCTGTGCCCAGCCCAGGGCCCCACAGTGGGCGGCTGGGGGCTCTGAAGGTCCTCCTGCTGGAGCAAGGGGAAGGGGGAGAGGGGTGCTCCAGGGCCGGGCAGGGGCTGGCGACCCCAGAGGCAGGAAAACAAGGAGGTGGGGGCTCCAGGGTCAGGGGGCTGCAGCCCCGGGACCGAGTCCCCAGCCACGGCCGCCCCTCCGCCCGTCCCCAGGCCACTGCGGCGAGTCGCACCACAGGCCCCCCGGTGCACCCCCAGTGCTGTCGGGGCGGTCCCCGCTCTCCCCTGCCGGCTCACCGCAGCGACCCGTGATCCCGAGGCGACACGGCTCTCCGGCCGCTCTCGATCCTGCCGCGGCCCCCGCCAGCCGGAGCCCGCGAACCCCGACTTCTGACCGGCCCCTCGCTAACCCGCGCCGCCAATCAGCGTACAGTACTGGGGGGCGAGGCTGGGCCGCGACCGACCCGCCCCTGCGGGCACGATCGGCTCCTGATTGGCTTCCCGCAGCCCCGCCCCCCCGGTGGGCCCTCCACTCAGAGCCCGCTATCTCCACGTACTTGGGCTTCTTGTCTCTGATTGGCTCTTCGCGTCCCGCCGGCGGCTTCCCGGGATTCAGCAGGTCCCGCTGCCGCTGGAGCCGGTCCCGGGGCCGCCTTCGCCCACGCGCCCCCGCCGCGCCCGGCCACGCCACCCGGCTCGGCCCGGGCCGCAGCTCCGAGCGGTCCCTCGCTCCCAGGCCCGCGGGCCGAGCAGCACCCGGCGCGGGGGGGCGCCAGGGCGGCCGGGGGACCCTCCCCTGCAGGAAACCGCCCGATCCGCGCCGGGCGGGGGTCCCCGGGGTCGGGGGGCCAGGCAGGACTTCCCGGCGGGCCATAGCTGACCCACGCCGTGGTCTCCGTGGTTCTGTCGGGGCCCCTCCGTCCCCCTGCAGGTACACGACACCCCCCCCAAGCAGCCCCTCCGTCCCCCTGCAGGTACGGGAACGGGACCGCGGTACAGCACCCACCCCCCACATCACCCCCACCCCTGACACCTGGAGGTTCCCCAAGCCTCTGTCAACCTGGCCTCCTTGTCCAGCGAGCATAGTTCTCGGCTCTGCTCTCATCTCCAAGGAGCAGGGCTGTATTTTCAGGTCCTGGGGGTTTTCTTGTCTGGAAATCCCTTCAGGGTCTCAAGAGCAAATTTCATTCCCATTTCCCACAACCCAAATCTGACTCCTACTGGCCTCTTAAGGCCTTCAGCTTGCTGTTGCCCGGGCGGCTCCTGACTTCCCTCCGCCGTGGGCTTCTCTACTCCCTGCTCTTTGCTGAGAGCTGGGGATGTAGACTGAGCTTGGAAATGGTGAGAGGAAGAGGTGGGGTCAGAAGGTCCACAGCGCCCCTTTCCGCCCACAGTGCCTTCCTTTTTTTTTTTTTTAAAGGATTTTTTACTTATTTATTTGACAGAGAGAGACACAGCAAGAGAGGGAACACAAGCAGGGGGAGTGGTAGAGGGAGAAGCAGGCTTCCCGCTGAGCAGGGAGCCCAGCGTGGGGCTTGATCCCAGGACCCCCGGATCATGACCTGAGCCGAAGGCAGACGCTTCACCACTGAGCCCCCCCAGGCGCCCCCCACAGTGCCTTCTTCACACATACTGTTCTGGAACCTGCCCTTTCATTTTTAAGTAATCTCTACCCTCAGTGTGAAGCTCGAACTTAGGAGGGGCTGGAGACCGGAAAGGCGGGAAAACAAGGAGGCACAGGTGAGGGGCTAGGGCCTGTGCACCCCGTCCCCACCCACAGCCGCCCCTCTGCTGGGGTCCCCACGGGAGAGTCGGAGGCAGGGGTGCACGGGTCCGGGGGCGGCAGCCCTGGCCGCCCCTCCCCAGGGGAATACCATGCTTCTAGGACTGAGCCAGCCTTTCATTTTAAATGCTCGTCGGTCTTCAAGAATATCCTCACACATACATCTTTTGTGCTTTTCTAATTATGTCCTTAAGAGACACTGCTCGCTCATAGGACTGAGTCCAAGAGAATGAACTTTTCTAAGGCTTGTAGCACACGCTGGATTATGTTTGTCCTCAAAACGCCAATACTGGATATATCCTAATGAAAGAAGCACCAATCTGGTAAGAAAGGCCATACCACTGTGGGATTAAGAGTTGTTTTCCGTCCCCACCTGGGCACAGAGGTGGCTCTCAGAGATCAGTGACGCACCCCTGCAGGGAAGGGGGCTGGACCCCTTGCGGCTGAGCTTGCCTGCTGTTAGGGTCCGTGATCAAAGGAACGAGACTGACACAAAGCGAAAATCAAGCAAAGCTTTATTTCGCGCCACCAGAAACCAAACTGACCGGTAGGTGCCTGAGTCTTGCTGGGGGCCACCACCTCCTTGCCCTGGTGTCCCTCCTGGAGGCTCCCTGCCTCACCCTCATTGTACCACAGGCCGCTCCTGAGGAGGCTGCCCCCCCGGAATCGTGACCACTCCCGACGCTCCCGATGACGAAGAGGGCGCTGTCACTCTCCACAACCCCAACACTACCACTCCTACCACTACCCTAACGCCTCCCAACAGCTACTCTAATGGCTACTCTGACTCCTCCTGCTATCCCCCCCCACCCCCTGCAGCCTCACAGACCAGCCTTTCTAGAGGTGGTTGAGCCCGGCCCACACACAGGTGGCCAGTGGGATTGCAACTGGCCTCAGTAAATATATGCGCGCCCCACTGATTGGCCATTTCCTCTAGCTGGCCTGGCCTGCCCTACACCTGCAACCCGGGGCCTGCCCCAGCCAGCCCCGTCTGCGCGCTCCTGTAACCCCTGCAGGCTGCTTAGAAGGCTCAAAACTCGGTGAGGACATCACTGTCACGGTACACGCGAGTTCTGTGGGGACCGGACAGGCGGAAGAGCTGTGTCTCAATTTCGAAATCACACTAACACGAGCTTTTTTAGTCTGGTGTTTTGGAAAACGGATCAGACAACTCACATCAGATCAAAGCAAATAGGCTGCGGCCCACCTCATTCACAACTAAAACCCCAAACTGGCCTCAAGTGAGAGCTGGAACCAAACGTCAGGACGGATGGTACTTCGCGGACGCCGGTGTTCTCCCAGCCCCACCAGCACGAGCCTCCGGAACACACACTTCACAGAACACGGAACTGCAATCTTCAGAGAATTCTTAAGACTGTACCAGCCTTGGTTTATGAATAGCAGATTTTCAAGTTGATTAACTAATCTCTACCCCGAATGTGGGATGTGAACTCATGACCTGCGATCCAGGCACCTCCTAATCCGACTGAGCCAGCCAGGCGCCCCCGTGAACACCAAATTTTCACAAACTCTCTCTGCTCACTCAGGTTGCTGTTAAGAGTGGTACAAAGGGCAGCTCCTTCTCGATCACACAACACCGCTCTAGAATGGAGGGCCCCCGCCTGACTCCCAGCTCTGGCCGAATAACGAGTGGCCAGCGGAAGGAGGCGGCAGCTGATCCCAACGTTGAGAGACTCAGGAAAACACAGCATCTCCATCCTGCCTCCCCAAGAAAAGCCACTTCCGCCTGTGACACACAGCTGACAGCTCGAGGCCAACTGAGTCCCAGACGCTGACCGGACGCACATCGCCCACGCATGGAGACCGTGGAACGGCCGTTACGTGCAGCCCGGCTGTGGAAGGACCGGCTCCCTCACTACACCGGAATGCCCCACGTGGGTGCACCAGGGCGCTTCAAGACTCACGGATGAGGGGGAACCACGACGAGGAGCTAACTGTAGAAGCGACGTTTTCGGCACGACGTGGAGTCTATTTCACCATCCAAACGCAGCCAAGGACCGGAATGCCTGGCTCAGAAGACCATCCCCACCTAAACAAAAAGGCTGCCCAGCTGGCTAGTGTCTGGACCAGGGATCCTGCTTTGGGTGAGACAACAGTCTTTTCAAGTGGAAAATGGGATTCCACGGACCTGAGAACCTGCTGGGACACGGCTTGGCAGTTCGACTTCCCCCGCCCTTCCAAAGGGACGGCCCCACCCGGGACGAGGGGCCCACAATCACCCAGGTTTCCATTCCCACTGGCCCCAGACTAGCAAGGGGGACAGGGTGCACACGGCTCTTTCTGGCAGTCATGCCGGGAATGACTAACCTCTCAACACTTACGTAAGCGTCCTTGAAGAGAAATTTCTGGATGCCGTCCTTTCTAAGTTACGGTGTTTTATTTTCAATGCACCACAAAGTATTTTACGGCAAGAGATATGTGATAATACAATTTTCTTTATTAAAAATAATTTACAGCATCAATAACATATACACAATGGTCATCAACTGAACTTTGCCTCCAGTATATTTTTATACAATACTTAACATTATTGAACTTAAAACTGTTACACTGTTTTGTTGGCTTTAAATAATAGACAATGATTTATAGTTACTTGAGATACATGGTTTCGTAGTCATATATTATTTGTAAAATTGATAGAAACATCAGCACTATCACACTTCAGGGGGAAAAGCCCAAGTCCACCTGCTCCCGCCTTTCTTCCTCCATGCCAGCATCCAGGCTGAGCACCCCTCCTACACCTGAAGGCAAAGACAGGTGTCTTCCCACCACGCACAACAGTCAGTCCCGTCACGTCTCCACATCCTGTCACCTGCCACCAGGAAGGCGGACGCACTCCTCCCGTGGAACGGCCATGGTGACAGGGACGCCCTCGCCTTCAGACACTGACGACCGCTGTCACCACGGGCACTCTCAGCTGTAATGCTGCCACTTCGCGGGGGGACGGAAGCCCCGGTAGTCTCCTTGTGCAGGGACAGCGATGCCGAAGGCAGCAAGCATGGCCACAGCGGGCGGCATCATTTTCTTAAGATGAGAAGAATGCTACTGTTGATAATACCTCTGAAGTTGTGCCCGAAGTTACAAAACCCATCTGCTTCTCTCATGTGCCTACTATACTTCCTTTCCACAACGCCGTGCATCTTTGCAACACCCGATGACCTGGACAGAGCCAACGAAATCAAAGCCCGAGATGTCACCTCTGTGCACACAGAGCACTCGGCCCGAGGCGGGGGCGCACGGCACCCACGAGGGCGCACAGCCTGGCTCCTTCTCCGACGCCGGCCGTGGCCATGCTCTCTGCTCCAGTGTCCGCTGTGCAGGAGCCAGAGGCCGGCAGCCTCGACTCTGCTCCCGGAGTCTGAGGCCTGCACGTCCCGGTGCTGGACCAGGGATAGGGACTGCACCGGCCCAGCCTCCTGGCCTGGCTGTTTGGAGCCGACGCCCACGGCCACGGATGACACAGACGTGTCCCCAGGCAGCCACCGCCTCTGCCAAGCAGGCAACAGGGAAGTTAACATTCGACTCGTGACTCTTCCAATTCATGTTTTCATGTGAATTAAACATACGCAGGACAGATACACGGGCATAACAACACATCAAAAACACAGCGTGAAAGTACCACAGAAAGGAGTCCAAAAAATTTGAAAGAAGGGAAATCATGTTCTCAGACTCCAGTCCACATGATTGTCTGAACACAGACTTACAGACTACTTTCCAGAAGACAGAGCCCATGAGCGCTTCTGTGCGGAGCTCTCAGCAGTCCACACCCCGGCGCCGGCGGATCCGGCCGTGATCCGGCAGCACAGTCCTCCCTCCTGTGCCACGCGGGCTGGCCGAGCCGCCGCAGCCCAGCTGGGTCAGAGGAAGCTCTCCCCATGGACGAAAATCTCTCTAACTAACCTTTTGGCTGCTAAGTTTGATTTCTTAATTTAAAAAAAGGCGTGGGACCTTCTGGAATTAATTTCCCAACCTTTTTCGTAACATTTGCCAAACATCTTGTTGACAGAACACTTGCTGCGGCGAACGGACGTGTGTGTGGACAAAGTAGGGTTTTCAGACAGCGACAATCTCAGTGTTTAATCCTGATAGTCGGCTTTGGTTAAAACAAAAACATAATTAATAGAATCATGCATCCCAGGTAAAATAAGGATTCAAAATGACAGAAAACTAATTTTAAATAATTAAGAAATAACTAACATTTAAAAAATGCTTAGAGTTGAGCAGCAACTACATTATTTAGGGTGGATAATTTAAAAGTCTAAAGGAAATCATTTTAGCATTTAATGATTGAGTTCTCTTCAGCAACTAGAGAAGAGTGGAATTTTGGTTAATGATACCTAAAATAAGAGGTTATAGGAAGCAACGGCATCACATCCAGTGAGCGGAATGACCGAATCCCGCAGCTAGGCTACCATCTGAGACTGACGGGAGCACACTACGGAACACGATGGGACACGTGTGTTCACACGCCCAAGCCCCGTGTCTGTGTGGGGAGGGGCCTGGGCCCAATGGGACATGAGCACTGTGTCTGGGGGAGCATTGAGCCCCAGCAGTTAGACAGCCACTAGGATCACCCCAGCTTCTATTATAAACTGTGAACGTCGACCATGTCCAGCTCAGGTCTGAAAGCCCATTTGTAAATCAGATTCCAACTTCCACAATTTTAGAGTCTAATCCAGCTTCCAATTCCAACCTGCTAGTCTTAAACCAACAAACAGTAGTATACAGTTTACAGGTGCAAAACTAAACAACTTCAGGAAGGTTATTCATGTAAGAATCTTCAACACAAGTTCAAATTCTGCCTTTATTTACAAACAGTCTGCTAAAATGCCCCATACGTAGAGGCCGCTCCACAGCACAGCTCACACGGTGATCCGAGCATTGTTAATAGCACCATTCGTGTATTATTTAAAATCAAAGATTTCATTTCAGTCCCTACGTTGATTCGTAACCATTTACACCCGCGGTGAGATCGCTGAGCGCACGGGACCATCTGCAGCAGCAGGCAGGGAGCCCCAGGTCCAGCACGAAAGGCTTTCCTCGCAGTTCCCAGTTCTGAAAGGGTATCCGTGGGGAGCAGAGGCTATGAGAATTTCCGGGCCACGAAGTTTAACAGTCCTCCGTGTCTGTACAACGTCACCTCCACGTCGCTGTCAAACGAAGCAAGCACGCTGAACACTTTCCCAGTGCTTGTCTTTAAACAAACAGAAACATCTCACGTGAGCGGCAGAATCTCCTGAGTGTCCCCGTGTTCAGAGCCTCCGTCTCCAAGCCCCAGGCCACCACCTGCCAGACTCCGCGAAGCCTCCTCCCGCCGTATCTAAGCACCGCTACCTCTCAACCAGCCTCCACCCACCAGCGCTGAGCCCAACGCAGGCCTCAAGCTCACGACCCTGAGATCACGACCCGAGTGGAGATCAAGAGCCGGACGCCCCTTCCTCCCCATTTCCAAGTGACAAGTCCCGTGTCACCTACGACACTCAGCCAAGCGCAGCGGACTCTGACCAGGTAGGGAAGTTCCACCCAGTGCTCATTTCCACTTTGTACCAACTGGTCAGCGTGTGAACATCGGCTACCCTTCCCTGCGCCCCTCCCAAGCCCCCCTGCAAACGTGTGCAGGCTGCATTCGAATCCCATGAGCCCAAAAGCAGCAGGCAGACGGGAAAGGTGCGGCCGCGCGAGCGGGGAGCCCACGTGTCGTCTTACTCCCGGGACCGAGTGTCTGCGTGTCCTGGGGCTCCCAGCTGCATTAATACGGCTTCATGGCAATTAAACCACAACGCACGAGCACTAACTCGCACAGGTGAGCGGCTGACGAGCACCCTTTCTCCTGGGCTGACACCCAGCTGAGTACACGGGACACACCCACAGACGAGAATCCGAGAGATACCTTCACAGTTAACGTAACTCCAGGAGACAGCTCTTCGGGAAACGCTAGAGAAAACGTTTCTCTGCCAGAGAGGCCCAAGGAATCTGCATTTTCTCCTGGAAGGAACTGCAGCGGAGCTATGCCAATTCCAATCAAATGATCTTTGTGAATTTTTTCGTAACTTTCAGCCAGAACAGCTTTCACACCCTGTAACAAATGTGCATTTTATTTCTCCAGTCAGCTCTTCAAAGTTGCTTTATCGAACCATTTTCAAGGGAAAAAATTCTACTCGTGGCCCTTCTGTAAAACTTCTTAACCGAAGAAGCATGCGGTCCGGGCGGTATCAGGGACCTACCGATGATTTCCCTGTTTCTCCGCTCTCAGGCGGCTCCCCAGCTGCTTCCACCCGCCCCTGCGCCCTGCAAGGCTGAGGCCAGCAACGCCAACCGGGTGGAGCCCCCACAGGGCGTGGCGGCCTGGCTCCAACAGGGCTCAGGAGGGTCTGGGATCCTGGCAGACCCACGCACATGCTCAGTAGCCCTCTCCATTGCCCTGCCACACGAACACAGAGAAGTGCGTCCCACAGCAGCGGAGGAAGTAGGAGACGGGGATTCTCACAGACTGAGCAGCTAAGCGACCCTGAGCAGACATCCAACGACAGAGACCATCAAGTGAATGTAGAGCAACAGCAAATCCTTGTTCTCTGGAGAAAACAAGCCAGAGAGGTTCCAGACCCACGTTTTCTCAACTGTCCCTACTGTCCTCCTACGGAGCCTTTCCCGGACGTTCTCCTCCAGCCACATCTTCCCCCTGCTGCCCGCCCTGCCGTTTTAATGCCGCACAGACTGTGCACCTGCTCAAGTACCGCGTGAGCATCTGTACTCTGTCCGGAAAGAGAGGGACACGCTGTGAGCACCCAGCAGTCAGTCCTCGGCCCTGTGAGCGCCATGGCCTGACGTGAATGGAGAGAAGGGATGCCCCGGACCGAGGGGGTGCCGGGCACAGGGGAGGCGGCGGGGGAGGACGTCACTGGAAACCAGCATGAAGTGCAGGTCTGCATCGCAGGACGTACGTGCAGACACGGACATGTAGGGCGCTCCCCGTCAGACAGGCAGGTTCCCGTCTGCTCGAACACATAAGGCCCCTGGACAGACAAAACCCAGCCGACATCCCCAGCTTGCAAGCAGCGCTTCAGTGTTTGACTAGACAGACACCTTAGGACCAAAGCCTCACACCTGTCTGTTTTAGACGAACTGCGAGAGAAAACGGAAGCTGTAATTAGTATCTCGGAGATAATTACTATCCCCGAAGACGGGAGAATCTGGCTTGTTCTGGCAGCTCCTCCGAGCACTCAGTTCTAGGGGAGACTGGAGACTCAGGGAGCGCGGAGTGTCCCCGGTCACCACAGCCAGGAGGGGTGCTGGCCGCCCGCTCCGAGCACTCCCGAGTGAGCGCAGGCAGAGGGCACACAGCGAGGGTCCTGACGACCCTCCCCAGTAGCACCTGCCCCCACTTCAGCAAGGACGCAGGTGCAAGATGTGCCTTCTCAGCAGGTGGCCAGGGATCATTACCTCCGCCCCTCGGCCCACCTGTGAGTCCGTGAACCCCCAAAAGAGAAAGTGAAGGGGGGGCGGGGGCAGTGGAATCCGCATTCCAGAGCGTCCGTGTAAGACTGGGGCCTCCTTTCCCTCCACTGTGCGGATTTCTTCAAGTGGGACCGACGGAGATCAAACCTAACCCAGAGCACTAGAACGTAACTACATCAGTACAAAATATTATACGTGATCCCCTAAAAAAAGACCCACCAATATGAGTTCCCATTCAGCATAAAAAATCCAAACAAGCAATGTAAGCTCTGACAGAATGTCACTGACGAAAGGAAATATTCAAACACCAATTTTAAGAAGATAAAATTGAAGCATCAGTACCAGCAGATACGGCCCTTTGGCAGCCCAGTCTCTGGAATTTCCTGAACCATATTTCTTCCCTGCCAAGATGATCAGCGGGACACCTTCCTTCTGGTACAGCTCAGCCGCCTCGAACACATCAAGCTGTGGAGCGAAAGCAAACAGGAGCGTCTTCAGCACAAAGCCGGGCCCAGAGAGCGACTGCCCAAACGCTCTGTGCACAGCCTTACCGTCTGTCCTGATGGGAAATGAATTGTTTTGGGAGCTGGTTTTCCAAGAAACTTATTAAACAGCTTGATATTCGCGAACGTGCCTCTTGTCATCACCGCGTCGTTGCCTCTGCGGGCCCCGTAGGAGTTGAACTCGCGAGGAGTAAGGCTGTGAGGAAGTCGTGAAGCTGGTTTCATTTCAGATGGAAAACCTCCACACGGTACTGGACCCTAAAACTCACTCAAAAGTACTCTCTTTATAACGGAAAATTCCACACACACACAAACGTGGAGAAAACAGTGAATGCCCAGATGCCTGTTTCTTCCGGAATTTCCCCCCAGGAGACAATTCTGAAGCAAACTCAGGTAACGTACTTTAACTATATTTCTCTAGAACTACGAACTCAAAAATACTACCTAGACAGGGGGGAAAAAGTCACAATTTCTTCCGATCAGACAGCCAGTCAATAATGGAATCAGTCATTCCCCCCAAGAAGCACTGGTTGTCTGTACAGGCTTCCCTGATGTCTGAGGACAGAGCACCCCTAGGCAACCTTTCCCCAGTCAGAACAGCATAAAGCGAAGAGTGTCCACCCCTTTCCAGAAATTCACATTGTGCCCCTTGGCTTTTACCAAAATGCTATGCAACACCAGGACCCTCCTTCAATTTCTTTCTGACTCAGCGCGACCACGAAAGCGCAGCGCGAGGCGACTTGGCCCACAGGAGGCCCAGCGCCAGGACAGCGGCCGACACGGTCACCTGGACGGGAGGCTGCTCTTCACCGCCGGCCTGGGCACACCACACACGACTCGGAGGCCCAACAAGCGAGCACAAGCGACAATCAGGAACCAATGCTGACCAGTCTCTACTTTGGTCTTTTCCGCAAAGGCAGTAAGTTCTCTAACCTGTACGTTTAAGCAGCTTACTTCAGGACAAGCCTGAAGAGGGGTTTTAAGGACCCAAAACACATCCTGACTGATGAGAACTAAGAGATCTGTCCTCAGACGTCAGAACCCGACGGCAGTTACCCATTTGAGAAGCGCGGGGACTGTTTCTGGCAGATGCCAGGTCACAACGACGACCACGATGAAAAGCATTATAAATAAAAGCCACGTGTGTGACAGACTCGTTCCCATCAAGTTATAAGACAAGGAATTGCTATTAGCAACTTCTACCAAAAAGGGTTTTAAATTCATACCAGACTACAGTTAACCAGAGAAGACACTCAAACACGAACTCCACAAAAGCACCGACGCGACCGTGAGCAGAGCGGCACGGCCACACGTGCGACCGCGCCGCTGGGCCCTGAGCGATCTAATGGAAAGGCGTCACTTGGAAAACGCCCCCCTAAGTCCGTCTCTGCTGTCCACACGTCTCTGTAACAGAGCAGCTCCACACTGCCCATCATGCAGAAACGAGGTCAGAGCTTTCTAGGTTTGGAGTTCTAACTCCCACATCAATCATGTTTACATCATGTTCTAAGTTTTAGGCTCGATGGGCGAAAATTCACTGTCTTCTGATGGACACAGACCAAGCTTGGTCTCCCGCACACACGCTGCAGTCCCCAAAACACACATTTAAATTCTGCCCTCCGACAGCAGGAACCATCAGGCTTCCCTCGGTAGGTCAAACAAAGCTGACTTTTCAATAAAGTCGCGTTAAAAAGAAAAAGAAATCTTGTTTCCAATCTACAAAGGGCTCAATTTAAAACAGCAATTTCCATTTCTAAAGTTATAGGTAAAAGCAGGTACCACGGGAACACCAGTCACTGCCGCGGTAGATTCAGCAGTGACCAGACCGCCCGTTACGGCAGCCCGTACAGCCAAACCCCAGCCGCCGCGGGGTACGGGCGCCAACCCGGCACACCGTCGGCAATCAGGTAGAACTTCGGACTCCCCAGAACCGAATACCCTTGTGCTGACCAGAATGCTTACCCAGAACTTCCAGCCGGCTAGCACCTGTTCTGTGTCCTACACGTGACCTCCTCTATTCCGACAAGTCAGCCAGAGAAAAGAAAATGCTGAGAACGTCACAAGAAGAAAAAATACACTTACAGCCCTAGACTGTGTTTATCAGAACAAATCTGAGCACAGGTCGGTCCAAGTCGTTCACATTCATGCTGCTCAAGGGTCAGTGTACTGGGCAGGGAGAGTGACCAGGGGCCCCGCGCACCTACCCTCTGTTCGTCAAGTACTTGGCGGCAGCGCTGCTCCTGGCGATGCTCCCAGCGGGCGATATGTGGTCTGTGGTGACCGAGTCCCCCAGAAACAGGAGGACGTGCGCGTTTTCAATGGGCTGCAGGGCACCTGGCTCTTTGGTCTACAAGGTACAAACCGTGAAAGGCTTTCACCCTTCCTGAAGTTTTTTTTAGTTCCTAACAACCTCAAAAAAAAAGATCAAACGGTGAAACCACACTTACAAGCTTATCAAAAAATGAAGGACATCTGATGTACGTGGACTTCAGGTCCCAAGGAAACAACACCGAGTCTGGGGCTTCCAGGGAATTCCAGCGCTTGTTTCCCATCTGTGAATGGGAGTTTGGTTGATGAACAAAAGAAGAAGATAAAATGGAGTCAGAAAAAAGAGGCTTATGAAAACGTTCAAGGGAATTAAAAAGTCCTCACGTTAGCAGGACCCAAAAACAGGCCTTCTTCATTGGGAAAGGAAGATAGCACATTCTAGAACACTAGGACATTGTTGGGACAAAATAAATCAAGATTTGCTCCTCAAACTCCAGCACTAGATCTTCATGAATACACTGAGATTAAGTTTTAATATAAACTGAACATAAAAGATTTTTAAAAATCCAATGAAAGGGTCAAGGGTTTAGAAGAGCAATCCACGTAGCTACAAGGAGGTCGTGCTGTGGGCTACACGGTCACTTCCAGGAGCGCGGCTGGGAGAAAAGCCTCTGCCGAGGTCAGTGTGCGCACCCCACACGGTCCTCCCTTACACTCCACACCAAGTCTCGCCCCCGTTCCACACCGCCACGAAGACCCGCAGCCCAGGCCATGGCCACCTCGCACACAGGACTGCTCAAACCAACTGGCCCGACTCTGTGTGTCCTTCTTTTTATTTGAATTTAATTTTTCAAATTTTATTTTAAATAGATTCCATGCTCAGCGTGGGGCTGAAACGCATGACCCTGAGATGAAGATTCCCACACACAAATGACCACGCGGGCCAGGCGCCCCTGCCTCCATCCTTTCCACCCTGGCTTCCCCCACCACGTCCTCCACGTGGAGACAGAGCCTAGCACGCCTCTGTCTGCGGCCTCGAGGAGGCTCCCTGTCCCTTCCTTCAGGACTCAGCGTACTCACGGCCTAATCCTGCTCTGTGACGTCAATCCCCACATCTCCCCAGCACTGGCTCCCGGCACGGCCCCCACTCCCCGTGTGCCAGCCACCCCGCTGCCCTCATCGAGGGTCCCTGCGTGAGGCCTTCATACGTTTGCTCTGCCCGGAAAGCCCTTGGTCCAGGTGTACAGAAACTTCTTTAACTCCTGCAAAACCGGGCTCAACACACATCCTGCTTCCAATAGCCTCCATAAATCTCCTCCTCAGATTGTGGTCATCGGCTCTCTCGACCACTCTGCAGTTCTCCACGGCGCCTACCACTCCTCAGCATGTCATGTAATTTACGTCACAATTCTGATTACAGGTCACTGCCTGCCTCCCCCATCAGGGCTTGGTTTTTGTTCACGGATACATCCCAAAACATCGAGCAGAGCGCCCCGCACATAGCAGGCGCTCGACAAACACTTGCTCAGTGAATACCTCCACGACCCTCATACTATGTTCTCAGTTTTGTTTCAGAAAATGCGAATAAATGTATTTGCTCACAGGTGCACAAAAACCTCTCTGGAAAGATGCGTGAGCAAGGGATGTGCCTGACGGCCTCTGGGGAGGTAAGGCAGGCAGACGGGGGCAGGAGGGTCACGCCACGCTCGCTCTTACTTCTGGACTTTCAGCCATCTCAATGGGAATAACAAGGGTTATTTTCTATGAATTCTGCCCACATTCACGATGCTTGCTATATATTTTTTTTAAGATTTTTTTTAAACATTTTGTTTATTTGACTGAGATCACAAGTAGGCAGAGAGACAGGCAGAGAGAGGGGGAGAAGCAGGCTCCCCGCTGAGCAGAGAGCCCGATGTGGGGCTCAATCCCAGGACTCCGGGATCATGACCCGAGCCGAAGGCAGAGGCTTTAACCCACTGAGCCACCCAGGCGCCCCTTGCTACATATTTCTAATAAGTCATTAAGATCATGTTTTTTTCCCCTGAAGTCCGTATCTGAGCGAAGGAGTGAGCGAGAGAGCACAAGCAGGGGGAGTGGTAGAGGGAGAAGCAGACTCCCACCAAGCAGAGAGACTGATGCGGGGCTCGATCCCAGGACCCCAAGGATCATGACCTGAGCTGAAGGCAGACACTTCACCAGCTGAGCCACCCAGGTACCCCTAAGATTGGTTTTAAATACTCTAAGCTATTCTCCTAGATTATTACAGATTCTAAATACAACATGATTATCATTTATTATACACTGTATCAAAATAATGTGATTTTAATTTTTATTAAGTTCCAAAAGACACAGGAGATCAACAGTGCCGTTTACTAAAGTACTTCAGAAACAAGTGAGCCTCTTACCTCCATCTTCTCTTTCAGTGCTTTAAACATCGACAGTATGACACGCTCTTCCTCCGTCCGATGGACCTCCTCTCTGGTGGGCCAGATGTCCTGCAGGTAAACACTCTTGCCAGTAGCGTCAGTGCCTGGAGAGAACGTTGTGACATCAGTGTTAGTATAAAAAGTAATTCCTTCCAGGGGCGCCTGGGTGGCTCAGTGCTTTAAGCCTCTGCCTTCGGCTCAGGTCATGATCGTGGAGTCCTGGGATCGAGTCCTGCATCGGGCTCCCGGCTCAGTGGGGAGTCTGCTTGTCCCCCTGCCTCTGCCCCTGCTGGTGCTCTCTCCCTCAGATAAATAAAATCTTTAAAAAAAAAAAAAAAAGTAATTCCCTCAAGGTATTCCCATGTTTTCAAAAACCTGTCCCAGAAACCAAGTAAACCAACACCAGACTGCAGTGGGCATAAGCATCTAAAAAAACGAAGCCCTTGTACATTCTATATTTTCTATATGAATAAAAGATAAGGTTTCTTGAAATAATTCAAAGAATAGACGGTCTAAGAAGCATTTCAGAAATACAACAAGTTCTGGAGCGTAGAGCGTGTGTGGGTTTGCTTGTGTAGTGACAGAAGGATACCTAGAGGCTCCGTCTGGAAGTCTATGTCCACCGTGCCCGCTATGGCGTAAGCCACCACCAAGGGTGGGGAGGCAAGGTAATTGGCACGAACACAATCACAGAGACGGCCTTCAAAATTCTTGTTTCCAGATAAAACTCCACAAGTAACCAAATCACCCTGAAAAAAAAAATACACAAATACACATTCAAGAAATGGTACAAATTTGGATCATCATATACACGCAACCTCAGATATTCCACACCCGAGGGAAGACAACCGAAAAACTGACCACCGGTTATTAGACACGGAACCACCAAATCCCGTGAGCAAACTAGTTCACTACGTCACTCAGGGATTATTTCAAGGATCTAAAAATGATTCTTCCAATCGTTTTAAGATTTACTCTTCCCAAGAGGGTCAAGGACCACCGAAATATGAACGTGCCCGTGGTTAGCAACAGAATACGTGGTTAAGAAAATCCGTTTAGACGTCTTTACCTGTTTGACTGCACTGAGAACTGCTTCCGACAGGGGCGCCGTATTCCCCACACATGTTGAGCATCCATAGCCAACGATTTCGAATCTGCATTTGGAAAAACAGACGTGATCGAGCAGAACGTCGTAACGTTTGTCAAGGAAGGGCTGGCCTGGTCTTTCACTGCCATCCCCGGGATGAGCCGCCTGAGCGCACGCACGGGACGCGCGGGTTAACCCTCATCGGTCTGTCTGGCTGAGCATCAGGCGTGTCGTCGGGACTCAACACGAGAACGATGACACGGCATCCCTGAGGGGGACGTGGTCGCCTAAACCCGACGCACAAAACCTGCAGGCGGCAGAGGACAGCTCCCCAAACAGCCACGACGACCTT
This sequence comes from Meles meles, assembly GCF_922984935.1. Classification (NCBI taxonomy): domain Eukaryota; kingdom Metazoa; phylum Chordata; class Mammalia; order Carnivora; family Mustelidae; genus Meles; species Meles meles. The sequence goes on from NC_060071.1 coordinate 763,221, forward strand.
TACGGACACGGTGCTTCCCCCAGGCTTAACGCAGCGGTGACAGCGACACCAAGGCCGCAGAAGGGGCTGCAGCTGGGGCTGCCAACGCGAGCAGACCTCTCCGTTCCCGACCAACCAAAACCCCAGAGGAAGCCCCTGACAGAAGTCCCAGATGGCAGAACTAAGAAATTACAGGCAGAACTCTCAAAATTACTTGCACCCACTCTTCTAAAAGCAAAAAAAGGTTTTGTAATTGTCCGTCTTGCAAAGGAACTGAGGTTAACAGGTTCCAAAACACGCAGCTGGCATCAGCTCTCTCCTGAGTCCGTAAGAAATGGGAAAGTCAGTTTCTACACAGTGTGGGGACAACTGAACCCGTGTTTGACAAACCCGGTAACCTCACAAAGCGTCAATTAAGACACTTTAATCCGTTAATGGCGCAGCCTGTCACATTTCGATCCTTCTGACAAGTGACCTCCACAACTCCGAGATGGCCACTGGCTGCAGCCACTCCCGTGCATCTGTCCTCACATCTGTCCGTACCTCCGTACACCACAGGCCACCCTCGAACTCCCGGGGGTCAACACGCTGCCCTGCTCCTTGGAGCTACCCAGCCAACGGCTGCAGCTGGGGAGGGCTGAGGCCTCAGGTCGTGTGGCCGTGGAGAGGCGACAAGTACAACAAAGCCAACTTTTCCTGCCTTCTCTTGGCGCAGGAAAGCCTCCAAAGCAGCTCCCGGCGCTGCTGAGTCCCAGCGCGCGCCGAGAGCAGCGCCTCACTCACCCGAGCTTACTGAGGTACGGCAACACACCACTGGAGCTGAGGTAATGTGTGACCATCCCGCTGCCCGGAGACAGGCTCGTCCTTATGTACGGTTTCACCTGCAGGCCGGCGGCCACGGCCTTCTTAGCCAGGAGACCTGCGTGGTCAACAGGGATGCGTTAGGGTGCGCTCGGAGCTCAGTCTCCAACTCGTGCAAGGGTCGAAGCCCAAACGCGTCACTTCACACTCACTATTTTGTCCATTTTACTCTGCGGGTGTTTCATTTAACACACACAGGACTAACTGACACACTAGCCTTCACGCTGAGAAGTCGGTGCAGCCTGCCGTCACGGCCTCACGCCACGGCGAACGGGGCCGCGCCGCTCGTCTGCACACGCACGGTGCGTGTCACTACCCTTCCCAGCGCCATCCTCACGGCAATTCCACAGCGCAGACGGGACCTTAGACGATGCACGGTGTCACGTCCGTGCAACGCAGCCCTGTCACAACCCTTCCGTCCGATCAAGAGGGCTGCTAAATAACTACTTCTCGATTTAGGGAAGCAGATAACCTAAAACGGACGGATGCGTCAACTGTAATAAAACACATTTGCCTTCTGCGGAATGAAAACAAGTAACGTCAATCAAACTCGGGCTCCTTAAGACCCATTAAACTCTCAGAACGTCTCTCAACATCAAGCACAGACCCGTCTCTACGCACGATCCAAGAAATAAGGGGAGTGTGGCAGGAGCGTACAAAGTCCCTGAGGACAGGGAAGAACGGCCGTAAGGGACAGCCTACCTGCGGCAAGCATGACAGACGGGTTACAGTTGTTGGTGCAGCTGGTGACCGCGGCCATGACCACAGAGCCGTGAGCCAGGGTGTACTCACTGCCTTCATAACGAATAGAGACGTTATCCTTCTGCTTCTCCGCTGCAATCTGGAAGCCTTTAAACCCCACCTACACAAACACGCACACAAATACAGACATTCTGGGAATGTGCAGAGAAACAGACTAGGAGCTCTGCCTACACACGAGCGCTGCTGAAGGTCGCGACACGCGGTCATCGTAAGTCGGCTGGCGCAGGAATGTGAATGGTCGCGACACAAGCCTGCCGGTGTTCTGAACTCCCCAGGACCCGGATCTTACCGACTCTGCGGCTGTCTGTTCGATCCTACGGACCGGGACTCTCAATAGAGGGCACAATCCTGGCCCTGCTCCAGGGGCAGGGAGGGGACTGGGGTGCGGAAGGCAGGGGGCAGGACTGCGGACCGGGAGCCCCGTGCTCATCAGGCTACTTTATTCCTGCACGACAGGACGGCAGTAGCAACAGCAAACAAATTCCAGAGAGAGGCTCTGGAAAGAGCACCAGATCCCAGTTCTCAAGATAGCAAGTGTTTCGATTTTAGCCACGATGCTCAGAAAGCTCAGACCCTGAAAGTCAAAGAGGTCACGCCGTTGTTCAGGTACTTTGAGCAGACGTATGGGCGTGAGGGCAGAGCTCGCTCTTCATCAGGGCGGGGGTGGGGGAGGGGGTCAGACGTTGACCACAGTGTAGCCTAGCAGACCCCTCTGCGACCACACCAGAGAGCTGCGACCATGTGCAACGACCAAGTGCCTGAAACCAGGCCACTACGACTCCAGGCATGATGTACATCTGACCCTCCCAGCAGCCTGGGGAAAGCGCCAAACGACTGCCCGGCTTCAGACAGGAGGGGGTTCGGGGGCCGATGGGGTGTGCCCCACACTCGAGAACACAGCAGCAGCCCGAGTCTAAGCCCGTGCTGGCCTCCACCACTCAGCACGAGAAGTACTCGGTCTTCTATCACTCAGCACGAGAAGCACCCGCCCTCTGCCCCCGGCACCAGAAGCACCCGCCCTCTGCCCCCGGCACCAGAAGCACCCGCCCTCTCACTGCACACAATAGTCACTGACAAAGGTGGTGTGGTAACCTTTTCATTCAAGCAAGCTTGGAAATCACGTTTCATGTCCGTCACAGCGACTCTATCCTGAGGTCTCTTCGGACCGCTGACGGAGGCAACTATTGAGTTCAGATGAATCCGGATCACCTAGGAAACGAGGCGGCGAGGCAGACAAGGAATGAGAATTCGTTAGGTACAGAGTGTAGCAGCACCACTTCCTGCAGCAGAGTAAATACTTCCACACGTGTTGTAACGGTGACCTCCACCCCCGGAAACAGACTTTGAAACAATCCCAATTCATCCGTGAAACAAAACAAACACTCGCTAATGTGAGAGCAGCAGATCAGCTTGCAAACTGCCCCAACACGAGCCGTACAGTCTACAGAGCATTTTGCTCCCGATTCTTTTCCCTGTTGTCACCGATGCCTGCTGATAAAGCAGATGCCTGTGACAGCTGTCAGTCTACTGCCCCTGTGCTCCGAAGTCACCCCTCCCTCGTCTGTGACGAGGGGGGTGGGTTCAGGAAACCCTGCTCCTTCTCCGGCGTGTGGGGCACTAAGTCTGGCTACACAGGGTGCTGGAGGGACATAGCAGAAGGACCCTTCTCTTCCCGGTTCCAATGTGCCTAGCTGGCCAGCCTCCAGCAAGGCCTGGGCTTTTTATTCCTTGGTTTTAAAAAAACCATCTTAAAACCCAACCTCCCAGCTAGGTTTCTGTGTATTTCTTCTGGCATTTCCACCATTTTCCTCTGTCTGTTTTATGCGGGTATAAACAGATGAAGTTTCTCTCCACTACGGGCTTCCCGATACTCCAGTCCTGTCGACTCTGACCCTGACTGCAATGCCCGCCAGGCTGCAGCTTCACTTTATGGATCCGCCAACCCCTGTCTTTGCATCTTAATGAGTGTGCCTTGCAATCAACGTCCTGGTAGGTTCCAGTTTTATTTCTTTAATCTGGTCAGGCCTTTAATAAGCAAATTTACTCCTTCTTATTATACAATGTGAGAGTTTTCATTCTTCTTCTTCTTTCCCCATCTTTACAAAGTGGACAAAGCACTAAAATAAAGAGCGGGAAGGGACCAGAAAACGATGAGTCAAGTTAGGGATCTGCCCGAAGTCTACACAGACTCCGGTCGCTACACCGGTCTGCACCACACCCGTGCCTGCCCACCCGTCCTGTGTGCCTCGGGCCAGGCACCGCTCCAGGGGCGGGAGCTACAGACCATGACCAGCTCCTCCCCCGGGAGCCTCCTTGCCTTCTTGGAGGGAGGAGAGGCAGGCAGGCACAGAAGTACAGTTCAGGCAGGGACGCACGCTATAAGGACACACAGCCGGCGCAGAGAACGACTCCCCCCAAAAAACAGCTAACAGTTAACTAGACCTTCAACAATACCCAGTGGCTGGAGATACCTAACACACTCCTAGAAAAAGAAGATCATGAAAATTCAAACTTCCCTGAAAGTGAACTTTACTTACTCCAATACAAATTTCCAACAGGTAAATACTAGCCTAGATCCCAGCATACCTTACATAACCGTAAACTCCTTTCATGACACCTCTCTGCGACATGCTAACCAGATGCAGGTGCCCCCAGGACAGACAGGCACATCCCGGGGCTCTTATCACAAAGCAGATAAAGATCAGGGAGAGATTAAGAGTCAACTTTGTGTTTTGAACATCAAAAACAGACTTAATAAAATGTAAAATTCACTAACAGAAATCTAGGAGAACTGAATGAATAAAACCTAAGCAGAGTCACACGAAACACTAACTGGTTCGATGATAATGACATTCACTGAGCACTTTCTGCATGCCCAAAATCACTCTAGTGCCTTGCATCTAATGTATGTGCGCCCTTCAGAACAGCCTCCCACTTCGGAGCTGAGCAGACGGGGACGGGGTGGGTGGGGGGGGTCGGCAGAGGTGCAGGCCTGGAGCCGGCATCCACACCCAGGCGGCGGGCCACGAGGGAGCTCTTCCACACACACCTGGGAGTACGCGGGTTCTCCTGAGCTATCCTGGTCGTGTCGAAACAGTTTCACAGCTCTAAGGTATGTTTCCATTGACTCGAGTTTGGCCTTGTCAAAACCTAGGAAGAATTAACAAGGACGAAAATACAGTAAGAAATTTTGAACTCTGAGGGTACGGGTGCTGAATGCCAGAGTAAGAAACAGACCGCGCACTAAGTATTCGGAATGTGTTCTGTACAGACTACTGGTCCTGCTCTCCAGAGGAGTAAACATTCTGCCCGTCATGAAAACTTGTAGCCCCCCCTTTAAAAGTTGATCAGAGGCAAGTTGAGAAATACTGAGTCAGTTCTATAAAACTCAAAATACCTATAGTCTGCAGAACATAAATCACTAACATTGAATATAATTATCACTCACCACGAAGGACACTCATTACTTTCCAATGTGAATATAAAAGTCAAAATGAGGACATGAAGGAAGCTTAAGGAAGTCTCATGAGCAGAAAACCAGAAGCCTAACGAGACCTTCCAGGATGTTAGCAACGGGCAGCTGTCTGCACGCCTCACGGGAATACACCGACCTAACAGTGTACACCCGAGCTGTATGTGCTTACAGTGTGACAACGACATCCCTCCGGCAAGGGGCAGAATTGGCCCTGTGGACCTCAGCTATGGGACCCCTGGCCATCTGGCTGGTGCTCACGCTCCCAGGTCAGCCCGCCCTGGGGAAGCCACAGAGTAAGAAAGGACACATGCAGACATGGCGGACAGTCCCAGCGAAGCACCCACTGACAGGTGAGCGACCTACAGGACGCCGGGCCCTAGTGCCAGGTCTCACGGTTGAGGCTGCGGACATCACGGAGCAGAGACGAGCCGTGCCAGCGGAGCCGCCTACGTCACGCTCACGGACACCATGCAGCCGCAGGGGGTTACTGCTGTTCTAAGCCACGAAGTTTCGGGAGAGTCTGTTACAGGAACAGATCACTAACACACAAGCCAGGGACGTGCAAGGGAGCAGGCACCTCTGCCAGCTCTCCCTCAATGTTCTACCAACCAAATCCCCTGACAGGAAGCTCCGCACTTGACGAGAACCGTTCCTACCAACGTTCTCAATGACCAATGGTCCATGTTGCCATGTGACCCTTTAACTTATAAAACCTGTCCCCCAAATGAAGACTACTGGACTACATCCCCCAAATGCACTTATGATCAGAGACTAGCAGCTCAGCCCAACTCGGCTCTGAGACTAGTCGCTCGCCAAAGGGAAGTGTGCACTGCGAGGGGTACAGGAGCGCGTTTGGGGCTTGCAACTACTTTCTACACTGAGCCGCCATTACAGGAAGGTCCAACCTACTGCCAATCAGGCTACAAAAAAGATAGGGAACCTGGAACCCTACGCCGCCTTTCACAAAACCATGTTACTCTTCAGACAGAGCACAGTCCCCAGGCACTTCTGTCTGGTGGCTCCTCTGCTCCTGTTATAGGGACACCGTGAGCACGTGAGGACGTACACGCCCACCTCCCGCCAACCCGCGGCTCCGACCACTGCAAAGGCTGCGCCAGCCGTCCTCCCAGCAAGAAGTGAGGCCCTGACCGGTGGCTGGACTCCTCCCTCTCCATCACTGTAAATGGGTCACATGGGAGGGGCGGGGTTTTGAGGGCACAACACTCTTTAAAGACATCTAAGGCAGTTTATTTGAAAGCTACTATTTCAAGATAAGGTAATTTCCTGAATATTAAATACTAAGCATGGGTAGTTGTTTACTGCGAAAAACTTCAGACAGACACAGTGGACGTGCAAACGTATTTACCCTACTGAACTTGCATCTTACCTGTGTGTTCTAAATGTCTTAACGTCACATTGTCAACAGGGAAAAAGCTGAGGATAGCACCGTATTCTGGGCACATGTTTGCTATTGTGGTCCGATCCACTATAGATAACTGCGAAACTCCACTTCCAAAAAACTCAACAAACTTTCCAGCCACTCCTACTTGCCTGAGGTGCTAAATAAAGGGAAACACAGAAACGCACACAAAGTTAGTAAGACAGGCGTGGATTCTCAGAAAAGCACAAAACCTAGTTTTTAACCCCTGCCAGTGACACTGCATGAAAGAAGGTCTCTATTGTTCTGATCACACGTCCACTCCCTCTGGGTTTGCAGGTATTTTAAGACAAACGATCCACAGAAGACTGACCCAATGTCACTGCTGGGCAGGGGAGAAAGCGCCTAAGGGCTGGAAATGGCTAGATCCACAGGCGAATGTCTCTGAAATCAAATCGAGGAGACGTCAGACACGACAATGTGTGTGTCAGCGGGCAGCCCTTCTTCTTTCCGGGCGTGAAAGAGCACTAACCGCTGCTGGCCCCTTAGATGTAAAGAACACTAACAAGCTGCCTACAAAAAGTCTTCGAATTCCAAACCTGATCCAAGTGTGTACAGCATCATTCGTTACGGGTGAACTCCATGTTGACAGGACCTCACGGGTCCTCGTAAAGTCACGTTTCTGAGTTATTTCCGAGTAACCCCAACAGCGGCTCGCCTAATGACACCGCGGCTCAGTCTGGGGCAGGAGAGGCCTAGCGAGGTAACCTGGAGCGAAGCCATGTTCAACCCAAGAGTCCCATTCAGCCCTGACAGTGCAGAGGGGCGAGGGGCCACTTAAGCCACGCGTGTATAAAAGGCTAAGACGTTTCTCTGTGTTCACGGTTGTGGCTCCGAGGACCAAAGCAGCGCATGTGAGACACACTCAGCTAAAGACTGTTGCGACAAATTCAGGAGATGCCACAGTACACGTTCAGAAAAATAATATGGGATTAACCCTGTAAGGATCTTGAGTGGAACAGAATCTCAGGAGAGAAAATAATAAATGCGAACACACGTGATAGATGTGAGTTCTGTATCAACATGCCAAAATTTAAAAATAGACACGTAGGAGCGCCTGGGTGGCTCAGTGGGTTAAGCCTCTGCCTTCGGCTCAGGTCATGATCTCAGGGTCCTGGGATCGAGCCCCACATCGGGCTCTCTACTTGGCAGGGAGCTTGCTTCCTCCTCTCTCTCTGCCTGTCGCTCTGCCTACTTGTGATTTCTCTCTCTCTCCATCAAATAAATAAATAAAATCTTAAAAAAAAAAACAAAAAACTTGACATGGCATCTTGTTACCAAAAAATATAGCCAAAGAAGTCTAAAAGGTAGCATTGCTTCTCAGGCTACCCAAAGGAAAGCACAGATTTCTCCAAAAGTATACTGAGATACTCATTTTCCTTTAGGAATAATCCTGCAATTGTCAACTGAACTTCTTATCTTTTGGTCCCATACACTGCAGCCATGACTTCTGCACGGTGCCACCATGTTCTCAGGGCAGAAGGCTCCGTGCGAAATGTCTGCAGGGCAGCTGGACCCTTTTTTTCCCTGCGGAGACTCCTAAAAGCCTTCAGACCAATAACCTAACCAGAAAAGCGCAGACTCCAGGATCCAACTGGCGCTGTATGTGGGACAGCTCCCACACTCGTTTATTTAATAAAGTGGACTTAATCACTAAAGTAACTAAAAACCATAAATTTAGGATGGAGACTTACAAATTACTGTTCACTAGGAAACTGCAAAGTACATGTGTTAAATAGCACGCAGCAGTATTTTAAAAGTTCAGGTTGAGCTTCTGTATAACCTTTAGAAGCGCTGAAACAGCCCGTCTTGACAGCGGCACACTTCTGCAGTCCGTGTTCTCCAGGACAGAAATGGTTTCCAAAGGGCAAATGATGCGGTTAAGTATTAAAGAGATGCAATTACTTCTCCTCAACAGGATTCTCTAACCGACACGGCCAACAAGCCTGACGGCTGGGAGCCCGGACATGTCCTGTTCCAGCACTCACGGCTCAGCCCAGTGACCCTCTGCCAAATCATTCAATCTGAGGGTGTCTGTTTTCTCAGAGCTGAAATGGGGCCAGTCACAGTAGCATTCTTCCAGGCTTGTAGCGAGGAATGACAGAGGCAACAGGTCAAGTGAACAATGGCACAGCCCGTACTCAGTAGTGCCAAGGAAGGGCTCTCTGTTTGCGGCTGTTCCTGTGATGGTCACTGTGAGGCACGACCAAGGAGGCCAGGGCCAAGACGGCCAGAGCACGGAGGAGGCTGCGCAGAGCCCAATGCTGCCCTCGCAGGGCCCCACACGTAATGTCCGCCACGTCACGCGGTTGGCGCAATTACCTTTGTGATGCCAAGCACGACATCTATGGACGTGACGAAAGGGTTTGATGAGCCAATCAACTCGCACCCGACCACCTCCGGCAGAGTAAGAGAAACGGGCAGACCCAGCATGACCGCTTCGGTCTCAATGCCTCCGACCCCTGGAGCAATACAGAAGAAGGTGAGCGCAGCATGTCGGAAGAGCGAGGGTGTTCTCAGTGTAATGTCTGCTCTCAGCCGCCCTGGGCGCCTGTCTCCCTCACGCAGCCCTTCAGAGCCGCCAGGACTCTGGACTGTGGACGTGGACCCGGTCTCCCCAAAAGAAGGACTGCACTCGCAGGGCTGAAGCAAACTGGTGTCAACTTTCTATTAAAGGCAGGGAACGTGTGGCGCCTGTGATGCTGGGTACTGCACTTTGCTCCGCACGCAGAACAGAACCCAGCACCTGCGAACCTCAGGAAGCTCTAACAGCGGAGACCATGGAAGTGAGCAGTTTTGACACCGTGTAAGAGACCCGGCGCTTTCTGCCGGAGGGAACAGCCCAGGCCGGGCCAGGAGGCAGGAACGCACAGCCCACTCGGGGAGTCATCGACTCGTCTTCAGACGTGTGTGTGGGAGTGGCCAGAGGCGGCAGGTTTTAAGGATCTGGAGTCCTCAGGAAGGCCAGGAGAAGCCCCGTGGGACTCGGACCAGGGAGTAACCGCATCGTCCGCCACGGTCACTCCGCGACGGCAGTGGAGTGCTGCGTGGGGCACACCGTCTACACAGCCTCGGGTCCAGAGTCGTTCTGTCACCGCTACTGCAGGTGAGGAAACGGCTTCAAAGAGCCTGTAAAGACCGGCTACCTACACTCCTGCACACTGTTCCTGAGACCGCCTCCCCCGCAAATTAAACGTACTGAGTGGATTACTTACCCCAGCCCAGAATCCCCAAGCCGTTCACCATGGTTATATGAGAATCTGTGCCGACCACGCTGTCTGGGAAGAGGAGGTCGTCTTCCTCAAACACCACTCTCGACAAATACTCCAAGTTGACCTGATGGGCCATTCCAGTTCCAGGAGGGATCACAGCCACATTCTTAAAAACTCTGGAACTCCACTGTATCGTGTTTAAGTTTAAAAAACCCAAGTGTTAGTGTATCCGTCTGTGCTCACAGTCAAAGCAGAAGTAACTACTGACATGAAAACACTTCACCAACGTTCAATACGGTCCGAGTTCGCAGGAGACCATGAAAACAAGCGCAGACACTGACCCTACACACACTCATCGTGCAGACTAAAGCCAAATTAAGTCAAAGGGAAATGTTCGACGAGTCCAAATAAACGGAGGTTTTTCAACCGTGCCCCAAGGACTCGCAGACGGAGTGGGGGACAAGCACAAAGCCTCCCCACACCTCAAATTATAGCCACCCGCTTTTGTTCTGTTTCATATACCGGGGTTTCCGAGATTTTATCTGAAGGAAGAAAAGGTCCTACTGCCACAAAGATGTGACATAAATATCACACATCAATATTCTGTGAATTTCAATGTAAAATACAAAAAATGTAAAAATATAAAAATTCCCCGAAAATCATGTGTACCTTGAAAAATTGAAGTCTCTCCCGATTTCTGCCAAATTCTACTTCTTGGTTTTTTAACACTGTTTCGGGTCTAAAAGGAAGAAGATCCGGCATTAAATGTATGGACCACAGAAAAGACTTGCCTTGTTTCTAAGTATTTGTTCTTAGGCACACAAACACGTTTTAAAAATTCTTAGAACAACAATTTACTAGACTTCTCGGCACCGGCGGTTTCCTTCCAACAAGGAAGCTCTGCTCTTGGGAGCACACGTGGCAGCTACTTCCAGGGCCCTGCCTCCCGGCCCCCACGCTGTCCTGTCCTGCGTCGCTGTGCCAGCCGACTGCAACCATCAGTAACACAGCAGCCATCCCGGGGCCCCTCTGCTGGGAGGAGGGGAGAGGGGAGGGGGAGGAGGAGGGCACACCTGGTGTGTGGCGCTACAGCCTCACTGGGCATGTGCAGAAAGCTCTGAGCAAAAATGCGTTCATCTCACCTGAGATAGAAAGTTCTATTTGTTGTGTAAGTGGCAGTTTACTTTGTATGGATCATAAACATATTTTACGTGCATTATTAAACTAAGAGGTAAAAACAATCCCCTACCCGAGCAGTAAACACTGTACCACTTTCAGGAAGGTACTTTTATCTAACGGACATTTAAAAAATGATCTCTAGGGATGCCTGTGGGGCTCAGTGGGTTAAGCCTCTGCCTTCGGCTCAGGTCATGATCTCAGGGTCCTGGGACTGAGTCCCACATGGGGACTGCCTCTCCCTCTGCCCCTCCCCCTGTTGTTCTCTCTCTTAAAGAAACAAAATCTTTAAAAATAAATAAAAATGAAAATAAAGAATGATTTCTAGCAGTTTTAAGCTGTTTCCTTCCAGCTGGTGATCAAGTGTTGACTAGGGTATCAATACAACTTAAATTATACCTGTCCTCCAGGGTCCAGACCATTACAGATGTTCACTTATCAACTTTTTTTAACAACGCAAAGATTACTTGACTGATTCACAGCTCAGTGAGTCCCCGAGGCCCCATCACGTCTCGAATGAGATTCTCCCGAGGACTCTGGGAGCGGTCCGATTACTGTACATCCCACAGCCTCTACAGCTACGAAGTGTCCCTCGTTCATAAGCTCAGAACCCGACTTTAAACTCGGCAATGATTTCTGGTGCCCATTTCCTCCCCATCCATTCCTCGTCTGGGTCTGTACCCGACGCTGCACTAAGGCCCTGTGGCAGCACAGAGACCCACTGTCTCCCTACAGCCAGAGACCACAGGCCAACCCATCCAAATTCTCTGTAATCTGGAGACAAAACTGAGGGGAAATGTTATACCAGATTGTATTTTTAATGAAAAATACACCATCTTCGCACTTCACACCCTGCCGGTCATGAGAAGGCAACCAAAAAAAACCTCAAGGGTGTTCGAATCGGTAAGACCTTTTCAGGAAGTTAGTTTCTGTGTAAGAAGGGATGCTCATCTCAAACGTCCACACGCACCTAACAACGGGAGAGCTAGGCAGAGGAACGAGGGCTGCTTACATAAAACTGTCCTCATCTGATGCCGAGGAACCCACACATTACACTAAATTCCCAGAAAGGAAGAGCGTGTGAGGTCACTACGACCGGAGGCCTCCCAGAAATACCGAGCCCCCAACTGTCCAACCAAAGAGAATCTGAAAGAACCAGTTTACAGACATATGAATTAATGTATCACGGGCTCTCAGGATACGATATGCATGGATATTATGCCTAGCTATCCTAAATCTCATATGTGTTACACTTTTTTAATTTGAAGAAGTGGGTCATTTTCTTACTAAATTTAAAAAATTTTTGCCAGTCTATGGACAGCAGGGTAAAAGGCTTTTTACCGTTATAATATTCTTAACATCAAGCTCTCCATGCAACTGGAAAAAACAAGAATTCTAGTAGGAGAAAAAAGCAAAAACTATAAACAGGGAATTCATAAAAGCAGTGTGAATGAATGAAGAACATGTGAATGGTACAGATTCACTAAAACAACAAATTCAGAGTTTAAGATGAGATCCCATTTTTCTGCCGACATTAGTCATAAAAATGAAATATATCGTAAAAAAATCTGAAGAAAGGCCTTCTTCCTAAGGAACAGAAACTGGTGTGGCATTCAGACACTACCATCTCGGCCAGCCTCATTGGGGACGGGAGAAGCCTACGTCAGAGGAACCAGGAGGGGAAGGGCAAAGGTGGGACTTCTGTAACTGAAAAATAACCCAGCACTAGTCAGTTCTTTTTTAAAAATCCCATACTCAGGCACTGGTTGCAAATGAAAAGGACAGAGAATGGGCGTGTTCTCAATCTGTGAAGAAAATCTTCCTGAGTTTCGGCCCGGCTCTCCAGACTCGCACGATCCCCGGCAGGTGGTCTGGCCTCTGCAGGGCAGCTTCTTGGGCTGCGCTCGGAGCGGAGAGAGCTTTCCTGCTTTCTGTAGGTCGCCGCCTCCAGGATTCGGAGCATTCTGTATCGCACTAGCATTCCAGAAAGACCATTTAAAAGTGACACAAAGTTAGCTTCTCAAAAAACACACACATGGCAATGTTATCTGGAACTAAGTAAATGTTGTTCAAACGTTAATATAGCATTTAACTCGGGTTTCAAAAGCGAGTCTCAGATTACAAAAAAAAACAGAAATAGGTGACTTAAATTTACGGAGACAAAAACACAATTCTACGTGCCTAAGAAACAATTTTCATGTACTTCCATGACAATTTAAATGATGCTCAGCAAGCACCCAAGTGGGTTTTTCCCATATAACAACTTAAAAGCAGCCCAGAGCCATAGGGCTAACTAATCTAGAGGGCAAAAGCACTTGCAGGCTGGGACAACCGTCTTGGTCTGTGTGAAAGATCACAGGAGAATTAGGTCTTCTCCAGTCTGAACTTGGTCACAGGGACCTTTGAAATAGAAGATGTGGAAAAACAGTCTTAGTAAGCACGGTGATTTTTACCACCGATTAAAGACATTCATGGCTCCCTCCTGTCTTTAGATTCTCTCTTGAAGACACGTAGGTTAAAAAACAAAAGATAATGAACAAGAATTCACTCCACAAAGCAGGTTCTAGGCTCATTCATTTTTACCAAAAATGCAGCAGAAATCTACAAACATGAATACCATTCTAAATTCAGGCTCTGTTAAACTCATCAGTACATAAACTTTACCGGCTCTTTTTCTAGATCAGCATGCACTGAACGCAAGAGCCTTCACTCAGACACAAACTGGCTCTCACCCCTTTCCCCTAACTAACCAGGGGGCTGGCTGCCGGCTACCCCGCAGAGCTGACTGCACAAAGATCTGTGCTCGCTCACCATCTACTGAAGTCGATCTGTAAGGAATGGTCAACCGTGAGATCTGTCGGACGGGCAGGCTGAACTTTCCTCGGGTCGCCTCCAAGACTTTTTACGGCCTCCCTCATAGCAGCAAAATCCACCATTGCTGGTATTCCACTAACAAAAAAAAAGTGATGAAAATTATGGTCTGAATGGTACTTTCACATGCTCAAATAATCAATATACACTGATTCACTTTCATATCTAAATATATCCCTTTCTAGTTCGCACTTGTGTTAGATTACACACTTGTTACCCGAAGTTCGTGTATCCTGGTTTCATCAGAATTAGCATCAACGTTACTGAGAACTTGCATACCACAAATAACACAAGAGAGGACTTTCAGAGGCAAAAGAAAACTTCCAGAAATTCTTTCCCTGTCTTAAACTTCAGGAGATCCCCTTCCCTCCCAGAGCCTCCTCAGGACCCTGAGCTCATGACTAAATGTACCCGCCTCCAGACACCTGCGGCCTCACCGGACACACAGGAGCGTGCAGGCAAGCTGTGGCCCTGAATGCTATCTTAAATGCTCTCTCAGCAGCGCACACGGGCCGTCAAGAGCAGTGGCGTACAAACCAGATTCGGGGGGCTGAGGGGGAGGCTCTTATTTATCTAGCTAACTCTGGGTTGTATTCTAAGTGTGATGGACGTCCACCAGCGAACAGGGAAATGACAGGACCCTGGTTAGCATTTTTAATTAAGTCACATGATCTACCATGAAAAGACACCGGGCCAGCACCGGGACGGGGGCGGAAAACTCTAAGTAAGAGGTCTGTGGGCTAGGACACATCGCAGAGGTCGAGTCCACAGAACTTGCTGACGGACTGAATTAGGAAGGAGGGAAAGAGAGGAGTCGGGCATCTCCTGTGATGGGGGAGACGTGGAGAGGGACAATACAGCAGCTGCGCAATAAGGTCTGCCTAAGTCTGAGAAACACTCACTCACTGGTGACGACAAGCAGGCAGAGATTGGCAAAGCAGGTTTTCAATAAAGAGTGCAAGAAACAAGCACCTCGCATGTACTGAATTGCTTTAGTTTAGAAACGGCTGTTGTTACGTTCTATTAGCATACAGCGCATCACTGGTTTCTGATGCAGTGTTCCAAGATTCACGGTCCACATATCACACCCAATGCTCCAAGCAATCCCTGCCCTCCTTAATACCCACCACCCGGCTCACCCCACCCCCGCCCCTCTGAAACCCTCAGTTTGTTTCTCAGGACAATTCTTTAAATTTATAGACTAATCTTCAGAATTACAAACAGAGCCAACCACCAGGGAGTCTGAATTTTATGAAGAAATCACTCTACCACTCACGTAAAATCTTGAAGAAGAACACGGGCAGGAAAAAAGGGCACTTCGACATTGCTTTGTTTGGTTTTCCAGTCTAAAATGTTCATGACATCTTCCTTTTTCATTAAGAAACCATCACAGTTCCGCACAGCAGCTTCCAACAGGACCCGTATTGAATAAGGCAGAACATCTGAGTCAGAGACAGTATGACTGTTAATAGGGGAACAGTCTTAACTGCATACTATAAAAATCACAACAGCAAAAACTTAGATAAAGAGAGGGATGCTCCATTTTCTCAGTTGCAGTAAACACAGAGGAAAACACCATTTACGTTAATAGCAGGCTCACTTTAAATCTGAATTTACCGTTACCAGTCAAGGTGCTAAAAAAGCAGATTAAACATTCGTGAAAGAGCTGCAGGTTTCTGAAATGGGCACGTGAGACTGACCAATACTCAACATGCAGGGAAGACACAGAAAATCCAAATTAAATATAATAATGAAAACATCCTTAAACTGTATAGAAATCTAATAAATTTTAAAGATTTCCAACAAAAGTGGTTAGTTTAAATCAGGGTGCTTATTGGAGTCAAATTCACTTCATGCTAATTGTCGTTCACCCTGGAGTTCTCGTTTAAGTGTATCAGAGACACAGACTCCAACACCCTCAAATTTTCAATCACACCCACGTCTCACACCAGATTTAAGACTGAGTCAGTGTGGGCCCGGCTGCATGAGCCCCGGTGGCCCACACAGCCAACCCCGGCGCTGCTGTCTAAAGGGACGAAGATGTCCGCATGTCGGTAAGGAATGATCTCCAGAACGTACCATTCTGAGAAAACGCAGTGCAAAACAATGTTCACAGCACCCTACCATTTCAGTAAGAAAAGGCATTTAAAAAAGTGTAAAAACACACATATGGTTTAACAATTATAAAGTTCTAAATTATATATTAAATACATATTTTAATTTTACTATCTTTAAAATATTACTTGAAAATACTACCATGAGTTTTTAAATAAATTAAAAATATATTAAATGAAAAAGAACATATACTTTGTCTCTAGAAAGAACAATGAAAGGACAAACTGAAAAGTTAGTATCTACTCCCACAACATTTTGGCTGTATCTCCCTAGCAAGACACGTAAAAAGGACAAAAAGTACCACAAAGAAAACTACGTTCGGGCATTAGTACAGAGAGTGCAGCCTGAGGTTGCCCTACGTGAGGGGAGGAAGGCAAAAAGCACTTGTGCTACTGTGGCTGGAAACCAGGATTTTTTTTTTTTCTTTTAGATTTTATTTATTTGACAGAGATCACAAGTAGGCAGAGAGGCAGAGAGAGAGAGGAGGAAGCAGGCTCCCCGCTGAGCAGAGAGTCCACACGGAGCTCAATCCCAGGACCCTGAGATCACGACCCAGGCACCCCGGAAACCAGGACTTTTAAGAGTAATGATACATGGGGTGCCTGGGTGGCTCAGTGGGTTAAGCCTCTGCCTTCGGCTCAGGTCGTGATCTCAGGGTCCTGGGATCGAGCCCCGCGTTGGGCTCTCTGTTCAGCGGGGAGCCTGCTTCCTCCTCTCTCTCTGCCTGCCTCTCTGCCTACTTGTGTTCTCTGTCTGTCAAATAAATAAATAAAATCTTTAAAAAAAAAAAAGTAATGATACAGAAGTGCAAAATCAGAGTAAGTAACTTAAAAACAAAAAAACCCTCCATTTCAAATGGAATCATAGGTACAAACGCATGATTTATTTTCTCCTTTTAAAAAAACGTTTCCAGCTCTGTTCAGTGAAAAGGCCCCAAAGATGACCATCCGCCAGTAAGGCCCCCCTGGCCTCTCCACCTGCTGTTACGCTAACTACTGTTTTCCCACCAGGAGGAAAACACCTGAGTTCTTCCCGGAGTTCCTCCCTCATCTGGGACATCCCGTGTCAGAACCCGATGGGAATGCCGATGGGTCTGCGTGAGCATCAGAGTCACTGATGCATCAAACACAGCAACAGCCCTTAGTTCGTGAGGACCCTGGAAAAACCCTTCAGTGACGGCCATGGAGTTCCTCGAGCAAGTCTGGACCCTGAAAACTCACAAAGGGGGAAACAAATCAATCCTTAACCTCGTCCTTCCTCATTTTAAGGACCCAAATAGCGAAGAGCAAGTTCCTCCTCACGGAGGAGCGGAAGCCAGTAAACACAGAAGAGGGAGGGTGTCACTCGCATCTCTCACATGCAAGACGTGACGAAAAAGGCCTTGGACGGCGCTGGAACATTCGGTGAGACGTGATCACGCCGACTGAGAATGCACGGAGCCCGCGGACGTCCGCCACAGCGGCCAGCACCGTCAGAAGGGGGACGGGAGAGGCTTCATCTGCTCCGAGGAACGCCAAGAGCCAAGCCCGCCACCAGGATCCTCGCAGACACACGCAGCTCCGGACGCTGAGGCAGCCGGCCGCCCGCCCCCCCCACCGCAAACGGGGGCAGCGCGGCAGGAAGAGGACCCCGCCAAGGAGCGACAGGAGTGATGCGCGTGGCTGCGTGGACACCAGCGCAGCACCGAGAAAGGGGCGAGGACGCGCGCGCCGGCCGCCAGGAACACGGAGCTGGAGTCGCCCATGGCCCGTGCGAGCCCGTGCGAGGCAACGAGACGTCTGAACCCGGACGGTGTTCCAGGTTACAGGAGGGAATCGCCGTTAACTGGCGCAGCGACGATAAAGGCGCGGCGATGCTTTTATTTTTTTTTTAAGATTTTATTTATTTATTTGACAGAGAGAGATCACAAGCAGGCAGAGAGGCAGGCAGAGAGAGTGAGAGGGAAGCAGGCTCCCTGCCGAGCAGAGAGCCCGATGCGGGACTCGATCCCAGGACCCTGAGATCATGACCTGAGCCGAAGGCAGCGGCTTAAACCACTGAGCCACCTCACACACCAGCCAGGCGTGCCAACGCGCATCTACAGGTTCCGGAACCGGTGAAGGTGTTTCCAGCGAAGGTCGGCGACGCTGACCACCGGCTGGCGAACACAAAGTGGGTCGTGACTCCGTCCCTACTGCTGGCACTGACGTTTACCTCACACAAGTTAAAGGCGAAGAAGTTCTGGGTGAGGAGACGAGAGACCACGCAGCCGGACACACGGCACGGGATGCCTGTACCTGCCACGCACGACAGGCGCCACTCCGAGAGCGGCCTCAAGCCGGTTCGAGCTCGCGCCCGCAACAGGAGCTCCGGGCGCCCGGCGGAGCCCTGAGTCTCCAGGACCCGTAAGAGCCACGCGCCCGCCTGAGCGCTCGCCCTCCCCCGCCAGAAACGCCACCGCGGCCTCCAAACGCGGCAGCGCCCAGACGCCGTGATAAAACACTCGGAAATGCTGAGGAGGGAAACTGTCACAGAAGCAAACACGCAGGCCGGTCCTCTGTGTCGGTAAGTGCTCTGGAAAACGACGACAGGAGTGTGTTTTGTTGAAAGATCTTCACAAAAGGCATGTACTCGAATCTCGAATAAAACACGGCAAACCTGGCAATTACGGCCACTCGCCCCTGAACCCCACTGAGAGAAGAGTAAGAAGTCACGACCCACAGACCTGAGAGAGACAAGCACAACTCAAGAGATGCTGGCGACAGCACAGGGACGGCCGCGCCCACGGGGAGGAGAGGCGACCGGAGACGCAGACTGGGACGCGGGACAGCCGGGCGTCTCCCGCCCGGGCGGAGCGAAGCGGCCACGGAGCAAAGCCTCCCCAACTCCAAGGAAAACCGTTTCCAGCCTAGAGAGCTCAGCCACGGGCAACCCGCGTCGCTCCGGCAAGGCCTCCGACGCGGCAATCCCAGCACCGGCCGACGGGAGGGAGGCGGGGAGCAGGAGACCGCCTGTGGGACGCAGGGTCCCTGCCCGGTGCAGCAGGCACAGCGGTCCCGCAGCGGCAGGCGAGGACCTCCGGGCGGCACGCGGTCTGCGGAGGGACGGAGCAACCGCCGAACCACCGGATTCTGCCGGGAGCTGCGGCCTTCCAGAGCGCTGGGCGCGGAACTAGCGAGAGACACAGAAACCGCAGCGAACAAGGACGGTCGCCGCTCCCGGGACAGAGGCTGAGCGGTGGGAGCAGCAAGATGCAACCGGCATCCCTCGCCCCGACCGGCTGGGCGCGCTCCCGGCCATGGAAGCGCGGAGACGGTCGTGGGCCCCGGCGGGAGCCCGGAGACGTCTGCACCTGAGAACCCAACAGGCGCGAGAGCGGGGCTGCCCCCGACCAAAATCGGCCGCCCACGGCCACGAGAACCACGCGGTGCCGGGGCTGCTGTTTCTGTCTTCGCCTGAGCGGTCTCTCGGGCTTTTCACTCTGTCCCTCGGACGCCCAAGAGCGCACGCAAGAGCGCGAGCAAACGCGCCACAAGAGCGTCGGCGGGCCCGGCGGTCTGTCCCCGAGATGCACAGGCCGCACGTGGGGCTCACTCGGCCGTCACCGCGCGCCGCCAACTGCCAGGAGCAAGGCCGACGTGCCGGCCCCCACCCCGTCCCCTGTGCTCCCACGCACGCCACCTTCCGCACGGCCGCCATGTGACCCACAGAGCATGGCGGGGCCGCAGCGTCGGAGGACAAGGCGTGGAAGCCTCCAGCGCAGCGTCTCCGGGCGGCTCGCTGGGGCGCTGCGCGCGCAAACACACCGAGCAGGGCTCCCGCGCGGGCGGCTGTGCGCCCCACCCGCGCCCCCACCCCCGCTTCGCGCAGGCGCCCGCTCTCTCTCTCCCTCGCTCGTGGGTCTGGACGCCAGGCCCTGGGCTCACCACCCGAGGCGGAGGCAGACGCATCACCGAGGAGCCAACCCGGTGCCCGTCCGCCTCCAGGCCGCTAAGGATAGCGAGCGACCTGCGAGGGGGCAGCGGTCAGGGCGCTCTCCCCGCACCGGGGTCCGTGCCCCCGGGGGCGTCCAGAGCGCGCCCTCGCAGCCGCTCCCCGTCCACCCCCACCGCGGGAAGCCAGCGCTGCGGTCTCTGGGTCTCCAGCTGGGGCCCGCGGCGTCCGGATACCCTCCCCGAGCGCACTCCCGAGCGCGTCCACGCAGCGGCGAAGGTCCGCGCTCAGGCCCTGCTGCTGCGGGAGAGCGGAGGCTGGGCCAGGCCGCTGGGATCACTCATCCGCACTGTGCGTGCGGGTCAACGCCGGCGCTGTCCTCGGGCGGGCCGCGACACGGAACCGCTGGTCACACGAGAGCCACGGGCGGCGTCTCAGCACAGCGCGCGAGGCCCTCGGTGGGCGCCCGGCCCGCGGCTGCAACGGTCACTGCAGTTTCCGCGGCGCTGACCTGCGGGGGAGGAGGGAGGAAAGGGAACGCGCAACACCCGGAGACACTGGGGCCGCCGCAGCAGGGCCTCCCTCTGCCCTCCGGGCGCTCCTCTCCCCCACCCGACCGTCTGCTCCTCCGCCGGGCTCTCCTTCCCCATCAGAGAAGGCAGCGGTGGCCCTACCGAGTGTCCCCTCTCTCTCACCCTCCACCCGGCTCCTCCCAGCGGCGGCCTCCAGCCCCACGGAGAACCATGGCGCCACCACTGCTTTCTGAAGCTCTGGACACGGTTTTCTGACAATCACCCTGTTCTCGGAGTCCCTTCTCCAGACTTCCACGCGCTGTTCCGTCCACACGGACCTGACCTCAAGGCTTGACACACCAGTGACACCCCTCGAGCCCGCCATCCCCGCCCTCTCACACTCTCTCCTCCCACACCACCCCCCACTGCTACCGGGCTGTGGGAACACCATGGTCCCTGTCCCCAACCTCATAGTTCAGTATGAATGACCTGCAAGCACAGTAACTGCCTTTGTTCCAGAAGATTCTTCAACGCTAATATAGTGAATGGCCTTGAAGATACAGACAGCATCTCCTCTTGAGCAAAAGGCAAGCACACCTACTGTCCATCATGAAAGATGTGGGTCCCCTTAACCTGAGCTCCTCTCCTGAAACCACCACTGTGCGCACTACACGCGCTACCTGGCCCTCTTCAAACTCACCAGGAGAAACGGGGGCCTGGGAAACCACAGAAATGCTGGTACCGCTCTGCTGTGCATAGTAAACCATCCAGTGTCTCTGATCCAAGGGTCCCGTGGCTACTGCCCACACCTATGAAACTAAGTCAGGCTAACTTGGTAACCTGCAAGGAGAGGAAAATTCAAGATCCTTTACACCCATCTGCCTCCAGTTTGCTGGAGTCCGTAATAGTTTCTGGCAGCCCTGTTTTGGCTTCCTAGCCAGCCTCTACTCCTTTGCCTATCTTGATTTTTGTGATTTTTAAAGTAGAATCTGTGCCCAACATGGAGCTTGAACTCACAACCCTGAGATCAGGACTCACACGCTCGACCGACTGAGCCAGCAGTGCCTCCTCCCCGCAGTACTCTGCCTGCTCCTTAATCGTCAGAGTTCCTGACACTTCACAGCTGGCTCACTTCTTTTCTTTCCATACTGCCCCCCTCAAGAGTCACCATCATTCCTGTGGCCTCAAAAGACTCTGCACCAATGATCTCAAAACCCTCCTCTACAGTCTGGGTCTTCTGGGCTCCAGAACCACAGTCTTTGAATACAGCTGTGTTCCCAAACTCACCAGTACCTAAACGGATCCCTGTGACATCCCCCGCCCACCCCACACACAGCCTCCTCTGGGTCCCGGCGCTCAGGAAACAGCAGCAGTGCTCACCGAGGCGCACGCCATCACAACCAGGCAGCACCCTTGACACCACTCACACATCTTGTGACTCTCCACCTCTGCCGCTGCCCCCAAACCTTGCCCATCCACCACATCACTTCTCACCCAGATCCTCTTGCTGGCCTTCCGCCTCCATGCTTACCCCGTGCCAGCGGTCCCTGGACTCCAAAAGGCCCCTGAAATTCTTTCAGGAACCTGCAAAATCAACTCAGACATTATGTGCTTTGTCACTTCGACACAGGCACTGACGGCGCCAGAACGACAGTGGGTGCACGGCTGGCATCCCAGCAGAGCTCAAGGCAGTGGGACCGACCTGCCCTCGTTCTCGTCGCCTGCTCATTTTCGCACAAAATACCTGCTTCACTTAAGAACGTCCTTGATGGAGCAGAAAAGGTGTTCATTTAAATTAAGTCTCAACTACTGAGATCAAACCTTAATTTTCTATGTGACGAGATGACAGTATGTGCAACAGCCCTTCTCTCAAAACCAGAGTAGGAGTGCCTAGGGAAAACACTTGTGTGATGGTTTGAACTGGAACACAAATTAGCCACTTCTCCCAAAGAACACCACTTCCACTGGAAAGAATGGACAGACCACATTTACTCAAACGTAGGTACTTCGCAGATAGTTGCTCGAAAACAAAATAAGCGTGTCTGTTTGTGACCTCGTCCCACCATCATCTGCTCATTACATTCACTGAAGGTTGCTGAGAAATAAAGGTCTGCTGAGTTATTCAGATCTTCTGGTGTGGACACACTGCATGACGCAACATGAAAAAGCACACACACACACGTTAGCGTCACAACAGCCCACCCGGCCCGAGAACCAGCCTCCATGCAATGAGCCGCACACTCAGAGGCACTTCCACCCGTGCTTGTACATGGACCAAGACACTCCTGCGCAGAACGCCCTGTGTCCTGCCAGCTTCTGGACTTCCGGGCCCCCATGTGGCCCGGGAACCCTGAAGGGTGACTGCTCGGCCAGCTCAATCTCAGTGCTGCCTGCTGCTCCCCTAAGCCCCTGCCTGCACTCCATGGGGGGCCTCCCGCCTGCCCAGCAACCCCAGGCCCGCTCCAGCACGGCCACACAGCAAACTTCTGGGTATCCCGGGGGCTGAACCACCCTTCTCCAATGAGGTCTGCACCCCTTTCAAGCTGGTCCCTCCTTGGGTGCTCTCCATCAGCCCGACAGTACCATATGGTTTCTGTCCTGCAAGTGCTCTTCTATCGTGGTTCATAATGATGTACATTAAAGTCCCCCATCCCGTCTCCTGATTGGCCCAGACTGCTGTCGGAACAAAGCGCTGTACTTGCGTAGTCCCCACCATGTCCGCACTACTACGTTGCGTGCTTTCCCGAGCACAGAGATGCTCTCTCAGCCAACTCACATTTGCCAGAAACACCCATACTCAGTATGCATCAGCTGAACAAATTAAACAGTCTTGTTGAGAGACCTGTGCACCAAACAGAGAAGCAGACTGGGTAATTCTGCCTCTTCTAACCAGAAGTTCCTAGAATTCCACCCTCGAAGGACAAGAAACGAACAAGACACATGGGAACCCCGACAAATGGGTAACTTAGACTAGGAAAAGTACGTAATTTGTGTTATCACGCTTCTAAAATGAGCTGATAACAAATGATACCCTTCTGATCGATTAGCGGAAGATCCCATAGGTGGCTCAGACTCTGAGAAAAGATGCTGAGGTCTGCTATGTGACACGGCACAACTAGGCCTCAGGGACCACAGAGCCACCCATTCAAGGCTAACCGGCTGCTGCTGCAATCAGGCGGTACAGCTCACCTCCTAGTGTGGGGGTCACACTGTTGGTCTGCAGATGGACCAGGCTTGTCTCGTAGGGTTTTAACATTTTAATTTCCAACATGGAAAAACCATAACTTTTTCATATGAAAATCCAAATTTCTGGCTTCTTAAAATAAGTCTGAAAAAATTTTACGACACCAGCCTCCCACTTCTGCCCCTTCATACATGCCAGCATCCCCCCAGGATGGCCCACTTGTCACGGTGGCGCTGTCCGTGGTCCCCGCAAGCAGGAGCACACCGCCTCCACCAAGAGTCCACAAGCACCCACTTCAGGATCAGTGTGACGTTCGAGATCCTCCTCCACCACGGAGACGGTAAAGGTGCGGGCAGCAGGCCCTTGTTCAGGCAGACGTGACAGAACTCGTTACAGCACGGACGCAGTCAGTACTCCGCGCCGGCGCCTCTCTGACTCCCGCTATCAAGCTGGGAAACCATGGTGTGGAGTAGGGAAATCAGCACTGGTCTGCAAGCAGAAGAGGGTCTAAGACCAAATTTCATTTACAAGATAATGTGATGCTGGGCAAGTTACTTAATCGTTAGACTCATTTTTCCCATGTGTAAAAAGGGGAGATAAAACCATCTTTTCTGCCCACCATAAAGCAATATAATGAAGATGTGCAGACCATGTAAAAGGGTTTTGTTCATTCTGCACACGTGAAAATTCCACGTTTAAACAGGTTCAGAAATCACCCAAAGGAGACAGCAACATGAACTGGCTAACAGCCGGGCCCAGAGACACTACGTGGGATGGAAGACACACCAGCATAAGGAAGGGGAAAAGTCACGAACACTCAAGGCTTGTCTAAAGCCCCAAGGAGGGTAGCTCTGGAGTCCAGACTGAGAGACAGGGCCAGAACCGTGGGCAAGCACCCACCGGAGGAGCTACAGAGTGAACTTAGAAACCCTGGTCAAGGCCAGGGGCTTGGAAAAAAGATTAACAAAGTGTTCCAGAAGGTCTTGTAACCCCCTCAGCTCTGGCCACAGGATTAACTCACGCCCACATCAGATCAGAGTCCAGGTTTCATTTCTGTCTCTAACTAGTACCAAGCCAGATAGGATAGATTTCCAATAAAAAACTAACCTGTTAAAAAAAAAAAAAACTGCCACAAATAGAATCTAAGAAGGCAGAAAAACAGAAAGCCAATTCCTGCTTCTTTCAGATTTTTTTCCCCACTCACTGATAAAGGCAGAGAAGATAAGAAGAATCGTACCCATTACTGATGCGAGTGCAGAAACACCCACTCTCCCCATTCTCTCCTGGTGGGCACCTCATATGGCAGCAGCTGCTAACCAGGAGACACACCTCTGTGAAGCCTGTGCAAACAGCCACCCATGGAACGGACAATCCTCTGTGTCCCATTACCTCCCTGGCTACAGCACGGAAGCCAGAGCCAATCCTGGGCAGGTCGGTGACCGACAGCCTCACGAGGGAAAATACACAAGGACGATTACATTCCTCTCCCAGGAATTTGCAATCAGTAAGTACGCAGACTTAACCAGCAAGGTGTTCAGAGCTGAGCTAGGGGCTGAGGCTACCATTAGGGGTCCCGTGTAGTCAGCAGGCAGGAGGCTGGGCTACAGTGCAGTGGAGGGCACAGAAAATCTGAACCTCGAGAGAGAAAACACAGAGCTTCCTCAATTCTGGCCCTTCTCCTGGAGATAGAGCCACATTTCACCAGCCTGGGAGCTCAGCATCATGACAATCTTTCTTCGTTGGAGGTAGTGGGTGTCTCTTCTTGGCCACCCGAAGGGCCAAATCTAGAACGGAAAATGTCAACAGAAGCAGAGATAAAATCAACAGAACCTTGGAACAAACTGTGAAGGATCAGTGAGTCTACGGTCATACCTGGAAGAGTAGACTCATATGAGGTGAAAGTAGTCCTTGGAAAGGTATGCACTGTGTGTTAACACGCCAAGCGAACTATTTCACTGCTAACCCACTCACAGCCCACCTCCAGAGTCCAGGGCAGAGACACGATTAGAAAACACTTACTTCTGTCCCTCCTAGCAAGGAAACTGCTCCGGCAATAGACCACACTACAAGCCCAGCCAAACTACGCTAAAGAAATAGGCAAAAAAGTCAGTTCCGGCCACAACCAGTCTTAAGTGGCTGGTTAAGACACTGGTAAGAGCATACCCAACAGTGGCTACTCTGGGCCTTACACGAAATGAGTAAGCAGGCTGCAGAAACAAATGACTGCAGGGCAAAGGGACAGACAGCAGGCAGCCTTGAAGTGACAAAAGGAACAGCCTCTGGCTTAGAAACCCTGGTCCCCACGAGCGCTGACTGTGCTTTCTGCCTGCGTCTTCGGATGTCTGGAAATTGAAACATTTTTCTCCAAGTTTCTGTTCCTTATGTCAAGGGTGAAGACTGAACACACAGTATACTGTAAAAGTAGAAAAGACAAACGTGGATGAGGGCATACAGAATGACAAGCCCTCATCGAAACTGTAAGGTCACACATACAGACAGCAGCGTGTCAACAGGGATGAGGCCATGGTGCACCTACATGGGCCGTGCGGCCGTCAGAGGCTGCCGCGAAGTCAAGGTATCCCACTACCTGAACTCACGCTTCCTGACTCAGGAACCAAGCAGACTCCAGACAGCATGGGACACTAGCGTTCCAGGACACGGAAAGATATTCACAAGACAGCAAGTGCACAAACCAGCAAAGGTTATAAACCAACACACATCATGTGCGTTTCTGTTCAAAGTAGCGCATTTACGTATAGTTGTACCTACACAAGGAGACAGTTTCTGCACTGCCTGTAATGGGGTCTTTCTGCAATTCTCAACCCCACTCTAATTCCTTAAAAACAATAAAAACACCTCTAAAAACGTAAGACTTTTTTCCAGAGGCTGCAAGTTAGGATTTGGAAAACGCAGCCTTGGCTCTACTGGTCAGGGAGGGAGAAGACAGGGTGGCTGGGCAGAGCTGAAGGACAGACGGCAGGGGCCCCGCTGCTCAGGGACAGTTAGTCTCCGCAACAGGCCTCCTGACGGCAGCCCTCCACGGCCTCCCCTGCCCTCCTCACCTTCCCTTCCGCCCGTTCGAGGCCTGCCCTGCACCTAACTCCCCAAGTGTGGACTGTCCTCTGTGGGCCCTCTGTTCCCCAGCAGCCTGAGGCCTCACTCCTGCAGAAAGCAGCCTCTGACTCTCCGGGACAATGACCGCTCCCCCTCGGAAACAGGTCTGTTTTCACAGGAACAGTTATTCAACATCTCCAAGGCCGCAGTCAGTGCGCTCCAAGGCCACACAGGCAGCTCTCGATCCCTAAAGAGGCGGGTTGCTGTAAGTGAAGTTATAGAAGACCAAAATGGAATCAGTGTGCACAATGTGTCCACTTCCGTAAACATCCCATGAGGGCAAGCCTGGAAGCAAAAACATAAAACAGCAGTAAAAAAGCAGCAATCAAATGATTTGTGTTGTGCCCCATGGAAAGACAGACAGAGGAAGAGGAGGCATCGGGGAAGGAGTCCAGGCTGCTTTGTTCCCCAACTGCGCAAGCACTTCTCTCTGCGCCATCCCCCTAAATGCCAGAAGGCTACCCGCTCTGTCCTCGGCCTCTAGACACTCTGGCCGCCGAGATGCAGGGCCCTCAGGGGCTCTTCTCCCCCTGTTCCCCTTCTAGTGGCCTAGAACTTGGGCAGGGCCTGCAGGTGCACCAGGATCTGCCACCAAAAGCATGAGACCGAAACAGCAAACAAGAAGCCTGGCTCCTGGTCCTTGTCGAACCCGGTGCGCCACAGCCCCAGTCTACCAACTCCAGACTCCTGCTCCATTTGTTCAAGTCGTCGTTCGGAAGGCTTTCAGGTCCCCGTGCTGCAGCCATTCCTGACACGCGAACAGGGGGCTACCACGAGCTCACCCCATCTGTCCTCCCCAGGACAGGAGAGGACGGAGCACACTCCCCCCCGAAGCAGGAAGCACACCACAGCGGGCTCCCCACCCAGCCGGCACCGGCACAGGGGCCCAAAGCTCGGGCCCAAGCGACACCCCCTGAGCGCAGGACACCCCCTGAGCGCAGGTCGGCGAGGACACTCAATGCGGTCTCTCCAGAAGGTGACACACACGCTCCGCTCTGGCGATAAGCAAAACGACCTGCTACTCCACTCACTCCTCTCTCCAAGTCAATTCTTCTTTCAAACTTTACTCCCGCAAGTAATTACTGAGAAATTGCTCTAGTAATTATTAATGAGCCTTTCATAATAACCACTCCATGAATAAAACAGGGGCTTAATCCCAGGGAAATAAAAGCCAAATCTCCGTTTTGAAAGCATTTCTATTTACAGCTGTGTTGTTACTGTATTTTCCATCGTTACAGAAACTCTGGATACTCTGAAACTCAGCTATCTATAGATGCCCGTGAAAACTTATTTTCCAGAGAAAATTTAGCTTTTACATCATGAACCATTCTTACTGCATTTTAATTATTTTTGAAAGTTTCCTATTGATTTTCTGCATTTCAGAAATACAGGCCACCTTCAAGTGGGCAATCTCCACAAATGATCCACAGAAAGAACTTACGCCCAATTTCCAAACTATCTGCACATATGTTCTTCTATTATTTATTAAACTGTAAAATATGGATTAAGGATCTTCCAAGACAGAATCACTAGGTATCACAAAAAAGTAAAGCGAAATAAAAAATCTTTCTTACGCATAAGCAATTGAGGTGTTCCCTTTTCAAAACTAACAGGAACTCATCGTTGGTGAAAAGGATGAAATCCCTGTGAATTAAAGACACACGGCACTTACAGAAACAACCAACCTCTCTCAATACAAATGTTGGCACCTAAACATGGAAGGTAAAAACGACTGCTCTCATTCTGGTGAACCTCTTCTTTATAAAAGCAACCTATTTCTAAGACAGCTTTCTTCTACAAAATACTGAAATTTTCTCACAATGTACAAGAAAAACTGCTAGTGGCAGTCTAGAATATTCAAATACATCAAAATCTACAGAAAAATCACAGAAGTAACCTCAATTAAATAACACAAGAAAAAAGATTAGGAAAAAAGCTCCCTCCAAGACGCGCTGCAATAGATTTGGCATTTATTTTCCTAGTAGTTTTCCCAGAAAATCCACACAACCAAAAACCACTCTTCCAAACAGATGTTCCCTTCATTGGCGGGTTCAGGTGCTCAACTGTCAATAAAGTCAAGACTTCCATCCAATTCCCTAGGGTTGAGCCAAGTTCACTCTCCTGAGATCTCCGTGAAAGGGCTGCCCAAAGGGCGGCGCACGGGCCAGGACACAGCGAGCCCAGCCCGGAGCACCACCCCGACCAGGGGGCCCGCCGACAATTCCTACCCACGTAGAACAGGTACAGAAACATGGGCTCTGTTCACTTGAGAAGTTAAAGCATGCACATAAGAGGTGTAGAATAGCATCAGCAGGTTGTTTTGTTGTTGTTTTTAAACTGCATTAGTTTCTCTATGGAAAAAAATCATGGCTAGATTAACTTATGTTTTTAAATGAGAAGTGAAGGGATGGACGTGCACCCTCAAACAAAAGTTGTCCTGAGGGGAGTTTTTAAATTGTTAGAGGTTACTATAGGTTTGCCTGTTACAACATGGTGAGAGTAATTTAACATTTCTTCAGTTCAGCTTAACAAATGCATTTTTATTATTACAAACTGAACACCCCCCCCCCAATTAAGCAACATTACCATACTTGGTGCCTCCAAGTCTAGGTACATTGAAGAACTTCTTACATGAACTGTCATTCAATGTTTCAATAAGGTATTCAAAGGCATATCCTGAAAAAAAAATTACACTTTCATTAAAAACAGCTACAAAGTACTTTAACTTAAAATGAAAATAACTGGAAACCCACTTTGTCCAAAAGAATTTTTGCAGGCTGCAAATGCTCTCTACTTGCGCTGTCCAGTAGGATAGCCACAGGCCACACGTGGCTACTGAACACTTGAAATGTGACTATAACCACGGAGGAAGTGATTAAAATTTAATTTTTATTAATTTGAATTGAATCACACATGGCCAGGATCCATGGTATTGGACAACACAGCTCAAATTATGACTCCTGTCAAACAAAAACAGGTAAGATAATTAACTCCTGAAATGTGGTAACAAAGAATACCAGGGAAGGAAAAACAAGAATGAGTTAAATGATGTACAGGCCTTTTAGAAAGACAAGTCCTGAAAAATGCTAAGTACAGAGAGAGCAACCTGAAAACCTGACAACTGTCAGAAGGATTGAGCTTTTGAAAAACAACCGAAAGACAGATTTTTACACAGCATTCAACAACGTGGACAAAATCAAAACGACACCCAAACACGAAACTTAGCAGGGAAGACTACTAGGTCTTAGACTGAGGGTAGAAATGAAGAGAAAATATCTGGGTAAATCAAGATTCTCGCCAAGGGAACACGTCTTTCTGGTTTTGCACAACATGAACCTGGGGGTCTCACTGGAGGGCTCCCCAGCTCCAAACGACCTGCGGGGGAAGGGGGGGCGCGTGGAGAAGAACCTTCAGATCAGGTCTTTTGTGCAGACTCATGGCTGTGGGTGGGCAAGACCCTCCGTGAGGGCAGCGCCCTGAGCCCAGGGGAGAAGGCAGGAGCACAGCCCCTCAGACAGCACGAGTGTTCCCTCTCATGTTGGGGGTGCGGGGAAGGGGGGGCAGAGGGACAGAGGAGCAAGGGGCAGGAAGGGCATGGGGGAGGGCAGGAAGGGCATGGGGGAGGGAAGCAAGGGCAGGAGGGGGGGCAGGGGAGCAGGGAGCAGGGGGCGGGCAGGAGGGACAGGAGGAGCAGGAGAGGCAGGCGGTAGGAAGGGCACGAGCGGCAGGAGAGTCAGGGGGTGGAGGGGAGTCAGGGGGCGCGGGGAGGGGGCCAGGGGCCGGGAGGCAAAGGACCGGGAGCAGGGGGCCAGGGGGCCGGGAGCACGGGGCAGGGGAGGCAGGGGCCAGAGGGGCAGGGGGACAGGAAAGGCAGGGGACCGGGAGCAGGGGGCAGAGGGGGCCGGAGGGCCAGGGAGGTCAGGAGGGTGGGGAGACCCACCGCCGCACGCACTGCCCGGAGCCGGCCGACCGGAGCCGGGTCTTGACCGCCGCCACCACGGCCCGCCGCGGCCCGCAGCAGAGGGAGGGGCTCGGGCCGAGCGGCGGGGCCCACCAGGGGCCCGCGGGACCCCCGCCAGGACTGCCGAGCAGCGGCGGGCTCCGCGCAGGCCCCAGGCCCGGGCGAGGGCGGCGGGGGGCCCCCAGGGATCGCGGCCCGAGCTCGCCAGCCCCGGCCGAGCGACCCCCGGCGAGGGGAGCGAGCCGCGCGGCGCCGAGCGGGCACTGACCTGCACCGGGGGCGTCCATCGCCGGAGAGCATAGTATCCCCGCGCGGAGGGGGCCCGCGGGGGAAGGCGGGGGAGGCCGGGCGGGGAGACCGGAGGAAGGCGGGCGGGCCGGCGGGGGAGCAGGAAGGGGCCGTCTCGTGCAAATACCGCGAGAGCCGCGGCGCCGGGCCGGCTGCGCTCGCGAGATTTGCCGCGCGGCTGTCGCGAGATTTCCGGACGAGGAAACAAAGAAAGACGCGGGCGGTGCTCGGGGAGGGGGTCGTGCTCGGGGGAGGGGGCGGTGCTCGGGGAGGGGGCGGCGCTCGGGGGAGGGGGCGGCGCTCGGGGGAGGAGGCGGTGCGTCCCGGAGAACCCGAGCGGCCGCCCCCGGACGCTCGGCTCCGCTTCCCCGCGTCGCTCAGCCCCAGCCCCGGCCCCCGCGAGCCCCCACCCCCACCGCCCAGCCGCCGAGGGTCGGGGCGCGGGCCGAGCCGGTTCCCAGGCCTCCCGGCAGCTTCCGCGGCCTCGGCCGACGGCCCGGTTCTTCCCCTCCCGCCCCGGAGGCTGCGCTTGCTGTGCCGGCCGCTCGGCGTCGGGGAGTCCGCAGACCCCGGGGCTCCGCGCTGCGCCCCGAGCCCCGGCCCCGGCCCCGGCCCGCCCCGCCTGGGTCTCCGGCCGCGCTCGTGCCGCTCCCCAGCCTGCGGCGCCGGAGCCCGGAGACAGACACCCGGACCCAGCTCTCCCCAGCACACGCCCGTGTCCCCCCAGGCCCACGAGTCCTTCCCAGATGCCTGCCTCGGCGGCGGCCGCACCGTGCACCCGCGGCCCGAGCCCGAAACCCGGCGTCGTCCTGGGATCCGTGCGGACCCGGTCTGCGCTCCGCCCGTCCAGCCGGGCCGCCTGCTCCCGCCGCGCTGCAGGGGTGAGACGAGCTCGCGGAGGGCGCCCGGCACCGCCGACTGCAGCCTTCACTGCCCCGCGGTGCACAGACTCCCCAGCCGCTCGGGCCTCGCCCTCGGTTCCCGTGCACGAGCAAGCCCAAGGCTCCGCGAGTCCTTCGGGGTCGGCTGCCTCACACCTCCGGGTGCCCCCTTCTCCGGAGAACCTCTCTGGGCAGAATCACCGCGCTCACCGTGATAACCTCTGCCCTCTCCGGCCAGCCCCGGCTCCTCCTCAGGCCCTAGTCCGATAGCGTTTGCCACGGGAAATACTTGCTGATCTTTCCCAGCCCCGAGTCCTTGGGAGTGTGAAGACACGCTTCCCTCTCGCGCGCCTGGGTGGCTCGGTAGGTTGAGTGTCTGCCTTTGGCGCAGGTCTTGATCTCAAGGTCCTGGGGCTGAGCCCCCCACCCTCCATCAGGCTCCCTCCTTGGCAAGAAGCCTCCTCCTCCGTCTGTCTCTTACCCTGCTCCTACTCTCAAATAAATAAAATCAATGTAGAAAAATGCTTCCCTATCCTATATTGTAGAAAATGCACTTCATTACACTTGATTGCAATTGCTGATTTACGATATTTCGCACATTCCGGTTAGGTGTATGGGAGAGTTGTATGGGAGAGTACCCAAGGAGCAGTGACTTAACCAATACAGACCTGTAATTATCTCCCGCGACAAAACCCACAAGAGCTGTCCCCGGGCCGCTACCACAGCTTGGTCACACCATCAAAGATTCTGTCACCTCGTGGTTGTAGGAAGACCCCGTCATACAGAAACATAATGGTGTCCTACAACTTCCCAAAGCAAGAGGGGAGCTGGTGCAGACCATCTCTCTCTTCTTAGTACTGTTTCTTAGTGTAGTCTCCATGCCCAACTTGGGGCTTGAACTCCCAACCTCAAGTTGAAGAGTCCCATGAGCCCCTGAGCCAGCCGGGCACCCCAGAGCATCTCTCTCCTTTTACCAACATGACTTCCGAAGATCCTCTCCAGACCTCTCTTTGACCAGAAATCAAATCGGTCCTTCTCCACCCCCATCAAACCCAACACCCATTCAAGGCATATGATTTTGGAGTGTCTCCTTTACTACCCTGGCATGAAATTCACCGATAACTTGCACAAAAGAATAAAATAATCTACATGATGCCCTAACTGTAATATAAAGGAAAGACAAAAGTAACCGATTAGAAAATACTGTTACAATGTATAGGATGCAGGCATGTCTGTACTACATGATGTAATGATGTCTCAGATGCTAGTGTCTACTTACGGTGGCTTTACAGACCACAGTATTAGACGCTTTTTCATTTACATTTGACATTTCAAAATAAGGATGAAGTATATAGTGTATAAATATATATCATGAAGGCATAGATATGATAAGCACACATACATGATATCATATAGGCCATGGGGGGAGAGTAATAAATGTATTGAAGACTCCAATGCTGGAAGCGTTGTCGCTGTTGATTGTCTGAAAGAGTGAACAATTCTTGGTAAAGTGCCAAACAAAGTGAATTATAAGCTTTCCTCTTTCTACATGATATTTCCATACCTGGAAAATTCAGTGTACATTAAAACCATACCCAAATTACTTTTATTTGTAAATGGCGTTAAGTTTTAGGCTCAGATAACTGTAAACAAATCTGTTGTTATTGCTTTTCTATTTGTGAGTGTGTTGTGCACCCAAACACCTGGCAGCGTGTTCGGTGGGGGCGCTCGTCTGCTTCTTCTCTGTGTAGCTGTGCGCTGTGGAGTGCAGGCAGCCTGACGTTTGTTAACTGCCGAAAGCGCTCCCCCACTACAGCAACAACCAAAAACACCCTCCTGTTTTCTGAATGTCTTCATTCCACTGTGAAGCACTAACTTAGATCAATCACCATGTGTCCTGGGGCTGGACTCATTATTGCCTTTAAAAAAAAAAAAAAGCAAGCAAGTTTAGTCGCCTGGGTGGCTCAGTGGGTGAAGCGGCAAATGTGGTACAAGCATGTGGTTAAGCAAACTGTGGTCCATCCACAGGATGGAGTATACTCAGCAATAGAAAGGAAGAAACTGACGATACAACAACCCGATGGACCTCCAGGGAAGGACACTGGAGGAAAAAAAGCCAATCCTAAAAGGCTCTATACAGTACGGTTCAATTAGCACAACATTCTTGAAAATGTGGAAATTACAGAAACGGAGAACAGGTGAGCCATTGGCCAGGGGCTCAGGGAGGACGGAGCGCAGCCTAGAAGGGAAGTGGGTGGGATCATAAAAGGGCAGCACGAGGGACCCTTGGAAATGGTCTGTATCTTCACTGTGGTCATGGTCCCATGAGTGGTAAAATCACATAGAACTAGACACACACACACACACACACACACACACACACACACACACACACGTGGGCCTGGCAAAGGAGGCGCAATCTGAAAGGCGAAAAGATTGTATCAATGTCTATATCCTTACTTTGCTACTGTGCTTTGTTACATCGGGGAAGACAAGGTGAAGAGTACGCAGCCTCTCTATTACTTCTTACAACAGCATTTACATCTACAAAGATCACAAAATAAAAAGGTTTTAAAATGGGTGAATTAGAGCTCCGTGAACTTGTTTATTTCTTTAAAGATTTCGTTTATCTGTCAGAGAGAGAAAGCATGAGCAGCAGGCAGAGCAGAGAGCCCAATGCGGGGCTTGATCCCAGGACCCCAGGATCACGACCTGAGCTGAAGGCAGATGCTTAATCCACTGAGCCACCAGGCGCCCCCAAAATTGGAGTTTTTGTTAGCAAGGAAGATGAGGGAACATCGGTGAGGTTGGCCACCCCCAGTGTCTGCCACAGACCAGCAGAATATACCCTCTGCGAGGTCCCATGCGTCCCCAGCATCGAATGCAGCGCCGGGCGCGGAGTAGGTACCAATTCGAAGCCTGCCCACTGAACGAAAGGACCTGGTCGAGGGTGTCCATCCGGCCACACCAGAGTAAAAACAAAGGCTAATTGTTTGGTTCTCCTTTCAACACTTAGAAAATATGCATTTGGTTTTTGTTTAGAAGAGAGATGAGGAAGTTCAAAGCGAAGAGCAGAGGAGAACCTTCCCCCAAAGGCCACACACTGACCGTCATGGCCTGTTGATCCGGCAGGTTACCCTGGGGAACTCCATCTCTCTACCTAAGTCCCAGCATTTTTCCCCAACCACATCGGCATTCTTCCAAGAGAAGATCTCACAATACGTTTACTTCAGGTCCCCTTCCTGCTGGGATTTTTCACCCTCCTGATACTCTGGTGCCCTTAGACGGGTGCCCTATGTGGGTCCATCTCTTTTTCTTCAATTAAACTTTTTATTTTGGGAAAAAAGTTCAAGGATACGGGAATTGTGAGAAAATTACCATACGCTTTCTCATACCTGCCACCTAGATTTATTTAGTGTTAACATTTTGCCCCATTTGCTTTATCTTTCTCACTGTTTACACACTGCATAATGAGACCCTTGGTATTTGGGGACATTTATTAGTTTTTTTTCCAGCTTGAAGTGTAATTGGCCATAACGCTGTGGAAGTTGAAAGTGGACAACATGATGATGGGAAAACATGCGTATTTGGAAATGATTACTACAATAAAGTTCATTTTTTAAAAAGATTTTACTTATTTATTTGACAGAGATCACAACCAGGCAGAGAGGCAGGCAGAGAGAGGAAGGGAAGTAGGCTCCCTGCTGAGCAGAGAGCCCAATGTGGGGCTTGATCCCAGGACGCTGGGATCATGACCTGAGCCGAAGGCAGAGGCTTTAACCCACTGAGCCACCCAGGCGTCCCTACAATAAAGTTCATTAAGACGTCCGTCAGTTCACATAGTTATGTTTTTTGCATGAGAACTTTTAAGATCTACTGTCTCAGCAACTTTCAAGTGACTCTACGGCACCGCGGAGTGCAGTCACCCTTCCTCACTCTTTCCTGTTCTAGCTCTTCCTGTACCATTCGAGAGTAAATTACAGAGGTTACAACGCCTCAGCCCCAAACACTACACCACGTATCTCCCGAGAACAAGGAAAATCTCTTACACAACCAGAGCGTCGTGATCAAACTCAGGAAATTTAACATGGTGACAGCACTATTATCTAACTTAAAACATATATTCAAATTTCGCCGACTGTCCCAATATTGTCCTTTCTAGAAACTTCTTTCAACAATCCAGAATCCAATCCAGGATCAGGCATTGCACTTAGAGGTGGGCTTCTTTTGTCTCCCGTAATCTGGAACTGTCCTTCGGCTTTTCATTTTCCTTTATGGCGCCGGCTGCCTTGAAGAATGTGGGCGCACTGTTAGCAGCGTGTGCTTAAGTTTCCGCTTGCCCAACTGTTTCTTGGGATGAAATTTAGATGACGCGGCTTTCGCAGGAATGCCGCACAAGTGATGGTGTGTCCCCTTCACGGCGTCATACCAGGAGGCACCTGACTTCATTTAGTTCCCTTTTGGTAACCAAGCCACGTCTTCCCGAAAATCAGATCGGGGGTTAAGTCCGAGTCCGTGGGACTCTGGGGTCTGACTGCTACCCCATCCACAGCTTTGTGGGTTGCCCTAGGCTCACTTAGTACGAGGGGTGGGGCACAGGCCCCACGCCTTTCTGAATCTTCTCCAGGTGGGCTCTTAGTCGCTAAGCCCTGAGTCCTGCCTTGTTCATCCAATCTACAGTCAGCAGAGAGTGGGGGTGGGGGGGGATGCGGGGCGGGGGCGCTATTTGGTTACTGATACTTTCACAATAAATGCTGTATCTTCAAAAAATCAAGAACACCTTGGAAGACGGCCGAGTCTGATCTCAGGTAAGGTAGGCGCCGCTGGCCTCCACCTGGAGTATGAAATCAAAGGGGACTATTGTATCCTGAAGCAGGTAACTCTTTTCGTTTAGGTGCTAGAATTAGAGCACATATTAAATTTGTTTTAGAAACTCACTAAAATCCCTACCTATTGCCAGCAAGTGGTTACAAAATCAGTGAAGGCTTACAGAACAGTGTCCTTGGAACTGTGATAAGATAGGAAAGAAGTAGGATAAGGCTGCTATTCCTCAAATCGTTTAATCTTTTTTCTAGGGGAAAACTCAGAATTACCATTGATAAAATGACAAAAGAACATAAATTTCAAAAAAGGCGATTATGGGCTAAATCGCGTCCCTCCAAATTTCATGTGTGGAGGTCCTAATCCCCGGTACCTCAGAATGTGACCTTGTGTGGAAATAGGGTAATTGCAGGTGTAATTAGCTAAGAGGAGATCATACCAGAGTACGGTGGGTCCCAATCCAGGGACCAGAGTCCTCAGAAGAGAGAACAGGAACGTGGACGCGCAAAGGAAAGGAAGCCGCAAGAAGAAACAGAGCCTCGCACAGGGAGCACGCGAGGTCGGGGCGATGCAGCTACGAGTTAGGGGAGTAGAGGCGGGAGTAGGAGCAGTTTGTCCCTCTCGGTGCCTGAAGAAAGCAGCCCTGTCCACACCTGGGTGTCGGCCGTCCAGCCTCTAGAACTATGAGGCAGTGAGTGTCGGCTGGGGAGCCCCCCCACTTTTACGTGGTTTAACCTCGTAGTCATTTCCTAGTGGGTCTCCCTGCCCACCCCTTACCACGGCCCCAACCCCCTGTTACGGCCCCAGGATATTCTTCTTCTTGTCTAAAATCCTACAGAGTCCCCCCATTTCCTTCAAGGTGAAAATCTGAATTTCCCCGCCCAGTAGCCGAGGCTGTTTCAGACCTGATCCTCTCCTACTGTCCCATCTTACCTCCTGACGCAAGCCCCGTCCTTCCCAACACTGTTTCTGTATGGAATGGAGGCTGCCTGGGTCTCCCGGACACAAGCTAGCCATGACCTGGGTCCCGGGCACGCTCAGCAGCTGACGCCTGGCTGGCCTCGGAACGGTGGAGGGTCCTCTCCGCAGTTGCTCACGGCTCTCTCCGGTCTCCTGCTCCCTGGCCTCAGGCTCCGTCTTTCTTGCCCTCCTGGCTGCCTGGGCTCCCCACTCCTAGCACATGGCTCCCTGGGCTTTCACTCTTGGTGTCTTGTCTGTTCATTCCCTGAACGCGAGGGGCAGGTGTTTACCCTCCGTCCCTCTCTCCCAGTGCAAGGCTCAGCACGTGGCAGCGGCTCCAAAACGCCTCGTCGAATGTGTGCGTGGGTGAGTGAGGGAATGCGAGGAACCGGACCGTGCCTCTAAGAACCCCCAAATTTGTACAACAGGCACGTTAGACATTAATGATTCGAATTATGAACAGTTCATCCTTTAAAAGATAATTTTCTGCAGGAATTCAGTAAATGGGAAGCTGCCCCAGTGAATCTGAAAACATGACTCGGATTTAAAAATCCCATGGTAGACGCTTGACTCTTGGACACTTGGTACTTGGATACTTTAATGTGGTTCCACAACGGTTGAGCTGTGACCTGTTGCCTTCCAGAATACTGAAGAGGAAAGTGCGGCCTTTGAGGAGCTCCTAAACAGATCACGTCACTCTAGGTGTTAAGGAAGTTCGTAACCGCTAACAGCTCTCCAAACCTCTTCCGTGCGAGACACCTTTTCTCGTGGAAGCCCTCGCAGTCGCCCCATGAAGTTCAAGTTCAGGAATTTCTGGCTGCAGGAAGCACGCCAGTCCCTTCAAATTCAAGCCACTTCTTATCCCGGCTGAAGTCCTTCTGTTTCCTCAGAAGCATGGGGTCGGGGCTCCCTCACCAGGCCCGAGGCAGGGGCAGCTGAACGGCTAGCCTCCTGGGAAGAACAGCCCCAGCACAGCTCCCATTTCCCTGATGGCTGACCTCAGCCTGGCCCCGCTCTGGGGCTGGGGATGCATGGGAAGTTAGGACGGCTCCCGGCTCATCTCTGAGCCCAGGCAGGACACAGGCTCTCGGATGATGTGTCCGCAGAGCCAGAAAACAATGTTACCAGGAGGCGGTAGCCTTTGAACTCAGAAACCTTGTGGTCGGGATCTTTCTCAGCCGGCACTGTGGACATTTGATACCCATTTTCTGCTTCTTCTGCCCAAACGACTAGGACTCTCCTTTGGTCAATTCGACCCTTCCCCGTTCCCCATGCACAGGTCCGCCAATGGACTCAGAATTTGGCTCAGGAATTGGAAATGAACATCATTAGAAGCAACAAAGCACAACAACACTTTTGCTGAGAAAAGGAAGCTTTCCTTTCTCCTCCGGAAGCTGTGGGGAGTGAGGTGGTGATGTCTGGTGCTACTGCAGCCATTTCACCACCACCATGGTGGGCCCGGAGCTGTGGCGTCCACTGTGGGGAAACTGAGAAGAAAACAAAGAGTGTGGAAAACAGAGAGGAGACACAGAGGAAAACGGGGTCCTTGGTGTCATCCTTTTAGCTTGCGGATCAAACATTTCCTGTTCTCCACAAGAACTTCTAAAAATTTTTTTTAGTTCTGTGAGCCAATAAACCCCTTCGTAGCTCCAGTCAGTTTGTGCTTTTGTTCATTTTTGGCAATTTGCATCAAAAGACCTGATAGCACTTACTAGCTGTGCAATTTTGGGCAAGTTACCTAACTTCTCTGAACTGTGGCTTCCTCAGTCGTAAAGTTAGGACAATAACAGTGACAACGAAGACAGGTTATTGTGCCCATCAAATGTACCTGAGGCTTGGATTGGTTTTCAATAGTGACTGGAACAAACCCAGTGGCTTAAGACAACACAGTTGTATTATCTCATCGCTGTGAAGTCAGAATTCTGACGTGAGGCTCACGGCTAGAACTGAGGTGTCCACGGGGCTGCGTTCCTCTGTGGGAGCAGGAGGGGAGAATCATTTCTTTGACTTTTCCAGTTTGCGCAGGCCGCTCTTACTCCTCGGCTTGGCCGCGAGTATCTGCAGTGCTCACGACGGCGGCGGCGCCCTCCCTGGGATTCTGGTTCTCCTACCCGCCTCTTTCACTTACAAGGGGATTTGTGATTACTGGGCCAGCTGATAATCTGGGATAATCTCCTTTTCCCAAGGCTGGACGATGAGCAGCCTTCATTCCTTCTGAGGCCTTAATCTCCCCTTGCTGTATGGTAGACACTGGGTCCGGGGATTAGGACGGGACATCTATGCGGAGGAAGCCCGTGGGCCTTATTCTGCCTCACGGGGTCCAGCCTGGGCAGACACCCCTGCCGTGCTCGCTGAAGCACAGAGGAGCACTGAGGCCCAGCTGGGGGTACAGAGAAAGTCTCTCCGGGAAAATGACGTCTACACCAAGCCCACCGGGAAGTCTGGCATTGACCCAATAGCTCAGGCATGGGGCTGGGCACTTCGCTGTAACAGTCGGTGATCTTCACGCGATTCAAACGGAACCGCAGATAAATAACAGAAGGTAAGTAACCTTAGTTCCATTTCACAGATTGAGAACTAGAAGTCAGAGATGAGGTACTACGGCTCCTCGTGCGCTGGCAGGACTAGAGAGGTTTCCTCCAGCGAAGAAGACACAAAGGTGGGCAGATTCGGGTGTGGGGACCGGCGAGCCCCGTGGGGGACGGCAGCACAGGGCGCGGGCTGCCTGGAAACCACACTGCGCTGGCTGGGGCTTCACGAGCTCTCAGGGGTCAGAGGCAGGCAAAGCTGGCCCGTCGCAGGGTTTCCCCGCAGGCTGGGTCACCTTCCGCGGCGTGTCGTCCAGCCCGATGCGGGGTGCCGGCCAGCCACGGGGCCTCATCCGCGGGTCCCTGCGGGCTCCTGCTGAGGGCTCTGCCCGCCCCAACGTGCTTGGTGCCCAGAAACCCCCGGGGAGGCGGTTTGGAGGGACAGCTCAGGTGAGACAGACCACATGGCCTCAGGTGCAGCCACGGGCTCTGGTCCTCCAGTGACGATGGCAGAGAAGCCAAGGACCCAGCTCTGGACCAGCTGACTTTGGAACCTCACCCCATGTAGGCAGCCACTGCTGGGTATGGTTCCCGAGATCCTCGGGGATTAGGACTTGTCTGGACAGGATGGGAGCTCCGCTGCACAGAGAACTTTGCAGGCCGCCTCCTGAGAAGCGGATGTCTTCCCCGCTAGGCGGTGAGCCCACCCTCAACCTCGGGATCCCAGTCTGAGCCCTGGGAGGAAGGGGGGCCGGCGGGCTTCTGCCCTTCCTGTT
The DNA here is from genome assembly GCF_922984935.1 of Meles meles. NCBI lineage: Eukaryota > Metazoa > Chordata > Mammalia > Carnivora > Mustelidae > Meles > Meles meles. The sequence goes on from NC_060071.1 coordinate 804,047, forward strand.
GGGTACAGTGGAGGCCCAGAGAGAGGGACGGGCATAGGCAAGCCCCACCTTCCCAGGGATTGCTGCGGCCGAAAGCTTTCCTTGGAGCCCCACCACCTGTTGCCCTTGAGAGAATAAGGGGGAACACAGGACGCAGAGCTCCTGCCCCCCAGGAAGCCTCAGAATGGTGGGCTGCTTCCGGTGGGCTCGAGACCCACCCCTCAGGGACGGTCTCTGCCAGTGCGTGCCTCCTGCGACAGGTCCTGGCAGGCCTCCTCGGGCTTCTTCACGGATGAAGCCCACGTGCTGGAGGGACTCGCTCAGACTTGGCTGATCTGGGGGCGACCGGCTGGAAGGTGGCTGCAGTGAGAAGCGCCCGAGGACGTGTGTGGGCTTCTGTGCAGCTCCGGGTGATGCTCCAAGCAAACGCGCACGTGCCTCACATCCTCTTGCTCTTTTAGGAAACACGACCTTCATGTGGCCCAGAAATAGCGCCGCCTGCCGTCTGCTGAAGTGTCGGGGAAGACGGCGTGCTAAGCCCTGCGGACTCCTCGCTCCCTACGGAAACCCCTTGGGCAGGTATTATGATTCCCACGTTCGCTCAGGAGGAAATTGCAGCTCAGAGAGGGTGAACGACTCGCCCAAGGCTACACAGATCGTGGGTGGCGGACTTCGGACCTGAACCCTGGTTAGCCGAACTCAAAGGAAGGAGGTTTTCCAAATCCCGAGACGCCTTCCTTTCAGGGAAGCGTCAGGGACCCCCGGCCACCAGGCTGTGTGGTCTGAGCTCCTGGCAAGTGCAGGGATTCCTTCGGCGGAGTCTGTCAGGCCCCCGGGCTCCAGCCAGACGTCTGTACGCCTGGGTTTTGCCTCTAACCAGCTGCGATCTGGGCTCTGACTTGAACAAGCCGTCTTTGAAGGTTGAACTAGTCCACACTCTCTTATCTCCCCGACCTGAAAGTCAGCAATTCTGTGGTAAACCCTGTGGCCTGGCTCCCGTGGTACCTTCCTGGACCACAGAGGCTGCCCCACGAGAACCACATTCGCACGACGCCCTGACGGGTCGGGATTTGGCTGTGGTTTGTGCTCTGAAGCTCTGACTCAGAACTGGATTCTGTGGAGGAATGGGCGTGTGTTTTGCTGGAACAGAATGGAGTGGGGGCTACGTGGCAAGGACAGCCTCCTGGGGGGTCACGTGCCTTCCGCTCCCCTGGTGGCCCGGTTCTGTGAGCTGATTCGTGAGGTTCTCCGCGCCCCTCCCAACCCGCCAGGGAGATTCCAGCTGAAGCAGGAATGACTGCCCGAGGCCCAGGGGAGCTGCCCTGGCTCCAGCACCACACCGAGGCCGCTACCATCCGGAAGCTTCTGTGATGGTCCAAGTCTCACAATCAAGATGCCACCACGGCCAGAAGATGCACCGCAGCTACGTCCAGAGCCGTGCTGGGCCTGCTGGTGACCGACGTCCCAGAACTGCGCTCGGCTTTCAGACAGACACCACCGAGGACAGCCGGGCCCCAAAGTCCAGCCGCAGAAGCCGGAGCAGAGGGAGCGGCAGGGCCCACCCGTCACCTCCCACGGAAGAAGAGCGTAGGCACGGGGTCTTAGCATAGGCCCAGTCCCTTGGAACCCACCGTAAAACAGTGCTCGAATCTGGTCGCCAGAGGGCGTCGCGGTAAGCGGGTCTCCGTCTCGGTGAGGACTGGCTGCATCTGGACAGCTTCCTCCTCCCCTTCTCCAGGCACTTGGCCACCACCCACCGCCGCCTCATTAAGGAGCCCGCGGCTCAGGGAGCCCGCAGGTGGCAGCTCATTACCCCACCTTTCAGAGAAGGGCACCTGGAGGTAAAGTGACTTTGTTCACATCATGCTAATTAAAACCTTCTGTAGCTGTCATTTGCAAGTTCATGGGCTCCTTAAAAGCTCTGTCCACGATTTTAAAAGCTCAATTCACTCACCAACCACTTTGACGCTGCCATTAAGAAGAGGAGTCAAACAGAAAAGGAGGAGGCAGGTCCCCCTCATTCTGGTGTTGTGTGACTGTCATAGAGTTCGGTGAAATAAATTCACTGCCTTTGGCCCCAGAATTTGTTTATTCATAATACTTCTTGGTCTCCGACACTGAGTAAATATTATGAACTATACAGACACTGAGACCCTGACCCCGAGAAATAGACCGTCCAGTGCGGCACGGCCGCGTGTGCTGGCCAGAGGGCGAGGAGCCGCTCCGGCTGGGGCAACGGGCTGACGCTTGCAAGACGAGGGGAGGGACAGGAAAAGAAGGCACGAGCATCCCGTCCTTACCATGGGAACCTCCCGAGTGGCGGCCGGGAGTCTGGTCACCCTGAACCTCGTCCTGGCTCTTCTCTCCAGCCTTCCTGTGGACGCGGGCGCAGCCAGGATCTTCCTGGTAAAGTCTGCCTTGACTGGAGCTCGCCTGGGTTGCGGCCGGTGAAGGGCCCTTTCTGGACCGTGACTGAGCCTGGAGGAAGAGAAGACCAGGACTTTCCGGCGGACAGAGCAGATTTGCAATGACAAGTGTGAACCTCTAAACGCCCCTTTCCTACCAGGTCCTCGCCCTGAGGGTCACACATGGAAAGAGTGTCCTGCCATGGTGCCAAGCAGCCCCCAGGAAGAAGCTGGGGGGCGGGGACACAGTCTCCCTGTGTTGTTTCCCCAACCTTCTGTGCGTCTGTGATTCTCTTAAAACAGAGTTTTTTGTTGGGGGTTGTTTGGGGCTTTTTTCGTTTGTTTGTTAGAAGCTCGTTGCCCGTTGATCCTCCTAGAGGAGGTAGCGAGGGATTTACCCTCTCCTCTCTGGAGGCCATAGGGGAGGGCGGGGGCTGGCATCCCCAGCCGGGGAAAAGAAGCCAAGAGCAGGGCTGTAAGTTAAACCCAAGCCATGCTAGGGGGCTGGCTGGGAGCCGTGGAGGGAAGTGGGGGAAATCCGCGAGCCAAAGGCAAGAATCAGTGCAGCCCCGCAGGACCTGGGAGGCAGGGAGGAGGGAGGCAGGGCTGGGGGCCGTGCAGGCCGGAGGTCCCAGTAGAGATGTGAGCAACGCCTCCCGGTCCCCGTGTCTGAGGTTCCCTCTCACCAGCGCGGGGGCGTGACGTCCGGTGTGCGGCACCCACTATGACGAGCTGGGAGGGCTGAAGGGACGAAGACAGGAAGAGTGATACAGAGAGAAATGGGAGAAGAGGAAACCTTTGCGGCTCACAGGCCGTGCTCTCTGGCCGGGCACCAGACATGGAGCCGGGCACCTCCCAGGACCTCATGGCCCCTCTCACCAGTGCTTCAGGGCGGGAGGCCTCCTCTGCAGTGAACTCCGGGGAACGGCAGCTCAGAGAAGCAACATGACATGTGTCCACGCAACTAGTCGGTGGCACAGCTGGGACGGACGTGTGGGTCTGCGGACCCGGAGCCTGAGCCCGGAGCACACTGGCCGCCAGCCCCCGGCCCCCGCAGGCCTGCGGGAATCTCCCCTCAAGGTACAGAAGTGGGTATGAGGTCACCTCACCCGCACCCCACCCTCGGTGGCACATGGCAGGTTTTGTAGGGCAGGACCCGCCTCCCGGCCCAGGGTGGCCACCACGCTTGGACGCCCCGGTGCACCGCCGGCCACTGCTGCGGCGATGGCCAGACCCAGGGGCAGCTGCATCATTAAGTTTCATGACTCTCGTCCGAACTGCCCTCCGCACGGCGTGCTGCACGCTCCAGCTTCGGCAGAGTGAGGCCCATCTGTCAGCAGCAGTTTCCAACTTCACCCGTCTTGGGGCGTCTGTAGAAAAGCAGCTTTCTTGAACGGTGGTTTGACTCCAGCCTCTACTTAAGACGTTTAAATGATGGGACGATCTTAAGGTCCCTCGGACAGAAGGAGTCGCATTCTGTGTTTATGGGGGCTCTGACACTGTCCCCAACACTCATCACCCGGGTCTGTGCTGGACGGAAGCCCGAGACGGCGCGAGCTTCACGTCATCATCGCGTTGGGTGCAATGATCCCCGTTTCCGTGGGTGAGGAAGCAGAAGACAGCGAGCCGGGGCGACTCCGGGTTTAAATCCCGGCCGTTGGAGCCCATACACAGCCCCTCATCTCCTGACTCGCTGCTCCGGGCTTTCCAGACGTGGGGGCACCCCAGCTGCCATCGGTCACTGCAAGACTGAGAACATCCCTTGCCCTCTCTGGGCCTCTGTGCAGGGAGGGCTGGAGTCGCTCCCCTCCATGGCCTGGGTGGGGAGACGGGGCAGGGGACAAGAGACAGGCCCAGACCCCAGACTTTTCATCGCCCATCGGAGTGAGCGGGAAGCCACGCTTGGGCAAAGCAAGGCATACCCCAGCCCCTGACCCCATGGCTCTGAGCACCCTCCCCCCAGCTCTGAGCACCACTGGGCCACCCTCCCTCCCCATGGCTCTGAGACAACTCTCCCCCCCCCCCCCCGCGGGGGCTGGGGGTGGGGAGGCAAAGGAGGGAAGGCGGGGGAGGGGAGGAGGCCCATACTTCAGGCAGCCATCCAGCACACAAAAGGCAGCCCAGCCCCGTCAAGAGGCTCCCCTTGTCCCGGGAGTGAGTCACACGAGCAGGTGGAAGTGGTTATCCTTGTTCAGAGAAATGGGGCCCGGAGCTCGCGCAGAGGCTGTGGGAGGACAAGAATGAAAACCAGACCCTGCAGGGCTGGGGCCACTGAGGAGGTGGGGTGGGGGAGGAGTGCGTTGTTTTTTTTTTAATATTTTATTTATTTGACAGAGAGAAACCACAACTAGGCAGAGAGGCAGGCAGAGAGAGAGGAGGAAGCAGGCTCCCCGCCGAGCAGAGAGCCCAATGCGGGGCTCGATCCCAGCACCCTGGGATCATGACCTGAGCCGAAGGCAGAGGCTTTAACCCACTGAGCCACCCAGGCGCCCCGAGGAGTGCGTTTTAAAGCTGGGAGGAGGTGCCACCCCTGCAGCCAGCCAGCCTGCTTTCCCGGCCACAGGGAGCCCTGGGAACGCCCCGTGTGGCTCTCGGTCTTGCTGCCCTCTCGGCCCGGCTGGGCTTTGTTTCCGTCCTCGCACGGCAAAGACGCTGGTGCGAACATTACGACTGTTTTGCTCCACAGTTTGCTGGAATCGGCAGACACAGAGCTTCACTATAGAGGGGATACACGGAAAATTCCAAAGATGAGGCTCCCCTCAGGAACGTGCGGGTCTTGCCCAAAGCGCACGGACACCGCCATCCCCTCGAGCCCCCGCAGCTGCGACAGCCGATGCGTTCTGCCTGCAGGGAAGGGGGGAGACCCACAGGCACTCAGCTCCAATGCTCCTCGCCGCTCATGGATCCAGGCGTGCTCACCCCATGGCCGGCGAGCCAGGCAGGGGACTGCGAGGCACAGGAAGGGTGGCAGCTGCCGGCTCAGCCCCGTCGTGCCTTTGTGAACCTAGGGAAGAGGGTGTAGTGCCACCGAACCAGGACACGGAGGCTGCGTCCCACGGCTTCGAGTCCACGAGGAGTAAGCAGGGGCTGGGCCCGGCTCTGTGCACCAGCTGCCGTCCTCGGGCAGGTCCCTTCGGAGTCTCAGCCGGTTTGCGCGTTAGCAAAACACGAACCGTGCGCGTGCACTTCCAGAGCCACTAAGGATATCGACCGAGAACCACAGAGTCTGGCCGGCGGGTCACGCACCTCCGTGGATGGCATGTGACCATCGCCTATGTTCGCCACAGCAGTGACGTGATGGTTGCAAGACACATCATTACCTCATGCCCGGATGCGAAAGGAAGAAACACTGCCAGGCGCTTGGGTGGCTCAGTGGGTTGAGCCTCTGTCTTTGGCTCAGGTCATGATCTCGGGGTCCTGGGATCGAGCCCCGCATCAGGCTCTCTACTCCGCGGGGAGCCTGTTTCTCCCTCTCTCTGCCTCTCTGCCTGCTTGTGATCTCTCTGTGTCAAATAAATAAACAAAATCTTAAAAAAAAAGGAAGAAGCACTGCTGACCAACGGCGGCTCCAGACCCTCCTGTCACGTGGAACGTCCACCACGTCCTTGTGACGAGTTGTCAGACGGATGTGGACGCCCTTTCATACGCACGTGACAAGGAAAATGTGAGCGTGCAGGACGCTCTTCAGCAGGGCCCAACCCCGCCAAGTCCCTCATTCATTCGGCACGACCGCGCGGTACAGAGGGAGAAACCGAGGCAGACTCCGCACGGAGCACCCAGCCCGGAGCCCCAGGCCGGCCTCGATCCCATGACCCCGAGGTCACGATCCCAGTCGAAAACCCTTGCGGTCAGACGTTTAAATAACCTCTGCCCCGGGCGTGGGGCGGCATGCTGCTCTGACCCAGCGGGCCAGTCGCCCCACATGCCACCCCCTCCCCCCTCCCCCCACCCCGCCAGGGCTCCTCCCTCCGCACCCAGGCTTCCTTGTCGCACCCACCCCTACCCCCAGGGCACGGAGAGCCACAGCTGCGTGGGGCCCTGCTGCGTGGGGCAGCCACCTGCCGGCCCTGACTGTGAGTCCAGTCCACCCCGGGCCCTGGGGTCCGAGTGTGGGGAAGGCTGCCCTTCCCAGTAGCAGCGCGCCGCCGTCCACGGTGACCCCGTACCGTGAGGCACTTGGGACCAGCGAGGATTGGAGCGCCGCAGTCTGAGAACGGCTTCCCTAAACTCGGGGCGTTCAGTGTCACTCTTCCTCCGAGATCCTGCTACCACCGCGACACACGACACTCTCCACGAGCCATTCGCTGGCCGAAACCGGCACTTTCGGTCCCCATAAGCACCAGACCAAGTCCATGAGATGGCTGTGCTGGGTTCCCGGAGGAGGGAGCCGGAGCTCAGAGCCGTGAAGTGATGTGCCTGAGGTCACACGGCTGCGCCCGGTTTTCTCCTCTTGAGCCTGCGGACGCCGGGCCAGACGAGTCTGTGTTGTAGGGTGCTGTCCCGGGCGCCCCCGCCTGTGGGGCAGGGTCCCCGGTCTCCAGCCTCTCAACGCCAGCGACACCCACGTACAGCACGTGTAGGACCAACCACATCTTCCACGTTGCCGGACGCCTCCCGGGGGCAAAACCAGCCCCGCTAAGCAGCGCTGAGTTACAGCTGGCCGCCGAGGAAGCCAGACCCTGGGCCCCGGGCAAAGTGTTTCCACTGAGTCCGGAAAGAATGGGAGACCCCACGATTCTGGGTGCGCGTCTGGTCTGTCTCGGGGGGCCACGTCGGCCTGCAGAGGTCAGTGGCTGTGGCAGGTGCCCGAGGCAGAGGAGGTGGTCAGGGTTCAGGAGAAGCTGAGGCCGAGAGGGAGGCAGCTGACACGGCTTCCAGAGAGCGTGGGTTCCCTCCTCCCCGCGTCCCTACAGACCCATCGACACCCCCAGCGCCCTTCTCGGGGACAGCCATGCGGAGGGAAGCTACCCCTGCCCTCCGCTCCCTGCGCTCTTACGTTACAAACGTGTGTGCTTCTACAGTGTGTGGTACTGGTTTCGCTATTTGAAAATTGACAGAAAGAGGATTGTAACTGTGTGTCATACAGCAATTTCGAGATCTCCCCACAGTGACGCATGGAGCTTTGTTCACTCCTCACCGCTCTGACCCATCGCACTCTACGGCCGTCCCCTGCTCAGCTGCGTCTCCAGTCGTGCGTAGCCGACATCCGGTGCTGACCATCGCCGGGGAGATGTCCTGCGTGCGAGCCCAACGTCTCTCGGGCACACACCGAGCGCCGGAACTGCAGGTAGGACAGTGGCCGTGCCGTGTCCCCGTTCCCTGTACGCTGCCAGGTTGGGCCCTGCTGGGCTGCGCCCGCTCACACCCCGCTAGCACTCTGTCCAGGGGAGCGCCTTCCCCGTCCGCACCCGCTCGCGAGGCCGCCCGTCTCCACGGCGTTCACCAACCCGACAGAGCCTGTCCCCACCGCGGGTGCACCCAGCACGCAGACCAGCATCGTGCGTCACGTGCGTCTCACAAGGGGAAGGCTGAGAGTCACTGGGTCCCTGAGAACAGCCACGAGTGACCGCTGACATCACGCTGAGGTTTACAATTTGACGATTTGCTTCATGACCCCCCAAGAAAGTCACCTCCTCCCGTGAAGCACTAACTGCTCTCGGAACAAAGCGCTCGTCACAGTGACTGCCGTGGTGACAGGTCTTCCCCACGGACGCCATCAGTGCGGTCTGAACTCTGGCCCGCGCGTCCCCGTGGGGGTGCCTCGGCGTCGGAGTCACCGTGAACTGGGGGTCGGCCCTCCTCCTTCCCACAAGGCTCTGCCTGAGGGCAGGTGGGACACAGGTGGCCCCGGGTGGCAGCTCTGGCCTCCCCCCTCCCCCCATTGCTTGACCAGCAGCAGGGGCGGGTAGGGGATGGTCTGCTCCCAGCCCACTGGGGAGAAGCCAGGGTCCGCTTGCAGGGCGGCATTAGAAGGTAAGGTCTGCCTGTTTGGGGACGGCCTCCTGCCCTGGGCCCTTCAGACCTTCCTTGCTCACCTCCTGCCCCCGAGTCACAGTCTTCAGGTGCCAAGAAAACACAGCAAGGAGCCACGGAGCTGGGTTTGGTTCCACTCCTGGCCCTGGATCTGGCCGGGGGATCTCTTCCGTGGGGAAGGGGCGCTCCTGTGGTCCCTCCTAAACCTGGTGTCGGAACCGGGTGTGGTCTCGCGGGGGAGGCTCCGCCGCTTAACCAGCCGGTAACTCCAGGAAGCCTCCTCCTCTCCCTGGGCCTCGGTTTCCCCATCTGTGCATGAAAGAGCTGGACCGACGGGCATTCCCAGACCGCGTCCGTACGCTCCACGACCGGGGGGCTCCAAGCCGAAGCCCGGAAAATGCCTAGTGCAGCAGCCGGCCTGGAGGCTGCTTCGGAAGTTGGCACAACGCTGTGAGCCATCCCGCGGGGAAGACAATGGTGTTTCCTAAACATCGTTGGCTGTGGCACCCTTTCCCGGTCGAATGAGGAAGGCCGTCCTAACATCCCGGGATCGGGACTGTGTCTCACAAAGGAAGCGTCTTGGAGTCTTTGAAACATGTTTGATAACAGCTGGCGCATTGGTGTCCGCTGGACGCTGGCCCCAAGTACTGAACGTGTGTTAACTCACTGCTCGCTGTGACCTTGTGCGCTCGGACAGCTATTATTCCCACTCTGCAAACGGGGAAACTGAGCCACACAGTGGCCAAGAGACACACCCAGGACCACGTGGCTCATAAATCGTGGAACCGGGCCTCAGCCCTATGAACCTCGGGTCCCAGCCTGTGGCTCCGTGACGAGGGATGTAGGTGTGGTCATCAGAGGCCGGGGAAGCCATGTCCCGTCCGAGCAGAGTCATCCGTGGAGAGCCCCGTGCTAACGCCAGGATCAGCAGGCAGGACCGTGGGCCCATGAAGCCCCCAGCATAGTGTGAGGAGCAGAGGGCGCGGGGGGCACAGGGAGGGACCCCGATTGGACCTTGCAGCACGGGGCAGCAGGATCTGCTTCTGGTGACCGAATGCAAGGCTCGCGTCCTGCTCAGAGTGACCAGAGAGCTTGCAAAGGTCCGAAGCACACAGCTATGAGGGAGGGGGCGCCGCGAGCACCCTCACCGGGAGGGGCTGCCGAGGCCAGGGAGAGAGAGACACAGAAGTACCCTCTTGCTGCTCCCATCCTTGGGTGTCTGCGGGACCCCCATTCTCCAGAGTCTGCAGAGAAAACGCAGACAGGGCTTTGCCTGGGGGCCAGGCGGGGAGTCACTGTCATTGCGTCAGATGGGTTGCGCTGGCTGCAGTCACGACAGAGGCGTGCCCCGCTCTGCCTTTCTCCCTCCTCCCTTGTGTCCCTCTAGAAATGGTGGCCCCCACGGAGGACTGGGAGCTCCTGCCTGTGGAGGGGTCCCTGCGTGAGGTCGGCGGTGGACCCCGTGCAAGGGGACTGACAGCCAATCCTGGGCGTCTTGCTCACCTGCGGGTCCGATGGTTCTTCCGGAGTGGCTGGATGTTCCTGCATGACAGGCTGTCCCTGAGCTGAACGGTCCCCGAGAGCTGCACCCCGAGTACCAAGGGCAGGAGCGGGGCTGGGGGTGGGGGCCGGGACGCCCAGCTCCTCTCCCCACCACCCTTACCCTTGGAAGGCCATCTGACGTCCTCCGGTCTTGATTTTCCCTCCTGTAGAATGGGAAATCTCTGCGCAGTCAGTGAGGAGGATACCCTGGCAGGGGTGGAGCGCGGTGCGCCTGCCTCCTGGGACGGTGGAGAGGACCCAGTGAGAAAGTGCCTGCACACGGAGAGCCGAGCCCCACACACACCAATCCTCCCCGTAAATACGAACGAGCAGCTCTCATGAGAGGGGGCGGAAGGGCAGGTCCGACAGAATCCCAGGCCCGGAGAAGCCAGCAGGGACACTGGGAAGGGAGGGCAGCCCGCTGGCGTCGCCGCCGAAAGCCATTCTGAGCCATGCGCTGCGGCCCCTCTCCCGTGGTTCATCAGCAGCTCTGCTGGTTTCCCGGGGGACGAGCGCCCGGGTCACCGTGGGCAGCTGCGACGCCCGGTCACAGGGGCGGCCTCCCGCCTCGACAGCTTTGTCCCCTGGGGACCATCCGCGTGCCCTCGCTGGCGGTGTCCCTCCGCTGCTGCTCCTTAAATCACGGCCACCTCGCACAGCCGGCCTCTCGCGGGGCCTGGCTGTCTCCCTGGAATGTGAACGGCGCCCGCCGGGCCGTTTGTCTTGTGGCCTTGGCGCTCTGCCTTCTGGACAATGTCAGCAACGTGCGTCTTTGCAGGTTCAGACCCATTATTCTGTGTGTGTGTGTGTGTGTGTGTGTGTGTGTGTGTGTGTGACGTTTCTGGGAGTGGACGGGGCCCATGAAGACCGCAGGACGCTCTCGCCTGTGTCGGGAACGGTACGGGCCGCGTCCCCCTCACGGTCGGATTCCGTCCGTCCTGCACACCTGTTCACACCGGCGGAAGAGCCGTGGCGCTGAAACTTGGGTGTGGGCCTTGTCAAACTCGACGGCACACGCGGTCCCCCGAGGTCTCGTGAACCTGCGTCTGCGTCTGTGGGCCTGGAGCCTGGGACCTGGCATTTCCAGCAGGGGGATCTGCGGTCTCTGGCTTCTGGACCCCACGTGGATAGCCCGGCGGCTCTCAGACGTTCTCACAGGCCACGGTCACAGCTGGTGTGTGCGCAGCCACGGACGGCAGCCTCTCAGCCCTAGCCTTTCTCCTTCTGCCAGCCTAGGAAGGGGCCCGGTGATCTGCATTTCTAAGACATTCTCATGCTGCCAGAGTCCTCTCTCACCTGCGCTGGAGCTCTGGAGCTCTGCGACTTCTCCTGGAGGCCTCCAGTCCCGCCCTCTTGCCACATCCCAGGCCCGCGGGGAGCCTCAGGTCTGCCCCATGCTCGGCCGACAACATCCTTGCGCTCTTTACGCTGTCTTGAACGGGTGACCTTAACGGGCTTCACATCCACAGACCCACTGGCCTCCTTATCCCACCGACAGATGCTCCCGGTGCTTTGACCCGAGCCTGCCACGGAACCCCCAGCACTGGTCTTTTTCTTTCGTTCTTTTTTTTTTTTTTAAGATTTTACTTATTTATTTGACACACAGATAGTGACCACAAGTAGACAGAAATACAAGCAGAGAGAGAGGCGGAAGCAGGCTCCCCGCTGAGCAGAGAGCCCGAAGCGGGACTCGATCCCAGGACTCTGAGATCATGACCTGAGCCGAGGGCAGAGGCTTAACCCACTGAGCCACCCAGGCGCCCCCCAGCACTGTTCTTTGTATCTGTGTCCCTGCTTGCACCAAGGACTCCTGTCCCTGGCGGCCCCAGGCCATCAGTCCACACCAGCCTATGCCACACCCATAACCCAGGGTGCCCTCCTCTTTTCCTGGTTCCACTAAGGGCAGTGGGCAGCTGCCAGGGACCTGGCATGCGAGGCTGTCCCCGAGGGAGGCAGGAACCACGGAGCTAATTAAGCCAACATGGACACAGGGGCCCGGAACTCAGGGGCCTGCCCTCTCCCGCCCCCTCCCACCAGAGCTTCGCGGAGCCGGAGTGAGTTAGGTCGGCCCTATCGACTGACGCCGTTAATGAGGTGGTTGTGTAATGCTTTCTTGAGCAGGACAGGCTTCTGGCCCTGGCCCAGGGCTCAGCTGGACCCTGGCAGGCTTCCAAGCCCATCCCTGCCCGCTCCCTTGAGCCTCCCACTGGCCGGTGCCCTCTACATGCCCGGGCCCGGCATCTCATCGCCAGCCACCCCGATTCCTTTGCCTCCCCTGAAAAACCGGGGGGGAAATTCCCTCGGACCTTGCCCGGAGCTCCATCTCGAGGAGGTTTCTGTTTTCCGAGCTGGGCCTTTCTGCCCAGAGAAGCTGTGTTTGCCGCCCAAGCGGAAGCAAGCAGGTGTTTCGGCAGTGAGGGGCAGCCCCGAGGCCTTGGCCACACTTCTGTGACTAAGAACCTTTGGCCTTAAAGACGCAATACCCTCTCTTCCCAAAGTTGTCCCTAAGCTTGTACGGCCACGCCTGCCTCAGCTGAGTCCAGCTGGAAAAGCCAGGGCGTGGGGCCAGGCTGGCCTCCGTGCAAGTCAGAGCCCCACAGCTCCCTGGCTGTGTTCCCTTGGGCAAGTGACTTAACCTCTCTGAGACACAGGAAAATAAGGAACGCAGTGGAGTGAGAGGGAGTGAGAGAGGAGGTGGTGAAGTCCCCAGGACCGTGAGCGGCATTTGGGGCTTACCGGTCTCCCCAGCTGGACCCCAGCACCCATCCAGGGGCAGGGCTACCAATGGGTCTTCAGACAAGGACCAAGTGGTGGGGCTCTAGGCTGGTTTGGTTCCCGCTGGGCTCTGATCTGAGCGGGAACAGCAGGGCGGCTAAGAGACAGCAGCAGCACAGGGAGCCTGAGACCACGCCTGGCTGAACTCTCGGCTGCCCAGCCGCAGTGGAGCGACACCACGTGGCCCATCCCCCTCCCTCTGCCTCCGTGGCCCCTGCTGCGAGAGACATCTTGCCTATGCAACTCTGATTTTAAAGCAGGTCCTGAATCAGCCCAGTACGCGCTTCGGGGCTGGGGGGGCGCGTGGCTGCGCCACGGCCATTCTGGGCCCCTGTTCCCTGAGCCCCTCACCCCAGGGCCACCTTCAGCACCCCTTGCCCCCCCAGGAGTCCCAAGCCCTCCACTGCAAACTGGGCTGTTCCTCACTTACGTGCAGCTTCCTGGTGAGGCCGGCAGAGCAGCGAAAGCTTCCAGAACCTGTAGGTGGTCCTTCCCCAGTGGGCTTGTAATCACTTCCCGGATTCCAAAGGCTCATTATGTGAAACCGAAGCTGGGAGGCCCCGCGGTTCGCTCTCGACCTGCGCTCCCGCCGGGTGCTCCAATCGTTCTGGGGTGGGAGGGCCGAGCCCCTGCAGCGCCTGCGGCCTCCGGGCTCTGGGGCGCAGCATTTGACTTGGGCCTGAGCCCCCCACGGGGAGGGGGCTGTGCAGCAAGGAGGGGCATCCAGGAAGGACACGTCCACAGCTTGCTCACATACCAGAAACGAACTTGAAATTCCCTCCGTCGAGAGGTGCAGGGGCAGGTCTGTGGGGGGGCTTCCAAGATTTACCACCTGCAAATCATGCCCCTAAAGAAAGATAACCCAGAGGGCTTGGCGCCCGTCATGACTCTGTTCCGTCCTTTAGTCCTTTATGTCCTGGGCCAGCTCTGCCGCAAGCCTCTCCTCCCTCCCCCGAGCTCTCAGGTAGAAACGGGCATTTGGGGGGCAGGCGGGAGGGCTGAGAGCCGTCACACTTCCGCTCCCTTCCCCGGGGCTGGAGCACACATGGGAGGGGCTGTCCCCGCACAGAGACCGCGGTGCAGGCTAACCCTGCCCGGAGCCCCCATGACACAGAGGCAGCCAAGCGGGTAGGGGGTCCTCACTCCCAGTGCGGGTGCCTGGGGCCAGGGTCCTCCCAGAGAAAGCCCCTGCATTCTGTAGCCAGCGACGGAAAGGAAGGAAGCCTAGGCACAGCCTGTGGGTGAGGAAGGCGGTGGGAAGGTGCGAGCCCCAGGACGCGCCCAGGGAACGAGTTCGCTACCAGTCAGCCCGGACAGACTCCCCACCTCTTCCTAGCTACGTGGCCTCGGGCAAATCACTTACGGTCTCGGGGCTTTATTGCTTTGGGCACACAACGGGCAGAAGGCAGGAGCCCTGTGAGGGCCTTTTCATGCTATCCTTCCTGTGCAAAGCAGTGACCCACCCAAAGTCCTTGCTCATGTGGAGTGGGAAAGAGAAGAAGTAGGACACGCGATGCTAAGTGTCTGAGAGACGTACGAGCCAGGGAAGGGAGAGGAGAGTGGGGAGGGCGGAGAGAGCCGTTCAGAACTAGAGGACCAGGAAGACCTCACTGCTGGGATGACTGGGAGGAGACGGAGAGGCCAGCCCTGCGGACACGGATATCCAGGGGGACGGGCTTGTGAAGAGAAGGAATAGTGAGTGCAAAGGCCCTGGGATGGTTGCAGGCATGGCCTGTTCAAGGCGCAGTAAGGAGAAGGGCACGGCTGGAATGCAAAGGGGAGCCGGAGGTCGCCATGGAAACTGGCTCCAGAAGGACATGGGAAGCCGGTCTCCTTCTGGCGAGGGCAAGTCCGTCGTGTGACCAGAAGCAGCTTGATGAGGCTGGCTGGCAGGAAGCACGCCCAGCGCCAGCATCAGCCCTTGGCGGAGGGCCCGGGGTTCTGGGTGCACCTGGGGGCAGTGGTTGGCAGGACCCACTGGTGAAACCAAGAGCTTCCTGACACGCGGACTGTGGGGTTCTCGACGCTCCTGCTTTTGGCCTGGCGGGCTCTGCGGCTGTCTTCAGGGCACCGGGGGGCAGCCCTCTTCCCCGGACCGGGCACCAGCCCCAGGCTGAACCCTCCGCAAGCTGACAACACACCGTGCAGAGAAAACATGTGACGTCTCGACTGTTTCCCATCGCGGACGCTGGCTTCTGCGCCCTGACCCTCCCTCCTTCCCACCAGGGAGCGGATCTGTCCCGAGTGACTTGACCGGAGGGATGACACAGCAGAGCCCTGAGAACAAAGAGGGGTTTTTTTTGGCTTTGGAGCCCCAACGGCCAAGTGCCTGGGGAGGAGCAAGGGTGTGGCTTCCCGGGGGAGAAGCAGAGAATGGCAGGGGGAGGGGGGCACGAAGACTCTGGGAGCTGGGGACACTTCGAGAGGGGTCTGAGCTCGGCCCCTTCTCCAGCAGGGCGGTGTGGGCGCTGAAGGGGTCGCTCTGCAGCGTGTCTGGGCTGACGAGGTCCGAGCGAGCCTCCCCCTGCTCTCTGGGCCTAGTGCGTGCAGGTCCTGCTGGCGGACGACCTGGACAGGACCTGACGTCCGGGAAGGGGGGGGACGCCGCCATCGCCGTCCCTAGGTGGAGGCCTGAGTTTGTGTCCCCTGGAGCCCCTCTCGGACGTCCCCTCAACGACCTAGGGAGGCAGGCAGGGCGGTCGCTCGTCTTACAGCCCAGGAGTTTGTGGCTATGAACGGTGAGTGATGTTGCTCAAGGCCCCAGGGCAGGAACAGGACAGCCTGGGTCAGAACTCTGCTCCCCGTGTCGTGGCCAGCCCCGGCGACTCGCTGGTGAGGCCCACACAGACCCTGGGCGCTCACCGCAGCCCGGCCATTCTCCGAGCGCCCCGGAGCCCAGCCCAGATGCAGGGGGATCCTGGTCTCTGTGTCCCCTGTTGGTGGAGGCTCGTCGGCAACATGTGGCTGAGTTAGAAATGAAGGACGAGGCCGTGGGCTGAGGTCATTCCTGTGACAACAGCCGTCCAGCACTGAGGTGCGACATCCTCTGGCCACTGCCACTCCAGGCCAGGCCAGGGAGGCCCGTCACCACCCCGGGGGAGGGACCAAAACAGGCCTACCCCTTGGATGATAGTCCAGGGCTCCCTTCCTGGGTTGGGCCAGGGTGGGTGAGGTCAGGGCCCCCTGGGAGCAGCCGGGGCATCCAGACCCCGCTCACGGGCCAAGTCCTGCCTGCAGCACACCCTCGTCGGGAAGGAGTGGGCAGCGAGCCGCGACGGTCGCCCAAGGCTAACTGTGTGCTCAGGAGAAAGGACGAGACGTTCGTGGACATCTGTGGAGAAGGAGCATTTCTGGTCAGCCTGGATTCGTCCCCCCATCAGCACCCCTGGTCACCCCTGGGTGCCGGGTCTGGTCCACACTCCATTCCCCGTGGGTGGGCTCGGCGTGCGGGAGGGATTCCAGGTGGAGGGCTTGAGGTCATCTTCTTTTTTTCCGGGCACCGCCCCAGACACGACACCGCAGCTGACCCGCCCAGGAACACGGCGGGGAATTTCCATCGTCACTGTCCCATGTCCATGGACGCGGGCCTGGAGGAGAGGCGTCATGTGGCCTCCCGCGTCTGCCCTCCTCTCCCCTCTGTCCCTGGGCCCCTGACTTGGCCATTTGGCCTCACCAGCCTTGGCCTCTCCAGTCCTGCCCCCATCATGCGGATGGACACAAGTACTCTGCCGCCCCAGGGCCCTTGCACACGCCATTCTGCAGCCTCGTTCCCACAGCCTCCTCGGTCTTCCCTCCTCCTGCGTACGCCTGCTCAGCCTCTCAGCTGGGTCCACGTGTCCTCGGGGAAGTCGGCCCAGCGTATGGCTCTCGTATTCTGAAGTGAGCCTCGTTCCCTCGGTCACCGTGGATGTGCCACGCGTTTTCACGCATCTCTCGGTGTCTGTCTCCCTGTCACATGTCGACTCCCTACGACTCCCTACGAGTCTGGACGGGGACAGTGGTGCTCCCTGGGCACCAGCCACCGAACAACCCTGAAAGTCAGGTTATCGCCCTCCTTGGTCGGAGGAGTCGTCCGAGGCCCAGAGAGGAGAGACTTGCTCAGAGTCACCGGCGATGAGGCCAGAGGCAGGGCTGAACCGGCTGCTCCGGCCAGCTCCCGCTCTGCCCACATCTCAGGCTGCGTACCCGCCCATGGGCAGAAGGGCCTCCCGTCTGCGCCCCACTGCGGACTGACACGGTCGCTGCAGCCTCAGCAGGCCCTCGTCCAAGGAAGGAGCCGCGTGGTCTCAGGTCCCGTCCGGCCCTCGCTGCTCTGCGGGAGGTGCGGTGCCCCCGCCGGGCTCTGAGGGCCCCCCGGCCCTCTTCCAGCCTGTGGGGCCCTGAGCTCGAGGGGGTGAGGCGGTCGCATCCTGGGCCCCGGGCTCTGGGCCTCTCCCCCGTGAAGGCAGCGGGCCACGTGTCCCCCAGCTGCACTTTGGGAAGCTGCCCCGGGGCCCGGTTCACGGAATCGCCTGGAAAAGGACAGCTCTGGGTGCACACGGAAGGCGTTCCTGCAAAGTCTCTCCACCCTCCTTCCTCCCCTGCTGGAGCACACGCGCTGCCAGCAACCGCGGAGGGGTGGGAGCCGGTCGCACCCCTATTGCTCCAGTGTGCAGAATCTGTTCCCTGGAAACTTCCCTTCTCGTGCCTCCTCAGAGAAGGGGAAGCCGCAGACAAAGGGCCTGTCTGCTGTCTACTCTCCAGACCCACCGGCCAATGAAATGTGGGAGAGGAAGGGCCTGGGGGCTGGGTCAGCCCCCGACCCTGCACACACACACCCCCGTCACCCCCATCTCCACTCTTCTAACCGTCCTGAGAGGCTCCTCCAGCGGGGCCGGGCCTCCGGGGCAAGGACCCGAGCTCCACCCCGACAGAACACCCCTGCTTCTGCAGCAGCTGTCTGAGCCCCGCGCTGCGAGCAGGAGCCGTAACAGCACACGCGGGGGCTCAGACCTCCAACACCATCCCTGCGACGGAGATGTTCGCGTCCGCGTCCTCAGGGGCGCCGGACCCTGGCCGCACATGGTGTGCAGCCCTGGAGACGTGGCTGGTGTGACTCAGGACCAAATTCTTTTATTTCATTTCATCGTAATTGATTTTAGTCTCACGACCCACAGAGAGTTGGTGGTTCCCCTACTGGAAGGGGCAGTTCTAGGGGCCAGCCAGTCAGCACCGCCTGAGGCTCTATGAGAACAGAACCCCATGGAGGGGGTGTCTGGAGGGGCTCAGTCTGCCTCCAGCTCCAGTTGCGATCGCAGGGTCCTGGGACCCGGTCTGCTTGTCCCTCTCCCTCTGCCCCTCCCCTCTGCTCATGCGTGCTCCCTCTGTCAAAATAAATGAAATCTTTGGGGGAGAAAAAAAAAGAACGAAGCCCCACCCCAGACCTACTGAATCAGACTTGCATTTTAACAAGGTCCCAGGTGATTCCCGTGCAGATTTTCACCTTTAAGGAGCATCGATCCAGAGTACAGGCAGGAGAGGGAGGGAAGGAAAGAGCAGGCGGCCAGTGGGCAGGGCAGCTCCCCAGCCTGCAGACCCCGCCCAGGGCACACACTCGGGGCAGCGTGGTGCTTCCTCTGCGGGACTTGGTTTTCCAGCCTGCGGGGCGGTGGACGCGGGCAGAAGCCGCTGGAGGAAGAGCAGAGCCTCTGACGTCCCCTGTTTGATGGGCGTGGAGTGAGGGAAACCCGTGGGTGCCAGTTCCGCCTTGGAAGGTGAGACCCAGAGGGACCCTCCAGGGCCGCAGCCGAGTCTCCAGCACTCTGGCAAGCCAGAGTCATGATCCCGAATTTCACTTTTAAGTACACATTGGTGTCGGGCATAATGAAACACGCGCTATCGACCGATGAAATTGAACGTCCAAGCTAAACAATAGCATGTTTTATTTACGGCAGATTTTACATCTCCCTGAAGGCAGGGAAGTTAGCACGCAAGCTAAGGGTCTGATGAGAGACACACGGGGTGGACACATGGGGACAGAGGGAGGCGCGGGGCGGGGGAGGGGAAGCCAGTGTTTCTGGCCCGAGGCGGGACAGCAGACAGCAGGCGAGCGACATTCACAGGACCAGGACCCAGAGGTCAGATCTGCAGTCCGGAGGCGGATGGTGGGGAGGAGGACTGCACCCGAGAAATTTCTTCTTAACTTAGAGCCCACGGCCGGTTCTGCCCACGCTGGGAAGGGCTCGCGGCTCTCACAAACCCTGGCCCTTCTCCGATACACCTGCTCTTTCTTCTTTCTTTTCGGGAGTCAGTCTGCAAACATCTGTGTGCCAGGCACAGTTCTAGCTGCTGGGGGATTAAAAAGCAGGATGTGAACTCAGAGAGCTTGTCCTCAAGGGGCCGCGTCCCAGTGGGGCATAAACATGCACACGAGGTCTGTACTGTCATTTGCGAATATCTTCTCCCATTCTGTGGGTTGCTTCTTTGTTTTGTTGACTGTTTCCTTTGCTGTGCAGAAGCTTTTGATCTTGATGAAGTCCCAAAAGTTCATTTTCGCTTTTGTTTCCTTTGCCTTTGGAGACATATCTTGAAAGAAGTTGCTGTGGCTGATATCGAAGAGGTTACTGCCTGTGTTCTCCTCTAGGATTCTGATAGATTCCTGTCTCACGTTGAGGTCTTTTATCCATTTCGAGTTTATCTTTGTGTACGGTGTAAGAGAATGGTCGAGTTTCATTATTCTACATATCGCTGTCCAGTTTTCCCAGCACCATTTATTGAAGAGACTGTCTTTTTTCCATTGTATATTTTTTCCTGTTTTGTCGAAGATTATTTGACCATAGAGTTGAGGGTCCATATCTGGGCTCTCTACTCTGTTCCACTGGTCTATGTGTCTGTTTTTATGCCAGTACCACGCCTTCTTGGTGATCACAGCTTAGAAGATATTTGCAAATGACAGTACAAACAAAAGGCTGATATCCAGGATCTATAAAGAACTCAAACTCAACACACACAAAACAGAAAATCATATCAAAAAAATGGGCAGAAGATATGAACAGACACGTCTCCAATGAAGACATACAAATGGCTATCAGACACATGAAAAAATGCTCATCATCACTAGCCATCAGGGAGATTCAAATTAAAACCACATTGAGATACCACCTGACACCAGTTGGAATGGCCAAAATTAGCAAGACAGGAAGCAACGTGTGTTGGAGAGGATGTGGAGAAAGGGGAACCCTCTTACACTGTTGGTGGGAATGCAAGTTGGTGCAGCTACTTTGGAGAACGGTGTGGAGATTCCTGAAGAAATTAAGAATAGAGCTTCCCTATGACCCTGCAATTGCACTGCTGGGTATTTACCCCAAAGATACAGATGTAGTGAAAAGAAGGGCCATCTGTACCCCAATGTTTATTGCAGCAATGGCTACGGTCGCCAAACTGTGGAAAGAACCAAGATGCCCTTCAACGGATGAATGGATAAGGAAGATGTGGTCCATATACACAATGGAGTATTATGCCTCCATCAGAAAGGATGAATACCCAACTTTTGTAGCAACACGGACGGGACTGGAAGAGATTATGCTGAGCGAAATAAGTCAAGCAGAGAGAGTCAAGTATCATATGGTCTCACTTATTTGTGGAGCATAACAAAGAACATGGAGGACATGGGGAGATGGAGAGGAGAGGGAGTTGAGGGAAACTGGAAGGGGAGATGAACCATGAGAGACTATGGACTCTGAAAAACAACCAGAGGGTGTAGAAGGGGCGGGGGTTGGGAGGTTGGGGGAACCAGGTGGTGGGTAATAGGGAGGGCACGTACTGCATGGAGCACTGGGTGTGGTGCAAAAACAACGAACACTCTTATGCTGAAAAGAAATAAAAAATATATTAAAAACAAAACAAAACCATGCACACGAGTGCTTTCAGGAAGCGAGCAGAGAGGTGTGGCGGTCCCAGAGGGCTTCCTTCCTCCCACCCAGGAGGCGGGTCCTGAAGACCCCCGGAGGGGAATTCCGAGGAGAAGCAGGGGCCGGGGGGTGTGGCGAGGTGGTGGGATTTTGTTCTAAGCAGACCAGGAGTCCACTGCAGGGCTCGGGTCTCATGGAGCAGCATGTCCAAGCACACTGGCTGCCACGCGGAGAGAGGACTGCAGCTTCGGGGAGGGTCTGTGGGTGCCCAGGGGACAGAGGACGGTGGCAGGCCCGGGGGGTCGCTGGACATATGGAGGAGGTCAGGGCCCGATGTGGCCCCACAGGGAGCAGGTCGGACACTCACGCAGACGTGGAGCTCCACCCTCCAAACCAATGCGTGGCCGGAGCATCGTCTCCTGCCTCTGGGAAGGCCGGAGGACGCCAGCGTTTCCCTCCGTGGTTGGAATTTCTGCGAGCCCGAGAGGCCGCTTCGGTACCGACGAGGACCAGCACCGGCTGGAGCTGGGACGAGTGGTCATCTGCGTGCAGAACATGCTGGAACCGCAGACGTAAGACTGGGGACGGCCCGGGCCCAGCACGGATGGGAGACACAGCGGGGGGGGGGGGGGGTGGGGGGGGGGTGGCGGCAGGCGCCGGAGACCAGGCCAGACCGGGGGCAAGTGGTCCCTGCCCCTGGCGGGTCCTGGGGCCCTTCAGTGTCCATCTGGGCAGGGACAAAGCGTGGCTGGTGGGAGTGGGGGGTCTGGGGGGCTTTCGGCGGCAGCTTGGCCGGGAGCAGGATGAGGGCACGACCTCCCTTCTTGCCGTAGCTCCGTGGTTGCGGTCCTGGTCGTAGCACCTGGTTGACGTGCAGCTGTGGGTCTGGGGCAGAACGGGACACCAGTGTAGACAAGGTCTAGGGACGTTTTGCTGCGAGAAGATGAGAGAAACTGGTTGAGGTGGGGTCAGGGGCGGGCGCGGACCTGTCGGTGAGAGCAGCAAAGCAGAGCGGGAACCGGTAATGCGGGATGAGGGGGCGGCAGTTGGGATGCAGGACAGTTGCGGGAGCAGCGTGGTGAGGGGGAGGCGACCTGGCCACGGGCTGGAGGAGCACAGGCGGCTCATCTCGGGGAGCAGGGTGGAGCGGGGAAGGGTGGCGGGACGGTGAGGTCACCGTTCTGGCTGCTGCGTGTGGGAGAAGATGCCGGGGAGTGGGAAGGACCGGCCATCCGGGGACGGCGAGGCCGATTTCCCAGGGCAGAAGGGAGACGTCGGTCTGGAGGATGTCGAGCCCGCGTGGTGTTCGGACTCACAAAACCGCAGCGTGGTCGTGGATGCGGGGTTGCTCTGGGATAAAGGAGGTCGCTTCCCTCTCCATCAGGCCCTGCATGTGGAGGTCTGCCTGGGTCCTCGCTCAGCGGACGCAGCCGAGCCGCACTCTGTGGACCCCACGGCGCGGCAGCGAGAGGCTGTCAAGGTGTCGTAGAGACGCGGGGCTGGGAGCCCGCAGGACACCCGGCGCACAGGGAGGAGCCTGGGCAGGAAGTCCTGGCGCAGCCCCGGGAGAGCCAGTGTGAGGGACAGCGGGCAGAGCTGGGATTCGGGGTGCAGGCCTGAGGGGCCGTAGGTGCGTGCAGGGGGTCGGCAGCCCCCATGCAATGTTCTCCGACGGGAAGACAGAGACAGCGATATGACTTGATACATTCACTGAAACTCCCTGAATTGTATTCTTGAAATCGATCCCTTTTATTCCAACGTCTTCTGTACTATCGTCCAAACCGTCCACCGACACCCACGGGGTCCCACCTGCCTGCCCGCCGGCAGCACCCCTGCCCCCTCCCCAGGTGCAGCCGGAGACCCCTGCCCCCGAACGCATGTCCCAGACATACCTGTCATCTGTCCAGCGGCCCCGCCCACGGTCCAGCCGCCTCCCGGCCTCCGGCACCACGTCCACCCACCCCGTGCCCTCCTCCTCCTGTCTCCCCTGGTCTGTGGCACCCGCCGTCCCGTCCCCTGGGTGGGCCTCGGCGGCCCCCGCAGTCCCCTCCTCCACACGTCAGCAGAGCAACCTGCCCGAATGGAGACACGGTGACCAGGCGCCCCTTCCATCTCTCTGCTCCTCCCCGTCTGCAGGGAGAAGTCCCCGTTCCAGTGCACAGGCCGCTCCGGCCCTCGGCTTCCTCCGTCCACCCTCCTGACATCCCCGCCCCCCCACACCGACGGCCTCCAGCCCCATGTGTCTGCCGTTCCTCGCCTGCAACCGCCCTCATGGGAACACTGCGGCCGTCAGGGCTCAGCTCCGGGAAGCCCTCCGGCCCATTCAGGTGGGGAGTGATTGCATCCCCCAGGGGCCCTCATCCTGGCGTGGGCAGCCTCACCCAGGGGTGCCCTCTCCGGGGGGTGCAGGCGGTCTCGGACCCAGGACCGGGCCTGGCACAGAGTGGAATTCCTGTTTGTGCACAGCAAGGCCAGCTCAGTGGCTACGTGGAGGAGAGGACGGTGGGTCCTTGGGGTGCAGACCACACCTCCTCCTCCTGGGCCGCATCCCCTGGCCCAGCACAGGGCCTGGAGGTAGTAGAGGCTCAACAGACACTCACCGAGGGGACAGAGACGTGCTGGCACGTATGAACCCGGGGGTGCATGAGGCCCAGGGATGGCTTAGCCCAACCCAGGCCACCCACTCAGGCCCCAGAGGAAGAGACTGAGTCCCCGCAGGACAGGCGTGGCCTGCAGAGAGACAACAGGGAGAGGTGACCAGATGTCCCTGCGAGGTCTCCAAATCCAGGAGCAGTGGGAGCTTATGACTCACGCCAGCCCCAGGCCTGTGCATGTGCCGTGTGTGGGCTCGGGGCTGTGTGTTTCGTGCATGGACCGCGCAGTCCCGTGCCTGCCATGGGACGGGGGCCTAGGGGAGGCCCCGCCTTCCAGCTGAACATTGACATGCAGGCTGCTGACATGACGGCGAAGACAGTGAACCCTGACCTATCTTGACCTTGGGACTTGTGCCCTCAAACGCAGTGCCCTGAGCCAGGACTGCTTGGAAAGGAGGGCCCGAGGCACAGGGTTGTCTCGCAGCATGTCCCCGGTGACGGAGAAGGCCCCGCCCGGCTCCTGGCTCTGGGGTTCCTGGCTCTGGAGCCCGAGCCGAGAGATGGCCCAGCTGCCCTGCCCAGCCTCTGCTTCTCTCGAAGCCGGGGGTGGGATCTCCAGGGGTCTGAGTCTGAAGGACCCCCTTCTGGGTGCAGAAAGCATAGACTCCAAGGCATCGCCTGGCTGAGAGTTCACGGTGCCCCCACCCAGCGCGTCCCCATAACTGGGGAGGGCTGACTGCTCTCTCTGCCCGCAGGGCTCCTGCAGACACCCCCCCCCCCGCACCAGGGGGTCTGAAAGCAGCTCTTTGAGGCAAGGGCTCAGGAGAAAGACTTGAGGCTTGTGGGCATCCCCCAGAGCAGGTGTGGGCCCCTCTCTGCCCCACAGCCAGGCCGTGGCCATGTCTCTCCACGGCCCACACTCTGCCCCAGGGCTGCTGCTGCAGTTACCCAGGAGGACGCTGTTAAAAAGGGGGGAAAAAACCCCATCACTGTCTTTAAAAAAAGTCGTTCTGCGGCTAACAAAGGAACAGGTTAAGATTCCTGCACTTACTTCCTGATCCTCCATTAAACAATTACAGCCCAAGAGCTCTACGAAAGCCCACTAGAGAGCAGGCAGGAGGTCCATCTCCCTCTCTCCAGCTGAATGCCGCCTGTTGGCAAGGGCGGGCAGGGACACCTCCTACGCTCTCAAAAGGCACGCCCTCCCCTGTCCTGTGCCAGGTCGAAGGGCTCGGCAAGTAGAGTAGATGCTGGACACCTGGACAGCACGGTGGGGAGGCCAGACTTCTTTGAACGGTGAGCAACATGGACATCTGTACACAGCAGCCCTGCTTCCCTGCATCTCCCCCCCACCATCTAGGCACTCATCTCACCCACGGTCAGTGGACCTGCTCTCATTCAGCCCCCACAACAACCCAGTGAGACTGCCACGCTAGTGTTCTCATCCTGTTTTAGAAGCGACACAATGGAAGCCAAAAGACGTGAACGATCGGCTAGTGTCACTGGCTAGTAGGTGATGGGGCTGGAGGGAGGAGTGTCCCGTTCACGACCACTCTCCGTGCAAGGTGGCCTGGCCAGGGGGGACCCATTTTAGGGAGGAGGTTTCCACTGTCACCTGGAGCCAGAGGCCCAGACCCTTTCCCCGCCTCTCCCTGCCCTCCAGGTTCTGTCTCTTCCGGTAGTAGTAATGTCCGAGACCCTCCGCACAGACCCCTCTCCCCTCCCCCCCGCATGATTATGCCCGCCTCCCCCCTGCAGGTTCAGAGCAGAGGAGCCACAACTCTCCCTTGGAGGAGGGAGAGGGTCACATGCCCTGATCGGACTCTGCCTTTATCTGAGCAGGAGGGTTAGCTCGGAGCCTGGACTCAGGACTGTCCTACCAGGGTGGGAAGCGGCCGCCTTTCAGGAAGCATCAGAGCCAAAAGCAGATGAGGCAGGAGGAAGAGACAGTCCCAGCGAATGATCTGGAAAACAATTTGGTGTCATGTTATGGTGTAACTGGAAACAAGCTCGAGGCAGGAAGCACGGGGTCCTTTGTGCTGCTCAGTATAGCCAAGGATCTGTCTGCTCTACCCGCTCCCTGGCCCCCTGCCAGGTGCAGAGAGCAGAGAGGCCGATGGTCATGTCGCCTTACTCTTGGCTTAAAATCTGCCCTCAGCTGGCGGGAGAGCCCACCTGGAAATTCACAGCAGAACACTCACGAGGCCAGGGACTCACAAGGCCAGGGGACCCACGAGACTAAGGGACCCATGAGATCAAGGGGTCCATGAAGCCAGGGGATCCATGATGCCAGGAGACACATGAGACCAGGGGACCCACAAGGCCAGGGAACCCACAAGGACTAGAGACCCACGAGATTACTAAGGCAGGTTGCCCCCTGGAATAGGGATTTGCAGATAGAATTCACGGGGTCTGTGCACTTGGATCATAACAAACAAGGACGTGTTTATTTCCCAGAACGCGTAGCTGAATTGAGCATTTCCTTCCGCTAGGAACGCCAGCAGCACACTCCGGTGGGTCCCTGTCCCACCAGAAGCCGCCGGTGCTTCCCCATCACAGCATGGCCTGCGGGCACCCTGAGATGGGGCGCAGGCTCCTCCCGACCTCAGGCTTGCGGGGCTTGTCGGCCGCAGCACCGGATCCCGCTGATGGGCTGACAGACGAGTTGCAGTCTGAAACCGTGCTGATAACCGTATTTCAACATAATCGATGTCTTCTGAAATCTGGTATCTTTTATTGTGTGTCTTTACGACTGTCATTCTCAGAAGGGGTCTGTGGCCCCAAGGAAATAAAAACGTGAAGCTGTCATGCGTCTGAAGTGACCTCCCCCATAGGCAGAAGATACGGGTCACGTCCCCTGGGGCCGGGGGGTTGAAACACAGACTGGGGGGGCCTTTCGCAGGCTGGGCTCTTGGGGAAGTCAGCTCTGGATGGGGCTCAGCGGGCAGTGCCTTTGGGATCAATGCCGTGGGAGAGAGAGGAGGGCAGTGGGCTCAGGCCGAGGGACGACACGCAGCCCAGAGGAGGTCCCTGCTGCCCCCACGTGCCGTGCTGAGTTAGGGTCAGAGGGCCAGGCCTTGACACCCTCATGTGGACCAGCTCCTGGGTGCAGTCACCCCAGGGAGGGGACAGGACCCCCAGGAGGGGAGGGGTCACGAATCGGAGGGGCTTCTCCGTGGGGCAGGCCACAGGTGTGGTTTCAGCCTCGCCGTGTCTGGATGTCCACCCTGCAGACAGACCTCCGCACGGATGACAGTGTGAGCGCGGCACCCACCCCGAGGTCAGGCTGAACGGCAGAAGCTGGGCAAAGCCTCACGTCCACCGGAGAGCACTGGTCCAACGAGAGGAACCCTACGTAGCTCTTTATAGAGAGAGGGGCCTCTCCACACGCTGCTACAAGAAACAACCACCCTAGGAGGCACATCGTAAACAGAGGAGATGAGAAACCACGTTCAACATGCCGTGATTTGGGTGAGAAAACAGATTATGTGTGTGAATCCGTGGAAGTTTTCAGCTGCCAGGAGCTTTAGGAAGGAGGGAATCAGTCTGATTAGAGAAGCCGATTCCATGCAAGGTTTTCGTATCGAGGGACTTTAATTCGGGACGCGGGTCAGACAAAGTGAGAGCAGAGCCGAGGCGCCAGCGCAGGGAGGGTGAGGCGCAGGGGCGCGACGAGCACAGGAAGCTGTGGGACCCTGGGTCAGGGCTGTTAGCAGAGCTGGGGTGCAGTCCCGGTGCGTCTGGAACCCTGGCAGACCCGTCCCCGTCCACCCTGCTGGAGAGGCTCGTGCGAGGAAGGGCTCGGGAAGCAGGAGCTGGAGGGGTTAGCCTCTCGGGGTGCAAAGAAGAGCAGGGTGGGCGAGTCCTTGGGCCCCCACGCTGGTGCATGGTGAAGCACGTCTTCAGCGAGTACCGAGCATCACCCGGGGACCACAGAGACGCGGTCCAGCGCTTGCTTCCAGGAGCTGCGGAGCGGGAGGGAGGCTGGGTTCCTGTTAGGTGCCCCTGAAGCCTTACAGTCCGCACCACGAGCACACACCAGCTCTCGGAAGCAAGACGCTAGCCTGGCGTTCACACTCGATACGCTGGAAAGGCCACGGCTGCTCTACCCTTCCACTGGAGAACATCCTGCCAGAAGATCTTCCCCCAGTCCTGCTCTCATGCCCCCGGGGGACAGCGGACAGCGCGGCCTTATTCCATATGTATTTTTCATGAGTCCTCTTCAAAGAGCCCCTTCCCCTGCCCGTCCTGCGTGAGGGCGGGGGAGGGGGGTGGAGCTGAGCCGGGAGGGACATTTCCTGTCATCAGCAGCTGGCCTGCTGGATGATCTCACACCACATCTGCAGCCACTTAGGAGACTGCGGGGGGTGGGGGGGGGAGTGGTTCGGCTCAGCCAGGAGCGGCCCGCTGCCCTGCAGGGGGGCACAGCGCCAGAGCCCGGGTGCTCACGACCCCACAGACACGCTCTGCACTCCACGCTGTGCTGGGTGGGTGGTGGAGGTCAAGGGCCCCCTCCTCTCGGAAAACAAAACCTTGTTGCCCCTGGGAGGCTCCTGGACGGTCCAGAGAAAGTGTAAGGCAGTCCAAGGGGTCCTAGGGACCTGGGTGTCTGCTGCCCTCGCTGCCCTGCTCCCCTTAGGGCCCCCCATCAGACTGCGCCATCTCTTGCTGAAACCGTCTGCACCCGGCTTCGTGGGCCACAAGGCGCTCAGAGCTACCTGATCAGCGTGTCAGCAGCACAAAGCTTCTGGCAGGTGGCGGGCCTCCGGTGTGACCCCCGTCTTCCTCATCTTCCCGAAACCCCACAGGCTGCTCAGGGCTCAAATAAGAGCGCCCACCTCCCCAGGAAAGCCTGGGTGCCCTTCTGTCCTGAGACCCGGGGCAGGTGTGCCGACCAACTCCCTGCCTAACTCGGGGCAGCCCGTGCAGCTGGGACGACGGTCCTGGCTCTTCACGCTCAGGGACGGCTTTCCCAGTTGAATTCTGAGGGGGTTTCCCGAGGGGAGAGGCCAACAGACTCCCCCACGCCAGGGCTCTGCTCTGTCACTCAGGAACTGCCCCCGTGATCATGGTGACCAGACCCACAGCGCAGGGGCGCTCCCCGTGCCTCCGCCTCTAAGGGGAGTCTCCCAGGAAACGAGGCAGGCAGGGCTCCCGGCCTACGTCTGTCCTTACCACATGGGAGAGGCCACTCGGCCCACACTGGGGCTCAGCCCTCTCCAGCCCCGGGGCTGAGGCTGCCCACGGCTGCTGCTGACGGAAGGAGTCCGAGGCTGGCATTCCCTTCCATGTGGCTTCATTCTCCACCAACCTCGCGTTGAACCACACGTGACCTCCAGCCTGGAGGGTCACCTGTGCCCAGAGGGCTTCCCCTGGCCAACATCTGTCCCTCTCGCTCTACAGATGCCTCATAAGGGCCATTCCCCAGGCTTGGAAATATGGAGAGGACGACACGTGCCCCTGGGCCCCTCTCTCTCCAGGACTTCCTCGTCTAGCCGACAAGATAAGGACAGTCCGTGTGGCCAGGGCTCTGCCGCAGTCACACGCAAGGGACTCCGGGGAAGGCAGAAAACCAGAGGAAAAGCTGGGAGGTTTGCCAGAGGCATCAAGGACAGATTTCCAGTTACCTCCCACTCCAGAACAAGCCACGTGTGCTCGGGGATGCTGGGGTCAGCAGCCTGGACCAGACTTGGCGGGGCCCCTGCTCTGTGACGCCCGGGGATGTGCCGAGCTGGCTGACGAATGGGCTCCAGGGGACTCTCCCGTGTGGCCGTCTCGGAAGTCTCACACGACGTCTCAGGGACTCGAGAATGAGTGCCCCGAGGGACCGAGACGGGTGCCACATGGCCTTTTATGACTGAGCCTTAGAAGACACACCAGTCAGAGTCAGAGTCCTAAGACCAACCAGACTCAAGGCGTGGGGACATCAGTGCGCCTTGCACCAGGCGGAGAGGCAGGAAGTCTGCTGCCGCTGGTTACAACCGTCCCAGTAGGGTTCCCGAAGGGGTAGCCCTGGATCCGGATTTCAAAGGCAGACTAGAGGTTTGCCAGATGGACAACGTAGGGAGGGCGTCCCGGGCTGAGGGATCAGCACATACAAAGGCCCGGGAGCGTGAGAGTGGATTGCATTACACGAAATGAGTCCCGTCAGATTTCCCAGGAGCTCACCAAGGACGTTCTTCCTGCCAACTCACCAGGCAGCCGACCCGTGCGGGTCCTCCCCAGACTGCCGGGGCCCTGCTGCGGCCCCGAGCTCAGACACCAGCCCCTCTGCGAAGGCTCGGCCTCACGGTGGGTGGAGGGGAGGCCCACGCCCCCACGTGGCTCCCGGGCGGCACCGAGCACACAGGGATTCACCACCTGGGAAAGGCTGTGAGCGGAGTTCATCTGGTCTCCATCCCCAGCTCTTGATTTAGAAACCGTCAAGGCCCCCAGCCAGAGCTCTCTTGGTTTGGTTTTTCAAAGCACGGAAGGCTCTGTGTCCACTGGCTTGAATCCCAGCAATTCTTTCCATAATGGTTAGTTCTTTCAATTGTAGGCATAAAAACTCAAACTAGATTAAACAAAAAGGGAAATTACGGGTTCTTGTAACTGGAATGTTCTAGGAGTGAGTTTAAAGAATATCAAACAATACCAGAATTCTCCCTCTCTTCATTTCTCAGCTGTGTGTTTTTCCATGTTGGCTTCATGTTCCGGCCGAATCCCCTCCAAAGTAACAATGCGCTGCGTAACTAACACTCAGACCCAGCAAACGTGGCCAAGAGAGGGCATCTCTTCCCTGAACACGGGGACTGTAGTCCCAAATTGGGGTCTGATTGGTCCGGCATGGATCACATGCACTTCCCAGAATGAACCGCCATGGCCGTGAAGATGGGATATTCCGAACGGCTATGACTGAATCAGATGTTGACTCCAGGC
Source organism: Meles meles (assembly GCF_922984935.1). Lineage (NCBI taxonomy): Eukaryota > Metazoa > Chordata > Mammalia > Carnivora > Mustelidae > Meles > Meles meles. The sequence continues at coordinate 834,122 of NC_060071.1, forward strand.
TGGGGCTAGGAGTTCGCCTCACTGTAATCACATAGAATCAGTTCAGTAAAAAGGGTGGGTGGGTGGGATTCTGTAACCACAAGGGGAGAGGAAAAGGTGGAAGACAAAATTTAGCTGCCATGGCCCCAGGGCCACTAGCACCGTTGCACAGTTTGTGCACTGCACGAACAGGTTGGGATATCTTCTGTGTCTGCCCTGAAGGGGTCCCTTTATCTAATTCACACAGAGGTGGCCATGTGGATTACTGCTAGCCTTTGCAAAGTCTGCCACACTCTCCTTTCCCCACTGCTTCTGTACTGCCTGGAAAGCCCCTCCTCGCCCTTCATATCCTAGTCCAAAGGCCCTACTTTTCCAAGAACCGCTTGGGATAAATCATAAGCTCCAAGTGTGCCCAAGAATGATGGCTTCCGCCTCAGACGCGGTCACACACGGCTTTCAGTTGTGACTCCTTGCCTAGCTCGTCTGGCCCAAGACAGGCTCCATGAGAACCACAGGTGTGGCTGAGCCTGCCTGGAAAGCCCCTCCTCGCCCTTCATATCCTAGTCCAAAGGCCCTACTTTTCCAAGAACCGCTTGGGATAAATCATAAGCTCCAAGTGTGCCCAAGAATGATGGCTTCCGCCTCAGACGCGGTCACACACGGCTTTCAGTTGTGACTCCTTGCCTAGCTCGTCTGGCCCAAGACAGGCTCCATGAGAACCACAGGTGTGGCTGAGCCTCCCTCCCAGGCGGGGCGGGGGAGACGCGGGGGAGATCCGTAACTGCACAAGAGTGGGACAGTCACGGAGGCTGTGTGCCCTCCACTCCGCTAAAAAGAGGCGGCCGTCTTCTGTCTCGCCTCGCCCAGCCTCTGGAGACCTTGCCCAAAGGAAGGGGCCTTGAACGGTGCCCCCGGAGGCCCCCCACCCCCGGCCAGAGTGCTAGAAGTCACGCGGCTTTCTCCAGGGAAGAGAAGGTGGAGGGGCTCCATCCGGGCCTCACGGAGGCCGTTGCTCCCAGGCGCAGCTGGGGCTCCTGATTAAAACCAGATCCAGGAATTGGGGGCTTTGGGTGAAACTGGACACCTACCAATGGAGGCAAAGGAAATGCACGATGGGAGGGAGGGAGGCTGGCTGGCGGCCCGGCGGTGCTGGGCTGGGCCCCCAGGACCCGCAATGTGGGGTGATGACAGCCTGAGAAACGGGAACCCCATGGAGACTCGGGGAACACACCCACTTCTCTGTCCCTTTCTCCCCCTTCCCTGCTCTGTGCTTCTTCAGATGGAAAACCGGGGTTCCATGCCACCACCAACTCTGATTCTTTCGGGGCCATGGTGTTTCATCTCTCCGAGCCTCGGTTTGATCATCTGTAGAATGGGTGTGAAAACAGTACCTTCCTGGCCGGCTTCCTGTGGGATTGAAAGTCATGCTGTGAACAGAGCGTAGCATGGGACCTGGAGCACAGTGAGCCTGTTAGCTCACGGGTGCGCGTCTCCCCTCCTTTTCCATGACAGCCTCCTTCATGCCGTCGAACCACAAGCGCAGGCCTGCTGATCCTCATAAAGAAACCATTTCATGTCCCTGGTGGCTGACAAGGCAGAAAGTACACCGGCTTGGGGCTGAGACCACCTGGGGCTGTGACCCCGGCTCTGCCATTTACCATCCCGGCGATTCGCTCAAGGGACTAAGGGCTCTGAACCTCAGCGTCCTCATGCACGACGGGGACCCTGGTAACGCCCGTCTGGCCCCGGGATTGCTATGCTTGCCACAGCGGTGTTCCTGCTTCCACTGTGCTTGGCCTTTGCCAGCCCCTTTTCTCCTGTTTGTCCTTCTCCTCCTGTTCCCAGAGTCATGAGGCAAATACACTCGGGGTGGGGCGTGGTGGGGTGATCGCCTTCGAGCCGCAAGAGAACTTTGTGACCGTTGGCTCTGGTGGTAGGTCTAAAATCACTTGGGGAACAAAAACATTCACCAAAATTCAGATTCACAGGTTCCAACCGAAACCTAGAGGATCTGACTCTCTCCCTGTTTAAATGAAAATGTGTTTTAAATTTTGAGAGTAATCCATGCCCATTCTAACGACTCCCAACAACACAGAAACAAGGAGTCAACACAGCCCGTCCTCAGAGACAACTGCCTTTGACACTTTGCTGCGTGCCATCTGGGGTTTTGTGTTTTCCTGGAAAGAGTAGACCGTGTATTTTTTATTTTTTCCCACGAAACAAGATCATCATCACTCATTTTTTGTTAAACGTCTCATGGCTTGAGCATCTTTCCACACCAGCACATTCTGACCTCATTCCGTTACATGGCTGGAGAGAATTCCATGCTCCTCGTGGTCAGTGGGACCCCCCGCCCCCATGTCCGCCCTTGCCGGCAAGGCTGGACGCCGTGTGCTCTCCGTGGTGAGGACCATGCAGCCAGTCCAGCCTCTGTCCTCTACTTTGCACGGAGGGACAGTGGGAGGCCCCAGGGTACAGACAAGGCAGGATCTCAGGGCAGGTCAAGGGTCTACAACTCTGTTCCCTAACTCTGTTCCTAGATGTGCTCTTCACGTTGAGTCATGCTACATGTCTATTTTTTTTAAAGATTTTATTTATTTATTTGAGAAGGAGAGAATGAGAGAGAGAGGGAAGGAGCATGAGAGGGGGAAGGTCCGAGGGAGAAGCAGACTCCCGCCAAGCGGGGAGCCCGATGCGGGGCTCAGTCCCGGGACTCCAGGATCATGACCTGAGCCGAACGCAGTTGCCCAACCAACTGAGCCACTAAGGTGCCCCAACACATCTATTTTTTTTTGTAAAGTTGGTCAGAAGGAAGATAATACATTTCTGAACCTATTCCTAACAGTAGAGAAGAGAGGAAAACCCAATGTTAACTATTCCACGTGTTTCTGAGAACTGGATTTTTTTCTCAAACTTTCTTGGAGTTTTTGCTTTTCACCATATTCTTTGCAAGAGTTCACGACTCCATAAATATTTCCTACACATTGTTTCTCAAGTGAACGCTGTTTTATGCTGGTATCCCGAAATCCCACCTCCCTGCAGTGCATCTGCTCTGAGGACCCGGTCAATCCCACCTTCGGGGCACCCACACCCCTCCCCTGCCGTCACCATAACTGATGAGTCTCCCTCTCTTGCGGAACCAGAGGGATATAAAATCGTGGCTGTTATCTATTTTTTTCATGAAGTGCATTTCTCCAAGTCCTGTAGGTGGCTTTCCCGGAAAGAGAAATCAGCCAGCTGTCAGAGGGGGGATAGGGCACATTTGCAGAACCCTTGTGAGAATTCGCTCGTTGCCCAGAAGTTGTGCTCACCATTCCTACTAAGCAGTGGACCACTAAGCCTGCCTCCCACGAGGACAGAGTTTGACTGGAAGTGATCCCTGCCCATCGAGTCACGGCCTCTTTGAGCAGCTGCCCTCAGAGCTTGGAGCTGAGCGGCCCCCAAAGCTGAGCGGCCCCCAAAGCTGAGCTGCCCCCAAAGCCTCCAAGTCTGTGCCTCCACCCTGTCCCCTGCCACCGAGGGGCTGGTCGGAAACTGCTCAGATTTCTGAGTAAAAGGGGAAAGAGCCAGCCGCCCACAGTGTTGGAAACATCTGAGTCTTGTTAACGTTGTCTTGGGCAGAGACGAAGGGAACAAAGGACAGAGTCGCTCTTTTGTGCGTGTGCGCTTTTTAAAGATTTTATTTGAGGGGCGCCTGGGTGGCTCAGTGGGTTAAAGCCTCTGCCTTCGGCTCAGGTCATGATCCCAGTGTCCTGGGATCGAGCCCCACATCGGGCTCTCTGCTCCTCGGAGATCCTGCTTCCTCCTCTCCCTGCCTACCTGTGATCTGTCTCTCTCTCTGTCAAATAAATAAGTAAAATAAAAAAAACAAAAACATTAAAGATTTTATTTGAGAGAGAGAGAGCACAAGTGGGCAGAAGCAGAGGGAGAAGCAGACTCCTCGCTGACCAGGGATCCCAATGTGGGACTTGATCCCAGGACCCCAGGATCATGACCTGAGTCACCCAGGTGCCCCCAGAGTAGCTCTTTTGTGTGTGACCTGCCTCTTGGGTCCTAAACTCTGGTTTCTGGGAATCAAATGACCTTCTCCTGGCCCCTAGATTCTGCCTCCTAGAAGCAGGGTTCCTTGGACAAGTGGCTGGTTCCAGGGCTGAAGCAGGAAGTGTACCAAGCGAACTTGGGGCATTTTGTCCCACAAAGGGCAACAAAGTTCTCAAAAACAACGAGGGTCCTATAAAAGGCTTCAGAGTGATTCCCAAGTGGCTCTCAGTGGCCAAAGATGGACCACCTCTAGCGCCCATAAGGACAGCAACTGCAATGAACGGAAATGCAAATACGTTTCAATCTACAAATTCAGAGTGACACTCTAAAAAGAAAAAGATTTAAAGAAAACTCCGGAATGCATTGGTTACCTTTGAAGAATGCCAGGGGAACCAACTTCTGACATTGAAAACTAGTAAATAGAAGAAAGAATCAAAGATTTATTCTGCTTTTCTTATTTAAATGCATCTCAGGATCACTGCACCATAGACAAGGGGGAGTAACAATTTCTGGAAGTATTCCAGCTCAGAGATGAAGAAATGAGAGCGTTAGAATATCCCCATGATTTAACTTCTAGTGAAACCATGGACCGACGCAGCGATCACCAGCGGCTGCCAGCATCATAGAAAGAGAGGAGCCAGACTTTACGCATCCTCTAGGGAACACGGCAGACCACCTCTGCTGTGTTCTTGCCAGAAAAATCAAACCTGCCTCCGACCGAGCTTCTAGACATAACTACCAGTTTACAAGAAACACAGCGAACAATAGTGTGGAAATGTGATCACCAAATCCATACTGGGAGAAGCCTTACAGGACAAACAACCAATCTCTCCAACAAACATACCTCAAAAATAAGATGAGGTAGAAGGGAACTTACAGATCTAAGGAGACGCGAAAGAAAAATGAGGCAACCGCAAAGTAAGGTCACTTTCGAATCTGATTTGAGCAGGCAGAGCAAGAAAGTCACGAGGCAATCAGGAGAATTTGAATATTGACAGGATACTTGATGGTATTAGGAATTACTTTTAATCTTTAAGGTATGATAACCATAGTCGCTTTTAAGGTAACTGTCCACTTTTAGAAACATATGCTGAAATATTTATAGGCAAAATCATGAAATGTCTAGGATTTGCTTCAAAGTAATCCAAGAGGGAGAGTGCATGAAACAAGTCAAAGGCGTCAAAGGCTGTTGAACCAGGAGGTGAGTGCACGCGGAATGATTACACTATTCTCCACTGTGGGGAACGCTTGAAATTTTCTGAGTTAAAAAAAAAAAAAGACAGGCACTGTAGAAAGGGACTCCCTAATCTCGACAAGTACCTAAAACAATGACCCCGAGGGACCCACACTGGGGTTGCTTAAAAGTGGAGGGGCTGGGGTACCTGGGTGGCTCAGTCATTGTCTGCCTTTGGCTCAGGTCATGGATCTGGGGTCCTGGGAGCGAGCCACACATCGGGCTCCCTGCTCGGCGGGAAGCCTGCTTCTCCCTCTCCCACTTCCCCTGCTTGTGTTCCCTCTCTCACTGTGTCCCTGTCAAATAAATAAATAAAATCTTAAAAAAAAAAAAGAAAAAGAAAAAAGAAAGCGAGGGGCCCTGATGGGTTGGGGTAAGCACAGCGGTCTGTCCGGTTTAAGAGTGCGCAGTCAAAAGTGGTCCAGACGCACCCTGGGCTGCAGGAAAGGAACTCTCTGGAGACTTCATGAAGACTGGTTTCCGCTCAATGACGTGCTACATTTCTTTCATCTTAGGGCACAGCGTTTCCTCGACCTCAGGGAGGGCAGAGTAGATGCAAGGATGTTCCCGCCAGGATTGAGGACGTTGCCGTACTAATGGGCAAGAGTTACAGTAAAGGTTTCAAGAAGGCGGGAAGATGCCTGCAGTGCACTCCCCGGGGTGGGCGGACTTCTCGGGAAGGCATGGGTGGGGTCAGCTGGCTTTGCAAGCTTGTTGCCCCACCTTGTCTCTGATGGCATCTTTGCTGGTAGTCCTACAAGCTGGCTGCCCTGGTGGCGAGAGGGGGTTGAAGCAACAAGGGGCCAAGAAAGATGTTACAATATGGATGGGTCTTGCATTAAATATTTCAACATTACTTTCTCCTTGGAGCAAGACGGCACATTGTCTAGTTTACGTTGTGCTGGTTGTGGTCCTGAGGACAAACTTCGCAGAAATCTGCATGTTAGACGCACCCCTGTCCTTCCTGTTACCTCCGTGTATTAGCAGCGACTGCTTTTACTTACAGGTATGGAAGCCACCGCATAACTGGCTTCAACAAAGAAGGGCTTTTTTCTCTAACTACACGGCAATACCCCCAGCGATAGGTAGGGGCTGTATTATCTCAGGGACTTGGGACTGGCACCTCCGAGAGTCCCTTGGCCTTTTCCTCACAGGCATAAGGTGGCTGCAGCAGCTCCGGCCATTACCATCTCACTCCACACTCCGAGGCAGGAAGCTGAAGTTTGCTGCTCCGCTCTCCTCTCCCATCAGGAAGAAAACGTGTTTCCCAGAAGCCCCACAGCCGACTTTCCCTAAGTCTCTGGCCAGACGCGGTGGCATGATCAGCCCTAGTGACAGCCCAGCATTGACTTTGGGGGCCCCTACTGTGGGAGGCGGGCAAGGAGAGGGAGCCCAGCCCAGCCCAGCCGCCTGCCTCGAGATGGACTAGCGCAGGCGAGCTCCGTGCCCAGGGGCTGGTGGGGTCGGTGTGCGCTCCCACGGCCACCGGGCCTGGAAGACAGCGGCGGGGAGGCTGGGCCCGGCTTTCCAGGGGGCAGGCGGGCAGGGCAGCACGTGTTACAGAGCGCCCCACTCGCCGTGCGCCCCGGGGCCACGCCTGTCCTCAGGGACCACACAGGCGAGGTGGCCAGTGCCGAGCGACGACGCAGGCCCACCGCAGAGGCCGCGCGGGCACCGGGCAGGGGCGCTGGATGGCGGGCCTGGGGCGCGGGTCCAGGCCAGGGGAGGGGCGGGTCCGGGGCGGGGGCCAGGGCGAGGTGGGGCGGGGGAGGGGAGGGGCAGGGAGGGGGCGGGAGCGGGGAGGGGGAGGGGCGGGTGGCCCGGGGAGGGCCGAACCCTTGGAGGCTCAGACCCGGGAGCAGATTCGGGGTCCGCGGCCGCTGGACCCCCGCGCCCTGGACCGTCACCCGAGCCATGCGGGTTTCACCGTCCTCCCTCAGCGGGGAAGCCGCCCAAGACCCTGCCACCGGGCCCCCCGGCCGTCCCCTGCCCGGCTCCGCCGGCAGGTCGCACCCCGCCCCGCGGTCACGTGGCCCGCTGGCCAAGCGCCGCGCCCCGCCCCCAGCGGTTGATGGGGTCCGGGTGGTCGTGTGACCCGGACCGCCCCGGGACACCGGAACGGTGGCCGCACCTGCCCGGCGTCCTCGCTGCTCGCCCCGTGCTGCCCCGCCGCTGAGGCCGGGGGCGTTTGAGCTTCTAGCCCCTGAGGATGTGCCGGGCCGCGGCCCTCTGTGCTCCGTGGAGCCTGCGGGCCGAGTGGGGGAGGCCTGAGTGCCGGGCGAGCGCGCCCTCCTGAGCCCGTGCTCTGGCTCAGGGCGGGCAGCCGGGCCCCCTGCGTGTGCACCAGTTACGTGTGCTGCCCGTTGTGGCCACTGACCCCAGACCCGGATCCGCGGAGCCCTCGTGTCCCTGCGTTCAAGCGAACGAGAAACTCGGTGCTTGCTGTTCTGGAAAATGAGGAGGAACGGGATCGGCGATGCTCTAGGTGAACCGCTGCTGCCACTGTTCGCACATCCTGTCATCCAGAGGCAGCGGCGCTGGCCTGTGCCCCAGGAGGGCGTGAGAGCGGTCAGCTCCAGAAAAGGCTGATCAGGAGGGGCAGCCAGGTGCCTCAGTCCCTAAGCCTCCGCCCTCTGATTTACGCCCAGGCCCTGATGTCAGGGTAGGGAGATGGTGGCCCCGCTCTGGCTCTGCGCTCAGCCCGAGTCCAGCCCGAGTCCGCTGGAGACTCTCCCCGTCCCACCCTGCCCCCAAAAGGCAACGCATGTGCCCCCGTGTGACATGTGCTAACGAACATGATGGAGATGGCTGAATTCCCGGAGCCAGGAAAGGGGACAGTCCTCTCTCATCCTCCCTCCAACCAGGAGCCTGCACGCGCCGTGTGGGGATCTGGAGAAGACCGGGCAGCAGCAGGAGCCCGGAAGCCTGTCCGCCAAGATGTCTGGGACCCTGCCCAGTCCACCCACGGTGAGGCACCTCCAGCACCCGTGCATGGCGTCTGCCCTCGTCCCCGTGCCATGACCCGCCTTTCACACCTTCTCCTGGCCTCAGCTATGCCTGCGCACCGCCACTCAGCTAACTCTCGCCCGGTTTTATGGAGAGCCCCTGCCACTCGGAGAGCAGGGAGAGGGGCCCAGGAAGCCAGGAAGCAGTGGGGGCAGGAGCCGTGGCAGGGTCCCCTTCAAAGAGGGGAGAAGCACCGGCGGTTAACCCTGTGGGAATGTTGTTTCAGATATGCCGGACTTTCCCAGTTTTTCTCCTAAGGAAACAGAAATCCAGACTTTCATGTGCAATCTCCTGATTTCAAAACATGAGAGTTGGCCACGGTGGCGTATTGTGGGCTTACATGTTCAGACCCATTCTGCACCTGCTGTGTCGGGGACGGTGACTCACTGTCCCCTCCACTGCACTTGGGCTTGGCCAGTGAGCAGCACAGGTCGATCCGAGATGGAAAGCTGGGAGGTCGGGGTACCGAACCCCATGGTCCCAAACCCAGTCCACCTCCACGCCCACCCCACCCCCACACACACCCTGGGGCCATGGTGTGGACAGTGGCTACCTTCCTCCACGTGCTGCCCAGCTTGGGCATGGGGGCCTCCCTCCCAGGCCATAGCACTTCTCGTCTGGTGACCTCTCTGCCCCTTCTGTGTGCAGGCGTGGGGAGCAACAGCTCTTCTGTTGCTAGTCTGATGGCCATCCGAGCCTTCACTGATTCGCTCCATCCTGTCCCTAGAACTGCCCATGTAAGTAGCCCCTTTACTCTGGGCTCCCCTCAGTGAAACCTCTGGACGTCCCTCCTTTTCCCGCTAGGAGCCACCACCGCGCAGACTGGTTCCGTTAGAAAGCAGCCTGGTGAGGGTCACACACACCCAGATCTGCGGTCCTTCTCCAGCTGGAGGGAGCCCGGCTTGCTCCCCTGCTGTATGCTCCCGGCATGGCCCAAGGCAGCAGCTGGAGCCCCTTCCCAGTCCAGGGAGGTGCTGAGGACAGCCCGGGCGCCAGAACCCCAGGCTGCAGCCGAAGACGTGGCGCGAAGACGGGAACAGCCTCGCAGTGCGGCCGACCGGTTTAATGGCGGGCGAAAGCATGCGGATGCCACACTTCGGAGCGGCAGGGACTCGGGGGCACAGAGGCCTTGGGGGGACACTACAAGACCGTCACAGGGGAAACGGGGTCACCTAAAGTTGGTACGGGGCAAGGGGGGGGTGCACTGGCCGCGCAGACCTAGCCGTTTCTCCGGGGAACATGAATCCCACCCCCGAAGTTGGGGCTCGCCGGCTGCGTCATTCCCGAACGTAAATTCTGGTGCAGACCACGTCATCGGCGCCGAACGTCTGCGGAGAAGGAAAGACAATCAGAGCAGACGCCTGTGCAAACATGTTTAGAGCACGTTGCTCATAGGGCCACTTATTGCCCTGCCAAAGACCCTTTGTTAACCGACGTTCAAGTCCCTGGGCCACGTGCTCGCGCCAACTGCTGAGGTCTTTTTTTTTTTTCTTTTTCTTCTCTTCTCCCTTAAGCTCCGCACAGGCAGAGAGGCAACTGGGGTGTAGAATTAATATGCAATTTTCCTTTGTTTCTGGAGCCCGTGAATGCCAACGTCAGAAATGCGTGGTCTGAAAAATGAAACTGCAAGGGGGAGATGTCCCACTGGACGTTTCTGAGGTGGCTCTGTCTCTTCAAATGACTTCAGCAGAGCAAAGGGCCTGGGCAGCTGGGGCTCCGGGGTCATGCGCTGACCAGACAGAGGGGACGGTGTGGGAGAGAGCGGCTGCTCACCCTTAAGTCACCGGCAGGCTGGACGGCGGGTCTGAGCAGCACAGGCCCGGCCTCCAGACCCCACTTGGCGGCCCCAAGCAGGAGGCAGGTGGTTTCACACAGGGCTGGAATGCAGCAGGATGATCCCAAAGGTTGGCTCCAGCTAAAGTTCTATGGCTCTTTGTCTGTCTGTCTGTTGTATGATCTTAGCTCTCCCCCAAAATAGCAATCATTCATGATCATTCATGATTGCTATTTTGGGGGAGAGCTTAAGATCATTTACTTAGAGGTGCTCCCACGTCAGGGTCAGAAGAAAAACCTCCATCGGGAATGGTTTGGGCCCACCATATAGCAGACAGACAGACAGACAAAGACACTTGCCAGGCTGTCACATGAACCTTTGACTTTTTTATCAGAGCCATGGTCTCTGGCTGTGGCTGCCACTCTCCCAGGCAGCCAGGACAGGGAAAGCAATAGGTATCATGCACGAAACCAACGTTCAGACACCCTCCAGGCTGCAGACCCGATGTGCGCGTGTCTGCCGGCGCTCACTTTCCTACAGGAGTGCCCCTCGCTCTTGCGGCCCTGTGGGAGGCTGAGAGCCCGGCTAGACCTGGACCTTCACCTTTTCGCCCCCACCTGTCGCCTGGCCAAGAGCCTCTCAGGCGGCACACGGCAAGACCTGATCCCTCGTGTGTCTCAGGGAAACACTAGCCCTGAGTGACACCAAGAAGGAAGCACCCATCAACAGCTTCTCTTCCAAGTGGGGGCTCGTGGTCACACGGGCATGGTTGTAGCTGCTGCGGACACTTCTGTCTGCAGGGGACGCTGTGCCCAGAGAAGGAGGGCAGGGGGGCAGGGGTTCCCACAGAGATCCCCCTCTAGGAGTGCCGACCTCTAGCTCTCTGGACACGGAGGATGTGTGGTTGGGGTCCCTGCCATGCACTGTGACCACCCTCGCATCTGACGCCTCCCCCAAGCCCCCAGGCTGACCAGTAACTTCCTGACACGGGGGAAATCACATTTGCAACCACATCTGAAATGTCCTTCCCTGCAGGCACCCGTGCCAAAACATTCTTAAAAGCAACTCTGGAGTGTTCCAGAGTGGTTTGAGGGAAGATACTCTGTTTTCACAGAAGGGGACTTGCAGCCCCCGGGGGACAATTTACTGTGGGCACTGGGAGAGCTTATTGCAACTCAACTAGGATAATCTGCCTCTTGTTATGAGGAGACGCGTCTCCCTGTGTTTGGGATTTATTAATGATAATGACCCTTGAAACAAAAGCCCATATATCAGGTCTCAAATGCCAGAATTAACACTCCCTTTGAGGCTTGTCTGGTCGGCGGAGCTGGGTGGGGGGAGGACGTCGGATGTCTGGGGGTCCTTGCCGCAGAACATGCTCTGGCCATCCGGGGATTACAAGGTTAATAAAATCACACTTTCTCACGGAGCAAGCCAAGCCTGCTCAACTCTCAGCCACGCTCCAGAACTGAGAGCTTTGCTGACTCTGATACCAGTGAACCTTTTGTTCTTCCTTCTCCTAAATTCCACGTCTCAGCCTCAAAGTGCCCCTCCACCCCATCAGGCACTCCTTTCCTGGAACTGGCATTCACCGGGCTGCAGAGGAAGCCAGTCCCTTCTCTGTGAGAGCAGACAGGACTCGGAATCGGGCCGGGAAGGACAAGAGGGGAGAGAGGGATGAAGCAGCCTCAGCTGGCGTAAGAGAGACCACCGGGATCAGGGTCTGCCCACGGGATCAACGTGCAATTTTAGGGTGAGAGCACCGCGCCCGGGGATCCAACTCCAGCGGCCGCCCTCATCCTACAGCCTGGAAAGGGAAGGGCCATGCCCAGACCCTACAGTGTGGCTGGCCCACGTCCCACCCTGCGGGCTCCTTCCCCGGCGCTGGAGGAGGACGTGAGCTACGATGGGGCAGGCAGGTGGTCTTAGAGAGGAGACGGTAACAATATGCCTCGTGGAGAACAAAGGATATTATTTCCAGGTTACCCACACAGCTTTTCCCCTTGCTCGTGTGTGTGTGTGTGTGTGCACACGTGTGCCTGTGTGAGTCTGGTGGGCGGGGGGCGGGGGGAGGCGGGGTTGTGGCAGGGAAAGCCTGGTCTACTCCGAAACACAAAGGAAGAGTGACTGAGCCTTCCCTGTCCTCCCCACCTTCCTCGGCCCGCAATACCTGAGCTAAAGGACAAGGCCGGCTGTGATTAAACTGTGGGGGTCTCTCAACTGGCCTCAGCAGGTCCAGTCTGTGTGGCCAGGATGGTTGAAAATGCTTTCCTCTGGGGACCTTGCAGGGAGAGTCCGCCCTTCCCTGTCCCCGGGGCCCCAGCCCCACACGTGGGCACACAGGCCCTCTTGGCCGCCGCAGGCCTCGCCTGGCTCCTGAAGGCCACCGCAGCTGGCAAGGCTGGGGTGCAAACGTTGGCTCTCAGCGGCTCCTGGGCTGACAGGCTAAACCTCCGGAAATCTTGCCCTGGCGGCAAAATGGGGAAAGGGAAGGGGGAGAAAATCCCTCTGCAGAGTGAGCACCCCTGGGCCTCGCAGAGCCGGCGCACTCTGGCGCAGTGGGAAGGGAGGCGGCTCAGAGAGAGCCGCGGGGTCGCCACGGGGATGCATTGTGGGGCCGCTGCCGCCCGGCTCAGCCCTGCTCTGCCCCGACCGTTGACCAACGCCTGCCTGCCACCGCAGCTCTTGCCGTCAGCTCTCCACTCCCATTCCACTGCAGGGCCCACGGGGTCCCGCCCTCCACCCAAGGGAGGGCAGCATCATCCGGGGACCATGGGCCCAGACCTCACCAGAATGAGCTCGTCGTTGGCCAGCTCGCGGGTCCAGTAGGTTTTGGGGCCGTCCCCCTCGAGCAGAGTCTGTGTACAGTGGATCTTGTTCTCATTCTCCCAAGTGGCCAAACTCTGCAGGCAGGAAAACCGTTAGGGACATTAATTACAGCCTTGGCGGCAGGAGCAGAGACAACAGCGCGCCCAGGACCCTCACGGCGGCTGAGAGAAGCAACACATGGTCCCTGTCAGCAGGGCACAGAAGCTCTGCGAAGCCCTGTGGAGTCCAGATTCAGAGGGCCGGCCGTGGGTTTATGGGGAATAAATAGACCTCGTGTCCCCCCCCCCAACGCGCACGCGCGTACACACGCGCGCGCGCACACACACACACACACACACACGCGCGCGTGTGCTCTCTCTCTCTCCAAACCAGCGGAGCTCTGGGCATACTTCACATTTCCGGGAATAAAATTCAGAGCACGCGGTGATTCATTTATGCCGAAATGAACTATCCCTTCAAGCAACTGGGACATTAAGAACCTTCCCATCATAACGAGACGACACAGAGCTGCTAAGATGCCGTCTTTATAACCACACCGGCCAGCGACAGGAGCCCCCTCCTCCACCCGGATCTGGGGATAACCCCTTCCTTGCTGTGTGCACAGACTACTCTGATGAACCTGAATCGGCTGGCTCTGGGGACAAAAACACTGCCCCCTCCCCGGTTCCAGGCCGTGGGAGGTGGCCCAGAGCACAGAGCACAGTGCTCGGCGTCGGACTGGGGCAGGTACCCAGCCCGCAGCCTCGCTTACGCTTGCCAGGCTGTCGCATGAACCTTTGATTTTTTTTTTTTTAATCAGAGCCACAGTCTCTGGTAGTGGCCGCCGCTGGATGTCCCCACCTGAGCTCTGCCGATGGCCAGGCCTGCTCCCCGAGACTCCCAGTCACTCCTACTACACCGATCCACTCTTGTTTTCACAAGCAGTGCAGTGACCACGGGCTCGGACCCTGCCAGCTCCAAGCCAGGACATCATTTTCTGGCCGTGTCAGTTCTGTGGGCCAAACACTGCCATGGGGTTGACCCTGGGGCCGAGTCTCTGTGCCCAGGGCACTCAACAGAGCAGACACCCCTCAGGAAAGGGGAGACTCAATTTCTCACTTTCTGGAACGTTATGAGTATTTCTTTGTTTTGAACGCTAGGGAAAGGGAGGAGACATTTTGTCCCCTTTGAAGTAAGTGGGCAGCAGCCACAATTTTTCCTTCTTCATGCAAAACACATTACCCGCCCTTCCTTCTACTCAGCAGAATGCGATTTTTGCCCACGGAAAACGGGCTTGTACAGCGGCTGGCTTCAGTGCACTGGTTCATGCCAGGGACCAATTTCGGTACAAAGACGAAACTCCTGTCCTTGAGGACCAAGAGAGCCCTTCGTCCATTTCCCCAGCGGAATCGGCCTCGCTTTGGGAAGACTCCGCCTTTCCTTCAAGACACCAGGCTGAGGGAGAGGTGCGGGCCCACAGGACTGCTGAAACTGGATCCGGGCATCCCCTGGGGCCCCGGGGCGGTGGGGGAGGGGCGGCGGGGGAAGCGAGCGCTGCCGCTCCACCTGCCACAGGAGACGTGGCGGCAGCCGAGCCCCGCAGCCGCCTCCCGCACCCGCACCCACGCGGGACGCCACCGCCCGGGGTCCCCCGCCGCTCCAGGCGCAGCTGTGAGCGCGGAGGCGGCGGCGTGGGTGCGGTGGGGGCGAACAGGGGGGACCTTCTCCCGAGCCCGGGGCACCCCGCTCGCGCGAACTGTCTCTGCAAACCGCCCGTGCACGGCCTTCCAGGGAAAGCGCGCCACCGGCTGCCAAGGCCGGCAGGGGCGCGTCGGGCCGCCGCGGTCCGGGGCTCCGAGAGGGGATCCCGGACGCCGCCCGCCTCTGGGGCCTCACCCTGCACTTGCGTCCATCCACGGTCTCCTCCTCGAAGCCCTCTCCGACCTTGAAGTTGATCTCGGTGGTGCGCACGGTGGTGGACGTCTTGATGTAGAACTGATCCCCGTCCTGGCGGATTTCCACGTGCGGCTTGGACGCAGCCGCCACCGCCACTTTGCGCAGCATGGCGTTCACACCTGCGCGCGGAAGGAGGGCTGCGCCACCGGCTCGGTCGCGGCGCCCGCCCGGCTCTGCCCACACCCGCTGCTGATGGAGACCTCAAAACAGACCCGCTGCCCCGAACCCTCGCCCGGAGTTTCCGGAGGAGAAACTGAGCCCCAGTAAGCGGCTTTCCCCGCGCAGCCCGACGGATTCGCGGCGGGGCCTGGCCTCACACCGACTCTCCAGATTTAAAGTCCCCGATTCTCCTCGCACTGCAGCGAGATCTCCCCTCCCGCGGTCCAGCACGAGTCGAGGCCGAACCGTCGGGGAAGGCGCCAAGCCTCCAGCAAACGTCCGCGGGGCGCGCGGCTCCCGGGCTCCACTCGCCGCTCCTGCCGGGGTGGCCTTGGGTCGCTCCCCTCGCCCTCGCCCCGGGGTCCCGGAGCCCACCCCGCCGGCCCGGCGAGCACCTAGGGGCCGCTCCCCCTCTCAGCCGCCCACCGACCGCGCCAGCTCACCCAGCGCCTTGAGGAGCTCGTCGAAATTCTCGCTGCTCCGCATCTTCCAGGTGCCGGCGAAGTTGGGCATGGCGAGGCGGCGGGCTGCGGCGGGCTGCGGGCGGGCGGACGGGCGCTGACAGCGGCGGCGCGGCGGGCTCGCTCGGGGCTGCAGGGCGGAGACTGAGCGCGGCGCCCAGCCCGCGCGCCCGGAGTCCCTGGGAGGGCGCCCCCCGCCCCGCCCCGCGCCCCGCCCCCGCCCCGCCCCGCCCCCCGCGGCCCTGCCCCCGAGCCCCGCTCCCCGCCCGCGTGCCCCCCGCCGCGGTCCGCACCCGGGCCTCGGTGCCGCGCGCAGTGTCCGCTCTACCACAACCCGGCGTGGGCACTGGAGGAGGGTCCGGCGATCGGGCCCTGGTCCGGAGGGGACAATCGGTGACAGCCGGGCGGTGGGGCCGTGGGGAAGCACTGCGCCGTTCTCTCGACTTTGGGGCGTGTTCGGGAAGAACTGTAACAGAAAGTTAAAATACGGTGGGTGGTGGGGCGGTCAACGTTGGGAGCCGCCCTGTCCCGACTCTGGTGGTGCGTTCTGGGCGCGCGCAGCCGGTGTACCCCCAGCCCAGTGCGGGACCCTATTCCGCACCCACCCCACCCCAACACACGCTGGCTCAGGGCCAATGCGAGCGAGCAGCGGGAAAGCTCCAGCCCCCACCCCCACCCCCACCTGGGCCCTGCCGCAAACCCAGGGGCGTGCTGGATGGGGGCCTTTGGCGTGCACCGGGCTGAAGGCCGCTCAGGCCTTAGCCCCTTGGAACTGCGGTGAGGACGGCTGGAACCTGGGGTAGGAGCAGCAGGTTCTAAGGAGAAGCCTGGCTCGGCAGTCTGCAAGGCTCTCCTTCCTTCTCCCACTGCTCCTAAGTATGCACGGTGCTTAAAGCCCCCTTCTCCAGTGGGAGGGCACACACACTTCACCGAGGCCCTGTGAGCTTCCATGACTGACCCCAAGTTTTCCTTCCAGACCCTGTCACTGTGCCATCCTCCCCTGCCTTAGCCGAAGTGCACAGCTCAGATTCTAGAATCAGCCACGCATCTTCCCTGCCCCGGCCCCCTGCAGCCTCTGCCCATGCTGTGCCCGCTTCCTGGGATGCCCCTTTCCTCTTGGGGTTCCTGAGCTCTTGCCGGTTCATCACAGTCCATCCTTACACTGTCTTTTGTGATACTCGGTTTCCTAATCAAATGTGATTCTTTTCCTCTGAACCCGCTGGGTCTGTGTTTGGTTTTGCTCCGGCTCAAGTGTTCATCCTGCTATAAAGTGAGCTCCTACAGGGCAAAGACTGGGTATTCGTCAGCGTGTCCTCTCCTGCTCACACAGCCAGGGGGCTCCGTAAATAAGCCCTGATTTGAGACAGCAAGAGCCAGCGTTCTGCGGCTGGAGGACATGTGGGGGGAGACACCCACGGGCGGGGGGGGGGGGGGGGGCCGGCTGCCGTAGGCCATGCTGCTCCGGACTCAGCATCTGCAGGGGGCTGGGGCTGGGCTCCTGCCCTGGGGCCCTGAGGATCTGTCTTAGAAAGCAGCTGAGGATAAGAGAGTGGGGGGAGACTGTCTCCAGCTGGAAGGAGATGTGGGCAGGGCCAGCCTTATCGGTATGAGCCTCGAGCAGTCCCACAGGCCCGTGTGCGCAGAGGGGCCTGGGGGTTGTTTCCGTGCTCTGCTCTTCCCTCTTGAAATCCTTAGTCATTTTCCAACAATATGTCCTGCATTTTCAGTTTGCAGCAGGACCCACAATTTACGTAGTTGACCCTGACTGAGGGAGGCAGAGGGGAGGCCTGCTACAGAATCGAACTCACTTCCTTGAGGGTCTGGCGTCTCTCCAGCGAAGGGGCAAAACAGGGGCGCCACCTGGCTAATGCGAGCCTCCCCTCACCCCAGCCAACGCTGCTCCCCGGGGCTGCGGAGGGGCTGGCAGTCAGGGGTGGGGGAGTCAGGACCACGGGGACAGCCCGTGAGGATAATCACAGGGCTGTGGATAAGGCCTCGTCCACGTGACTCACAGCTCTTGCAGCAGGGACGGTCGGTGGGCAAGGGGGGGAGATGGGGGGGCATGATGGTAAAAGAACCAGAGGGTGGGGCAAGAGGGGCAGGGGACGGGGTCTGCCGTCCAGCTGGGGCTGCCCTGACAGGAAGACAGCGGGCATTGTCCGGGCACACACCAAGTCTGGGAGCAGGTCCACGAGTGGGGAGAGCACGGCCGGGTCCCCGTCGGCATGTGAGGTGGTCCTGGGGTCCTTGCCAGCCGTGTCCACTCGTGGAGTCTGGAGGTGGCCAGGACTTCTTAAATGCCCAGACCTCACCTGGGAGCATGGAGGGAGGGCAAGCTCCTGCCACTGGCCTGGCTTCTTAAGGGGGGAGCCCCACGTGAGGACGGCAGTAAGAACAGCACCGAGGCGCTTCTGTGGACCTAGACTCAGGATACACAGCAAGGGCCCTGCTGTGCAGAGACGGCTCGTGGCCCGGCCTCCAAACAGGCTGGCGGAGTCACCGCCAACCTCCGGGCCCCCTGCCATCCCTCCTTCCTTCTCCTGTTTTGGTCTCCTGCCCACCACCTCTCTGAGCTGGGAACCGCGCTCAGCGCAGGGGGAGCGACAGCTGAAGATCCGGGTCCTGTCTCGAGAGCCTACGTTTGACTGGGGGGGACCCCACCGCATCCGTGGTCACTGCGTGGGCTGACCGTGCCCGAGACGCAGGCCATCCGCCCAGCCTGGCTGACACCGGGAGCCCATCCGGGGCTGGGATCAGGAGGAACCCGTGTGGAAAGACAGGAGCTGCCAAGCCGTGCGTGTACGCAGGGCCCACAAGTCTGTCCCCGTGGCTGGGGGCAGTCTGACAGGGATGAGGCCAGAGGTGCAGGGAGGAAGCTGATGCCCCGCGTGGGCAGCCAACGCAGGAAGAACCTGGGCTGCGGAAGGCCAGCCATTGCAGTGACATGAGGGTGGGGAGAGCCTTCTAGAAACTCAGATTCCCAGGCCCGCGCCCTGGAGATTTGGACTCTGTAGTGAGCGGTGGGGCCCGGGAAGCTGTGTTTGGCGAGCTCCCCAGGGGACTGTCCAGGGACAGCCAGGTTGGCCCGACGGTCTCATGTGGGTGCTGCACCAGGCGGGGGAGGGTGGTGGGGTGAGAGCCCGGGGTGACTCCCGTGGTCTGGGCTGTGCGCTGTCGCCTTCGCTGCTATGGGAAGCATGGGGGAAGGACGCAAGGTCCATCTGGGATGTGCCGCGTCTGTGGCATCTGGGGCACCCGGGACCCCGTGAGCAGTGTGATCCCGGAGTCGGAGGAGAGGTGTGAGCGGAGACGGGCACGGGAGTCATGGTGTGCGGGGCAGGTGAAGATATGGGTGCGCACAAGGATGCCGGGGCACAGGACACCACCCGAGGAAAAAGCCGAAGGCCGGTGGGGGGAGGGGAGGGACTGTCCGCGTTGAGGGGCAGACGGAGCAGGGGAGCCAAAGGACGCAGGAGAGAAGGTAGGGTGTGACGCCCTCCTAGCCGCTGGGGGTCCCGTTTCACAAACGGAGGGACGGCCGGCCAACAGAATCAACGGAGGCAAGGGCCACCCGATGTCCCCTAGAGGGGCAGCAAGACCATCCTGGACATGCAGCCAGAGCTGGTTCTGCAGGTGGCGGGGTCTGGCAGCCGGCTACACGGGTCCATTCGGAACGGAAGCGAGAAAGTGGGTTCTTCTTTCAAAAAGCCTGGCGGTGCCGGGGAGGGGAGAGAGTGGAAGTTAGGGGCAGACTCGACATCTGGAGGACGAGCTAGCATTTCATCTGGTGGCATTTGGGGGGAAGAGGTTCGGTGTTTACTGCCTCTGAAGGCAGGTGCAGAAGTGGGAAATGAGTGCAGCTGGCGGAGGGGAGAGGCTGGGACCGGGAACGCAGGCCCCAAGCGGGGGCGGGGGGAGGACAGGGGAGCCAGAAGCTCGGGGCTCCTATCTGAGTCGGGTCCTTTCCTGGCCACCAGGGGATGGGCCTCCGCAGAGGTCCCTTCTGGGAACAGGGGCAGTGAGTAGGGCAGCGCGGGGCCCCGGGCGCCCCAGCTCGGAGGGGGAACGTGGTCTCCACCACAGCTCAGGGACCCCAGCACGCAGTGTGGGGGTGGGAGGACACGCTGGCGGACGTGTGACCCTGCGGGGGGACACGGAGGACAGGTGCCGGCGGGACAGCCAGGATGGGTTGTGGGGCTTGCCCCCCCCCACCGTGAGATGGGAGAGCGCGTGTTCTGGGCAGCAGGGAGCAGGCAGAGATGAAGTCACGCAGGGAGTTGGGAGGAGGAGGGAGGCTGAGGCAGAGGGGGGCGTGGCCTCTCCAGGACCTGGGGAGCCTCCGGGCCGGGGCACGGGGGGGGGGGGGGGGGGGGGGGGGGGGGGGCTGGAGGAGAAGGGGACTCTGCTGCTGGGGTTCTTGCAAGAGGCAGCACGGAGGCCGAGGCCCAGACGGCGCCGGCTGTTTCAGGGAAGGGAGCTGAGGTCCGCCTTGGATACGGCAGCTCTGAGGTTCAGAGGGACGGACGGACGGACAGAACAGACTGTGCAATCCAGGGCAACAACAGGAGACAGCATTCTGGAAGACCCCTGGATGAGGAAGCCAGCAGGCCGAGGTCGAGGCCCTCGGGGCAGAGAGACAGTCTGTCCCAGGACGAAGCTGTGGGGGAACGTGGGCCACAAGGTTTGGATTCAGGGGCACCTCTGGCCTCAGAGTGGGGTTCTGGTGGGAGGCAGGAGGCCGACGCAGGGGCTTGGGGAGCCAAACGGAATTCTGCTTTCACAGGGTCTCCGCGGCTGGCAGTGCCCTGCGCGAGTGCCCAGCCCCAGACCCTCATGGCCAGGCCCACGGAGGCTCCGCCGGCGGGCGGGGGCGACTTCCCAGCTGATCACATCTGCACGTGTCCCTGCCATGGCTGTGGGCTCCAGAGCGTTCCCAGGACACCCCATGTGCCTGTGGTACGCTCACACACGTGTGCGCACAGCCAGGACCCCCTCTCTGTTTTGGCCAGAAGCCCGGTCTCTGAATCTCTGCAGCAGAGACTCATGGAGAGAAGACCCCGTCACTCGCCCCGTGTCCCCGCAGAGACGCTGCGCATCGGGCATGAAGTCCAGAGGCGGGCAGACATGGCCCTGGGATGCACGGCTGGCGGGGATGGGACCAGGCCGTCGGGGCGTTGCAGGGGGAGGGAGGCACTGCCGGGGCCCCGGGGAGGAGACGGCGGAAGCTCCCGGAGAAGGAGCTATTACACTAAGCAGGGCCCTGAAGGGTGAGTGGGGTTTCCACGGCGGACTGGGGGGAAGGGCCTCTGGGCTCCAGTGGGGCAAATCCATGGGGGGCCCTCCGTGGAGGTGGCACCTGCAGGGATCCCAGAGTCCAGGCCCCACGGGTTGGCATCAGCCGCTGCGATTGGGGGCTGTGGGTGCGGGGGTGCTGGCCTGTCCCTGGTGTTTCCTCCCCGATGCAGGTTTCTTAGAAGCAGGGGCTGGGGCCTGGGCCCTCTCTCCCAGATCCCTTTGTTCTCGGGCTGGCCGCTCCTGCCTTTGCAGACCCCACGTTCCAGTGCCTCCCAGGCCACGGACCAGCGTCCCTGTGCGGGCGTTTCTGCTGAGCTTTGCTGCTCTGGCCTGGAGGCTTGCCAGAGCCTCAGCTTCCAGGGGCCCCAGGCCTGGCCCCATGCCCCGAGGCAGGCCAAATTCTTGCTGGAAGAATTCAGCGCCTGGAAGCTGGGGCTCTGGAGAGGGTCCCAGTGGGGGTCTCGAGGACGGCTCTCCGTGGTGGGGGCTGGGGCCCCCCTGCCCACCCTGGGACAATCCAGGAGTCAGTGGAACAGGACAAAGACGAGTTGATGCCTTGGGACGACTGGGCTGGGGCCCCACGGGTCCTGCTGGGTGAGTTTCTTCTAGGTTCGTGGTGTGGAAGGAGCACCGGACTGGGAGTCAGGGGTCGGCATCACCAGGGTTGAAGGGGTCCTGGGGACCACGGAGTCACACAGTACAATGAGCACAGGTGCGTTTCCCGAGCTTTTGCTAAGAAGCAGACACGGGAGTGAGTGCTTCCTTCCTGCCTTCACGCTTTCCTTCTTTACCACTGTCCTGGGAGCGGCACTCGGTCCCAGATGAGGACGCCGACACACAGAGGATGAGGTGTGCACGTTCACTCGGCGCACAGCGACAGGCCTGGGAGGGAGCCAGGAGGGAGCCCGGGAGGGAGCCCTGGGCGGCTGGCCCCAGATGCTGGCCCTTACCACCCACATTGCTGGCTCACCTGGGAAATGGGGACTCGAGGCCCTGAGGGGGTTGTGGCCCTGGACCAAGCCGTGGAGCAGGGTGGGGACACGAGCCCCAAGGGGCTGGGCACCATGGGGCACGTCACAAGCACCGTGAACCTCAGCCTCCTCCTGGGCTGGGGGCCATCTCTCTACCAGCACAGCAGAGGAGGGCACCGCCGGGCCCGTTCTAAGAGGGTTTCGTACTCGGGACCACCGAGGGCTGCATGGCGGTCCATGTGAGGGCCTGCCCTCTGCTCACTCCTGGCCCATCCCCCTGCCCACGTGGGAGCTCCGGCTTCTCCCTGCAGTGACTGCTGCCCTCGTTCATCAAACGTTGGTGACAGACGTACTACCTATGAGGGCCTGCACTTCTCAGACTGACCCTGTGGGGCTGTTATTGTACCCGTTTTATAGATTGGAAAGTGAGGGTGACAGGTTAGGGGACATGCTGAGGTCACAGACCAGGATTTGAACCCATGATTGTCTCAGTGCAGGGTCGGGGTCTCCTAGGAGCTGATGAGCGAGGCTGGCTCCCAAATTCCACAGTGCCACAGAGCCGGGGTGGGGGGGGTGTCGGACTGCGCGGCAAACCAGCCCTGACCGCGGGAAGCAGGCCCCGTGACCGTGACCGAGAGCCATCCCGTCGGGTGAGCCCCTGGAGAGCAGGGATCTGAAGCTGGGAGCCAGCCTGGGGCGTCGGGGGGAGCTGGGGACCGCGCGGGACAGGAGGGTGGGTGGCCCAAGGTCAGGCAGGGCAGGCAGGGGTGTGGTGTGAGGGCGACACATGGATTCTGTGCGATGAAAGACAATGCTGAGTGTGGAAAACCCAGATTCCTGGCTCCTCGTGGAAACCCAAATGATGGATGACTTGGGGCTGACTCCCCGTATGACACCGTTTTATGGGTTGCACTGGGTCCCTGACTCGTGTGCTGAAGTCCAGCAGGAGGTCGTTAGTGTGGAACCTGCGCGCCAGTGACTGACGTTCTTTAAAGAGGGAAACGTGGACACCCACGCAGGTGCACGATGGCAGGAAGACATGCGGGAAGGAGACGGCCATCCACACACCGTGGAGACAAGACGCCGCAGAGAGAAGCCCGGGAAGAACCTTCCCTTCCAGCCCCCAGCAGGAGCCAGGCCTGCAACCTCTGGTTTTGGAGCGCTGGCCTCCAGAGCTGTGAGTTGGGGCGCCTGTGTCGTCGGAGTCCCCCAGGGGTGAGGCTCTGTCCCGCCAGCCCCGGGGTGAATGCTGGCCGAGGAGGGCCTCTGTCCCTTGGCCTGCGTGTCTGCCCCCTCCCTGCCCCGGGATGCAGGAGCTCTGGAGGCTCCTGCACAGCGCGGCCCACGGAGGTGCTGCAGGAGGCTGGAAGGACCCCGCGGGCCTGGCTGGCGGTGGGCGCCCTGTCCTGTCCGACCCTGGAGGGCCGAGCTCTGAAAGGGGCTGAGCTAGAAGGGACCCCCCCGCCCCCGACTGACCGGGCCCTGCGGTCCGGGGACCAGCTGTAGCAGAGTCCCCTAGGAGCTTGCTGGAAGTGCACACTCCCAGACCAGAGCCCAACCCGATGAGTCAGAGTCTGCATTCCAACAAGAGGCCCAGGCATCTGCATCCCGCTAGGGGGAGAGAGGCCCCGTTCCTGAGGTGGGCCGCACGCTGGGACCTGAGGACGGCAGGGCGATGCTGCTGCAGGGCACTGTCCCCTGAGTGGCCAACGTAATTGTCCCCGGATGTGGCTTGGGCATCAGGTTTTAAAAGCTTCACAGGCCCTGGTAATGTGCAGCCAGATTTGGGAACCGCTGGGCTCCCGTAGGCATTTACACCAACTCCCTTTTCGGTTGAACAACGTGTACAGAAAATACCAAACTAGAGCCAGGGGAGGAGGGGTCCAGACAGAGCCGCAGAACGACCTGGGCCGCGTGGGGCTGGGCCCCTGCAGATGGCCCTGACTGGTGAAGGCAGACCAGAGCCCTGCTGGGTGAGCTGAGAAGAGCTCTGGTCCTTGGCCTGGGGCATTTGAGGCCTAGGAGGGGCTCGGAAACGCTGCCTGAAGACCGACGAGGTGACGCGACTGTCCTGACTTGCAGGGATCTCGGGCGGCTGTTGGGGCTCCCGCTGCAGAGTTCTCCTGCTCCAAGTCATGGACGGGGCCACGGCCCGGGAGCAGTGGCTGACTCGGCGTCCCTGTGGTGAGCGCCAAGGTGTGTCCGACTCCTCTTCTTTCTTCTAAGAGTTGATGCTTGAGCCGTCTCCACAGCCAACGCGGGGCTCGAGCTCCCAACCCCCAGGTCACGGGTCACAGGCTCCCGTGGCTGAGGCGGCCAGGCAGCCGCCGGTCGACGCCATTGTAGCCAGAGCTTCCGGGGCTCCAAGGTCGGCCCTTCCGCTGACTTACGTCACTACCCGTTGCTGTTCCTCAGGAAGTGGCTGAGAGCGTAGGAAGTGAGGACGCATCCAGGAAAGAACATGGGGTCTGGGGGCCTCGGACCCAGGCCAGACACCCTCGCTGTGTGACCTTGGGCCGGCGCTCACCCTCTCTGAGCCTGGCTTCCGTGTCTGAGACCTGGAGGCCGCAGGGAAGCTGGCTGAGCTCAGGCGGGTCCGCAGGGTCACGTGACATGGCGTGGAGGCCTGTACGCGGTGAAGGGCCGTGCCTGCGTCCGGCCACTGCCCGTGCCGTGTGTCCCGGGCAGAGTGAGGCCCGGGGGCAGGCCTGCCCTCAGGACGTCGCACCCTGCACTGAGTGTGGACGTGCGCATGCGGTCCGGGCGTCCTTCTCCGAATCCCTGGGTGTGTCTCTGATTCTGCACTTCGCAGACCTCCAAGACCAGCCGGTGCCCCTCAGCCCAGCGCCTTCCTGTCACCAGAGAGGGACGCGAGGAGCCCACAGACTGGATGAGGAGCGAACAGCCTCACATCCGTTCCCGTCCGGTTGCGCCTCTTAGTGAGAAACAGACGCTCTGTCGTCGGCATGTCTGGGGCTCAGAATTCGGGGAGAGGGACTGTGGGTCCCGGTCAGAACTGCTCCCAAGTCCGGCGTGCCTGGCCCTGCACGCGGCTGCTCGCCGGGCCCCCCGCGCCCCAGTGGGTGGCGGCGCCATCAGCGTTGGGGGGTGCGGCGTGCGGAAGGACCCACCCTCGGGTCAGCTGCGGAGCCGGTCTGGAGAAGCTGCCCTCCCGGGGCGGACGTGCCCACGGGGCCGGCCACGTCCACTCGCCCCCCAGCCCCCGAAGCCCACCCGCGCCTCAGAGCAGCCACCGCATCCCAGGGGCCTGCAGGCCCCGTGGCCACTTTCGTTCCTCCCGGAGTTCTCCTGGCCGCTGTTTCAAGGGCTACGTTCAGGCGTTCCATCGTTCGTGGTGGGTGCGTGTGTCCGGGTGTGCGCGGGTGCGAGCGTGTCTCTCTGCTCTGTGGGGTCACCCTGCGTCCAATGTCGTCTCGGTGTCTGGATGGTCACGCCCCACGAGGGAGCTTTCTACGCGGGCTTGCTGCCTGTCCGTCTGTCCGCAGACTGCACGTGTCCGCTGTGTGTTCGCACCTGTGTGTCGGGGGTGTTGTCCGTGTGGCTGTCTCTCTGTGTGTTCCTGACTCCCCTGCCCCTGAGCCCGATTCTGTAGGGGAAGAATGGACACTGGGCCCTTCCCGGTGGCCTGTCCGGTCGTGCCTGTCCCTGCCGTGGGCCTGTTGCCGGACCCGCCCCTCCTATGCTCAGCTGCCTTCTCTCCATCCCCAGAGCCTGCAGTCGACACACCAGGGGCCTCCCAGGCCAGGCTCCAGCCCCGAGTGTTCCCTGTGCAGGCCGAGCAGACGGGCCCTTGCTCTGAGCTCTCTACATGGCGAGTTCCCAGCTCTTCCCTCAGCACCCGGCATCGGCTGCGAGCCTGTCCTCTGTCCCCTTCCTCCCCCATTGCCCCGTGTCTCCCCACATTCCCTGCTCTTACAAACCCCCACTCTTGCCCAGCCCCCATTCTCCAAGTCGGACCCCTCATTGCCTGCCTACACATCCTTCCCTGTCCACCCCTGGTGCAATCCAGCGTCCGTCCTCTGCCTCCCACAGCCCCGCCGACCCAGCACAGGCTGTGAGAGCAGAGGACAAAGCCAGAACTCACCATCTATCGCCTCCCCCCAGGTGCCAGGTTCAGGGCTGGGCCCTGCACTAGCTGGTCATTTAATCCCTACACCCGTCCTGCGAGGCAGGTGTCTTCCAGGCTCTTGTTCGGGTAAAGGAACCAAAACTCAGAGGGGCTGAGGCTCTGGCCCAAAGCCACACAGGAACTGGGGTTGCTGAGTCCAGACTCCGTCCAGCAGGCAGCCCTGCCTTTCGTGGGTGCTGGTGTGTGTGTGTCTGCCGGTCCTGCCGGCCCAGGGGTCTCATGCCGGCCAGGACCTCGTTCCGTCTGCCCTCCGGTCAGCAGAGGCCCGGGCACCAAGCGGGCACTCGGTGAAGGTTTGCCAAGTGAATGCCTGCTCTCACCAGTGACAGGCTCGGCTTTCATTAGTCTGATTTATACAGGCACTGGGACGCCCTGGGCTGGAGGCTGGGGGACCGCGTTGTAATTCATCAGGAAACACGGCAAGGCTTCCAGCTCCCTCTCAGTGCACCAGGAGGGGGAAATTGATGGCCAACAGCCCTGCTCCGGGGAGGGCCCCCCGCCTGGCTCGCGGTGCCGGGCGGGCGCTGGAGAGGCCCTCGGGCCGTCCCCCACGTGGCCCATCCACCTGCTGCCCGGAGGTGGCCCCCGGGATGGGGGGGTCAGCGGCCGCTCATCGATCCCCTGCTCAGGATGCCAAATGGTGCCTTTGAAAGTCCATAAAGGCAGAGACGCCCATTCATCCCTGATCAGTCACCCCCGCCCCCCGCCTGCGGCACGTGTGGGCACAGCACAATGCCCGCCCGTCACGGGTGCTCGATCACCATCCTGCAGTCGCGGTCTCACAGACCCGAGCAGCGCCCACCCCCTTCTGCCCCAACCCAGCCGCCGTCTCCAGGACAATGCCGTGGGGCCTCCTTAATCGAGATTGACGGATGTGGGGCTGCGGGTCTCCAGAGTCCCCCGGGCCCCTCCAGCTGCCCAGCCTTCCCAGATGTCCGGGAGCTGCTGTTCTGTTCCCAATCAATGAGGCAGCAGGGGAGCCCTGGGAGCCCCACTTGAGGACCGCACCCGGCTGGGTCCTCAGACCATCCGGCCCCTCCCAGGAAGGCCTCCGACCTCGAGAGCCTGGCCCTGTGACCTCACCCGCCCCCACCCTCCGTGACAAGGTCAGTGCCCCCCTTCCTCGGTGGTCGCCCGGGCCTGGGCCTGGGCAGCGAGTGATGAGGGGCTTCCCTGGCCGATGATGGTGATTGCATTAGTGCTGATAATACGAAATTAATCACCATAATGAGCCCTGCCAGGCTGCTGGAGGAGCCCCAGGGCGGCCCGCATTCCTGCAGCACCATACTTCCTGCCAGCAAGCTTCGCTGTGGGGCTCCCCTGGGCCCCCGCAGGATGTGAATATTTAATTAACGTCCCTCTCCTGCTCACTGGAGTGTTTGTAAATATGATTCATGGGCCGTATTGTTACCTCAGCTGAGCATTCCCAGCCCCCCTCCGCCTGCCAGCAGGGGCCGAGCCCCCTCCCAGGGCTGCCCCCGCCAGGAGCCCATGTGGGACACGGCCTCATCCCACGGGTGCTGGGCCCGGACACCGTCCGCCTTCCCTTCCACGGAGCCCCGGGTGGAAATCACAGGCCTCATTGTTGGGACCAGCCGTTGGCTGATGGGCCTTTGTGGAGTGGCCCCCCTGGAGCGCTCCCCCAGGGGCACAGGCCACTAGGACAGTTGATCCCCAGAGCAGGGTGGGACCCCAAGGGGAGGCACAACTGCACCCCCACCCCCATTGGGAAACAAACACGCACAAGAAAACAGGACAATCGCCGGCGCCTCCCCACCAGTGTGACTGAGGCAGATAGCCGTGTTCTGAGGAGTCTGACGAGGGAGCAGGGGCCAGGGTGCTTTTCCAGGCTCCGTCGGGGGCTTGCTGACTGGGCGCGGGTCATCAGGCCTCATCGGCGTCTGCACCTGTCTTGTGCGTACCAGAACACCTCCCAGGGTTTGGAGGGTGCGGGGCGACCATGAAGCTTCCGGCACCGCTGAGGATCGGGGGGGGGGGGGGGGGGGGGGGAGGTGGTCAGGGCTCGGTGGGCGGGGAGCCTGATGCCCCAGGAGGGAGCAGGACCAGCCGAAGAGAACACTGACTGCAGCAGAGTGTGGAGGGAACCGTCCCATTCTCTCAGCCCCGTCCCTGGTTGGCCTGGGCGTCATCACGATGGGGACCACACAGGGGTATGTCCCCGCCGGCCATGGTGGGCTCACTGGGTGCTGCAGCCAAGGCTGCTGGCTGCCCCGTGGACAGCAGGGGCGCTGGCTGTCTGGGCACAGCCTCTGTCTTGGAGGTCTGCATGGCCCTCTGGGTGCCCCTGCACCAACCAGAGCCCAGGCAGGCTGACTATGCGGGGCACGTCCAGCACCAGGACCTGGCTCAGGGGAGTGGACAGGCCTTCCCTGCCTCACAGGACTGGTCCCCGTGTCCCACAGCTGCTGCCCTGCTGGGCCTCGTCCTCATTCTCCACAAGCATGCCCCCCCCCCCCACAGCTAACACTCTTCAGAAGTGCCCCAGCCTCAGAATCGGCCCTGGACCTGGCCCCAGGGCCCTCGTGATCTGGGCCCCTGCGTCCCCCCTTGTTTCACTCCCCCCGAAGGCGTGTGACTTCCCCGCACGCTCTGTGCCTCTCACCCTTCTGCCTGCCAAACCTCCCTTGCAATGTAAACCCCGGTCTCGTGCCCCCGGATCTGGAAGCTTCCCCACCCTAGCCTCTGGCTCCTGCCGCCCCTGTCTGTCCACTCTCAGAGCCCTCGTCCTATTTACGCGCCCGCCATCCTCCCTGGCCCAGGGTGTGCCCAGAGCAGGCCTCCCCAGTGCCCCATGGGCCCTAGCCTGTCGGCAGGAGGGTTCTGAGGCGGTTCTCAGGCTGGTGGCGCGCGCGTGCTGGCATCGGCCACAGCTGTTCTGGGGGGTCGCATCGTCCCTCTATCCCCAGGCCTTTGTCTGCCCAGTTCCTCAGGCCTGGGAGCCAGGGGCCCTGATGAGGGGCTAGAAGGGCACAGAGGAGAAGGGAGAGGTGCAGGGTCTGCGGCCCTTGGATCTAGGCAGCGGCCGGGGAACCTGAGGTCGGGGGCAGGCATCTGGGCAAGCTCCTTGCGGGGTGCAGCAGGTGGCCGGGGGGTCAGTGGCCTTTGTCTGAGGCTTCGGATCAGCCCACGTGTCCTACCTTCCCCGCGGGCAGGGGGAAGAAGCAACAGCGGGAGGGCAGGAGGCTCTGGGGGGCCACGCCCGGCTTCTCCAGGATCCCAGGCACCCAGGATGTGGTTCCTGCCTCCCCTCAAACTGCAGGCTCCCTGGGCTGCCTGAGGAGGCCCTTCCCCGGGTCCAACCCCTCCTCGAAAGGCCCCCGTCATCGCCTCTGCCCTGACAAGGCTCTGGTGTGTCTGCTCCCTGCCACGGTGGCCTGGAGATGGGAGAGCGGACCGTGCGCAGTGGGCGGGGGTCCCGGCCAGTCACTCTGAGGGTCACAGATGAAGGATGGGGGGTGGGTGGCCGGTCGTCAGGGTCATTAGAGCCGCCCACCCCATCCCGTGGGGGGACTCAGGCTGGCTCATCACCGATGGCCCATCCGTCTTGTCCCTCCCTGACGTGTGCATCACCCCAACGGCGGACACATGGCTTCACCCTCCGTGGGGGTGGGGGTTGGGAAGGGAGAATGAAGTCTTCTTGGGAAACCGCAGGAGGCTGTGGGGTCACGGCCGGAGCCCGGGGGCACCTGGGGGGATGTGGGCTGCGTGGCACTCCTTCCGCGTGGCTTTGGGCAGGCCACTCACCCTCTCAGGCAGCCTGAGCCTCCCCTCCAGATGGTGTGGGGACCGGCCCCTCCCTTGATCGGTGTTTGCAAGGTTGGGAGGGGCAGGGAATGCAACAGCAGGGCTGTTAAGCTGGAAACAGCCTCCGCCCTGCAGGTCCCCACGGGGCCCCTTGGAGAGGGACCAGCCTGACCTGGAGGCTCACCTCCCAGGGCGCAAGTCCCGAGCGTGATTTCGGGGTTGGACGCCGTCAGGAGCCCGTTAGCCATTGCATATGCCCCAGTTGTCTGGGGTTTGCTCGCCTGGTCCCCGCAGGCCTAGCAGTGCTTACCAGAGACCCTCCCACAGGCATGTCCCCCCCAGGGCCCAGAAGGATTTCTCAGCTCTGAGAAGCAGCCTCAGAGTCCCAGAGTCCCAGGCTGCACCAGACCTGCATCCCAGGGGCGCCCCCAGAGCCCGAGCTGCTGAGGGCCGGGACACCGCCCATGAGAAGCCCCCTTTCATGCGCCTTCCCCTGTGCAGTGTGGCGGCCTGGGCCTCACCCCCTCCCCAAGGCCCCGGTCCCCAGCCGCCAGCCTCTCCCAGTGGGACACGGCCAGGTTCCTTCCGCAGCCTGGTCCCCCTTATGCTTTGTCAATGTCCTGCTCCTTAAAAATAGATCTACATATTTTTAAAATTTCTTTAATTTTTATTTATTTAAAGATTATTTATTTATTTGACAGAGAGGGATCACACGTAGGCAGAGAAGCAGGCAGAGAGAGAGAGAGGGGGACGCAGGCTCCCTGCTGAGCAGAGAGCCCAACACGGGGCTCAATCCCAGGACCCCGAGATCATGACCTGAGCCGAAGGCAGAGGGCTTCACCCACTGAGTCACCCAGATGCCCCCAACAACATATTGTTTTTTAAAGATTTTATTTGTTTATTTGACAGAGGGAGAGCGAGCAAGAGCAGGGGGAGCAGCAGAGGGAGAGGGAGAAGCAGGCTCCCCGCAGAGCAGGGAGCCCGATGCGGGACTCGATCCCAGGACCCCAGGAGTATGACTGGAGCTGAAGGCAGACGTTCAACCGACTGAGCCACCCAGGCACCCCAGACTGTGTATTTTAAAAATTAAAATATTTTACAGAAATAGCAAATGGAGAGCAGAAACTAGGCCCACAGTTTGCATCGTTAGCATCCCTGTCCAGGCCCCGACTGGCTTTGGTGAGGTCAGACATCCCCAGTTCCCACGCTGCTGGTCGTGCTCACGCTGCTTTATCCTTAATTTCCAACACCGGTGCGGGGATGGCTGAGAATCACAGAGCTACCAATTGTCTCTCAGCAAACTCTGTAAATTCAGTTCAAGCCCAGCCTGAACACGGACAGGAGACGTTCCATATCTGGTCGGTTGGCTCTAAAATTCACACAGAGGAGTAAGCACGCGGGGTAAGCGCCAGGACACCGAAACGGGAGGAGGAGGAGCGCGTCCCTCCACGTAAAGTGCAGCTGTGGTATCTTGGAGCCAGGGGAACCCGCAGACGAGTAAACCAGCAGGGGCGGCGGCCGGGGAAGACCTGGCCCCCCAAACCCAGGGCGCTCGCCGAGCACGGGCCGCTCGGGAACAGGGCACCCATCTTATCCGGCTTCCATCGCCCGTGTGGATGGCTGCATCCCCACGGCCACGTGTGTTTACCTAACACTGCGGCCCTCCTCCTGGGCGCCGAGGACTGACCCACCTTCAACCCTATGAGGGGCATGGGAGGCACCCGTGCGTCTCCGCAGGCTTTTCCTTCTCTGTTTCGGATTATTTCCTGAGGACACTGTCCCAGGACGGGATTGCTGTGTCAGGGGGACGACCGGGGAAGGCCCTTGGCAAGTGTGCCTGAAATGCTCTTCTGCGGTGTTGGCCGCTTTGTGGCTCCCTCCCTCCCTCCCTCCCTCCGTTCACTGGACACCTCCTCCTGCCTGAGGACTGGGGACCCGGGTGTGTGATCCAGCGGGAGGAGAGACGTGGAAGGAGGGCTTCCAGGATCTGGGCAGTGAGTCCCCAGGGGTCAGCGCTGGAGCACTGTGCCGTGAGTCCGCAGCCCCTGCAAAAGTCGCCAGCGGCTTGGTAGCTGTGGGAGGTGGGCCACAGCGGGCTGCAGGTGCCAGGCAAGGGGTCAGGATGGTGCCCTGCGTCCATGGGGAAGCAGGGAAGGTTGGCAGCTTCCCAGTGAGGTCTCCAGTCCCGTTGCAGCAGCTCCCCGGCCATGCCCCTTGCTGTGGTGCGGCTGGCTCGGCCGGCTCGGCCGAAACCCCTGAAACAAGACGGCCCGGTGCTCGCACAGGCCAGCCCACCCTCAGCCACAGGATGGACCGGAGCCCCATTCTGCCGTGTCCTGCTCCCAGAGCTGTCTTGACGCCACCCCCAGCAGGGTGCAGGTGCCTGTGAGTTCATCACGTCGGCGCCCGTCCTGGCCGCGCTGCTGATTCCCAAAGCGAACTTGGGCATGCCTCAGTTTCCCCACCAGAGGGAGGCATCTGCGTCAGCTGGTCTGAGACCTTGGCCCACCTGGGCTGCAGGCAGAGGGAACCCCTGGCTGCACAGGCTTCCTCAGTGGAGGGGGGACGCCCTGCCAGAGCCAAGCAGAGCCCCACCTGACTGGTACAGCAGTGCTGGGGTTCCTGGTCGCGACGCAGCAGCCCCAGCTGTCTCTGCTCAAACCCGTTTGATCTGGTTCTGTCCACGGAGGTAAGCACAGGCCGCCTTCGACCGGACACCGAGCTGGAGGTCAGTCCCCGGATCCCCGAGGTCCATCTCCAGCCCCTGATGTCCCTCAGGCAGCACAGCTGAGACAGGCCTCACGCATCTTGCCGACCATGCCGAGACAAAGGGCCTGATGTGCAGATGGGCCTGCCCCACCCCCACAGCGCCCCTCACAAGTGGGCCGGTAATGGGCCTCTGATGAGTCCCCTGCGGCCACCCATGGCCTGGGGGGCCAGCGAACGCAAACACGGGGGCTAATGATAAAGCCAGCCTCGGGGGAGGGCCTGGGGGTTGGGGGAGGAATGGCCGCAGCCCCACGGAGACCCCATAACTCATTTCTGACGCAGATGTATTGCTCCGCTCAAAGACCACTTGCCCCGGACACAGAACTGCCAAATTAATTGACAAGGGGTGTATGGAGGCAGTCGCTGCCAAGAAGCAACTCCCTCCCCAGAGGTCTGGCTCAAGGAGTGGCCGGAGCTCCTCCTGCCTGCCCAGGCTCTGACCCTTGTGGGTCGCCGCAGAGAGTCCACGGACATGGGACCAAGGACACAGAGTCCTGGGGACAGAGATGCCGTGCCCCCCAGCCAGCCAGCCCAGGGCCCGGAACCCTCCCTTGGCATGGCCATGGAGGCAGGGACAGAGTGACTGTGGACCGTGGGGAGCTGGTCAGAGCTGGCCACTGCCCAAAGGCCCCAGGACCTGCATGGGGGCGGCCAGCAGGCTGCACACGGGGCAGGGGCAGGTGCAAACCCGCCTCTGTCTCTGTCCGCCTGTCCTCTCTTTCGACCTTGGTTTCCCTCTCAGCAAAATGAAAGCTGGAGACAAGAGCCGGTGATCCCACCAGCCGTTCCACTCCCGGAGGCTTCCGGGGCCGCGCACAGGGCACACTGTGGCCCACGCACCTTATTCCTTTCATCTTGATAACACCCAGGGAGCCGCGTCCCTCTTGCGGTTGAGAACAGGGATGGTTTGCAGAAGGGGCTGAGCCCGGTTAGGACCCACCGGACACAAAGTGCACGTCCTGCCTCAGGTTTCCTCTGGGCCCGGCTCTGGCTCAGGCACGGGGTTGGGGGGGCGCAGGGAACGAGTGGGGACAGACGTCCTGAGGCCGGGTTCTGGCCAGGATGGCAGGTTGGGGGGCTCTGGAGTGAGCAGGCCCACCCGCCACCAGGCCCAGGCCCTGCAGAGTGCACGGTGCCAAGGGGCAGTGTGCTTCCCCAGCGGCAGCTGCCCAGACCCCCGCCTACAGGCCTCCCTGAAGCCCTCTCCTGTCCCTGCCCACAACAGTCACCATCAGCCGCAGCCCACTGTCAGCCTGGACGTCACAGACTCTCCGAGCACTGGGGACAGGCGCCCTGCTTGGTTCACCACTGGCCACATCTAGACCTATGTGCAGGACCTGCCGGGAAGGGGCAAAAGGAGTAGGTAATGGTGGCGGGCCTCAGGGCTCCTACGTGGCCCCCCAGGCACACAGTGACACGAGCGGACTTGCAGGCAGTGGTCAGGGAGCCAGGCCTGGGTGCAGGGAGAGCCCAGAGGCCAGAGGGGTGGGACCACCGTCTGCTGTGCCCTGATCGCTGGGAAGGGGGCCTGCCTCGGAGGGTTCTGCTTGCCGGGGGGCAGGTTCGCGGATCTGTCCTCACCTGCTCTCAATCCTCCGACTCCCCCAACTCTATGAACGAGAGGCCCTGCTTTCAGGGTCCCTTCCCCGCCACCTGCTGACACCTTCTGCACGCTCCAGAGGACACCTCTTCCAGGAAGCCTCCAGGAGGGACACTGCAGGGGGCTCACCCCGGGCATGCTGTGGACTGAGGCCGACGGTCCCAGAACGTGCCGGGCCCACTGGGGATGCTGGAGCACACCAGCCACCCACCAACTGCACTAGGTCCCGCGTGTCATGCTGAAGTGCGGCTGCGACGTCAAGCTGCCCCCAGGAGCCGTGTCAACACCTCGGAAATCAGTGAGTGCTGTCACCCAGGTTGGGCTTTTTCCCTTGAGAGCCTGCTGTTGAACCTTCCCAGCACAGGGAGGGGAACCTCTCCTCCTCTGAGCCTCAGGTCATCCGGGTGGACCCCTCCGCCCGCTCCCCAGGCCCCCCACCCTGTGCCGCTGGCTCACTGCCTCCCCGCCCAGTTCTGCCCCTTTGGGCCCAGCCTCCTCCCCCACCCCCGGCAGGCACAGCACAGGGGCGCCCTGGTTCTCACCCTCCCATGGAGGATTTCTTCCGTGGCTGTTTCATAGACCCTGGGTAAGTGGCAACGACGTCCAGAAGGTCATAGTGCAGGCCGGCTATGGGAGAACTTTCTATACTTCTGCAGAACAGGGCCGGCCCCCCAGGGGCACTGTGTCTCCCCAGACCCATGACTCAGTCTGCAGCGCGGGGAGCCCACTCCTGCGTCCTGTCCGTCTTCAAGGGGTGTAGGCCCTGCAGGCCAGTGGAGGGGGCACTCCAGCCCTCTGGGGCCAAGAGGCAGCCTGCAAGGGAACCAGGGGCTCCAGGCCCGACGCCTCCATAGCTTCCGGAGGGGCTCTGCATTCCCTGACGTTTCCACAACATGGGGTCAGAGAATGGCCCGGCTTCTGAAGTTCGGGGAGTCAGGGGGCGTCTCTGGCTGGAAGGCTGACCCCTGGGGAGGAGGGTCCAGAGGCCTCACAAGAGTCACTGAGAGCTCCCTACGGGAGTCCTCCAGCAGGGTCCATACAGACCAGGCCAGTGGACGCTGGTGGCGGGAGGGGACAGCCATGCCCTTGCCAGCAGCTGGGAATCAAATCCAACGAGACCCTGGCCGACCCCCCACCCCCAATCAGTGTTAGGTGCGGGAGAGTGCGGCCCAAGCCACACTAGAGGCCACCGCCCTTTGGTCAGGTGTCAGGGGAGGGCAGGGGCTCTACCGTTGCTGCCCCAGCTCCCTTGGGGGTGTCCCGGCTAGCACCTGTGGAGCTCACAGTGGGCAATCCCTCTGCGCTCCTGGCTTGGTGGGCGCTCCTGCCCTCGCTGGTGCTGGTTCACCTTCTCCTTCTCCGTCTCACGTCTCACCCACAGCGCGCCCATAGCCCCAATTACAATCAAGGGGCGGAGCCCGAGAATCTGTCATTTTGAGCAAGTTCCCCGGTGGTGCCAGAACCGCATTGAAACAGCAGTTAGGGTGCAGGTGTTTTGAGCCCCGTTTGCTAGGTGAAAGGACTGAGGCCTGAGAGGCCCTTGCCTGGGATCTCCTAATGACTCAGCGGTCAGCAGTCCCTACCTCTGGGGTCTGCAGGAGCTGAGGAGGACGGGAGCCTGCGGAGCGGCTGAGAGAAAGCGGTGACTGCCGCCCTCTGGTCAGCAGTAGGAAAGACGCGGGCCGCTGGCTCGGCTGCCTGGGCCCCTGTTCCCCAGCCCGGGACCTGCCCAGATGGGCTGCAGGGGGCCTCCTGGTTCAGCCTCCCCAGACCCACTGGATAAGGAGCCACAGGACCCCACCGTTGGCCCCACAGCACTCCTGTCCTAGCCTGGCCACGCTTTTCCTTCCTGGGATCTCCTGCTTCCCACCTTCCCCTCTCCGACACCGTGCGACTGGGGGGGAGCAGGACAGGGCCATCCCCCAGCAGCCTAGATTTACCCCACAGTGCACCTGCTGGCCGAATGACCCTGGAGAAGTCACTGCTTCCCTCAGGGTCCGGATCCTTCCCGTCAGTCCCGAGAGGGGACAAACCCTATGGAGTAAGGCTGAGGGTTGAACATCACGGGCACTCTGCACACATGAGCTTCTCCGGCCACCGTAGCTCTCCGAGGGTTTAAAGTGAAAACAAAAATGTGGAGACTTTGGGGTCTCCAATGTGGGATTTGTATGCCTCAATGGTGAGCAAACCGTGCACTGGGGTACAGGAAGAAAATATTAGACCTTCAGATTATACTTACTTTTATTTCGTCCTTTTTTAATGCTATTTTTGTATTTGTCTTAGAATATGCGTATTAGCAGAATAGTACATACACATAGTTTTTTTTTAAGGAGGGAATTATTATTATTATTATTTTTTAATTTATTTACTTGACAGAGATCACAAGTAGGCAGAAAGGCAGGCAGAGAGAAAGGAGGAAGCAGGGTCCCTGCTGAGCAGAGAGCCCGACGTGGGGCTCGATCCCAGGATCCTGAAATCATGACCTGAGCGGAAGGCAGAGGCTTTAACCCACTGAGCCACCCAGGCGCCCCATACATACACATAGTTAATAAACAGTGTAGACTTGTCGAGGTGTACGGTAAGAAATTCTAGTGAGAGGTATGTGGAGTCACAGCTTTGAAGGAGAGAATCCCGATCACTTTCTAGAAGTTTTCTTGTGAAAAAGTGCTCAGAGCAGGTCATTTCTGGGTGAAGCCTAGGAGTCGTCCTGGCCGTCGGCTTCAGAGGCACGTGCCCTTAGGTGTTCAGGGAACAGTGAAGGAAGGAGACCCTGGGCTTTTGCGGCCTTCCCCAACGGTAGGTTGTGTGTTTCGGACTTTCCAGGGAAACAACATTGATTTCCTCCTATCAGCCCTAAAAGGAAGGTACTATCGTCACATTACCCCCATTTTCGGGATGAGGAAACAAGGCCTAGGTTAGCTGCGGCATGCAACAGCCTAGACTGGGCCCAGGAGCCCTGGACTAGAGCCCGCATCGAGCCCTGGGTGCCCAGCCCAAAACCGGAAGGGCCGGGAGCCTGTCCGTGGGGGCAGGGAACACAGAAGGATGTGCAGGTCCCTCCAAGAGTGGGAGTCTTGGGGCGGAGGGAAGGGTGGAGGCCCGAGAGGGAGGGGCACCAGTGAGATCCTGCAGCTTGGGGAGGGGTGTGGGGGCAGGGTGAGATCAGCCTGGTGCCAGGGGCTCCTGGGAAGAACGCGGGAAAGAACATGGGAAAGTGGGTGAGGTTCCTGACATTAGGTCTGCCAGACGGGGTTCTGGGGAGGGCCACGGAGAGCCCCACACAGGACAGATACGCAGCTCATGGAGTTCCCCTGCCCTCTGCCTGTTCTGAGCAGAAAGTAGGACCTTCCCCTGTGCCCCACGCCACACCCACGGATCCCTGTGTTTTCTTGGAAGTCAGCTAAGGCTTCCTGGAACGGGAGCGAAGGCTGCTGTTCCTCCTGATGCGGTGCTGAGCTCCCTGTCTTTGGAGGTGTGCAACCAGAGGCCAGATGACCTAATAATGGGGTTGTGGAGAGGAAAATGATGTGGGATAGATCTGGAAGACTCCTTCCCTTCTGGAATGCTCAGACGTGTGACTCTGAGTGGCGAGGAGAGCTGTTGCAGGGAAGGTGCGGGAGACGGTGCCTGCTACAGCCTCCCCCTGGGGCCAGCCTGCTTAGAAAGGCAGCTGGCCCCTCTCTGGGAACAGCTCTGTCCCACCTGTGCTAGGACCTGCCGCTCAACCTTGGCCTCCGAAGGATTTGCACGGGAGCTAGTTATTTCACAATTAGCTTGGATTTTCACTTGTTTCCATTCTTTCCCTCCTGACCTGCCATACCACAACTCATTGCAAACATTTAAATGCCAGTTACACCGGCAGGTCTCTTCAGATCCGCTCTGCAGTGGGCACTCAGGGGATCCGTGAGAACAGTTCTTACTGGGGGATGATAAGTACATCTTTATTTTCCTTATCTTCTAATCAGAATTTAATACTTCCTGTCATTACGAATGCAAGCAAGAAACTGCAGAAGTATTAGCAAAACCCGTCACTTTGTTGCCAATACAAACCGCCAGAGGTTCCTATCATAGCACAGCTGTTGCCAATCGCCTGAAGTCCTGTTTATGCTCATCACTACCAGGTGAAGTTACAGACGTGCTTAGACGTGCGGCACGGAGAGAGCACCCCATTTATCACCGCTCCACAGATACTTTGATAATGTTTTTGATATAAGTGGTTTCTTTTGTAAACCCATGCATTTCATTTTATGCACTTCTAGACATTATATTGAGACAGGATTCTCGGACTTGATGAGATGCGAAAAAAGTGATCAGTGTGCTTTTAGAATAATCTATAGGTGGGGGATTTACAGTTAATGTGCAGA
Organism: Meles meles; assembly: GCF_922984935.1. Taxonomy (NCBI): domain Eukaryota; kingdom Metazoa; phylum Chordata; class Mammalia; order Carnivora; family Mustelidae; genus Meles; species Meles meles. Next base: position 872,454 of record NC_060071.1, read on the forward strand.
AAAAGAAAAAATACCCACATAGGCCCGAATCATACAAATTAAAGTTCACCTTACTTATACAGCTGGGGGCACTTTTTTTTTAAAGATTTTTTTAAAATATTTTATTTATTTGACAGAGAGAAATCACAACTCGGCAGAGAGGCAGGCAGAGAGAGAGGAGGAAGCAGGTTCCCTGCTGAGCAGAGAGCCCGATGCGGGGCTCAATGCCAGGACCCTGAGATCATGACCTGAGCCGAACGCAGAGGCTCAACCCACTGAGCCACCCAGGCGCCCTGGAGGCACTTTTGATAGCCACAGTTTTATCATTCTTAAAGTGAGAGTCTTCGAAAATGCTTCTTCATATTCAAAAGCTAAAAGTCAAAGTAAAGTTGGCCCAGTTATCCTGGTTTGGGAGTGGTCACATCATTCAGTTGGTCAAATCAGTCTATTTTCAAAACCCAGAGAAACCCACAAATTTTGCCAGCAAACACAAAGGGGCAAAACTGAGGGACGGGCGGTACAGAAAGGCAGCAGATTACTCACAATTTCTCTGCTAACAGCCAGTGCTCTGCGGACCCACGTAAAGGCCTTTCTGCTCGTTAGGAACCTCAGTTCCTTCAGGGCTGCGAGTTCCGTTTTCTGTGGTTTGAGCCTGAACACGGTCCACTCAGCATGTAGGTCGATGTCCCGGAACGGCCCCTAGTTTGAAGGTATAATTTGTACATTCTTTCTTGGCCTTGGGAGCAAATGTCCTGTGGTCAAATATAGCCAGAATGGTTAAACGGGCAGCTTGAGTTTTGGGAGGCACCACATAAGAACTTGGGCAGTTAAGGACGTCTTGAAGCCTGCTCAGGTCAACCCAAACTTCCTGCACCAGTGACCTGCGGGGGACCCCCGGGGCTGGGTGAGGTTTCGGCAGGCCGGGAGTCCCCGGGGAATTACCGAGGGCCACACAAAGGGTCCTGGGAGACTTGCGTGTGTCCGGCCAGCTTCGGAGCACGCTGCTCCTCCACGGGCCCCCAGGGGTGAGCTTTACATCGCGGGTGGATAAGCCGTCCCGAAAGGGCCGGAGACCTGCCCACGGGAGCCCTGAAGCCTCACGCCCAGCGGGAGAGGACTGGGCGTCTTCTCGGCTGTAGCCAGTGTCAGTCAGGAGAGACGGCGACCTGCAGACCGAGCTGGCCGTTCAGGGTCAGCCCGGGGAGGACGCACCCAAGGGAGCAGAAGCCCAGAGCCTGCAGGTGCGGCCGGGACACCCGCGGCGGCGCTCGGGGCCGCGTGGCGCCGCGACGGTAGGGGGCGCTGCGGCGCGCGCCTGCGCCCCGGGGCGGGGCCGGGGCTGCGAGATGCCCCGCCCCTCCGCCGTAGCTCATCGCTGCGCGACGCCGTCGCTGCGAGCCGCGCGTCACAAGTGCGGCGACCGTGCGGCCGGCAGGGCGGCGGTGAGTTGACGCGCGTGGACGTTGGGGATGGCGGTCTGTGGGGCCCCGGCGGACCGGCCGGAGGGCGGGTGAGCGAGGGTGCGCCGGAGGCGGCCTCCAAGCCGGTGTGCTCAGGGATGCTCCGGGCCGCGGGCCGGGCGGGGGCTCCTGGGCGTCCCCTCGCCCCGGCGTCCTTTTGGGGGCGCGGGGCCCGAGAGGAGGAGGAGGGGTCGCGTCTGGCCTGAGGAGGCCCTGGGCAGCGGCGGGGCGGGGGCCGGCGTCTCCGTGGGAGAGGCCTCTGACCGTAAGTGGAAGTGTCCGGTGGTCGGCCGCGCTGCCTTCCTCGGTAGCGAGCTTCCCGTCGCCCGACAGGGGCAGGCGCGGGCCGGGTTCTCTTGACTGGCCGTCCTGGGGGTTCCTGACCCGCCTGGGTAGTGGGGCGCGTGGGGGGCTCTTCGGAAGCCGCGAGGAGCGAGCAATGACTTCGGCGGGGGAAAGCGGGGGAGACTTCCGTACAGAGGGCGTGGAGGAGGAGGGCTCGGGGGCCCTTCAGCTCTGAGATCACTCGTCACGGAGGGTAACGTCGCCTGGTCACCTGTGCTCTGGCGTGTGTGCACCGTGCGCCGTCACAGCGATCCCGGGAGGCCGCCTTGAGCTGTGCGGTGGTGCGGAGGGTGGAGGCGCTCGCGGGGCGCCTGCGGGGGGGGCGGTTCCGAGAGCTGGTGCGCGAGCTCGCGTGGACCCAAGCCGCGGCTTGAGGAGCCCGCTTGCTGCCGGCCTTCCTGCTCTCCGCGGGCTCCCTCTGCTGCTAAGTACGACCCGACTGGAACCAGGGCGGCGAGCCTGGCGCGAGCTCCTCCCTGCCCCCCCTGCCCTGTTCTTGGGTCGCAGATGAGCCAACCCTACCACCTGGATCGAGGTCTTCACAGACGAGTTATTCGGAAGTTGTTTTCCCCGTTATCCTTGGAAAATCTTCGTGGTGGGCTTTTGGGGTTTGCAGATTTAAAGCAAGTCACCTGAACCTGGATGCCTTCGTTGTGTGGTCTCTTCTCTGCCTGGGTGGAATGGGGGGGCCTGAACGCGGGTGAGAAGAAGAACTGCACTTTTAGGTTCTCTAATCTCCAGCGGAAATTCGGCATTTCCTCCAGTCACCGTGCAGGCAGCAGACCCGGTACTGAAGTCACAGCTATGCCCGCGTCTCAGGAAACGGCGTGAGCGCGGCACCACGCTGAAAGCAGGGTAGCGCTGAGGCTTGCTGCCGGGCCTGTTCTGTAGGTATCAAAACGCAGCTTCTCAAGGTTAACTCATGTTTTGGTGGCGTCTTACTTAGGTGTGCGGTTGGTCTTTCTTAGTCTCAGGCTCTGTATTCGCAGGTTTGCCTACACGCTAAGATGTAGCTGTGGCCCCAAATCAACACGGGCAGCGCTTCCGTGGTCTCGCACGGATCTGTGCACGGTGCCGAAAACTTGGGTCCCCTGACACATTGTCAGCTGCAGCGGAACAAGGGGACGCTCTGCCTTCTTGTGTCACCGCTCTCATGTAAACAAGCGTCCTTTTTCCGCTCTATTTAGTGTCATGAGTTTTGCATTTTTGCGCTTTTTGTTTGCAGCATCACCGTTAAAATAGCCCCCAAACGCGGTGCGGAAGTTTGTGTTCTCAGTGCACCTCCTGTGAGGGGCCTGCGGGGAGTGCGTGTGAGCAGTAAGCTTCGGTTCGGCTTAGAAGTGCTGTGTTGGTCAGGACCCTGCCCCAGTATTTCCCCTGGAGCAGTGGGGTCCGTATGCGCTAGTTTGGTGTTCCTGGTGATTTCACCAACAAAGAGAGCCTCGAGTAACAAGCATTGGTTCCCTTTCTAGTCCTGTGCATTTACGAGATCCTGAGAAGGGGTTTACAGGCTTGACAAGGCTGCTGGAGGGTCTAGGGCACACACACGAAATACGAAGAACCCTTACAGCCTGAGAAGATACGTCTGTTCTTTTTTTTTTTTTTTAAGATTTTATTTATTTGACAGACGGAGATCACAAGGAGGCAGAGAGCCAGGTAGAGGGTCGGGGGAAGCAGGCTCCCCGCTGAGCAGAGAGCCTGATGCGGGGCTCGATCCCAGGACCCTGGGATCATGACCTGAGCTGAAGGCTTTAACCCGCTGAGCCACTCAGGCGCCCAAATACGTCTGCTCTTAAAGGAAGTTTGTGTTTAGCTGAGCCCAGTCCTTGAAGACCCTGGGAGATGTGTGTCTCATTGACATGCCTGTTGGCTCTCGTGGGCACATTTGGCCGAGATCCCTTCAGAGACTATAACCACTTTGCTCCCACGCTTGCTTCTTGAGTTTTGACTAGATGATATCTGCAGTTCAAAGGACCTGTGCTTTTGTCTCTTTGAAGAGCAGCGAGGGGTGCAGACTGGTGCGTCCCGATGGTCAGATTTGGGGAAAGGAGCACGTGGCATGGGGTAGGTGTAGGTTGAGTCCCTGGGCTCCATGAGAGAATGGAGACCTTGCTGCCCTGTAGGGCTGCTCCGGCAGAGGGTTGCCTTGTTTTCTGGATAAGGGGACCTCCTGTCTCCCTCTGCGTCCTGATGACTCCGCTCACTGAAGTCCTGATGTTTCCACAGAACCGTCTGGCCTGTAGCCTTCGTCCGCAGTTAAGGAAATGACTAACCAGGTAAGGCCTGTGGTGAGGCACAGAACAGCAGCTGGTCTTCCTGGCAGGTTGGAGGCCAGTACGAGGTCTGGGTGTGTCCTCAGGAGACTATCATCTCATTCTTGCTCTGCTCGGGAGTGCTGGGGGACCTTGGGTACCTATTCTCCAGAGGGTTAGGCACTGCGCAGCATGCACAGGAGGAGGCTATCTAAGTCTTCTCCAGGTTGACAGAGGGATTGAGGAAAAGAATTTGTTCTCAGGGGTGCCTGGCTGCCTCGGTCACTAGAGTGCATGACTCTTGATTTCAAGGCGTGAGTTCAAGCCCCACATTAGGCATAGAGCTTACTTCATTTAAAAAAAAAAAAAAAAGCTTATATTCAAAAACAAGAAAACAAAAATCAGAAGGGGAGAGATCTTTGCAGTAAGATTAGGGACAATGGGAACAGATTAGGCAGGCTGTTCGTTTTATACGACTACAAAACTTGGGCTCGAAGCTGGATGCAGAGCCTCCTGTGATCCAGCCAGGGAACGCACAGAATTCATCTGTCCCCTCAGGATGAGGGGGAGAGAGAGCAGTTTCTGTGAGAGCTGATTTTCTTCTGGTGCTGGGTGAGAAGGAATCAGGGAGCTTGCAGGGCGGGCAGGGTGAGGACGGGGGAGTCGCTAACGCACTGGGGGTGTTTTAGGGAGGGGAGGGGACACCTCCGAATCTGACCACGGGCTTGATGAAGCGTCTGCTCTTTTTTAGTACAGTATTCTCTTCAAGCAAGAGCAAGGTAAGCGGCCTGCCGGCAGATTCACCTGTGAGAACTCTCATCGTGGTGTTTCGGGCGTGCTGACCTGACAGGCTGTCCCCAAGTGACTCACTTTGCAGAAGAGTCAGCAGACGCGGCTGAAAACGGATACTTACAAGCAAACGGCAGCAGAAGCCCCAAACAACTAACTGGAAAGAAAAAGCAAGAGTCACATGAGAGACACTCCGGGCAGAGGGGAGCTTTCCCGCCTGAGAAAGATGCCGCTCGAGCTTCCCAGCTACCAGGGTGGAGGAGGGAAACATTAGAGCCTCAGCGCTTGCCTGGGGTCTTCACAACAGCTCCCCCGCTCAGACAAGGGCAGGGGCTCCCGCAGCGACCATGACCTTACTGAAAGTAGGGGACGCGGCAGTGTGGGGAGGGCTGGGGGCTGTCCCGTCTCGGGGTGCAGCTTGCCAGGGGCACAGGGCGTCACGTGAGCCTCATTTCCTCACACCTGGAAGAGCTGGGCAGAGCCTGGGGGAGTCAGTGGGAACACCGCCTAAAAGCCCTTGCAGTCTGAGCAGCCGCCATTTAGGTAGTCTGAAGGTTAAGCCAGAAGCTTTCTTCCAGGTTAGCTCAGATGGGTAACTGGCTAGTCGGGCATGCCAGTCGGCTTCCTGGCCAGCAGCTCATGCCATCCCCGTGGCATGCTGGCAGACGTGGCTCAGGTGGGCATCGTCCTTGAAGCCATGGTGCTGCGTGTGAGTCACAACTGCTCAGTGCCCAGTAGTCACAGCTTGGAAAGCTGGTCCTCGACTGTCGCTATGCAGCGTGAATAGAGCCTCCGCGTGCACTTGCCACGTGTGTGGACCTGCGCCAGGTCTGCAGACCCCACGGTGAGGCCTTCGCATTTACGGTGGACTTTAGTTCATAAAGAGCTTGGCTTTGAACCCCAGTTCTGCTCTTTAGCTTTTGACTTTAGGTGAGTTACTTGGCTTCTCTAAGCCTCTGATGCCTTGTCTGTAAAATGAGGATGTTAACAGTACCTACTTTGTAGGGTTGTTGTGATTAATTGAGATGATATTTATTTAAAAAATGTAGTAACGGACTCATCAAGCGTAGTAGACATTTGTAACAAAAGACAGATCAAGTGTGGAGGTATTTATTTTCAGACCTGTGCTACTTGCTTTTGAACTGCCTGCTGGTTGCTAAGCATCCCTAAGAGATGAGTCTTAGCAAATTTAGGTCTTTGTTGGGGAAGGGAGGCAGGGGAGATCCTGCTGGTTTGCCTAGTTTTAACCAGGTGATGGCATTCCAGACTGAGGCACACAGGCAGCCTGCTAAAGTGGGAAAGACTCGGATTATTCCGAAACTCCCTCCCTCCCTGGGACACCTGAGATCTGGGGCAAGTGTGTGTGTGTGCGCGCGTGCGCCTGCCTCTGCGGTTGAGAGAAAAGCAGGAGGGAAAGCACTGGGCCAGACAGTAAGCCAGGTGGGCGGCTTACCAGCGGTGTGAACTTGGAGCTGTTGGAGCGGCATTTCAGCTTCATTGGAGCCCATGAAGTGTAGACATTGCGTGAAGGTTTTTACGGGAGGTGCTTTCCGTTCTAGCCCATGATGATGCCATTTGGTCAGTCGCCTGGGGGACAAACAAGAAAGAAAACTCTGAGACAGTGGTCACGGGATCCCTGGATGACCTGGTGAAGGTCTGGAAATGGTGAGCACCCTCTCCCCAACAGCCTCGAAGACTGGGGTTTAGGGTTTTTCTTCTGGACTCCCGAGCTGCAATCAGGAAAGTGTTACGTGTACTCCAGGTAAGGAAGCAGTACCAGTACGGTGGTCTACCAAGGCAGCCAGTATTGTCTCTTTTGTTTTCCTCTATGCAGTATAAAGGCCTATAGTTTAAGAGAAAGAAAGAAAGTCCCACAGTTAAAACCTGGCTGACTTCGGTGTTCTGTGCTCGTGGGTTCTGATTCTGCATTTCACAGATGCGGGTGATGGGAGCAGGGGAGGGTCACGGGGGCCCAGAATTTCAGATGCTGGTGCAGCGCGTTGCATGTGAAGAAACCCATCTCTCTGTCCCCCACCGAAGGTCTGACGAGAGGCTGGACCTGCAGTGGAGTCTGGAGGGACACCAGCTGGGCGTGGTGTCCGTGGACATCAGCCACACGCTGCCCATTGCCGCATCCAGTTCACTCGATGCTCATATCCGCCTCTGGGACTTGGAGAACGGCAAACAGATAAAGTCTATAGATGCAGGACCTGGTAAGATTCTTGGGGAAGGTAAACTCTCACTGTCCCTTTCCAGACCTCTAGAGATAGAAGTTCGACAGGTCAGGAGTGTATGCTTGCGGGGGTACCGTGGTGCGTGGACCGTGTGTTAGGTACCGCCTTCGGCAGTGTGGCGGCCATCTTCCAAGCAGCAGGTCTCAGTGGCTAAGCGGGGGCTTTGTATGTCTGTGAGGGTCAGGTTTCACTGCCAGGTAACTTCTGGTGCTAAACCTGTTGAAAAACTCAACGGTTTTCGGAGGCTTTCAATTTTAGAATTGCCAGTTTGGGCTTGTGGACCTGAATTCAGATGGCCCAGAACTGTGGTTTGCCATATTCTGATTTGTTACGTGCAGGGATTGATAGACGTCTCGAATGTAAGGTGCAGTGTCCTTCTAGAACCGTATCGTGGTCCTCTCTGCTCATCATGGTCACAGGGCCTGATTCCCAGCGTTTGATAGCTAGGACACTTGTAGAGTAGCCTTTTTTCACCTGCTGCAGGACAGCAGAATCTTGTCTCTGAGCCTGGGCGCATGTCTGGGGTAATAGGAGTTAATGATTTCGGTGGGCTGCGTTAATGTGGCACGAGCCACACGACGTCTCAGGCTTCCTGGGAGTCTTTGATCCCCCTGCGAATGGCTGCATCGCGTTCTCTGCCAGAGGCTGTCCTGCTGGGATGGGCAACGAGCCCTGGAGAGCCGCCTGCCTCTCTGGTGCCCCTGCGCGGATGGGTGACACAGAAGGCACTGAGGGGTCTCCTCAACGTGGCCCTGATCGGAGCCCCCGGTGGCTTGGCCTCCCACCGGTGAGGCTCCGTAGCCACGACATCGGAAAGGGTAATAGCCCCGTGGCTCACAGGGAAGCGAGGCCGTCAATTTTAGTATATGGGCTGCCGAAGCGAGCATAGCGAGGCCGTCAGGAAACAGTGTTGCCCCTTGGAAGCAGTGCTTCCCGTCTATGAGTCTTACTGCTGGAGGTTTGTAAAGAATATGCATGCCTAGGCCCTGTTTTGCATCCATGGAGGCACTGTTTTCAAGGCGTGTGGGGTGGGATAAGTCTGGAAAAAGCTACCCAGACACTGAGTCCCCAGACGATTGACTTCACCTGTATCCCCGCCTGCTGACATCACTCTCCGAGGACTTGGGACCCCAGACCGGCCCCCAGAGTCGACAAAGACACAGAGCCGGGGAGAGGAGGAAAAGGCAGATCTCCTGCTGCCTTTTTACCTTGGGCACCTAAGCCTTCCCCAGACCCGTGTCGCCGAGGTCACTGCGGGGCTCTGCGGCCCTGGACACGCTGCAGCTGAGAGGAGCACTGGAGTGCTTCCAGCGAAGAGGACCGGTCTGCACCCGCTTGCTGTCCCCGACACAGTGCCTTCAACATCCGGTATCGGTTCCGTGTTGGCAAGTGCTTGTGGAAAGGAACAGGTAGAGAGTCAACAAGGGGTCGGATGTCCTTTCTCTTTGGACAAGAATCTGGTCATTTCAGAGCAGGGACTGGGGTAGCGAGAGCAGGCGCTGCTGGTGACAGCGGAAGAGCGGCTGAGCCTCCCGAAGGTCGCACTGCTCGGGTCCTGAGCGCAGACACCGGCATCGTCAGAGTGCACGGGGGATGTGGGTCACCACGAGCAACAGGGAGAAGGGAAAGCGAGCACCCCCGATCCCGAAGAAGAAAGCGAGGACGCAGTGGAAGGCCGTGGAGATGCAGGGGAGGGCCTCGTGGGCACAGCAGCCAAGCCCCCCGGCACTCGGGAAGGGCGTCCACACTGCCAGACGGGCAGCACGCCCACGAGCGGAGAGCTGACCCGGCGGTGAGGTGCCCCTTGGGGACTGCATCAAGTTTCCGTCGTGCAAGTAGCAGGAGTCTTAGGGTGTGGGACAAAAACGCCCTGAATTCCGAGCATCAGGGGGTGTGACGCAAAAAGTTCTCCATTGTAAACCAGCTAGTGGGGAAATAGCAGAATAATTTAGGAATGTTATTTTATTAAACTGCAAGGAATTCAAAGCAGCTTTTCTAATAACCATTATTCCCGTAAACAGTCGTCGTAGGAATAAGAAGCACAATCGTGTTAGAGAAAATGTTAGCCATTAGTAAGGAGAGGTTAAAAAGCAGCTGTTTGAGAGATTGGTCATAAAAGCTTTTTCAGATCTTCTCAGTTAATTGAGCATTCTTGAAGTCAGTCTCCCTTTTAAAACACACATTTCATGAGAAAAGTGATAGAGCTAAAATTATTTATTACTCCTTTGAATACATGTGTTGGAATTTGCAAGAGACTGTTGTTGAAGACACCTTGGGAGACGGTGCTGACCCGCCTGTGCTGGGACGTGCTGGGACCTCCTGTCTGCCGCGTGTCGGTGGCAGCGGCCTCTCTCCAGTCCCACAGGCTGGGAGAGGCCTGTCCTCTGCAAGCCCTTCCCAGGAATGAGGATGGTGTCTCCGACGGGAGCCTTTCTCTGTTTCCCCTTTGATCTGGCAAGCACTGTCCTGTCGGGGCAGGGTGGCAAGACTTGGGGCATGTTCCCCTACAAGAGTGCTTATGGCTTACGGGACAGGCAGGCAGTGGGCAACCGGATGACTCCGTGGCCTCTGGACCCTGATCCCAGAGGCCCCCAGAGTTCTTTGGAATTGGCCTCCGAAGAGGTTCTGAGCAGCCCAGGAAACAGTGGCGTGTTCCCAGATAGAACTCTAGAGCACATGGCTTGCCCTGGCGGCGCAGGAGTCTGAAGACCCCTCCACCGGGCCAAGCAGCACCGGGAGGTTGCAGAGCTGCTCGGCCCGATCCAGATGACATGAGTGGAGCGGGTTTTGCCGTGGGTCTGAGAAACAGGCGGTTTTTCCAAAAACAGTAGTGCCTCTTTCCAGTCCCTGTTAATCTGTGGTCCATACTTGGTCATATTAGAGTTCACTGGGCGAGCGTCTGGGTAGTACGTCTCCATCTATTTCCAGCCCCAGCGAGGTGAGCTCTCGCTTCTGTGCTCTGTGAGGTGTGCCCGTTTGACGTGCGCAGTGAGTTTTGGTCGGTCGCGGGTAGTGTGGGCACCACCGTAGTTGCTGGCCTCAGGAAGCCCCCTTGTCCGAGGAAAGTGTGGCCGCGCTCTGCCCTCGGCTCAGGCAGCCCCCGATCTGCTCTCCATCCGCGTAGGTAGTGCCGGCGGGATTGTGTACGTCCTTTCTGTCCACACTGCCGCTGTGAGCGCTTCCTCCTGCCTGTGTGCTTCTGCCACCCACCCCTTGCACACGCGCGTTCTTTCTCCTTGTCCCTAGCAAGTTTCTGCTACTAACCACGTGGTTCCTACTGTGTAGACGCCGCATGCTGTGAACGCCTGTGCACAAGTCTGCGTGGACGCGCACTTTCATTTTTGCTGGGTATCCACCCAGGGATGGACTTGCAAGGTGTTTCTTAAGTTTGTTTTCACTTAAGGAACTGTCGGACTGTTAAGACAACAATCCCATTTACAGTCGCACCCTAACCAGTAAGATACCTCTGCAGCAACCTAACCGAACAGGTAGAGGCTCTGCACTGTGGAAACTATAAAACGCTGATGAAAGAAACTGAGGAAGGCACAAAGAAATGGAAAAACGTTCCATGCGCGTGGATTGGAAGAACAAAATTGTTAAAGTGTCTATCCTGCCCAGAGCAATCTACACATTCAGTGCAATCCCTATCAAAATACCATCAGCGTTCCTCACAGAGCTGGAACAAATCATCCTAAAATTTGTGTGGAACCAGAAATCACCGAAGAAATGTTGAAAAAGAAAACCAAAGGTGTTAGCATCACAGTTCCAGACTTGCAGCTCTATGACAAAGCTGTCATCATCAAGACAGCACGGTACTGGCACAGAACAGACACAGATCAATGGAACAGATCAGAGAGCCCAGAAATAGACCCTCAACTCTATGGTCAACAAATCTTCGACAAAGCGGGAAAGAATGTCCAATGGAAAAAAGACAGCCTCTTCAACAAATGGTGCTGGGAAAATTGGACAGCCACATGCAGAAAAATGAAATTGGACCACTTCCTTACACCACACACGAAAACAGACTCCAAATGGATGAAGGACCTCAATGTGAGAAAGGAATCCATCAAAATCCTTGAGGAGAACGCAGGCAGCAACCTCTTCGACCTCAGCCGCAGCAACTTCTTCCTAGGAACATCGCCAAAGGCAAGGGAAGCAAGGGCAAAAATGAACTATTGGGACTTCATCAAGATCAAAAGCTTTTGCACAGCAAAGGAAACAGTCAATAAAACCAAAAGACAACTGAGAGAATGGGAGAAGATATTTGCAAACGACATATCAGATAAAGGGCTAGTGTCCAAAATCTATAAAGAACTTAGCAAACTCAACACCCAAAGAACAAACAATCCAATCAAGAAATGGACAGAAGACATGAACAGACATTTCTGCAAAGAAGACATCCAGATGGCCAACAGACGCATGAAAAAGTGCCCCACGTCACTCAGCATCAGGGAAATACAAATCAAAACCACAATGAGATATCACCTCACACCAGTCAGAATGGCTAAAATTAACAAGTCAGGAAATGACAGATGCTGGCGAGGATGCGGAGAAGGGAACCCTCCTACACTGTTGGTGGGAATGCAAGCTGGTGCAACCACTCTGGAAAACAGCATGGAGGTTCCTCAAAAAGTTGAAAATAGAACTACCCTAGGACCCAGCAATCGCATTACTGGGTATTTACCCCAAAGGATACAAAAATAGTAATTCGAAGGGATACGCGCACCCCAGTGTTTACAGCAGCGATGTCCACAACAGCCAAGCTGGAAAGAGCCCAGACGTCCGTGGACAGACAAATGGATAAAGAGGTGTGGCGTGTGTATATACAATGGAGTATTAACTCAGCCATCAGAAAGGATGAACACTTACATTACAACAGCATGGGTGGAGCTGGAGAACACGATGCTGCGTGAACTAAGTCAGTCGGAGTCAGTTTTCACATGGTCTCACGATGTGTGGAATTTAAGAAACAAAGCAAACAAGCAAAGGGGGAAAACAGGCAAACCAAGAAACAAGTTTCTCAGCTCCAGAGAACACACTGCTTGTCCCCAGGGAGGCCATGGGGGGGTGAGGGCGTGTGTCCTGCTGAGTGCCAGGTGTTTAAAAGTTTTAAAAGAGAGGAAAACTGTTTACCCATTTTTCGGAGCGGCTGCACTGTTTTATGTTCCCACCCATATGTGAGGATTTGGGTTTTTCCATATCCTTGTTAACACTTGGTATTGTCATATTTTTATTGAAAATTTAAAAATATGTCCTTAAATAAGTCCTTAAACTAAATTGGTAAAGGATTAGCATCTTTACACATAGGTTTTTGAGTCAGGACGTTGTTTCTAATTTTTAAAAAATCATCTTTTGATAAAACTTAGTCTTTAAGGTCGCACCTTTTCTCACTGCATTTTTTTCCCTTTCTTTTCTGTTTAGTGGATGCCTGGACTTTGGCCTTTTCTCCTGATTCCCAGTATCTGGCCACAGGAACTCATGTGGGGAAAGTGAACATTTTTGGTGTGGAAAGTGGGAAAAAGGAATATTCTTTGGACACAAGAGGAAAATTCATTCTTAGCATTGCATATGTAAGGAAACACAGTGGTCTTTCCTCTCCTGACTGCCGTGTGTGCTGTCAGTGGGCGGTGCTCTGAGCAGGCAGCTGCCTTGTGCTGGGGGTGGGGGGGGGAGGCGTGACCGCACGGGGTCTCAGGTGTCCTCCACGTGTTCTCTGCACAGAGCCCGGATGGGAAGTACCTGGCCAGTGGAGCCATAGATGGGATCATCAACATTTTTGATATTGCAACTGGAAAGCTCTTGCACACGCTGGAAGGTATGGCTCGTTTCATTTTGTGCAGACTGGGCTCTCAGGTCACAAAGGACGAGTCAGCCTTTTAGTAAAATGCTGCTAAGTGACAAATGAGCTTTAGATCTGCAAACCAGTGATCTCAGTCAGAAATCTGAAATGCCTCCAAGCCTGAGTTTTGTCGTCTTGTGACAACCTGGGCAGGTGGTCCTGGGACAGTGCGAAGGGCCAGTTCCTGTGAAGGAACTTATCTTTCCATGTGTTAATGTGGCGTAGCCAGAGGAGACGAGGAGGAGTGCTTCCTCTCTGTCCTGTTGGGTGCTACAGAACTCTGTGATTAGGAAATGACTTTTTGTCAAGAAGTCCAAGGTGGATGACAGCCAGGCCCACCCCAGGGGCCACGGCCCGGCCTCGGGGCATGGGTAAGAGAGTGTCTCCCACTCTGCGCTCTCCTGCTGGTATGAATTCTGACCCAGTGAATACCTTGCCTCCTCAGTTCAGCGCTTACCCGACAGCACAGGACTTGGTGGGAAACAGCATCCTGTTGTGCACCGTGCAGATCAGAGTGTGTGTTTCCTTGTTTGTCCGCGTCTGTAGCAGAGGAGCTTTTCCCAAGCCGTGTGTGCTAAGGTCCAGCTCGTGAGGGAAGGAAACCGAGGAGAAATGGCTCCTGGAGGAGGGGCCCAGGTTGTGAGGATATTTCTAGGACACTGGGAGGAGGGGTCCATGCAGTCATTCCCTGCGCCGAGGACAGAGGCACCTGGGCAGTCAGCTCAGTGACTGTGGTCATTACTAAGGACACTGTCAGTGGGGAGCCCGCGATTTGCCAGATTAACAAGGGCTCTGTGAATTTCAGGCCACGCTATGCCCATCCGCTCCTTGACCTTCTCCCCGGACTCCCAGCTCCTGGTCACTGCTTCAGATGACGGCTACATCAAGATCTATGACGTGTAAGTTACCACGCAGACTCGGGCTTCTCACCCAGGACCAGTGCCCTTCCTGTCTCCCACTGCTTGGAGCAGTCCTGGGTCTGGCAGGGACTTGTGTGCAGGGTCCAGGCATTGCTCCCCCTTCCGCATCCCTGTCCTTGAACTTGGAATGTCACGGGCTGCCCGCTGGGATCAGTACTTCCTGCCTGTTTTCAGCCACTCCATCTCTTGTAGGCCTCATGGATTTTGAGTTCCCTTGGGGCAGTCAGCCGTGTGCGGATGAGGAGGTGGAACCACACGTGGTCGCTGGCCCAGGGTGATGGCAAAAACGTGGCCCTCCCGCAGACTGTCCTCTGCCCTGCCCAGGCGGCTGGCAGTTCACGCACCACCCTGCTGCAGGTCTAGATGGAGGAGGCGCTCTGTGGGTGGTTTTGGCCGCAGGTGGAGGAGCAAGGGGTCATTCTCTTCAGGTCGTAGCCATCTTTGGTTGTGAGCCTGTGTGAGGCCCTTCCTCCTGGCTTCCCTGCTCAGACCTCCCCTGGAAGGTGATTGACTGTGTCCTTGATCATTCGACTCAGTACCAGGCATGCTTCCGGTTCAGTCCTCCCGAATGTGGTATCCTGGGTACACACGGCCCGCTTGTCCGCGCCCCCACGGGGAGTGGGCACCGGGATTGCGCCAGCCCTGACTGTCCACGTCACACCCTCCTGTGGGCCTGTGAGGGCTTTCCTGGGGTCTGCGCGGGGAGCAGGGACACAGAGGACAGGAGGTGGTCAGCAGGGCAGCGAGCAAGAGCTGGCTGGGTGCTGGGGCTCGGGAGGGGTGCCCCTGCCCAACTGTGCCGGCTCTTGGGTCCCAGAGCCCCAGGCCGCTGTGGCCGACGCTTCAGTGCCCGACTTTGCGCACAAGACCATCATGACTATAGTTCCGGCCTCCCGACCAAGGGGGACGAGCGTCCCCGAAGTTCAGAGGACGAGCCCAGCCTGAGGCGGGTTCCTCTGAGGCCACCTCCCCTCTGACCCCTGTAGTGAGCTCTGTGCTGCCCGAGGGCCTGCACCTCAGTAGGGCCACAGGGTTGTCCTCCTGTCCCCGCTATCGGGCTTGCACTTACATGGAAGTAAAAATGCCTTTTGTCGTTAGACCTGCCTTGTTCTCGATTCGATTAGAAATGGCCTCTCTGAGCCCCATATGTTCTAAGGAGTGAGTGCGGACGGCTCCAGGGACAGGAGCACTGGCCCTGCCGGGAGAGGGAGCCGGCAGTGTGGCGGGCTTGCCCTGCTGCTTCGCTTTCCCCGTCTCGGCAGTTGTCTTGCCTTGCGCCCTACTCTCTGCCGTGGGGCTGCTCACACATTCTGTGCTAATGTTCCGGTAAGACTAATGTCCTCTCCATGTTGTCTGACGCTCTCCCGTTGCAGACAACACGCCAATCTGGCCGGCACGCTGAGCGGCCACGCGTCGTGGGTGCTGAACGTTGCCTTTTGTCCCGATGACACGCACTTCGTTTCCAGGTACGTGTGATTCTCAGCAGCTTCTTACATGCTAAGAAGGTGAAGGTCATCTTTTATGTATTGCCTTAAGATTTGAAGATGGTCTGACCCTTTGTCATTCAGGTAGACTTTGTTTTCTGCGTTGGTTTTGTCGGTGGTTGGGGTTTTTTTTTAAGTTATGCAGGTAGTTAATTCTCTTCTCCAGAACAGAGATGGATTCTTTGGAACAGTTCAACTTTGAGTGTTTCCTTATAAATCTAGGCTTCCACATGTAGGGACTTTAGGGATCTCTGCGGTCCAGTAGTCACATACACTGCATACCTCTGTGTGCAGAAGTCGTGCCTCTGGAGCCCGTGTCGCTCAGGCCAAGGACGGCCAGCTTCTAGCATCGCACAGCTACAGAAGCCTCTTCCTTTAGAAGTAGCCTTCAGTGAGGGCTTTCCCAGCCCCGCCCCCACCGACCTGGAAACAGGCACACGTGTCTGAGACTCCTGATGGGAACCCAGGGATGAAGACTGGGCAGATGAGAACTTGAGGGACGTGGCCGCTCCGTGCGGAGGAGAAGCCACCAGAGAGGCCAGCACCCAGCGCTCCCTGGGGCCCTGCTGGCCAGGGGCACACAGGTGGGCAGAGTGTAGGTGAGCGAAGGAGGGTGGAGTTTCTGGTCAGATTCCTTCCAGCTTAAAACCAGAATACAAGCTGTTTTGATACTAATGTTCCCTTCTGCACATAGTTCATCGGACAAAAGTGTGAAAGTTTGGGACGTTGGAACGCGAACGTGTGTGCACACCTTCTTCGACCACCAGGATCAGGTACGGCAGAGTTCACGTTCGCGTGTCTGAGTGCCGCTGCCGACACCCATCCCCGTTCCCAGCTCTCCTGCGTGGGTGGTCCGACAGCCAGCGGCCTGCGTGCACTGTCCGCGCCGTTGGCCTGGAGAGCCGTGAGGTGTGATGTCCTTTCGGGGGCCAGAACACACATGGCTAGCCGCATGGCCGTCTGGTGCTGGTGCCTGGAGCATGCCAGGAGCACTCTTCCTGGTGCCGCCTGCCATGGCTGGCTCGGGAAGGGCCTTCCTCAGAAGTGCCCGTTGCTCTGGGGTGCCTGGTGGCTCAGTCGGTGAGGAGTTTGCCTTCGGCTTAGGTCATGATCCCAGCATCCTGGGATGGAGTCCTGCATCGGGCTCCCTGCTCAGCGGGGGATCTGTTTGTCCCTCTCCCTCTGCTCATGCGCGTGCCCTCTCTCTCAAATAATTTTTTTTTAAAGTGCCCGTTGCTCAAACACACAGAACTTGTTATTTTTAGAGGTGTCTACAGAAGTGGTGTGATGTTTTCTTTTTTATAACATACCCAAAGCCATAAATTCTTATAGGTTGTTTCGCTTTAAGCAATATTGGTAACTTTTGCTTCAGTCTTTAAATGAGGAGGAAGGGGCTCTGGGCTCCCGCAACCTTTTTGTCTTCGCCAGCGTGCATGTGAAAGGAACTAGGGCTCCAGGGAGAGGCAGGAGTGCGCATGGCGCCTGGGCTCCTACATTTCTAAGCAGCTCCAAGTGAGGCCCGTGTTGCTGGTCCCAAGTAGCAAGTCTTAGGAAACTGGTCACTTTACGGAAGAAAATCCCTATAGCAGTAAAAAGTTGGCTTTTAATATTTTTAATGAAGATCCTGGGGTTTTTATTTTTCATTTTGTCTTTTTTTTTTTAAAGTAACGGGCTTGAACTCACAACCCCAAGATCAAGAGTCACACGTTCTGCCGACTGAGCCAGACGGGCACCCTGATGGGCTCTTTGGAACGTAGCTTAACGCTGACGTTGCTGTTCCTACGCGCTCACGTCTGATCCAAAATCATTGCTGATGAAGTTGGGGGGTTCGTCTTGATATTTCACCATGAGGGTAAAGCCTCCCTGCGGGCTTGTTTCCCTGCACGGGAGGCTCAGAGTGTGCGGTCATCTCAAAAGGGCTGTTGGAGTAGAAGGGAGGTCATTGGCCCACCCAGGGACAACACTGGACTCAGGGCTGGAACCCCCACTTGGGGTCAGAGTGACAGGCTGACCCGGTCCAGCTCCAGCCACATCACTGTTGTCAAACCAGTGCCCCGTGCTGGTTGCTGGCTCGGCTCCGAGGGCCTTAGAGAGCATCCCCAGCTGGGGGCAGGGCACAGGACTGAGGGGACGCCCCGGGGTAGTTATGGGCCGCCTTCTTTCTGGAGACGTGAATGAGAGCCCATGCTGGTCCTTGCAGATGCCCGCTCCATGGCATGAGGTCACGACTCCCCAGAATCTGAAACTCTGAAAGTTTATGGAGTGTGGGAGGTGAGGGAGTGATAAACAGTAGCAACGCAAGGTACCGGGTTGGGGGAAAGGCCCCATTCCCGCCGGCTCTGCACCAGAACAGCCCCGTCTGTCTGTCTCAATTCAGTAGAGTGAGTACACAAGGGTGTTTGTTCGTAAAGAATAAAGGCATTCGAGGGGCGCCTGAGTGGCGCAGTGGGTTAAGCCTCTGCCTTCGGCTCAGGTCATGATCCCAGGGTCCTGGGATTGAGCCCCTGCGTCGGGTTCTCTGCCCAGCAGAGAGCCTGCTTCCCCCCCTTCTCTGCCTGCCTCTCTGCTTGCTTGTGATTTCTGTCAAATAAATAAAAATTTTTTTTTAATTTTTTTTTAAAAAGGATACAGGCATTAGAACTTTTATTTTTGATTTACAGGTCTGGGGAGTAAAATACAACGGAAATGGCTCAAAAATTGTGTCCGTGGGCGATGATCAGGAAATCCATGTCTACGATTGCCCTGTATAAACGCCTCTCAGACCGGTGTGTACATCACGACATTCCTTCCCTTTCTAGCCTTTACTGGAGCAGAAACTTCAATTTTGTAGACAGAGATCAGCCTGTTCACGTTCTATTAGAAATGCTGTTCAGCTCGAACATAAAGTGTTCCTGACACAAACACCGTGTTCGTGAACGCGCATTTTCAGCTGCCTGGTGTGGGTGGGAGAGCGGGAGGGGTGTCTGCCCCAGAGACCGTGGGACCCAGTGCCCACCGCCCTCTCGGCCGAGAAGCCCCGGCTTGCTCTCCAGAGGGTTGAGCCCCACACACTGCCGGTCTCGGAGTGGGGTCCTAAAGGGAACGGGGGGTTTGCCCCGCTGAGGATGTTCTGGAGTCCTGCCTGTCTGGGCATTACTTGGTAGCCTGAAGACGTCTCCTGCCACACTGTGCACCTGATGGCCGCACAGAGGGTTGTGGCTGTGGTGGGCCCTGCTGCCTCCATGGTGTCCCCGGGCTCCAGCCCCCGCCGCCGGCACCCCAGAGGCCGGTGCCCCTTCAGCAGGGCCTGTGTGAAAATGGCTCACTCTGAAGATAATTGCTTTTTATTAATGACTTTATATGCCTGTGAGATCACGTGCTTGTCCCCCAGGCCCATCACCCTCAGGATGAAGCCCATGCTCCTCTCCTGCCCCTTGGCCCTGGCAGCCCTCCTGTAAGCACAGCCATGGACGCTTCCCCCGCCCAGCCTCGGCACTCGCCCCACCTCGGGTCCGAGCTCCCGTCCGCTGGGGTGAGGCAGGCTGGCCCGTACACCCGTGGGGGAGCTCCCAGAAACGTGAACAGCCAGAGCCGCTTGTCTCTCATCCCAGCTCAGGTTTAATTTTGCAGAGATGGTGTACAGGGGGAGTGAGTTTTAGGCAACACGCTCCAGATCCCGTCCCCACGACCAGGGATCGGGAGTTCCACCCCCCAGCCGTCGTGCAGTGGGGAAGACCAGGGAGTTGCGGTCATTTGTGGATGGGTTTTCACACGAGATTGTTGGAAGAGTAGCTTTTAGGTCTGTCCTGATCGATGGTCGGAGCAGGGACCGTTCTGAGCAAGTGGCGCCCACCGCCTGGTCCCGCTGCAGCCTGGTCCCCCCGACACGAGCCAGCTCAGCCCAACTACGTGGGCCGGGTAGACCCCTCCAGCCCCCTGCGGCGGCCCCGGGCATCAGATGCTGCTTCTCCAGAACCAAGGGCAGGCGGTCTGGTGAGCGAGCGGCTTCCGCCCTCACCCAGCCACATCTAAAGCATTTTCTGCCCCCAACGGCCACGGGAGGGAAGGGACCGGTGATGGCTGGGGCTGCCGCAACTCCGCATGAGCTGAGGCCGCCTGCCGGGAGTGAGGCAGAGAGGACTGTGTATCGAGGCAGGCGGCCCGCGCCACCATGCACAGCCGGGCCCGGCCCGCGCAGGAAGCCATGTCCCGCGGCCGCGCAGCCAGAGGAACGACCTCTGGGAGGGGGTGCCGACGGACGTCTTTGCCTTCCCAGCCCGGGCTGCTGCTCCCGTGGCCACTGCCGAGGCCGCAGGGTGTGTGGGGGCATCCGTCCTTCTCTTCTCGGTAAGCACTGGGGTGGGGGCGCGTTGCAAAGGCTGCCGGTAGGAAGTTGTCGCGACCACAAACAAGGTGCAGGGCCCCAGCAAACAGTTATGTCAGCCTGGTGTGTCCTCACAAGACCAGGAAGCTTCCAGACATTTCTGAGAGAGATGATCGCACTCCCACTGCAGCCCTGGCCCTGTGAACCAGGCCCCAGTGCCAAGTGCAGGGCACAGACATGTTTCTGTTCTGGAGAAGGATCGTCTAGAATCTAGACTCCACAGCCCTGGAGGCAGGGCAGGGAAGCGGCGCCTGGGGCGCTGCCCAGGGCCCTGCAGGGGGGTGCCCTGGCAGACAGGACAGGACACGGCAGAGCCCCCAGGACCAAGTGTGAGTACCGTCACTGGCACCTCAGAAGTGTCCTGGAAACGTAAACAGACAGATTCCATGTGCAGACCGGAAGTGATTCACACTTGAAACATTTAAATATAAAGTAAGCTATAACTTAAGTGACAACCAAAGGAAAAACAAAAGAAAAACCAAGAAGACACTCAGCACCCGAGAAGGCTGAACATATCTGAACACATACACAGGACACCCCAGACACGAGGCCGTTAGGCGATGCCATTTTCATTGTGCCAACGTTACACTCGGGCGCTCGCCCCGCCGCGCGGCCGCTCACGCCGTCTGGCACTGCACCCCGGCCCGCGGCCCGTCGTCGTCCTCCTCGTAGGCCTCCCGCTGCTGCCGCCAGTTCTGCTCGCCCGGGCTGAACTCCTTCAGCTCCACCTGGTCCATGTCGTCCGTGACCCTCACCTTCTGCCGCGGGGGCAGCAGGGCCTCCAGCTGCGGGAGCTTGTCCTGAGGCAGCCAGTGTTTCTCGGGAAAGACGACCTGCGGGAGCGAGGAGCGAGCGGTGGTGGCGGCGGGCCGGCGGGGAGGCACGCCCAGACCCCGCCCGCGGCGGCCACACTCAGGAACTTACGAGGAACTGGATGATCAGAGTCCCCTTCTCCAGGGCTGCTTTGTAGACGGGCATCCCTTCGTTGCGCACACACCTCAGGTCCCCGTGCCGGATCACCTCGCCTGCCGCAGAGAAGGCGCAGTCGTGGAGCGGAAAGACCCTGCCCGGGCTGGGGGTGGGGACACACGGCGGTGGCGCCCGGCCCCTCCAGCGCCAGGTGAACGAGAGTGAAAAGCGAACCAGGAACCAGAACCTGGGGGTCGGGGCTGGAGGCGGTCCAGCCCACACTGGGGTCTGCCGCGACAGCTTTCAAAAGGCGTCACAGGGTTTGGCCCCAGAACTGCAGAGCTGCACATCTAAAAATCCCATCTCCCATCGCCAGCACCCGCCCCTGCCCAGATGCACTCTGACATAGACGAGCAGCCTCCATGGTGCCAGAGGCAGCTTCGCGTGTGCTGGGTGCACGGGCCCTGGAGGACACTGGCAGAGAAAGAAAGGGCCCAAGAGCCTCCCTAGAGATAAGCTGTTCAGCCCGGCAGTGACGACAGAGAGAAGGGAGTGAACCTGCAGAGGAGGGGGGAGGGGCTGCCAAACACTGATGCCGGGCAGCCTGCCCGTGGACTTGGCAAGGGGAAGGCACCGAGGACCCTCTCTGGGGGCGTGCAGGGGCACGGGGCCTTTAGCCATAGGGCCTTCGGCAGTCCTGTGTGCTGGAAAGTTCTGTCTCCGTTCCTACCCCTCACGCTCCTGCCTCTGACTGACGGGGCCAAGAAGCCACCAGCGGAAGGCTCCTTCCCCACCCATCCGGAGTCTCTGTGCCTTGCCAGCAGAAAGAGGAGACAGCAGCAGCTAAGGGACGAGAAATAAGGCCCAGCTACAAGATGGTGCGGGCGGACAGGACACGGAGCAGCGTCAGTGAGCAAGACAGACGAGAAGTCTCCTGCAGAAGGTTCTCCTGAGCCCCAGCCCCTCCTGTCACCACGCTAGGAATAGGGTCTCCCCTGTGCCCCAGGTCACCAGTAGGGTACTGCCCATGCGCAGTGGGACACCGGGAGCCCCGTGACCACGAGGCTTCCCACGACTCCCTACGAACGCTGGCCTGCTCGCGCCCTCGGTGCCAGTCAGGCCTGGGGCCACGCGAGCAGACCCTGAACCCACACCTGCTTGCGACCTTCTCCCCTCAAGCAGGAAGGAACTAGGGACCTGGGAGGGGTCGCGCTTGCAGCTTCACATGGGCATTGCTTTACAGCATGGTGCCCAAATGGGCTTAAGTGTCGACAGGAGGGGATGACCTTGGTAGTGTTTATTTCTACAGCTTTCTGTGAGTTTGACGTTTCCAAATAAAAAGCTTTTTTAAAAAAGAAAAAACTCTGATCGAGGCTTGGGTGTAGAATTCATATCCTTTTACGTCCAGAAAAGGAGAAAACAGTGCCATGAGAAGCAGCAGAAAAACAGAACGAGGCCATGGGAAGGAAGGAAGCACACGGAGGCCGGGCCCCTCTAGGGTCTACCCACCCTGTACCGGCCACCGCCGCCCAGCGACAGGCAGGTCACGACCCACCTAACAGAGGCCCGCTGCAAGCTACTCCTTGACCCTGGCGGGGAGGACGTGGGCGTGGTGAGGGGACCAGAGCAGCATCACTCATGGCCAGTGTCAGCCAGCACCCGCCCCTGCCCAGATGCACTCTGACACAGACGAGCAGCCTCCATGGTGCCAGAGGCAGCTTCGTGTGTGCTGGGCGCACGGGCCCTGGAGGACACTGGCAGTCCTCGATGCTGCCCCCTGGCCTGTGCGTGTGAGCAGCCGAGGCCAAGCTGACGGGCAAGGTCTTCTCAGGAAAACTGAACCTGACGGTGTCTCCCATGTGCCCACAGCACAGAAGCTGGAGGGGCGCGCGCAGGACACACCGCCGCCATCTGCTTCCCGCACTAAGTTTATAAAGCTTGAGGTATGGGGCTTGGCCCCAAGATTCCTGCTGGGGGCCCTCCCCCTGACTTGGAATACTTTCTAGGAGCATATTTAAAGAGCTCATAAAATTCTCCAGTTATTAGCAGTGACCCTGAACTTGAGAGCAAAGGACGTGGTGCTAAGGTCAGGGATGAAGCGGGGCTACGGCCGGCAGTGTCCCAGGCGCATCCACCCGGCCCAGCACCCAGAGACGCGCCTCTGAAACCTTACCCGACTTGGACGTGATCATGAGGATGCGATCATCCAGCGTTTTTAGTGTCTTCTTGAAGCCACAGAGGGCTTCAGAAAGCTGAATTTTCATTTTCATGATCAAGTCGTGGCCGCGCCTCTGAAAGACACTATGATCCTTCTGATCAAGCACAATTATGACATCGCCAGGCTCCAGCTCAGGCTCCTGGTCTCCTTCTCCATGAAACAGAATCTTTTGCCCATCTTTCATACCTGTGAGACATCATCCTTTCTGATTAGCATTTCTCTTAAAAACCGTACGCCCTACAAAGCTCTGAAGATGGCAAACGGCCCTTTGGGGACTTTGACTCATCAGACCTCCTGAGCTCCTGGGCACGAGCACCACAGCAGTGGCTGGGATCGCCACGCCTCCCCCCACACACCCACCACTGCGCACCCGGGTCACCATCCACTTCCTGCTGCACCCCGGGGCCTGGCTCTGGGGGCACGCACAGTCACATGCTTCAGCCGAGGTCCTGGAAAAACGCCCTCCTGGTCTTAATTTGTACAGTTTGGTCTCGTCTCTCATTAGTTCATATTCATCGGATTTAGGAACTTACAGAATAATGTAGAAATACCTGGAGAATAGCTAACCATGAGAAAGGCCTTACAATGACGGTGTCAGGCAGCACGGAGATGGCGGGCGGGGGGGGGGGGGGGGGCGTACCTGGGAGCATCTGGGCAGTGAGGCGACCAGGTGCAGGAAGGAGCCCTCTGGCCGGCAAGCGGCCAAGGCGGTCAAGAATGATTCCAAGGGAATGGTTTGAGAAGGGGGAGGGTAGTTAATCAAACTCAAGGTCAAGCACCTTCCAGAGCACTGGAAAACCTTCAAAAGGGGTTGGTTTTGACCTGGAGGAAGCCAACTGCAGCATACAGACCGCGGCTGGTGACCGGCACGGCAGCGAAGCCGGGAGGGCGGGGCAGGGGGACCAGCGTCTGCGGCGCTGCGCTCCAGGTCCCAGACGCCTGACCCGTGTGCCCCACGGTCAGCCGCCAGCAGCACACCGAGCGGGGGGAGCACCTAGCTGTGCGGCCTCACCTCTCTCCACGTGCACCTCGATAATCTTCTTCTCGCGGATCACCTTGGAGCCGCTGCAGTTGTCGCAGCGGTCCTTGGGGCTGATGCGCTCGCCCTGGCCCTTGCATTCGATGCACACGGTCTGGATCTGCTGCACCATGCCCGGCCCGATCTGCTGGATGTGGATCTGCATGCCGCGGCCCTTGCACAGGGGGCACTTCTCCACAGATCCCTTCTTCCCGCCGACGCCTGCGGGGGACGCGGGACTGAGAGCCGGGCTCCTCCACACGCAGCCCGTCCCCCCACCAGCAAGGGCGGTCAGCAGCCCCTCCACGGGACACTGGGGTTGGAACTCTGTCTGCAGTCTGGGTTGGCAGTCTACAGTCTGGAGGATTCTAACCCAGCAAGGAACATCCAGACGTTAACACGTGACTGAGTATCCGCGGCTTCGGCCATGCCGGCCACATTCGTTACGTGAGCTTCACCAGCTGGGCCTCCAGGCGGCCAAGGGGGCTGGGCTGAGAGACGAGGGCAGCAGCCCCACTCGGCCAACTCAAGACCATGTGCATCTGAGGTCCCCAATACGATTTTTCTTTAAAAATCCTAGTTTTGGGGGCGCCTGGGTGGCTCAGTGGATTAAGCCGCTGCCTTCGGCTCAGGTCATGATCTCAGGGTCCTGGGATCAAGTCCCGCATCGGGCTCTCTGCTCAGCGGAGAGCCTGCCTCCCTGTCTCTCTCTCTGCCTCTCTGCCTACTTGTGATCTCTGTCTGTCTGATAAATAAATTTTTTTTTAAATCCTAGTTTTTAAAAAACGTGTTCGTTAAATTTACATGAGAGTCAAGAGGCTGTAAACCACAGCCAGCGTCCCTGGGTCACAGGCTGCTCTACCCGTTTCTGCCCACGCTGCCGGGGACCTGAAGCACTTCCTGCCCAGCCCTGTCACAGGACAGGTCTGGTTTGCTGACCCCAAGGTGGGGTGAGCCCTGTGCACTTTTACAGGTTTAAAATACTGATCTGCGTGTTAAACACATGTCAGTCCGCATAAAGAACATACACAGCACAGTGAAACAGACCCGGCTCTCAGGCCCCCCATTTGCAGTCTGTTGGACCCTTATCTTTGAAAAGCCAAAAAAACCCGATTTTTCTCCAAATTATGGAACAATCAGAACTGTCTCCAGATCTAAGGGATCACAACCACGGGACTCATTCAAACATTCCCGTTTACCTTCACATTTCTCACAAATTACGTTTTTCTGGAGGGCCAGCTTCTTTGTGACTCCATTATACAAATCTTCGAGACTTACAGACAGCTGATGGACAACGTTCTTGCCTTAGGGGGAGAGCGGGAACAGAGCAATGAGTAACGCGGCATGAGATGCAGCCGCCACGAGCCCCCGCTTTGGAGCCGGGCGGGGCGCTCACTCCCCTCCCGCGGGACAGGGTGCATCGGCCACACGCCCCACCCCCACCCGGGCCAGCCACAAGAACGAACACCCTTTGTAGCTAAGAGCCAATCCCTCAATCGTTTATAGACATCGACCAAAAGACCTTCCATCTTTATTTTCTAAAAGCAAACCTGAGGCCAGTGCCCCACGGAAGGAGCCCTTCCTCCCCTCCCCAAGGAGGGCGGTCTGCACCCCTTTAACTGAAACTCCTCCCCGAGCCGTCTGCTCTTTCCTTTTTGAGCCCTTCTGTGATCTGTGGCCAAATGGGAACTCTCCTCTGCTGAACTCTTATCCGTGCGCCCCGCGTCTTTAGGGTGGGAGTCTCTCCGCCCACGGCCAGGCCAGGGTCGGACGGCCCACGGCTCCCAGGGGCTCCCTCGGAGCTCCCTCGGTCGTGGAGACGCACTGTCCCTGTTCGCTGGCCGGCAACACGGACACAGGAGCTATTCACGAGACAGGGAGAGCCCCGGGCAGTAGGGGCCCGCACTTTCCATCGTGTCCAGCATCAAGTACACGAACCAGCAGCCCCGACATGGCGCCAGGGCTCTTCCCAACAGACTGGGGACTCTCAGCACCCTGTGTTCAAGAGCGGGTGGCCAAGCTTCTCAAGCTCAAAGTCGACTGTAACGTGAAACAGATACCGCCTTATCCTCCAGGCCTCTTGCTGCGGCAAACAGCCCTTCGTAAACCCCGGGCAGAGCTTATTCCTCGTTTTACCCAGGATCTCAGTAAGCTAGGCTGTCGGGACTCAAAGCAGAGTATCCACAATCCACTGGACAGGGAAAGGGACAGCTGGGGACCATGGCTAACAGCCAGCGGTGGCAGCGCGTGGCCTGGCAGGAGGGAAGAGGTAGAAAAGCACAGCCCACAGCGCAGCAGCCAGGGGCCCTCGTTCTCCTGGGGATGAAGCCGTGAACCACGACGCACAGCAGAGCGCGAGGCGGGCAGGCTCTTACCGACCCGTTCACCCCTGCGCACCTGCAGGGATGGGGTGGTCCGAGCAGCCTGAGAAAATGAGACAGCCCACAAAGCATCGGCCGGAAATAGAGCTCACGGACCGGATTGGGGGGCAGGGACAGGCGGTGCTGTGATGTCCTGTAGGACACCCCACGGCCTGACCCCCATGAGCGAGACGCAGACAGCAAAAGGAACGTCCTTCCCCTCCCCACTCACACCCGTGGACTCCCTGTCGGGCAGGGTCCGCAGGTGTCAGGCATGTGTCCAGGTGCCAAGAGGCTCGGGGTAGTCTGAACGCTGGGGGGTAGGGGGAGCTATTGACGGCTAATGATGCCTTTTAGAGCATGATGTGCCCTGATTCCCATGACCGGTAGCATCTAAAAACTGTGAAACTGTTATGTCTTTAAAAGGCACTCACCTCTCCTCTCTCGAGCCATCCGTCCCCCGCCCCCGAAGAACATGTCGAAGATGTCCATGGGCGAAGAGAAGCTGGGGCTGCCCGAGCCTCCTTCCTTGATGGCCTGCTCGCCGCCCTGGTCATAGATGTCTCTCTTCTTTGGGTCTGAAAGCACTTCATAAGCCTGGGATATGAGCTTGAACTTTAAAGCAGAGAGAGACAGAGAGGAGGTATGAGTCATTAGGCAGACCACAACGCTGAGGCGCTGACGGAGTGTTCTGCACACGGTCATGCTCTATGCTGAGGTGCTGACGGAGTGTTCTGCACACAGTCACGCTCCCCAGCAGGCCACACTCGCCCCGGAACCGGCTGCTCAGGAGCGGGGAGTCACGGGGCCTGCGGGGACCAGACGCTCCTCCCGGCCTCGCCTGCACCCGGCTTGAAGCCAAAGACAGTGAGGTCAGGCCGGGGCGTAACCTGGCGCCCAGCAAGGGCCTGGCTCCCGGCTGCGGCCGCCGGCCTCCCCAGCCCCCTGTGCGCTAGTTCATCCGCACAAGGACTCAGTGGCAGACGCGTCGGGGGCACCTGACGGCGTGTGCTACAGACACCGTGTGAACCCGTCCTCCGGGCCCGGCCCAGCCCCCCATCTCAGGCACGGCCGGCTCCAAAACCGTGCCCCCACCACCCCTCGTCTGACAGCAAAGCCTCGGCTCCAGTCCCGAAGACACCGCCCTCCTGACGCCAGTGCGTCACAGGGACCGGGCTGTAAACAGAGTATCAGAAAACCCAGACTGGAAGACATTCAGTGAGACAGACCCGGGAACCAAGTGCCACGTGTGACCGCAGATCGGGGCGGGGGGGTGGGGGTTGTGACTACAAGAGGCCCCCGAGCCACTGCAGAAAGGCGCGTCTTTCCTCAGGGCCCGAGTTCTCCAGCGAGGCCTGCGCGCCCAGGCCGTGCGTCCGGAGCCGCGTGGAGCATCAGGGCCGGGAGGTGCCGCTGCTCGTTCGTGGGGGGCGGGAGGGGCCGGCGCTCACTGCCCCGCGCTCCTCTTCTCTGGGTACCTGGGTTTGTTTGTTTTTAATCAAAGGGGTTGGGGGGGGGACATGGATGTTTTTAAATAAAATTAGAACATATGAAATATCCGCGCTGTCCTCAGCACAGCGCACGCCCACGCCGCAGAGGCCACCACTTGCGACCGGGGCCACGCCGGAGCTCCTCAGTGGCCTGCAGCTGTCCCCCGCGTGCCGGCCGTGGCGTAGCCCACGGCACCCAGAGCCAGCCGGCACCCAGCCCGCCGCGCCAGCTCTTCGAGGCGGCCTGTGGCCCTGGAGTCCAAGCCAGGCCTCGCTCCAGGGCCCCCGGCCAGCCGCTGCCTACAGCCCCCGCCCCAGCGCAAGAGCACAGGACACGCTCAGCCACGTCCGCGGCCAGACCCGGGACCCAGAGGCACGTCTGCGTGTTTGATGAATGGCTTGAGATCAGGAGTTCAGAAATGAGTACGGGACGTAGGTGCCCTCCAGAGTCTCCAGTCTGTCGGACGGGGTCCCTGTCAGCAGCCTACAGCACGGCTGGCTCCATAGCCAGACAAGAGAACGTGAAGCAACGGAACATGGAAGTGACCAGAGAAGCTGGGTTTCCTCAGATCGCCGAGCGAGACCCACTCTAATTAACCCACAGTAAGCACGAGCTAACAATTAACCAGCTGAGTTAACAGACCCAGTCCTGGAGGACGTCAGGCTCGCGCTCAAGGCGGCCACGTCTTGTGCTCCGTTGTTTCTGTTTCTGCGAAGCAGCAGGCCTCCCTCGCCCCCACCCCCTCCACGGCAGGAAGACTGCAGCGTGGGGCGCAGGAGCCCCGAACTTCTGGCCCGGCCACACGTCAGGGACCAGAGGAATACGCTGCCCAAGAATTTCCACAGGGACCACTCCCCAAGTCCTCCCGACACCTGAGAGTCACCCAAGGACCAACCTAAGAAGCGGAAGCAATGCCCTGTTCCTTGGGCAGTTAACAACGGGCCGCGTCTCCGGCAGGCGTGGGCACCGGCAACCCCGAGCAGGCGCGCCACACCCCTGTGGCTCCAGCCCCCCGTTCCGGTCGTCCCACCCCCTCAGCTGGAGCTCAGGGCTCTCACCAGCTCACCTCTCCGGCTCTGGCCATGTCGCGGGACCAAGATCACCGCGCGGCTAGGAAAACGGGACCTCGGATGACGTCACAAGTCGGAGGCGTGTTTGGCACGTGAGCTGGCGAGCGAACCACCATCACCCCGCGGGAGGCCGCGTGCGCAGCGGCTCGGGAACGGCGGCAGGGGCCGTGTGTGGTGGGTTCTCCTCTACGTGCTCGTGCTTCTCGTGGGGCTACGCTCTGATTTTCTTTTTAATATTTCACTTATTTATCTACTTATCTGACAGAGAGAGGGAGAGAGACCACAAGCAGGCAGAGACGCAGGCAGAGAGAGAGGGAAGCAGGCTCCCCGCTGAGCAGAGTCCGATGCGGAGCTCGATCCCAGGATCCTGGGACCATGACCAGAGCTGAAGGCAGAAGCTTTAACCCACTGAGCCACCCAGGTGCCCCTCTTGTGTGATTTTTTAACTTGAAAATCTATTATTCCAATGAAAAGCTACAGTGAAATTGGCCCAAAGCCCGAATTCCTCTCCAGCTGTGGAAGGTGAGAGCCCTGACCTGCGCCGGGGGGGCCCCCTGGCCGCCGGCCGAGCGCCCCACGGTCAAGCCGCCACAGCGGGCCACACACACCCCAGGAGGGGCCAGTGGCCAGCGCGCGGCTGCCCCGGCTGCCCGGTGCTTAGCAACACAGGACAACAGGACACAAAACAAAGGCCACCCCCTCCACCCCCCCGGCTGGCTCACTGCCTCCCCACCGGGTGAAAGGACCAGCTTAATCTATTTTTGAAGAGACATGAATAATACAGTGACAAACTCAGGAGGAACAACAAAGGTTCTACCGTTCTTCGCACACAGAGAAGGTGGACGGGACCCGCACACAGACTTGCATGAGAAAGACAACGTCTACACCGCAGGGCCCAGCACACAGCAGGACAAAAACAGGGATCTGGTCAATGAGTGAGGAAGCTCCCCCCAGGGACCCTGACGTCGCAGAGTTTCCATGAATTGTCACCTCACCCCCTCTGACCTCCAACCCCGCTTCCAGGGCAACTGCCGGCCCAGACCGCGTCTGCACGGGGTGTGCTGACTCCCTCCACCGGCCGACCGCCTTCCAGCCCCTGCACGGGACAGCAGGCCGGGGAGCGAGTGTGGGGGCCGGCGGAGGGCTGGGGTGCAGGAATCAGACAAGGGTTATCACCAGGGCAGGAGGAGGACGGGGCCAGGGGCTCAGGGCAGGACTAAGCCTGCTGGGACCACAGAACTGAAGGTTCCCGAGCGGTAGGGACAGGACCTCCACGCCCCAGGCCCGCCGGCAGAAGCCTCACACAGGATACCGGTTGGTGCCCGGCTCTGAGTGAGTACCAGTGTGGAGCAAACGACGGGCTACTGAGACAGGGACGCACAGGGAGCAGCCCCAGGACCGTCGTGGAGGTCAAGTGAAAGTTTTCGAGCAAACTCGCTCCAAGGGCAGGCACACAGCCTTGAGCACACTCCTGGACGCTGCTCCGAGCCCTGACCGAAGCCAGCCTCCGAACTGTCCACCAAGAAGCCTGGATCCGCTGCCCCCCGCCCGCTCCCCGAGGGGAGGTTCTCCCTGACAGGCTCCAGTGAGGCCACGGGGACGTCTGTGACTCCCCAACACCACGGACGAAGCCAGACCCTCAAACAGCCACAGTGACCTCTAAATATAGACGAGAGAATGCGAGCGAGCAGCAAACGGTCTTGCGGAAAGCACGGTAAACTTGTGACAGCCGCAGTCGGCACATGAGGCTAAATATAACCTCCCGGCACCGTCGCCAGCCGCCGGCACGGGAGCCGGCACACACGGGCGGCGACCCGGGGCTCCAACCTCTAGACGCCTGATCAGCGCTTCACCGGCCGCCTGGGGGTCACTGCTGTCCCTACCGCAGGAGACCCGCCTCCCCCTCGCCATCTGAGACTCAGAGTTTTCTCAGAAAGCGGCAAACCGTGGAAGGAGGGACGGGGACAGCTAAGCAGCCTTCCCAAGAACCAGCAGGCGGCCCTGCCAGTCACCTGCTCAGTGGGTAACGGGCCTCCTGGGACAGGGCAGGCGGCTGTTCCCCAACAGGGAATTTCATTCAGGTCGCCACTATGCACAGCATTCCAGCCTGTTGTGGGTCCCTAGGATCGACTCTGGGTCATTTGTCACAAAAAACCTGGACTATTCCTGTAAAATGATGTGTTAGGGCAAAGATCTTCCTGTCCCTGCTTAATAAATGTGATTATTCAGCGTCTCGTGACCTTGACCAGGTGGGAGACAGGCACACAGGCCAGATCCATGGGTTCCCGGTGCTGGTGCACCGACGGGGAAGAAACACAAACCATTCCAGCCACTGGCTCCGGCAAGTGCACAGCTTCTGGTGTCGCTGCCTCCGTGCCCCGGGGTTGCCGGCGCCCCTCCTACAGGGCTGCTCTCCCAGGCTGTGCCAACCACACTCCCCCGGGGGGCTGGACACACTGGGTGGCCTGTGGGCTCCCCGTGGCACCGGATGAGTGGGGGGCTCGGGCTCCCAGTGCTTGCTGCAGCCCCAACCCCCACCCCCCCATCTGCCCTCTCACCCCAACGCCCACAACATCCACGACCCTGTCACCTGCCCCCACCCCAGCCCCCTGGCCCCCACCGCCTGTCCTGAACCTGAGTCCAGCCCCAGTCCCCCAACCACAGCCCTGCGGCCAGCCCAGGACCCCAGCCCCTCGACCCCAGTCCCCAGACCCCAGCCCCCTCCCAGCAGGCGGGACCTTAGTCTCCCAACCCCCGCCGCCTGCCCCCACCCCAGTTCCTCAACCCCAGCCCGGCCACCCGTGCCCCCACCCCCTTCCCCCACCCCTGCCCCTCCACTGCCGGGCCAGAGTCTCCCAAGCCCCACAGCCTGCCCCCAACCCCGCGACCCCAGCCCCGCCGCCAGGCCCCCGACCCCCGGCCCCGACCCCCGCCGCCCCGCACCTTCTCGCCCTCATCCGGGTTCTTGTCCGGGTGGAACCGGAGCGCCAGCTTGCGGTAGGCCTTCTTGATCTCCTCCGGGGACGCGCTGGGCTTCACCCCCAGGATGTCATAGTACTGGGTCTCCTTCACCATCTTGTCCCTGCGGGCGGGCGGGGCGAGGCGGGTCAGCGCCCCCGGACCTCCCGCCGCCCGCCCGCGCGTCCGCTCCGGCTCCGGCTCCGGCGCCCGCCGCCCTGGGCTCCCGCCGCCCGCCGCCCGGGGCCGCCGCACTCGGCCTCCGGCTCCTCCGCCGCGGGTTTTATTCGGCGCCGGCGGAAGGTTCCGCGACGAGACGGTGACGCCACAAAGGCCCAGAACCTTCGCGGAGGTGCGGGCGGCGCGGCGGGGGCGCGGCGGGCACCGGAACCCCCGACCCGCGACCCCGGACCCCGACCCGGACCCCGAGGCCGACTCGCCCTCTGTCCCCGCCCCCGCCCCTGACGCGGGGCCTGACGCGACCCCGCGGCTCACCGGGTCTCCCCGGCCGCGCGCTCGTCCGGCTGCCCGTCAGACTCCCCGGAACTCCAGCTCTGGCCGCCGCCCCGGGCCATGTCTGGGGGCGGGGAAGGGGGCTGCGGCGCGGGTGCCGCCCTCCGACGACCGTGCGCTGTCCAGGGGCCGCCGCCTTGCCCTTCCGTGGGTCCCCGCGTCCTCCTGGCCCGAGGACCGGCCGCTCCAGGGGTCGCGGGGGCGGAAACCCTGCCCCGAGGACTGGACTGGGCGAGCTGCGTCCTGCGCTCCGCGCCCCGGGGTGTGGCCGCCCTCTGTGCGGTCACGGCCGACGCCTGCCGCGCGTGGCTGCGCCCTTGAGGGGCTGAGGGTGGGCGGGGGTCCGCGGCCGTGGCGGGACCCTGGTTCCCTGGGGACCAGGGCCTCCCCGCTGCGCACCCCTGGGGTTCCCCCCAGTGCCCCACAGGTCAGCAGTGAGGGGGCGCGTGTGGGCAGTGACACGCTTCAGGGGTGAGTGCCCACGTGTCCAGGTCTCCCAAGAGTGGGCAGCGGCCCCTCCTGTCGTGCAGGGGGAAACCTTCGGAACCACGGAGTCCGGCCGGCTGGGGGGCCCGGCTGGGGGGCCCAGCCACGTGCACGCTGAGGGTGGGGGTTGGCACTGAGGCTGGGCGCTGCGGGGTCGCGGCTGTCACAGTCCCCGCCCACCTGGCTGTCGCCTGCCCTGCCCCACTGCAGAAACCGGCCTAGAAGGAGTCTTATCAGTGAACTGCAGGCTCCCCGCTCCAGCCCGGCCTTGGATACCGTCAGGGAGGGGAAGCCACCGCTCTCTTCTAGGATCCCTGGTCGTGTTTGGGGTCCCGTGGCTGAGGCAGGCTCCATGCCCTCTTCCAGGTCTGCGGGACAGTGAAGTGACTTTGAACATCCAAGCAAAATTCAAGCAAAGTTCTTCTGGTTGGGGAGACGCTGTTCTCCCTGTCCATCAGGCTGCACTGGAACAGAGCTCTAGGTCTAGCTGCAGGTCAGGAAGCAAGTTTCCGTAGCCGCCATCAGAAGCCGCCGAGCTTTCGCCTGAGCTCGTCCGCAGGACCCGGTCACAGCCACCTGCCACTCACCTCTCCGGCTTCTCTCAGAGATCGGATGAGATGTGAAAGCACAGGCTTGCAGCACCGTGGGTCTCCTACCCGATGCTTCTAGGGGTCCCTGGGTCTGGGCTGCACTGCACACCCATGCCCTCAGAACTTCTGGGGTGTCGCCAAAGCGTCAGTGTTTGCAAAGCTGCTCCGGTAATTCCAGGAACAGCCAGGGCTGAGAGCCGCTGCCCTCCGCCCATGCCCACCAGCTTCAGTGCTCCAGATCAGGGACACCAGGACGACAGCCGTCCAGGGTGGCCACAGCCTCCGGGTGCAGAATAGGGCAATGAACTTGGAAACCATGAGATGTGGGTTCACATCCCCTCAGGGTCACTGCTGGCTGTGTGACCTTGGGAAGGTGACCAGCCTTTCTGAGCCTTAAATTCCTGGGATTTTCGTGGGGATAATAGTAGTGTCTGCTTCCTGGCTGTGAGAAGGCCCTGGCCGGCTCCAGACGCAGGTGTACTTCTTGTCTTTCTGCTTTCATCTAAGCTAAAGCAGCTGGCGGAGATCTCTCCTTTGTGAAATCCACCCAGGCTCTTCTTAACTAGGCCCAGCCTCGGTCTCTAAAGGCTGAAACAGACACTGACGTGATTTCCAGCAGCTCATGGCCGCATCCCTGAGATGAC
Organism: Meles meles; assembly: GCF_922984935.1. Classification (NCBI taxonomy): domain Eukaryota; kingdom Metazoa; phylum Chordata; class Mammalia; order Carnivora; family Mustelidae; genus Meles; species Meles meles. The sequence continues at coordinate 906,376 of NC_060071.1, forward strand.
CCCCCCACCCCCGGAAGTGCCCGCGTGAGTAACTCACGGCTGCCACGACTTGTTACCGTCTGTTCCGCCCAACACCTGAAGCCCGGGCCTCCATCTCCAGCGTCTGTGAGAGGGTGGAACCCACCGTCAGCGCCAGCCAGCTGACCCAGCTGGCGTGCCTGGTCTACACCGGCTCCTTGCCAGGGCCTGCCCCTCCCCAGCCGCCCCCAGCCCCTGCTCCCACATCCTCTCTCGGGAGCACCGAGTTCCTTCTGGACACCTGGAAGCGGACTCCCTTCTCAGCTGCGGTATTCAAACCCATCGTCCTCTGCTGAACGGACCGGGTGGGGAGGGCAGGAAGAACCTTGCGGAGGAAGGTTCGCGCCCTGCTCCAGAAGCGCCACATCTTGGCCGAGGGGAAGGGGGGCTGTGCACAGTGCCGGCAGCGTCAAGGCGGAGAGCACGGGGCCGGGGCGGAGGGAGGCTCTGAACTGTGAGAAAAGTGACTGTCTCCGGACTCTGGAGAAGAGTCTGCTTCTTCCCTGATGGACCGTGGGAGCCACTGAACGTCTTAGAGCAAGAGCTGCGTTCCGGGAAGGACAGCCGGCACAAGCCGGCGGCAGCCGTGGGTCCGGACCCGCTGGGAGGGCTCTGAGCCGGACATGCCGACTGCAGAGGCCGGGGGCTGACGGGCTGGCCCGGGGGGGTACAGCGGGAGGAAGAGGGCTCCGAGGGGAAGCTGTGGGGAAACCTGCCTCAGAAAGTGGAGGAGAAGCGGCTGTTTGAGAGGCCAGGACAGGTGCCGGGCTGTGGAGAGGAGCTGAACCCACGGAGGCCGGAGTGGCGAAGGAGAGACAGGCCGACGCCCAGGCAGCAAAGGTCAGAGAGAACAGAGCCCGGGCTCTGGGCAGCCACAGGGGTTCTCGAGGGAGAGGATGCTAATTCGTTGGCTCCCAAAATAGCGCTTGTCCTCCAGGCCTTTGTCAATATCTCAAGGGACTTATGCTTCCCGCCTCTCTGTGGATGTGTGCAACATTGGGCAGATGGCCTCTCTGTGAGCCTGTTTCCCCTTCTGTACAACATGGGCGAGAACACCAACCTCTCGGGGTTATAAAAAGATGAGTGGAGACTCTGCTTCAGGGGCTTAATACGGCCCCGCCCCCCAAGATGGAATTTGTGGCTTTCGTCAACGGGCGGTGGGTCCTGCCAGCTCCCGGGCTCCGTCCTGGGCAGCGGCCTGCCCTTGAGCCCGTGGACCGGCCGTGCCAGAGCCCCTGAATCTAACCACTCTGGGTAGCCCCCCCGCGCAGCCCATGTGGCCTGCATGCCAGTCCCCAGGACTCACTACAGTCAGCATCGCCGCGTTGCCTGAACAGCAAAACCCCCGGTTCTGGGGCGCCTGGGTGGCTCAGTGGATTACGCTGCTGCCTTCGGCTCAGGTCATGATCTCAGGGTCCTGGGATCAAGTCCCACATCGGGCTCTCTGCTCCGCAGGGAGCCTGCTTCCTCCTCTCTCTCTGCCTGCCTCTCTGCTTACTTGTGATCTCTCTCTGTCAAGTAAATAAATAAAATCTTAAAAAAAAAAACAACAACCCGGTTCTGATGCTGTTTCTGTGGGCGACTGTCTCCAAGAGCCCACTTCCTCCCCAGAGCGGCAGCCCCCAGAATTGGGTGGGGGGTGTTTCAGGAGAAAGGACTCGGGAAGGGAGGGAGGGGCCTCCCTGGTGCACACTGGTACTTCACACACTGCGTTCTGAGGTCTTCCCGCCAGGAAGGCTGTGGGCCCACGGGGAACAGACTGTGCGTGCTGGTCCCCTGCCTGCAGGGAGCTCCCGGGGCCAGCAAGGGAGTGAACCTCTAACTGTGCGATGTGAAGAGAGCCAGGAAGGAAAAGCAGAGGCAGACCCCGTCCTCCCCCAACTGCATTTCTTATAAAGGGAAGGTCCGCGGCGTCCGGGTTGTGCTCGTCTCCAGGCTGCACTGCTCCAACAGCACTCCCTGCTCTGTGTGTCTGTGCCACAGTCCGATAATTCTCCCTATATTTCCAGCAGTTTCCTCCTATTTGTTATGGAGATTAGTGACCTGTGATGTTACTACTGTCGCTGTCTAGGGGCCCCAGGAACAGCACCTGTGGGAGACGGTGAACTTGATGAGAAAAGCTGGGTATGTTCCTACTGGCCCCCACCGCCCACCGCCCGCTGCCCCGTCCTCCCCCGCCCCAAGACACACCAGTATCGAAATTAGGATGCTTAATACCCTGACAGGGGCCTCGAAGTGTCCACACGAAAGGGAAGAGTCACCCATGTCTCACTTTACATATTATTTAGTTCTTTTTTTTTTTAAGTTTTTTTTATTTATTTGACAGAGATCACAAGGAGGCAGAGAGGCAGGCAGAGAGAGAGAGAGAGAGGGAAGCAGGCTCCCCGCTGAGCAGAGAGCCCGATGCGGGGCTCGATTCCAGGACCCCGAGATCATGACCTGAGCTGAAGGCAGAGGCTTAACCCACTGAGCCACCCAGGCGCCTCCCGTGTCTCACTTTAAATCAAATCTTGAAAAGATTAAGCTTAGGAAGATACATCAAAAGCCAAAATGGGTCAAAAACTGCCCTTTCGCGCTCGTTAGCCAAGGTGGGGGAGGGTTCAGGGAAAAGTTCTCAAAGGGAATTAAAGGACCATGCCTGTGAAGGCGGGAACGACAAAGGGAAAGCGACTTATCGCTGATGCAGAGAAAGTCCGCGCGGTCTGGACAGAAGGTCCGACAGCCACAGCACCCGCTTCCACCGGAGCCCAGCCCGGAGCCAGGCCCTTGCACGCTTCAGGTCCATGGGGGCAGGGGTCGAAGCTGCAGGAGGCGGGCTGGAGCTGGCAGAGATGGTCCGTGAGGTGTGAGGGGGACACCGCCTCCGGAATGCAGAAGTGCCCGGGGAAGGTGCGCGTGTTCCCCAGCAGATCCCACTGCGATCATTCGGGAAGGTGGTTCTCTGAGCGGCACTGCTTGTCAGCGCCGCCGAGACAGCCCTCCACCGAAGATGCCGCAGGCTCGCCCCGCAGATGGAGGGGGAGTCAGCACCCGGCTTCACGGCTTCGAAGGGCCAGGTGGACTCGTGCAGGGGCTTGGGCTGCTGCTCACTCGAAGGTGGAATCTCCTCCTGGGGGAGATGCTGTGAAGACTGTTGGGAGGACACGAAGGATCTAGAATATTCCATAAGCTAAGTTGGGGAGGCAGAAGGATTTCAGAGTCCTGATTCATCTTGAGAGAAGTTTAGGCAGCATCACCCCCTACAGAGAAATCCTTCATGAAAGGAAGAGTCGCTCCATGCGTCCGACATCATCGTCTTTAAGAAGCTGTCAGTGGCCCTCTGGTTGGTGCAGCCAGTTAAGCATCTGACTCTCGGTTTTGGCTCAGGGTCGTGAGATCGAGCCCAATCCAGCCCCACATCGGGCTCTGCGGTCAGCGGGGAGTAGACTTGAGATTCTCTCCCTCTCCCTCAGCCCCTCCCCCTCAAAGAAATAAATTCAATCTTGAGAAAGAACTTGCCCCAACCCCCGCCATCCGCAGCCACCACCCAGGTCAGTCAGCAGCCCTCCGCCCCAGGCAAGTCCTTCCTCCAGCATCAGAAGATGGTTCGTGATTCTTTTAGCGACAAAGCCTTTTTGGAGTATGTACATTGTATCCTTTGCGCTTAAGGCTGTGGCGCAGCTGGTCGGCCACAGTGTAGCGCGAGGGCAGCAGGGAGAGCCTCACGCTCGGGTGTCGGGTCTGTCGCGCAGTGAGGCCGGATGGGCTGCGCTGTCCGGAGTGGGGCCACGGCACCTCCCACTGGCACCTGCAGCCTGCGGGGCTCCGGGTGGGCGCGGGTCTACCAGGCTTCCCAGAGCTGCTACACGTTTCTAGTCCATACTTGTATTTCTGCGTGATCTCAGGAAAATCGCTCTCGTTATAAATAGGCCTTCTGCACGCGTCTTCTATTTTTGCTCAGTCCAGAACGTTTCTGGAGCCCCTGCCGCTTTGATCTGCAGACACTTCGCCAAATTCTCAATGCTTAGATTCAGAAACGAATCGTGAATTTTCTATGCACCGTGTTGGAACACTGCAGTGGGCTCACATAAGGTAAATAACAGTTACTGTTAACACGTTGCAAATGGGGACGCCTGGGCGGCTCAGTCAGTTAAGTGTCTGCCTTCAGCTCAGATCATGATCCCGGGGTCCTGGGATGGAGCCCCTGCATCGGGCTCCCTGCTCAGCGGGGAGTCTGCTTTTTTCTCTCCCTCTCCCATGTTTGTGTTCTCTCTCTCTCGCAGTCTCTCTGTCAAATAAAATCTTAAAAAAAAAAAAGTTGCAAATATTTGCATCTCATCATATACTTGCTATCGGTTTTTTAACAGCTTTGTTGAGGTAGCACTGACTACAACGTGTTGCCCATGTTTCAAGAACCATTTTGGGCCCCTGGGTAGCTCGGTTGGTTGGGCAACTGCCTTTGGCTCAGGTCATGATCCTGGAGTCTGGGATCGAGTCCCGCCTCAGGATCCCAGCTCCACTGGGAGTCTGCTTCTCTCTCTGACCTTCTCTCCTCTCATGCTCTCTCTCAAATTAATGAATAAAATCTTTAAAAAATAAAATAGGTGTACCATTTTGGGAATGCAAGCTGGTGCAGTCACTCTGGAAAACAGGATGGAATTTCCTCAAAAAGTTGAAAATAGGGGCACCTGGGTGGCTCAGTGGGCTAAAGCCTTTGCCTTTGGCTCGGGTCATGATCTCAGGGTCCTGGGATCGAGCCCTTTATCAGGCTCTCTGCTCCGCAGGGAGTCTGCTTCCTCCTCTCTCTCTGCCTCTCTGCCTGCTTGTGATTTCTGTCTGTCAAATAAATACCTTTAAAAAAAATTTTTTTTTAATAATTTAAAAAAAAAAAGTTGAAAATAGAGCTACCGTATGACCCAGCAATCACACTACTGAGTATTTACCCTAAAGATGCAAATGTAGTGATCCGAAGGGACACATGCACCCCAAAGTTTATAGCAGCAACGTCCGCAGGAGCCGAACTGTGGAGGAGCAGACGTCCGACAGATGACTGGGTAAAGAAGTGAATACCCGCGTGACCTCCACCCGGATCCAGAGAGAGGACATTTCCTTCACCCCAGAAAGTCTTCTCTGTATGCTGAGCTCTGGCCCCACAGGACGGCTGTGCCATCTGTGGCCCCCGTGCGGCCATGACGTTCGCGTCCCCCGCGCGCTGCCGTCACATCCGTGCGCTCCCGCGGCAGCGTGTGCGAGTCCCTGCGGCTCCCCAGTGTGCCAACACCGGTGTCTCCAGCCTGGTCGACTGTCACTTCCCGTGACTGTCGTCCTAGTTGAAGGCTTCCGTCGGCTTCCCTGAGAACCCAGCCTGCTGGGCATCTGTTCCCCGCTGTCGAATGCCAGCTGGGGGTGTCCAGGACCAGATGTCATGGGGGGTCCCCCAAAGACAGCTCAGCTCCACAACGGGGGCTGGGCAGGGAAATGGACACCTGCCGTCCTCCTTTCCCAAACCCTCTTGCAGCCTCCTGGGCTGGCAATGGGAGGACTGGGAAGCTGACCTTGTGTATTTGGGGCCCAAATACAAAACCGTGGGGAGACGCGGCCTGCGTTGCGCCACCTCGTGAGGCTCCCGGGCAGTTCCGTGGACCAGATCGGCTCTGACTTCCCTCCGCTGCCGTGGCAGCCGTGGGGGGGCTGTGGGCTCTGGGCCAGTGGGGAGAGACCCAAGGAGCGGCCCCGCCCGGTGGCCCAGCACGGTAAAGTGTGTCCTACCGAACATGGTTATGCGACTGCCCACCGCCGGTCTTCTGTGCCAGGAGCCCTCCAGAGAGCAGTCTCTCCCTGGGGAGGGGCTGAGTGACCCCGGCAGAGCCCGCCTCCCCTCCTGGGGGCCAGGGATGAGGGCACGACCTGGACTTGGCCTCTAGATGCTCCTTTCTAAGACCAGGTCCCACGAGACTGACCCAGGCAGAGGAAGGACTCCAGGCAGCCGTAGGGGGCCGGCCGGGCTACCAGGAGCTTGGCCTGTTTCTTGCTTCTGGCGTCACGGCCCCCAGAGCACCTGGAGGGGCGCAGCCCATAAAGCTGGTGTCCGGCCTCCTGCCGGTTCTGCAGGTCCTCCCACTGCCCTCAGGTAGGTGGTCCCGGGTCTGAATGCAGTTAACAGAAAGTGAGGGGAGGGTTCGGACGCCAGGCCCTGGGAGCCCTCCTGCACCATCTCCCCTGCCCGTGGCTGCGTGTGGGCAGGTGACCCGGGAAGCCATGTGCTGTGCGGCAGAGCCGCCTTCCGCCTCCAAGTCTGGGTAGCTGCGTGAGGTCGAGGGGTCCCCACGCCCCACGCCTGTCAGGAAGAGCTATCCTAGTTCTGGGGTTTTCCCAGGGCATCAGCCAAGTAAGCCCAGGCTCACAGAGCTGGCCGGAGCCAGTTTCGGGTGCCCACTGCCAAAAACACTCACCGACAAGACCTATCTGGGCACTAGACACATCTGGAAAGCGTGCACAAAAATGCCAACAGCCACCATTTCTGGATGATGAAATTCTGGGTAATTTTTATTTTCTTACTCTGCTTTTCTGTCTCTCTCTCTCTCTCTCTCTTTTTGCATGAGCATTTATATAAAGTACATTTAGGAAAAAGTCATTAAAAATAAGCAGGTTTAGGGGCGCCTGGGTGGCTCAGTGGGTTAAGCCTCTGCCTTCGGCTCAGGTCATGACCTCAGGGTCCTGGGATCGAGCCCAGCATCGGGCTCTCTGCTCCGCAGGGAGCCTGCTTCCCCCTCTCTCTCCGCCTGCCTCTCTGTCTGTCAAATAAATAAATAAAATCTTTAAAAAAAAACAGGTTTGGATCCTCTGAGACCGGGCCAGGGCGGCATCAGAGTCCACCCCGAAGGCTGCTGGGTTTGCAGGGGTGCTGACGCGGGGCGCCTCGCAGTTCTCAGAGTCGCGGCGTCCAGCCCAGCAGCCTCCGCAGCCGTCCCTCCCGCGTCCGGACCCTCCCCGAAGTCCTGTTTGCCTCCCAGAGCGGGGCCCGGAGCTGAGCACGGGAAAAGAGGCCGGACTGCCATCCAGTGAGGTGTCTCTGGGCCTGGGGTCGGCAAGCCCACAGCCCTGGGAGGGCCACACGGGCCATGAGGACAGGGCCCCAGAACACCAGCACACACTCCTCCCGATCCTCTGACCCTCCCAGGGCTGTGGACTGCCAAGGGGAGGCCCTCGAGGCACTTGGTCGGCCCTAGGAGGCCTCCGTATCTTTGTGCAGTTTGCATGAACATGCCGTCAGGAGGATCGGGGGTTGGCTTTGGGCTGGTCCTCGCAGGAGACCTGGCTCTCCAGCTGGAGGGAAGGCACCGCGTCTTGCCCGTGGCCGGCCCCTCCACGCGGAGCTTCGCGCCGGCCCAGCAGCGCGGGCACGATCGCCCTCATTTCCCCAGTGAGGAGACAGACCCGCGGCTTACCCCAGGTCACAGACTGCGAAGATGGGGACACTGCCAGGACCCCAGCCCCGTCCGAAGGATCCCAGCGCCCTCTGCGTTCTTCCCAGTCCGCCACACCTGCCTGTGGCTGAGGTCAGAGACGGGCCGGACCCTCATGTGGCCAGCGTGAGGACGCGGAAAACCTCTCCAGCTCCCGCAAAATCTTGGCCTCTTTCTTGTCTTTTATGAGGTTAGCTACAGGACAAACATTTTGCTCAGTTTCTGCAAAAATCGTATAATCCACCTACACACCCTCCCAATTTTTGGACGAGGAAATGAAGATGGGAGTGGGCCCCGGCTCGCCCAGGGTCACACGGCGTCTTAGTCCTGAGCCGCCTCGCTCCCAGACAAGCCCCGTACCACAGCCAACAGCACGCCCTAAGCACTGACCCTCTGCTCACTCATTTTATTCTGTTGTATTTGACGTTCCAGGACAGTTAACATAATTATAGTAGTCTCACCCAGCGCTCACGGCGACTGTAGGCTCAGGGATCTGAAAAATAAACGTCTTACGACGCTCTAACGTCCTCACCAAAAATACACCGACCCCAAGTACGCGGCTCAGCCAATCAGCACAAAGTGAACACTCCCAAGTAACCCCAGTTGGGGGTCGGAGCAGCCCTCAAGGCCCCCCAGCCCCCCTCCTCCCCGACCCCTGCCCCCGCACCGCACACCCCGCCCGACTTCTAGCACGTGGAGTCGCGGTCCCTCTTTGTGAACGTGGTCTGAGTCCGGTAACACGTGTCCTCCTGTACGTCGCTGCTTTTGCTCGGCATGAGCTTGGTGAGAATGACCCGTTTCGGGTCTGACCATAACTCGCGTTCTCGTGGCCACTGGGGGCCCCCGCGGGGAGCGTCTGTCTCCCCTTCTGCTCTCAGGAGCACTCAGGGTGTTTCGGGTTTGGGGCTAGTGTGGCCACGGACTGTGCGTGTCTGCGGGCCACGTGTGTCCGAGTCGGTAGGTCCGCCCCAGGGGTGGGATCGCCGTGTGGGCGGGGGTGGCGCTTCTTCGCTCCTCCCCGCGCCGCCACCCCATGAAGACCTCAGCTTGGTGTGTGGGGACGTCCCTGGGGGCGAGCGGAGAACGGGCCGAGGGCCACAGCGGCACAGACGCGCTCCAGCGGAGCACTGCCCCGGCTCCTGCATGTCCGCAGGGAAGGGCTCCCCAGGGAACCCTCCAGATAACCCTTCACAGAGAAACAGAGGCCACACCTGCAGCTGGGGCCCTGGCTCTGTTCAGACTGCCGCCTGGTGATAACCTGCTGGGCCTGCACGGCCTCCCGGGGGTTGGAACGCCCTCCCTGCCCTCCCTGCCTTGGCGGCAGCGCCCCCTTGCCCCATGTTCCCCGGCCCACGCAGTGCCCGCTGCAGGGAAGCGCTCAGTGAGTATTTGTGGGATTGAATTTAGCTTTCTAAAATGCAAGCGCACTGGGCGTGGTCAGCAGCCCCCCGTCTGTCCCGTGTCTGTCCCAGTGACTGCTGCGCTCAGGGCCCTTCCCCCGTCTCCAGCCTCTGCCTGATTCTGTGTCCGTGGTCACATCGCCCTTCCTGGGGGCCTTGCTGACTCCGTCTTGTATGGACCCCTGTGACCACATTGGGACCTCCGATAATCCAGGATAAGCTCCCATCCTGAGCTCCTTAACCTGAGCACACTGGCCAGGTCCCCTCTGACGTGGACATCAACATATTCGCAGGTTGTGTTAGGACACGGAGATCTTCGGGCCGTCGTCCTGCCCCAAACCCAGGAACTACCTGGTGGGTCCCCACACACGCTCTCCTCTCCCGGCCCACATGCCCCCGGGTTCTCCGAGCAGCACCCTTCTATGCCCACAGCCTGGTTCCCAGAATTCTCAGACTCAGTGCCCCCGACCCCCTGAAGAGCCCCCTCCACCAGGGAGCCCCGGAGCTGTGTGCGTGGGTAACGGCTCAGACAGGTGGCACGTATGGGCTCAAAGTCTGGCTCCGCCCTGTGCTGTGTGACCCGAGGCCGGGGTCCTCATGTATAAAATTATAATAATAACAGTTTTTTAAGGTTGTATAAGGCCTAAACAAGAGAATGTGCATAAAATTCTGCAGCAAAGAGCGTGGTGAAGAACAGCTTGATTCAAACAATGGTCCTGTTTCCACGGTTACTGACGTCCAAGGCCCCCCTCCCAGCCAGGCTGGACTCCACACCGTCAGACCTGTGTTCCTCATCCGCGTGCCGAGTGGCCAGTCCTTGGAGCCACCAGGAAAAGCAGGCTCTGAGCCCCGGACTGAGCAGAGGGGCTGGCGTAACTGTGTGCGGCAGGGAGCAATTCTCCATGGAATGTACCAGAAGAAGCGGGAGCATATAGAGGTATCTGGGAAAGCTTCCCGGAGGAGGTGAATGTGGGAAACCTGGAGTGAGGGGAGGCAGCCCTCCTGCTTTGTGCCCCTTTCTGTCACCTCTCCAGCCCCCCATGGCCCTGTGGCGTGAATGCTCGCTCGGAACGAGGTTAAGCCCAAGGGCAGACAGTTACAGATGCTGAGAAGGTCCCTGGGGGTGACTCGGCTCCTCTCTGACCCAGGGCCTCAGGAAGGACGGATGGAAGCCCGTCCCGAGCCCCCAGCTCCCCGCTGGGCTCCACTCAGTCTTCTTAGGGGTTGGGGGCGCAGAGTCTGACTCTGTTCTGCCCCAGGGAGAATTCCTGAAGGACGGATCTCCTGAAGTCCTCCACAGCAAAAACGGTCTGTTGGGATGATCAGACTCTTATGGGGGGGCGGGGGAGCTTTTCAGACTTCTGGGCAACATGCGTTTAGCTGGGCTGCACCTGCCCTGAGCTCCATCAGGGGGCTCCCTGAGCACAACGGACACTCACCCCACTCCGGTCAGGGAACCTCCCGGAGTTCCCACCCACGTTCGGCAAGCCCTCCCTGTGAGCTGGGGTGCGTCGGGACGTGGGTCCAATCAGAGGGCCGAAAGCCATCAGCAGAAGGGCCAGCAAGGAAGCCCGAGTAGGGGGTCTCACCTGGCAGCCCCTCCCTGAGCCGGTCTGGGCCGGGTGCGATGGCCCCTGAGCTGTCTCCAAGTGACCTCCAGCTCCTTACAACACCAGGAGTGCCTGGGGCGGGAACTTTCTACCACTTCTGGACCGCCGGCGTGTGCAGCGGCACGTTGGAGCACGCGGCCCCACGAGTGGCCCCGAGTGCTCGTGCAAGCTCCGTGCCGGGCCCCAAGTGAGCTTCCTGCACTAACCCCGTGGGAGATGGCGCTGGGAGCCGTCTCCCGGGCTCCCTACTTGTAACAAGGCACTGCCACATGTCCTTGGCTTGTGTTCCGTGTTCCATGTGTCTCACACTGAGGGCGACCATCCCCGAGCTACACCAGCCCCGGGGCCAGGCCTGGCTGGGAGGTCAGACCACCCGGGTTCTGGCCTCAAGGCCGTGACGGTTTGCTATGGGGCCTTGGCACATCCTTGCCTCTCAGAGTGTCCCCGTCTGCACGGCAGGGTGACACGAATGCCTCCGGGCAGAGCCATCCTGACACACACGCGAGCCTCGGGCATGGACGCGTGGCACGGTTCCAGGCACGTGGGACGCCAGCGTGACCCCGCTCCCCTCTCCTGTGTTAGGGGGCCAGCCTGCCGGCCCCCGTAGGCCAGGATGCGGCCACTCACATCTGAGCACTGAGGCACCTCGTTGCTTCCCAGCGGGTGCCCTCCGGACATCAAGGAGCAGGGGCTGGACAGGAAAGTGTCAGAACGCGGAGGGCCCCAGCCTGACTCTCCTAGAGATGCTTCTCTGTCACACCCTGCTGCCCGGCCATTAAGTTGGACACAGGGTTGGAGCAGAGGGCACCCTCTCCGTGCTTGGGTGTTCGGCCCCAGCGGTGACCAGAGCTGGCTTCCCCCAGGGCCTCCGCCCCGTCTCCTGGCTGCACGGGCCACGTGCCAGGACTCCAAGGCCTTGGTGGACCATCACTGGAGAGGCCACAGACAGAAGCCGGGGGGTCCCCAGGTCCTGCCCCCTGCTCCCTGATGTTGGGGGTTTGTGCTAGGGCTTGCGGCGGGGGGGAGTGGCATGCCCAGGGCCTTTCCCCACGTGGACCAGCTTGCGTCCTCTCTCTGGGCCTCACTTCCCACAAGTGTATCACAGAGGCCAAGGTGTCCAGGCCTGGCATGTGCACACCTCGCCTGGGGCAAAGACTCACTAAATTTTCAGTCAGTGAAGCTCTTGAAGCACCATGGCCCGGCCGCAGGGCAAGCCCCGAGACGGGCGTGCACATAAATGTTGCTTCATAAGTGGGGAAACTGAGGTTCTGGGCCACAAAGGCGCCGAGGCTTGAGGACCCTCGTCTGGGGCTCCCTCTCCAGCCCCAGCCCTGCCCCAGCTCCAAAGGCAGCTGGCGTGGGGTGTGGTGGGGACCTGAGCCTCAAGCTGCACACACACCCCCCACCCCTCCGGGAGGACCTGCCTCCGGGCCAATCTGGAGCTTTCTCGGGACCCAGGGTAATAAAAACAACGAACACTGACTCCTGCTGAAAGTTCCCACGGCTCTCGGCGCTTTCTGTGTGATTAGCTCCCTGTGAGCCGTGAGACGGGTTATTAGGGCTCCATTTTTCAGATGAGAAAACTGAAGCACAGAGAAGTCACATAAGGTCACACAACTTGTGCGCAGCTGTGTCCTCCCAGGTTCCCCAGAACACAGAGCCCGAGGCAAAGCTTCTGCCCTGAGGCTTTGTTGGGGCTGCACTCCCGGCACAGATTGTGGGGGGCAGTGAGGCGGAAAACGATGGAAAGCAAACGCAAGGTAGTGAGCGGCCCGTTGCGGCTCAGGAGAACAGCTCTTGGTCTCAAGCCCGTGGGATCCCCGGGTTCCTCCCGGTCTCGTCTGTCTCCACGTGAGGGAGCTGGTGCAGACCGTGTCTGGGAGGACAGGGTCAGATGGCAGGCACGGGGCCGGGGCAGAACGGCCCGTCCAGCCCTCAACCTCCCCACCCCATCCCCCAAGACGACTTGTTAACCCCGCCTTGGAGTACCTCACTGTGTTGTCCTTGTCGCTTACGCTGGTTTCTGTGAGGGTTTCTGCCCCGGCCACCAAGAGTCCCCATTTTATAAATGAAGAAGCAGACTCGGAAGGGGGGACTTGTCCTGGCCTGGGTCGTGATCCTATGCCGGGGCTCAGCCTCTGCCCAGAAAACCCCAGCCATGTGGCCCCTGGTCTGGGCCTTCCAGGTGAGGGCAGGAGGGAAGGGGTCTCCGCGACGGACGGGCCGGCCTCTGCCGTGCCCACTGCCCCTCGCCCACCAGTCTCCTCCCTCAAGGGGCTCGTTCCCAGGCAGGCCCCCCGCCCGCCCGGCCCCGTGCCCCCTCGTCAGAACCCACCGCATCCTGTCCTTCCGCCCCCGCGTTGGGGAAGCTCTGCCCTGGTGAGTCTGTGAGGCCCTGGGAGAGGGTCTGAACCTCCGGGACCCCCTGAACCCCTCTGATTCTGTCCGGAGCTGGAGGAAACGCAGCTCGGAGCCGGGGACCCGAAGCCCTCCTGACCGCGGGACATGGGCGCCGCCCTGGCACAGGGCCCTTGGGTGCACAAGGGCCTGGCAGCAGGCTCTGGGCCCCGAGGGTCTGCTTGGGGTCAGGGCAAGAAGGTAGCTCCTGGGGGCAGGGGCGGTGGCATTCTCCGGAGCCCACGGCTAAGACCGGGCAGCCTCGGTCATGGCCCCAGAGCACAGCATTTAAAGCACAAAAACGATGCCCTAGGAACACATTCACATGGTCTCAGAAACAGCCCAGAGGAGTCGATGCTGAGAATAGACAGCAAGGCTCCCCCGGCTGGAGCTGCCGACGCGTCCGTGGGCTATTCTGTTTCTTGACCGTTTCTGTCCGGAACCCCTGTGTCTTGAGAGGGCTCCGCAGGGTTAAACCATACGTCGTCTCCCGCGGTCTTGGTTCATCAGCCGTGAGGGACACCGGTACAAGGACTCAGGTCCCCCTGCCTCCTGCCCATGCTCGGGCACTGTGCCCCGAGCGCCAGCTCCGTGATCCGCTCCGACAGCTCTGGGCAGTGCCCTTGTGCCTCCAGCCGCGTCCCAGCCGCGTCCGCGGAACCCGGGAGCCCTCTGCGTCGCTGCGGGTCTGAAGCCGCCCACTCACCCACCGAGGCTCCGGGCAGCCGCTCCCTGACGCTGGCGGCTTCCAAGGAAGAACATGTACACCCTTCAGCAAAAATTAAACTAGATTTCCCCAGCTTTTCCTACAGCAGATTCCAAAAGTATCCCCGACCCAACGGTATATGTGGAATGGACATTTTTGGGAAGTTTCCTGGGCATGTCGGCGGTCCTCGGGAAACGCGTGTGTGGAACCAGGCCTGCTGGTGGTGACGTCACTGATGGAAAGGCTTAGGAAGGAACCGGCGTCAGGCTCTAGATTTTAAAAGTGGGTCAAAGTCCAGAGGAACATTTAAGGGTGTAGGAGGCCAGGGGTGTGCAGAACTTGCGGACTGCGATGGTCTGGAACGAAACGGAAAGTTGGCCTCGGTCTTCCAGGCGGGGGACACTTAGGGACACGTAGACTTGATTTTCTCCCAACTGTTCACAACGTTGCCACTTTCACATTTGTGCAGGTTGCTTTCCTGGCACTCCAAACCGCCTGTCCCGCTGCTCTGTGTCCGCCCTGACCAGACAGCAGCCCTCTGGGCGCAGTCACTGCGTCGGGAGCAGGGCCTGTTGTCCTCTTTCCTGAAGGAGCCACGATGCCACAGTGACCAGGGTCACACAGAAACCTCCGCCTTCCAGGAGCGCACATTCTGGCTCACGGGTAGATGATAAAAACCAGAGCATCCCAGAACTGGGTGACGGTAAGGCGCACGCAGGAAGTAAACAGAAAGGGGGCAGGGCGTGCCGGGGGGAGCTAGGTGCCCGCCCCGTGGCTGGAGAAGGCGTCCTGAGAAGGCGACATCTGGGCAGGGCTGAGGGAGGCGAAGGAGAGACAGCCAATGGTTGCGGACCGTGCGTTCCCCACGGGGGAACACTGTGCAAAGGCCCTGAGGCAGTGGGAACAGCAAAGAGGCTGGTGTGGCTCAGGGCCCAGCGCTTGGAGGAGGTGCTGGGCCCGGGGTAAGGACCAGGGCTTTTGTTCTGACAAGGGACAAGGGAAGCTTTCGGAAGGGTCCGGCACAAGAGCGATGCACTCTCCCCTATAACCGAGCCTGTGCGGCCACACCCCTGCGCAGGGCTCCAAGACTCCACTCTGCTCCCTCAGGTCCAGCCCTGGGAAGGCCCGTCGCCCACAGCTGCTGGGGGCAGGGGCTCCACCGCAGCCGGCACACCGCGGCCGTCCGCTGGATCCGGTCCAGGACTCTTCCTTCCCGCAGCCCCTCCCGCAGCCTCCCCCTCATTGCCCTTTCCCTCTTCTTTCCCAAACCGCCGGATCTAATCTCCCAGAGAAGGAAATGCCCTCTGCGCACACGTTCCCACGGTGTTGTTCCAGGTCAGTGGGGCAGACCGGTGGGGGGACCGTCGCCCCCAGGCCCCGGTACAGGGAAGGGGGCAGAGACCAGCTATTCCCCCAGGTGCAGTGGTGCCCCGAGGAAGCCCCACTGGCCACCCCCCATGCCGGCACCTCCCCACCTCCTGGTTGGCTCCTCGCAGAAGTCGCCCCTTCTCACCCACCCCCTGCGGCCACGCTCAGGCTCCCCGGGCTGGGGTCCCTTCCCCTAGGTCGCTCAGCCCCGGAACACAAGAACGGGGAGCTGAACCGTGGCCTGTTAACCCCAAAGCTTGGGGCTTTCCTCCTGCTGTGGTTGCTCACCTCGGGGTCTGCTAAGGGCTAGAGCCCTGTCCCTAGAAAGATGGGACCAGTGGGGACACACAGAGCCTGTGATTTCAGGAGCTTCCCACACCCCCGGCTAGGAGCACACCTGTACCGTCCACAACCCTGTCTTACCGCTGGGCCCGGAGCACCCTGGAGACACCCTACGTCCGCTCAGCAAGCCCTCCCCACCCCACCCTGCGCCCCGAGTACCGAGCAGGGGGGCCTCCAGCTGCTGCAGAATGAGGAGGGAACTCCCAGACCACACACTGCGGCAGCAAACTGCGCGTTCTTCCCGGTAAGTCGGTGGAAAGAACTGTGACCCTCTCCCCATCCTCCTCCTAAGGGCAGAACATTCAGTCTGTCCCTGTCGCAGAAACTGTCATTTCTAACTTTCACCTGAGTCCCACCCCAGCAGCGTCACTGTGGGAGCTTGTCCTGGGGTGACGCGCGGATGGGCCAGGCACGGCCAGTCGCTGCGGCAAACGACCTCGATGGTCCTCCCACGATGGGGGGCTAGGGGAGCCAGACCTCTGGTGGCCAAGGAGCCCAGAGGGGCGGCCCTACCCCGGGCCACGCGGGGCTGGGTACGGGAGCGAGGCCGCTGCCACAGACCACGCCGGCCACCGGCGGGTGAGAGGACACAGCCCCCAGCCTCTCCCTCTCCCCGTGTCCCCCTGCGCGGGCCTAACTCAATCCCGCCGACGTCCACACAACTCTGCTAAACCAGGCTCGGTTCTCCCCGTCCTTCCCTTCAGCCCTGAGCCCAGCACCGACCCTCTGCACGGCCTGTGCCCTTGGTCCTGGGGCCCAGCACAGGGGACAGCAGCCTTTCGGCCCCAGCTCTGCCATCTCCCCAGGGGGCCTCTGGTCTGTCGCCTGCTCTGAGGAGCGGCTGCCCAGACCCTCCCATCTCGGGGGCCCCAGCACCATCTCCTCGGTGGCCCTCAGGGGCCTCGTCATCTCCACCTCAGAAATGGCCCAAGGAAGACCCTCCCTGTACCCCTCCCCGGGACGGCTCCGTTCCCAGGAACCCTGAAATTCGGGGGGAGGGGGGGCGGGGTGTCCTGGCTAGGCCCGTTCACACCTCCCTCCAAACCCTTCTAGGCCTTCATCTCGGCCAAGAACTGGACATCGTTCTCTGACTCGGGGCCGCGTGGCTGCTGCTCCCCGACCCACCACTCCAGCGCGGTCCCGTGGCACGCCCGAGCCCAGAAACAGGCCCCTCCACCCGGTCACCGTCCCTGTCACCGGTCACCGTCCCTGTCCAGGTGGCCGGTTCCAGGCCTTTGCCCACATGATTCAGTCAGTCCAGTGGAGGCCCAGAGGGGGACGGGGACCCATGCAAGGTCGCAGGGAAGGGGGCAGGAGTGAGGGTTCGGCCTCAAAGCCAGGCTTTGGGGCCCCGTCCTGTGTATGGCGAGCCGCACCGGCAGGCAGCACCCTGAGGCCGGAGGCCGATGTTCGAGTTGTCCCGCGGGCTGCGCACTCCGCCTCGGCCCGCTGTCAGACGGCATCCCAGCACCCAGCGGACCCCACCGTCCCTTTAGGCTGTGCCACACAGGGATCGCCACCGGCAGCTCCTGCCTGGGGTTCCCACCCGTGTGCCCAGAGCTCATGCCCACTCAGAGCCCGGAATGCGTCCTCACTTGGAAGCATGGCCTTTGCCGTGACGACGACGTGGTATGCGGTCAGGTGGGCCCCAGTCCCAGGACGGCCGACCGCGGGCCAAGGACAGGGTGAGGCGCGTAGGCACAGACTGGGGTGCGGCACCTCCAAGCCTGGGCCGCGGAGGGCACGAGCAGAGCGAGGAGAGGCCAGGGAAAGGCCCTCCGGGATTCCCCCGGGGTGGCGGGGGGGAGGCGCCGCTGCTGCCCGACCTCCTGCGGCCGAGCCCCAGAATGGGAGACCATGACCTTGTGCGCTTCCGCCCCCCCTTCTGTGGTGCTTTGCTCCAGCTTCAGGGACCTCTACACAGGGAAGGGGGCTCTGTGGGGTCCAGAGGAAGCCCTCTGTTCCTCTCACCCCGCGTCCGGCCGTCCTCTGCTGCGGCTAGCCCGCCGGCGCCCTGCTTGCCTTCTGCCAAAGGGGCGGATCCGTGCTTGTATTTCGGTGCCCTGGATGGTCTCCGGCCTCGGTCCCTCTCCCAAGTCTGTTTTGGGGCCGATGCCTGTGACAATGACACGTCCTGGAGGGCAGGAGTCAGGGACCCCTCAGCGGGTCCTCGTCCGGGCAGGGCCTGGGCAGGGAGGTCGGCGGGGAGACTGGCGGCCGGGGCTCGAGGGGCACACGGTGAGCTGGGCGAGGCTGCAGCTCGTGGGCCCTGGGGCAGCGGCTGCGGCCGGCCGGGTCCGGGCGCACCTGGGGCCGGGCTCCCCTTCGGCTCCAGCCACCAGGGAGGCCTGCCAGGACGGCAGGGGAGGTGGAAGCCGGAGCCCACTGGCCAGGCTTCCGGCAGATTTGCATCATAAAGAACGCGGCTTCGTTGAAATTCTCCTCGCCTCCCGGGAAGCAAAACTCAGAAGAAAAGTGAAGTTTTCCTCCTGAGCAACTGCACTGCCCGGAGCCTTCTGGGCTTCTAAAAATAGAGAGGAAATGGGCCTCTTCGGGCCGCTCCAGTCGCCGCCTCCCAGCCTGGGGCCCGCCCCCACGGTCCACTCAAGGGCAGCCTCCCGCCCCGTGGGACACCGGCCGCAGAGGCCACGCAGCTCTGGAGCTGGACGCGGCCGCCCCGGAGGAGCCCAGCATGCCGGATAGCGCGGAGGCCCCGCAGGCCAGCGGCCCCGCCCGGGAAAGCTCGGCCGCCAGGTGAGCCCGCCGTCAGGCCGGTGTCCGTCCTCTGGACTGGGGGCTCTGCCCTGGGGTCCTGGGGCAGCTGCACCCTCTGAGCCTCAGCCTCCCCATCTGGGAAATGGAAGGAAGGGCCCGGATGACCCGCGGAATGAGCTGGGACGCAAGTCCTTTGAGCTGTTACTTGTGTCCCTTCCCTGTGTGGCCAAGAGGGGCTCAACTGAAAGGGGACTTGTCCCCCAGGGGTGTGAGCCCGGGGCTGCTCTGGAATGCGGGAAGGACCCCTCGGTCCTTAAGAACCTTCCTTATCTCCCCAAGGGCCCTTGGCACATGGAGTTGATAAGAGGCGAGGACGGGGAGAGCTCGGGCTGGCTGTGTGACCTTGGCAGGTCCCTGCCCCTCTCTGGGCTGCGGCCTCCCCGAAGCCCTCGCACTGTGTGTTCTACCAGCCCGCGATTCAGAGGACTCAGACATTTGCTGGCACCACGCAGACCCAGGCCCTGCCCGCCCGAGGTGCGGGGGCTCCTGAGAAGAAGGGACCCAGTCCCTGCCAGAGCGCTCAGCCGGGAGGCAGGAGAGGGCAGGCATCTCCAGAGTCCAGACATTGTGCTCGGTGCCCAGGAGGGGCGCCGGCCACTGGGGAGGGAGAGATTTCTAACTAGGGGCGCCGGCCACAGTGAAAAGACACGCAGAAAGTCAGGGACTTCGGGGATGGGAGCGGTCCGGGCAGCCGCTGTGTGGGATCCGACGGGAACAAGGGGTAACTGCCAGGTCTGAGCTCCAGAGCGCCTGGCCTGTTCAAACAAGACAGGGTAGGAGGACAGAAGGAATGTTAGCGAGCTTCAGATACAGAGGCCCCTTACAAGGGCTGGGCCCTGGGTCTCCAGGGAACCCTCCAGAAGCAGGGGGCCTTGCTGGCCAGGCCGCGAGAGCAGGTGGTCCAGCCTCCCTCCCTGGACATGGGCCGTACCCTGAGGGCCAGTAGGCCCCTTGAGGTGGCTGGCGGAGCGTCCTCACCGAGGGGTAGCTTCAGGTCGTCCCGGCACCGCCTCCATCCTGGGGGCGATGCGCTCATAGGCCTGCCTCAAAAGCTCACCCTTTGACAGGAAGCACCAGGCTCTGCTGGTTCGCTGGGTTCCCCATGCCCGTGGACAAGCGTTGGGGTGGGGGGGAGTGTCAAGAGCCCGGGGTGTTCCGAGGTTCGCCGAGCAGGTCCACGGGGACAGGGGTGGCCAAGGGTCCTGTGCACGGGCTGGGGCCCAGCCGCCCTGGAGGGGCTGGACAACAGGGCCCGCAGAGGCTGAGCCCGGTCTGTGGACATCAGGAAAGGGAGGCCGTCAGACAGGGACAGAGCCCCTGACGGGGAGAGAGGGCTAAAAGTGCAGTTAGAGGACCTGCCCCTCCGCCTTCTTGCTGAGAGGCTTTGGGTAAGTCGTCTGGCCTCCCTGAGCCTCCATCCCACCCTCCGTGCCCACGAAGACAGACCCTGACCCTGCTGGCCTTGCAGAGAAGTCAGGCAGATTCCGCAGGCTGGAGAGGATGGCCTGGTTCCGGGAGCAGAAGGCCATGCTCGAGGCACGGGGGACGTCCCGGCAATGCGGGGGACTCTGAGCGGCACGGGGGGATGCTGGTGGCAGGTGATCTTGGGTTCCTGCCACGCTCTGCTCTGGACCGACGCCGGCCCTGGGCGAGGCTGGCTGGCAGAGCCTCGGTTCCCCGGTCCGGTCCGCGGCTGTGACACCGCGACACCGTGACACCGTGGGCCCGCTCTCCTCCAGTAGCCCGAGGGGGGGCTCATCCACCCACCCCGCTCCCAGGACTGCAGAGGGGACGGCTGGAGGTCGGGGGAAAGGACCTGAGAGCCGGAGGAGGGCTGGCACACCAGCCAGACCGATGAGAACTCCCTTCTGTGCCTGAGGGCAGAGCTGGCGCTGGGCCTTTTGGGCAGGCTTGAGGGGAAGGAGCAGAGCGAGATGCCGCGGGGCTGGAGCAGGGTCCCCCTGAGACCGCGGGGGGAGGCCGGACCAGACGTCGGGAGCACCACTGGGTGTGTGCAGAGCCCCCGTTGGAGTCTGCGCTGGTACAGAGAGCAGCTGCCCGAGGCTGAAGAAGCCCAGCTTGGAGGAAGGCCTTCCAAGGAACCAGGGGAAGGAGCCGTTCTGGGGCTGGGAGGCCGTGGACGCCCAGGGGACAGGCAAGGGCACCGCCAGTTCTGAAGGTGTGGGTGAAGGGGAGTCACGGGCCTCGTTAGGCCGGTCAGGACGGGCCGGGCTAACTTCTAGGTCTGGACAGGCTGGTGTGGCCAGGTGAGGGGTGGCCGCGGCCGGAACAGCCCTGAGGAACCCTGAGAGCACAGAAGCGGAGGAGAGCCTGGGGTGGGGGGCTGGCGGGGGGTGCTGGAGTCTGGAGGCCGGGAGACGGGAGCCTGCAGGCCGAGTCTGGCCCCGGGAAGGACAGAGAGAGCACCACACTTGCCCCGGGCTCCCCACGGCCCCTCCCGGCAGGGCCCACCCAAAGACTGGGTGCAGAGAGATGGCCCGCGGGAGCCAGGGACGTGAGGCCGGCCGGGGCCCAGCGAGCCTGGGGAAGGAGGCTGTTCTCCCTGACGGAGCTTCCCAAGGAGGACAAGCGGTGAGCTCCCCGTCTCTGCGGTGGCTAAGCCTAGGAGGAACAGTTAAAATGCAAATACCAGGGGAAGGATACAGGTCTTCGAAAGAAGGGGGCTACCCAGTACCTCCGGGTTCTCCCCGGCCTCCTCCCTGCTCCCCTGTGTACGGAACACGGCTAGGGCGGGGGTTTGGTTTGTCATTGTGTTTGTGTGTTTGTTTCCGGCATCTTTATTGTCTTTCTCTGCTTTCGCGAACACACGTTCACTTATGCAAAATCATTCATCGTTGACTGCGTCGGGCACTGTGCTGAGCCCAGCAGAGTCATCACGGAAAACCAGGCAGGCTCCCGACCTAAGGAGTGAGTTTACATCCGTGCCACGAGACCCACATCACACTGTAGTTGTGCAATGGCCTAGGGACCCATCATTGCGAACGTGCCGCGGAGGGACTCGGGAAAAGGGGGAGGGGATGTGAGCAACGACGCCAAACACCACTCAGAACTGCTGAACTGGCACATTTGTGTTACATGTTTCATCGCAATAAAGATGATCTTTAAAATGTTGGTAATGCTTTTAAGGAAATTATGGACAACACGTAACAGATGTCCAGCCTAGGCTTGACAACACCTTAGGAGAAGCAACACCTAAGCCGAGACCTTAGGTGTCGAGGAAGGGGTGATCAGGGGAGCTTTCTAGGAAAAAGGCACAGCACATGCAAAGGCCCTGAGACGGGAAGGAGCTCGGAGTGTCTGAGAACGTGCAAGGCCAGTGGGCACAGGCAGAGAGCTTGGGAGCCTGCGAGCCCCAGGAAGGCTGGTGCGGGTGCCAACAGTCCCTGGGCAAAGGGCACATCGGTAGAGTCAGAGTGCCCGGTCCCGGACTTCTGAATACAGATCCTGCAGGATGCAGTCCTTAAAGGGGATGCCACGCTGTTGTCTGGGTACAGCAGAGCCTAAGCTGGCCTGGAGTCGGGACGCTGCGCCCAAAGCTGACTTACTCTGTCCCCACGCAAGCCCTCGAATGGCAGACCCTCAGGTCAGTGGGGTTTTTTTTAGGTCACTGAGTCTAACCTGCTCCGTCACAATGTTCATATATTATCAACCTACCCTGACTTGAGAACTCCAGTGATGGGGAACTCACTACTTCTTTGTCCCTGCAAAAGGTATGGTTTCATTTAAAGAAATCCCTACATCACTCTCTCCTCCCAGGCAGCCCTGGCTCCTTGCAAGGGAGCCGGTGAGGGACGCTTGAGGTCAGGGCTGGGATGGTGCTTTGAAAACTGTGACGGTCATGGCCATGTGAGGGACGTCTAGGACCGAGCTCAGACTCTAGCCCCAAGCGGCTGTAAACTAGACTTTACCTATGCAGAACCTAATGGGTCGCGTCCTGTGTTAATGGAAGGAAGTTGTTCATAGAATGCACAAGGGTGAGTAGGACTTGATGAGTGGACTCAGCGACGCGGTAGAAATGCCGAAGGTTTCATCGTCCCAGAACGTTCTTGTCCTCGACAGTCCGCCCTCGCCCCTCTTACATAAGCAGCCCGTGGGAACAGACCCTGCTCTGGCAATTTCTGGACGTCCTGGCAACGGGTCACACAGCAGGTGCCCGTCCCCTCCTCCCTGTGAGACTCACCCCTGCGGCTAAGTGTTTCTGCTTCTCACTCTTCGGCCCAGTGGGGTGAACGCTGCTCCAGGCTCTTCCATACGTGGATTATCCGTTCTTGTGGGCATCTGGGCTGTTTCCAGATTGAGGATTTCATGAGCAGAGCTGGAAGGAACATTCTTGCCGAGCCTGTTTTGTGATGGGCGTATTTGTTTTCTTGGCTCAACCCCTGGGATCCTACTGCCGGCTCAGGGCGGGGGTGGGGGGTGGGGGGGGATGTTTGAAGAAGCCACAGACGTCCCCACAGAGTCGGGGTCTCCGCCGTCCCGCATTGTTGCTGGCGCTGGGAGCGCTGTTCTTTGCGAGCCCCTGGGCGGGGTGAGCGGTAGAGTCCCCCTGGGTTTCGGTGTTCGTTTCCCTGCCCATGGCGTTGAGCCTGTTTCCAAGGGCCGACCGGCTGTGTCTCCACATTCTGTTGTGAGGTCTGTTCAGATCTCCAGCCCATTTCATAACTGCGTTTAGCCCTCTTGTTCTTGTTTGTCTCTTGTTGAGATTCTTCCTACGTTCTGGACATCAGTCCCCCACTAGCTACAGGGCGTCCCAGTACTTTCTCCCACCTGTGGCTTATTTTCCCTTTTGCAATGCTGTCTTGATGAGCAGACGTCTTCTGTTTGATAAAATACAGTCTCCCTGGGGCGCCTGGGTGGCTCAGTGGGTTAAAGCCTCTGCCTTCGTCTCGGGTCATGATCCCGGGGTCCTGGGATCAAGTCCCGCATCGGGATCCCAGCTCCACGGGGAGTCTGCTTCTCCCTCTGACCTTCTCACTCATGCTCTCTCTCACTGCCTCTCTCTCAAATAAATAAATAAAATCTTAAAAAAAAAATCCCATCTCCTTGGGGCACCTGGGTGGCTCAGTGGGTTGGGGCCTCTGCCTTCGGCTCAGGTCATGATCCCAGGGTCATGGGATCAAGCCCTGCATCGGGTTCTCTGCTCAGCGGGGAGCCTGCTTCCTCCTCCTCTCTGCCTGCCTCTCTGCCTACTTGTGATCTCTGTCTGCCAAATAAATAAATAAAATCTTTTAAAAAAATCCAATCTCCTTTTCTCTTTTATGGTTGGAGACACCGTGTCTTCTCTAAGAAATCTGCCTCTGCCGAGGTTAGAAGATACTTCTCTAGGTGTTCTCCCAGAAGCTTGATAATTTTAGCTTTTCCATTGATGTGCATGATCTATGTCAAAGTAATATTTTTCCACACATTGATTCAAGTGCCATTTTGTCGAAAATATTTTTTTCACTATTAAGCTGACAAATCTCCTTTGTAAAAAAAAAAAAAGAAAGAAAGAAAGAAAAAGAAAAAAAAATCATTTGACCATACGCATGTGGGCCTTTTCCTGGACTTTCTTCCCAGAGCCAGTCTTCCATCCCGATGTTCCTACCTTACTGTCTCCTTTGCCCTGACTGCATCGTAAGTTTTGAAACCAGGCAGTCTTGGTCCCCCGTGTGGTTCTTTCCTCCTGCTTGGGCAACGGCCAGTGCTGTTGGCGGCCTCTAGGTTGTTCTGGGACTCTTGTCTCTGGATTCCGTGCAATGGCCACCTCTGGGCGTGCGCCGAGCTAGTGACTCATCTCTAACAAGTGGAGAATTGCAGAAGCCGTGGGATTTCACTTCAGAAGTTGAGTCACAAAAGGCTCATGCTTTCACCTTTGTTTTCTTGCTCGTTCTGAGGGAAAGGCCTCTGTGGCAAGGGCCGAGGGAGACCTCTGGCCGAGAACCAGGGAGCTGAGGCCCTCGGCCCAATGATCTGCCAGGGACCAAACACGAGCAAAGACAGGGGTGCACTTGGAAGCCGGTCCTCCCCCAGTCGAACCTCCAGATGAGATGCAGCCCGGAGAACAGTTTGACTGTGGCCTGTGCGAGGCTTTGAGCCAGAGGCACCAGCAAAGCCACACCAGACTCCTGACCCCCAGCAGCTCTGAGGTAATAAGTGCTTAAGTGACCGCATTTTAGGATGTTTGTTATGTAAGGATAAGTGACTAACACGCTCGCTCCTTTGTGTGCCCACGCAAAATTTAGAATCACCGTGTCAGTCTCCGCAAAAAAAGGCTGTTGGAACTTTGACAGGGAATGAGGGAGACTCTTCTGATCCATGAACATAGTCTGTATTTTCATTTATTTAGGTCTTTGATTCCTCTTATCTGTGATTTGTAATTTTCAATGTAGATTTCTTGCACACTTTTTCTTCCATTTGTTCCTAAGAATTGTATGGGTTTTGATGCTATGTAAATGTATTTCACACTTAATTGTCTAACATATATTGTTGGTAGATAGTAATACAGTTGATTTTTTAAATTATTGACCTTGTATTCTGTGATGTTACTAAATTCTTTTATTAGTTCTAGTAACTTTGGGGGGAGGCCCTCCCTAAGATTTTTTATTTGCACAGTTTTGTTATCTGTTAATAAAGATAGCTGTATTTCTTCCTTTCCAGTCATTTCTTGTCTTATCGCACTGGCTAGAACCTCCAATGGAACTTATGTAGAGGGGACATCCTTCCCTGTTCCTGACATTGTTGGCATTTCCAGTGATCTTCATTCATTTCTGGAGATTTGTGGTCCTTCTGGTGCAATCCCCGTAAGCCTCAAGCCAATAACGATTATTTATTATTTTTCTTGGTTTCCGTGGTCACGAGCAGCTTAGCAGAGGGGCTCTGCCTCAGGGTATCTGGAGGTCACAGTCAAGGCATCAGTCAGCCAGGTGCCAGACATCTGGACTTGGAGGACATGCTGAAAACTATTTGTTTCCTGTGGACACTGTAACAGGTCACCACAAACCTGGTGGCTTCAGACAGCAGACATTTATTCTGAAGTTCTGGAAGTCACACTTTCATTGGGCTCCAGTCAAGATGTCAGCAGGGCTGTGCCCCCCTCCAGAGGCTCTCAGAGAGACTCTGTCCCTCACCTGTCCATCGTCCAGCATTGGTCCTTGACCTGAGGCTTCATCACTCCCATCCCTGCCTCTGTGGTCACACGGCCTCTCTCCTGTGTGTGTCTCCCTCTGCCTGGCTCTTATAAGCATACAGGGGACTGCAGTTAGGGCCCACCTGGAGGGTCCAGGTCAATCTCCCTATCTTAAGATCCTTAATTTAATCATGTCCACAAAATTCCCTTTTGTGGTATAAGGTAATAGTCACAGGTTCCAGAGACGAAGAGATGGATATTTGGGGGGACAGTTTTCAATTTACCACATTGGTTGTTGGCCAGAGACTTTAATTATGCCAGTGGACCTCTCTGTCGGCTTCTTGAGAGATAACGGCCAGAAGAAGCAAATCTATAGAGGAAAAGTAGGTTAGCAGTTGCCTGGGGTTGAGGGGCTTGAGAGGAAATGGGAAGTAACTGCTAAGAGGGTTTCTTCTGGTGATGACAAAAATGTTCTCAAAGTGACCATGACGATGACGGCCCAACTGTGAAAATACTAAAAATTATTGAATTTTACAGTTCAAATGGTTGCTTCTTCTGGACAATTAATGTCAGTGAATTCGTGTATCATCTACCGTGAATGGCTTCTTTCACTAATCCTGCTTTCGCGAATCAGCCACGTCGTGCTGTGTGACCGTGCTCGTTCCGTGACGGCCAGCTCACATCCAGTGCAGGGATGCGCCCCATTCCACTCACCCTCTCATCAGCTGGAGGACATTTGGGTTGTTTGCACTCGATGGCCACGGTTCATGACGCTGCCAGGAACACATGCACGGGGTTTATCTAGACATGTTTGTATTTCCCTCAGGAGTCTATGTGGGGATAGAGCCACAGGGTCAGAGGATGACTCTGTGCATCACCTTTTGAGGATCTGCCAGACTGTTCCCTACTGTGGCGACAGCCCCCCGGTCCCCAGCAGCCGTGTGCAGGGGCTCTGATGCCTCCCACCCACCCAACACTCCTCCTCATCTCTCTGACTACAGCCATCCAGGAGTGGCGAGGGGCGTCCCCATGGTTTTGATCTCCTGACGCCTGGCTGTGCTGAGCGCCTCTGCATGAGGCTGATGCCCACTCGAGCATCTTGCAGAAATGTCCACTGAGACACATTGCCTGGTTTTTTTTTTTCCAAAGATTTTTTACTTATTTGACAGATAGAGAGCACAAGCAGGCAGAGAGGCAGGCAGAGAGAGAGGGAAGCAGACTCCCTGCTGAGCAGAGAGCCCAATGTGGGGGCTCGATCCCAGGACCCTGAGATCATGACCTGAGCCGAAGACAGAGGTTTAACCCACTGAGCCACCCAGGCGCCCCACACACTGCCTGGTTTTAATCAGGTCTCTTGTCATCTTGTTGAGTTGTAAGGGTTCTTTGTATATTCTACATGTAATTCTCTTCGCAGAAATATAATTTCTAATGTTTTCTCCCGTTCTGCAGGTTATCTCTTTGCTTTATTTATGCTGTCCTTGAAGCACAGGAAGGCTTTATTTTGACGTAATCCAATTTATGTGTTTTTCTCTTGCTGCTTCTGCTCTTGACATCGTGTCTCAGAAGGCTGTGCCTAACCCCAGGCCTCACAGATTTGGATTTTCTTCTAATGGTTAAAGTTTTAGCTCTTACCGTTAAGACTTTGACT
This sequence comes from Meles meles, assembly GCF_922984935.1. NCBI lineage: Eukaryota > Metazoa > Chordata > Mammalia > Carnivora > Mustelidae > Meles > Meles meles. Next base: position 933,211 of record NC_060071.1, read on the forward strand.
TTCATTTTTTGTGTGTATGGTGGGATCCAACTGCATTCTTCTGCATGTGGATATCCAGCTGTCCCAGAGCTATTTGTTGAAAAGACTATTTTTCCCCTACTGAATGGTCTTGGTGCCCTCGTTGGAGACCAGTAGACGGTACCTGCGAACTTCAGTTCTGGACTCCATGCTCTGCCCCCTTTATCCGCACACGCATCCTTGCACTGCACTGCGTTGTCTAAATGACTATAGATGTGTAGTGAGACTTGAAATCAAGAGGTGTGAATCCTTCAGCTTTGTTCTTTTTCAATATTGTTTTGGCTATTCTGGGGCTTTTGAATTTTCATATAAACTTTAGACCAGCTTGTTGATTTCTGAAAACTAAGTCAGCTGGGATTTTGTTAGGGATTATGTTGACCTGTAGATCAGTTTGCGGGGGGCGGGTAATTGTCATCTTAATATTAAATCTCTTGGTCTTAAGATGACTTTCCATTTGTTTAGATCTTAATTTCTTTCAACAATGTTTTGTTTAATTTTAAAAAACATTTTTTCTCCCTATTCTTTTGATTGAATAATTTCTACTATTCTGTCTTCAAGTTCACAACATTTTTCTGATCATCTCAAATCTGCTGTTAAGCTCATCTGGTGGGCTTTTCATTCAGAGATTGTACTTCCCTTATACTTTCCATTTTCATGGGCAACCCTGCATTATTCATCAATTATGTCGCTATTTTTTCTTTTAATCATCAAACATGTGTTAGGAACTGCGTTAAAGTCCTGGCACGCTCATCTCAACATCTGCGTCAGATCCAAGTTTGTTTCTGTTGACTGCCTTTTTTCCTCAATTTTGGCTCAAATTTCTTGCTTTTTTGGATGTCTGGTCATTTTTTGTTATATGCTAGATATTGTTATGATAGGTTGGGAATATGTTGATTCAAAGGGTTTAAATCTGCACGAGCGTCAGCTGGTGTCTCAGCCACAGGGCTCTGCCTTTCTGAGTCAGTCACTCCTAAGAGTTCCCATGTTGCTGGCTGCAATGGCCCCGGAGCCTGGCAGACACCCAGCCACATTCGGGCAGTGTGTACGGTGCTTGAGAGTTTGAAGTCTGGAGTCAAACTACCTGGCTTTGAATCCCAAATATTCTGATTACCAGCTGCGTCAGCCTCAGCACGTCAGCTCTCTGTGCTTCCACAGCCCGCATGATGCGGATTAGAATTCGGTACCTACTTTATAGGACTGTGGGTATAATTGAGCGACTTTATAAATTGAGTGACATGTAAAACGATTGGAGCAGCACCTGCCATATGCTAAGGGCTCAGGAGATGTTAGTTTGAACTTTTAAAAAAGTGAAATGAGGGGCGCCTGGGTGGCACAGTCAATGAAGTGTCTGCCTTTGGCTCAGGTCATGATCTCAGGGTCCTGGAATCGAGTCACGCATCGGGCTCTCTGCTTGGTGGGAAGCCTGCTTCTCCCTCTGCTCCTCCCCCTGCTTGTGTTCCCCCCTCGCTGTGTCTCTGTCAAATAAATAAATAAAATCTTAAAAAAAAGAAGAAGAAGAGCAGAGGACACTAGCGGCAGCGACAGGAAGTGCCCTTGTCAGCCGTCTGCGGGCTGCCTGCACGCATGTCTGTACAAGGTGTAGAGGCAATGGCCTGACACGTGGAGCCACGTAAATGCCAGCTGCTGGCTGTTTACATAAAATCATTATTTCTGCCGGCTTTCCCTCTGCCCCCTCTGGCCTAGGGGTCTGGTAACACCCCACCTGGTAGCCCTGTCCCTGCCGGAGGCAGCTGAATTCCGGCCCAGATGCCAAAATCACCCTTCACCGGTGCAAGGCGGTCCCAGAGAGGACCAAGGACTCACCCACGATCACCCATCTGGGGCAGACCCCAAGCTAGAAGCCACGGGGCTCACTGGGTTTTGCAAGAGAGCCTGATGATGGACGAGTTCATCCCCATGCAGGCCTGTGAGCTTTGTCCCGACAGGGTTGGAGACTCTGGGTGTGGCCATCTGGGTTAGAAGTGAGCTGGCTGGCCTCACCCAACACGGCAGAAGCCAAGCTGCAGCTGGGACCAGGTTTGGGGCGAACGCCACTCCCCAAACACTCTGTGGGGGCCTTGCTCTGGGGGCTCAGTCCCCAGGTGCCTGCCACAAATATGTTCCTTCTAGTGGGTGTGGCAAACTGGGCTTAGACCACTCGTGCCCTGTCCCCACCCTTTCGGAGAGACCATGGGTCCCCCCAGAGCTGGTCCGTCACGGGGCCTCAGCTGCCTCCCCTCGGAACACATTCTCGTCTCGGGCCAAATAGACACACCCTCACACCTTGCCAGCTGTCTCCTTTAACTTCGCTGAGCGCCGCCCCCCAGCCTGGGTTTGGTGCCCCAGTGACCCTGAATGCTCCTCCATTCACGGACGGTCCCCGGTCTGCCGTCACCTCTCAGCCTTCGAAGCACGAGCCAGGCTGGCTGGCTCCTTCGGCCCCCATACCCCCCAACCCCTGCACAGGCGAGGTACTGAACCATTCTCCACGGTCGGAAGGGGGATCCTCCTGGTGCTGTCAGTTCTGCGGAAGGGTCAGATCGTTTCCAGTTCAGGGAACTTCAGTAGAATTTTTATTTCACGGTAGACGGTTATACTTAACAAAATAACACCCAGCCTCTAATCTGCGTGCTCTGGGAGGCGGTCAGCTAGGGTGGCTGCAGAGGGTCCCTCCCAGAGGGCTTCCTGGAGGAGGAGGGCTCCGAAGAACAGGCCAGCTTGTGGATTGTGCAAGGGGATGGAAAGTGAAGATGATATATTTCCCAAGCCACCCTGATCCCAGAAGGAGGTTATCTGCCTCCTCGTCCGTTTAGGAACTGCTGGAGATCCAGCTGGCCTGGGGGTGCCAAGGCCTGGGCGTGGGGTAGATGGCAGCCCTGGAACGGAGGCCATCTCTGATGCCATCCCCCACCCCACCCGCACCCATGCCCAGCGCCAACTCTAATCATTAACACCGCAACCGCGAGCCCTAGCCCTCAGCGGGCATCATCCATGTCCTGGGGACAGAGGAGGACTGCATTCCTTCCTGGGGTTCGCTGGGGCTGGGAACCCTTCCAAAGCACGGATGGGGGTGAGGAGGGGGCTTCTGGCAGGTTCTCAAAGGAGCACATAACCCATGGGGGGCTCAGGGCTAAAGCCCCATACCCAAACTGTCAGGGTGCCCTGAGACGGCTGCGGGCGTGCATGGCCAGGGAAAGGGAACTTGAAGGAACTGGAATTTGGTGAAAGGCAGAATTTTCTTGAAGTTGGTCCACTGTCATTGGCATTCCAGCTTCCTGGGGCCGTCTGGGGGGTATCTGCCATCTGACTGGGTTCAGGGCCTTGGAGCAACCAGTGTCCTGCCCCTGGGCCCTCAGAAGGGACTTACAATCCCCCTGAACGCCCGGCGGGGCTCGGCACGTCTTCCCCTCCCCCAGAGGCAGTCCAGATCCTGAAGCTGTAGCTTGCAAGTGACCAGTAAAGGTGGGGGCCTCCTGGACTGGGAGGGCAGCTGGGGGGGGGTTTCCATGGAGCGGGGGTCCTGGTGTTCGAAAGGTTTGGGCTTGATGCGACAATCCTGCCAAGTCCCGGGGGAAGAAGCAGAGGGGGCACAGGAGGGCAAAGGGCACAGGGCAGGATGCCGGCCGCCGCAGGACAGGGACCCTCCAGAGGCAGGGGTGAGGGAACAGGGGACTGTTTCATGACACAGACGATGGGTACATCTGGCACCCATTGTGTCCTGGTCCAAGGAGACCCGGGATCCGATCCCTGTTCTGCCTCTGGCTGGGCTCACGACACCGACCCCGTCCCAGGCTCTCCAGACTTTTGTGCTGCCTCGGCGGGAGCTCGGAGCTCTCCACGAAGCCCGCGCTGCAGGGCTGGAGAGTGCAGGGGAAAGGCACACCTGGACTGCTGGACGCCGGGCATGCATTTAGTACAGAAAAGTGAAAAAGTCAAAACCAAACCAAAAGTCAAGCTTGCATCCTGCCGCTGGGGCCCGGGCCAGCTTCAGGAGCGGCGCCCAGCGGAGGGCGGCACCAGCCGACTGCCTCCCCACCCACGCCGCAGGGGCCCTCTTCCTCGCCGTCCCTGTGCTCTTGTGTAAGGCGCGCAGGTGGGCAGCTGGGCCTGTGCCAGGTGGGTCAGAGGTGTCTGGGGACCCACCTCACCCACAGCCCCGGGGCAGGCCGGGGCGGGTCCCCACGCACGCCCGGCCAACCTGCCTCATTACCTGGAGCTCAGGCAGCACCGGCTCCCATACTGGGAGCCTTAGCCGGCGGCGCACAGGGAACGCTGAGCCCTGTCCCGGCCTCTGCTTCGGGGAGGCAGGTGAGCCCCCCGTGGGGCCGGACCCGGGATCCTGAGAGAGCTGCCGGGGTCCGACCGATCTTCGAGGTGAGACAGGCCATATGGACTAAGGAGAAGCAGGGGCGTGGGCCACCGCATGGGGGGACCAGAGAGGCCCCGAGGAAGCAGCTGTCTGCCGGGCTGCTGGCAAGCCTGACTTCAGCGCTGCGGCGGGGGACAGTGGGATCTGGAGGAGGAGCTGCTCCCCTCCCCGCCCGGGGCCGTTTAGGATTCGGGGAAGGTCTGGGCAAGGCCCTGAACTGGAAACCCTCTGCTGAGTTTCCGGAGATAAGGTCTCCCCTTTGCACTGCGGGCGGAGAGAGGTGGGAAGGGAAGAGGAATGGGGAAGGCAGGCAGGGCAGGCGGTGGGGGCGCAAGGCGTCCCGGGGACCCGGCGGGTTTGCTCATCCTGGTCAGCGCCGCCTGGCCCTGGGAAGAGAAACTGGAGCCCGAAGTCGAGTCGGTGCTATTCCTGACACACTCAGGTGTGTGGGCTCGGCAGGCGGCAGACTACCGTCAGGTGCCCGGCCCCAGGAGCCGGTGAGTCCTGCCCAGCCTGGCCGCGGGCCGTGACGCACACTGTGTCTCTGTTGCAGGGCGGTTTGGTGGAGCGGGGCCTCTCTGGGTCCCCTGCGGTCCCCACTCTCTCCTGGGTGAGCTCGAGGGGCACAGCCGCCCCACGGGGACCACGCCAGAGATGCTCCTGCTCAGGCCTGCCAGCTCCGTCCTGAGGACTGTGTAAGGAACTAGGACCCCACCCTCCTCCCAGAGACGGTCCCCGCACCGCACGGCGCCTGGACCCCCAGGCCTGGGCTCAGCGGCTTTCTTTCCTCTGAGTCACCCTCCCAACCCCAGCAAAGATCTTTCTCCTCCTTTCTCCCGGGAAGACCCCGACAGCCCCGCAGCGATACAGGAGAGCCGCTGAGCACACGAGGCACTCTGCAGGGTCCCATAGCCTCACCACAGATGCAGGACTGGCCCAGGGCCCCGAGGCTCAGAGAGGGACGGCGACTTGCCCAGGGTCACACAGCAGGCGGAGCTGACCCCAGACAGGCCGGTTCTCATGAACCTTAGAAAGCACTTCTTGAACGTGTGTTGCATACGGCACGGTGCCTTGGCTGTTGAGAAAGTGGAAAGGGAAGAAAGAACGAGTAACGAGGAGGTGCACCCCCATCCAGGAGGGCTGCCCATGGAAAACGAGGGTTCCTCTTGGCTTGTGGGTCACACACATGATGACACCTTGAGGATGCTTACCGAGCTCCAACTGCGCACCTCAGGGCCTCTCAAGGGCAGAGGACAGACAGACTCATGGAGCTTACCAAGTCGCGTGCGGCCTTCAAGGCCCAAACCAGAGTGTCCAAAGGCCATGAGAGTGAGAAGGTGTTGGGGACAATCCCTGAGGGCTTCCTGAAGGAGGAGCTGAATGAGGCTTAGTAAGCTCTGTCTTCAAATGCCTCGCTTCAGCTCCTAGGGCAGGACAGGAGGACAGAGGAGAGTTGACCGGGTGCGGTCAGGAGAGGAAGTGCAGGTTCTCGCAGCCCCCGCCTGACCCACGAACCTCGAATATACCTTCGGTATATTACCGCACACAAGCCCTTCGAGAGCTCCCTCGTCCCAGGGTGACTGGGCCGCTGCTAAGGACATTTGGTTTCTGTGCCAGCGGCGTGAGGCCAGATGCTAATGGGGTGCGTGCGTGCCGGAGGGGGTCTAGCTTGCCAGAGGAAGAGGAATACTGTGCTCATCCCCTCGGACGGGCTCTGGACACGATCACGGTGGACCCACCTCGCCCGCTGGTCCCTCGCCGGACCCTGGGGCTGCCCAGAGCAGCAGCAGGAGTCCAAGGGCCCCCGTGCGTGGGAGGGTCAGAGCGGCCGGGGTGGCTGCCCTCGGGGGACGCTGTGGAAGCCGATCTGTGGGCTCACTCCCCAGGCAGAAGAGGCTGGTTCAGCGGGCTTGGTTCTCCGGGCCCCCAGGGCGGCTGCAGATGGGCCAAGCAGAGTGGGGGCGGGGCAGGGCTGGAGGCCGTCCCAGTAGCGACAGGAGCAGGGGCAAGGAGGACGGCTGGAGCGGCCACGGAGGGGCCCACTCCCGGACACGGGAGTGTCCACGCAGGGAGGGCATGGCCCCCGTACCACACAGCACGGCTCCCTTTCCTTCCGTGCTGCAAGCGGGACCAGGACATCAGGGAGGTCCTGCAAAGTCTGTTCCTGGCGGTGGGCAAGGGTGCTGTCCCCCTTCCAGGGGCCAAGCTCCATCAAGGGAAAGGGCACGGCTTCCTCGCCGGGGAGATGGGATGCTGCCCGCTCCTAACAGGGCATCCAGCGTTCTGCCAGCTCCAGGCCATGCGCAGGGTGAGCGAGGTGTCCCTGTCACAGTCCCCCAGGCCGGGGGGGGTGGATGGCAGCGCGTCTGAGGCTGCAGAGCCCGGCCCGTGCGTGGGGCTGCCTGGCGCTCAGGAAAGGGCCCCACACAGAAGCAGAAACCAGAAGCTCTATCAAGTGCGGGACGGGCTGCCTGTACCTTCGGTGGTGGGCATTTTTTTTTTTTAAGAGTTTATTTATTTGTTTGACAGAGATCACAGGCAGGCCGAGAGAGAGGAGGAAGCAGGCTCCCCGCTAAGCAGAGAGCCCGATACGGGGCTCGATCCCAGGACACTGGGATCACGACCTGAGCCGAAGGCAGAGGCTTTAACCCACTGAGCCCCCAGGCGCCCCAGTGGTGGGCATTTAAAGCAGACCATGCCGGTGGCGGGGGGCCTCCACTAATCTGGGCGTGGGGAGTCCAGAGTCTCGTCGCTGTAGGCCGTGGGTTTGCCCCGTGTGTGGCCCACCCATCCTTTGCAGACATGGCCAGGAGAGTGTGTCCTGTACCAAGTTGGCCCCGTACCAAGTTCGCCGTGCCTGCTCGGGAGCTCCCAATGGGGAACCCTCGGCCCGTGCGTGTGCATGTCCCGCATCCACCCACTAATTGCGGCGTCTGTGCCCAGAGCTCGGGGGCCGTTTGGTACCAGCATGGCTGTATCTGTCCCAAAGCAGACGCAGCATCCACTCTGCGACCCAAGAGGGTAATGGTGGTGGCCAATGACCCAAAATCAGCAGGACAAGTCCCACGTGCTCACCCCTCCACCTAGCACAGCGGCCCCCGGCCCCAGACAGAGGGGACTTGCTCACAAAGTTCCCAGGAAGGGGACCGCCTTGGCCCCCACCCAGCGCCCTTTCCCCAGGCCCCCCCCTTTATAATCTCCTGATGTCTTTCGCTTTAAAACCCATCCCAGGTTCTTAAGCAGACTGCTGCCAGGTGGGCCTGGGTGCGTTCAGAAACTTAGTTTGAACCTGCAGAACCAGCAAGGAGTAAGGCCGAATGTGACAAGCAGGTAACTGGCGCAACAGCCTGGGAAATGGGCAAGGATGGGACCAGCCCCACCCTGACAGACGGACGAGACTCCCTGGAGCCAGGGTCCTGCCCTCAGGGCTGCCATGACCAGCTACACAGGTTGCACACTGCCCAACTCCAGTAGGCTCTGTTTACGTATTGATGCGTGTGAAATGTGCCCCTGGAGTTGAGTGAGGTTATAGCCCTGCTTGACCCTGGTGTGTGTACTGAACTCCATCCACTCATCACCCAGGACACTGAGGTCTGGCCAGTTGAACACTGAGGAGGAACGGTGCTGAGGTTCAGTCGGTTGACAACAGAGGTCCCATAACCCCTTAGACCATCCAGCTGGAACAGGAGATCCATTGTCCACGGCCACCATGCCTGGGAAGCGAGGAGGATCTGGGCCAGGAGTGAAGGCGAATGGCCTGAGCCCCTGATCTCTCTGGCCCCACACCTGTCCTCTCCCTGAGGGAGTAGGCTAGGGCCTCCCCACAGGTGCCTTGGGGGCGGGGAGGTCCTTGCTGCGGCCCGCACGGGACGCGTGGGAGCCCTAGGAATGTCCCCAGCTCCAGTCTGAGCTTGTAAGCCTGAGTGCATCTGACGCCTGAGGCCAGGGCTCTGGGAGGGTCAGGAGGGGTTCTCATGAAGTCGCGCCCAAATCGGCCAGTGCTGGACCCCCAGCCTTTCCGTGTCCGGAAGGGGACACTGAGTCCAGACAGAGCTGGGCCCTTGCCCAGAGTCCCAAAGTCCGAAGCAGAGCAGGGCTGAGCACTGAGCAACCACGGTGGGGGGCTGGGGGGCCAGCTGAGCCCTGCAGCCGCTGCGCTCTTGTCCCCGACCCCCACCGGGAGACAGAGATGTCCATGTCACCCCCGGTGCCCCGATGTGTTCCCGGGCGAGCACCGGGAAGCCAGGCCGGGCCCGAGGGTCTCACGCTGTTTCTCCCCTCCCCCCAGCTCCCTGACGGAAGCGAGAAAGCTCTCCAAGGAGTCCCTAAGCCGTGCTCTCACGCTCTCATCCCCGGAGGAGGAGAAGGATGCCCAGCTGGATGGCTCAGGTGAGCCGGCCAGGAGACTGCGGGCTGCGCTGGGGTGCTGGGGGGCTGCGGGCAGAGCCCGGGCAGAGGCGAGCTCCGGGAGCCACAGGACGAGACTCCAGGGGCCAGATCTGGTGGAAATCCCGCTGGTCGCCATGTCCCCAGGAACCCCATCACACCCCTTTCCTGATGGCCGTGTCAGGGCCCAGCACGAGAGAAGGCCGTGACTGGTGGGGAGGACAGAGGCAGGGAGGCGGCTGGGGGCTCTGGACAGTTGGAGATCCTGGGGAGCAGCCTGGTTGCCTGGGGTGTGCGGCCGCCGGGGCCTGAAAGGGGGCTGAGTCTGTGGGAGGCTCGCAAAGACCTTCTGTCACAGCCTGCCCAGGGAGGACGCAGAGCCGTCATTTACCCCGAAGAGTCATCACAATGACAGCAGCCACATAGCTTCGCTCCGTTTTATTGGCTGTGTGGCAACATTGTAGCAAAAGCACAGGTCAGAGGTAAACAGAAACAGGCAGCGCAGAGGTGGCCGTCTCCAGGTCCCGCGCGGTCCCCAGGGCAGTGCCGTCCTGTGTCACCTGCCCCTGAGCTCCTGGGAGCAGCCAAGCGCGACCCCGAGGCTGCCCCCTCGCTCGGGTGTTAGGGTGCAGGCATTTGAACTTGGGGCATGTTTTGCAGAATGTTAAGTTTGGGTCTGCCTGGTGTCTTCCTCGTGCTCAGACTAGGCCTGGGATTTCGGGAGCAAGTGGAACTAGCTGGGGAGGCCATTTCTTTCTTTATTTTTTTTTTTTTAAGATTTTATTTATTTATTAGAGAGTTGGAGAGAGATCACAAGTAGGCAAAGACGCAGGCAGAGAGAGAGAGAGGAGGAAGCAGGCTCCCTGCTGAGCAGAGAGCCTGATGCGGGGCTCGCTCCCAGGACCCTGAGATCATGACCTGAGCCGAAGGCAGAGGCTTAACCCACTGAGCCACCCAGGCGCCCTGGGAGGCCACTTCTTCCGGTCTCCGCACAGGACCGAGGGGAGGGCAGAGCCAGCAACAGCTGGAGGGGAGGCCCAGGCCTCCTCCCCCAGATTTCTTCCGGCCGGGCTTTCCGGGTCAGAGGACCGAGGAGAGTCAGGCAAAGGTCACCGTGCGCGCCAGAAGAGGTACCGAGAGGTGTAAGGACTGTGTGCGCCTCAGGGCACAGCTGCTCCCAGGGATGTGGGCACTGCCAGGGGCGCGGTCCGGCCTCTGGGAGCCCCACGGGCCGACGAGTGGGTCGGGCTCTGCCAGCCTGTCCTGTGCAGCCCTGGGGCCTCTGGGGCATGGCCGCGGTGGGATCCGAGTCCCGCGGTGACCGAGTGCCCGCCACGTGCCCGCCTGGTGCCGGGGCTGGGCCCTCTTACTCCCCGACTGCCCAGCAAGTGCAGGAACCCGGGCTTCAGGCTCCGCGAGGAAGGAGGAGGGAAGGAGCCTTGCAGCCGCCTGTGCAAACGCGCCCTCCACAGCACTGGGAGACAGTCGTGGGGCGGGGCTGGAGGGCGGTGAGGGGTTCAGTCCACCGTCTCCACCCACCTGCCCCCTGAGAACATGGGGCGCGTGCTCCGCTTTGTGCCGAGAGGTTCGCTGTCCTGCACATTACCTTCAGAGGGCAGTATGGGGTGGGCCCAAGCTCATTCCCACGTGGCGGAGGAAAGCGGGCTCAGAGAGGCTCTGTGACGGTCTCAGTCATGCCGCAAGTAGGACGTGGAAGTCTCCACAGGCCACGCTGCGTCCTAGGGCCCCGGCAGGCATGGCCCCCTCCGGGCCCAGCAGCCTCCGCTCCCCTCCAGTTCACCTCGGAGCCGCGGCCCCCCTGGGGAGTTCAGGGAAGTCTTGTCTTCATGTCACCTACCACCGGGGCCTCTGTGAGTTCCCAGAAGCCAGAGGGTCCCCGAGCCCCTATCCCCAGGCCAGGCTCTGAGCTGGGAGGCAGGCCCACTGAATCCAGCGTCCGAGCTGCTGGAACCTGACCTCCACACAAAGGCAGCCTTGTGCCAGGCCCTGGGGATGCATTTCTTTCTAGTGCTTCCCAGCGGGGCATGAACGCCAGCTGGAGCGGGGCATGGCCAAGACCACAGGGACGGGGAGGGGTCCGGGGAGAGCAGCTGCTCCGGACGGGACCAGCAGAGGGGCTGGCCAGTGCCAGGTCCCCACGCCCAATCTTCTAGTGGACTCCACACCCCCGGGGAGCTCAGAGCCCCGGGAGGCCTGCGGTTGGGTCAAGGGCTGGGGGGGGCCTCCTGTCCCGCACTCCCCCCTGCCCAGACGCCTCAAGGACAAGGCTGCTCTTGGCTGGGAGGACACAGACACCACCCTTGTCCTGGGGCGCTCAGCCTGAGGCAGGGGGCAGGGTGGGGGCAGTGGGAGGGAGCCCCCCCCATGGTCACTTCTGCCTCTGGCGGGGAAGGAGCGGGAAGGACAGGGGGCTGGGTGCAGGCAGCTGCTGGGGAAGAGGGGACCCTTGTGCGAGCGTCCCCGGTCGCAGGCCCAGCTGGTGGCAGGTAAAGCACACGATTCGTCGGGCCCAGCGCTGTCGTGTCTCGCGTCGTTTCGGGGTATAGGGGAGGCTTTAGGGGTCAAGAAAGAACACTTGAAATGCCTTTGGTGCAACATGTGGTCTTCCTAAAGCTCGGCGACAGGCCCCGTGGGCAGAAAGAGCTGCCCCAGGGCTGAGAGGCTGAAGATTCATTTGTGCCCGTGGCCCAGAGCTGCTCCTGCCTGTCCCGCGCCCCCAGCTGAGCAGGGCGCGTGTTCAAGGGAGGGGCTGTGAGGCTTGGCTCCTCCCGAAACGACAGGAAAACCCCCTTGGGCCCCTGGGGGCTAGCCATGGGATTGCCCCTGGAGAGGGTGCCGGTGGATGGAAGCTGGGCTCCACTGGCTCCGGGCTTCGGAGCGCCTCCGGCACGTGCCCACCACAAGGCGGGCAAAGCCCGTCTCAGCTCCCCCACTGAGTGGTCCAGGCCTGGACAAGGGAAATCCTGGGGGTAGAACATAAAGGCAGAAACAGCGACCGCAGGGGGGCCCACAGAGACCATCTCGTCCGTCCCGACTGTAATTCAGGTGGGGAAACTAAGGCCCGGGGAGGATGGGGGTCTGCCCAGGCTCTCCCTGCTGAGTGGCCACAAGCCCGAGCTCGTAACCTGTGGGCAAGAAGGCTTGGTGAGTGGCCAGCAGGTGGAGGGGGTCTCTCCCACCCCAGACACAGAGGAGCCAAAGTCACATTCTGGCACATTCTGTACAAGGTCTGGACAAGCTGTTCTGTCCTAGGCAGGCCGCGTCCTTGTCTTGAGTTGTGTTCTGAGGCCACCATGACCTCTTTCCCTTAAATATCCCCACGAGGGCCTGGCATGCATCTGAGCAGGGTCCAAGGGCTGAAGCAAAGGGTCCCTGTGTGCAGAGGGAGCGTCCATGCCCCCATCCAGCCTCCATCCAGCCCCTGTCCAGGCCCGAGTCCAGCCCCCATCCAGCCTCCATCCAGGCCCGCGTCCAGGGCCCCTTCCAACCCCCGCCCCCGGCTAGGGTGACCTCGACAGCAGAGGTTTTGGGGCCCAGAGCTGGAAGGAGCCGCATGGAGGCAGATCCATCCCAGGCCTGAAGCCCCCCCTCCCCACCCCAGGCCCACGAACCCCTCCAGCTGCACAATGGGCTCCTTCTCAGTTGTCCCGCAGACTGTGGTAAACAGCCCTGGGCTTCTCCTCCCCCACATCGCCTCGCCCTTGCCCTCGCCCAGTGTTTTCTCCTTCCCAGGCAATTCAGAGTGGTTTCCTCTGCTCCTCAGAAGCCTTTATCCCAGAGCCTCAGGACAGCCGCTCCCAGCCCCCGGCCACCCCCAGCATAATGGGTGATTGATAAGACACAGGCCGGGTCGGGCCAAGACCAGTGCCCATGTGAGCAAGAGGAGGCGAGGACAGGGGGAGGGGGCCTTTGGGAAAGCCCGTCCCGGGCACTCGGCTGGCATTCTCTCCTGCGCACGGGGGGGGGGGGGGGGGGGGGGGGGGCGGGGCTGGCTGGGCTGCGATCGAGGGGGCCTCCTAGATGTCAGGGACCTTGGCTGGGTGGCGGCTGTATTCTTCGCTGCTCCTGGAGCCGTGAGCTTGCTGGGGTATGGCGGACTGCGTCCCTGCCCAACGTCCGGTCGGGGGCCGAGGATGCTTTAAAGGGCAGGTAACTCGGGGACTTCGGCTGGCTCCGTTGGTGGAGCATGGCACTCTTGATCTCAGGGTCGTGAGTTCAAGCCCCACGTTGGGCATGGAGCCTACTTAAAATAAAAAATAATAAACAGAAAAGAAAGGGCTAAAGGGGACTGGCAACCCGTCCTGATTTCTGTCGCCGCGGTCACCGCGGACACTGCCCCTGGAACGGCGGGCTGAGCAGCCCCGCAGCTCACAGGCCCTCCTCCCTGCTCGGGCCTGGTAGGGGGTCCAGCTCCTCCCCCAACACCATCCCCAAGGGAACGGACTGTGGCCCCCCACGCCTACACCCCCTTCAGCTGCCGGGACTGACTGCAGTCTGGCCCTACTGTTGCCCTGAGCTGCTGTGACCCTGGCCACCCCGGCCCGCTGTAAGGAAGCCCTCTCAGGCCGCCAGGGTGCTATGTGTGGGAATCCCGGCCGCTTCTCCACGGAGGCTCTGTCCCCATCCGCGACGGACGCCACAGGCTTAGCTTTACTTGACTGTTGGCGAACGTTTGCGGCGAGCACGGTGGTTGCATAGGCTCAAGTCTGTCTGGAGCGAAGGAGGGAAGGTTCCGGACGTGCCTGCTGTGTCGGCTCTGGGTGTGGATCGAGAGGCAGCCCGTCTCCCCTCCACCCACGAGCTGACCCCACGTCCCCCGGATGTCGTCCGCCGGCATTTCCGTGTCATTAAACTCTTCAGACGCCTTGTTCTTGCCACTGCTCAGCGACTGCTCAGCGTCCGCGGTGCGGCTTCCCGGACGCATGCGCCGGTCCCTTGCTGGGACACGGGGTCAGTCCCCAGGGACCCTGCGCAGAGCAGAGCCACGGACGGATGGGTCTCCGGGCTTGCAGGCTCCGGACCCTGCTCCGGTCGCACGGGCCCGTCCTGCAAGTGTGGCTGCTGCTCCGAAGGGACTCCGTTCCGAAGCCCTTTGCTGTATCTGCCTGACTGTCCCCAGGGGGGTCGCACCGACTCCCACACGGCCAGAGCCCCGGCAGGTCGTGTGCGGAGTCCGCGGGGCTGGCGCTGACTTTGCCGCTGCCTCACCCTGGGAGAGGCCCCGGGCAGGAGGCTGGTGGGCCGGTGCGTGGACACGGCTCCCCCAGGGGGGTTGTCGGGACGACAGGCCGGGTGGGAGGGAGCGAAGGTAGGAGGAGGGGTGGGAAGTAATCGAGGTCGCAGCTCCCCTCGCCCGTGGCCGCCACTGCGCGCACACTCTGCCTGCCACCTGCCTCTCCAGGCTCCCCACCCGCCGTGGCCCAGGCCTGCCACACGTGCTCTGCGCGCGAGAGGCTCCCACGGCGCGGGGACCCCACGGGCCTGGTCCAGGGCGTGAGGCTCCGGAGTTCCTGTGGCCAGGGTGCAGGGCCGGGGTCCAAGGCTCGTTGCTTCACGGGCCCGCAGCCCCCTACAGCTCTGCCCACCTCGATGGTAGCGAAAACTCTTCGTCCAGAGGTGAGGTCGGGAGAGGGAGCGGTGTGAGCAGAGGCCCAAAGGTGGGCCTGCGTGCATGTGAGAAGACAAAGGTGAGCATGAGGCCCTCCCAGGCGTGGAGATTCCCGCGTCTTCCTCCATTCAGTCCCCAAGCCTGTGGGCGCTCGGTGGCGGGCACCAGAGGCCATGGCCCCTGAGCTGTGGCAGGCTCCCGGGCATGCGGGACAGAGGCTCACGGGGCCGCGTAGGCCACCCCGACTCGGTGGGCCAGCCTCTCTCGGTACGTGGGCAGGAAGGGGACCTGCATCACCGTCGGGCCAAGCCAGTGGCCGGGAGGATGGAGGATAGGAGGCCTGGGTCCCCTAGACACACGGTGGTTCAGTCCAGCCTCCCTGGGACGGGGATGGGACAGAAGCAAGCTCCGTCTTCCCTGAAGGCCCCCTGACCTCCGCTCCGGGTCCGGCTTCCGCACTCAGGCCCCAGGAGGAGTCACACCCACTTTCGAGGCCTCCAGGCAGAGACGCAGCTCGGGCCCAGGCATGGGTAGGGGCTCTGGGACCGGGAGCTGCTCCGGCTGACCAGAAGGGGGGTGTGTGCTGAGGTCACAGAGGGCCTTCTGCAGAGGCCGCACGTGGAAACCTCCCTGTGGTCAAGGTCAGACCTGGGCTCCAGAAGGTCGCTCCGGGAGCCGCGGAATGTGGGAAGGGGCAGTGGTGGCCGCTGCCCAAGGTCACCGCTCCTGGGCCACCCCCCCAGGCCTTGGGCAGGAGGTACAACAGTCCTTTCCCAAAGGAGATGTGAGCGCCGGGGTCAGCGTGGGGCCAGGAGCCGGCCTGCAGGTGGGATCGCAGCTGGGCCGCCAGCCGCGCCCGTGACCTGCCCGCCTCCCTGTTCCTCCGAGGGTCAGCAGTGCAGTCCGTGGCCGTGGAGGTTTGCACAGCCCACCTGCTGCAAGGTGGGCGCTCAGACCGCGAGCTGGGACCGCGGCAGCTGTCCACGGGCAGGGGGGCGGCTGGGGCCAAGGCAGGCCCCTTGCCCACCAGAGTCCTTCCTCCTGCGGGTCTGGGGGCTCGGGGGCCCAGCTGACTCGGCTCGGCAGGGGGAGCTGATGAGCCTCCAGCGTGGCTCTCCTGTCAGGGCTGAGCAGCTGGGCTCAAGGGCCCACCACATTCCCTCTCCTCGCCGTCCCCTCTGTCCCGCTGCCTGCCGAGCGCGGGCACCACCGGGCAGGGCCCCGCCGTCCGTGGGAGAGCAGGGTCAGATGAAGGGACTCCGTCGAAACCTATACGCTTTGTCCTTCGGAGCCGATGGACCCATGTCAGAGACATGTCCTGTGGAAAGCCTGGAACGAGGGCCAACACCGGGGCCGTGGGAGCACGCGTGGCTGGGAGGTGGCTGGGAGTGCGCTCACCCCCGCCGCGGCACCGCCGGGGAGACTCGCTGGGCTCATGGAATCGAGGAGGGGCATTTCCGAGGGCTCTGTGGGGTTCGGTCGCGGAATGTTTCTTTCAAAGTGTGAGCCAACATTGGACGCAGGGCGGTCGCGCGCAGACACTCAGATGTCACGGGACCCTCAGTTTTCACTCCTTCGGGGCACTGGCTCGCGGTGTCCAGGGCGGCTCGCGGTGTCCAGGGCAGCTCATGGTGCCGCGGAGGACTGTGCCCGCCCTTCCCGCCCGCCCTGCGGCCTCCCCGGCGCGGGGACGGGGCTCAGGGCGGTTACCGTCCCCCTGCGCTGCGGCCCCCTTCATGGGTGCTGTTCCTGCCGAAGTACAGAGAAGCGGGAGGAGGACCCCGCGGCGGGCGCTTCCGGGAGGGGAGGAGGAGCCCCGACGCCCGCCGGCCCTGGAGCGGGCCGCTCCGTGGTATTGTGTCCACACGTCAGGTTCTTGAAGATTTTAAGTGTTCATCTGAGACGGAGACACAAGCAGGGAGGGGCCGAGGGGGAAGCAGGCTCGGGGAAGCGTCTGCCTTCATGGGGTCGATCTCGGAGTCAGGGATCGTGCTCCACGCTCAGCAGGGGCTTGTGTCCCTCCTGCCCCCCCGTCTGCCGCCGCCTCTCATGCCCCGAGGGACATACCTGCAGGAGAATCCACCAGCTCTGGTTTAGGGACCTGGGAAGGGAAGAGGGCCTCCAGCTGCCCAAGCATCAGAGCAGCTTCACTGAGGTAATTGTATGGCCTCAAACTGACCCATTTTAAGTGTGATTATTTTTCACTGGAAAAAATCACTTGTCGGTCATTTGTAGCGAATGTTAGAGTCGAGCCGGCATCACTGCAATCTGACTTCAGAACCTTTCCCCTTGGTGCCCGTTTGCGGGGACTCCCCACCGCCAGGCCACCACGAATCTGCCTTTTCTGGACGGTTCCCACACTCCTGGCTTCTTTCCGCGAACACGGTTCAGAGATACCCGGCGCCGTGCCCGCAGCGGTCGTGACTGCCGTTTCTGAGGGGACCTGCGTTTGGGGATGGCAGGGGGCGGGGCCCCGCTTGACTGTTCACCAGCGACAGTGTTTGCCGGTTTGCACGTTCGACTGTCCTGTAAATAATGCGGATGGCATCCACATCCATGTCTTTACGTGGCAAATTCCGTGGGCTCGTTGGAAAGAGGAACTGGCTGTCCTGTCCCAGCCCGGGGTCTCCTGTCAACCTCGAGGGTCCATGTGCCACCCAAGAGCATCTGGAGGGCAGGGACGAGGTTGTCCCACAGGACGGTGTTGAGCTTGGGGCTGCCTCAACAGGACATCCAGCGGCTGGGGCCACCTGTGCGGTCCAGCCGTCAGGTGGCAGAGCCCCCCCCCCACCCCCGGTGCGTCGTCTGCCCCAAAGGACTGTCTCAGGCTGCGGGGAAAGGAAGCCCAGAGGACAGAAGCCTCCTGGGCATTTGGGGAACTTGGGAAATCGGAAACGTGCATTTGCTGCAGACCACCTATGTGTTAGGGTTCTTCGTGGACATGGTTTCTGTTGACCCCCGATGGTCCCTGAGGTCTGCATCCTTGCCTCTCTGCCAAGGAAGCCGACTCGGAGACCACACGGTGTGCTGGAGGCTCTGGTACACGGCGGTCAGGCTGTCCCGCCTGCCACGCGGGGAATGGCCACCTGACGCTTCGGGGCGGGCTGGTGCCCCGAGAGGGAGCTGTGGCATTGGGCCTGCGGGGCCAGCGCTGTGACCTCAGGGAAATGCCTGGGCCTCCCAGAGCTGCGCGGCTCCGTCTGCAAACCGAGGGGCCAAGCCCTGTGGAGCAGACTGGCCGCCCGCGGGAGGGAATCGGCACGGCGCCTGGCATCGGGCGAGAAGACCTGAAGTTGGTCCCCTCGTCCAGGCCACTTCTCGGGAGCCTCCAGTCTCCGGCCTCCCCCTCGGGAGGGCTGCTTTTTCTGCTGCTTTGACCTTCTGCCCCGCTGGGTCTGTCCCCGGTTCTCAGGAGGCAGAGGAAGGGTGCGAGTCTGGAGCACCAGGAGGTCTGACGGGCCCCTCTCCGGAGGTGACCCGAACGCTGCTGACCACGCAGCCTCGGGGGACAGGTTCACTGGCGAGAAGACGGGAAAAGGTCTAGGCCTTCCGCATCTGCGCGGCCTCCACCTCCTTGCTGCCTCCCTAAGCCTGGCCCATCCCCAGAGCCGTCAGACCTCCTCCTCCGGGAGCCTCCCAAGCACCCAGAACCCTGCGTGTCTGCCACCACTCAGCCCGGAAGCACGGCTGGGACCGGCAGCCGGGGGCTCCGCCCGCGGGAGGACCGGGCCCCCGGCGGGGTAGGGAGGCGACTCTCGGCCAGCACGGTCCCAGCCGTGGTCTCCGCTCCCCTGCAGAGGAGAAGCTGTGGACGACGCGGGCTGACGGGTGCGTGCGCCCACGCCTCCACCCTGCGTGCCCTCAGCCGCCCTACACCGTGCACCGGATGTTCTCCGAGGCCCTGGACAAGTACGGGGACCTCCGCGCTCTGGGCTTCAAGCGCCAGGGCAGCTGGGAGCACGTCTCCTACGCCCAGTACTACCAGCTGGCCCGAAAAGCCGCCAAGGGCTTCCTGAAGGTGAGGCCCTGCGAGACGCGGCCTTCCCTCCCCGGCCCTGCCTTTTGGCTCCGGACCTCCCCTCTGACCCCCAACCTGGCGAGACTTTGGGAGAATAACTGAAACCCTCCCATGTATCGGCCCGCTGGTACGTGCTGGGCCCTCCCCGCGGGCCAGCCACTCCGCCGCTGGTTTTCCTTCGTGGGCACATTCGGGATGGGCTGGGCGCCTTGCTATGCCGGGCGGGTGGGGGGCAGCCAGGGCCCCACGGCATTCCCCCACTCCGTGCACCGTGAGGTGGTCCCCGCGGTCCGGAAGGCGGCCTGGATGGGAAGGAGAGACCCTTCCATGCCCGCTGACCCGGCCTGTCTGCCTTGGTCCTGGAGCTCGGCCTGGAGCAGGCGCACAGCGTGGCCATCCTGGGCTTCAACTCCCCAGAGTGGTTCTTCTCCGCGGTGGGCGCGGTGTTTGCAGGGTGAGTGACCGGGGTGGGTCGGAGGAGGGCAGAGAGGGCAAAGAGGGTCGGTCTCTCTTTCCCGAGCTCCCCCATGCCCTCCCCAGCCCCCATCTCCCCCATCTGAGGACCCTTCTGTGTCCCCGTCCACCCCCGCTCCCCCACCCCCCACTGTCTGTCCGGATGTGGCGGCTCCCTGGGGCAGGGTTGCGGGCAGAGGGCGTGGCCGTCTGCACTGGCTCACAGGTGAACCCCGGGTCCCCTGCAGCGGCATCGTTACCGGCATCTACACCACCAGCTCCCCGGAGGCCTGCCAGTACATCGCCCACGACAGCCGCGCCAACATCATCGTGGTCGACACCCAGAAGCAGCTGGAAAAGATCCTGAAGGTTTGGAGCAGGGGGGAGTGGGCATGGGGGCCAGAGGCCGGGTGTCCTGGGGGAGCTCCGGCTACAAAAGGACTTTTCCACTCTCCCTTCTGGGGCTTCATTCTCTGCGGCGACCCCGTGCCACACAGATACACACAGACCAAGGCCAGGCGATGGGAACTTACCCACTGGCCAGCTCGGGACCTGAGGACCAGGAAGCCGGGGGTGTGGTGATAGCCTCGGACTAGGGCCGCCAGCTGGCCCGCTGCCTCCCATGGGCACCAGGGTCCTCAGGCTTGTGTGACAATGACCCAGGGCCCGGGCACCTTGAGCACTCAACCCCGACTCTCAGTGTGGGGGATGGGGCCTGCCGCAGGTCTTGTCAGGTCTTCTAAAGACAGCGGGGGCAAAGCATGGGCTTGAAATCACCCCCTGAGCCAACCGAGCCTCCTTTGCGGCCGGGGACTCACTTAAGAGCCCTCCCTGATTGGCTGCGTCCCACGTGCACCACGGCCAGGGCGCGGCGGCCCAGGGACAGCCCTGAGCCCCCGCTGCACTGCACCCTGCCACCTGCGAGGCCCTCAGGGGCTCCTTGCATCCCAGAGGGCTCTGGAGTGGACTTGGTGGCTTGGCGCTGGTTCTGGAGATATCTGCCCCGCCCCGGCTCCTGACCTGCCCCTGCCGGGGGGACGGTGGGTCTGGAGGCGCAGAGAGGAGACTGGAGCAGGCGTCTCCCTCCGTCACCAGTGAGGAGGTCTCCCCCTCAAGCCTAAAGAAAGAAGCCAGCTTGGCCATCCGCTCCTGGGCCGGCCACGGTGGCCGCCAGTCCCCTGAGCCAGACTCACCGGCAAGTGACCCCAAATCAAAGTGCGTTCTGAAATCGCTCCCCGGTGAGGCTGTGGGGTCCCCCGCTTCAGTTTGCGAAGGCCGGTGTTCGGTGTTCGGACATGGCAGCCTGTCATCCCTGCCTCTCCGCTGGCAGGGCCCATGCTCCCCGTCTGTTCTCTGCCTCCAAATCCCTTTCCCTGAGGACAGCGGCCGTGTTAGGGTCAACGTTTAAGACTGATTCCCTCTGTAGAGACCGGATTTCCCAGTAAGAGCACATTCTAGGGGGCTGGAGCTTAAGAGTCCAACATATCTTTTCTGGGGACACAATTCAACCTATGTGAGTGCTGTTTTTATTTTAAGATTTTATTTATTTATTTGACAGACAGAGATCACAAGTAGGCAGGGAGGCAGGTGGAGGGGGCGGGGGGGGGGAGAAGCAGGCTCCCCCTCCCTGCAGTTTTGGATTCTTCTGAAAACCCGCTTTCTCACAGCACTTTGGACCTGCTTTGCTTGAGGATTAAAGATTGCAGATAGGGTCACCTCCCTGGGGTTCCTCTGGGATGTGTTTGCAGGACCTCGTGGGGAATGTCTCTATCCTGCTGGGACTGGGAGGAGGTAGGGGTGTGGACTGCGCAGCCCGAGCCGTCCTGGGCGCCCCCCCTCACACCCCGCCCCCACCCCAAGCACTCAGGTCCTTCACGAAACAGAAGGGGGACAAGTACGTGGACAGTGGTGACCAGCAGGGACGTCCCGTCACAGGCCCACCTGGCGACCCCAGGGCTCAGTGATTTCCTCGGCCTTGGGGGCTTCAGAGCCCCGAGAGTTCTCTGAGGCGAAGGACCCCCTGGCCCCACGCCCAGCCAGGAGAGCCAGCGAGGCGGGGCCCTTCTCTGCAGCTTCCATGTGGGCACCCCGGAGTCCAGGGCAGGGAGGCCTCCCTCCCCTAGATCCTGCAGCCAGTGATTTAAGCCCAAAGCTGTCCTCAGCTTTTGCATCTGAAGAGGCTGAGGCCCAGAGTGAGGAAGTGCTCACCCCACGTCACCATTTAGAATAAGGCCCTCCAATGGTCACTTCCTTTGAGTCAGGACCTAATGGCCCCGCCGCTGCCTGTGATGGTCCCTGAGTGTCTTTGACCCAGAGCAAATCCCCACCTTGCGGGACTGAGGCAGCCCACCCGGAACTTGTCAGAAACGCAAATCCGCAGGCCCCACCCCAGGCCGCCTGCCCCCGGACGGCACCCTGTGGGGAGGGGAGCACACAGGGACCTGCGGTGAGAACTGTCTCCACAGCCTGCGGCAGAAACAGGTCAGCTGCCCTAAGCAGCGTCCGGTGGGGGTTACCCGCCCGCTTCCCCTCCTGGCTGCTCCCCTGGTTGTTGTTGGGTGGAAAGGCGGCTGCGTTCCGATGGAGCCCCGCCGGGCTCACACCCCACAGGCGGATGCCATGCCCAGGGCCTCGGGGGTGGGGGACATTATGGGGGGGCACCCTCGCAGGGAGCTTGGCTTCATCAGCATGTGGGGGGAGGGTGCCATGCACGGGGACGTTCCCCGTCGACCTTTCTCCGTGGACGGTCGTGGCCTGAATGTTTACCTCGTGAGTGGCAGCAAGTGAGCTGGTTTTCTGACTCACCTGCGGGACTGTTCTCGGAACGTTCTCTCCCTACTGAGCTGGGGCTCTCGGCCACCCGTGGCACCTGCTGGTGCTCGTGCTGGGCGGGACGGCGGCCTGTGCTGGGCGGGAAGGCGGCCTGTGCTGGCGAACATCCCAGCACGTTCGAAGGGAGGGCGTGGGGCAGCCGCTGGGTGGGAGGTCGCTGAGTGCCCGCGCCGTCTCTGCGGCGGGCTGCGTCACGATGCTCAGGTCGTCGGTCTCCTTGACCCCCTGCCTCCTCCATCCGTCCAGGACTGAGAAACGGAGCAGCGAGTCGCCCATTATTATCGTGGGTTTGTCCGTTTCTCCTTTCCCCTCCGTGAGGTGTTGCCCCGTGTACTTGGACGGTCCGTCGCGTGCGCGCACGTCCAGGCTCCCGTGTCCTTTTGCGACACACAACCTTCTCCTTGAGGACTGCTCCAACGATGGAGGAGCCGCCCTTGTTCCGAAGCGACTGTGTCTCCGGTTCAGACTCCAGACTCCCGACCAACGCTTGCACTGTCCCAGCAGCCCGTGTCCTTGTGCTCACAGCAGGTGTCTCGTGGCCCCTCTGTCCTCCAGGAGAGCACAGATGCTCCTGGAGGACACATCTGCTCCTTGTCGCTTCCCCTCCTCCCTGCGCTCCTCTGCGTTCCGTTCTTTATTTGCATTTCAGCCCGTCCTAGGTGTCCCGTCGTCCTGGGGTGTCCGTCCTGTGGCGTCTGGCGTCAGGTAACTTCTCTTTCAATGAAACCCCATTATTTTTCCTGCCAACCCAGATCTGGAAACACCTGCCACACCTGAGGGCAGTGGTGATGTACAGAGACGCCCTGCCGGAGAAGATGGCCAACGTGTACACGGTGCGAGGGGGCGCGCGGGGGCAGGCGGGGCCCGTCCGGCCGCCCCACTGACCGCCCCACTGACCGGGCGCCCGCGCGCTCCCACCTGCCGCAGATGGACGAGCTCATGCAGCTGGGGGACGGGCTGCCCGAGGAGACCCTGGACGCCGTCATCGCCACCCAGCGGCCCAACCAGTGCTGCGTGCTGGTCTACACGTCCGGCACCACTGGCAGCCCCAAGGGCGTGATGCTGAGTCAGGACAATGTACGCGGGTCCCGCATGGGTGGGCTTGGCCGCAGGCGGATCTGGGCGCGGGACCTGCCCTTACAGCCCCTGGGGATGCTCCTTCGGCCCCTCAACTGGGGGGCGCAGGACATGTGGGACGGCACCTGGGTCTGTGGTCCAGACCAAGTCCACGGAAGGGGATGGGGAGGGGAGGCCTATCCTGGGAGCTCCCTGCAGAGGCGCCCAGGGTTGGGGGGTGCCTGAAGAGGTCTCCCAAGCCCCCCGGGGTAAGGACTTCCGGGACGGGCTGTGGGACCCTGCCGGGCCCGTGTGCCGGTCCTCTAGATCACGTGGACAGCACGGTACGGCAGCCAGGCCGGCGACATCCAGCCGGCAGAAGTCCAGCAGGAGGTGGTGGTCAGCTACCTGCCCCTCAGCCACATCGCCGCCCAGATCTATGACCTGTGGACGGGCATCCAGTGGGGCGCCCAGGTCTGCTTTGCTGAGCCTGACGCCCTCAAGGTCAGTCTGCCTCGGCCCGAGCAGGGGTCCGTGGACATGCGCACTCGTGTATGCACCCGGGGGCGTGGGAGCGAGTGGGCGTCCCGCACGTTTGTGGCCGGAATGCTCTCTGCTGCAGCCAGCACGGCCCACGTGACCCAGCAAGGGCTGGCGCCTGTACGCGGGGGAAAGGGCCCCCGCGCCATCACGGACAGGGCGGACTCAGAGGAAGGCCGTGGGTGCACAGCCCCCCTGCTTCCCGGGCTCATCAGCTACCCCGTTCTTTGGAAACCGATTTTAAGTGGGCGGAGAGCTCTCCGGGACCCCTCCCCCGACCGGCACTCTGCCCAACACCCCCTACCTCGCACCTCCTGCCCCAAAGTGCCCCTTGTCCATTCCTGCATCGGTCACTGCTGAGGGGAGAGGTCAGGTTAGAGAGGAAAGAGGACTGGGAGGGGGCCGAGCAGCGGGGATGGCCGCCCAGCGGTGGCCGACCGCGTGGAACACAGCGTGTGCAAGTGTGTGTGCACCTGTGTGGGCGCCCGGGCGCGGGACGCGGGGGGTGGGGGCCTCCTGGCACTGAGCCGGCACTGAGCGGGCCTCCCTCCCTGGCTCGGGACAGGGGAGCCTGGTGAACACGCTGCGGGAGGTGGAGCCCACGTCGCACATGGGGGTTCCCCGCGTGTGGGAGAAGTTCATGGAGCGGATCCAGGAGGCGGCGGCCCAGTCTGGCTTCATCCGGCGCAAGATGCTGCTCTGGGCCATGTCGGTGGCCTTGGAGCAGAACCTCACCTGCCCGGGCAGGTACGGAAGGCTGGGAGGCCGGTGGGGCCGGCGGGGCGGGGGCACAGGGCCAGCAGGCACCTGGGGATCTGCTGGGCTGGGCTTGTTCTGGGGACCCCTGTGCGGAGGCCCCAGCACGCACCGGGCTGGAGACCTCTTCCCAGACAGTCCAGGAGATGGTCCCCCACCTCTGGGTTCTGGCTGGCAGGACGGCCTCCCTCCCTCTGGGTGGCATTCACCTCCCGGGAGTGGTTCCTTGTGGTCTCCTGGGAGGTTTCCGGACTCCATAGGGGGCCAGGGAACGGGGCACGGTGATGCGCCCTCTTCCAGCCTTTCCAGCCCCCAAGGCACCCCACAGCCGTCTGACTGCTTGTCCAACGCCCACACAGCCCTGGGGACGGTCCGTGGCATAGCCCTGGCCACCCCCCAGCACGGATGTTTTCCACCACTAGTGAGTCTGTGAACTGGCATCAGGTCTCGTGAGATGCACACGCACGTCCACAAATACGGCCTTGTGTGCACAGACAGGGACAGTGGACACACATGAGTGACTCATCTGTGGTCCTCAGAGGGGATCACGCCGGTCGGCCCCGTGTGTCTGCAAACAGACCGCAAGCTTCCGCACACCCACACGGCCCAGCTGGGCTGACCTCCAGGCTCGGGCGCGGTGCACACAGGGCACACACACACCCGGGCGTGCGGGCCCGCTCACGGACAGCCTGGCCAGCGAGCAGCCGCCCGATGCCCCCCTTGCCCCCATGAGCACACATGTTCCTCCGCTGACCACCCCCACTCCCCGCAGTGACCTGAAGCCCTTCTCGACCCGACTGGCGGATTACCTGGTGCTCGGCAGGGTCCGGCAGGCACTGGGCTTTGCCAAGTGTCAGAAGAGCTTCTATGGTGCGGCTCCCATGACGGCTGAGACGCAGCACTTCTTCCTGGGCCTCAACATCCGCTTGTACGCGGGCTACGGCCTCAGCGAGACCTCGGGCCCCCACTTCATGTCCAGCCCCTGCAACTACCGGCTCTACAGGTACCCACAAGCCCCTTGCCCTCGCTGGACCCCGGGGCCACCGCGGTGTGGCTGTCCTGAGCCATCACTTCCATCCTGGGCCGGGCCCCCGGGGCCGGGCCTGTCCCCGTGCGCGTGGTCTCCGCCATGCTGTCCCCGGGGGGCTGAGGTCGCAAGCCCCCCCACCCCGTTCTGGCTCCGTCCCCTCCCTCCTGCAGGGTGGGGTGTTGTCGCAGGCTGTCCCTGCTCCACTGGGGGCAGGTAGTGGGGAGGACAGGGCAGTCAGCTCTGGGGTGAGTGCAGGGACCCTCTGTGGTGCTTAAAATCCCTTCCGGCCAGCCCATCACCCCCCCTTCCTCCCCCTCTTCCTTCCTTCCTTCTTCCCTTCCTCTCTCCCCCTCCCTTCTCCTTTCTCCTTAAAGCCTCTCACTCTAAGTCCCTGTTAAAATACAAAAGCGCTGGAGGCTAAGAGGGAGAGGTTGGAGGGGATGTTCCGGGCAGAGTCTGACCCCGGACTGAGGCCCGACCGGCCCCCTCGGCCGCCCCAGCTCGGGCAAGGTGGTGCCAGGCTGCTTGGCAAAGCTGGTGAACGAGGACGCGGAGGGCGTTGGGGAGATCTGTCTGTGGGGCCGCACCGTCTTCATGGGCTACCTCAACATGGAGGACAAGACGCGGGAGGCCATCGATGACGACGGCTGGCTGCACACGGGTGACATGGGGCGCCTGGACACGGACGGCTTCCTCTACATCACCGGGCGGCTCAAAGGTGAGCGCAGCCGACTCCGTGGCTGCAGGCTGGGGGGGAAGCGCCGCGGCCCGTGTGCCCCGAGTCCTGAGCCCGTATGGAGCTCATGCACTTGGACTTCCCCGTCTCCGCTGCGGGGCGGACACTGTCACCCCGACTTCCTAACGAGGACACCCAGAGAGGGTAAGGGACTTGCCCAAGGTCGCCCAGCTAGTAAATGGTGGGGTTGGGTCCCAATTCCCTCGAGAAACAAGGCAAGTCTTTCCAGAAGATTCTGGGGCATAAATATCATGTACTTTTACATGCAAAATGGGCATGATATCAAGAACACAGATTGGATATAAAATTTAGAATAAAGCAGGAGACTTCAGAGAAGTTTCCCATGAGGGATGTGGCCCTGGCAGGGGGGACAGCTGGGGACTTGCACGGAAAAAGTGTTTTGCTCACTGCCCCGGGGATGTAAGCCCAAGCACATCCCTGGGGGGAGATCTCCGCCTGCCTCCCCGGGGAAGCCAGCCCAGTGAGGCGGGGAACAGCTCTGGCAATCTCGCAGGCCGGGGTGCCATTCAGCCTGGGCTCTGAGTGTCACAGAGAGCTGGCCCTGGGGGCAGAGTCTGGGCAGGCCTAGCTTGAGCCTTGGGAGGAGCGGGGACAGTCCTGGCTGCCAGCCCACAGCCCAGGGCTGCGGGATGCCCAGAGGCACAGTCCTGCCCGGCCGGTGCTGGCCGGCTTAGAGCGCCGCCTAGGGCCCGGCTTGGGGATGGCGGCTGAGGGCCGGCACGCTGATGGGGAGAGTAACCAGAAACATCAATCCGGAGTTGGCCCTCCTTTCAAAGTAGTATGGTTAGGGGCGCTGGGGTCGGGCGGAGGGAGCTCCATTGGTGAGGCGTCTGCTTTGGGCTCAGGTCATGATCCCGGGGTCTGGGGATCGAGTCCCATGTCGGGCTCCCTGCTCAGTGGGGAGCCTGCTTCTCCCTCACCCTCTGCTGCTCCCCCTGCTTGTTCTCGCTCTCTCTCTGTCAAGTAAATAAACAGAATATTTAGAATTCAGGGTTAGAGGCTGGGGCCCCCTGACTTTCTGCAGATAAACATGTACGGGCCCAGCCTCCGTGTGGAGGAGACCGTGCTCCCAGGCCTCACCGCAGGGGGCCGTGTGGGAGCCGGCTGGTCTGCCTGTCCTCGTGCCCGAGGACCTTGTGACACGGCTGTCATCTGGCTGAGTGAGGCCCACAGCCTCGGTCTTCGTCTTTCAGACGGCCTTGGCCAGAATCATGCCAGTTGCCTACAAGATTTTTTTGATTTTTTTTTTAAAGACTTTATTTATTTGACAGAGATCACAAGCAGGCAGAGAGGCAGGCAGAGAGAGGGGTGGGGGAAGCAGGCTCCCTGCTGAGCAGAGAGCCCGATGCGGGGCTCGATCCCAGGACCCTGAGAGCATGACCTGAGCGGAAGGCAGAGGCTTAACCCACTGAGCACCCAGGCGCCCCTGCCTGCAAGATTTTGACTTTGGTTTAAACAAAGAAACCTCCACGTGGTCAAACCGCCAGGAGCACAGACAGGTGTCACAGCCAGGGAGACGCGCCTGCAGCTCCCGACGTGGGCGTTGACGGGTGGAAGCAACACGGCCTGTCCCTGGGTCTCAACCTTCCGCTTCGTGCCTCCCCGCCGCGTTTCCTACTGTGAGGTGTGGAGGTTTCTGCACACTTCTCCTTAGATCTGCGCCCGCGTACCTTATTTTTGGGGTGCTACTGTACAGAGCATCATTTAAAATGTGTTTTCTATTGGCTTGCTGCCTACCGAGGGGCCTTGTCCCGCGGGCTGGGGTCATGTGACTGGGGGCGCCTGTTAGAAGCTGGTGGCTTGTAGACGTCGTTCCAGCTCTCTGTGCGCAACACCCGGTCGTCTCAAATGCCGACAGTTTCGTTCCTTCCTTTCCGTTGCTCCTGGGTGTTTCTCTTGCCTCCTGTGCCGATAGGACGAGCAGAGCAGCAGTGGAGAGACATAGGGACTGCGGTCGTCCGTGTACCATTCCTGATCATGGGGGAACGCTCTCAGCATTCGCTCCCTGAGTGGGGATTTTTGGGAAGGTGCTCCTTTCTGTGCCCGGTTTGCTGAGGGCTTCTACGCACACTAACGGGTGAAAGACACCGGTAGGAGGTGGGGGAGGGGCCAGAGAAAGCCTCCTCTCTGACCAGCCTCGGGAGCCCTCCTCATTCACCCCGCTCACCGGCGTCCTGAAAGTCCGAGCCCCAGCTGCTCAGCGGCCGGCACCCACCCGGGCAGCCCCTCGCCAGGCTCTGGAGGGGCCCCGCCGCCCTGCCTTTGCCTCCCTGCCTCACCGGCCGCACACGTATGCCCTCCGCCCACGAGACCCAGTTCACGCTCAACGTGCAGCCAGGCCATGAGCCTCCCTGTCCCACCGCCCTGGGAACTCCCTGTGGCCAGGGCCCATCTCAAGGTCTGCACGGGACCTGCACACAAGGGGACCAACTCCTGCAGTTGACCTAGGACTGGGGGACTCAATCCAGCAAAAGCAGGCCAGGCGTGTTGAGCAAATGTCCGCTTACCCCCATCTGGCCCGGCCGTAAACCGCCCTCCAGGGAGGAGCCCGGAGTGCTCAGTGCAGACGCTGGTCTTGCATACGTGCCCGCGGCGGATCCCTGAGTGGGCGAGGCGGTGGGCGAGGGCTGGACGCTGGGACTGCAGCTCCGAGGGGGGAGCCGGTGTCCCCAGAGGGGCGAGGGCTCCCTGAGAAGAGTACATGGTGTGTTAGAGTCGGGAGCGCGTGTTGGGAAGGTGCAGGCGAGGGGAGAGGCTCACGGCAGGAGCTCGGGAACAGAGCTGTACCGCACTCCCAGACGCTACTCGACCTCAGACAAGACACCTAACCACCCCAGGCCTCAGTTTCCCCATCTATGAAATGAGCCACTTTCTAGGCCGGTTGTGAGGTTTCGGTGAAGCACCGCACGTGTAGGACTTACGCAGCGCCTGGCCCACGGTGCGTGCCGGGTGCCCGCCAGGGAGTGGCAGTTCACCTGCAGGGCAACAGCGGTGTGTCCGGGGCGCTGGGGAGGTCTGAGCGGGCAAAGTCTTAGACGATGAGCAAAGAAGTGGAGCCCCGAGTGGGCATTGCTCCAGGAACTGCCACCATCCCTCAGTAGGTGTCCCCCCTGCAGGCGTGTCTCCCAGCAGGCGTCCCCCAGCGGGTGTCCCCCAGCAGGTGTGAGGAGCCTCTGAGGGCATGCCCCCCCGGAGTATCCCCAGTGCTGCCGGGCGCTCCTGCCTCCAGAGGCTGGGGCAAGGCTGGCGTCCTGGTCCAGCCGGGGCACCTGGACTGAAGCCTGTGTCGGGGGCCTGGCCCTGCCTCCCCAGAATTAATCATCACAGCGGGCGGAGAGAACGTGCCCCCTATGCCCATCGAGGAGGCCGTGAAGATGGAGCTGCCCATCATCAGCCACGCCGTGCTCATCGGGGACCAGAGGAAGTTCCTGTCCATGCTGCTCACGTTGAAGGTGCGTCAGGGGATCTGGTTCTGGGGGGTGTGGGTCTGGCCCAGGCAGAAGCCATGCCCAGCCGGGACACATCTACGTCTCAGACTTTGTTCTGGGCTAACCTGCTGGCTGCCTGCAGTGGGGGCGGGAAACACAAGTGGCCACCAGCTGCTGTGACGACCCGTTACAGTCCAGCTCAGCCTTGCTCCCCAGGGCTCCTGCCCTCGCTCTCCCTGCCCAGATGCTCCAAGCCCAGGCTGCTGAGCGGGGAAAAAGCCCACGGTTTTCCTGGCTGTCCTGCCACCACGGGCTGTCTCTGAAACAGCTCACGGTGACCCACAGCCTCCGAGACCGGGGCTTGAGTCTTGTGGGCCGAGGCTTGGGCCCGGTCTGACCTCTGGCTTTTCAGTGCGTGCTGGACGCAGACACGTCTGAGCCGACAGACAGCCTGACCGAACCGGCTGTGGCCTTCTGCCAGCGGGCGGGCAGCAAAGCCACCACCGTGTCTGAGATCGTGGGCACCAAGGACGAGGCCGTGTACCAGGCCATCGAGCAGGGGATCCAGAGGGTCAACAGCAAGGCCGCCGCCCGACCCTACCGCATCCAGAAGTGGGCCATTCTCCAGCGGGACTTCTCCATTTTGGGCGGAGAGCTGGGTAGGGCTGTTTTTCCCGCTTGTCTGTTCGCACTATCGCACGGTGCCGGCTTGCACCTGGGGAGAGTCCGCCGCGTGCACTGTGTGTGCTGGAGCCTATAGATTCGGACGGACAACCTTTAACTTTGCCTTGACTGGGGGGCCGTTCTCCCCTGAAATCACAGTGGGAGCAGCGGGCAGACCCCAAGGCCCTGGCTCTGGGGGCTCAGCTCACGTACAGGTAAAGGAGACGACCTTCTGGACCGTGATCCGCAAAACCGGGGAAGCTGCGGTACAGCCCCGGCTGGACAGAGAGGTTGCTCTTGGCTGTGGCACGTGGTTCGCGGCAGGGGAGGTGGGATGGTTTCTAGAACAGCCTCTGGCCCGTGAGGCTGCAGCAGGCACGCCGAGAGGCCCTCAGAGCTTGGAGCGCGTCTGGCTGGCTGACGCGAACAGAGGGAAGGCAGGTGTCCTCTCTAACCGGCCTCCGGAAAGGACTTTGATTTTGAAGTGTCCGGTGTCTGTCACAGCCCCCAAGCTGCCCCCAAGCTACGTCACAGCCCATGTGCTTTTGAGGAGCAGGACAGGGATTTGGGAAAGACCGCGGTCGGCGGAGGTGGCGTGCCCGGACTCCCCCCGCCCGTCGGGCAAACAAAGCACAGTGCCCCGCGCTGTCCTGTGCACGGTCCCCGGCAGCTCGTCAGGATGTCAGCTGCTGGCCTGCTCACCCGCGCGGCTGTTGGCCACAGCTTTGTCCCGAGGCTGCCCGTGTGCTCCCGGCACGGTGGCTCGCCGAGTGCCCCGGACAGAAACCGTAGTTGTGTGGGTCTGCTTGACTCCGTCATCAATTCACCCGAGACACAGAACAGAAAACGCTTGGGGGGACCAGAAACGGGTGCAGGATAAGGAAGGCGGCACCTGCTGGCCCTGCGGCTGCGGGGACGGTGCTGGGGCAGTGCAGGGGGCTCGGGGGTGTAGCCTCAGGGGCTGGGTCACCGGGCGCCACTCCGATCCTCACACGCGCCTTCCCACGCTTCGCGGTGTCCAGGCCTCACTCCCTCTTTCCAATCGCTCCTTTAGGTCCGACGATGAAGCTGAAACGGCTCACAGTTCTGGACAAGTACAAAGACATCATCGACTCCTTTTACCAAGAGCAAAAGGAGTAACCAGGGGCCATCCTCCCAGCTTCTGCTGAAGACGGCTGGCCTTTCGGAGGGCCGGCCTGCGCTCCAGTCGCCGTCGGTCTGGGTGCACGGACACCCGGCAGGGCTGAGGTCTCCGTGTCTGGCCGAGACGCTGGCGCCTGCACTTGCCAGGTCTGGTGCCAGCAGCAGCTGACGCCTCCCAGAAGCTTCCCGTGTGGGTCGTTGTAATTTTAAGCATTGCTTTTTGTTCAGGTGACGCCTGAGCTCAGCTCCCCCCCCACCCCAGAAGTAGCAGGCAGGTCGCTAGCTCCCGTTGGGGAGGACGCGAGGAGGACGGTGGGGAGGACGGCTGGAGCTCCTCTGCACGCTGCAGGAGAGCCAGTACTTAGAACTCACCTCCGAGCTGACCTGCTCTGGAACCGTGGCCGCTGCTCTGCCTGTCACGGCGCCAGGACCCCTCACACTTGCCCGCTGATCTGATGCTTAATAAAACCGCTGCCGCCTATCTGATTGTACGGGTGTGATTTGAGTATTAAACCGTTTAACAGAATTGCCAACAAGGACCTGGTTTTTCTTGTCCGTTGAGCAGGCGGGCCGGGTCGGAGTCGTGGGTGTTTCACCCAAGGGACCATCGCGCCCCGGAGCCCGCGGGGCACAGGACGGCATCGAGGGGCGCACGCTATAAAGGCTGGCCGTCTGCACCAGCCCCACCCCCCGAACATGCAGAGCCCCGCCAGGAGACGGGCGGCGAAAGGATACCCCCAGTCCATCCTGGAATTCTCTGTTACAGCGAACCCAAGAGTCACGATCATTAGCGCCATCCAGCTGAGCAGAGGAAGCCACGGCCTGAACAGACCGAGACACACGTGAGAGAGTGTGGGGACCAGCCTGAGGCAGCACCCAGACAGGGACCCTCGCTAAGGAATCCCGTGTGCTCAGGGCGTGGTATGCAAAGCCCATGGGTTCACAACACTGTGCGGGGTGCAAGAGAGAGACAGGAGCGGCTAAAAATAGTGACTTAGAGTCTGACATAAAGGACAAAGGTGTTGGGTGGGGAGGGGGCAGAGTGGGGGGCGTAGGGAGGGCGCTCAGTGGCTCTGCTGAGGCAGGACAGCAGGCAGTGACTCGGTGCCCTGGGGACAGGGCAGGCCGGCCAGCACACCCAGTATAACCACAGCCGCAATCGAGGCCGTGGGGGCCTTGGGCTGCTACGCGCAGAAGGACACATGCTGCAGACTCCTGCAGCCGCCCTCCGCTCTGCTAAAGCTCTCCCCGAGAAGGGTGCGTCTCCAGGTAACAAAGTAACCGAACCCACAAACGTTAACAAAAATTACATCGCCCGTCACGCAGTTCTTGAAGTCTTTATTCGAGTCAGTAGTTCACGTTCAAGGACGCGCCTGTCTACTCCCCACATCACTAAGAAATATGCCGTGTCCGCTGGCTCTGAGCTGAACTTTCCGGGAGGCCTCCCCCGTGCCCGTGCAGCTTCATAAGAAGGTCACCTTTACTAACATGTCAGTAATCCATTTTGTTTCTATTACATTCTTCATAAACCAAGGAAAACAGGGTTTCTTTAAAAAGTTATGTTTTCTCTTATTAATTCTGTATCGTATTTACAGCTGAGGAAAAACCGTTTTAACCGAAATGTAAAATGATTAACATGGGAAACGATACGGTCCACTCAGAATTTACAAAAAACATACACCGGATAGACGCCGAATAAATAAACAAGCACTTGGGGAAAGTCCTCGGAGAGCAGGCCTGGGGACGCCACCAGCGGCTGCTGCACGGACTTTGTTCAGAAAAGGCAACATCTACGGGGCGTCAGGAAAGAAGCGAAGCACACGTGCGCACGACGGGCGGGACCTGCGGCGGCCGGGGGGACTGACGGCCACCGACACGCTCGCGGACCTCAATCCAGATCTCGCACTCGACGACAGATCTCGTCGGTGAAGTCGGAGCACTTTGCGTTGCCTCCTAAGTCTTTTGTTAAGCTCTGGAAGAAGAAAAGAGCGAAGATAAAAGGCAGCCACCGGCTAGAGCCAAGCCAGGCGGCTTCCCGGAGCGCCCGGGCAGACGCGGGCCGAGCTGGACCGGCCGCCCCCGTGGAGAGCAGGGCCCCCACCCGGGACGACAGGCCCAGTTAGCGCACACGGAACACCCGGCGAGGCCAGGCCACGCTCGCGGCGGGGAGGAGGGAGGCTCTCCCAACTGTGCCTCTGTCGGTACAGCAGACCTGAAGAAAACAGTTGATTGTGGACCTTTAAACGGAGCACAAATCCCTTGGGGAAGTTTTAAAGTTTAAAAAACAGAGTTGACCTGTTTGGGGAAACTGAGAAACGGACTGAAGGGACAGCGTGAATCCCCCGGGGCCTGACTCATGAGCCGGAGACCGGGCGGCTCCCAGTCCACAGAGCCGCCAGCCAGGTGCTCCGAACCACCAGCTCCCTGACTCTCCTCTGAGGAGGGAAACCCTCCCGCAGCCCTGTCGTCCACCAGCCTGTCCTCCCTTCACTCACAAAGGGACCCCGAGACACTTAGATCTCCCGTCCCACCGCATGCCACAGCCTCCCGCGCGGCTCTAGGGGCCACCGTGGACCCCTGCGGGGCTGGTACAGCCGCTCGGAACAGAGCCTGTGCCTTCGAGGTCCAGCCTCCTCCCTGGCTACGCGCAGAACCACCAGACCGGGCTCCAGCCCGACTACGCGCCAGCCCTGACCACCCTGGAGCAGCGGTGGGACCTTGGACAAGCAGGTTCCCTCACCGGGGGAGGGGGCTGCTCCCGGCCCAGACCTCCCAAAGGAGTGGAGACCGAGGGAGACGCCGTGTGTGGGGAACAGACAGTCACGCAGTACTGACAGGCACGAGGGCTGCTTTTATGAAAGCTGTCTTACTCTCACAGCTCACATGGAGTGCTCCGTCTCCATGCGCCCGATTTGTACAAACCGCTCGACCCCCCGCCTCCGTGGCCGGGACATCCACTCCCCTGGCCATGGAAGACCACTCAGACCTTATCAGGGGCACCACCCGTGTTTGCGGGGGAAGGGGCAGGGACCTGGCCCAGACTGTGCGCGGAAGACAGGACATCAA
This sequence comes from Meles meles, assembly GCF_922984935.1. Classification (NCBI taxonomy): domain Eukaryota; kingdom Metazoa; phylum Chordata; class Mammalia; order Carnivora; family Mustelidae; genus Meles; species Meles meles. The sequence goes on from NC_060071.1 coordinate 967,355, forward strand.
GGCCTCGCAGGCTCTGGGCTCCGAACTGCGGCTCCTCCCGCAGCATACGGGCGTCTCTGTGTGCTCGCTTCGGCAGCACATATAATACGGGCGTCTCTGCGCCACTGCTTCCCGGGTCTCCCTGGAGAAACCCGCAGCTCCTCTCCCCAGAGCACACACCGCGTGTGCCCGGGAGCCAACGCCTGCTCCCCCCGTCTGGACGCAGCGTGCACAAAACGACCCATACCTTCCCGTCCTTAATCGTGGCAAAGCACGCGGCCTCCACCCTCGCCGCGTGGTCGAAGAGGCCCATGTGCCGCAGCATCATGACCGCGCTGAGCAGCAGGGCCGTGGGGTTGGCCATGTCCTTGCCTGCAATGTCCGGGGCCGTGCCGTGAACCTACCGGCGAGAAACGCAAACACGGTCAGGGGGACAGCAACAGTCCCCTCCCAGGGACTCCGCCTCGTCACGTCCCTTATCGTCAGCGACGACCGGGCCAGGACAGAAAGCCTCAGAAGAATCAAGAGCCAGAGGAACAGGGAAAGTGCAACGATGCGGACTGACGACCCTTCCCAGCTTCCGACCGAGTGCGTAACCGAGGAAGGACACATGGTAACAAGGACACAAACAAAGAAGGGGGAGATGAACGAACTAACCACGCTCATACAAACCACCTAACGAAAGCATCATTTTCTTGTGGCTCCTGGGAAAACTCAACACTTGAACCGTGTTTGTGCAGATAACCTGTCCCGGACCCTCAGGCCGCTCCCAAGCGAACGCTGCTTTTCCCGCGTCAGCCGGGTCCTTACCGACTCGAAGACCGCGACCCCGTTGGCTCCAATGTTACCGCTCGGTGTCACGCCGAGACCTCCGATCAGTCCCGCACACAGGTCACTGGGGGCAGAGACACAGTTCACAGGGTGCTCGGAACAATGAAACACCTTGCCCAGACTTTGGATTTTATCTATTATGTTTTAAAGATTTTATTTATTTATTTGACAGAGAGAGCACAAGCAGAGAGAGCAGAAGAGGCAGAGGGAGAAGCAGGCTCCCCACTGAGCAGGGAGCCTGATGCGGGACTCGATCCCAGGACCCTGAGATCACGACCTGAGATGAAGTCAGACACTCAACCCACTACGCCCCCCAGGTGCCCTGGACTCCGTTCTCTGCCAAAGGGAACCAGAGCTCCTTGGAGAAACAGCTAATCTGGGACCAGTCAGAAAACCAGGATGGGCCGGAGGCAGCTTACTGTTCCAGAAAGCAGATGGTGGGCTGCGTCCAGAGGACACAACAGCTCAAAGGGACACACACTGACTAATACAGATAATGGTTGTGACGGTTATACCCGTGAGTCAAACGGACAGAAGGACACCAATAACTGCGAGAGAAGGGAAGCTGACCGTCGCAGCAAAAGGCCGACTAACAGACGTAGCAGTAAGGGCCACCTCTGCACGTGTGGGAGAGGGGGCCCACCAGGAGGGGGAAAGCAGGCTGAGGGCGAGAGAGGGAGAAGTGACATTAGCAGGCGTGCGCTGGGCGGGCAGGGGACACAGGAGTTCCTTGTCCATCTTGTAACTTTTCTGTTAAGTCTGAAATGACGTCAAAAGTCACAACAATTTTGTAAAAAGGTCTGCCTCCTGGCTAACACACTGCAAGCAACCAACAAAACCTCTCAGACGGGGAAGAGGGGCGGACCATCAGAGCGCAGCCCAGAGCCAATGTGGCAAATTGAACCAATCAGCCACCCAACATGTGGTCACTGATGTCCCCACCAACTCGCCAGGACCCAACTCATCAGACACATGCTGTACTTTTTTTTTTAAGATTTTTTTTTTTTTTTAAGATTTTATTTATTTGACAGACAGAGATCACAAGTAGGCAGAGAGGCAGGCAGAGAGAGGGAGAAGCAGGCTCCCCACTGAGCAGAGAGCCCAATGCGGGGCTTGATCTCAGGATCCTGGGATCATGACCAGAGCCGAAGGCAGAGGCTTAACCCACTGAGCCACCCAGGCGCCCCCATGCTGTACTTTTTATATTTGAATGAAACTCCTTAAGCCACATGCATTTCAGAGCACGTGCAAATAAACTACAGGCACGACGACGTAGAGCTGGGCTCACCTGAGGATGTCTCCGTACAGATTGGGCATAACGAGAACGTCAAACTGGGACGGGTCCTGGACCATCTGCGAGGGACGCACAGCGCGTTCAGCGACCAGCAGCTGGGCTGCCGCGCCCCCGACAGTCACAGAAGGCAGGCGAGCAAGCACTTATACTTACATTCAGACACACTGTATCAAGGTACATCTCATTAAACTTAATATCTTTACAGTTTTCAGCAACTTCCCTGCATTTTTGCAGAAAAAGCCCATCTGACATTCGCCTGTATTTAATCAAATAAAAATGGTTGAAAGAAAGATTTGCAGAAAGAAAAGGGTCAGGTCAGGGAGCAAAGTTAAGTTCAAGAAGTGTTAGTTCCAGAAGCCCAGACATCTGATTTCAATCATAGCAAAATCATTTTTCAGGCAGTTAATAAAAAGCAAACTGAAAATGGGGATTTTTCTGGAAGTACAAAAGGGCATAAAAATGTAGAATAGTCTGATCATAATAAAAACTATTATTTTTAATAGTTCTGTCCAGAAAAAATGAAGAAATATAAGAAAATGTTAAGACTCCCTCTCACGGGTCAGGGAACCGTGTCTGCACCCGTCCAGAGCTGCCTCCAGCCGCCTGGGGCGAGCAGAGGGTGACCGCCGAGGACCTGTCAGACGGCGCTGACCAGGCAGCCCCTGGCACACGGCGTGTCAGAGACGCTGCCCTAGCCCACGTGGACGGCACACGCGCCTGCCCTTCAACCTGCATGGCCTCGGCTAAGCAGCCACACCAGCTGGGGGTCCGGTCTCCAGTGTGTTGCTCGGATGAAGCCCAGTCCCTCCTGCCCCCCAGTCCGCTCACAGACAGAGCTGCCTGGCCCGCTGGCTGGGGAGAAGGAAGGGACGCCGGTCGCTGAGCCCCCCGCTGGCCAGCGGGGACTTACATGATGTTGGCTTTGTGCACGGCCGTGACGTTGCTCCGGTGGTGGTTGCGGGCGTACTCGAAGGCGAACTCGGCGATGCGCCTGCTGGCCTCCTCGGTGATGAGCTTGATGCTCTGCACGACCCCGTCCACGATCTGAGGGAGAGCGGGTCCGGCCTCACTACGTGGCTGGCGCTGGGCACCCCGCCATGGGGGATGCGTGGGGCTCTCAGCAGCCTCAGCCGCAGGAGGCAGGCGTCACGAGGCCCACTAAACAGATGGGGACCACTGAGGTGCAAAGGCCACCTGCCCCAGAACACGCCTGTGAGGGGGATCGAGACTCCCAGCAGATGCCCGCCCCAGGCCAGGGTCCAAGCCCCCAGCTCACAGAGGTCACTGTGAGCCGTCCCCGCAAGGGGCTCCCAACACCCGGGAACCCGAAGGGCAGTCCCAAGTGCACAGAAGGCGGCGCGAGTGAGAAAGTGCGTGAGATGAACGTACCACATGCTCGATGCCGCTGTACTCGCCTTCCGTGTTCTCCCGGATGGTGACGATGTTCACGTCGGTGTAAGGAGTCTTATAGCCCTCGATCGAGACACACGGGCGGACGTTCGCATACAGGTCAAACGTTTTCCGCAGCAATAAATTCATAGATGGGTGACCAGCAGCTATTGGGGTCTTCAAAGGGCCTGTGACAAAGAACACCCAGACGACACGTGCATGGCACCCAGACGACAACAGGCTGCGCTCTGGGGTGCTTTTCTTCTTTACGGACACGAGTACAGAATGTTGACTTGAAATCCGTTTCTCCTCGCTCCATTTTCCCGCTGGGGCGGTCAGGATGAGAAGCACCAAGTGACGCGTGCACCCCCAGGCCGCCCGCGAACCCACCGGGCTGCCGAGGGCCTATCTCTGACTGTACCCCCTCCCTGACTCTAACGAAGGAGGCAGAGTTGCCTGGAAGCCTTCGGGAACATTACTGCACCCACAACACCACACAGCTCCCGGGGGAGGGCTGGGCGCGGCAGCATCGGACCCTCCCCACCACCTACAAGGTGCCAACATCCCCGCTGTCATTTAGGGGAAGGGGCACCTGGGAGGCTCAGTGAATGAAGAGTCTGCCTTCGGCTCGGGTCATGATCTCAGGGTCCTGGGATCGAGTCCCACATCGGGCTCCCAGCTCAACAGGGAGCCCGCTTCCCTCTCTGCCCCTCCCCCCTGCTTGTGCTCTCTCTATCAAATAAATAAATAAAAATCTTTAAAACTAAAAAATAAATAAACTAAAAGTGAAGGGAAACAACAAAAGCAGGAGCAAGAAACCTGCAGAGCCCGCGGTGCTGAGGGGCGGAGAGGGCATTTGACCTCCCACGTGTCCGCACCAGCAGCCCGTGCTCCACCGGCCCCAGGCACGCACTCGTGTTTTCCATCATGACCTGAAGTACGTATTAATTAAAATAGTAACAAAAACGTGGAAAGTGTGCAAAGGTAAATCTGGGTGAACCAAAACACACACTTGCATTTGCCGCTGGCCAGCAAGCCTTTACTGCTCTTACTGGGGGGAAACACACCCAAATGAGAAACCACCTTGCCGTGACCAGGCTGTTTCGCGTAGGGCAGCGGGAGGGCAGGGAGGGCGAATCTCCGTGCTGCGCACCCACACCACGTGCATGTGTCAGCCGCACGCCGATACAGACACGCGGGGGAAAGCGGAGGCCGCCCCACAGGGACGGCTGCACTGCAATGCGGCCAGCCCTAGCTCCGACCGCGCACCCTGCAAGAGCACGGCGCGTGGCGCAGAGACGCACCCAAGCCCGCACGGCCACTACCTTTCAAGCCCATCTTGTTCTTATCCATGGACTCTTTGGCTTCGGGAGGGATCATCCACTTTCCTCCGGGTCCTTGGATGGCTGTGACATTCCGCTCCTCCCACTGAATGGGCGCCTAGATGCGGCGACACAGAGCAGTGAGCTGCAGGCCTCGGGTGTGACCGGCACCCACCTCCGAGCACCCGTCTCCCACGTCGGGGGGACTGGCGAGAACGCACAATAAAGGTCCAGGAAGTTGCTGGCACGCGAGAAGAGGTGTCATTCCCTAGTGCGACCGGAGGGCCTCTCCGCGCCAGCCCGTCCAGTCCGCACCGAGCTGCCACCCGCCCCTCCTTGTTCTCGCAACTCTTGCCACGGCTAGAGTCAAAACATCGCAGCGAGAGGACAAACACGGCCGCCTACGACACGGGCGTGAACTAGAAATCATCCGATCATCAAAGACCACACAGTAGAAAACTATGCATAGCAAGTGTCCAGAAGAGGCCAGCGGTGGACAGAAAGTAGCCAAGTGGTGACCTGGGGCCTGCGGAGGGAGGGGCAGGCTGGGAGGGCTGGGGGACGGGCAGTGAGTGCTAACGAGGGTAAGATTTCTGTTTGGGGGGTGAGAACAGTCTAAAATTAGACCGTGGTGCTGGCCGCACAGCTCAGGGCATGCGTTAAATACCATGGACTTGGACCGCACGATGCAAACCAGCGAGCGTGTGGCATGTCGGCTGTTCCAGTACAGCTGTGGGAAGACCCCAGATACGGTCCATAATCCACACAGGTGCTCGCCAGGGTCCCCTCCTTCCCCAGATGCGCCCCGGCAGCCAGCACCGGAGACGCCCCTGGTGTGGGGGGGTCCTTCTCCACAGGGCGCTCACAGCGGGGGCGCAGCCCCCCAGCTCTCCGCGCCACCTGCCCCTCCGCGGGGCTGTTGCTTACGGAGACGCGCTCCGAAGCGGCCCCTGCGCGGAAGGCCGGGCCGCCACGATAATCGTTCCCACGCCTCAGGGTGACCCCACAGCGGGAATTTGGTTTCATCCTTCAAAATCTCCTAGGCGGTTTTTTGAAATAGCAGCTCTAGTCGGGTTGGCAGGAAGGCAGGGAAGAGGCGGTCGGGGGACTGGCAGGGCTGAGCCCGCCACCCAAAAGCACCTCGCGTGACTGTGCACGACAAAGCCAGCCCGCGCTCCTGTCCCTGCGGCCGCAGCGAGCGGCTCTGAGCCAGGGCTGCGGCGACCCGCGGCAGCGCCCCACCTCCCGCAAGTTATCCCAAGAGCTCATACACTCCAACTGCCCAAGGAAAGTTCTCCACAAACGATCCACGCCTTTTCCCAGCACTTACCTTGGCGGCATCAAAAATCTTCATCACAGCAGCCGAGATCTCGGGCCCGATGCCGTCGCCTGGAATTAGAGTGACTGTCTGAACCTGAGCGTGAGAATCACCAAAGAGGATAGTCAGGGTGAGCTCTGGAAGGTCCGGAGAGAACATCACTCGCAGAGAAATCCAGCTCCCGGGGGCTGCTCGGGAAGCGGAAGGCCTTCAGGAAGAGAGCGTTCCTCAAGAGAAGAGGCTCTACTCTCCACCTGAGTTCCGAGACCTTCGTAAGGCTTACGTGATGCTCTTCAGATAGCACAAAAATCAACTACTAAGCAGACTTCCCGACTGATTTTTTTTTTTTCAGACAAACTACAAAGAGGTCAATTAAGTCACGTCTGGGCAGCCGAAGACAACAGAGTTCCCACCATGCTCAGTCACCGGAATTCGGGGGCTTCCCATGAGGGCAACTGCTCCCTCGCCACAGCGACTCTGGGAAGGTCTGTCCTCCCCCAGCCACCCAGGCTTAAAAACACTTGCAAACACGTTCCCAGAGGACTGCTGCGGTCTGTTCTAGAACTCGGAGAACATCGGACTTCCAATCACAAGGGGGTCCCCGCTTTCCGGCGTCCCTCTGTGACACCAGCGCCTCAGTGACAAGGGTCACCTAGGGAGCCTGGCGGAGTTTCTGGGGGGCCTACAAGAGCAGCAAGTATGGTCACACCGGAGAGTGTGAGTTAGCCACAGAATGACAAGGGGTTTATAACGCAACACCAGAGCTTGAGGACAAAGACTCAAACAATCAAGCCGGCATTTCAAACGGAGAAATAAAACTGTGTAAAGGGACGTGATGATGGGCCCTCAGGGAGGTAAGACCACATTCAGACGGCCTCTCCCCGTCCGGAGACAACAGGTCTCACGGGGACTTGCTCTCAGCGGAAGTCTGGCCCAGACGCGGTCCCTGTCTTTTCCCGAGGGGCCGCCTGCGCTACACTGTTCTAGGTCACGGACTCAAGGGTCACCGGTCGTTTGCCTTCCACTGATACTCACTGAGCAGGTGGACTATTTCCGAATTTCTCTGTTATTACCGAAGACATCTTTTTTAAAAATTTAGTTCCTCTTCTTATTTCTTTCAAATATAACCCCGTCCCACCGGGCAAATCTCTTTACGAAACGGACAGCTTAAATCATCGCAGAGAGCGTGGTTCGCCCCGTCAGCTCTGAGCGCGTCCGAAACGCTAGCCCGGCCAGCCTGACGCTGGAAATGCAAGCCTCGTTCTGCGTCTTTGCACAAGCGGGAGCCCAAAGAACCCTCTGGCTTCTTCTTCCTGTTCTCCCACCACATAAAACAAACGTCATCAGGCCACCAGAAGAACCCACTTTTCTTCCACAGTACAGAAAGTCAACGGAAGAAAAGAGGTACAAAGGTCTTACAAACCCCTCCCAGCGTAAGACGTGGTATGGGAGCAGAGAATTATGGAATCCCATCAGACTCTGCAAGATGCGGTAAACAAAAACCCACAGGAAGTCGCTGACCCACAGTCTTAGAATGCTCTAACAGTGTGGTATCAGCTCTTGAAGCACAGAATTCCAGGCTGGCGGTTCTAAAAGCAGCAGATTTACTGAGAAATGGGAGATCCATTAACATGTCTACAAAGACCGTGAGAGGACGTGTGAGCCCGCGGGACTCAGACAAGTCGGGGGCCCTCCCAACAGCGGTCCCTCTACGGTTTTTATGGAAGCTCACAAAATAAAAATGCAAAGCAGGCTTTGAAGGTTCTCAACAATTTTCTCTCAACTTGTACTAGTTTCAAAAAATAGTCTTACCAAAGTGAGTTTGCGAAGGGAGGCAACAGGCTCAAGGGTGATTTCTATTTTTAACCAGGCTCCTTTAAGACACCAGTATGACAGGTTTAACAGAGCCAGCTGTAAGGTCATTCTTAAATGTGCAAGTGATCCGATGAGTTCATGCATGTCAGCCAAGAATCTAAATATCCAAGGTAAGTGGGACACGGTTTTCCCGAATTTTAAGTAAATGGCAACAAAAAACTGTATCATAAATGTGTTAGAGCATCTTTCTTGAGAAACTTCTAAAAGGAAAAAATAAAAGATATAATTATACTCACACCACCAGCAAAACGTCTGGTCACCTGTTTTTGGTTGTGGAACGCCCCCAGCAGCCGAGAGACCTACATCAATATCAACAAAGAAACGTCACGCACAGGATTCAACCACGTACAGTGAGGAGCAGAGATGAGGCCGTTTCTGATGCTGAGGACACAGCGCGTTTACACACGTAATTCAGGAACTTCTGTATTAGCTCAATCTGACGAGCTCTCTCAGATTTGAAAACCTCAGTTTCTGGCTTACCTTTGCCTTGGAAATGTCAGTACTATGTACTTTTACATTTCATTTGACAAATTTAAGTTGCCAAAAAACGCTGAGGGTCCAATGAAACTATCCCTTTGAACTCAAACAGAACTTTTCTCAGATGATCTGGAAGGTTTTAGGTCGACAGTCTTGACTACCGGGGCATTCTGGGGGGAACACATATTTGAAGAAAACTACCACAAATTTAAGCTGGAAGGGTCCTTAAAAATTCCAGAGCCCAACTCATTCACTACACAGGCAGCGGCATCGCTGCCTCAGGGTCGGGGTTTGCCTGCAGCTGCAGAGTTCTCCTGACTCCCAGTCCAGTGCTCCTGCGGGGGAGGAACTACGGACAAGCAGCGAAGTGCCTGTTCTTCCCCATGAGTATTTAGTAACTACACTTCATAAAACCAAAATACAATGAAGTTTATTTAATCCCACTGGATACCTACGTCATACAGAATGAAGATTTTACTTATTTTTCTAGTAATACAAGTAATGTGGTCATTTTTATTAGCTGTCAGGAAAGAGGATACAGAAAAAAGCAAAGTGACCCCCTAACCCCACTAGCCCAAGATGTTACCACTGGTTCCTACTCAATGCTACCAGACACTAGAAACAGAAATTTTAAAAGGTTACTTTGAACTTTAAAAACTGAGTCATTGAAAACTGGTACAAAGTCCTATTAAGAAACTGGGTCCATAGACCACAGGTACTAAAATCCATTACATGTTATAAAGGTAACTTTTTTTCACACTAGATTCATAAGCCCTTTGTTACACCCTGGCTTGGTCTTCCCTCCTGGGAACGGTTCTCGTAAGGCCCGACCCTTTGCAGTCACCCTGGCGTCCACTAACAAGACACCAAACAAGAACCCAGCAGGTAGGCAGGACCAGTGTTCTCTATCCTGGCATGTACAGTCATCCCTCTGGACCCAAAAGAACACTGTGTGCCAAAACCGGCAGCAAAAATCTTAACCCCAGAACATGATTCATCCACGGACAGACGGGCCGCTGGAACAGAGGCTGTGGAAAAGCACTCGGTGACAGGAACACGATAAAATGTGACAAGCACGTCTGCCCAGCCCAGCCCAGCCCAGCGAGAAAGAGGGGAAAGACAGTCATACAAAACGGGCCCCTATTCTGTGACAAAAGACCTATCCAACCCGTGATTTAAAATGTCAATCTACGGGGCACTTGGGTGGCTCAGTGGGTTAAAGCCTCTGCCTTCGGCTTGGGTCATGATCCCGGGGTCCTGGGATGGGGCCCCGCGTCGGGCTCTCTGCTCCGCGGGGAGCCTGCTTCCTCCTCTCTCTCTGCCTGCCTCTCTGCCTACTTGTGATCTCTCTCTGTCAAATACAATATTTAAAAAAAATAAAATAAAATGTCAACCTACAAGCACAAAGATTTTTCTGTCTCGCTCGTTGCTGGACCTCCAATGCCGACAGCAGCACGGGCTCACAGGAGGTGCTCAGTGTGTGCATTCTGCAGAGACACAGGCCAGCCTCGACCATCTCTCTCATCTGACAAGTCCCCACCCCAGCAAACATCTTAATACTTGGGATGATTTTTCTCTCAGGAGGCCGCGTTTGTCATCTCTCCATGGGATCTTGGAATAAGGCACCTAAGTCACAAAAATGACCCAGAACTGTAAGTAAAATGAGGCTTTTTAAGGCAGAGACTGTCTTGTACTTCACACTGTATCTGTCCACACGTGACGTTATGTTACCGCTATAAAACCTGGAGAGGCAGGTATCAGCGGCCCGTTTCAGATGAGGAGACTAGGGCCAGGCTCGCAGAGCGTGAACTGGGCTGACCTCGGGCGCTGGGCCGTCTCAACCCACGGCTCCTCATTCCCTTCGCAGCTTCACAACCCAACTTAAAAATACACAAATACGGTGCTGGATGTATGGCTGGTACCCATTCACTACGTATTTGCTGCTGGGGAACCCGCTCCTTGTAATTACGGCATTTCAGAACCAGAAAGGTCTTCAGAATCCTATTTCTCTAAATAAAGTTTTTTTTTTAGAAAGAAAGAGTAAGCTGCAGACCACTTTTTCAGATTAAACCCTGCGTGTACCCCAAGACAGGAACCGCGCTGCTCGAAGCATGAGCCCGGCCCCCGGCATCCTGGGCATGGGGCTCTGCGACACCTTCTCGCTCCAACCCCTAAAGGGCCCCACCAAGGTCCAATGCTGGCCGAGGACCACACGGGCGTCCACGTCAGGGGAGAACCTCGTCGGATCCCACAGCCCAGCAGCTTCTGAGCACCCGCCGTGTGGTTTCTCCTTGCAGTCCGCGCCAGGCAAAGCAGGCTGACCAGCACGTCAGCATCCGCAGCACCTGAGCCCACCTCTGAAGCGCAAGGCACCCACCGAAGACGAGGCAGTAAGTGGGGGCGACCTCCGTGACTAAAGGTCTGATTTCTGCTGAGACCGTGACACAGACATCACTTCACCTTCAGGAGCAAATGGGGCAGAACAGTGACCCTCACGCACGAAGCCGTCCGGAGAGGGGGACAAAGCAGATCCGCTCCCTGAGGCCCAGGCACGCCGCCCACGGGGAGTGCCAGATGGACGCGGATGCTGGAGAAGCTTCGGGGCTGCGCGCACCTTCTGGTGAACTCACGCCCTCCCGGACCGTGTCTAACGCTCAAACAGCCCCCTACCGACGGCCACAGAGCCCAGAGATGTGAAGCAACCCCTCAAGGTCACACAGCCAACCTGCGGAACTGCCCCAGAGGCAAACCTTGGTCGGACGGGGTGCAGACTTCCAGAGGAGACCTCCGGTCCCTAAATCAGTGACCTGGGATGCTCTTTAAGCTCAAAGCAAAGGAGAAAAATAGCACCAAGTTTTACCAAAAAAAAGGGAATTTCTTGCGGCAGATTTCCAGGGGCCATGCTTGAAGCGCAACAGGAGACCCAGGGCCTGCTCTTCCCTGCGCCTGTCATGTGGCTGACCTTGGCCCGAGGAGGGAGAATGGGACCAACAAGTAGGAAGCGGGACGCCCGGGGCCGCCCCCAGTTCCGACCCCGACTCCCCGCGTGACCTTGAGCGGCGGCGTCTGCAGAAACGGGCCGCGGGGGGCCCTGACGCCCCTTCCGGGTCCGGCCCGAGCTGTCAAGGGCAGCGACAGCTCTCCTCGAGGTCGCGGGGCTCTCCGCAGGGAGGGCGGGGGCCGGCGGTGGGACGTCCGGGGTGCGGGGGGCCCGCGCCGTGTATGTCGGCCCCGGGTGTCCCAGTGAGCGGCGCGGCCCGCGTCCGGGACACCATCCCCCCCGCCAGCCCCGCCGGCCGCGCTCGGGCCCCAGCGCCACCCGGGCCACCCCCACCCCCACCCCCGCCGCCGCGCGGCGCTCGCGGGCACACGCTGGCCCGGCCGTGACCTTGGCCCGCCTCCGGCGCGCCTGTCCGGGAGCACGGCCGCCCGCACCGTCCGCGCCCGTCGAGGCCCGCGCGCAGCGCCGCCGCCGCTCGGCCGCGCAGCCCGCGCGCCGCACACCCGCCGGCCGGGCGCTCACCTTGGAGATCCACGCGGGCCCCGCCATAGCGTCCCTCCTGCCGCCGCGACGACTGCAGCGGAAGCACTGCGCAGTCGCGCAGTCCGGGCTGGAGCCCCGCCCCCCCCCGCGGGGGAGGGGAGGGACTCAGGCCCCTCCCCGGAGCCCCAGTCCCGCCCCTGTCTGGACGGGCGCAGTCTCTGTTGACCAATCGCCTGCCTCCCCTCGCCGTGACGTAACAGACGCGACCCGGAAGCATCGAGAAGGCCCGTCCCCTCCTCCCGGCGGCGGCCGCCGCGCTGGGGCGGGCGGGACGCGGCTCCTCACCGCAGTTTGCAACTTCGTGCGGGTCCTGGGGCGGCTCGCACCGTCCCAGACGCTTCTTGTTGTGTGGCAGCGTCACCGACGAGTGGCCGCGGAAGTCCGGCGGTCGGCCGTGAGCGCTGGGTCCCGTCCGGCGTCACGGCCGCGCGGGCGAGGTTGGAGGCGGTGCGGGGACGCGCTGGGGGACCTCGTCCCGGAGGGGGGGGAGGCTGGCCGGGGAGCCTCCTGCCGGGGGACGGGGCTGGCCGGGGAGCCTCGTCAGGGGGAAGGCGGTGGCCGGGGAGCCTCCTGCCGGGGACCCGGGGCGCCGCGGCGACTCACACCAGGGCCTCCCCTGCCCGCCCTGCAAGGTGCTTAGGTGAGAAATGACGCCCGGGGCCTTCGTGGGGTAAAACAACCACAGCTACGCCTGTGGCCTGAGCAGGGCCGGGGCCTCGCCAGCCTCCCCCTGGCTCTGGCCGTCTTGGGGCCTGGCGATCCGGTCCTGAAGGGTCCGCGGACTCTCCCGTCTCCTCCAGGCCTGCCCCGCCCCGGCCCGCCCTCCTCCCCTCTCACTGGACCACCCTGGCTGGCCCGCTCCCGGCTCTCCCTCGCTGGCATCTCCCCAGTGTCTATTTTCAGCCGGATTCCTGCCCCTCCTCCCCGCTGCCCAGCCCCGATGCCTCCCGTGCGTGCCTGGTCCCACGCTCCTGCCAGCTCCTGCCGTGCCCGCTGCCGACGGCCCTTTCCTCCCGTCCCGCCTGCCGAAATTCCAGCCACCTGTTGAGACAGCTGGGACGCTGGTTCCCCGGGGAAACCCCCACACCTGCCCACCTGTCCTCTCCCTACTCAGAGCTCCCCAGCCCTGGATTCCCACCTCCCCCGGGGAGCCTCATGGCGTTCTTTCCTGCTGAGTATCCGAGAAGATCTCCCTCCAGCAGTCTTTGCTTTGGGAGCAAAACCAGCACGTTTTCTCCTCAGTGACTACAAAACAGACCAAGTGACTTGCTCCAGTCTCTGTTGAATGCCTACAACAGCCCCATGAGGAAACGGAGGTACAGCGGGCTGCCGTGGTGCTGCGTTACACTGGGAAACGTAATTCCTGCGGGGTCATCCGTTCAACACGGCTTCCCAAGAGGAGTGCGGTCAGGTGCACTGTGAGAACAAGGAATGAGCCCTCCCCCCCCACTCTCGTGAGGGCGACACCCAGACTCCGAGACAGGGACAGGTGCTTGGAGGGTTTTGAACAGAGTGGGGTTGGCTGGGGAAGATCCCGGTGTGAAGATGGAACTTAAAGTGGTCCTTGCAGAGCTGAGATGTCGGCAGCCTGCGATGGGGCCAGGAGAAGGGACCGGTGCCAGCGAAGACTTGGAGGCAGGAACGCATCAAATTCTCAGAAGCTCAGGTGCTCGGGACTGAAACGGACCTTGGAGGTTTCCCAGCCAATTCCCACAACAGGGTGCTCCCTGCCTCCTGAGCAGCTGAAAGGACGTCGAGGAGACAAACGCTGCTTCAGCCCCAGCTGGGAGCTGCTCTCTGGACCAGGCCACAGGATCCAGAACCCCTCGGACATTCTGGAGCGCCTCCGCCATGCATGTCACTGTCCTCTGGACAAGCCCTTTGTCCTGTCCTTACACTTTGTAGCATCCGGATGTGCCGTCAGCCGTGTCCGTTTGCCCCTCAGGAGAAGGATCTAGAAGGAGTGCCCTTGGGACTACAGCATCACCCAATCCAAGACAATGTTTTTAATTGAGACAGCAACCTTTAAGAAATCAGCAAAATATGTTCTATTTATTCACATACCAAGGGCTTTTTACTTTTTTTAAAGGGAGCACAAATTTATTTCAATAGGGTTTCCCTCATTAGTTTCCTAAACATTAGAACTTTAGTAAATACATGGGCAAGGGACCCATGTGAATGACCAGTTCACAGCCAAAGAAACAAACAGACAAAAAAATCCTTAAAATATTTAATGTAGGGACCCCTGGGGGCTCCAGTTAAACATCCAACTCTCTTATTTTTAAATTTCATTTATTTGATAGATCTAATGTAGGAAAGAGGACATTAGGATTCAAAGCCAATGGCAAGAAAGAATTCTTGAGGCATCTTTGGTGCATAATGGTGGTTTATTAAAGCACAGGGCGGGACCGTGGGCAGGAAGAGCTGCTGCCCCGGGGTTGTGAGGGGTGGCTGAAGGGGTTGGGGGAGGTAAGGAAAAGGGAGGTTTCAAAAGAGGACCTACAAGGAGGCCTTGCCATTGTCAAGTTAAGGTCGTTTTCCCCTCTAGCAAGGCATTAAGACGGTTGGGAGATTGCTGAAGAGTGTCACACAGATCCCACCCAGGAGTGGGCGGCGGGGTCGGGGCAGAGGGTGCAGGCGTTCAGCTTCTGCTCTGTCTTCTGCGAGCCTTTGGCTCCCTCATCAGTATCTTCTGTGCTCTGGGATCACCTCTTTGTGCATGTGAGCAAAGACTAGCAGGGGACCTGCTCCCCGACTCAGGCTCCCCGCATAGTAAAATCCAACTCTAGTCTCCCCTTCTCGGGTCAGAAGCCTTGAGGGTTGGCTCTGTTTTTCCAAGTAGATCGAGAATTAGATACTCCTTCCCCCGCACAGCTCCCTCCCAGGTCTAGAGTCCTCTCTGGGCAGAACCAGGGCGGGACCCTGCGGACTTGTCTCCCGCCTCCGCCTCTGCCCCTTACAGTCCATCTCCTCCTGCCTTACAGATGCTGTTAAAGCCTAAGGCAAATACAGCCTCCTCTGGTCAGAGCAGCGAGTGACAACTGTCTCTCGGAGTAAAAGGTAAAAGCCAGTGCTCTGACCATGGTATGTAGATCCTAAGTCTGGTCTTGCTCCCCGCCCCCTATGACTCAGATGTGGGGCTTTTCCCCACAACAAGCAACTGTCTGCAGCACCCCTGGGTGTCCCCAACTCCGTTCTGACACCAGCTTCCAGCAACACCATCCCTCCTCCTGGCCAAGGGCTCAGTCCTGCCACATTGCCCCACCACAACGCTAGTTGCTGGCCCAGGTATTCAACTAACTGTGTTTCTGACAATCAACCATAAGCCTGATGTACCCATGATCCCCTCCCTGGGTTCAATTAACTTGCCAGGCGGCTCACAGAGCTCAGGGACATGCCTGTACCTGTTCATTAAAGGACAGGACACAGAATGCGGGTAAACATCTCCATGAAGAGGGACAGAGCCAGCTCTGGGAGGGTCCCAAGTGCAGGCAGGAGCCTCTGTCCCCATGGATTTGGGGCACGTCACCCTCCTGGCACATGGATGTGTTCACCGACCTGAAAGCTCCCCAGACCTCATACATGAGGGATTTTGATGGCGGCTTCCCCATCTCGGCATGATCAACGAGTAACTCCATTTCCAGCCTCTCTCCCTTCTCAGGAGGTTGGGGAGGGGGTCATGGCTGCTAGGTCTTTCTCATGATCAGAACCCCTTTCAGGAGCCCACCTGGGGTCACCTCATTAGAACAAGGGACACTCCTGTCACCCAGAAAGTGACAAAGGTTTCAGGGGTCCTGTGTCGTCAACCAGAGGCAAAGCTGCTATATTATCTTTAAATATTTCAGTTTAAATAATGTGATGTATGTGTGTGTTACAGGTTTGAACCCATAACTACGGAAAACCACCTCCTACAGACAAGCTTTGGCCCGGTGCCTCCTTTTGGACAGCTAAGACTTGTTTTGACACTTACACTTTTATAAGTGGCTCATAAAAATTAAAAGATAATGCTTTGAGGGACTTCAATTATGTAAAATTCAGATTGCAGTGCCGATAAGTAACGTGTAGCTGGAACACAGCCCACCCACGCGCCTGGTATGACAGCGATCAGAGCCGCGGCAAGGAGACGGGACACAGCCCTGGACTGCGGATCCTGCAGAGCCGAAACTCTCCCGTCTGGCCCAAACGGAGAAAGCATGCTGAACCCCAGAGCCATGGTGTCCAGACATTTTGGCCCTAACACTACTTCTCACTCTTAAAATTTGAGGCCCCGAACTCTGTTAATATAGATTATTAATATTTAACCTAAGTTAAAATTGCAAATGACCCCTATGGCTGTATTCGAGTGTGTGTGTGTGTTTTAAGATTTTATTTTTTTATCTGACAGACAGAGATCACAAGTAGGCAGAGAGGCAGGCAGAGAGAGGGGAGGAAGCAGGCTCCCCGCCAAGCAGAGAGCCCGATGTGGGGCTCGATCCCAGGACCCCAGGACCATGACCTGAGCTGAAGGCAGAGGCTTAACCCACTGAGCCACCCAGGCATCCCTCAAGTGTGTTTTAAATAACTATAACAAGAACCCCGCTATATGTTCGCTTAGCTCAAGTATTTTTATGAAAAATAATATTTTCAAAGACAATAAACATTTAGTGAGAAGAGTGAAATCGTTCCACGTGTTTGCAGACGGCTTTAAGTGGTGGTAGTCTGCTGGCAGACCACTGGAATGCCCTGCCAGCTGCGTTGTGCCCCTGCTGCCACAGGGCTGAGTCCGGGAGAGCCCCCGCACCTGTGAGAAGATGAGGGTGGGAACAGCGACTTATGTTTTCTGTAGCAGAGATGATAACACCGCGGACCTCACAGACCCTCCGAGAAGGTCCCGGGCACCGTGCCTAGAGAAGGGCTGCTGGGGCAGCGGGGACTTCCCCCAGAAGCCTACACTCCAAGAGCATCCGGGCGGCGGAGGATCCGCTGGTGAGCACACGGACGCTCAGACGGCGGGGTTCCCGTCCGCAAGGTGCCGGCCAAGGGCTTCCGCGCTCTCAGAGCACAAGGCTCGATGGGATCCGGGTCTTAGATGCCTGTCTGGCCTCAGGTTCACGCTGCTGAGCGAGGACGCCGTCATCTGGTCCCGAACTGGAAGCTGTCTGCATCTCGTTCCTCAAATATTGTTGCTGCTGCTTCGGACTAAATCCTTGAACAACGGAGCCTGTGGCAACACCTGAAAGGATGCTCTTTAGCCCTCCTTGTGCTCACAGAGCACGTCTGTGACCGTGGGAGGTCTCCTTGCTAATGAGGGACAGTCTGTGGCCCCACCATCCAGCCTGCTTGCACGGCCTCGCACCCCCTCCCCATAGCAAGATTTGAGCATTCCCCGCTGGAGACGACACCGAGCCCGGTGGTGAATGACAGGTGTCCCACAATGCTCCAGGAGAGGCGAGGGGGTGGGGACCCAAGTGAGGGGACCCAGAGCTCGTGGCCGTGGGACTCTGCTGGCAGGAGAATGTGGGGTGAGGGAAGGAGAGGGTCACGCCTCTGAGGATTTTAGAAGCACCTGAAAGGAGGGACGGGACAGTTTGCAAGGGAGGCTGACCCGCCTCCCTCAACAACAGGACGGCCACCATTGGCTTGGGCCCATTCTAGGCCACCCAGGAACATCCCACATCCAGAATGGCTTCTGGCAGAGGGTCCGGAACAGGACCACAGGGGCCATTCATGGGGAAAGCGAGCTCATCCTGCTTGCTCTGTCCCGAAGGCCTTGGTCACTGGACCCTCCAGGAGCAGTGACTTGACTGAATGTGTGAACGACTCCAGGAAATGGATTCTTTTAAAGAATGTGGATTCAGTGTTCACTAAGACCTTGTCCTAGACCCTGGGGATAGAGCCTCATCGGATGTGGTGTTGCCCTCCTGAGCCCTAGCGTTGGAAGGGAACTACAGCCCCAGACTGTATTCCTTCACCCACAAGTACAAAGATGTGTGTGTCAGACGCTGGAGATGATAAGGGAGCGGACAGACTGTCCAGTGCTCGGGACGGAGAGGTAACAGGCAGTTGCAGGGCACGTGAGAGGGATTGAGGTGGACCCAGTAACCTCTCACAGATGACAAACAGCTCTTCGGGGAGAGGCCAAGATGACCAGCGCCCTGCGGCAGCGGTAAGACCTCCAGAAGGAATGAGGTTCGGACAGCCCGTGAGGTAGAGAAGAGTCAGAGAGGGCAGGGCATCCCCGGAGGGCCCCTAAAGCTGCTAACAGTGACTAGAGATGGGACAGCGAAGGACAAAGGGACATCTTCACTTTAGAAGATGTCCCGACCAGGCCTCGGGTCCAGGACGCTCCATCTCCACCACTAAGATCCCCTCAGACTCTACGTCTTAGAGCAGCTGCTTGCGGAGGAAGGACATTTCATCGCGAAGAGTCACAGCTGATCGAGGAGGAAGGATGGGAAAGAAGGAACCAGATGAACGTTTCGTTGTGGTCACTCAGACCCTTTACCTCCTACCAAACACTGCTTCAGCTTCGTACCATTGATGCCTCCTGTTTTCCTTCCAAATTTTAAAACAAACTTCATGGAGTCAGAAACGAGAAAGGTCAGGTCTGATGAGTGCTCGCAGAGTGCGGCGCTCCGGTGGGCTCCTCCTCTCAGAGACGTGAAACGGGTAATAATGCCAACTCTGCAGACTCGGGAGGTGCCCATGGAGTCATACTCAGCAAATGTACAGCGTCCAGCACAGAGCAGGTGACCAGTGTTTGTTATGTCCCCCTCTCTCCACCCTCCTGTTTGTTATGTCCCCCTCTCTCCACCCTCCCTTCACACACACACACACACACACACACACACACACACACACACAGAATCCCAGCAGGAGGTAAGAGCTTCCTATTACCCTTTCCTAGCTGGGTGGCATCGGGCAGGTCACTGAGCCTCTCCCAGCCCAGGGTCCTGTGACTGTAACGCGGGATGTCACTGGCCCCTCCTCACGGCGCTGTGGGAAGAATTCAGGAGGGAGGGCCTCTTCTAGGGCAGCGGCGATAGAGATCACAAAAGTTTTATTTTTTTATTTTTTTTAAACATTTTATTCATTTATTTGACAGACAGAGATCACAAGTAGGCAGAGAGGCAGACAGACAGAGGGAGGAAGCAGGCTCCCCGCTGAGCAGAGAGCCCGATGCAGGGCTCGATCCCAGGACCCCGGGATCATGACCTGAGCCGAAGGCAGAGGCTTTAACCCACTGAGCCACCCAGGTGCCCTGAGATCACAAAAGTTTTAAGGGAATTTTTCCTGGGGCGGGGAGGGGGTTGCTCCTGTTGATCTCCCGAGGTCAGAATCCCAGAACTGAACACACAGGCCTCGGAGCCGAGGCACTTGCTCCTCTACCTGGAACGCAGGGGAGGAGCAGAATGCGAAGACAGGGCTCTGGCCCGCTGCTGGGCAGTGCGCAACGCGAGAACAAGAAGAAAAACCACGCCGGTAACTGCTCTGAGAGGGCTGCGATCTCCCTGGCTCTGACACGGGGGAGACCCTCACACGGGCTCTCGCTCTAAGATGCCACATTCTCTGAATCGCTGCCCACATATCCCACTGCCTTTCCTGCAGTCGGGCCCCCCCTCACACGGGTCCACTACACGTGAAGACTGGTCAGCAATCCCCTGGGCTTCTGAAGTCCTCCCACCCGTCTCAAAGCCACAGATTACGCCTCTGGTGACTCTTGGGATTTGAACAGGGCGGCTCTTCTGCTTCGCTGATGGCTGCTGTTCTCATCTGAAAGTGGCAAAATGCTGAGAAACTCCAACAGGAACCTTCAGCAGAAAAGGAAAACATAAAAACACCAGGGATGATCTGTCCAAGAGGGAGGGACCCCTGTTCCCATCGGAAGCCCTAACCTCCAGCAGTGATTCTCGAAGTGGGGTCCGGAGCCAGCAGCACTAGCATCACTTGGGACCTTGTTAGACCCCCACATTATGGGCCGCCCCAGACCTATTACATCAGAAACCCTAGGGGCGCCTGAATGGCTCAGTGGGTTAAGCCTCCGCCTTCCGCTCAGGTCATGATCCCAGGGTCCTGGGATCTCAGGGTCCTGGGATCGAGCCCCGCATCGGGCTCTCTGCTCAGTGGGGAGCCTGCTCCCCCCACCCCGCCTGCCTCTCTGCCTACTTGTGATCTCTGTCTATCAAATAAATAAATAAAAATTTAAAAAAAAGAAAGAAGAACAAGCCTGGGAGTGGAGCCTCCCAAGTGGCTGAAGAAACAAACCACCTATTTTAAAGCAAAACGTCCTGAGCTCAGGAAGCCCAGGTGCGGTTCCGAGTCAGCACCCGCGTCCAGCCCAGGTCCTGCTACCGCCCAGCCGTGGGGCCCGGGAGAGGGGGACCCGGGCGCGTGGCCGAAGGGGTCTCAGCGCGTGTCCCCGCCGGTGCGCCGCAGAGGACGCCGGCAGCACCAGCTGCCCTGGGGTCGGCAGTAACGGGTGTGGGCGCGACCCCAGAGGACTCAGCGGGGCTGCGGTCTTCGGCGTTTGCTAAACGTCCCGGAAAGCGTCCCGGCCTTTGCCCCCTTCTCCGGACACGGTAAGTCCTCCGCAGTCCCGCGAGGGCGCCCGGAGCTGCAAAGACAGCCCGGCGGGTCCTGCCCGGCTGCGCCAGAGACCCGGGGCCGGAGAGGCCGTGCCCGGCAGTGACGCAGGGCCGCGCGGGCCTCCCGCTCACCGACCCCTCCCGAGCGCCGCGAGGCCGGGACGCGAGCACCCACTGCAGGGCTCGCCTCGCGGGCGCGCCCAGCCCCGGCGAAGGGGCGCCAGGCCCACCGCACCGCATTCCCACGCCACGGAGTCTTCCGCCGCCCGACGTCCGGGTCCCCGCGGGTTCCAGTCCCACGTCCCGCCCGGAGGGAGGGCCCCGCCCCGCCCCGTCCCGCCCCGCCCCGCCCCGCCCCGTCCCGTCCCGCCCCGCCGGATGTCCTGGCCCCGCCCCGCTAGGGGTCCAGGCCCCGCCTGGCAGGAAGTCTCGGTCCCGCCCACCATTAACCTTGACCCCGCCCAGCCGGTGGTCCTGCCCTCCCCCTCGGCCGGAAGTCCCCTCCCCGCCTTGCCGGAAGTCTCGGCCCCACCTGGCCGGAAGTCCCGGCCACGCCCGGCCGGAAGTCTTGGCCCCGCCCGGCCGGAGGCGGGACGAGGCCGGGTAGCGCCTCCCGCGGCCGGAGGGGGCGGCCCCTGACGGGGTGGGCGCGCGGGTCGCACGGTGGGCGGAGCCGCCCGGCCCCCTCCGCGCCGCTCGAGGGCTGCGGGGCTGCGGGGCTGCGGGGCTGCGGGGCTGCGGGGCGGGTCCCGGCGGCCGCGAGCTCGGGCTCCGGTGCCCGCCATGGGGAACAAGCAGACCATCTTCACGGAGGAGCAGCTGGACAACTACCAGGTGAGCCGGCGCCCGCCCTGCTCTGCTCTCCGCGCCGCGTGCGGGCTGGAGACCCTGCCCCTGCGTCAGCTCGAAGCGTGACCTTGGGCCGTGACCCCGAGCCTCAGTTTCCCCACCCTCGCGTTGAGAGCGCTTCGTGGGGAGATGCTCGCCGGCGCGCTCGCCCGCCTTCAGCCGCCTTGCTCTGGGCCCCAGCCTGGACGCGACCCCCGCCCCAGCCACCTGCCCAGCGCCCCCCTTGGCACGGAGCTGGCGGGTCATCGAACGCGGGCTGGAGGGAGGCCCCTATCCCAGGAGGCAGCCCAGCAGAGTGGGGTCCTGTCCGGCTCGGGAGTGCGGTGCAGCTGCCGCAAATGCAGTTCCAAGTTGGGGCGTCTTGTTGATCCGTAGGAGCCAATACCAGTCCACATCTCGGGGCCCCCCGTCCCCCGGCAGCCAGCCCCTAAGACCCTTCCAGGACCTCCTGCCTGCAGTCACGAAACGTGCAGACCAGGTGTCCAGAGCCCTCCCACCGGTGGGTGCAGGAGGAAGGCCCAGCTCTGACCCGGGGGACCCTGGCCAGCCTCCCAGGCCCCGTCCGGGCTCTGCCCACTTCAGCCACCCCCGACTATCCACAGCAACCCTGACGTGCCAGCTCTTTATCCCTCCCTTTGCCTGCGTTCTTCCTCCTCCAAGCCCAAGGCGATGCTTCTTACCCCACTCCCCCGGGCAGGGGGCCCTGGATGTGCTGTGGTCCCTGTGGGTGCGCTGTGGGAGCCAGGAGGCCGCCTGCTGCCTTCCCCAGCAGCTAGTTTGGTGATGGGCTGGACGTGGGAGCCCTCTGATGTGGGCGAGGTGAAACAAAGGCCCGGCTGTCAGGAATGGTGGTCAGCCCCACGTGAGGCCCTGAGAAGGCACAGGAAGCCGCAGTCACGGCCCGGCTGCTGGGTACCAGGCACTGGAACGGGCGCCCTCCCCGCCGGGTGCTTTTCAGCCCCATTTCACAGAAGAGTAAACAGAGGCTGAGGCACCAGTCAGGGCTCTAGCCCAAGGCTCTCTGCATTTGTTTGGGGGCAGGGACTGTGTGTGCTCTTGGTCTTGGAGGCTGGCCAGCCTTCCCAGAGGCCCTTAATGCGGGCAGCTCCTGGGGAGGGCCCTGGTGGGCGGCCGAACACCACGGGGAAGAGGGGCTTTTGCTTTGCAAGATTCAGCGAGAGTGCCTCACTTACGCAGGAGGCGTTCCAGGGGCAGGGGGCCACACGATCACGGGCAATTAGTAGGTAGACTGTGGCTCAGGAGTGCAGAGTGGCCCGGTGTGGCTGGGTGCCTGGGTTTCCACGCAGACCAGCAGGTGTTGGGTTACGCTTCTGAGCCAGGCCCAGGGCTGGGTTGTGATCCTCCCGCCACAGCCAGGCAGGCTGGGACAAATGAGAGCCTCCAGCCCCCTCCCTCGGCTGTCCAGCCAGTCGGGGCCCCAGTTACAGCCACCTACCCGCTCCTCCGTCTGCAGAAACCTGAGAGCCCCAGCCCTCTCCCTCGGCTGTCCAGCCAGCCCCTTGCCGTCCAGGGCCCCAGTTACAGCCTTTTCCACCTTCCCCTCCCCCTCTGCAGGTGCCAGTGATGCCCAAGTTCAGGTTTCTCTCCAGACTTCTCTGCCTTCCTGATCAATCGATCCATCCCCCAGACCTCTCCCTCTCCAAAGCAGGGCTCCCTGCCTTCCCCAGAACCCTGCGACTCTGTCCTGGCTCTCTGCTTGCGCTCAGGCAGCTCACGATTTCAGCCCTGAGCAAGTCCTGCAACTCTCCTGGGAACCCACCTCTGTCTCCGACTAAGGGTCCAAACCAAGACAAGAATTTGAATGTGGCTACAAAACCTTTCCTTTGCCAACACCACCAGCCTACTCAGAACCCTGAGAAGCTTTAAAGGTTACTGCCGTATTCACCCCCCGGGGGCTGCTTCCTGCCACGGGCTTCAGGCAGATAAGTCAGCAGCAGCAGAAGCAGACCGTCAGCTGATGCGTGGCCTCCTGGCAGCTTTGCTGGTGTCCAGAGGCGGGTGAGGTTAGGGGAGGCAGGGTCAGCGTCTTCACGGACACCTTCTGCACCCAGGGGGAGGTTTACATGCAGAGGCCTGGTTCCTCATCCCACCTGCACATATTGAGCACCTGTGGTGCGCAGGGGATCAGCACACAGAGCAGGAGCAGAACGCGGTCACGTACAGTGGTCGTGGGTGGACTCTACTGCAGTAGGCCACGTCAGGAAGCACAGAGGCCCGAGCTGCCGTCAGCCCTTCTGGGCTGCATGTACAGCTAAGAACAAACCATCAACTTCACGGAACCTGTCTTCCCATCTATAGAATGGGGAGATAATGCCTCTCCCCCGCCAGGCCCCCACTGGCTAGTGGGGAGGACTGAATAGAATTGGATAATCGGAGCCCCACGGACCAGGCCCGGCCGGGGTGTGGTTCTCAGCCTGGGATGTGCATGCAGGCATCAGAGTAGCTTTGAAAGTGATGCCTGGCTCTAGCCCTGGGGATTCTGCTTTAATGGATCTGTTCCTTGGTGCTGCTGGGGCTAGAGTGGGTGGTGGGGCCGGGGCTGCTGGGAGAGGGCACAGAAGGTTCCACAGCCCCCCAGCTGATCCTGCTCTAGAGCCGAGGCCCTCATGTTAGCAGGCGTCGGCATCCCTGAAGCCGGAGGATCTCAAAATGCAGATTCCCCCCCGCCCCGAGTTTGTGACTCAGTAGGTCTGGAGTGGAGCTTGAGAGGCGGGTGCTGCCCGTCCAGGCACCACACCTTGAGGACCGTTGAGGGGGACAGATGTAAGTGGTTTGATAAGCGACCAGGCTCATGTGAGAAACTTCTGCATCTTTGCCTGTAGGGCCCTGGGTCAGGACCCACACACTCTTCAGCCCAGGGCAGAGGAGCGAGAAGAGGAAGAGAGGACAGGCCAGGGCACAGAGACCAGAAGCCAGGGCCTCTCCCCGTTGGTGGTGATGCTGACACGCCCACCGGGCTGGTCGGGAGAGCCTTGGCCCTTCTCACTGGGCACCTTAAGGCCACAGAGCCAGCCCTGGGGCTGAGGGAGGTCTGTACCTGGACGACTCAGCTGGGTGGCCTTTGGGACCTGCTCCTGAGATCTGGGGGCTTGAGGAAATCAGTCCACACAGTCACCACCTGAGTCTGGGGCCTGCAGGACAGGGCGTTCTCTCTCCATGCTTGTTGGGGTGAGGGCAGACAGAGGGGCTAGGGCCTACAGCAAAGCCCAGTCCTCCAGGGAAGCTCCTGGTTCCTAGAAGGCCAGGACAGCATGAGGGCTCCTAGTCCAACTATTGGGTAGCGGCGTGTGGCTCAGAAAGACAGACTAACTGCGCGTGGCCTGGAAATGCCCACCAGCTCCCCCTCCTCAGCTCTCCCAGAGGCGCCCAGTGGGGCCATCCTCAGTGTGCGTTCCAGCTGCTGCGGTGTTTTCGGGTCCCATCCAGGGCAGCAGCCGCAAGCCCCTCGCCGGCCCGCTCTGCACAACATACTGCCTCAGGGTCTCTGGGCTCTACAGAGCCTCAGGGGCAGCCTGCCCCCATGGGCAACAGCGGGCAAGGGCAGAGGGTCCGGACAGCAGGGGTGAGCACAAGAGCCTTCCGCTGCTGGGATCTTTGTGTCACTGTACTTCCCGCCGTGGCCTGGCCTGGTAACCGCATCACCGGGCAGGACATCCAGAGCGAGGGGGGACAGCTGAGAGGAGTTTATGACCAGGAGACCTTAGGACCCGTGTGCTACGCCCACCCTGAGAAACACCTGTCCGAGGGTCCCTGGCAGCCACCGCCCTTGATTCTGTCCAGGTGCCACCGGCCCCTCCCTGCCTGCCTGCCTCCTCGCCGGTACGGCCCCACACCCCCACCTTCCTGTGTGACCCCAGCTCTTCCAGTGGCTTCAGAGGACAGGGAGATGCTGGGGTTTCCCCAGCCTGTGGACCTCGGACCCCCCTCTCTGCGCTAAGGCTAAGGGTGGCCCCTGCAGCTGAGGCCCTACGGCCCCGAGCTTGTCTCCCAGCCCCTCTCCTTGCTGTCCCGCAGGGCAGTCTGCACCTCGGTGACCTCTCCATCTGCCCATGAATGCTCCTCAACACCATGTACACAGTTCCCCCACCAGGATAGAAGCTTTGGGAAGCAGCGGCTCTTGGCCAGGGGCGGGGCAGGCGGGGAGGAGCGGTATGAGTCTGAGATCCCGAGGGAGAAAGGAACCTGGGACTTGCAAGGGACTGTGTGTGTGTTTTCCCTTTGCAGGACTGCACTTTCTTCAATAAGAAGGACATCCTCAAGTAAGTGCGGCTTCTGCTCGCCCCCGGCACGGGGACGGGGGCAGGGGCTGGGGCCCTCGCATGGGCTGGCTGTGCTAGCTGGACCTGAGGAGGAGCGTCGTGAGCTCAGGCTGCGGTGAACTCGAGTGCTTGCCCTGCCTGCACCCATACCCCTCTGCCAGGAACCGAGCCTCTCCGTCTCTCTGCTCCTGCACACCGGGCGCCATGGTGGGTGGTTTCAGGCTCTTTCATTTAATCCTCACTGTGACCTCGTAAGAGGAGAACACTCTTTTCCGCACTTTGCAGGTGGGGCTCAGCGGTCAGCCAGAGTCGCAGAGCCAGGCACTGAAGACCCGGCCTCCTCCCACAGGCCCTTTGCTCTGTCCCCGTGGCCTGTCACCTGTCTAGTAGACTAGCGGCCCCTGACGGCCCTCTGGCTCCGGCTCTGATGGCCTCGTGCTTCTGGGAGGTCCAGAAGTCAAGGCCATGGCCTGTACCCCCACACCACCCCTGAGGTGCCCACCCGGGGCTCTTCCCTTTCTTTGGGCTTTGATGGGTGAGATGAAGGGGGTTCGGCAGCTGAGAGCCCCAAGGCCAGACAGTAGCTTCCCGGTGGCGTTAAAAGCCTGCAGGGTCGCAGGGCTGCTTTCCCTGGGCGTCGACGGGCAGGCTGGTGTAAGAGCCTGGAACAGCGAGCTGTGCTTCGTCACTGTCCTGCCCACTCTGCGCGGACAGGCAGTGTCCTTTCTCCTCTGCCCAGACTGCTCTTCCAGCCTGTCTGCTGGCTAGACAGGGACACCCACGTCTACCACCTTGGGGGGGGGCACAGGCCCCAGGCTGTGGCATCAGCAGACCAGGGCTGCTCCCGCTTGCTGGCTCTGTGGCCTTGGGCAAGCCGTGAGCCTCTCCGCGTCTCCGTCCCTCCTGTAAAGTGGGGACCACGGTGCGTGCCTCTCTGCAAGCTGACAGGCAGGAGCCGCAGGGCATGGTGTTCAGAACATGGGATTTGGTCCGTGGCCTGAGTGATGTGTGGGGTGAGGTCCCCGTCTGCACAGGATGGCGCTCGGAACCATGACCACAGCCATCGCCCAGGCACTTCTCCCCTTTCAGAGCTCTCAGCCCGGACCTTCGTGGAAGCCTGGCCACGTCTGTTCTCTGCGGGGGGACCCCACATCCACGGCACTCACATGCAGCCGCTCGGCGTCTGAGGCCCGTGGCCATTTCTGCTCCAGCAGCTTGTCCCCGCCACTGGCCACCGCTTCTCCACGTTCTCTGCTCACCCCGATCCTGCGCCGCAGTCAGCTGCTCCGTGAGCGCCCCCTGCCGCCGCACCCCTGCCACTGCTCTTTTGGTGTCCTGGGGCCTCTGGGAGCTCATGGCTGGGGTGGGCGGGCCCCTGCGAGGCTGCAGTCGGTCAGGACCCAGGTCCCCCCTGCTCTCGTTGGGCACGTGTTAGCCACCAGCAAGCACTGGAAGATCCCGCAGGTGAGGACCCATCGAGTTGGTCCTGAGAGAATGTTCCGGGCTCAGAGCCGCAGGGCCAAGGACACAGGTCTGCTTCTCCCCACCTCTGCCTCCAGTGGTCGCTCCGGGGAGAAGCACGGCTGCCGTGGGGCAGGGAGGCACAAAGGCCAGGCCAGAGATTAGGCTAGACATGGTAGGTTCCTGGGAGTGTCCCTTGGCAGATGGGGGATCCCGCCCATAGCCCTGGCCTGCCCCACTCTGAGCCCTCTGAACCCTTCAGTACCCCAACCTCTGTAGCTCCGCCCAGACCAGGCCTGGGGTCCAGACAGGAAAAGCACCCCCCCCACCCCCCGCCAGCAGCTGGGTGCCCTCCCTGGTCCCAGCTGCTTGCTCTGGCTCATCCCGGCTTTCCCACGCTGGTCACACCCCCTGGGGACCCGAGGGGCCAGATGCCGTGCTTCTGCGGAGTGGCCGGCAGGAAGACGGCCCGGACTGCACGGGCGCAGCAACCCTGGGGCCTGCTGGGGAGCACTGTGGAGGTCACTGTGCCGTAGCTCCGTCCCAGCGTTGGTGCCTTTGCTGGGCCCCGGCAAGGGCTGGCGGGACGCACCCCCCACTATGCCTGCCAGAGGAGACCCCCGGTCTCAGTCACGCACTGATGGTCCGGCCGGGCGGCAAGCCCTGTAAGTCATGGTGCCTGTCCCTCGTTGCCTTGCCGCGGATCCAGGCTCCTCAAGCCATGTTCTAACTTGTATGTTTGGCAGCTACGGTTTGGGTTATTGCCTTAATTTACTTACTGTTCCTGGCAAGCTAGTCCCAAATGGGGACCGCCAGCCAGTCCACAACTTCCAGAAGAATCCATCCCTCCCGGTGCTTTCCAGTGCCGTCTGTCATGGACCGCCCTTCTGTAGATGGGCGCCGTGTGTGCCCTGGTGATCTGCTGCTCCTGCCAGCTGTCTCCACACCGGGGGCTCACGGCCGCAGAGGCCTCTGCTCCAGGCCCGCGCCCGCTCTCCTGCTGTCGTCCTGCCCCGCGGGCTTCCGAGTCCGGCCAGCGTGCTCTTGGGTGACCCTGTTGCAGACGGCGGTTAAGGTTGTGGTCACTGTGTGGGAGAATGGGGACGTGGTTGTCACTGTTACAGGTTCCAAGAGGAAAAGAGCGGCACGTACCCCACCTGATGTTTGCTAGCTTTTTTTTTCCTTAATATTTTATGTATTGGACAGACAGAGATCACAAGCAGGCAGAGAGGCAGGCAGAGAGAGGAGGAAGTAGGCTCCCCACGGAGCAGAGAGCCCGACGCGGGGCTCGATCCCAGGACCCAGGGATCATGACTTGAGCCGAAGGCAGAGGCTTAACCCACTGAGCCACCCGGGCGCCCTTGAGCGTTTCCTATCTTTTTACACACTTTGAGTTTATTTCATACTTTGTTGTTTTGGCGGGTCTTGGTGGGGTTTTTTCCCCTATTGTGAATTAGGTCTTTTATATCTAATTTTTGAACAGGCTGATGATGGAACATAGAAAACTATTTGGCGTTGGGTGGCTGCTGAGCCATTTCTCACTGGTAGTTTTTAAACTGACGATTTTTGGTTTTGGCAAATAATTTGCCTCCTCCTTTCCAGTACTTCCGTACTCCGCCTGTTTCCCTGACTGGTCGCGGAGCCCAGTGCTCCCCAGTGGCTGCTGCGTGACGATAGTGCCAGTGGGCGTCCCACACCCCTGGGGTCTCTGCTAGGTCACTGTTTAAGTGTGGGACTGGGCGCCGGTGTGAAGCAACCCTTTATTTCTGTTTCACTAAGCATAGGAAGCTTTATTATTGATAACAATAACATGGCCGCCAGCTCCCTCTTCTCACTCTCGTGTGCCCCCATCTTGCAGGCGCCATGAGTGTGAATACGGCCTGCGTACGTCTGGGGTCTCTCCCGTGTTTTTACAACCATCCGGTCATAAATGCAGCTGCCAAGTTAATAAAAATGTTTTTTAACCTATTGCTATGACGTGGGGCCCCTGGTTTTCGGACACCGGTGTATTCCCGGCAGGAATCCTCCGTGGTCCGAGTGCATGAAGCTTCCAACTCCGTTGGACTTGACGTAGCTGAATCTTGTAAGATTCTAGCACCTGTGTGTGCCTGTCGTCGGCCCATCCTGCATGCCGCCCGTTGTGTTCTTGCTAACTTTCTGAGAGAAGCGGGGAGGCTCTTACCGGTTTGCCCCGCGGGGAGGCTCTTACCGGTTTGCCCCGCGGGGCAGGGGTCCATCGTGCTGAAGCCTCCAGGAGTTCCGCGGGCCCAGCGCTGGGACGGGGTAGCAGGGATCCACATCCACTTGTTCCGAGTTTCTCCCACAGTGATTCAGCCTTCCCAGTTCTCTTCAAGTTTTCCCAGAAAGAGAAAAAATGGCCATGTCACTTTGTCCTAGAGTCAGGGCGGAAGTTGGCCTCCTCCCCCCACAAGGGGACACGCCACCCTGCCAGCCCTGCGCCCCTCTCCCCAGCTCCCCCTGGTGGGGTGCCCCTGATGGGCGGGCAGCTGAGGGCCCACTGGCTTCTGTAGCGCCATCCTCTTTGAGCCCCACATGTGAGGACATAGGACAGTCCCCATTTTCTGATAGGGAAGTTGACTCACCCTGGGGTCAGACCACCAGCCAGCGAGGTGCGGGCTCCAGCCACCCCCTGACTTGACCCCATGTGACCTTGGAAGGGTCAGGTGATGCCTAGGAGCACGTAGCATCACTCCCCAGCATGTCAAGGGTCAAGGGCGGGGAGCAGGGGCGTAATGTGACAGTTGGAAGTTGAACACACCGTACTCCACCCCAGCTGCCTGAATTGGGGTATGGAAGTCCTGGCTCCGTGTTTGGGGACAGAAATTCGAAAGCAAGAGCAAAGAAAGCCCTTGAGTGCGGCCGGTGGGGGGTCCGGCTTGGTCCGGTCACCCCGCTGTCTGCTCACGTGCCCCCAGCCAGGGGACGGGCCTCCGCTTGTTTCCCTCCAGCGCCGTGTCTCAGGCACAGAGCTTCATTGTGATTTCGGAATGAGCCCCGGCAGGGCGGGCTGGTGGCACTTTGCTCTGCCTGAGCCCTGTGCGGACTCTGAGCCGGGTGCCGATGGGCTGGGAGGAGCCCAATGACTGGAACCGGAGGGCCTTGGGTTCAAGTCTGGCCCCACCACTCACTGGCTGGGGTGCTGGGCAGGCACTTAACCCTCAAAGCCTCAGTTTCCTCCCCGGAAACAATGGAGAGGGCGACACCTGTGTCTTGGGGTGGTGTGGGAGTGACATTGAGTCGTCCACACGGGGCACTGAGCCGGAGCAGGGCACAGAGTGAGCGTTTGCTGGACGGAGCTGTCTCACCTGGGGGAGCCAGATGCACGCTCCATGCTCTGCTGGAGAGGGCTGCGTGGCTGTGCCGGCCAGCCTGCCACAGGGGCCGCCGCTTGCAAGCACACCTGGCTTTGGGGGAGCAGGGCAGGTGTGGCCAGGAGCTCTGGGGCCACTTCGATGCCCCTCCCAACAGTCCTGGGCCTCACCTTGGGCCAGGGACCTGCCTCAGTCCCTGCTCAGTGCCCCGACACTTTCCCCCGTAAGTTGTACTTGTCTGGGCCTGGGAGTTGGGGGCTGTTGTCTGCGACGTTAGAGGCGCAGACACAGAGACACAGGGCAGAAGAGGCCCGAAGAGCCAGGGAAGGGCCTCCGCCTGCGTGCTCGGCCGCCCAGGGAGGTGCGAGGGGGTCCCACGCGGCCCAGGGTCCACAGGGGCTTCCTGGGGGTGGGGGTGGGGGCAGCTGGCAGCTCTTCCAGAGACCGGCCTCGCGGCCCGGCTCGAGGCTGGGGCAGCCAGCAGCCTAGGCCTTAGCAGCTTTGGGGCCGGGGCAGAGCGGTGAAGAGCTCCTGGTCTTTGTTCCCACCATGGACCCCGAGAGTTGTAGTTGGGGGGTCCTAGACAGGTGACTTCTAACCTCCTCAGGCCTCCGTTTGCTGAGCAGTGGGCTGGGCCTGCAGTGTGTCTGCATGGCCAAGGGGAGAGTTAAACCAGGGGACGTGCCTAGTAGAAGGCCCTTATGGGAGCCTAAAGAGGAACACAAAGGTCTGGTTGTGGACCCGGCGAGTGGGGCCCGGCCTCCGGGGCCCAGGACACGACCTGGTTATTGGTGCGGGGGTCTGGGCAGAAGCGGCCTCCCTCACAGGTCCCAGCCCTGTGGGCAGAGCAAGGGCCGGGGTGGGAGAGTGTGCCGTGCACGAGACTCGGGTACGGGGTGGGCAGCACCGGCCACGGGGGGCTCCGGGGTGCGCCCCTCCAGCTCCTCCCCTCTGCCTCCCTCACAGGCTGCACGCCCGGTTCTACGAGCTGGCCCCCAACCTCGTCCCCATGGACTACAGGAAGAGCCCTGTCGTCCACGTGCCCATGAGCCTCATCATCCAGATGCCGGAGCTCCGGGTACGAGCAAGGCTGCTACTGCCCCGAGGGGGGCTGGGGCGCAGGGAGCCCACGCCCCCGGACCCCGGCTGAGGCTGCTCTGCCCTCCGGGGCACGCCTGCTCCGTGCCTGCCCTCTCCCCTGCTCTCTGAATGCACGGGCTCGCATGCGGGGGCGGCGTGGGGGCTGCGCTCACTGCCGGTCCCTTGTGCCATGGCCAGGCGGCTTTTCAAGGCAGAGCTTGTCTGCTTTTTCTTTTGTAAGATTTTATTTGTTTTCTGAGAGGGAGTGAGCGAGCAGGGGGAGAGGGACAAGCAGACACTGAGCACAGAGCCTGGCACAGGGCTCCATCTGGTGGCCCTGAGATCATGACCCAAGCCCAGTCCGAGAGTCCCACACTTAACCGACAGAGCCCCCCCGGCTCCCGCTTGTGTCTGCCTTTGTAGATGGCTCTTCTGTCTCCGCCTCATCTGGCTTTGGCCTCTCGCCTCAGGTCACCCCCCACCACCCCTTCTCAGACCTGCCGATCTTGTCGGAAGGCCGCTTAGGGTCAGCAGGTCTGGGTGGAGGGGGTGAGATTCCATTCGCCCGCGGATGCTGCTGGACCTCAGACACATGTATGTTGGACGGGAAAGTTTCATTTCATGAGTTCCTGGCCTGTAATGCAACCGGTGCCCGCCAGGGGTAAGGGAGACTGGTGTTCGGGGCACAGCTGCGTCCCGCTGTGGGATGTCGCCAGGAGCCCCTCGCCAGGCTTTGGATGTGTGACTCCAGGTCAGGGCACCATGTGGCATCCTTTCTGGTCTGTGTTCCAGTTGTGACTTCTGTCCCGAGGGACGGTGAGGCCCAGGCTTGGCCCTGGCACGTGCCTGCCATCCTAGAGAAGGGCCTGAGCGCTGGCCCGGAGGTCACTGCAGGGGTGTGGGGCACTCTGACCACCACGCAGGTGGTTTCTGAGTCTCCTTGGCCTGGCACAGAGTGGGGGCGGCCAAGCCCAGAGACCTGGGACCAGAGGATGGAGTTGGGGTGCAGCTCCTGGAGTGGGAGAGCCCCGAGCAGGCTGACAGTGGCCTGGGCTCTGACTAGCCCCCCCGAGTCTTGCCGTTTGTCTCTCCCCTTTCTCCAAGCCTTGGGGGGCCCCACTTCTGCCTCCCATGACCTTGACCTGACCTGGCCTAGTGAGAGCCGAGAGGGTGTCTGGTGAGCACAACTTGGCCTCGCCAGCTCCATGCTCGTCTGAGAAACGTGACCCGAGGAACCCAGGCGCCTGGCCGCGCACCCCCCGAACCCTCATCATGCTTTATTCATCCCCTCATACGCCGGCTGAGCTGTGCTCGCAGCCATGGGGGCTCACTCGTCCGAGGCCACACAGGCCTAGCGGTCTCTCTGGAGTCCGCCCGGTGCCCTGCACCCACGCGACCGCTGTGGCTGTTTCCTGCAGGAGAACCCCTTCAAGGAAAGGATCGTGGAGGCTTTTTCTGAGGACGGCGAGGGGAACCTCACCTTCAACGACTTTGTGGACATGTTCTCTGTGCTGTGCGAGTCGGCTCCACGGGAGCTCAAGGCTAACTATGCCTTTAAGATCTACGGTGGGGGCCTGGGGGGTGCCTGGGGGGGTCCTGGGGGTGGGGGTGGGGTTTGGGGATGGGGGGCCTGGGGGCTGTCTGTGGACACCACAGCGGGGGCGGGCGTGCCCAACAGACGGAGCAGCAAGGAGGTGCCAGGCCTCCAGGAGCAGAGACCCAGGCGGTGTGAGCCCAGGGAGCTTGCAGGTCCGGCTGCAAGGAGCCAGCCAAGGGGCTCTGGGGCCGCTGCGGGCTCTGGGTGGTGCACGTGTGCGCCAGGGGCTGGAGAGGCACCTAGGCCAGGCAGCGGGGCTCCCGGGACCGTGGCCACACCGGGCCCCAGAGGAGAGAACTTGGCACAGCTGGCCTGTACCCCCATGGGGACACCCAGTTCCAGGGCGGGGCTGGGCCTGAGCTACAAGACACCTTGTGTGTCCCAGCACCTTTGACCAGCCTGTGGCTCCGGGCCTCTCGGACTTTTTCCTTTTATAGCCACGTGCTGCTCTCAGAGGCCTGGTCTCGGGCACGCAGCACCCCCTGTGTGTGAGAAAGCACGGCAGCCGCAGGCCCTCCCTCCCACGCCCCACTGCACCCGCCACCCTCTAGCCTCGGACCCCTGGCAGCAGGCGTGGGGCATGCTGTTATCTGCCGGTGAGGGTCGTGTGGGCAGGTGGGGGCAGATGCAGGGGTACCCAGACTCTCTGCTGCCCCAGCTGTGGGACAGAGTGGGAAGGGCAACTGGGACACGGCATTTGGTGCTGGGGAGAGTTGCGTCAAGGGTCACCCCCTTCCTGGGCCTCAGCTCCTTCCCATCAAAGGGGCCCAGGAATCCAGCGGCGGGGCAGCTGGCACATCTCTGCAGAGCTTTCTGGGCGCCCCTGCGGGAGCCAGGGAAATCCCACCCGTGCCTGCCCACCCGTCCTGAGGCGGCCCGTGCATGTACCTGTCCAGGGGCTAGGCTCAGGGTCCAGCCCTGACCAGGGGTGTCCCTTTGGGTCACGTGCCCTCTGCAAGACCCTGTTTCTTCACATGTGCATGACCTGGACCCCCCAATTCGCTGCATGGGTGGTGCCAGGAGGCAGACCCCTGCCATTCCCACGGGCCGCCGCACTCTTCATCCCTGCCGCTTGTGTCAGGCGCGGCCAGCGGCGGGAGACCCTGCAGCCTAGAAAGCCCCCCAGAGGTGGTGTTTGATTTGGAACCTGAGGACAAATGGGAATTTGCTGGACCAACGACTGGGAGGGGCGGAGATCTGGGAGCCGAGCTGGACGCGGCGTGCAGGGTGTCAGGGTCCCCGCTGCGAGCTGGGCGGCTGTACTTGGGGCCGCGGTAGTGCCCTATGCCAAGTAGACTGGAGCCGTGTGCCCTGCTCTGTGCGCGGCGACCAGCCTGGGCCTCCCTCGAGGGCTCCCGAGTCTCCTGACCACTGCCGCTCCTGGCGGGTGGCCCGCAGGAGGCCACGTGGTGCCGTTGGGAGAACGTGGCCGTGGTGGGTGAGCACTTAGTGGAAAGCACACCTGTCCTGACTCCCCCTCCATGCAGCCCTGCCCTGGGCTCGGTGCCTTGGCCTCCTGGGCCTCGATTTCCTCTACTCTGCAGGAGCACAGGGCCCACCGCGGGTGTGGCCAGAAGGGCCCAGTGTCCCCAGACTCAGACTCAGACTCGGAAGGGTCTCGGGCCAGGTTTGGACCTCGGACCATCACGGGGTCTTATGGGGTCATGAGCATCAACTCCTCTGATGTGCTGTTTGTCCTGGGCCTGGGCACCGGGGGCGGGACATCGTGGGGGGCCCCGGCCTGAGCACCCCTGCCCCGCCCACAGACTTCAATACGGACAACTTCATCTGTAAGGAGGACCTGGAGCGCACGCTGGCGCGGCTCACCAAGTCAGAGCTGGACGAGGACGAGGTGGTGCTCGTGTGTGACAAGGTCATCGAGGAGGCCGACCTGGACGGCGACGGCAAGCTGGGCTTCGCGGACTTTGAGGACATGATCGCCAAGGCTCCCGATTTCCTCAGGTGTGGCCCCGCGGCTGGGGCTGGGTTTCCGGCCCTCCCTGGAGGTCAGCCGTGTCCTTCGCATCCTCCTATGGGACCGTACCCTGGGCCGGGGGCCGGTGGCATTTCTGCTGAGGGGCCCTTCCTCTTTTTCTAGCACCTTTCACATCCGGATCTGAGAACGCCGGTGAGGGCGTGGGGGCCCCG
The DNA here is from genome assembly GCF_922984935.1 of Meles meles. NCBI lineage: Eukaryota > Metazoa > Chordata > Mammalia > Carnivora > Mustelidae > Meles > Meles meles. The sequence goes on from NC_060071.1 coordinate 1,002,695, forward strand.
AAGCTGACCCTCTGGCTGTGCTGTCTACACGAGCGTGACCTCCGAGCTGCCCGGAATAGAGGCTGTGGCCTCTAGGGTTAGACCCACCAACATTTCCTCGGCCCTTTCAGCAAAAAAATCCTTAACCAGGGAAGGGGGGTGTGGGGAGCAGGGCCCTGCCACAGGCCATCCGTCTGGGCCCCCAAGCCCTCCAGACCCCTGTCCTCTCCCGTCAGAAGTGGCCCCACTAGGAGGGGACAGCAAGACCTCACAGGGCAAAGGCTCCAGATGTGTCCCAAGTCGTGGGCGGGTGTCCCAGTCACCCAGGGCAAAGGGAAAGAGGACAAAGTTTCACGAGCTATGCAGTCTTTCTCCAAAACTCACGGCCGGGCTCTTCCCCCGGCCCCCCCAATGTGAAACTGTGTGGACAGTGGGCCAAGGGCTCTGTCCCTGTCCCTGGCTCTGAGGCCTGAGCATCCCATGCTCTGCGCCACCCCCCGAAGATGTAGAATTCTCACTGGTGCGTGCTGTCCACACGTAGTAAAGCACTTTGACGTCCCTGTGCTCTGTGACGTTAAGACGGGCTCAGTGGTCCCTTTCTCCTGCTCCTTAAAACCCCACAGTGAGTGGGTCGCCTCGGCCGCGCGTTGCCTTCCTGCGTTGGGCACTCACGTTTATTTCAGTGCTTGTATTTTTGAGGGAAACACATGCCCCGAACCTCCGGGTGAGCCCACAGGAGACGTTGGGTGAGAACCGTGTCCGTTTCCCCAGTGATAGTAGAGCTCGTGGTGAGAATTCACGGAGCGCTAACCACGAGCGGACACGGGGCTGGGCTGTGTGCCGCGCCTTCCATGCTACAAGGCTCCTGGGGGTCGCTCTTCGTGGGGAGAGGCGGCTAAGGGGACATGCCCCCGCAGGTGTGAGGCGGGCCAAGGCCACTGAGGGACATGGGTAGGTGGGGTGGGGGTCACAGTGCTCCTTCTGGGGACGGTCAGCTTGTTTTCTACCTCTGGGGGCTGTGGGCGGGCAGCGGAGGACAAGCTCCTCACCCTCACACAGGTGGGGACGTGGGGGACGAGGGGAAGTGGGACAAAGCAGGAAGGACCCTGGGGGACCCAGGAGCGCCTGTGTCCAGAGCTGTTGTGTGGGCCACCTGGTGTGAGAGCCGCCCCTTGGGGCCAGGATGGGTGGGAGCCAGAGGGCAGGGGAGGGTGACCTGGTCGAACGGGTGGGCAGTCCACACCTGACTGGCTCCAGAAACGCCCAGGACCGCGTCTCAGGCGGCCCCTGGGCAGGCAGGCTTGGGGTGTGTGCTGAGGGGCTAACCAGAACCTCAGGCAGCGTATTCCCCCTCTGCAGGCCTTGGTTTCTCCATCCGCAGCACAGAGGGGTTGGGAGAGGGCCTGACAGGACCGTGTGGCAGGGCTACAGTACGGCAGGGGGCTGCTCCTGGGAGCCCAGCGCCTTCGGGCCGGAGCTCGTGCCTCAGAGGCCTCTGAGCCCTGCTGCTGGGAGGGCCCCCAGCCCGGGAGCGGTCTTGGGTCTCAGCTCAGAGTGGCCACCCCAGCCCAGGGCCGGCCTGGGCTCAGAAGTGGTCTGGGAGCCCAGGCCGCAGTTCATCATGGAGATGGGGGTGCCGCCCCTGCCTGTGGTCAGCCCCCCACCTCTCCGGTCCTGACCCCCACTCCTCTCGGGAGGCCCACCGCTGAGCTGCTGGGAGGAAGCCTGGGCTCAGGACTTGTTCTTCTTGTCGGTGAAGAAGATCCTCCGGAGCTTGTCGGGCTGCAAAGAGGGAGGAGACGCTGGGGCCTGGAGGCCCTGGGCAGGGAGAGGCGGCGCCGCTCAGACGCTGGGGCCCAATCGCAGGAAAGGCCTGCTGGGAGGATCGCTGGTGGGTTGGGAGCCTCATGGTCCCAGAAACTGCACAGCCAGCCCCGCTGCCCGCCCTGTCCTGGGTGAAGGACCTGTGTCTTCTGAGAAGGCTCAGGGGAGGAGGGGGTCTCCAAAAAGATGGAGAAGCAGGCCCCGGCCACCCTTCCCTCCCTGGAGGGTCCTGGGGTCCCCTAATCTCCCAGCGGGGCACTAGGCAGGCGGGAGGGGGCTGGCCCTTGGGGCGGGAGGGACTGGAGAGGATGTGGGCTTTGCAGTGATGGGGAGGGGCGGGGACTGCCATGGGGTGTGGCTTCAGGGTTCCTTGGCCTCCCTGCAGGCAGGGCTTGTGGTCCCAGCAGTCAGGACTTCAGTGGTGCCCTGCACCGCACTGGGTGAACCCCCCGCCCCAGGATGTGTGGGAAGGCCTTTCAGCAGGGTCTGCGGGAGCAGAGGTCCGAAGCTGTCCCCACAAGCAGTGGACCCTCCCTGCCCACTGGCTTGGGGTGCAGGTAGAGTGTGCTGGGGCCGAGGGTGCCTGTGCCCCATGGAAGCCCCTGCCCTCTGTTTCCCCCGCCGGCCCTCAGACCAGAAACCCTCCATGTGACAGCTCTGCCCGGCCATCTCGGCTGTGTCCTGAGCACGGGGGTATGTCTAGCCTTGCCCCGGGGCAGACTGCAGTACAGAGGAAGAGAGGGAGGTCCTGGTTCGGGTTGCTGAAGGAGAACAAGCAGCGATCGCAGTGTTTGCGACAGTCTTGGGAAGGCCTGCTAGGGAGACTGCCTTGCCCAGAGCCGCGTGGCTGGGGGCGACTGAGCCACAGTGAGGGCCTGGCACGAGTGGCTTGGAGGGGGCCAGGAAACTTGGTCTGCAGAGAAAGCCCCCCCGAAGGGCCTAGAAGACCACACCTTACATTCAAGCTGAGCAACAGCCCTCCCACCACCTCCGAGCATATGTTACTTCTAGAAAATCCTGGGCCCCGTGGAGCAGTCGCAGTGACCCGACCTGCTGGTGTATGAAGGCCGCTGACCCCTGTCACCAGCAGGGGCTGGCAGCCACCCCATCCCCCCGTGGAGCCCACCTTTTGTGTCCATCCAGTCTCCTTGCTCCTGGCCGCTGGGATTTGTTCGTAGGTGTTCCCGGGCTCGGGGAGCTCTGGGTCCCCTGAGAGCCTCTTGTAGTCATGGTCTGTGGATCCTAGTGGCCTGCTGGTTGGAGGACTGGTCCCGGGACACAGGGGCCTGGGTGGGGCCCCCCAGCGCACTGGGACCTGCGCATAGGCACTGCCTTCTTGGTCTGGCTTGTCCCTGGGCTCTGACAGGGGACCTTCTGTCTGCAGGAGCTGGTACGTATCTGCAGAAGCGCCCTGGGAGTCAGGCTGAGCCCTGTGGCTCAGCTTTGGAGATGCCTGGCTCCAGGGGGTGGCGGAGGATCCCAGGGCCTCGGAAGCGGGGGGCAGGAGGTGGCCCCGGGCTGTGGGAGGCCCTGTGGTTCCCTGCTCAGGGCTCACCCCAGAGAAGGCAGGCCCAAGGCCATCAGGCCTGTTCTGACCTCCAGCCGAGAGTCTCTTCAGGGACTCCTTGCCTGGGGAGCTGGGCTGGCCGCCCCCTGGAGCTGGCCTGGGTCTGCCGGATGCCTCTGGGCCCAGGCCTAGCCGTGCCTGGTTCATCTTCCTCAGGTCTGAGTAGATGCTATTGTTGGGGCTTCCAAAGGACTCATCCAGAAGGGAGGCACTCCTCTCAGGGAGGGGGGGTACCCTCCCGGGGACCTGCGGAGACAGAAACAGAACCCCTGGAACGCTCACCCATCGCTAAGATGCCCTCAGGTAAGAGGGAGCTCTCAGCGAGCCGCAGCCCCTGTCCTGGCTCAGTTTACCTCACTGTCCTGTCCCCGTCAGCCCCCACACTCCGAGTCTAGTCTTCCTTGGCATTGGAAGCCAGCAGGCACCACCCAAGCTCATCCTGCCCTGTCCTGCCTCCCGAGTGCTCCACTGGCCCCTCAGAGCCCCTGAGCCCCTCCACTCACCGCCCTCCCCCCGCTTCAGAATAGACTGTCACCTCCAAGGCTACCATTTGTGTGTTTATTCCCTAAATGCCCGCTGGGCACCAGCTCTGTGCCAGACACGGTTCCAGGTGCCAAGGACTCGATGGGCAGCAAGGCCAACTCTGAAGTCTGCCTTTTACCCTGGGAGATGGATAGCAGACCAGTCTGTTACATGGTTTCATGTGCCTGACACACAGGATAGCATGTCGCAAGATGGTAAGCTGTCAGGTTGTGATTGGTCCCATGAGTGGGATAGACAGAATGACAGGTGGGAAGGCGTCTTTCCTGCAGCCTTGGCCCTTCTGGAGAGATGACATGCAAGCAGAGAAAGGGCAAGCAGCTATGTGGGAGGGAGAGCGTTGCAGCAAAGATACAGCAAGTGCAAAGGCCTTGGGGTGGGACCAAGATTGGCGTGTTCTGGGAAGGTGCCAGAGAGGTCGGAGAAGAGGGTGCAGAGGGGAGGTAGCAGGACCCCTGGTGAGGCCCCCCCATGGACCCTGGGAGAGGCCTCAGATTGTTTACAAACGCTAGGAGAGGCCTGGGGCATGCTGTGGTCTGCTGCGTAGGAGGAAAACTCTCTGAGCCCCTCCGGGGGGTGCTGTAGAGGGAGAATGTCCTCTCATAGACACCACCTCCCACCTCGTTCCCCTATAGTTCAGAGGAATTTCAGGCCATTTCCTACCCATTTTCTCATTCAAGCCTCAGAAGAACTGTAGGAATGGTAAACTGAGGCAGCCCCAGCAGGCCAGAGGCGGCCCTGGGGTGGGTGAGCTCACACCTCTCTGAGCCTGGAGCTCAAGCCGCAAAACCCTAGACCAGACCTTTGGGCCTGGTGCATGCAGGACCCACTGGGCTCCGGATGCTGCTTACCGCCACGCCCCCGTCCTCTGAGAAGCTGTAGGAACTCGCATCCAGGCTCTTCTTGGTTTGGGGGAAGGAGACCTGTGGCTTGGGGCAGGGGCAGGCGCTGGCAGCCCCGTCCAGGATCGCTGCCGGCGAAGATGTGACCGCTGGGTTGTCCAGGCCCAGGTGGGTGTGGCGGAGGCCCAGCGTGATAGCGTCATATAGATCGTTGTCCTCCGGCTGGGCATGGGGCGCACAGCGGGAGCGTGGTCACGCACTCCCTGCTGACCTCCCATGGAGGGACCCACACAGGCTCCCCAGGGCCCTGACCTCAGGGAAGGTGCTGCCTCAGCCCGCCCTCCTCAAAGCTGACCACGACTCTGCACTGAGTGCCTGGGGGCACCCGCCCCACCCCTGCACACCCCGGGTAGGGGTGCCTACCCGCGGGCAGGCAGCAGACAGGGTCTCCCCAAAGGGCTCCAGCTGCACCTCCTGGTAATGGCGTACAAGGTCAGCCAGGGTGCCGTGGCTGTGCGTGTCCCCGGAGACCAGGTAGCGCCGGTCCCGCAGCTGGTTGATGACGAAGTGCCGACAGCGGTCGCTGCCCCTGTAAGGCAAGCAGGTGTGGCCGCGGGCGGTCCAGCCTCCGCGCCAGCGCCCGCCGGCCGCACAGCCCTCCGTGTGTCCCTCTGTAGCGGGGACTCGGCCCTCCGTGTGTCCCTCTGTAGCGGGGCCTGGAGTCCCGGAGCCCAGCCTCGCGGGTGGCCATGTGGGGTCGGGAGCCGGGGAGTGGCTTCCAAACCACGGGCCCCAGGTGGCAGGGAAGCCCCCAGGCCCGCCCGGTGGGGCGTGGGCGGCACCCAGCGGGGCGCCACAGTGACCTGCAAGGCGATGTTTTAGAGAAAGTCCATGAAGAACAAGACACCGAAATCTTCGACCAAAACGAGGTCCAGCCCTGCACTTCCTCCGCGCGCCCCAAACCCTTGGACTCCCGGCCCCGCCCCCAGGCCCGGGTCCACGGCCGCGCTGCTGCGGTGAGGTGCCCGCGTCCGCAGTGCGCGCAGCGACGGTTCCCGCACCGGAGCGCTCCCGCCCGCTGACCCCCGCCCGGCCCCGCGCGGCTGCGGGGCGTCGCCTCCTGAAGTCCCGGGGCCTCGCTCTCCCGCCCTGCTCCTTGCCCCAACCCTCCGTTTTAGACCGACCGGCTCCACGCCCATCGAGCGCCCGCCCCGATGCCGCGAGGTCCCCTGCGGGCAAACACGCGCGTCCGCCTCTGTCGCCGCGCGTCCCCTCGTCGTCCGCAGACTCGGCCCTGCAGGGAGCGCAGCCGCCGCGGGCGTCCTCGTGCCTCCGGGCGCTCAGGGGCGGCTCCGAGCAGGGGGCTGCGGGGGCGCCGCTGTGCCGCTCGGCGGCTTGGGGCTTGGGGCGGACGTTCTCGGAAGCCCCTGCGAGCCGAGCCGCGGAGCGCACCCTCCCAGACCCTCGCGGCTCCTCCTCCCGCGTGCGCGCACTGGGGCTGCGTTTGTATTTCCCGGGAGAGGGTCGCTGCGGGTCGCCCAGGCCCGTTGCGCTCCAGACAGCCCCGTCTGCTAAGCGCCATTCCAGCCTTTCCCCCTCGTGTACCGCGTCGTGTCTGTCCCAGTGGTTCTCCGCAGCTCCCCGCGTGTTCTGCCCTCGCTAGACACGCGCACTACCATACGTGACTTCTCCCGAGACTTCGGTTTGGCCTTTTGTTCACTTGGCATCCTCTGAAGAGCAGGAAGTTTTAATTTTAGGGAAAAATTTTAGGCAAAAATTTTCCTGGTTAGTAGGTCTGGTCTTAAGGAATCTTTGTCTTTTTCGAAGTCTTGACAATTTTTCCTGTCTTCTTTTAGAAATGTCCTTTGTTTTCCTCACTCAGGGCTGTGATCCTGCTAGAATTAGTTGACTTCTGTGTATGCTTAAGGTGGGGGTCATTGTTCTCCATCTGGATATCCGACTGCTCCCGCGCTCCTTGCTGGAAAGACCTGCCTTTCCCCACAGAACCGCTGGGAAGCAGGTGACCACAAGCGCCGGACTGTTTCTGGACCCCAGGGTGCCCACGGGTCCATCTACCCATCATGGACCTCTGAGCAATTATATAAGTTGGCATCCCACCCAAGACATGTTCGGGAAAAGGAGCCCTGATGCTGAAAAGACATTTGGAAGCTGCTGAGCTCACGTATTTCAAAGTGCTTAGCTTAGTACCTGGCACACAGAATAACAATTCCCATTTTGGTAGTGACTGACGTTTGTTTGGTCATGACGACGTTCAGCCCCTGTGCCAAGCACGTTTCAATGTGTAAACCTGTCCTACCCATTCAGCGATCCTGCGACGTCTGTACTAAATGTTCCCACCCTACAGATGGAGAGACGGAGGCACAGGGATGCCCGTGCTCAAGGTCAGGATCGGGGCGGTCTGAGCAGGAGGTAACTTTGAATCTGATCTGAGGCCTTTGAGATGCACGGGAGCTCTGGCCTCGCTTCCTGATGGGGAGGAGGCTTCTCACTTCCTTCAACTCTGCCTTTTCGGACCCAAACTGCTCTCCAGCCCGGTCCGATGTCACCATCTCCCGCGGCTTCGTGCTGGTCGTCCTGCCCTCTGTTCTGTATCGTAGCCTCATCCTTTCAAGGGTTCCCACGGGCCTCACCCGTCTAGGCTCTGTCTTTAGGTCCTCCATCCACAGCAGGACCCTGACCAAATGGCCCTGCCCTCCTGCACAAGCCCTCCTCCTAAGGAACCCACTGCCCCCAGCCCCTTGTGGCTTCCCCAATGCCCCCGCCCGCTCCCTCCGAAGGCTGCTGCCTCCCATCGCGTGGCCTGTGCTGCTCAGTGACGGAGGGAGGCGGTGGGGTTGGGGGAGCCCACGCCCGGGGAAAGCCAGGCCGTGCAGGCTGTGGGGGCAAGGCGGGCTCAGGGGCCTTGCAGACAGCTCCCTCTCCTACCTGTAGGACAAGATGTAGCCAGTGGCCCGGTCACTGAGGCGGATGAGGAAGGAGCCGAGAGCTTTGTCCCCAAGCAGCTGCTCCGTCTGCCTGGGCAGAAGACATGGAATTAACAGGGGCCCGTGCCCGTGTGGCCGCAGGAGCAGGTGGACTCAGCCTGCCCCAGAGTCCCTGCTGGCCGCTCCTTTGGGTACAATCTCCAGCTCTCTACAGGGAACTCTCAGACCTGCAACCGCTACTGTGGTCTGTGTGTGCTCGAGCATCCGGCAAACTCAAGACTCAGGGCTGGGCTGGGCCCGAGTGCTGAGGCCCCGGGCGGCACCCTCCCCTGCAGCCTCACCGGCAGGTACAACAGCCACTGACCCAGGCCACCCTCTCTCCACCTGAATGTCTCTGTAGCAAGAATGAATCTCTATCGCCAGAGATTTTTAGGTCTGGGGGCTCCTGCCTCAGGACCACTGTACGGTTGTGCAGGCTGTGCACAACAGACGTTTCTGCCGGGAGGAGGTGCTGTGATGCCAAGAGCTTGATCGCAAGGGCAATTCCTAGGCTCTCATCTCCCTACATGTCCCTTCCAACCCGAGGCAGCCACGGCCATTTCTGAATGGCGCCAAGTATTCTGGAGAGGTGGTGGAAAGTTCCAGCTCTCTTCTGGTTTGGCAGCCCATGGAACACCCGCTCACCCAGCGCTTACCAAGTGCTGGCTCCGTGCAGGGCCCACGCCAGAGTTTGCAAGCCCAGCACTAAATGAAAGTGCCGAGCCTCTCGCTCGAACATCGAGCCTCTCGAGACAGGGACAGCAGAGCCGCACACTAAGTGTGGCCCTGGTTGACTGCCGGCGCTGAGCCGGGAGCTGCAGGGGGAAACCTGCCACTCCTCTGTCTCGGCTCAGGCCACTGGCAGGGGCCGCACAACCCGACGCCAGCCCCACGTCGCCTCCTCCACAGTGGGGCGGCGCACGTCCAGGCGGGCCCAGGTCGGCCCCCACTCAAGACAGCGCTCACCCCCCCCAACGAGTGTCTGGCTGGCATGACAGCCCTCCAGTCCTTGGTTCTCCGGGGCGGGTCCCAACGCACCCTGCGCCTGCCCCCCTCCCTCTGCGAGACCAGCGCTCAGAGCGGCCCGGCACTCGCCTGCCCTGCCCACATGGTGCCCCTCAGTCTGCTCCCTGCCTGGCCCAGGGAGGCAGCAGAGGCCCATCTTGTCCCGGGGGGGCCCAGGCAGCTCTCTCACGGCGGGGGACGGGGCAGCCTTACTTGCGGGTGATGAATCCGTGAAACCAGGGGGGCAGGGCTCCGTCCTGCAGGATGAAGGGTGCCTGTGTCTCCGTGAACCATGTCAGGGCCAGTTCCTGCAGCTTGGCGAGGGCCTGGCTGTCCCCCACGTCCTGGGGCCCACTCCGCAGGCAGGGCTGCTTCGGGCTGCCCTCCATTCTGGCCGGCTGAGCGGAAGCAGCGGGCGGACCACCCACAGGCCTCTATATCTGTGGGCGCCCCGCTCATTTGCCTGAGTCCTTGACCGCCCCAACGCCCAGCCACGCCCGCACACAGGAGCCCTATTGTCACTGTCCTTCCTGACCCTGGGGCGGACCCCTTGTGTGGCTGGAGACACTGGGGGGAGCGGCCTGTGCGCAGCGAGGTTGGGGGGTCTGGATCGCAGGGGAGGCCTCGGACTTCTTGACCCCTTCCCCCCCAACCCCCAGCCTCTGCCTCTGCCGAAGCCAGGCCCTGGCTCAGGTCCTCAGCCCAGCGGCTCTTAGGAAGCCGGGGCTTCAATCCCCCTGTCCTACAGGGTGCCACTCGCACTTTGTGAAGCTCTGCGCTGATGACTCTTCCTCTCGAGATGCAGGGAGCGCTGCCGTGCGCCGCGTGCCCGGGGCCGTGGGAATCCCGCACCGGAGAGCGTCTCTCCCTCGTGGCGTGGACCCAGAGCGTTGATAAGTCCACGTACAGAACACGGTATCCAGTGCGAGGGGCACCCCAACAGAAGGGGGCAGAAGAGGGCGTGGCTCCCGTCCCTGAGGGCTTGGGTCAGGGGTCAAGTGGGGGTCTGGCCAGGAGCAGGCAGGCGCCCGGGGAGGGGGGAAGAGAGGCTGCTCACCTGCGGGGGATGGGGGGTCTTCGCGGGAGATCTGGGAGGACAGCCCAGACCTCGGCGGAGCTGATGGGGACAGACCTCGTGTCACGAGCATTTGAGAACCTGTTCCAGTGCAACTGATTTCTGCCGGGACGCCGTGTATTCTGTTATGTGCATTTAAAAACGCAATTCTGAGATCCAGGGGCGTCGCCGGAGCCCAAAGGGGAAGCTGGGGGCGCTGGGGTCGGACGCAGAAGCGGTCTGCTGCGGGACTGAGTCCTGCACGTATTCAAATGCAAAGAAATGTGTTTCTATGATTTTCCATGAAGCACTCCCTCCCCACCTCCCTTTCAGGCGCTGCTCTCCTGGGCCAAGCCTGGTCATTTGCATGGGAAGACAAAGGTGTTTTGTGCCCGAGGGACCAGGGTGAGGATCCCCAGTGGGCCAACAGGCCAGACTCTGTATCTGTGCTCAGATGACAGGTGAGGCCCCAGTCTGGGGGCATCGGGGTCTCTGTGAAGGACTGCGGGGTGTGGTCCAGGTCTGGGGGCATCGGGGGCTCTGTGAAGGACTGCAGGAGGGTGGTCCAGGTCTGGGGGCATCGGGGGCTCTGTGAAGGACTGCAGGAGGGTGGTCTCTGACAGCGCTGCAGACCCTGCTGCTCAGTCCCCGCCATGGTCACCTGGGGGGACACTGGTGTGCCGTGCCCCTTCAGTTCTGCTCCCTGAGGCGCCAGGAGGGGCTTGGCCTGGGACCCTTGGTCCCCGCTGGCTGGCTCTGAGGCTCTGAGGTCAGTCCTAAACCTCACCACCTCTCGGTGCCCTCGTCTATATAAATGGAGGGGAGAAACCGCCCTGGTAGGGTTTGGAGCGTCAGAAGCCTGTGCGTGCAGGCCGGTGGCTGGAAAGGACACACGTGGACCAGAAACGTCAGCCCCGCTCCAGGTGTCTGTAGGATTGACACCTCCTGGTGCTGGGTTCTCCTCCCAAGGTCACGTTCCTCCTGGAGGACCCATACTGGGCAGCAGGCCACCCCAAAGGGGATCCCGCCTGAGGGCGCCCAGTCTGGCCTGCCCTCCTAGAGGCCACGCCCGAGGTCTGTCCAGCTGTCCTGACTGGACACCCAGCCCCAGCCCCGCACACCTCCTTTCCTGAGCCTGTGTGGCGGTGGCGGGAGCCCAGCATGGCCTCCTGAGTGAGTTCCAGCGCTCGTTGTTTGTGGACGTGAGGTCTTCATGCCCTTGGTTATTCCATTAGTGGGCGTGGATCACGAGCGAGCAAGTCTTCTCTCCGTCGTCTGCTCCGTTCTCTAGTCTGTTCTGTGCCTAGAACACGCTTGGCGCAGTCGCATGCCCAACAGGCACATTTCATTTAACTTAAATTCTTTACTTAGGTCTGACTTACAGTCGAGTTAGTGAGGATACAGCGGGTCAGTAGCTGTGGGGGTCGGATTTAGCGACCCATCACTCGCGGGTAACACCCAATGCTCATTCAATAGGCATGTTTTAAGTTATTATCCATGTTCAGGATACACCCACATGACGTTTAAAAATAAAAAATATAAGACGGTATCTGTACCGGTGCTTTCCGCCCAAGCATTAAATCCCATGCCCCCAGGTCCTTCTCCCTCCCACGGGGACCCAGGGCCGCCCCCCCCACCCGCAACGTCCTTCCTGGGTTTCCCTGTGCACAGCTGCCTCGGTCCGCACGTTCTTATTCGAAGGGCAGAGTGCCCCGCGGCGTTCCGTGCGTGCACGGCGTTTCGCTTCATGAAACAATCCGGGCCCCGTCCTGGAGCCCTGCCCGTAGGGGCACGCCCGGGTGCCACGCGGGCCATGGCTGTGGGACATTCCTGCTGTGGCTGCACCGTAAGCGTCTCACTTGGTCGCTTCCAGTGTTCCTCGATTTCCAGCGTCGCGGCAGTGGACGGCCTCACACATACTCGACGTGCACAAGCATGAGAACATCCCGAACACGGTCTCCCGGGGGGCCCCTCCACTCAAAGGGGGCTTGCTCTGTGGTTTTGACAGATGTTGCCAAATTGCCTTCTTTCGGGGTCGTTTCCATCTGTGCTCAGTAGAAGCTGGAGGAGCGGGCAGATGCACGGATATTTTCAAGCTCAGTCGTTTGGGCCTCCCGCTTGAGAGGAACACCGGGGGAGGGGCTGACGCTGTCAGGAGAGGTCCCCGGTTTCACTAGGACTGTTTGGCCCCTCGATGCCGCCAAGCAGCTTGTTTCTGCACGGCTGCAGGTGTGGAGGGGGCCCCGGCGATGCCCTCGCCCCCCCCCCCAACCCGATGCACTTTGCAGCCGTAGGAGGATGGCCAGGTCCTAGGAACGCAACAAGGGCCAGTAAACATGTCTGGGACCCGAGCGAGGAAACACCCCCCAGCCCGCACCAGTGTTGGCCCCAAAATCCAGAAAGAGAAAACCTTAAAATCGCAATGAATAAGTGTGTACGCAAATGTCTATACAGTGCAGAATTGCATCAGCTTTATTAAGGGTTCATAAAGGGGTCATCACACCCAAAACGGTTTGGAGGTCAGATGGTCCCCCCAAAACCCCCAAGTGCGCAGGAAAACTCTCCAGAAGTGACCACCAGCCCCCAGTTAAACGAATTCTCAAAGCCAAATCATTCCGAAACCAAATCATGAAAATAGTATTTTACCAAAAGTTCAAAGCAAAAATACACACACACACACACATACACATTTTTAAAATAATGTAAAATGGGACTGTCATTTCAGAATCATATGTATCTATTTGGTAGGAAGTGACACGGAGTCTCCACAGACTGTCTTGGACCGAGCATCCCTGCTCGGGCCTTCGGGCGCACCTGGAGGAAAGGGGGACCGTCCCCTGGTGCCAGCGGCCTCCCCGTGCGCCGCCTCTCGGTCTTAGTGTCAAGAACAGGTGAACTTCTCCTCCGATGATCGTCTCGGCAGTGAGGTCTGAGTCCAGGCGAAGCTGAAGCCCCGCAGACTGTGAGGTCTGGAGGAGGGGCAGCCACGTGGCGGTCCCTCTCGGCGCACTGGCAAGATCGGGTCAAAGGCCGAATGTTAAGAACCCTGTTCTACAGCTTCTCAGAGGCCAGGTGGCAGCTGTGGTCCTGGCGCCCCCGCAGCCTGCTCTGTGGCCCTGGGGTTCCCCCCACCAACAGCTGGGAGCATGGAGCCCGACCACGGCAGGTGCGCGATGACGCACCAGGCCCTTCAAATACACCCCGTTTCCTCCCCTCCCTGTCCCAGGCTCGGTGACCGCAGAGGTGTGAAACAGACCCAGGACCGGAAAAGGCCTGGCCTGGTCCAGACCCAGCAGGACGCGGTGCAGGGCCTCCCCCTGCCCGCCCCCCTCCCCGCCCCCACCAGCGGCACCGCAGCTTCGCCTCTGCCCTTCCCCCGTGGGGGGCGCCTTTCCCTGCACACCAGTTCCGCACCTTATCTTCCAAGCGCACTGCGAAACAGACCCCAAGTGGGCCCTTGCTGGGTGTCCTCCTGTCCCCACCCTTCCCTCAGGGACCGCCCCCAGCTCTGCTCCCCTCATTGTTCAGCCTAAGTCAGCACCTCTTAGCCCCTTTGGAGACCCCTTCGCCCAACCAGGAGGCCGCCTGGACTCTGCCATGAGCACAGCCCCTCCCCCCCACTCCCACCTGGGCCTCACAAGGGGGCTGCAAAGAGGGAAGCCTGCGGGCAGGAGGCCCAGGGAGGGGAGCCCTGAAGGCAGGTGGGCTGCTGTCCTGGGCCCAGAGCCAGGCTGAGAACCAGGACGGGGAACAGAGAGACCCTGGGGCCTCTGGCCCTGCAGCCCCACTGCCCGCCCCAGGGTCCATGCCTCAACCGCTGCCTGGGCTGCTGGGCTCCCCTCACTCCCGTGCAGGCCTCCCCTGGCCACCCTCTGCCCTCCATCAGCACCCTGGGGTAGCCAGGCCTCTGCTGGTCCTAGCCCTGGCCCCCTGGACCCTGGGGCTGGGACGGTGGCCAGCACCTCAGGGGACCTCCCTCTAGGAAAGGCAATCACAAGGTGTGGAGATTTGCCTGCCCATTTGGTAGGGAAACTAGGCTTTCTGGAAGCCAGAGTCTGCAAATCCAGGCCGAGAGAGGGTCCGTGGGGCGGGGGCGGGGAGGGGTTTTGGGCTCCTCTGCACAGCTGCTCCGCCTGCCCAGCATGCTTCCGGCCACGGGCAGCACAGCCAGAGCCCCTCTTCCTTCCCCCCACGACCCTGCCAGGGCAGGAGGCACGGTGTGGGGCTGTGTGGACACGCACGTGGACGGCCGTCTCCCCGGGGCCGTGGTGAGGCCTCCCCGGGGGGCTGCTCCCTGGGCCCTGCCACTGGCCCAACTCCCTCGGTTCCCTCTCCAGCACCCGGCCCTGAACTCCAATCCCCTCCCTCCCAGGCCAGCTTCCTCCACACGTGCTCTGGGGTCAGCAAGGTCCTCCTGAGATCCCCGAGATCCCCCTGTGCCTGACCTCGGGACCCCGTGCTCTCTGCCTCAGGCACAGGAGGCTCCGTCCCCGCCATCTCTCTGGGCGGCAGGGGTGGGCTGTGGTTAGACGCAGGGAACACGCAGACCTGTGACCCCCCCAGGGGCAATGCTTACACTGACCACAGGGCAGGATGGAAGCGAGCCCGGGAGGGAGGGGTCGGTTGGCTGTGATGCCCGAAACACTCAAGAAGCTGGAAAGAGGAGTGTCGCTGGTCCCAGGAGCTGCGGGACGAAGGCCCACAGGCCCACTGGGCCTCAGCTGGCCACCCAGCCCCTGGCAGTACAGGTGGGAAACGGCAGCCCAGAGAGGGCACAGACAAGTCTGAGGACACACAGCATAGCAGGCGGTGAGGTCTCTCCTCTCTGGAGAACTGCAGGCTCCTGCTGTGTCAGGACAGTGACCTGGCAGGCTAGTCCCCGGGGTCTGAGAGGCACAGGGGCTGTGCGTGGCCGGGCTTCTCACCCCATTCCTCTCGAGGGAAACTGGCCCGGGAGGAGTCCCTGGCTCTGTGTCCCTGGGGCTTGCCCAGAGGCTGGCCATGTGGGAGCACGCTCGCTGCCCAAATTTCCCCTTTTGGGTAAACAGCAGCCACTTCCTCCTGGTCACCGGGCTCCAAGAGGCTGGAGGGGGCACACCCTGCGGCCCCAAGCAGGCCTGTCCTAGGCATGGGGAGCGGGGCTACAGAGGCTGGACCCGGCCACAGGACGCGGACGTTCAGCCAGGAGACTTGGGGACGTGAGCCACGGAGGAAGGGCCACGGGGGAGGACCCAGGAGCCAGCAGAGTTCCCGTGTACAACGGCCTTGAGCGGGGGACCCGCCTGGAAAGGACGGGAACCGAAGCTGCGTTTGTTCAGCATTTTACATAAACTGACTAAACTTGCCCAAATGGAGGTGGGGGAAGGGCAGCAGGAGTGGAGATAAGGGCTGTCCTGTAGCTCCTTTGGGCATGGCGACCCCGGTGGGACACAATGCAGGGTTTGTTTCAGGAAAAAAGCATCTTGGTTGAGGGAGTGGACAGGGCTGGTGGCCTGGGAGAGGTCTGGGGGGTCGGGAGGGGGTCGGGTGGGTCCTGAATTCTCGGCCACTTCTACTCGGCGGGACTGCAGGGACAGGGACTTTGCTGAGAGGTTGGGACCACTTTGTCCGGCTTGCTGGGGTCCCAGGACGCCGGGGGCCACGTTCTGGGCCTGGCCAGGGTGGTCTGTTCTGTAGACTCTGCAGGCCTGGTGCCCTCGGCCAGCTCTCAAGGGGCCGACGAAATGTCTGGAGCCTAAAACAGATAAACTGGGGCTCCAAGAGGAAAAGCAGAATCTCCATGAACACACGTGGAATCAGATGTCTGCAAGAGGTACCGTTCTGTCAATGCCGCAGTCATCCTAAAAACAGTCCTGGTAGGGGATGCGGCTGGCTCCGTCAGCAGAGTGTGCGACTCCTGACCCTGGGGTCATGAATTGGAGCCCCATGTGGGGCGTCAGGTCACTCAGAAATAAACTTCAGAAAGAAACGTCACTCCCTTTGAAAACAATGCGTGGGCTGGATTTCTCTCACTCGGCCAGGGCGCCCACACAGACATGATGATTGCCAAGAAACTGTCAACCAGACATAAATTAAAATGAATTCCTCACAGTCAGAAAATACCGGCATCATGATTATAGAAATGCCTTCAAACATTTTTGAGCAATGTTTACCGTAGAATGTGCGGCATTTTAATGTGTTGGATATGATGTGGGATGTGGCCCGGCCCAAGGAAGCCGGGGGCAGAGGCAGCCTCCTCCCTCGCCAGGGGTGGCCGGGAGGGACAGCGGGCTCTGGTGCAGGATGGTCAGGCTGGGGGCCCAGCTTCTCTGCTGAGAAGCACAGACAGCAGCCGCCGAGGGATGGTAGCGGTCCCTTGTCCAGTCCCATCTGCCCAGGCTGGGGACTTAGTCCTGTATCTTCCTGACACTTAGCAGACCTCGGTCTCAGCAAGGGGTATCCGGGCTCAGTTCTGTCCTCTGGGACCACAGGCCACGGCCACCCCCACTTTTGCACAACTGGCTCACGGAGCTGAGGACAGTGGCTGTCCCCCGCTCCTCCCTGGCCTCCTGTGCACAGAGTTGCGGCTACACAGATCCAGCGCTCTGCAGATCCAGCTGGTCCCCTTTCCACGGGATTTCCTGGTCACATCCCACCCCCACTGCAAGCTGGTTAGTCACTGCCCCTCTCACCCACAGGGCGAGGCCCAGATCCAGCTCGGTTCCCTCTCTCTGGAGGGCGGCCCACCCCACTTCTACAGGGCACTCTCGGGCCTCCACCTGGGTCACTGCTGGATTCAGCACCCCCTCCTGGGAAGCTACCAGCTGAGGACATCTGTGTTAACTGTACAGGACTGGACCGAGTGCCGAGCACTGCTCCTGTAAACCTCACAGGAACAACAGTACGAGCTGTGTGATCCCATTCTACAGATGAAGAGGCAGAGGCTCAGAGAGGTCAAATGACCTACCCAAGGTCACAGCTCTGGAGAGTGGCAGAGCTCCAGGCCAGTTCCGTGTGCCTGGCTCCAGAGTCCACCCTCCACACTGTGTGTTTGGTGCTCAAAGAGCACGCGGGACAGGAAGGTGGGGTAGCCGCGCTGTGGCCACCTGCGGGACTGCTGATGGCCCCGGGCAAGGGGTGTCCGAGGGTCAGCGGACCCCGCGCTCATGTGTGGCTGGCTGGGCGGAGGTGGGGGGGCGCTCACTGGGCTCGCGAGTCTGAGTGGGCGACTCGGTCGGTGCCCTGTCCGTCCCAGAAAGCGAGGCCTTCCAGCTTCCCTGGTGTCCTTTCACGCGTCTGGTGAGGACGCGCAGAGGAAAGGGGTATTTGCTTCCATCTGGCCCTTGAGGCGAAGCCAGAACCTCCTCTCTGTCCTTCCGCGGAGCTGCAGTCCGCACAGTCAGGTCCAGGGGCCGGACGCAGCGGTCGGCGGGGCGGCTGCCCGGCAGGTCCCGCTCCGAGCCGCCCCTGCTCCGCCGAACCCCGCGCCGCGCCCCTGCAGGCCCGGACCTCCCGCCGACGGCCAGGGCGCGCCTCTTCCCCGGCCCCGAAGCGCCGGCTTCCGCTGTGTTGCTGCGTCTGCCTTCCAGACCCTCCGCACTGGCGAAACCGTGCGGGGTCCGGGTGCCCCCGCGCGTTCCTCTCTGCACCGCGGCCTTGGGCCCACGTGGTCGCGGCGGGCTCGGCCTGTCCTTCCTCGCGCTTCCTCTTTCGGACGACGGCCAGTCTCGCGCGGTCGTGGCCGCTGCCGGGCCGTCCGCGGCGCGTGCCCCGCGTCCCCCCCGGAAGAGCGCGCGGCACAGGGGCTGCGGGTGCGCCGAGCGCCAGCTCCCCGCGGGCTCGCGCCGTGACGGCGGGACTACAAGTCCCAGGCGGCCTTGCGCGGCCGCGGGCCGTGCGCAGCGGCGGGGCGGGGCGAGGCGGGGCGGGGCGCGCGGGGGCGGCGCGGGGGCGCGGGCGCGGCGCGGGGGCGCGCAGGGCCGGGGCGGCGGCGCGGCGGCGGCGGCGATGCCGGGGCCCGGGGCGCGGGCCGACGAGGAGGAGCGGGAGGGCGCGGCGGGGGCGCGGGAGCCGGCGCGGCTGTGCGGGTACCTGCAGAAGCTGTCGGGCAAGGGCCCGCTGCGCGGCTACCGCAGCCGCTGGTTCGTGTTCGACGCGCGCCGCTGCTACCTCTACTACTTCAAGAGCCCGCAGGACGCGCTGCCGCTCGGCCACCTGGACATCGCGGACGCCTGCTTCAGCTACCAGGGCCCCGACGAGGCGGCCGAGCCCGGCGCCGAGCCGCCCGCGCACTTCCAGGTGCACAGCGCGGGCGCCGTCACGGTGCTCAAGGTGGGAGCGAGCCCGCCCCGGCGCCCCCCGCCCCGGCGCCCCCCGCCCCGGCGCCCCCCGCCCCGGCGCCCCCCGCCCCGGCGCCCCCCGCCCCGGCGCCCCCCGCCCCGGCGCCCCCCGCCCGGCCCCCGCGCCCGCCCCTCACCTGGGCTCCCCACGCGCGACGCGGACGCCCCGCGCGGCCCCTCGCGCCCGCGGGCTCCTGTCCCTGCCGAGCGCCCGGCCTCTGGGTGCTTCCGCTGCCGCTTCGGGCCGGGGGAGGGGCGGGCTGACCCTGGACCCCCGGCGGGGGTGCGTGTCAGGGCCCCCACCCGTGGTCGCCTGCACTGCGCGCCCCGTGGGGCAGGGGCGTCGGCGACGGTCAGCCTGTTCGGCTCCTGGCTTTGCTTGGGAGACGTGGGAGGGGGCTGCTCCCGCCAGGTCTGCCTGGCCTGTGCGAGGCCTCCTCCCTCCCGTCGCACAGAAACCCCGCCTGGGACGTCCGGCAGAGGGGCTGGGGCTAGAGTCACCAGCGGTCCTGGTGCCCGCAGCCTCCCCTGGCCTTGGGGGCCCTTCCCGTCCCAGGGGCCCTGGCCCTGGAGCTCACACCTCTCTCCTGGCCTCGCTCCCTGCCTGGCTGCTGGGCCCCCCCACCTCTGTCCTCAGGCTGGGCTCTGTCCCCAGCAGCAGGGCTGGGCTGGGCTGCGGCGCTGGCTCTCCCAGGCCGAGTGCAGAGCACGGTGGGTGTGCCTGCTTCCCTCAGCCCCCTGAGCCCCGGACGGTCCCCAGGACCTCCCTGAGCACGGTCGTTCTTACAGCCTGGTCACCTCAGCCGCTGCCACTCAGGGCCACCGTGACTCCCGGGTCTTTTCCGGCCCCTCCGTGCCCTCTCTGAGTGGGTGCGGACAGCCCGATTCTGCAGGGTGCGCTAGGACTCCGGCTGACTTGGAAACAGTTGGTGTAAACTTAGGAATGACTCCAGGGAGCGCACAGGGACTCCTGCCAGAGAAAGGCTTGTCCTCACTGTGCGTGCAGGCCCTGTGTGTCAGATGGATTTCCTGTGGAAGTGTTTGTTAAAAGAGAAAATGTAGCATCCTGTTTCAGGTTCTCTCAGCCGACTTTGGAGCCTTCTGTGCGTCGTCTCATGGACTGAAATGTGAGTCACGGAGGCACGACCCCGCACGGGGCCTAGAGGGTCAGGCGGGGACGGTGGCGGGAGAGCCCAGTGGGCCCGAGCTCGCCTGGTCTGCCAGCTCCCACCCCTGCGTGTCCCGGACCCCTCTGGTCTAGGGGGACGCTCGCCTTGCTTGTTAGGGGGTTGTGAGCAGTCTGGATGTGCGGGACTGTCTGGAACGCCGTAGGCCCTCATGCGAAATGACGAGGAGCATCTGTGGCCGAGTACGTGGCACAGCCGAGTAACGGAGTGTTTATACAGCAGAGAGCCTGAAGGGATGACAGCTAGCGCTGTCCACACGGCAGACGCGCAGAAAACGGGGCAAGGAGTCAGGACAGGGGGATTGCCTGTAGACGGCACCATGACGGAAGCGTCCAGAAGGTCCCGCCATGGTCTGTGCTGTGTCGTGAGTGGGGGGCCGCGTGGGGTGATGAGCCCTGGATTTAGGATGGACTAGCCGCGTAGGAAGACGGGCAGCAGGAGTGGGTCCCGTGGGTGTCCGGTGTGTTTGCAAGTGTTCGTTTCTAGGACCGGGTGGTGGGTGCCCCAGAGTGCTGTCTAGATTTCGTCCATCTACTTATAGGTTCAGAATATTTGAAAAAAGGGAATCCATGTTCATGTGGACTCCTGAGTGACAAACACGGGAAGTTGAGTGTCACGGGGTCACACAGGATGCCCGAGGCTGAGGGTCTGCTTTGCAGAAACACTGGGAGCCGGCGCGTGGGCAGAGCTTTTCGGAAGACGGGAGCAGGGGCGACGGCGGGGCCCAGAGCAGGGCACGCTCTGAGAGGATGCATTTTGGTGCAGGGCGTCCCTCTGGCACCGCGGAGTAAAACTTGCAGGGTGGTAGAGGTGGGGACTGGCCATTTACCTTCCTTGTCACCTGTCGGGTCCTGCAAGCACTAATGCTTGGCTCAAGGGCCCCTTGGCCCGGGGGAGCCCCTGATCTGCAGCGGGGTCTTAGGCTGCAGTGGGGTCTTAGGCTGCGGCGGGGTCTTAGGCTGCCGCGGGGTCTTAGGCTAGCGAGGGACTAAGCCCAGCTCAGGCTTCAACTGGTCGCATATCATCTTACAGATACCACATCCCTGGGCAGATGACTTGTAAAGAAAAGAAAAATCAGCAATTTCCTTCTTGCATTATCATGTGTTTCTTGTTTGAGGCGTCTCTCGGCTGCCTCTGGCACGGCTGTGGTTTCGCTGGGCTTTTTCGAAACGTTTTACTCTTTGAGTCTTAATGAAAGCTGATATTGGAATTTCTTGCTCAGCTTCTCTGTTGCCGAGCTTGGGGATCTGGTCCAGCGCCGTGTTTTGCAGAGGAGGGGATGGAGGCCAGCAAGGAGCTGGGATGTGCCTGAGGTCGGGAAGCCAGAACAAGACCCCCTCTGAAAGTCGGGACTGCGGGAGTAGCGAGTGCCTAGGTCTGGGCTAGGCACCAGCGTGGGTACATCCGTGGTTTGGGATGAAAGAAGGTTTGGTGCTTTTCCCTTCACTGCATTTGATTTCTGTCCTTTGCACGCAGTAAACAAGCATCAGAACACTCGGAAGCCGCCGGGGTGGTCAGGCCGAGGCCAGCGACGCGGGGACGGGGTGGGGAGGCGGCCCACTGGACGCTCCAGGGGTGTGAGGAGCGGGGGACGGTTCTGGAGTGAGGCTGGCGCATGACTGCCTGCGGGGGTGGGAGGGCGTGAGCGGGAACCCGCTTCCCCACTGGGCCTCTGCGGCCAGGACAGCCAGTGGATGGGTCCCCTGCCCTCCACCCCTTCCCTGCGGCCGTTCGGTGCTCAGAGGGACTCGGGGTGGTTTCTGAGCCGTGTAACTACCCAGTCGCGCTCCCTCAGTCTCGGCCCACTTTTGTGGGAAGGGCGCACGTTGTCTGGTTAATGCTGCTCCCAGCCGAATGACAGACTTCTCTTAGCTCAGGTGATCGTTGCGTCCCTCACAGAAGGGGGGGGCTCTGCCTGCCAGCGCCGGGGTCCTGCCTAGCGCTCCCGCCAGAAGGCTCCCACTTGGGCCCTCCGAGAAGTCCTCCTGCCCGTTGTCCCGACTCCGCTCCTCGCGGGTCTGTTGGGCATCCCAGCCAGGGCCGTCCCGAAAGGCCGGCGCAGTGTCCTCCACGCGCACTGCCAGCGGCTTGCCCGGTCCTGCTGTCTTTCCCGGCGTGCCTTACGCCGGGGCTTGCACCCCACGTCCTGGAGTTCGAACCCCAGTTTCCAAGCAGCTTCTGCACAGTCTGGAGGGCGCAGACGGGGGCCGCCCAGTAAGCAGGGGCGTTGGCCTTCTGGGACGGTGAGTCAGACCCTCCAGTGTGCCCGGGGGGGACCCTCTTCCCTTGGGGCACGCACAAGCGCCCGCTGAACCCAGCAGGCATCAGCTCTGCAGGGAGGGTGCGGCCCGCGCGGAGCACGGGGGTCCTGATCTTCTGGCTGTGCTGGGTCATGCCCCTGGCTGGACGCCGAGGACCCCGGTGTAGCCGCGGTGAGTGTTGGACGTCAGGGACGTGTGGGAGAGATTGCGGGCGTCGCCGTGGCACCACCTCCGGCTGCTCTGCTATCACAGCGCAGGAGCCTCTGCGGCGAGCGTAGCCCTGTCTCCGAAACTGGAATTTCACGTGATTTTCACATGGCGCCAAACACTGTTCTTTCCATTTTCCCCAACCATCTAACAGCGTAAAAACTGTTCCTGGCGTGTGGGCACGTTTACAGGCCGTGGGCTGGGTGTGACCCCGGGCGGTGGGTCACGGACCCGCATGTTTTGGGGGGGCCTGCGGCCCTTCTCCCTCTCTCAGCCTGAGCAGAGGCGCTGGGCCTACAGGCGGACGGACGTGAGCCAGTTCCTGCCCGTCGGGGCTCTGTGTCGCGTTGGAGGCAGACGCGGGTCACAGTGACGGGCGCCTTGCAGCGTGGGCGGGACGAGGTGTGAGCGCGTGTGACGCGAGCGGATCCTTCACAGGAGGGTGGGACAGACTTGCTGAGATGTGAGGGCCGGGCGGGCGTGGGCCGCAGGGGTGGGAAGGGGGCACGGCGGGAGCAGAGGCGCGTCGGGGGCAGTGGGGGGGGGCGTTTGGGGCCGGAGCTGCAGGAATCAGCAAAGAGTTCTAAGTGGGGGTAGAGAGGTTTTTCCAAAGCGAGGCAGGGCCCGCCGGGCACTCTGGTGTCACCGCGGGGGAGGAGGGTCGGGTCTGGGTGGGGAGGGCCGCCGTGGGGATGACAGACCGGCAGGAAGGCCCCAAGGGACGTGGACGTGAAGGAGGCGCTGCCGTGGCCCCTGGTCCTCAGGCACTGCGGGGGGCCACTCGGGGGGCTCACGTGCCCCGGGCCAGCCCTGCAGGGTGGACGTGCCGCCCCAGAGCGCCCCTCGTGACCCCCTCAGCGAACGCCCGCCGCCCCCACCCGCGTCGCTCTCATGCACGGTGCCAGCTTCCTTCCCGTGTGGGGGCAGCTGTTTCTTGAGAAACGGGGAGGGGCCTGCACGTTCAGGCTTGAGGCCGAGACACCAGCTGCCACCCCCCCTGAGGCTCCCGAGGGCTGGACAGGTGTCCTCGCCTGGGTGCTGTACCCACAGCCTTCCTGTGTGGTCACAACGGCATTCAGACGTTAGCCTCCCCCCGAGGACAGGAAAGACCCCGTTAGCGTAGAGATGACTCTCTGGTGGGGGTAATCCCGTCTCGGAGAGCTGTGTAGTCGGGTCTGAACGACACGGAGGGGCCATTTGCCTGCCTGCTGCCGGCCTGGGCTTCCGTGGGGCTTGGCCGCCGGCCCAGAGAGAGCGCCGTGGGGGGTCGTGAGTTCGGGGACTCCTGATGGGTCACCCGCCGCACACCTACCTACCTGCAGAACCCGTGACTGGGACACTCTGGCAGCGCAGGAGGAGACGCCCTGGGGAGCCCGTGGACCCTGCATTGCCCCTTAAAACGTGGCTTATCAGGCTACACAGGAAAGCCCAGGGGCACACAGTGCCCCGAGGTGGGCCCAGTCCTGTCCAGGTATCTGAGCACCGCATGCTGCCCCAGGACAGGGATCGTCCGCGGCTCCGCACTGTGTCCCGGGCATGTAGAGGGAGGTCAGGCAGGCCGTCGGCGCTCAGGCCATTCTGGCCGGCTGAGCGGGTTCCCGCGACCCTGGGAGGTTCACGGGGTCTGTCTGTCCGTTGGCTCCTGCCGCTGGGTAAGTGGTAAGCCTTTCGCTCCTCCCGCAGATACGGGAGCCGTCTTCCCGCACAGTGCGGGGACTTTACAAACACACCGGCACCTGACGGCCTCGCGGGGAGAGTGTAATTGTCGTCCTCGTCCGCGTGGGGCATGACGGTCCGAGGCTCCCCGCATCCTGACCCTGGGGGCCTTGGGGCATCTTCCCAGAGGGATGAAGAGAAGGGAGTCCCGTATGTCAGGGACCGGCTTGGATATGGCCCAGGGCCAGATGGCTATGGGCTCTGCGACCATTTCTGTGGGCCTGGGAAGGCCTGGGCAGTGGCTGTAGGGAGTGCTCCCTGGAGAAGGGAGGCAGGGAGCCGGGAGGTTTGGGTAGAACTGTAGTTGCTCGAACACTTAGAGCCTCTCACGCCCGTGGACCTGTCCCCGGTCCGGCGAGAGTCTGTGTCGTCATTCGCTGGCCTTTCTCAGGTTGACCGCACGGGGAACTGGAGCCTGCTGGGGAGGGGTCCAGAGCCGCGTCCTTGGGTCCTCATGCTGCGTGCCCCTCGGCGGAGAACTTGTCTGAGTGTTGGACGGCAGGCCTGGCAGTGGACGGGATGGGCAGGCCCTGCCCTCGGAGGTGTCGGTCTTGGGTTAGACGGATTATTTCGTTCCCCTTCCAGATATGTGATGTCTAGGGAAGACCGGTGGCCGACAAGCTGGCCTGACTGTCCCGGGACACTGTGGCCAGTCAGCCCGGCGCCTGGCGGGTTCTGTGGCACGAGGCCCTGGCGGGAGTTGGCGGGAGTTGGCGGGAGTCAGCTGTGGCCTCTGGCCTCGGGGGTTGTACCCGGCCTGCTCCGGGCTAGTGGCTCTGGGGTGGTGTCATTAAGCGGCTTGGTGACTTGGAGGAAGTCCCTGCGCACTCTAGCTCCGGGGTCACTGTCCCCAAATTGGAGCTGAAGGGGCCGTGACCCGAGGCGTCAGCACAAGGGAGCAGGCCCCGGGCGGGGTGGAGGCGGTTCTGACACTGGGCTGTCCCTGGACGCGCGAATCCAGCAGCTCCCCAAACCCAGTCTGCGTCATGTTTCCGCCCTTGGCCGCGATCGGTGGGCTCGCGCGGGGCAGGGGGGGACCGGCCCCCAGACTGACCATCTGTCCGTCTCCTCCTGCGATGTGGCTTCAAGACGGTGAGTCCCATGGGAGCCGGGTGGGAGCGGTGCAGGCGACGTGCTTTCGGGAGGCACTGACTTACCGGGAAGTGCGGGTCACGTTGGGAGCCCTCCCTTGGGCGGCTTGTGCCGGCGGGGACAGGCCCCGGCGACTGGGCTGTCCCGTGGCTGCCTGTAAGCCGTGCCCACCTGCTGGCCACAGGGTTCGCACCGCATCCCCGCATCCTGGCCCACGGGCAGCATGCTGGCAGGTGCCCTCGCGGCTGGCATCTGAAGGGAGCATGTTGCTCAGAACCGTGGTTCTCAAACAGGGGAGAGGCCTGCGGAGAACACACATGGCGGGCTCGCCCCAGAGACCCCGGTGCGGCCGGTGGGCCATGGTGTGCCCCGGGAACCCACAGCTTAGGATGCCCCGACCTTCCCACCACAGCCTGTGCTCCTGTCTCTGGGGACTGCTGCCGTCCTGGACCGCGGGTGACTGCGCCCCCCCCGCCCCCCACCAAGAACCGAGCGGCCCCGTGTGGTCACGGTTCCCCATGCGGACTGAAGCTGGTGAGGCTGCGTGGGCGAGGCCAGTGGGGCGTGAGCCCGGATGCTCGGGTGAACACTCTGTGGTTTCTGTCTGCGCGTCTATTTTGCATTCTGGGTTTCTACTGGCAGCGGTTTGGGGCCCCCAATCCCCCGAGGCCTTGAGGTCTGGGTCCCCTGCGCCGGCCACTAGGGGCCTAGGCTGCCCTGCGTGAGGGCGCTCCTCCGGGGGCGTTCGAAAAGTGTTACCCCGCGCAGCTGGTGAGGTCTGCCAGAGCCCCCGGGCTTCACCCAGCGAAGGGACAGAGACAGAATGACATCGAGGAGCCACCCAACCCTTTCCTGAGACACGGCTCAGCCCAAAAGACCGTTAGAGAACAGCATGCCTCCCAGACACCCCGCAGACTAGCCTGAAGGTCTGCGGATCTCGGCTGCCTTGCTCTCCTGCCCCCCAGGTCTCTGGCGGGTGGAACCTGGGACCCCAGTTCCTAAACCTTCATGGTGCGTGGAAACTGTCCCAGGCAGGGGTGCTGCGGGTGGTCCCATGGGCTGCTGGCCGAGGCTGCCTCAGCTTTTCATTCTCTGAGCCGCAGAGCCCTGGCTGTCCCCAACTGTGATAGCGGAGCTGGCAGGGCCGCGGGGATGCAGCCCCGTGGTCTGTGGGGGGCCATGTGCACCCGGCCTGCTACTGGGAGAGTGGAGCGGCTCTAGTCTGTCACTGGCCCAGCCCCCAGCCGTGGCCCTTGTCTTTGGAGCCCCTTTCCTGCGGACGTGCTTCACCTTGTTTCGTGGCTGGGTCCCCTGTCCCTGTCCTTGCCTCTGCTCGCTCATCTCTGTGAGGCCCCTGGACGCCGGGAAGGCACCAGGACGGAGACCTGTGTCAGCGGATCTGTTTTTCCAAAGAAGGGGCCTGAGTGGTAAGGGGGAGCCCACCGATGTCCTCCTCCCAAGTGGGCGGCAGAGGGGGCACCACTCCTGGGCTCTGGCCTCTTGCTAAGCCTTTGAGATGGGTCGAGGTCCCAGTCGTGTAACTGCTTTGATAGAGAATGTGAAAATGCCAACGAGAAGGTCGTGTGACGAGGTAAGAGGTGCGTGCGCAGCCGCCGCTCTCCCCGGAGGTCCCAGCTGGGTCCCCTTCCTGGCGTCTGCCACGGCTCACACGCATGGCTTCACGTCCGTTTCGTTTGAGAGCTTTCCAGGCCCGTGACTTTGAAACATTCAAAGGAAAGTTTAGAACCTAAAGTTATTAACCAGACGTGGCTGTAGTGTGTGTTTCATCTGAGTTTTGTGTCATCGGGCTGCTGACGGTTCCTCGTTGCTTCCAGGTGTCCTGGGGCGCAGGCATCCATCTTCAGGGCTGGGAAACAGAATCCCCTCCCAACAAGCAGCCGCCGTGTCCTCTTACGTGACACGCTGAGTGAGGTGGGCATGGGAGCCCACCCCGTGCGTACCCTCCTCTCTGTGGCTCTGCGGGGAGCCCAGAGTCTGCACCCCACATGGACGACAGGGGTGCTGTGTCCTCACACTCTGCAGGATTGGTTCTGGGGGGGCATTTGGGCCGGGTGTTGAGGAGCGAGTAGGAGCTCGCAGGCAGTTGCTGGTGCAGCAGGAGGCTGGGCTGTGGGAGCTGAGCCAGCTTCTGCGGGGGACGGGGACAGGCCACTGTCCGCGGAGACGGGTGCGGGGTGGGGCGTGGCACAGGGACACCGTCAGTGAGTCTGGAAGCATAGGGCCCATGTGACTTCGCCAGGTCTTGGGGGGACGCTGAGGACAGCTCGCTGCTGCAGGGCAAGGTGGACCCTCAGGAGAGCACAGGGAGCAGGCGTGGAGGGACGGACGGTCGTCACCCTGCAGGGCCTCTGGGCTGGAGCGTGGCTTCTCCTGCCTGTTGCCCCCTGCGGTCTGCCTGCGACAAATGTCTTCGGTGCGGGATCGTGGGGCCCTGGGGACCCGCGGCCGCCCTCGCTTTGATCCCGTGCAGCCGTGCCGACCCTGGTCCGTGTCTGGCCAGAGCTGGCGTCCTTGCCCAGAGCCCGGCATGCTCGGCCCTCGAGGACAGCTGTGCAGCTGTGGGTCCTGCTGGGGTGCTGGGAAGATGGGTGCAGCCTTGGGCGTGCGCTCCCTCCTCTTCCTCGTGAGACCGCAAGGACCCCAGGCCCCGGATGAGCGTTCTCGGAGCCACCCACCCACCGGGAGGTTGTAGGGGACGGTGGAGACGGGAGAGCAGGTGCGGCGGGCATGCTGCTGTGGGTCCCTGCTGGCCACACGGGAGCTGCTTGGCCCTCAGAACCGCGGGGGCGAATCCGTTCCCACGGTTGCTTGCGTCCGCCCCAGGGGGGATCGGGGCTCCGCTGCTCTCGACACGCAGGCGGTGCGCCCAGACGTCTGGTGCCCAGCCCTGGTGCTGACACCGAGGTCCGTGGACAGTGCTGCCCGATGGCTGTGCGTATCCCGTGACCACGTGTGCCCTGCGTTCAGTCCGACGTCCGGCCCGTGGCGATGGCATCCTTGATGGTGTCTGACGCTGTCACCAGTACGGGACGCACGTCACAGCCTGTCGTGCTCGGTTGTGTGGAGGAAACCGGGCCGGGGGACAGGAGAGCATCGGGAAGGAGTCCCAGTGAAGGGCAGGCGCCGTCCCGTCTGGAGAAGGGCTGGTGGTCCGGCGCTCTTTTTCCTGCGTCCCCAGAGCTGCACACTCTTGTTTGAAGTAAAAGTCTACCATGTGCTGTGGGGTTTTTTCTTTTTAAGGTTTTTATTTATTTATTTGAGAGACAGAGAGCACAAGCAGGGAGAGGCAGAAGGAGAGGCAGACTCCCCGCCGAGCAGGGAGCCCGATGCGGGACTCCGTCCCAGGACTCCAGGATCATGACCTGAGCGGAAGGCAGACGCCCAACCGACGGAGCCCCCCGCCCTCTGCTGTGGTGTTTGTTAACGAGAGTGAGCTGGAGCTCCCAGGCAGACAGGAATCCTCGAGGTCGGCCCCCCTCCGGCTCATGCAGGCTCTTCGCTCTCTGTCTCCGTTTGTCGATTCTCTTCCACGTCTGGGTGTGCTGTTTGGGACAGTTTTCTCTGTGCCTTCCTTTCTGGGAGTAGAAAGGTCTTTACATCCCAAGAGACTGAGGCTGTTGCAGTAGTCACTCCCTTTTGTTTCTGGTGAAAATAATCAGCCCGGTGGGACCAACGCCTCCTGCCTGGAGCCGACTCCAGGGCCTGGCCGTGCGCAGGAAACAGCCCTCAAAGGCCTGTCCCTGGGCCTTCTGTCTGGGGCTCAGCCTCGGGGAGCGGTGGTCCCTCCCAGGTGCACGTGGTCTCTGTGGTGGCCGCCCACAGTGCTTGACCAAAGCTGCCCTCCGCTCTGCTGGGAGCTTCCGCGTGGATCACGGTGGGCCAGAGTCAGACCCCCGGGCCCACCTTCGAAATTCGGCGGAAATCTGCTTGGCTACTATCGCGGGATGCAAAAAGAGACAGAAACTTGATCGTGTAGGCATTTTCTTTGGGTGATTTAATAATGACTTTTACTGTACATTCAAATCTGGAACCAAATTTGACTTCGTTTTCTTTCTTTGCAAATTTCTAACCAGCTGTCCTAATGGCCATAGTGGAATCGTGAGTCCTTCTCCTGATTTTGCTTGGAACCCTGCGTTCCGTACCGGCTCGGCTCTGCGTCGGACTCTGGGGCTGGCCCTCCGCGCCCGGTGGCGCCTTCCTCACGGGCTTCCGTGCCTAGAAGGGCAGAGCCCCATGCCCCCTGGTTTTGTCCAGGATCACTGAGGGCTAAACTTCAGATGAGTCTGTGGTCTCCTTGCTGTATCTTGATGAGCTCCTCTAGAGCATGGACTGGCATTTTGGGAAGTTTCCGTCTGGTACCGTAGGAGGGTTTCTGTCTCCGAGGCCAGGCCTTTTGCGTTCCAGCTGGGATGGGGAGTGCGCTTCTAGCTGTTGATTGCTGCTGTGAAGGAAACCGCTGCTCCTGGGTGTGGCCGAGGCAGGAATCCGCCGGTCCCACCCAGTTCTGCGTCCCCAGCCTGGACCGGCACTTGGCCCAAGTTAGGAGCTTGGTAAATATTTGCCGAGCAGATGAACCGTTTTTGTGTACACGGCATCTTTCCCTTTTCCCTCCTTTGGATTCCTTTCGATAGAGGCCCAGGAATGATGCAGTCAAAGGGGACGGGCCTTGTGTGGCTGAGTTCTTTCCCACAGGGCTGGAGACCCCGGCGTGCAGAGCTCGGCCCAGGGGTCGTGTGCTGGCGGTGTGGGCGGGGGGCGCCCCACTCCCGTGGCTGCCAAGTCTGCTGCACCAGCCCCTCCCGTGGGAACTCGCCTGCCGGGAGTGGTGACCAGATGACCTTATGATAGGACTTTTCTACGCCCTGGGGAGAGAGCCAGGCCCCGGGGGAGTGTCCAGGGGAAGGGGCAGGGGCCTGGGGCCCTTCTCCCCACATGCGGGCTTCTGGGTTTGGAGGCCTGGGGACCGAGTCTGTGGGAGCAGCTGGGGCATCGTGTGGTTCTCGGCCGCTGAGGGCTGAAGTCCACGTCAGGCTGCATGTGGGTGGCCTGGTTTTCATCCTCCGACCTGATGTGATGCGGCCCTCTGTGCCGCAGGTGCCGCAGATCAGGGCCGTGCCTGCCCAGTCCGAGTCTGGCCCCTGAGACGCTCGCACGTACAGCTGTCCAAGGTGTTTCTGTGTGGTTTGTGCCGGGCCTGGTGCCATGTCTGGCTGGGATTAGCAGCCTTGGCACATTAGGAGCAGCTGGACATGAGGAGAAAGTTGGATCAGGCATCATGGACCGTGTTGAGAGCAGCAGGTCTGACCTCCAGCTTCAGGGAACTCAGGCCGATGAGGGACACGCGAGGAGCGTGCCTATGTCCGTGGGAAGCTCACCTGGGTTACGTGGTGTGGTGAGATTCCGTCGAGAGGATGGAGAGAACATGCAGGCTCAGC
Organism: Meles meles; assembly: GCF_922984935.1. Lineage (NCBI taxonomy): Eukaryota > Metazoa > Chordata > Mammalia > Carnivora > Mustelidae > Meles > Meles meles. The sequence goes on from NC_060071.1 coordinate 1,032,727, forward strand.
TCAGGGAAACGTCCTCTGGAGGTAACATTTGCATTGGGCTTTGCAGGATGTAGAGGAGTTCGGCAGACGGGTATTCTGAGAGACTTAGGATATGGCCCTGGTGAGTCTTCAGGTGGCCTTCTGCTGGACGCTTGTCTCCCACGGGCACCTCCTGTGTCTCAGCTAAGCCTTGGCCCTGCCCCGTCCAGCATGACTGGGATGCCCGTCTGGCTGTCCAGAGTTTGGGATTAGAGCTCTGTAAATGGGAGACCAGGGGCAGATCCTCTCTCCCAGTCCTGCTCCCCATCCTGTGGCGGGTGGGGGCTGGGCAGACACAGTCTGGTGGCCATAGGCTTTAGCACGGACTGGCTTGTGTCCGCAGCCGGGCTGGGGCTCTGTGGGGCACTCCTGGTGATGGGCTCGTGGAGGTGTTTGTGACGTCAGACCGCTTGAGGGTCCGACTTACCCCATTGGAGAAGGGCAGAGGAGGTATAGAAACGTGAGCCGTCAGCCGGACGAGCCAGACCCGTGGTTGGTCCCTAAACAGTGCTGGCCTCTCCGTGGTTCAAGATCGGAGATGATATCTTGAGTCCTACAGCCCTGTGGAGGGGGGCAGTGGGGTCGCCCCAGGAACCCGATGCTCTTGGCCTCCGTTTCAGTCCCCAGGGCTGCGTCCCACCCCCCGGCCTTCCCACCAGCCTCGGCTCCCAGAGTGGACTGCGTTTCCCATCACGGTCCAGCGCAGCCCGAGTGAGGAGCACACAGTGGGAGCGTGCCAGGCAGGCTTTCGGTTTTCAAGTACGGGTGAGACGATCCGAGGCCTCCAGAGGGTTCCGTCCCGTGGCACCCACCGCATTTCCCGTGCTCCGTTGCGGCGTGTGTCCGGGGGCCGCGGCCCTGGGCGGGTCTGGAGATGAACTTCCCGTGGTGAACCCAGACTGAACCCGGGGTGACGGAGAGCTTGTTAGTGATCGTGATCTAATCAGGTCGGGGCGAGGTCGGCCCTCTGCTCCGCCCTCCCTCCGTGCAGAGATGCCGAGGGAACACACAGTGCCAGCAGCCGGACTTCCGCAGAAAGGCCGCCTGGTGCGGTGGGTGCCGCCCAGCCTTGCGGCCTCTGCCGGTCTGTCCAGGGATCTGGGCGCCTGACGGCAGGGCCTCCCTGGCCCTCCCGCCTCCCCGCAGACTGTGCCAGCCCTGGAGCCTTCTGCCCGCTGCTCGGGATTGAGGTCAAGATGCACTCAGAGCTTTCCAGATTTTAGAAAGGGAAGGAACCCCAGTTAATCATCGCCTCGAGGTGGTTTTCCCTGCCACACTGACCAGACTTCTGTAACACGAACAATGGGTCAGACCCTGAAAGCATGTGACGTTCATGTGTGTTTCTGCCCTGGGGAATTCAGTGAGCGAGCCTCACGAGGTCTCTAACTGCTCCCCAGCCTGGTTTTCCCCTTTTGACTGAGGGTTCTCCTACAAGCACATGTGCCCGCCATGCAGGGACCGTGGGGGGCTCGCGACGGGGCCCGTGACCCGGCACCCCTCCCGCCACTGGGTCTCATCAGTGGGAAAAGTCGTGGCCATTGGACTCGCCCGAGTCCAGCCTGCAGTGCCCGTGGACGCCCTCCCAGAGGCTCACGAGTGGAAATAGGGTTATTCGACGTGACGCGCCCAGGACGGCTCCCCGGCCTACACGAGGTGTGAGCTCTCGACGGACTTTATGCCTGTGCCACGTGCAGGGGCTGCGAGGCTGTCCAGCCGTCCCGAAACCGCCTGCGGACGGTGTTCCGTGGCCCTAGACTTCCAGGTCCCACACGTGGGAGGATCTCTCCCCGGGGCTGAGCTCCCACTGTCCATGCTGGGCGCTCCGTGGGCTCATCTGGACGGCGGATTCTCTGACCTGTGCTTCCCACCCCCGCGGTCCGCGGGCAGAGCGCGTCCGCCTGTCCCGCCGTAACGCTCTCCCCTTCCATCTTTGCAGGCTCCGAACCGTCAGCTCATGACCTACTGGCTGCAGGAACTCCAGCAGAAGCGGTGGGAATACTGCAGCGGTCTGGACATGGTGAAGGGGGACAGCAGGGCCTCCCCGACCCCCGGGGATTTCTCTAAGGGTCTCGTAGCCAGAGATAACCCAGGTAAGTCACAGGAGGGGGATCCGCATCCGTTCCTCGCACACAGCCGTTGGCCGCGGCTGGGCAGCCCGATGCAAGTGCCCACCCGAAGTAGCCGCCATCCCTTTCCCATGGTGGCGTTCGTAGCTTCCGGTGCTTCCCCGTATGGAGACCTACTGCAGCCTGAGGACGACCTTGGGGTTGGCTCCCCAAGGCTCCCCGTGCAGTCGAGAGGCGAGGGTGACCCCTGCCCTGCCCTCCTGTGCCCCCTAAGGCGAGGCGCCCCCCCCCACGTGTTCACAGTCACTTGTACGTGCTTCGTCCTCAAAGCCTGTGCTCCCGTCGCCTTCCTGAGGGAGACTTACCCGATTCCATTTCAGTCTAGATTTGTGGCTTGTCCACGACTCTTGGTAACTCGCAGACGGTCTCCGTGTAGAGGTGAGGGGCTTCTTACTCCAGTATCAGCAGGAAGCGCCCTGACGTCCGCGTGACTGCAGCAGCACGTTCCGCTGACCGTCGGGCGGGGGCCGGGGCGGGCCGGGCGCCGGGCTCCTGGCTTCCTTCAGGGAGAGGGCAGGCCGCGGAGGCCTGAAGCCAGGCGTGGGGGGCACACATGCCAGAGTCCAAGGGAGGGGTGAGGTCTGCCCTTCCTGACGCCCGCATGGCCCTCTGCTCCACGGAGCACCGTCTCCATTGAGTTCCCCGCAAGCCTGGGAGACAGCTGCCCGCAGAGCCCCTCCCCTGCAGGCCCCCTCGCCCGCTGCCCTGTCCCCCGAGTGCTCGCCAGGTCCTGTGGCCTGACCCTGTGGTCAGCAACATAGTACTGAACACACGTCGTGCCTGTCCCCACGCACAGTGACGTGGTGCTGTACGTGCGTCACGCCTGTCCCCATGCGGTCCCATGAGGCTTTCAGCTCATTCTCGGGGGTGTCCACTCTGATGACATGGAGCCGAGGGGCCCTCGGTACTCTATCACGGTTCTGCTGCGGATTTGAGAGCTGCTGTCCTGGGGGTTCGGACCAGAAGCAGCCTGTGACTCGGTCTCGACCTCGAGACTGACCGAGCACATTCTTGACGCCGCCGGTCCCTCGGGGATGGGGTGCACCAGTCCGTCCCCTTCCTTTGTTCTTCAGCTGTAGTTATTTATAATCTCCATGCCCAGCGTGGGGCCTGGACTCACGACCTCGAGGCTAGAGGTCCAGGCTGTAGCAACTGGACCAGCGCGCCGCCCCGGCTCCTTTACTCCGAGGTCGCAGTGCGTCTAGCAGACCCAGGGCGCTAGACCGAGTGTGTTTAGAACTCTGATTTGCATTAAAAATAATCTTCTCACCCTCTGTCCTCACTGCCCCCTGGCTTGGGACTTTCTCATTTTCACCCCGTGTGGTCCCACCAGTGTCCACGGCCCCTGACGTCGCTGGGGGGGAGACTCGTGGGAAGGACGGCTCTGGGGCAGGCGGCTGTGCGTCTTGGGAGGCCCCGGGGCCCACAAGCTGAACGTGCTTCACGCCACCAGGCCATCAGGAGGGGTGCTGAGCCCCACTGCGCCCGGCGTGTCTGTCTGAGCCTGTTTGCTCATCGGCAGGGACAGTCTGGCCTGTGTGCTACGCATCTGGGCTCTAAGGACCGAAAAGTCATAGTCCGTGTCCTTGGGGACTGTGTGGCCTGGTGAGGGGCCCGGGCCGGTCGGACCACGGTGAGAGGCGGTGAGCCCGGGGCGGCCTCGGGATGCAGAAGGAGCAGCCGATTCGGGCGTCTGGCTCCGTGAGAGGCCAGCTAAGCTGGGTGGGCGGTCAGAGCCCAGACCCAGAGGGGCATCGCAGACGAGCGACAGCAGGGTGAGTGACAGGTCGGACATGCCGAGTGCGGGGGACGGGACCAGTGCGCGGAACGGGGCTGGGGTCCCGCTCGAAGCCATAGGGCTGCGGGGCCGGGGGTGCCGGAAGGGTTGGCAGGTTTGGAGGTGGGTCGGAGGGAGGGGAGGCCCAGGCCACGGGCTGGAATGGGAACGAGCTGTCCACCCCTCACACTGGTGCCATGACGGGCGGAGGGCAGGCTCGTTACCTGTGGAAGTGTCATTCCGAGTCGGCGAGGGTTACCTTGGGGTCGTCCTGGGGAGCCTGACTCACAGGGCTGTGTCTGTCTTGGGAAGCGCTGTCCGCGGCCGGCCGAGCCGCTCCTCTTCATGGGCCTCGTGGCAGCTCTCCATGCCTGCCCCGGTGCCGCGGGGGGCGGACAGGAGGCGGCGCTGCCGGGGTCGCTGGCCTCCGCCTCCTCGCTGGCCAGTGCGGCGTGGCTATTCCCAGCCCGGAGGGAGCGGGAGAGGCCGGGCTCTGAGCTGAGCCCATGGCTGCGTCCCCACCAGCGTCTGAGGAAGGAAGGACTGTGGGGAGCCCCGAGCAACGTCACTGCTGGCCTCCGGAACATTCCTTCTCCAGAGTTCATGTTCTGTGTCTTGTGCCTGCAGCTGACGTCCGAAAGGCTGCACGGGAGGGGTGGCTTCACTGTGTCTGTCTCCTCCTCCTGCCCGCAGCCCACCCCTCGCAGGATTGCCGCGCACACGGACTCCGTGCGTCTGGGCACCGGGGTGGTGAAGACCTAGTTTCCACACAAAGGAGTACTTGGCAAGGACGGAAGGCAGCGTTCAAAGCCCTTCCCAGCTGCTGGGCACGAGGCAGCCAGACCCGCAGGAAGCCGGCGCAGGAGGCCAAGGGCCCCGTTCCAGGAGCCGCACAGAGCTTCTTCTGTGGCGCTCACTTCCCACGTAGACGAATGGCGAACCGCAGGGGTGACGACACCTTGTCACTCAAGGCTCCGACAAGTCCGGGCCCACGGGGGCACACCAGCGCCCAGATACCGGGCGGAGCACAGCGTGCTTCCTGAAGAAAACGGCAGCACGACGGTTTGAGGGGAGACCACACACTTCCTTCTGGGGGCCGGCGGGGCCGGGGCGGTCTGTGCGGGGACCGTGGGGACAGAGGGAAGGCCCACGTGGGGCGGGATGCAGACCTGTCACCCCGTGAGCTGATCAGAGAGGCTGTTCCTCTCTGTGACCTGCTTGGAAGTGTAAGTCGCGGTGACTCTCGCGTGGTGCCTGAGAGGCAGCCGATCCCAGTGGGGAGAGCGCCCAGGAGTGGGCACGCGGCTCGTCTGAACAGACGCCGTCTGGCCTCACATCAGGCCGGGAAAGGGAGAGCGTGTGGAGGGGAATGGCTTCCAGTGGTGCCTGCGAGGGGCCTCCTCGGAGCCTCATTATGGACAGAGGGGGCGGGGGTGCGGGCGAGCTGGGTGGGTGCCGGTGCCGGGCCGGGGTCTCAGTAGACAGTGGGGAGTGGTGCAGGCAGGAGAGGGAAGTCGTCTGTCAGGTGTGGTCCCCACCTCAACTCGGGGTCTCTCAGGGGCTGGTGACGGGAGAGGCGAGTCGGAAGGGAGACGTGTGGCTTGCTGGGGACCGGCCCGCTGGGGGCCCAGGGAGCCCCTCCTTTTTGGCGCTTGAGGTCGCACGCTGCCCTCGCTCAGATATCTCTTCTGCCTCCGACCACAGCTCTGACTGCTGCTTCGTGATCTGGGCTAAAAGTCACTCTGATAAAGGGAAAGAAGCATTTTCCCGTCCAGCCCGCGCTGTCCTCCGGCTCCCAGAGAGACCCCCCTTCTGCCGTGTTCTCTGCCACCTGTGGGAGTGGCCTTCTCCCGTGGTCCCCTTGTGTGGACGACCCGGCGTCCTGGCTGCGTCGAAGCAGTGTGAGGAGGGGAGCCCTGCCGTCAGGACACGTCCGAGCTGCCGGGTTTGAAGATGCTGGAAAAGAGCAGAGAACATCTGAGGCCAGAAGCCTCCAGCGCAGCCTCCCGCAGCCAGAGCTGGGGACCGGTGGCCGCCGGCCGGACTCCAGGGAAACCCCGCCATGACCTAGTTTACGTCCCCCTCCCGGCGGCTCCCGAATGCTGGTGCGCGGACGCTGCGGGTGGAGGGCAAGCCCACCGCTGTTCTTAATTAAGGAAATCTCACACACTTGTGCAAAAACAAAGACGAGGCACAATGACAGTCGGACCACAACTGGGAAATTGCTTCTTTTTCACGTGGAATCATTATTTCAGAGACGGTGTGTTCCGCCAGCATCGTCCCGGGCCTCCTGGCCCTTGTCTGCAGCCGCCCCTGTGGCTCGTGCTCCTTCGGAAGCGTTTCTGGTGCGGGGGAAGGTCTCAGGGCCTGGGGTTCTCTGGGCAGGAGGTGCTTTCCAGGAAGGTTGGGAGCCCGCGCCCGCAGCAGAGCCGCTGCTCACCGTGCCCCCGGCCACGCAGAAGGAGAGCTGGCCTGGCTGCAGATGGGAGCCTGGGCACCGTGTCCCCGTCCTGGCCCGGCCTCTGGGTCTTCGCTGCGAGCTCTGCCAAGACCAGCCCTCGGCCTCCTGAGCTCGGCTGCTGCCGTTTCCCGAAGGAACAGGGTGCCCCTCGTGGGCCACCGCCTGGTGCAGTCCCTGCTGGTGGCCGCCGACCCTGGATGGTACGGTCATGGTACCTGCCGTGCGGGGTTTGTCTCCCGAGGACTGGGGGCTGGACCCGGTTCAGTGTGTGACCTCGTTTTGTGTGAACTGGAACTCTTCCCAGGTGAGACCTCAGGGCTCCCATCTGAAGGAGGGAGGAGCAGCTGCTGTGGTTGGAGGCGCAGGCGGGGTCCCGTCTGCTCCCTCAGGTCCCTGCGGCACCTCCCAGAACCCCAGGCTCCGGGTGCCAGGGGCTCCCTGCTCTTGCGTGACATTCTGTTACCTCGTGTGTCCTTCCCAGACGTGTTCTTGTTGGCCGTGCGCCGAGCACACCGTGCTCACCGACGGTGGTGACTCGAGCCGAGAACCGGGAAACCATGCTGAGGCGTGACTTCCGGCCTCCGTCACTGAGTCTTACAACCTGCCGCCTGCCCCCCGTTCTTCTGTCCCCCAGTGCCCCTCCTGCTTGCCCTCTCAGGAGCCTGCTCTGGGGCTGCAGCCGAGTCCTCCCGACGGGTGCACGGCCCCCACATCCTCCCGCCCCGTGCTTTCCCCGCAGGTTCTCCGAGCCCTTCCCACGCTACCCGGTCGCTTAGTGATGCGCCTGTGCGGCAGGCGCCCGTGGTAGGGGTCGGTCCCCCTGCCGGCGCCCAGGGCCCTCCGCGGATACCCTCCTGAGCGGCTCAGATCTGCTTCTCCTGCGAGAAGCCGCGTCTTCCTTGGTGTCCTTGCTCAGGCCGCTCCTGATTTTGCCTCCGAGGGAGTGAGGGTCACGGCTGCCAGAGTCGTGGCTCTTTGTGACGGGGACGGGGAGCGCAGGCCATCCTCTGTCTACAAACATCCCTGCCCTCCAGGAGAGGAGGACACCACCGCAAAGAATGCAAAGTATTTGCAGTTGGGGACGTTTTTCAAAACGTTAAAAGAAGTTCTACTATGGGGATTTTAATGCAAAGAGAGAACCTGTAACATTGCCCCACATTTCCTGGGTGACTCCCAGAATTCCTGCTTCATGGGCCCTTCCGGTTTCCCTGGACACCCCGACCCACTTTCTGGTATTTTGAAGCAAATCCTACACACCAACCGTTTCAACCTTCGGTATCTCTGAAGCTTACGTTTTAAAGCTTTTCTGAGATCTGATCGCCCCTTAGTGCCGTGTTCCTGTGACCTTTCTGAACCACTGCTCTGGGACGTGCCAGCTTCCTCGGGTCGCCACCGCCGGTATTAGCAAGTGTGTGCAGGATACTCCCCTCCGCCCGTTTTCTTAGAGGCGGTGTCCGAGGTCGGTCTGATGGGCACTTTGCGTTTCTGCGTAACGGCGGGTCCCGGGCGTCGACCCTCATGGGCGCAGGCAAGTGGACCTTGGGCACGGTTTCCTGCCGCTATGCTCATCTGTGAGACCGCGCAGGGGACCCTGGTCCCTCCCGGCCCCGTCGCAGACATGGAAGGGCATTAGGTGTCTGACGCCACCACGGGTTCTGTCCCATGGCCGATGGCCCACGGGTCCGTGTCTCACGTGGGACGTGGAGTTCCGCGTTCGGGTGGAGGACTGACCTGTGTTTGCCTGTCTTTCAGATGTCATGTGCACACATCCGGATGCTTCCGCAGAGAAAGCCAGAAACGTCCTCGCTGTGGAAGCCGCCCCCGGAGAGCTGGTAGGACAGGCAGCAGCTCACCAGCCAGCCCCCGGGCACCCAAATTCCATTAATTTCTCTTTCAAACAGTGGGGCACTGAGCTCAAGTGAGTCTTTGGGAAGCGACGTATGAAACTGAACGTGGGTTGTGTCTGATAACATGTCATGATTCTGCACGTAGATTGCGAGAGCGCCGCGCACCTGCCGCTGGCCCGGTCCCCTCGGGCACGGGGCAGTACCTCAGCGTGTGCAGAGGGTGAGCTGCACGGCTCGCCCTGCGCCAGACGTGCTCCCGCGGGGCTGGTTTTCGCTCGCTCGGCTGTGAGCCGGGTCGCACGGTCCACAGGCCGCAGAAACAGAAACCAGCCCAGAAGAGTTTGTCCGAGGTCATGAGGCCCCCAGGCCTCTGAGTCGGCGCATCTTCCCCGGGGGCCAGCCCCCTTCCCCGGCCCCGGGGCTGCTCCGGCCCGCGCTGCAGACATCTACCTCGGCGGGTGTGTGAGCGGGGCTGGGGGGCAAGAGCTGGTGTGTGTGTGTGTGAGCGTGTAAGACTTTGAGATAGAACTCACGTACATGCCGTTCGCCCACTTAAAACGTGCAGTTCGTGGCGTTTAGTACTCGTGGCAGAATGGCCATCACTGCCACTGATTTTAGGACACTTTCATCCCCACCTGACCCCAACAGAAACCCTCGTACCCGCTAGCAACCCCTTTCCGCGTCCCAGCCGCCCTCGGTGACCACCGGGGGCCTCTGTCTCTGCAGGTCTGCCCGTCCTGTGCATCCCCTCGCAGACAGGGGCCCGGCTCCGTCCCCCAACCCTGCGCTCACGGGCCCTGACCCCGCACTGACGGCTGCATGCGCCCCGGGGCCGGTACGGTGGACTGAGACTCCGTTTTGTGCGCAGAGCACGCTGTGTGCGTCCGTCCCGCCGTGGGGGGGGGAGCGTGCTGTGGCTTCCACGTGGTAGCTGTTGGGAATGGCGCGGCTGCCAGCGCTGGGATGGGGTCTGTGGGGATGTGTTTCTCCTCGGTCCATGCTCGGGGTGGCCCTGCCGGGCCGGGTGATAAGTCTGCGCGACCTTCCGGGGACCTGCCTGCCGTTCTGGAGGCCGCACATGAGGCGTCCCCACCAGCGTGGCTGGAGGTTAAGGGCCCCCCCACGCCCTCCCTGGGGCTGGCGGTTCCCCGTCTTCCTGGCCCTCGCCATCCACACTGGGGAGCGGGACTCTCACGGTCGGGATTTGCGTTCCGCAGTGACTCACGATACTGAGCGACTTCTCGTGTGCGGCTGGCTGTTTGTAGATCGTTGTCTGTAGATCTTTCATCTTTTGTCTACTTTTTAGTACCTTGAAGGTATGCACTTGCTGACGTGCGTGGATCTACTTTGTTCTTTACTTTTTTATTTTTATTCTTTGGGGGGGGAGAGGGGCGCTGGCGGGGAGCGGCAGAGGGAGATTCTCGAGCAGGCTCCTTGCCCAGTGCAGAGTCTCACACAGGCTTGATCCCACGACCCTGAGATCACGACCTGAGCCAAAGTCAAGTCAGATGCTTAACTGGCCGAGCCACCAGGCACCCCCAAATTGTCTTTTTCCCCAGTACTCCCTTTTTTTAGAGCAGTTTCAGGGTTATGCTGAGTTGAGGGGGTGATAGAGAGTTCTCACACATCCCTCTACCCGCACGTGTAACCCCACGCCCGTGGTCACCGCAGTGCGTATGTTTTACCAAGGACGAGCCTGCGCTGACGCTTCGTACTGACCCAGAGTCCGTCGCACACATCAGGGTCACGCTTGCCGTCCTGCGCCCCGTGGGTCCGGACGCGGGTGACCCAACATGTGTCTATCACAGTATCACGCGGAGGATTTTCACGACCCCAGAACCCCTCCACGCTCTGCTCGTCTCCCTCCCACCCCAGCCCCGCCGCGGCCCATCGCTCATCGGTTCGTCGTCTCCGTACGTTTGCTTCTTCCAGAAGGTCCGTTTTGTTGGAATCCTAGCACGCTGGCCTTTTCGCATTGGTTTCTTTCACTTGGCGATACGTACTCGAGGTTCCTCCCTGTCTTTCCGGTGTGAGAGCTCCTGTCTTTCATGCTGAATGCTGAATGGTAGCCGTCATCCAGATGTGGGGGCCCCTTAGTCCGGTCACCCTCCGAAGGGCGTCCTTGGTGCTCCCAAGTTTGGCAGCTACAGACAGGGCCGCCGGGGACGTCCACGTGCAGGTTTTCGTGTGGCAGAAGTCCTCGACTCCTCGGGCACATGCCAAGGAGCGTGGCTGCCGGGCGGCCCGTGAGAGCGTGTGTGCTGCTGCCAGAGAGCGCCCAGCTGTCTCGCACGGGGCCCAGCGGGGTCGCACTCCCGCCGTCCGTGGGGGAGGGTCTCAGTGCCCCACGTCCTTGCCCGCATGTGGTTCCTTGGGTTCCGGGTTCTGGTCGGTCTGTGAGGCGTGTGACGGGGGTCACTGATGTCTTCATCCGCGTTTCCCCAAGGGCCTGTGACACGGAGCATCTTTCTCTTACTGGTATCCTGTGTCTTCTCTGGTGGGTGCCTGTCAAGGTCTGTGGACCACTTTTTTCTTCTTTTTAATTTCTTTCTTTAAATTCAATGAATTTACTTATAAATTAAGTTAATTTGCCTATATATTCAAATAATTTATAGTTACTTGATTTTCGGGGGGAGGTCCGTGACTCCTCCGCCCCGTGGAACACGTCTTCGGCCCGTGTGGTGGCCGGTTGGGTTCTCACCGATTGTACGAGCTCCTTGGGTATTTTGGGTGGCGGTCCTTTGTCAGGACTGCCTTTTGCAAATATTTCCCCAGTCTGCGGCTTGTCATCCAGTTCGCTCGATCCTGTCTTTCCAGGGCAGAAGGTGTGGTCCGGCTGATCGCTACTTCTTCCATCAACCGTGTCTTTGGTGTCGGACCTAAAAAGGCATCACGACGCTCAAGACTGTCTAGGTCTTCTCCTGTGTGATCTTCTGGAGTTTCGCAGTTTTGCATTTTACGTTTTGGTCTGTGACGCGTTTGAGGAGGTCGTGGTGAAGAGCGGAAGGTCTGGGTCTCGACTCCGACTTGGCGTGTGCGCGTCTGGCTGTTCTGGCGACATCGGCGAAGAGGCTGCCTCTGCCCCTTTGTCCGGGATCAGTGGGCCGTGCTGACCGGCCGTGTCTCTGGGCTTTTGCTTCCGTCCCGTGCGGGTACTAGTTCTTCTCCGTGTCACCCTGTCTCGGTGACGGTAGGTTTACCCTCAGTCTCGAGGTTCGCGGCATCACCCTGCGGCTTTGCTCTTCTCCGTCGACCTTGTATTGGCTGTCCGGGGTCTCTTGCCTCCCCGTGTGCACTCCACAGTCGGTTTGTCCACATCCGCAGGACACCCAGCAGGGCTCTCGACTGCGATGGCGTGAATCTGGGATCCGTTTAGGAAGAACTGGTATCGTGACGATGTTAAGTCTTCCTGCCCAAGAGCATGGAATGTCTGTCCGTTACTTTGTTGTTCTTTGACTTCAGTCGTCAGTTTTGTTTTTTTTTTAATATTTTTTATTTATTTATTTGACAGAGAGATCACAAGTAGGCAGAGAGACAGGCAGAGACTGAGAGGGAAGCAGGCTCCCTGCTGAGCAGAGAGCCTGATGCGGGGCTCGATCCCAGGACCCTGAGATCATGACCCGAGCTGAAAGCAGAGGCTTAACCCACTGAGCCACCCAGGCGCCCTCAGTCGTCAGTTTTGAGGCATTCCTCACGTGGATCTCACTGAGACACACGTGCATGCACACACACACACACAGATACTCCCGCGTGTTCCGCTCAGGCGTGCTCAGGTAAGTCATACTGTTTTTAATCTCAAATTCCCCGTTTGCTGTGGGTCTGTGGGAGAACGGAGGCTTTGTGTATGAGCGTCGTATCCTACCACGCTGCTGTAATTGCTTATTAATTCAGGAGTTTTTGTTTATTCTTTGAGAGTTTTTATATAGGTGACCAGTCATCTTAAACAAAGACAGTCGTGTCTTTCTTCCCTATTTGTATACCTTTAATTTCTTTTTCTTGCCTTATTACGTGAGCACGGGTTTCCCGTACAGTGTTGGGCAGGAGCGGTAAGAGGAGACGTCCCTGCACTGGACGTTGTCTTTGGGGGACAAGCTTTGAGTTTCTCACCATTAACTAGGATGTTGGCTGTAGGGTTTTTGTAGATAGTCCTTACCAAGTGGACAAAGTTCCCTCTATTGCTAGTTTAACGGGAGTTTTTGTCATGAGCGAGAGCTGCGTTTTGTCACATGCTTTTTCTGCATCTATTGGTAGGAACCTATTATGTGATTTACTTTTAGTCCTTAGTTACGTTAATGAGTCTTCAAATGTTGAGCCAGTCTTGCATGGCTGGGACGAGTCTGCCCGGGTGTGGGTGTCATTCTTTCTGTACGTTGTTGGATTTGATTTCTCCTGTTTCATGGAGGATTTTTGCATCTGTGTTCATGACAGGCATTAGCCTGTGGTTTTCTTTTAATGTCTTTTTGTGATTTTGGTATCCGGGGAATCCTGGCCTCGCAGAGTGAGTCCGGAACTATCCTCTCTGCTTCCGTCCTCTGGCAGGGAGTGGACAGCATATTTCTTCCTTAAATGGTGGTAGAACTCACCCATGGACCCATCTGGGCCTGGCGTCTCCTGTCGGAAGGTTGTTATCGAGTCTGTATTTGTCACAGATTCGGGACCACTCAGATCGTTTTCTCCTTGTGTGAATTTTGGCAGATTGTGTCTTTCAAGAAACTGGTCCATTTCATCTAAGTTATCACATTTGTGTTATAGAATTTCTGTTTTTATGTTTCTGTGGGCTCTGTAACCAAGTCCCCCATGTTATATCTGATCATGGTACTTTGTGTTTTCTCTCTCTTTTCGCAGCCTGACGAGAGGCTTATTGAACTGATGCATATTTTCAAAGGACCAGCTTTCGTTCATTGATTTTTTTTTTCTATTTCGTGTTGACAATTTCATTGGTTCTGCTCTCATTATTATTTCTTTTCTTCCTTATTTTTGGATTTGATTTGTCCTTTTAAAAAAAAGTTTCTTGAGGTAGAAACATAGATTATTGATTTTAGGGGCACTGGGATGGCTCAGTCGTTAAATGTCTGCCTTCAGCTCAGGTCATGATCTCAGGGTCCTGGGATCGAGCCCTGCATCGGGCTCTCTGCTCAGCGGGAAGCCTGCTTCTCCCTCTCCCACTCCCCCTGCTTGTGTTCCCTCTCTAGCTGTCTCTCTCTGTAAAAAAGAAACAAAATCTTTAAAAAATATATTGCTTTCAGATCTTTCTTCCTTTCCACTGTGTGCACTCAGGGCTATACATGTCCCTCTGAGCACTGCTTTGGCTGTGTCCCACCACCTTTGATAAATTGCATTCTTGTTTTTATTTAGTTCAAAACATTTAAAATGTATCTTGAGATTTCTTCTTTGACCTGTGTGGTTTTTTAAAGAAGTGTTGTTTATTCATGTATTTCGGGATTTTCATTAATGTTTCTGTTACTGATTTCTAGTTCAGTCCCACTGTGGTCTGAAGATAGGCATAGGGTTTGTGTTCTGTGAAATTTGTTGGGCTGTGTTTTGTGGCTCAGAACGTGGTCTGTCGTGGTGGATGTTCCCCACGAGCTCAAGAGAAGTGTGCATTCTGTCGTTGCACAAAGTTGGCTGCATGTCAGTGATATCCAGCTGGTGGATGGTTGTTGGGGTCAGCGAGGCCTTACTGACTTTCTGCCTGCTGGGTCCTTTCCTTTCTGACTGAGGGTGTTGAAGGCTCTAAGTACAGTAGTCGGTTCTCTTGGTCCTGCTGTTCTACCAGCACTGTGCTGGTAGGGTGTGTGCACTGAGGCCTGCGGTGTCCTTGGAGGGTTGACCTTTGCTCATTGTGAAATGCCTTCTTCATCCCTCCCGACTTCCCTCACTTTGAAGTCTGCCCTAGGAGGCGTACGGCTGCTCCTGCTTTCATTTGATCACTGTTGTTAGGACGCCGTGTTTCTCTCCCTTGGTGTCTCATCTGTCCGTGCGCCTATGTGAAGTGGTTCCCGGAGACCACATACCCTCTGGTCCCGACCACCTCCGTCGTAACCGGTGCGCGTGGGCCTCTGACGTGCGGGTGATTCTTGGAGCGGTCGGATTAGCGTGTCACTGTTTTCTGTTTGTTGCCCTTTTCTTTGTTCCTGGTTTATGTCTCCCGCTTGTTCTGCCTCCTGTGGTTTTATTTTATTTTATTTTTAAGTAACCTCCACGCCCAACACGGGGCTCAAAGTGACGACCCTGTGATTGAGAGTCACGTGCTGAGCATCAGAGCCGCGGGCCGTCCCTGCCTCTTGAGGTTTTCATCGGGCATTTTATATGGTTTCGTTTTCTCTTCTTCCTTAGCATGTCCCTCATACTTCCTTTTTAGCTGTTTCATTTTTGTTTTTTTTTAAGCCGTTGCTCTGGAGTTTGCAACACGCATTTCCTGATAATCCAATTCACTTTAAAATCACCCTGTGCTGCTCCACAGGTGGGTGCCTGGTAACAGCACGGCGGTCCCAGCTGCTGCCCGTCCCGGGGTCGCTGCCGTGGTGTATGTCGTGGGCGTGGGGGGTGCGCGGGGCGCACAGTGCATACACAGAAGCCAGCACATCGATGGCGTTATTATTGGGAACAAGCCGTTACCCGTGAGAGCAGTTGGAACGGAAGAGAGAAGGTCTGTGTTTTACTCTCCCTGTCCCGTCTTCCCGGCTCCTCCTTTCCTCTTTCTTGCCCTGCCCGAGTCTCTCGTCCGTCTGGCGTCTTTCTCTCTGCGGAAGGCGGCGGGTGTCCGCAGGTCCGCGGGCCACAAGCTCCCTCCCTGTTTCTCCGAGGAAGCCCATTTCTCCTGGGCTCTCGGAGGCCGGTTCCGCAGAGTGCGGAGTTCTAGCGCGGTGGGGCACGGCGGTTTTTCTCTCGCTCCGCTCACATCTTACTCGCCTGCTGGCTGAGGTGACCATTACGGCCCTACCTCTGCCGGTCACGTGTTTTCTTGGCCTTCTCGCTGGATTCCTTCTAAATCTGTGATCTTCTCTCATCTGGGCAGGGTGTGCCAGGGTGAGGGGGTTTTGACAAACTCTGTTCGCTTGGTGCTCCCCGAGCTTCGTGGAGCTGTGGCCGGTGCCTGACAGTCCTTTGGGGAAATAACCCCCAGATTCAAGTATTTATCGTGCTGCCTCTGGAGGACGGTCAGGTCTGCGCTCTCCCGAGTCTTCCTCAGCCTGTCCCATCACCGACGCGCCCAGCAGGCGCTTCTCGTCTGTCTTGCGGTGCTTTTTGTTAATCTCCGTCATTTTTCTTTGGTTCTTTCTTGGGGTCTCCGTCTCTGTTTATGTCGCGCATCTGACCATGCGAGTGGACACTTGATCCCTTTGGGCCCCGAGCATGTGAGTCGGGATTGTTTGACGCTCCTGGCCTGGCGTTCCCGCGTCCCCGCCTCGTCTGGTTCTGCCGCCGCCGGTGCTCTCTCCACGTCATGTTGGTTTGCCTTATCTCTTTCCTCGAGGGCTGGACAGGACGCACTGGGAGAAGGAAAGGCCACAGACCAGCCTCCGGAGCAGGGGTGGGGAGGTGGGGAGGGAGGGGTGCTTTGTTCTATGACGGGTGAGCCCCGGCTGCTGTCTGTGGCCCCACAAGGGTTTCTCTGTCTTTTCCCTCCCTCGTAGGCAGCCAGGATGGCAAGAGGGGCCAGAGCTGGGGGCCCCTGGGCCCAGGTCAGTGAGACTCTGGCTGACAGGGTGCCCCGAGGGCAGGCCTTGTTCAGAGCAGTGTGTGCTGGGGAATTTACAGCTACTTCCTTCCCGTCTCCTTGCTGGAATCCCGAGGGGACTTTTCCCCACGTTCTCAGGGGGAACCTGGTTGAACTCCTGGAGGTTAACCTCACAGCACCTTGGGGGCCTTTGGGTTCCGGTGCTCCGGGACCCAAGCTCAGCTTGGGCTTGTGCTCAGGCTCTGCCCGAGCCTCTGGTGACCGCCCATTACAGCTTGGGATCCCAGCCCGTGCTGGCGTGCTTCCAAGTCCCCTGTAGGAAGCCGGGCCTCCGCGCTGTCCTGCCTGGCTCTCCCGTCTTGGGGACAGCAGTTTGCCCCGTGTCCCTGTCTGTCGTAGATCCGAGGGGACGTTTTGGCTTCACAATTCAGCTCACTGTTTGCCGCTGGGGTGCAGCGGCCACTCCCAAGCCCCTTGTGCGGGACGGGAACCGGAGCACCCCGCTGGCTTCTCACGGCTGAGCTGGGGAGTTCTCTGAGTCGCCGTGTTCCTGCTCGAGACAGCCATGGTGGTGGCCACGGAGCCCCGGGCACTCGGCTTGGCGTGGCGGGTGCTGCGGGTGCACGGCCGGAGCTCCCTGCTTTGCCACAGGCTGCCAGCTGGGTACAGTGGTCCAGCCGCTCCCATGGGGTTTTGGGGTGGGGGCGGCCACGGGAACCACGTGTGCATGTGGGGCACGTTCTTTCCCACGGGAGCCCCGTTTTCCCTTTACCTTTATGGTTGGGATCAGTAAGCAAAGAAACTCATTCTTTTCAGTGGTGAAAACGCAGCAGCCGTGTGCAGAGAAGCCGAGTGGGGTGTGGGGGCACCCCGCCCACTGCAGACTCGCCCCTGCTTGCCGGCCGTCCACTCTCCATGTCCTGTTCTCCTCTCCCCGTGCCGCCCCATATCGGAAGCATCGCTGGTCCTCCTCCGCCTGCAGGCATCTCCTTGGTCTGACTACAGTCTGTCCTGTAGGCCTCTGCGTCCCCGTGTTCTGACCCCGGAGGCCCTGTGTGCAGCCACGGGACCCTTGCTCCCCAGATCCCCTGGCCACCGGCACGTCCTGCTCATCCCGCTTCCGGGCAGTGCGGAGCAGGGACTCTGGAGATTGTAGGGAGCTGCTGGGACGCTGTCTCTCCCTGTGACAAGCTACGTGGCGGAGGCTTATAGTGGGAAGGTGACTTGCTCAGGGTCCTGGCAGGCGTGCGGCAGAGCACAAGACACCCGGGGTCCCTTGGCTAGACCCAGCACCCCCTGCGCCGTCCCTTGTAAGAACATAATTGGGGGACGCCTGGGTGGCTCAGTGGGTTAAGCCTCTGCCTTCGGCTCCGGTCACGATCCTGGGGTCCTGGGATCAAGCCCCGCATCGGGCTCTCTGCTCAGCAGGGAGCCTGCTTCCCCCTCTCTCTGTCTCTGCCTGCTGCTCTGCCCATTTGTGATCTGTCAAATAAATAAAATCTTTAAAAAAAAAAAAGAACATAATTGGGAAACTATTGATTTGCCGGATTTTTATGTCATTCTGTCAGCAAAACGGTAAGCCTGAGTGGATGACAGGGATACCTTTCCTGTGAAAGATTCGTTGAACATTTGGAGGAAACTTGATGAAAGGGGGTGACTAAAAAAATTGAGATGTGGGCGACACGCGCAGGGAAAACTTGTGAGCGACCTATAGACCCTGTACGGGGATCATTTCCCAGCCCTGAGTCCAGGGTCCGGTTTTTGTTTTTTTTTAAATATTTTATTTATTTATTTGACAGACAGATCACAAGCAGGCAGAGAGGCAGGCAGAGAGAGAGAGGAGGAAGCAGGTTCCCGCTAAGCAGAGAGCCCAATGCAGGGCTCGATCCCAGGACCTGAGATCATGACCTGAGCCGAAGGCAGAGGCTTAACCCACTGAGCCACCCAGGCGCCCCAGGCTCCACTTTTAAAAGAAGCCAAACAGGTTTGGACAAATGAGGTGATGTCCTGCAGGTGCGGCTGGCCCGGGGGGGGTGCCAGGGAGCCGGGTCAGCAGCCGGACTCGGGGACGGGGCCGCGGCCCGCACAGGTACCTGCAGAGGTGGCCTGCGCTTGTGAGCAGCGTGTGCTTTCCCGTTTTACCAGCCTTTCCGCTAAAACCTACCGACATCCGGGCCCCCTTGGGTGAGGGAGACCCGCGCTCCCAGGAAGGTCAGTCTGGTCTGTGTGTGGGGGCAGGTTCGGGGCCGGAGGCGGGTGTGCGTGGGCCCCAGAGCTCGTGAGGGGCCTGGGTGGGACGGGTGCGCATGGGAGGAGGGTGGTGGCCCTGAGCTGTGCCTGTGGCTCTGCGGCCTGGGGTCTGGGCCCGCTGATGGCTGCCAAGCCCGGCCTGCTGCGTGACCACAGGGCCTGACCACAGGGCCCGGCTGTCCCTCCATGCAGGGCTGGTCCCGCCCCAGCCGCTGCTCTGTGCAGCCAGCCCTGCTGGTCAGGAGCTGTGTGGTGCTGAGCCAGTGACCGAACCTCTCTGAGCTGTATGTTCTCCGTTAGTAACCGGGCTGTGTGCACACGTGTGTGTGAGTGCTCTCCCACGTGCTGGGTGTGAGGGCTGAGGTCATGGCCAGGAGTCGCCCAGCTCGGTGCTGGCTCCTCGTGAGCCGGTTCTGCGGACGTAGCTGCCACGGACGTGACCGTGTCTGCGGAGACCGTGGGCGCGGCGGATCTTCCCATCGGGGAGCTGGCGGCAGCGGAGACCAAGCTGGCCAGGGTGCCTGCCCGTCCCGCCGCCTGCCTCTCATAGGTGTCCCCCCGCAGGCCGTGGGCATAGTGAGTTGTGTGCGCGGCCATGCTGGGGGCCGTCGCAGTCTTCCTGGCTGGGACCGCGCCCCAGACGTTTGGTGAATGTGGGAGGCCATGCCGGAGCTGTGACGTGCGATTCTGGAGTCTTCCTTGCGGGCACAGCTAGGTTTGTGCAGGAAGGACGTGTCACAGCCTCAGCACAGGACTTGGAAAAATACCTATAAACCCCTCATGTGTGATGAGCGTGGTGTGGGGTGCAGCGTTTGCAGGGTGGGGGCCAGCAGCCCCAGGGCCGTGAGGGCTGCTCAGCACACCCGTCTCCCGGCCTCGGCTGGCCCCGCACTGCAAGGGCGGGAACCCGTGAGGCCGTGCCGCCCCAGGAGGTCCCGCCACCCTGTGAGGCCACACCGCGGAGACCACCGCGACCCTGAGAGGAGCCACAGACCGTTAGGCCTGACCGGAGAGTGTGCTCAGTCACCCAGCGCACGTGGGACACGACCTGAGGACACCACGGCCTTGTCCGGGCCGCCAGGGGCATGACGGGCCGTGCCTCCTGTTGTGTCTGGAGCTGGGGTCTCCGGGGGGACCCCATGTGTGCCGTGTGCCTGTCGTGGGCCCTCCTGTTGCAGGGACCCTAACCCCGGTGACCCGAATCCATCCTTCCCACGGCCACAGGCTTTCAGAGGCTCTGCCGGTGCTGAAGGCCGTGCTCTGTACCTGGCCATCGAGGTCCTGAGGGCTCACCCGGGTCGCCGGCCTGCTTGGCTCCCTTAGTTGTTCAAACATTGTCTCCCCTTGGGCCCTGCCTTGCCCCCCTCTGCCGGGCGAGTCTCCCTCCTGGGGAGTCCCGGCCATGCTCTGCCCCTCACCCCGTGTGTCAGCCGCACGTCCCCACAGCTGTCCTGCCGCCGGTGGTCGCCACATCTCCCTGTGTTCTGGCCCGCAGCCCACCTCCCGCGTAAGCCCGTGTGTCCCCAGTGCGTCACGTAGCACCGTCGTGTGCTGGGAAGGACTGAGGAGGGGAGGGCCCGGCTCCAGCCGTGCCCCGGGGGAGCGACCCTCAGCGCCCATCTGTCTGCACCTGCGCCGTGCGGTCCTGCCGGGCCGGCCAGTGCTTGTGGGGCCACCGCCCCGCTCGGTCGCTTGGACGGCATTTGCTTCCCATGCAGCGTCCCGTCCGCTCTTGGCCCAGAAATCCACAGCGAAGAGTAGCCTCTCGTGTGTAACGTGTGCTGCTGGGAAGCACGTGAAACCCGGACAGAGTGGCACGGAGTGTCGGCGTTAATGAAGTGGTGTTTTCGGGCATGTGACAACATGCCCAGCAGGGCCCTCAGAGCTGACCTCGCGACTCCTTGATCCGGCTGCGTGGCCTGCCGGGGCCACTGCTCACACCTGAGAAGCAGGCTCTGAAGGCCCCAGCCAGGCAGCCTGCCGTCGTCCTGGTCCCCTTCGTCCCCCATGATCTCCTGTGATCTCCGCGGGGTGGGGCGGACGGCGCCCACGGGTCGGAGCTGGCTGCTCGCTGCCATCAGGGAGGGTGGCGGCGGATGGGGCCTCACGCACGAGGCCGTGGGGAGCCGTTGAGGGCCGAGGTCATGGTCGCTGCCCCCGACCTGGGTGCACGGAGGTGTTGGCGGGTCACTCTGCAGGACGTGGGTTTTCACTTAGGTCTTGGAGCACACGGAGGACCTGCATGAGGGGGTTTGTGTGCGAGGCTGCAGCCATGAGAGCAGGTTTCCTGAGTCCCCGGGTCCGCGTGTCGGGAGCTCAGGCATGGAGCGGAGGTGGCGCAGGGGAGGGGCCCAGGTGGGGGCTGGATGCCAGGTCTGTGCATCGGGCGGGGGTACCCAACCCGCTGCCCCTGCCTGGGGATTCGCCGTGTGATGACTCCCGCTCGGGTGGGGTTTTGGGACAGGACACAGTGTTGTAGACGTGATGTGCCCCAAAGTGAAGGACGGCGTGCTCGATTGTGCACGTGTGGTGGATGGGCGCTGGCGGAGGCCCCGTGACCACGTTCCTACGTCACTCTGGTGACAGTGCGGCCGCTTGAACCGTGCACGTGTGGCTCCAGACTTGCGAGCCGGCCGGGGTTCATGTGGGGACGTGGAAGGGTGTGCGGCTGCTGGAGCAGCTAGCCCCAGACGAGAGCCTGGAAACAGCAGCGGCCCCTTCTCCCACACCGGGAGCCCCAAGTCTGAAATCAGTCCCCGGGGCAGCCGTCCAGGTGTGGCTGTGGCACGGCGCCTGCGCCACCCTCTCGGGAGGACGCCGGGGACCCTATCTCCAGGCCTCCGTCTCCCCCGCAGGCCCCTTCCGGCTGCTTCTGACTCTTACCACTTCAGACAGTGTTTTCTGATGGGCTCATACGTATCTGTGTCTCTGTGAGACCCTGTCCAAAGAAGGACCTGTTCCTGGGGGGTCCCTGTGTCGGCGTCCCCGACGTGGCCTGTGTTTGCTGGACGGGGGAGAAATTGATCTGAAACACATCCGTTTAGGAACAGCCGCTGCTGGGGATCCCGGCGCTGCCGCCGCCGGCTGGCCTTGCTGTGCGTTTCTGCCGATTATCTCGCCAGAGCTGCACCCGGCATGGTGCGGGGGGACACAGGGGGCTGACTCTGAGGTCTCGTGAAGAGAGGGCTCTCTCCGACAAGAGCCCCAAGTCTCCGATGGGAGGGCCCCGGGGGTGGCACAGGTGGGGATTTGTCTGCTGCCAGGGGATGTGGTTTGAGGACAGTGGACTCTGCGGTCCCCCAGGCACAGGCAGGGAGGGTCCAAGCCAGGGACAGGCTCTTCGGGCTTCGAGCTTTGAGTCTGATCCTGTTTCCTCCTCCCCCGGGGCTTGGTGCGGGGGTCTCCCCGCAGGGCAGGGGCATGCGTGGCTTCGTCGCCATGGGGCAGGGACGGGGACGGCCTAAGTTGGGTGAAGAGCTGTTCTTTCCTGGCTGCGTCCACGTCCGTCCCTCCTGCCCTGGGGCTCCTTCCTGTGCGCATTCCAGGAAGGACGTGCGTCGAGAGCAGGTAACCGCTCTGGTCCGCGGTGATGCGGGCGATTGATGGCCGCCGAAGCCGCCGTGAGAGCTGTGGGCCTGGGAGCAGCGGCCTCTGGCCTATTGAGGAAAGGAGTAGAGTGTGTCGGGCGTGTGTGGGCGTGCGTGGGTGTGCAATTCCCGTCCTGAGCCGCTCTTCTCCGTGGCGTCCCGCACGACCGTGGGATCCTGTTGGCAGTCGCGGGCATTGGCGCGGACGCACCCCGGCCGCCCGAGGGAGAGCTGGAGGATAAGAGCACGTGGTCGGCGGCCCCTCGAGGCCCCCAGGAAACGCTAAGACCACACGTGGCGGGTGTCGGCCAGGCACTCGCGCCGGGGCGGAAGGCTGTGTGTGCCCATCGGGAGGCAGCCGTGGGAACGTCGCCGTTTCTGGTCTCCTGGGGTCTTACATCTAGAGCAGCTCAACGCGGTGGAATCAGCCAAAACCAGTCTTGATCACAAACAGCGCATTGACAAACGGCCGTGGTCTGTGTGGGTGCGGTCGGTCTGCCCCTGCGGGCCCACAGCCCCGCTCCGGCCCCCGCACCTCCGCCTTGGGGAGCCCCACACGGTGCCTGTTCCTCCCTGGTCTGCCTTTCAGCCATGGCCCCGAGGTGTGACTGACCTGCGGGAAACTCCGCGTGTTCCGTGTCCAGGGTGGTGATTGTCCGCAACCGTGCGTGGTCATGTAGATGCCGCTGTAACCAATGCCGGGCACGTCCGTCCCTGTAGCCGTCGCTCTGTCCTCTGTGGCTGTTGCCTCGTGAACGTGGCCGGGCTGTGCGTGGTCCTTCGTGGTTGTCCTCTCTGTGGACTGCTCTGCGCTGACGGGTGTTTCATGGTTCCCTTTCTCTGCTGCATAGTGTGTGGTGTGTGTGGACGTGTCCGACTGGGGCCACCCACCTGCGGAGACACGTTTGTGTGAGGAATCAGGCAGCTGTGGCTGTCCACGTGCGGATCCTATGTGCACACACGTGTTCTCATTCTGTGAGTAAACCCCTCACTGGGGGGGCGCCTGGGTGGCTCAGTGGGTTAAAGCCTTTGCCTTTGGCTCGGGTCATGGTCCCAGGGTCCTGGGATCGAACCCCACATCAGGCTCTCTGCTCGGCGGGAAGCCTGCTTCCTCCCTCTGTCGAGTCCCACTGTGTGGGCCTCCCTGCTGTCTGCATGTCCCGTGCGGTCCACAGCCGCGCACCTGCCCCTGCCCCTGCCCTTCACGCAGTGGGGCCCTGTGTCCTGGCGTTCATGGTCTTGCCACACATATAGGCACAGCGTCTGTGACCACTGTTCCCGCGAAGATCTGAAACACCGTCACTGCACATGTCACTGTCCCATCGGCATCTAAAGACCCTTCTCTCCCAACGGGGGGCAGTGGCTGACGTGTTTACCGGGGCAGAACCGTGTCCCGGGCTAAGTGGCTCCCAAGCTGGAGTCGTGGCTGGCACACGGCGGGCGCTAGCGACGTAGGGATGGACAGATTCCCTTCCGTGGTGCCGCGGCACTCGGCCCACCGCACCTATTCTCCCGGGGACGGGTGTCTGGCTGCCACGTTCACCTGGGTCCACGTGGACGGCGCAGCCGTCCTCCGTGTCTCATGCCCACGCCCGGGAATCTGGGACACGCGGGGTCTTGGGGTGGATCCCTTCCCCTGAAGTGGGTCTTGCCGACGGGACCCCGTGTGACTCCTGTGACTCAGACCCGCACCCGCCAGCCGTCCGTCTCTCCACTCCCTCCCGACATGACGTCGTAGCTGCTGGTGTTCGCCGTTCCTGTAGGCGTGAAGTTAGGTTTTCTCTGCAGCGTCTCACATACCTCACCTCGTTTCCCCCAACAGAAACTCCATGTCATCTCTCCGTCCTGGCAGAGGACACAGCGACAGTCGGAAGAGTGTGTTTTATACCAACGAAGAGTGGGAACTCTTGGACCCGAACCCCAAGGAGCTAGAGGAGTCCATGGCGCAGGAAGAGAGGAAAAAGCCGGCCCTGGAAGGAAACAAAGGTACAGACGTGGTTCCGGTCGCCCATCGTCTCTGCGGGGAGCCTCCGCGGTCCCAGCTTTTCTGGAAGCAGGAGCCGCGTCTGTGGGGGGTGAGCCCTGCGGGCCTGCGAGGTGAAGCATCATGGGGAAGGACCCCCAGCCATGGCTCGTGAGGTTTCTCGGGAGGTGGGGCGTCCAGAAGTCGCAGTGCTCTTCATGGGTTACCGTGTTTTTTAAAAACGCTTTGTTTACAGAACACGTGTCTACACATGTCTACACGGAGGTAGAACATACAGGGTCATGGATTCCACTGTAGCCGTGTGGCCCCCACGGTGTTGAACTTAGGGCCACTCTCTCCAAACCCCCGCCCTCCCCACGTTCACCCCAGTCGGGGCGGGTTTAACCTAAGTCCTAGACGTTAAAACGCGGCGTCTAAATTTAAAACCTTATGATGCTTCATGGTTGTACCGAGAAACGGCCGCTGTGAATCCAGTCATCAAGCCCACCCTGGCCCTCAGTCCCGTGAGGCACTGACGAGGCCTAAAGGCGGGTTCCTCGCTGCTGTGCGATGGCCTCGTTGTGTCTGAGCCGCTCCCTGTCCTCATCCTCCGTTTGCCTCGGCGTCCGTGTGGCCGAGACGGTCTCTGTGCCGAGGACGTCCCATGCTCCGGAGGTAGGTCCCTCCTTGCTCCTCACGTGCCCTGGATGAGGTCATGGGGCCAACCTCCTCGGACGAGGACACGCTGTGGTGGGTCTCTGGGGCCACATGTCCTCTGGTGCCACGGTGGGAACCACGTCACATGTGGCCCTGCTGGTTTGGGAGGATCAGGGTTCGGGTGTCGTCAGCCCGACCCTGTCTCTGCGGCCACTTCGGTGCCTGTCCAGGGGTCCACGAGGAATTGTTGATATTTTCATGTAGAACAACAGTAATTTGGAAATTCTGCCTCGTGCTCGATTGTAGCGGGGGCTTGAGGAGGAGGAGGCAGGATCTCACGAAATCTTTACCGGGAGCACGAGTATTTTAAGGAAGTACGTCTCCTGCCCCCCGAGGGGTGGTCCTGGCCCCCTGTGCCGGGAACTGGCCTGTGTTCGCAGGGTCATGGCGGGGGGCCTAGTCCCGGGGGACGCGGTGTAAAGGTGGCGGGCCAGGCACCGTGCTTCCTGCCGAGGGCCACGTCAATGCCTCCTGAGCAGAGGGCCTGGGGTTCTGGGCATGACCTGCGAGCACGGTCAGGATGGAAGGTCTGCGAGGCTGAGCAGCTCGCGTGGGCTTGAAACTCCCGGGCCAGACACGCAGCCGCACGGGGTCTGTGACTCTGATTGCACGACTCGTGGACCCTTCCTGTCCCAGCACGAGCATCAGCCCGTAGCGTGTCTGTATTGCGCGGTGTGGGGCCCCACGAACTGCTCTCTCTTGTGTCCCTCTGCGTTCAAGTGCACAAAGTCCCTCTTGTTGGAAACGTGATGTCAGCAGGTGTCCACAGTGAGTGCATGCACGGGGCAGCATGTCCTGAAACAGGATAGGGCTGGCCCTGTCCCCCGGCCCTGTCCACCGGCCCTGCCAGTCACCTATCCCTCCCAGGGCAGCCGCTGTCCGGACTTAGGAGCCGGGAGTCGTCTGTTTTCCAGCTGCACAGAATCCCAACACGCGTTCCTGGTGCACGTTTCCTCCCCGGGGTCGGAACGTGAATGTGATTTCGTTCACGCTGATGTTTATTTGGATCCGTCGGTGTTTTAAAGGCCCTTTCTAAGGAAGAGAATGTAGTCACCCTTTAAAACACATGTTCACGATGAAGAACATGTGTTGGGGGGTTTTGTTTTGCTTTCTTCCTGAGAATAGCTGAGCAAAGGGAGCCCAGAGGCCCTGTGTCTGTGAGTCCCGCCGGGGAGCCTGCTGTCTGACGGCAGGGGCGGCGGGGCTGGGACTCCGTGTTTCTGGGACACTGCGGGACCTCGGAGCCACCATGCTCCTCCCCAGCTTGCGTCTCTGTCTCCTTCGGGAGACTGGTGACGAGACCCAAGCATCTGGAGGAGAGCGGGTGTCGCAGATGAGTCTTCAGCGAGGTGTCCCGCGGCCTCGTCCTGAATCCCTCGTCAGGCCAGGGCCCTGCGCCCGTCCACACGTGCGCTCAGGCAGGCGGCGCCATCACACCCAGGACACGCTCTTGGGAAAGGACCCCATGGCGAGTCTCTAGAGGAAGGACCCGGGGTGGGGACCGTCTCAGGGTCTGGGCTCGGCTGTCGTCCAGAGTGAGTCGGGGCCAGGGGCGTCCCCACCTGTGCTCGCTGCACGCGGACGTGGACGTTCCCGGAGGATGGCAGGCGGGAGGTCGATGCGTTTTCCTGGGTTTGCAGAAGGACGGCTTGTCCTGCACGTGGAAAACAAGTTTTGTTTTTCTGTAGGAGTCACTGGCTCAGGATTTCCCTTTGATTTTGGACGTATTCCCTACAAAGGAAAGCGCCCTCTGAAAGACATGATCGGATCGTACAGGAACCGGCACGTCAGCGGCGAGCCGTCGGCAGACGGGGCGCAGGGCACAGCCGGGGTCAGGCCGCCGGCCGGGGTGCAGCTGCAGGTCCAGAGCCAGCAGGAGGAGCTGGAGCGGCTGCGGAAGGACCTGTCCAGCCAGAAGGTAGCCGTCCTCCCTCCCCGCATGTGCCCCGCTGCCGGCTGTGCCGCGGGGCTACAGCCCGGGCCCCCGAGGGTCTCCGTCCCCATCTGGGCCTTCTCCCCCTGGAAGTTTAATGTCGGCGTCAGACACACGTGGGTTTCCGGGAGCGTGGGCGGGGGCGTGTCTCCTGCTGCCGGGCCCTTTCCCACGCGAGCGCAGCGCTGGCTGGTCCGGTAACAGGGGAGAAGCGTTCCCACGTGGTGTCTGTGCCCCTCAGAGACCGAGGACACCTCGTCGTGGCAGCTCAGAGCTGGTCAAGCTCCCGAATGCGTGTGTGCTGGGGGCCGTGGGGGGGGCGGCGCGCGTCCGCGTCTCCCGTTTCCTGGTATTGTCCTCTGCCCAGGGGCCGGCGTTTTTGAGCCCCCCGAGAGGAAGGACGCTGTGCGTGGGCTCCTCTGTGCCGGGTCGCGTGGTCACCGCGTGCGCTCCCTCCCCTCCGGCTCCAGGAGCTCGTGCGGCTGCTGCAGCAGACGGTCCGGTCCTCCCAGTACGACAAGTACTTCGCCAGCAGCCGGCTCTCCGAGGGGGTCCCGAAGGACGCGCTTGACCTTCTGCACCGCAAGGACGACCAGATCCTGGGCCTCAGCAGCCAGCTGGAGCGGCTCTCCCTGGAGAGGGACAGTCTGCAGCAGGAGGCCCGCACGCTCAAGGGCAAGGTGGCCGAGCTCCACGAGCAGCTGGGCATGCTGCTGGAGACCATCCAGGCTAAGGACGAGGTCATCATGAAGCTCTCGCGGCGGCTCAGCGAGGGCGCAGACAGCACGGCCCCCGCTGCGGGGGTGCCCGGCTCCCCGGCCCCCGCCAGCAGGGAGCAGCTGGAGCTGGACAGGCTGAAAGTGAGTGGGGCGCGAGCTCAGCTGCAGGGCGGGTCAGACGGCGTCCAGGGCTGCGGGCCTCCGCGGAGCCGCGGTGTCTCTCGGGGGTGGATGGAGCAGGACCTGCCACCAGACGCCGGGTGTTCTCTGAGAAGCGCCCACGGAAAGTCCCAAGTCTGACTGTGCGGTTGCCCGGGGTGCTCCTGGATCTTTCCCTCCTTTGCTGTCGCAGCCGAGACACCCCCTTTCTGCTCTGTACCCCTAGAGTTTCATTACCGCCCGTAGCCACTGCGTACGAGCGCCCAGGCCAGCACCGCACACGGCCTGCCTCAGCCCTGGGAGTGCGGGAGCCGTGGGGCCGTTGTTCCCAACAGCTGGTGCGGGCTTGGCTCCCAGGCAGGCCTGCTCAAGTCGGGGTCCCTGCACCTAGGCTGGGAGGGTCCTGGTGCTTAGGGCCGGGGGCTGGCCTGGGTGGGGAGTCTGCTTCCTGAACTGTGACTGTCCGGGTCAGAGCTGAGGTGGGGAAGGGCCGTGCCTCTGGCCATCAAGCCACAGAGAGGCACTGAGCGTGGCCCAGCTCAGCCCAAGTAGGTCTGTAACCCCAGGCCCCACCCAGCCCTCACGTGCTGCTCGCCTAGGCACCCTCTTTCTGTAAATACCATGCACCAGGGGTGTTTGGCCCCCCGAGGGCAGGTTCTCCTTGAAGGCGAAGACGTGCACGTCGAGGTTATCAGTGAGCACCTACCACGTGCCCAGCAGTGGCTCGCCGGCTCATCGGCACAGAGCTGAGTGGTAGACGTGCAGGGGGATCTCCGAGAATTCTAGAGGAGAAGCGAGCCCTGGGCTGATGGGAGTGTCGTGGGGACAAGCATGTGGTCTCCCAGAGTGACCGCCGCTCAGTGACACGTGTGAGTCTGGAAGGTCAGCCGCAGAGCTCCAGCCCGTTCCTCTGTGACTGGACGACACACCAGTGTGGCCGGTGTGGCTGGAACAGCGCGGCTCTGCTCGAGTTCTGAGAGCGAACACGCCCCCCCGGATGGCACCGCATCGGCCCGTGGGCACACTGGGCGGGGATGCGCGGGAGCGAGCAGCTTGTCTCTGGCCCACGCAGCGCCCTGTGGACGCGGCCAACAGACTTGATCGGGAGTGGGCGTCCCCCTTATTCACGCTGTAGGTTCTGTGGTGTGATGGGCGGGTGGTTTTGACGCATTTGGTGATTTTATGACTTTTTTCCTCCAATATTTCTCCGTGATGGGGTGACTTGGGACAGAGCCCACGGGGCGGGGGGGCGGCTGGCGTTCAGCCGCGGGTGCAAGGCCCTGGGCTCCGAGCTGGCCGGCGGCTGCCCCGAGCTCTCTGCCGCCGTCCGCTCCCTCCGTCAGCCCCCACAGTGGCTCTGCGGGAATTGAAACAGGTCTGGGCGGGGGCTGCGGACCAAGTGGGGTCCTGCCACGTGTGTGCCTGCTGTCCCCACTTGTCACGGCGGCACGGTTTCCACACTGACTTCCTGCCTCGCCCCGGAACTCAGAACGTGTCCGCGGGGAGGCACGGCCTGTGTTTCCTGAGGAGCGCGCGTCTGTCACGGTCACGACCCACTTTCTCTGACTCTGCCTGTTCGGAATCTGCTGACGCTTCTTGGCTCTGGGACGCGGTCACTTTCTGTTTCTGGGGTATTTTGAGGAAGGAACGCACAGGGGTCCTAGGATTTTACCAGCCTAAGTACTCGACTGTCTCTGTACTTCCTTCCAGGCTTTTCTGTGTTCTGGCTCTTCTCACTTGGCGTGGGGGCCCCACGGCTTCGTCGGGCACAGTCGGGGCTGCCGTCTGCGTCACCACCCCCCGCCTGTGCGGCCAGTCTTCCTGTGACCTGCTGTCCGGCCGGCCACTTTTCCTCATCTGGACTCTCACGGGCGTTGATTCGGCCGCACACCAGGGGCTGTGCTGGGAGTGTGGGCCCGTCCCAGGGTACCCACGATAGTCAGAAAGTGCAAAACAGACACGCACGGTTTTAGAGAGCACAGGAGGAGCTCAGAGCCGCTCAGCTTTGCTGCGTATGAACGCCGCCTGGGTGCTGGGTCCCCTCCTGCCCCAGAGTGCTCGCCTGTGAACCAGACCTCCCCTGACGGGGTCTCTTGGGGTCCTACGGGGTTCTGTGGCATCCAGCAGGGTCTGGCGGGGTCCGGCAGGGTCCTGTGGGTCTGGCGGGGACTAGGGGCCTGGCAGTCACAGTAGGGGCTTCACTTGTACGGTCATTGGCGTTGGTGTAGGGAGAGTCCTCACGAGGAAGTCACACAGGATGTGACCCGAAGGCCCGCGTACTCGGCCTTCCCGCCGTCCTCACCTGCCCGCGTCCCTCGGCCTCCTCTGGTGCTGCTTTGCTGTGTGTGCGTGTCGGCTGTGGCTGGAGAGCCGTCAGGCGCAGGAGAGGAGAGGATGGACCCTGGGGCGTCCAGGCCTCGTGGGGGGCTGGCCTTCAGCACCTCCGGGGCCTGTCGGGGCGTGCGGTCCTGCTGGCATGGAATTGTGAGCCGACCAGGTGCGGCCCACAGCCCTGGGGCCCGGCTTCAGCGGAGACACGGAGACAGCGGCCCAAGGGCTTTCACTCATGCGGCTGCCAGCCCTACAAGCGTTAGGGATCAAGGCGCCGTCGAAATGTTACCGTTCCTCTGTACGTTGTAGGGTGATTATGGCCCTACCCCCACGGTGGAGTCCAGCCTGGAGACAGGACATGACTCAGGGAGCAGGCATGGCCTCTGTCCCGTGAGGCGCGGACATTCCCGGCCGGTTCAGGAATAGCCCGGCGACCCGGGGGCCAGCGCAGCCCTGGGAGCCCCGCAGAGCCGGGGGGTGGGCACATGGACAGAGGACTGAGCTCCACGGAGCACATTCCTCCCAGACGCTCCCCCTCCTCGCCCATGCTCCTGGGTCCGCCGAGCGCGTCACTGCACTTGGCAGAACCCGTCACCGACCTGCGAGGCTCCGCCAACAGCCGGTGCGGCAGACAGTAATAGCTGGTGACTTCTAGGCGGAGGGTGTCCGGTTCCTCGCGCTTCCCGGTCGGCGTCCGCAGAGCTGGAAACGTTTGCACGTACGCAGGAGGAACGTGCTCCCCGAGCATGTCGTTCGCTGCGGCGGGCGGGTGTGATTCCGTAGTCGAGCACGCCGGGTGCCTGCGTGGCCTTTTCTCTGTCCCCTGAGTGACAGTAAGAACCCACAGGAAATGTGTTGTTCCTCGAGTTACAGAGGAAATGGTCACGAGGATTGGCCCTGTAACCTGTCAGAGCGTGGAGGAGCTGGCGGTCACAGCCTGCGCACATGGTCCCACTCCTTCCTTCGTTGCCCCAAGGGTGGCCGCAGGGGCCGTCAGGATGTGCCCGGCGGTCGTCTCGCGCTGACTTGGTGGGGCGCTCGGGGGACACGGTGGTGCGTTAACCGTACGGGAGGCAGCGGGCTGGACTGACGGCAGTTTTCTGCCCACAGGATAACCTACAGGGGTACAAAACCCAGAACAAGTTCCTCAACAAGGAAATCCTAGAGCTCTCGGCGCTGCGGAGAAATGCGGAGAGGAGGGAGCGGGATCTGATGGCCAAGGTGGGTCGGGCGCGGCTGTTTCCTGGTGGCTGGGGGTGCGGAAGCCTCTAGAAGCGGGCACACCCTGAACCCGTGCCGCTCCTGTGCTGGGGCGCAAGAACCCACAACACGGGCTGTAGAGCGCGGCGTCCCGACAGGCGCCCTGACGTGTGCTCGTCTGCCTGCGTCACGGGGTTGACAGGAAACCGTTCACGCTGACTCGGTTCCCTGAACAGAGGGGTTTGGATTGTGACTTTGTCCGTTGAGTCGTGTGGCCTGGTTTTCCCTCTGTCAACGGGGACGGTGGGAACCCGGTGTGCGTGTCTGTCGGCGCTGTGGCTGGAAGGGCAGCGTCTGCACAGAGCCGGCACGCGTGGCATTCGGTGGTCCTCGCAGCCCCTGCTTTGCACTCGATGGGTCGCGTCTCCCCTCACCTACGTCCACGTGGTCCCGGGGTGTGTCTGGTGACGCCGCAGACAAGCTGGTTGGGGGCCCAGTGTCCCGGGATGTTTCAGTGCCGCACGGGCCCCTTCTTATGGCCCATGTGCCACGTGGCACTTGGCGTGACCATAGGGACCGCCATGTGGTTGGCTCCTGCCGCTTCCCTCGCCGTGGGGGGCTGATGCCAGTGTCGGCGTCTGCGGTCTCGCCGGCAGTGCGTCCTCTGGGCCAGCGCCCGGGGACGAGGGGGCCCGGTGGCCCGTGCGGACGTGACAGGTGGCCCGAGGCGACAGGACTCTCCTGTCCTCCACGCAATCCCGGCTCACCGCCCCGTGGCTGGGGCTCGCCGCCCGCCGGCGGCTTGCGGCCCCGGGTGGCCCCTCCTGCGTCCCGGTCTTGGTCGGGGCGGCCATGACCCCCGTTCTCTGCAGTATTCCAGCCTGGAAGCCAAGCTGTGTCAGATGGAGAGCAAGTACCTGATCCTGCTGCAGGAGGTCAAGACGCCCGTGTGCTCCGAGGAGCCTGGCCCGGCGCGCGGTGTCATCGCGCAGCTGCTGGAGGACGCCCTGCAGGCCGACGGCCCGGAGCAGCCCGGGCAGGCGCTCGTGAAGCCTCGCCTCGTCAGGTGGGGGCACCGGCGGCTGCGGGGGGGCTGGGTTGGGGGAGCACCGTCCTGGGGATGGACGCATGCGTGTGTCCCGCTGCTCCTTCGCGACCGGCACCATCCGCCCCTAGAGCGGGTGATCTCAACGTTCTTGCCGTAGCCGGCGTGCGGTGGAGCCAGGTTCAGGCCCCCTCCCCTGAGCACATCGGTGTCTGCCGCTCCCGCGGGTTCCCGTGTGGCTCCGGTCCCGCCGTGCGGCCGTCCCCGCAGGACTGGGGTCCCTGTCCTGAGACGCAGCTGCTCCCATACACGGCTGGAGAGCTGAGGGGCCCCTGCGTGGGGAGGAGACTCGGCCAGCCCAGCACGGTGGCTCGGTGTCCACTGAGGGTCCCGCCCCAGGGGAAGCCTCGCTCCAGCAAGACCTGCTGCGTCTGATCTGGCTCGCAGCCCTGGGGCCTCCTGCTGCACAGCACTCCCTGCGCCCACGTGCCCTGACCTGCCCCAGGGGAGGGGCGGAGGGAGGGGGAAGGTCCCCCCACCACGCTCTCGGTCCAGCTGGGTGAGGTGGTGGTTTCATCCTCGCACCTTGTCCGCCGCTGCCCCCGAGTGGCCGTGGCGGGAACAGGATGCCAGCCTGGGCAGCCGCTTCCACGCTCGCCCTTGCCGGGTCCGCGGGGCTCGGGGTGCCTGTGTCCCCCTCGTTCACTTGTGGGCTCCTACGATTGTCGCGTTGACGTATGTCTGGCTCATCATTACAGAAGCTTCCCGACCCGCAGAGTCGGGTGCCGGGATGCCCGCCCTCCGCCCCCCGCGCCCCCTCTGGAATTCCCGTCCATCTGGTTGTGCCCCCCCCGCCCCAGGGTTTGTCCTGGGATACCGTCTGGCCCATCCAGGCGTCCTGCCCTGCCGAGCTTCCGCGTGTATCTCTAGCCCCTCACTGACCACGTCCTGATACACGAATCCCACCGTACCCGGTGTCCAGGGGGACGCACGCCTCCGAGCTGTGTTTCACGGGGCTCGTGCCCTTCCGCTGTGGGAGATGCAGGTGGAGCCCAAACCCCGGTGTCGCTCCTCCTTCCCTCGTGGCGGACACGTGGGGTCCTTCCACATTCCATCATGACAGATGAGAGGCGGCCAGCATCAGGGTTTGTGTTTCCAGCGCCCGTGTGCGGGCTCCTCTAGTGCGGACGCGCGGCGGGATCCCGACCCGCAGGGAACACGTCTCTTCAGCTCTGCCGGGTTCGCACGGGCCACGCCGGCGGCGGCAGGCATGAGAGGCCCTGTGCCCGTCTTCTGCGGCTCCTCACGGATCGTCCCCAACGTGGCGGCTTGCACACCGCCTGTGTGCCGGCTCAGCTGGTGTGGGCCGTCCGTCTGGGCCTCCCTGGATGTTCGCAACATCACAGCCGCTGTTCCTTCCCGGGGCCTGCGGGCCTTTGTGGGTGTCCTCACGTGCTTGCGCCCTCCCTGCACTCGCACACCGAGGGCTCTGTTCCCACGGTGGCTATTGGGCACGTCCTCTCCTGCTTCTGGAGGCCATGGGCGTCGGTGGACTCTGGCCCCCTTCTCCCCTCCTCTGGCGGCAGCAGCAGCGGCCTGCACACCCCGGTCCTGCCCCGCTCGCCCGCCGTGAAGGGCTCCTGCACGTACGCTGGCCCAGGATAGCCCAGGGGGACCGCCCTGCCCTCGGCCATGTCCAGGGACGCCGTGCACCTCAGCCGTGCGGCGTGGCCGGCCGCAGGTGTGAGGGGCCGTGGTTCTCACGCCTGCGCTGTCTTCATCCCTAGTATCTCTGCAGGTGCCTTCTGCCTCGTCTTTCCCCTTCTAAAATGATGTTTTCCAAGCACAGGAGTTACACACGGACGCGCACGACATGGAAACCCATGTCCATGTGGCCCGGCTACTGGGCATGTTTTTTTCTTCCGTGCTTCTCACACGAAGGGCATTAAACCACCTGGAATGGATTTTTATTCTAGTACGAAGAGATCGAGTTTCATGACTTCCCACACGTCCTGCACTTGCTGTCAAGAAGCCGCTGCTTTGCTTGCCGAGTTCCGGTGGCTGGTCCCAGACCCAAGGGCCACGTGCACGGGGACCGATGCTCTTTCTCTTTGGTGTTTGCGTCAGAATCCCATTGCTCAGTTTTCCCTTCTGTATCTCTCGACAGTGAGTACGACATCTACGGGTTTAGGACCGTCCCAGAGGACGACGAGGAGGAGAAGCTGGTGGCCAAGGTCCGAGCGCTGGATGTTTGCGTCAGAATCCCATTGCTCAGTTTTCCCTTCTGTATCTCTCAACAGTGAGTACGACATCTACGGGTTTAGGACCGTCCCAGAGGACGACGAGGAGGAGAAGCTGGTGGCCAAGGTCCGAGCGCTGGACCTGAAGACGTTGCATCTCACGGAGAACCAGGAGGTGTCCACCGGCGTCAAGTGGGAGAACTACTTCGCGAGCACGATGAACAGGGAGATGGTGTGCTCCCCGGAGCTGAAGAACCTGATCCGGGCTGGCATCCCACACGAGCACCGTTCCAAGGTGTGGAAGTGGTGTGTGGACCTGCACGCCAGGAAGTTCAAGGACAGCACTGAGCCCGGGTACTTCCAGACGCTGCTGCAGAAAGCGCTGGAGAAACAGAACCCAGCCTCCAAGCAGATCGAGCTGGACCTGCTGCGGACCCTGCCCAACAACAAGCACTACTCCGGCCCCACGTCGGAGGGCATCCAGAAGCTGCGCAACGTGCTGCTCGCCTTCTCCTGGCGGAACCCCGATATCGGCTACTGCCAGGGCCTGAACAGGTGCGCTCGGCCCGTCCCCTCCCCTCCTGGCTAGCCGAGGAAGGTCCGCCTCGTAAAGCAGGCTTGCCCTCAGCTAGGCTTAATGACGCGGCATCCCCAGCTCTGGAGTAATCGAGAGAAGCAAACGTGCTTTCGGAAAGTATCAGGAACACCAAGCGTGGGGCGCCTGGCTGGCTGTCGGTGGATCCTGTGACTCTTGACCTTGGGGTCATGAGTTCGAGCCATGTGTTGGGTATAGAGGCTACTACAAGAAAGAGGAGAGGAAGAAGGAAACAGCTCACCAGCCTAGGAGCGCTGACTCGATGTTATTTCCTGGGGCTGGAGGGGCTGTGGCCACGAGAACCCAGGGGCACGGGGGTCTGACGGGCCGTACGGCCTGTTCTGCTGGGGCAGGCTCTCACTGCACCATCGTTTGCTTGCAGGTTGGTGGCAGTGGCCCTTCTGTATCTGGAGCAGGAAGACGCTTTCTGGTGTCTCGTCACCATAGTGGAGGTGTTCATGCCGCGAGACTATTACACGAAGACGCTGCTGGGGTCCCAGGTACGTGCACTCGTCCTGCACCTCGGTCAGCAGCGTGCAGCGCGAGCGGAGACGGGGCCGACCTGAGCCCCGGTGCGGGTTCCTGCTCGCGGCCTCAGCCCCAACCCTGCGCCTGGCACACCAGGCAGGGCACGCCGCACCGTGGGCCGGGCTGGCGTCAGCTGGCGGGGCAGGCTGGCCCTTACACGCCATGGGAAGTGGGC
This sequence comes from Meles meles, assembly GCF_922984935.1. Taxonomy (NCBI): domain Eukaryota; kingdom Metazoa; phylum Chordata; class Mammalia; order Carnivora; family Mustelidae; genus Meles; species Meles meles. Next base: position 1,068,079 of record NC_060071.1, read on the forward strand.
CAGCCCTGCAGCCCCGCTGTTCACAGCGGCTGCTGCGCTGTCCCCCGGCTGTGCTGTCCCCCGGCTCCGCCGTCCCCGTCACGGTCCAGGAACACTTGGAAACCTGATGTGTCACTCCAGGTTCTCCCGAGAAGCTGAGGCCAAGGCTGGAGTGGACGAGCCCAAGATTTCTGAGGGGCGGCCCCTGCGAAGAAGCGGGGTGGGAGTGAGGAGACCGGGGAACCCCCAGACCGGGGAGAGGAAGGAGGCACGGGTGGGACGGTCCTCAGAGAGGAAGCTTGGCCAGGCTGGTGGGGAGTCCACACGCTGGGGCCACCTGTTCCGGGCGTGTGTCTCGTGGGAACTGGCTGCCCCGGGGCCTGCCGGGTTCGCTCCCTGGCCGCGAGCGGCCCGAGGCAGCGCTGGACCCCGGGGGGCGGCCCGTGGCTGCCATCACCTTCCTGGCAGGAGATGGGAGGGCACAGCTCATGCCTGCCTCGCCTGGAGCCCGAAGCCAGGGCAGGCAGGGCGATGTGGGCGGCGAGAGCCCGGGGCTGTCCCCACTTGGGCAGTCCTGGCTCCGGAGCGGCCGCTGGGGCCCAGGCCAGAGCTCCCCTGGGCCAGTCCGGGGCCACTGTGCAGCTGATGGCCCTGCAGCGGCCAGAGGAGGCCCAGGCAGGGGACCAGCGGGGGCTGGAGGGGAGGGCAGGCGGTTCTCAACCCACCGTCGTGGACACGGGCTTCCCATGACCTGGTAACTCCGTGGTGCCCGCTCCTGTCTGGCAGGCCCCCTAGGCCAGGGCGTCTCCATGCCCCAGCCTGCAGGCGGCTTCCTGCCCTTGCCTCTGGGCCACTTCTCCGTCTGCCGCTTGGCTTCTCGGCTTTTCTCTCACCCATGGCCGTGTCCCCGCGTAAGATCCCTCTGTCGTAGACAGTGAGGGTGGCGTCCGCTCGCCTGGCTGGGCCCTGAGTTCTGTACGTGCGCACGTCTCGTCACGGCCTCTGTGACCACCTGCCCCCCGCCCACCGGCCTGGATGCAGCCTCATTCCTGTCCCTTTGCGGCCCTGTAGTTAGGCTTCTGGTCGCTGCCACCTGCCCGGTGGCTCGCGTGCCTGCTCTGCTCTGACCTCTGACCCCCGCCAGGGACCCCCGTTGCTGCACCTCTGTGCTGCCTCCCCATTCCCCACCCCGTGTCACAGGGTCCCCCGCTGGAACCACATGGTGCCCCACAACGGAACCCTTGCTCCCGGAAACGCCCTGTTTTCCATGTGCAGCTGATCCCCCCCAGGTCACTGTGCCCTGCTTGCCTCCCCACAGAGCTCCTGTTCAGCCTGGGCTCTGAGCGCGTCTGCACTGCCCGCTGACCCGAGGCCACCGCTCTTTCCGCAGCTCTGGTGCGCGCCTCAGGTTCGCAGGCCGCGGGACGTTCCGACAGCGGCTTACGTGCTCTCGTCTGTGCGGGCTCTAAGGAGTATGCGTTACAGCTCACCCACGGTTCTCATCTCTGAGACTTAGTCTCTTGCTCTAGTCAGAAGGCACATTGGCCAAAATGTTTCCAGCCGGATTCCTGTATTTTGTCTTTTTCACACTGAGGGGGATTTACAACGCTTTGGAATCATTTTTGTAACGGTAACATAATCATTTTGTAACAGTATTTGTAACATTGTAAGTTATGTTGCCTTTTAAATTTTACAATATCGACCGGTAATGCTTACTTGACTTTCACCACGCCCTTTAAAAAAAAAGCCTTCTTGATCGTTAAAGCTTTTATGTTAAAGAAAAAGCAAAACTTCCAAAACGGAAGAACCATGGCTTGTTTAAAGTTTCAGATTCTCCTAAAAAAGAACCTTTAAAAAAAATCTGCTATATGCTATTTTTTGAAGAGATTTATTTATTTGACAGAGACACAGTGAGGTAGAGAACACAAGCAGGGGGAGTGGGAGAGGGAGAAGCAGGTGTCCTGCAGAGCAGGGAGCCTGATGCGGGGCTCGATCCAGGACCCCGGATCATGAGCACAGTGAAAGTCAGACGCTTAAGCAATGAACCCCCAGGCACCCCAAGAAGAACCTTTTAAAATGTCATTTTAGGAGCGTCTGGGTGGCTCTGTTGGTTGAGACTGTGACTTTTTTTTTTAAGATTTTATTTATTATTTGACAGAGACACAGTGAGAGAGAGAACACAAGCAGGGCAGTGGGAGAGGGAGAAGCAGACTCCCCGCTGAGCAGAGAGCCTGATGCGGGGCTCGATCCCAGAACTCTGGGATCATGACCTCAGCCGAAGGCAGCTGCTTAACCCAGTGAGCCACCCAGTTGCCCTGAGTGTGTGACTCTTGATCTCAGCTGTTCATGTCAGGGTCATGAGTTCGAGCCCCCATTGGGCCCCCGCTGGGGGTGGCCGTGACTTCAGTGTATCTGTGTGGGTCCCCGCCGGAGGCCAGGAGAGCCTGTGGGGGACACCTGCCCCCTGCGTGGATCCCTGGCTTCCAGCCTGGGCCACCCACGCTTCTCCAGCGACCCCGGACGGCGCCTGCTGCGGCTCTGGGAGCACAGCCAGCATCCCTCCCCAGGGCCCGGCCAGCGCTGACCAGCACACCCAGCCTTTGGCGCCCCGCGCTGCATCTCGCTCCTCGGGGGCCGGGGGGGTGGACACCTGTGCCTAGCAGAGCGCTGTGCCCGACGCAGGGGGAGGAAGAGAGCTCTGAGTCCCATGGTGGTTTGCACGTGGCCTGTGGTACCCTTCGCGGGAGAGCGGGTGATATGTGCCTCAGGCCACCCCCTGGACCCTGGGAGCCACGCCCCACGCCCCATGCCACCCCCACCCCCGGGGGGCGTCTGTGGGACAGACGGGCTGCTGCCACAGCTCCTCTCGGGACCAGGACTCGGCCTCGGGCCCCGGAGCCCCGGATCGCAGGCAGCGGCGGGGCTGACCCCAGTGCTCTGTAGCAGCCTGTCCGGGCGGCTCGGCTCACGGGCGGCTTCCAGGCCACGGCGCCCTGGTGACAGTTGGTGGGCGGCGGGCGGCGCGAGGCTGGCGTGCGGGACGGCGGCCCCGGGCGGAGTGTGCTGAGTGCCGGCACCGCCCCCAGGTGGACCAGCGCGTGTTCCGGGACCTCATGAGCGAGAAGCTGCCGCGGCTGCACACACACCTGGAGCAGTGCGGCGTGGACTACACCCTCATCACGTTCAACTGGTTCCTGGTGGTGTTCGTGGACAGCGTGGTCAGCGACGTCCTCTTCAAGATCTGGGACTCTTTCCTTTACGAGGGCCCGAAGGTTGGTGCGCTCGCCGGGCGACCGGGCAGTGCGGGCAGAGTGGCCAGCTCGCCGGGAATGTGGGAGGGTCCCCGGGCCGGACGGACCCTTTGCGGGGCCGCGGGCGGGCTGGGGTGCGGGAGGCGGCCCCCCGGGCGGGGCCGTTCTGCCGACGGTCGTCCCCGTGCTCCCCGCAGGTCATTTTCCGGTTTGCGCTGGCGCTTTTCAAGTACAAGGAGGAGGAGATCCTGAAGCTGCAGGACCCGATGTCCATGTTCAAGTATCTGCGCTACTTCACGCGCACCGTCCTGGACGCCCGGTGAGCGCTGGGGGGCCCCGGGACGGCAGGCGGCGGTCCTGCCCTGCGGAGAGCGGCCTGGCCGGCCTGCGGTGCACAAGCGGGGAGCAGGGACAGCTGTGGACACCGGTGCCCCTACCGACCGGGGATCGAGGAGGGAGGACGGCTCGTCCTGGATCCCGCAGGCACGGTGACGCGTGGGCACGGCAAGCACTTGCTGAGTCTTCACAGCAGGACAGGCCACCGGGCGCTGAGGGTGACCGGGGCGGGGGACAGCCCCCGATAGAGAACCTGAGGGGAGACGTGCTGCCTGTGCGGCCGCGGTGCTGGGGGAGAGCCCCGGCCCGGGACAGAGCCAGGGGAGGGGGCAAGGCGGGGTGAGCAGGGCTGGGCGGGGGCACCTAGGACGGGGTGTCCTAGGTCCGGGGAGCAGGAGCAGCAGCAGGGACGTGAGAGGCAGCGTGTCCGGGGCCGTGGGAGTGGCTCGGTCTGGGCAGGCCAGGGTGGCCAGGTGGGATCAGGCCGGGCCCAGGCTTCGTCCCTGGGGTGTTGGGGAGACGGGAGGAGAACTGGCAGCGGGGGGAGGCCGGGGCGTCCGGGCAGCCTGGGGTGAGGCTGGAGATGCCCCCAGAGATGCACGAGGCACGAACTGGAGGGCGGGAGAGGACGTGGACCTGTAAGGGCCCTGGACTTCCGGCACCTGTGTCGGGGGAGCGTCTCCCCATCCCTCCCCCGTCCCCCTTGCCACACGGTGTCACCGTTTGGAGCGATTGTCCTGCATGTGCCCCGACCACGGCTGGTGGCTGCTCTGGCCACGCTCTCCAGGGGCTCCCACGGGGGCTCCCACAGACCTGCCGCTGGTCAGGCCGGGGAGGACAGTGTGGCTCTGGGCCACCGGGGGCGGGTCGCAGTCCTCGGCTGGACAGCGCCCGGCCTGAGCCACTGTCCCCACCCACGTGCGCACTCCCGCGTCAGGCTCATGCAGCCCTGTGAGAGCCACAGGTCCGAACGCTGAGAAGTATCTGTGGCTTGTGATTTCAAACTCTTTTTAAAGATTTTATTTATTTGAGAAAAGAGCATGAGAGAGAGCACGAGCAGGGGGAGCGGCGGCAGAGGGAGCGGCAGGCTTCCCACCGAGCAGGGAGCCCAGTGCCGGACTCGATCCCAGGACTCTGGGGTCATGACCTGAGCCGAAGGCGGGCGCCCCCCTTTCAGTCTCTTGGGACTGTAGCTCCCAAGACGGGTGCTTTGTCTGAGGACCTGGGATGCCTGTTCCAGAGCGTGTAGAAACGACACAGTTTGTTGAAATGTTTTTGGTTCTCGCTAAAGGTCTGTGTGTCAGAGACCGAGGGTTTTTATTCCCTGTTAAGAAACGCTGGTCGCGATTCCCCACATGGTGTCCTCTGTCCCCTGACGTGTCACAGCGGGCTTCAGAGCCCCTGGGAAACTGGCAGGCACCCCCTCCTTGGCCAGCCCACGAGACCAGCGGGACAGCCTCCAGGCCCCAGAGCCACTCACTGGGCGCCAGCATGGGGAAGGGACCCTGGGAGCAGAAAGGGGCTAGCGGAGGCCGCACCCGACTCCCAGGAGCTATTGCTGTTGGTAGGGCCTCCTGCTCGGGCAGCGGGTTCTGAGCGTATCTTCGGGCGGGCCGACTTGCATGCAGCAGTGACACCAAGTCCAGGGTGAACCTCCGGGAGGTTCGGGGAGATCAGGGTTGAGCGTGGCCTGGGTGCCGGCTGTGGGGCCCCCAGCACCCCCGGCCCGGCGGCAGTGCGCCCTTGTCAGGGGAAGCCGCTAGCTTCGGGAAGTCAGGGTCCACGGGACTCAGGTTTGCAGACGCAGTGACGGCCGGACCCAGACCCGTGGTTCCGCAAACCTGAGCGGTTCCCCGAGGAACGAGGGACAGGCTGTCAGGCTAATGAGGTTAGACCAGTCTCAAATTGGGGCTTCTGGGGAATTCAGCCTCAACTGACCACGGGACAGTGGTCTCCTGGCCAGGCCTGCAGGGCAGTGTCCTACCGTGTCCGCGGCGCGGATGGCCAGAGACTTTGGTGCTTTCTGGGTTTGCCTTCTCTGGCAAAGCGGGGGCTGGACGCCCTGTTTCAGGGGAGACGGCTGGACGCCCAGTCTCGCAGGCGCGGAGCATCAGGCCGACTGGGAAGTGGGTCCGATCTCTTGGGCCCTGGGGCCCCGGTCTTGGCTGGCACTTCTATTACCAAAGATGCTCCTACCACCGCGCTCCCCTCGGGCCGGTTCTGTCGTCCCGCACGCCTGTGTTCTCGAACGCTGCGGGAACTTGGCCTTCGAAGCTGGGCTCCCTGACCTGTGACCTCCTGCGGGAGCTGTTTGAAGCCAGGCTCCCAAGGTGTGGGCGTCTGAGAGCTCGCGGGCTGCCGTCATGCCTCAGCACCCAAGCCTGGGGCTGGAGCGCGGGCCCCTCGGTGCCCAAGGGACTGGCTTTTGCCTTCGCCTGCGGGTGGCCGCGGCTGACCCAGTCAGTGCTGGAGCCCTTCGCCGGGGGCTCTGTTCTGCTTTCGTTAAACCTCAGGCCGGCGGCCAGGGGCACATTAGCGGGATTGGTGCCTGGACCTGCGGGCGGTGTGAATCCCGTCGACAGCCCGCCTGTGTGCCGACCGTGTCCGAGCCCTGGTGCGCGCTGGCTCGGTCCGGGTATTCCCGGGCAACCCCAGGAAAGCCCAAACCAGCCTCCTGCTGGCCCCACTCAGGCACGCTGGCCCTCAGCCGCCCAGCACGTGCCGGGGACAGTCCCATGCCACCGGTGGCCGCACTGATAACCCCACACCCCAGGAGGGTGGTGGTGCTCCCTGCAGAACGGGAGTCAGAAGCTAGGAAGGGAGGGACCCTTACCCGCCCTGTGACACAGCCAGTGTGCGCCTCCACCCAGGCGGGGACTCAGGGCCAGCCCCGTGGCCTCTGTGCACGAGGGTTGGCCTCTAGGTGACAAACCTGCCCCAGGGCCCATCCCGTGTCCTGCCCTGCTGGCCTCTGTCTCCGTCCCGTGTCCTGCCCTGCTGGCCTCTGTCTCCGTCCCGTGTCCTGCCCTGCTGGCCTCTGTCTCCGTCCCGTGTCCTGCCCTGCTGGCCTCTGTTCCTGTCCCGTGTCCTGCCCTGCTGGCCTCTGTCTCCGTCCCGTGTCCTGCCCTGCTGGCCTCTGTTCCTGTCCCGTGTCCTGCCCTGCTGGCCTCTGTCTCCGTCCCGTGTCCTGCCCTGCTGGCCTCTGTTCCTGTCCCGTGTCCTGCCCTGCTGGCCTCTGTCTCCGTCCCGTGTCCTGCCCTGCTGGCCTCTGTTCCTGTCCCGTGTCCTGCCCTGCTGGCCTCTGTTCCTGTCCCGTGTCCTGCCCTGCTGGCCTCTGTCTCCGTCCCTCCCGTGTCCTGCCCTGCTGGCCTCTGTTCCTGTCCCGTGTCCTGCCCTGCTGGCCTCTGTCTCCGTCCCATGTCCTGCCCTGATCACCTCTGTTCCTGTCCCGTGTCCTGCCCTGATGACCTCTGTCCCCGACCCATGTCCCGCCCTGCTGACCTCTGTCCCCGTCCTGTGTCCCGTCAGGAAGCTGATCAGTATCTCCTTCGGGGACCTGAACCCGTTCCCCCTGCGCCAGATCCGGAACCGGCGCTCCTACCACTTGGAGAAGGTGCGGCTCGAGCTCACTGAGCTGGAGGCCATCCGCGAGGACTTCCTGCGTGAGCGGGACGCCAGCCCCGACAAGGGCGAGCTGGTCAGTGACGAGGAGGAGGACACCTGAGCACCCCCCACCCCAGGACGCTGCTCTTGCCTTCACAACCAAAGTGTGCCAGAGGGTACCGGTGGGGGTCTCTGCTCGTCGGGAAGCTGGACGGCGGTGCCTGTGGCCTCTGGAAGTCTGCTGGGCGGACGTCCACGGCCACGCTGCTCTTTCTTACTTGCGGGCGGGGCTGTTCTGTGTCCAGCCTTCCTGTGTGGGGCGGGCGCTGCCTGGTGCGTCCTGGGGGAACTGCTGGCAGCTTTCCAGAGCCTTCGACAGCATCTGTCTGGGCTTTGTGCTTGGCTCGCACCCCAGCAACCTGCCGTGGTCCGTCTCCCATGTCGCCCCGTGCCCAGGCCCGCTGCCCTGCTCGTTGCCCCCCACCCCATCCCCTGCTGGAGCGCAGCTGCTTCGGGGGCCGTGAGGTGAGCGGAGCCAGTGCATCCACGTTCAGAAGCGGCCTGTGGAAACCCGCCGCCTTCCGTGCTGGGCGAGATGTCCGCGGTGCCCCATGGCCCTCCGGACACCCCACGTTCCCCCCGTCAGCTGTTGGCAGGCGGCCGGGCTGTCCCACTCCGCGCTCTGCCCAGCTCAGCTCCGGGAGTCCCTTCCGGGGAAGGCCTTCCTCTGCGGAGTGACTCGTGCGGTCACTGTGTGGGGACGACGGTCCACTCTGCACAGCAGGCCCACTGCTGGAGCAGGCCCTGCCGGAGGGGACGCAGGAAGCTTCTGGGGATGCCCTACAGGGCAGCGGTGCGGCGGGCGGTGACACGGGGCTGGGGGGTCTCCACCTGCTGGGCCCGTGCCATCGCTTGGGGCGCAGCTTGGGTGAGCGGTTCCCCCTCCCCCATGCTGCCCAGAAGCATGCCCGTCCTCGCAGGCAACCTCGCCCCTCCCCGGGGCCTGCATGGTCCTGGCTGCGGGGTTCCCCCTGCTTCCAGCAGGTTAGGCTGCCCACGCCATTCTGCAGACTGGGGGCTCCGTCTTTCTGGGGCTCCGCGAAGAGGCCTTACCCAGGAAGGCAGTTCTTGCTTCATTGGTCGGTGGACCAGCGCCCTGGGGCGGGGGACGGGGCTGGCTGCTGGAGGCCCCTCAGGGTTGGGCTCTGGTTTCCAAGCTGACTTTCCCGAACGGCCGCATCCTGGGGAAAGATGCTGCCTTTCGGACTGGGCTGCTTGTCTATTCTGCCCCAGAAGGGCCCCTCTGCGAAGCGCCGGAGGTGGGCGCAGGTGCCTGTGTGCGGCTGGAGCTCTGGTTTCGGGCGCGGCCGGCAGGGCCGTGCTACTGTCCGCAGGCGGCTGTCCGTGGCCAGGCGGTGGCCGTGAGAGCGCTGCGGTTGTGGGGGAGCCGACGGGATGCTTTGCTGGGGCCGCCCGATCCCTGGGTGTCCGGCTGGCGGGGGCGCTCGGCCTGGCCCGGACAGGGGGCGGGTGGAGAGCGGCCGGCCGTGTGCCCCCGTCTCCACTGCCCATAGCACAGGGCAGCTGCCGGCGTGCACGGGGACTGCTTGGGTGTCTCACGGGCCTAACGTCTGTTTATACTTTTGTATATTTTTCACTACAGTTTATATTTTTATAGACTATTTTTATCAAGGTTTTGCTAGATTACATACACCTATTTTATATAACGTGTTCTCCTTTGTGAACAGCTCCGTGTGCGCGCGTGCGTGTGTGTGTGTGTGTGAGAGAGAGAGAGAGAAAGGAACAGGGCAGCCGGGGTTGCACCCCCTGTGGCCGGCACGACCCCTCGCTGCTGTGTGGTGGCTGTCCCTGCGTGCCTGCCCTCCCACGGCCCCCAGGGCGCCCAGGGCTGCACCGAGTCGGCTTTCCTGCCTATCGTGTCCAAAGAGGAAGCATTCTAGGCAAATCGCCAGCGCAGTGTTCGTACTCATGCACAGACCCCCCTCCCCGGCCTTGTGCGGCTGTCTTCCGGCACATGCCCTGGGCAGCTGGGCCCGCCTGGGGCAGCCCCGACGGGGGCGGGGGAGGCTGGCGGCTGCTTCAGGGGGCTGCGTGGGGGGCGGTGGCAGGTGACCTCCCTCGGTGTCCCTGCAGTTTCTCTGGGTTAAATTCTGGAACAGTCATACTAAAAAGCCAAATAAACTACTAATTTGTGTCACGTTCTGGTTTGAGGTGCAGTTACAGCCCCTCGTGGTGGGGCTCAGCGGGGACAGGACTTCGCTGGGGGAGGGCAGGCTCCGACCGACAGCTGGCTGTAGGTCCGCACTCTCGGTCTGCCCCGGGGTGCTTGGGACGGGGGTCTCGGTCGGCCGTGCAGCGCTGGGAGCCGCGGTCAAGCCGCAGGGGAACTGGGGGCACCGAGGGGAGCGCGTCGGGGTCCCGGGCTGCAGTCGGGAGCCGGAGCAGCCCCCCAGTCCCCCGCCACAGCTGCGCCGTGCCCGCCTGAGTCACGGGCTGTTTGCCTCCTGTCTGGGCTGACCGCTCCGGCCCTGCTGCTGCGGGGACACCGCCCCCGCGCCCCCCCCTTCGGGAACACATGCAAGCATGATTAAGACCAAATGTGTTTCCACGATGTGGGGGAGGGGCGCGGGGGGATTTCCAGAGCCGGCGGATAAGGATGGCTGCGCGGTCTTCTCCGGGACAGACTCAGCAAGGCCAGGGACACAGGAGGTCACAGCACTGGGGCAGGGACTCCCATGCTCGGAGCCCAGAGGCGGAGGCCCTGTCCTCGGAAGGGCTGCCGCCACGCACCTTGCCGGCCGGGGAAGCCGTTATGGAGTGTGGGTCCCCAGGGCCGCCTCGGGCTGCGGAGCCGTCGCCAACACAGGAAGGAAGTCGGTGCCCCTTCCTCCCCAACCGCGCCGCGCTGCTGGGACTCTCACGGGCCCGGGAGACTTGCTTTCCGGAGTGACTTCAGCCCATCTGTCCCTGCGCACAGCCACCCTGGGGCCTGCAGGGGCAGCGGCTAGCGGGAGGGGGGCTCCAGGAGGGCCTGGCCAGACCCACACCGAGCTGGGGGCTGCTTGGGCCCCGTGGGGCGTGTTCCTGGAAGGGCTCTGGTGTGTGAGCGGAGAGTGAGAAGCCGGAGAGCTCTGCCCTCCGTCCCGTCCTTGGAGGGACCGGCCGGCACTTGCGGCTGGCTTTGGTGGCTCCTGGGTCTCTCGCTCTCGGTCCCTGGGGAGTGAGTTTCCATGGCCCCCTCCTGCCCCCAGCCAGACTCAAGTGGCCACGTGGCCCTCACCCCACCACACACAGCTCAGAAACCGCCATGCACGTCCAGGACATGTCCCTTGCAGGCATCTGGGGGCCTGGACCTCCCTGAACCTCTCTGTCCCCTGTTTGGAGAAGGGGCATTCCAGGCCCCAAGAGCAGGACTGGGGAGCAGGACCTGGCCAGCCAGGCTGGAGCCCAGGACCCCCTGCGGCACCTCCGCCCCTGCTACTGCAATCGGGGCCGGCTCCGTGGGTGCAGGTCGGGCGGGGGCACAGAACCAGCTGCGACCCGCCCCGCCATCTCCAAGCAAGGGGCACGTGGCGGGAAGGGACAAACGGGGCCGCCCATCTGCTCCTGTGGCACCCCCACCACCCCTGGGAGGTCACCAGGCTCCTCGGAGCTGCCGCCGCCTCCCTTCGGTGCAGGTGAGTTACCGTGGGGGTCCCAGAGCCCCCAAGGCCATCCCCAGGGGGCAGTCCCTATTGCCCTGGTGGGCCGTGAGCCGGTTGCCGTGAGACCGTGGTCTCTCAGGCCCAGGGGTGGGGACGTGGGGGAAGGGCTGGGGCCTGAGTGGGGGGACAGAAGTAGCGTGGCCAGGACCACTGCTCCCCGCAGCCCACAGAGGCCACCATACAGCTCAGGGTCACGTGCGGAGGACGGAGAGCCGGAGACGGGCCCTGAAACTCCCGGTGTGAGAGGAAGCCACGCGGCACATTGGAACTGGGTGCTCGTTTATGTAGAATAATAATAAAGGTTATGCAAACCGTTAAAAAAATACTTCTTCTTGGGGGAGGGGGGCAGGGGTCCCCAGCCCGCCACCAGCAGGCCGGGTGAGCACCTTCGGGGTGCAGCCCCTAGCGGGGCGTGAGGTCCGTGCGTCTGGGTGAGGAGGGGGTGGATCCGCGCGGCCCGGAAGGGGTGGTCAGCGGCGGGCGACGCGCTGATAGCCGCGGGCGGGGGCCCCGTGGCCCGGAGTGGGGCAGGACCGGCAGCACTGGGTGCGGACGGCGGGCAGCTGGCATCGGCCCAGCAGGCGCAGGGTCTCGCAGAAGCCGAAGGACAGACGGTCCCGCTCGCAGCCTGCGGGGAGAGGGGGGAGGCAGGGTGGGGAGGCCCCTCAGGATGGAGCCTGGAACCCGCGGCGGGCCGCCTGCCACCCCCAGAGTCTTGGGGCTCCAGCTGTCGCTGGCCTTGTCCACCTGTGCCCCCCAGGTCTCTGGGGCACTGGCCCGCCTCCACCCCGCTTTCCAGAGGAAAGGCCCTGGGACCCCCGCCCCGACCGACTCGAGTGCTCCTGAGAAGCCAGCCAGCCTGCGGCCCTCTCCACCCCTGCTGGCCCCCTGCAGACCCCCAGCTCGGCCTCGGCCTCAACTTCCGGGACCGAGGCCCGCGGACAGCGGTGGGCCCGGGCTCTGCCCGTACACCCGGGGCGTCTGGAGCGGGGGCGGAGGGAGGCAGCCGCCGGCTGGCGCTCCCGACCAGTCCTTATCGCAGCTATTTCGGGACGCACTTGGCTTCCAGCCACCTGGCCTTGCTCCCACGGCCGCGGACGGCCCCCAGCTGCCCAGCTCACACCCGCGGACGTCCCGGGGGAGGAGGAAAGGGACGGCCGTGCGCAGCCCTGGCCCGGCAGAGGGCAGGAGGGAGCTGCTGGCGGCCGCAGACCTGCGTCCTGTTCCCACCGTGTGACCTCACGCGAGCGGCTTAACCTCGGACGTGGGGGACAGTTCCCTTCTCTGCCAGTGACCCTCCTCCCCACAAACAGATGTGGGTCCCACTAGGTCAGCTGCTCACCGTGGTGACCACACACCCTGGAGTTTCCAGGCTTTCTAAATGTCTTGCCACACATCCTCCAAACCATCAAAACATCCTGGGGTTCCAGTGCCCTGCCCGCACCAGCCTCCACCCTGAATGCCTCCTGGGGGACGCCTGGCAGTTCCGCCACGTAACCAGCCCCCCAGCCCCTGCCTGCCGTCCACCCGACCCCCTGGCCTCAGTTCCCGGCACAGCCCAGCCACCCAAGCTCCGGGGGCCGGGAGCCCAGTGTGAGGGGGGCGAGGAGCCGCGGGGGCCCCCACCTGGAGGCAGGTGCTGTGGCCGTTCTGGGAAGTCCCACAGGGGGCCGGCGTCGCGGCAGGGCAAGCGGCACCCCTGCAGGGGTCTGGGGCCCTGGGATGGGAGGAGGCCCGGGCAGCATGGCAAGGCCGCTTCTCCTTTGGCCTAGACCGGGGCCGCCAGGAGCCCGTGGCATCGAGACGGCAGGGGGGCAAGTCCCTGAGGCACTGACGGCCACCCTGACAGCCGCAGACTCTGTCCTCGGGGCGGGGGGCAGCGGCTGAGAGGCACAGAAGCTGCCAGGGTCCCCCCACTGACAGAGGAGGCCCTGAGCTCTCTTCCTGACCTCATGGCGGCTGCCCGCACCGACAGGGACCCCCTTCCCCGAGCCCCTCCTGGGCCCTGCCCGCAGCCCCTGATTTTGCTCTCCCCACCCTGCCCAGGCCTGGGGGCTGCCCAGGAAGTGGAGGCCAAGGCCACAGCTGCCGGGGGCCCAGGTGTGAGTCCAGGCCCAGCTTCCTGTGCTCAGTAGCACCAGGAAGGCTCGGCGGCCGGAAGGCGTGTGCGCCGGGTCCCTGGCCACCTCCGGCTCCGGCCCTTCTTCCAGGAGGACACAGCTGGCCAGGAAGGAGCCAGCTGCCGGCGGCCAGCCAGACCCTGGCAGAGAGGCCACCTTCTGCGGCCACGGTGCACGCTCTGGGCACCCCTCCTCTGGCCGGAGGACACCAGGGGGAAGGGAGCTTGCTGGAGGCCACGCAGCAACTTGGGGGCCACGTCTGCTGCTCCCCCTTCCCGCCCTCGAGAGGGTGCCCGCGGGGCACCATGAGGCTGGGCCCCCTTAGCTCTGGCCCGCAGCCTCACCATCCTCCATGGGCCCCCAAGGATCCCGTCTCCCGGTCCTCCCCACCCCGACCCCGCACACGGCGCCGCTGACTCACGGGGTGCCTCGGTGAGCTCGCAGTCCTGGGCGCCACACGGCCGGGAGCTCTCGGGCCAGGCCTCGTGGCCGCACTGCTCGCTGTCTTCCTCGGGCAGCCCCGTCTGGGTATTGACACAGCGGACCAGACGCCGCTGCACACCGCCGCCACAGGGCGCAGAGCACTGTGCAGAGCAGGGAGGTGAGGGTCCCCCTTGGCCAAGCTGGGACCTGGGGGGCCAGGGCACCTTACCTGGCCGAGTCCCTGCACCCGCTGCCTCCCACCCCGTCGCCCCGCCCCGCCCTGCCCTGTCAGAGCCCTGCAGGGTCAGGGAGGGTCCCAGGACCCCAGAGGGTGGGGGGCAAACCCTGACACGGGGCGGCAGGGCCGGCCACAGCCATGGGCAGCCAGGAGGGGGCGGTAGCAAGTGCTCCACCAGGGTCCTCCATCCCCGGTGGCTTCCGACCACGGAGTCCCAGGCCTCACCCTGGCCCCCGTCCTAGCACCTGCCTGCTTGCTTTCGTCAGCACTGTGGGGCCCTCGCCTGGCTGCCACCACCGTGTGTGGGGACCAGAGCGCCTGGTGCACTGCGCAGGCCATTCCTTCCTGAGAGAGGGAGGCCTGGGTTGCGGGACCCTCACCTGGCCCCAGGGCCCCACCACCCACTGCGTGCAGGGGTGCGCGTTGCAGGCCCGCGTGCTGCTGGGTCTCAGCGCCTCCTCACAGAGGCCCGGCTCCGGGCACGTCACCAGACGCTGCTGCTCGCCGCCGCCACAGGCCTCCGAGCACTAGGAGGGTGGGGCGGGCAGGGAGAGGGCTGGGGTGCGGCCAGAGTCTGGGGACGCCCCCCGCCCCACCCCGGGCTCTCCCGGCCTCACCTCCCTCCAGGAAGAGGTGTACCAGCTGAGGCAGGGCTGCAGCCCGCAGGCGCGACGCGCAGGCGGCATGGCCGGCCCCGGCTGGCAGTGGAAGGGCCGCAGCGGCCGCAGGTCCCGGGTGTCCACGCACTGCACGTCCCGCACGGACGAACCCCCACCACAGCTGCGGGAGCACTGCAGGCCGGGGGTGTGGGGTGAGCGGACCCCGTGCCCCCCAACTCCGAGAGAGCCGGCCGGGAGCGAGGGCAGCCACCCAGGGGACAGGTGGAGGGGGGCGAACAAGGGAGCGGCGGACGGTGAAACCCCGAGGGGGAGGGCGGCTCCCGGACAGGGCTGCGGCCGGCAGCCAGCGGCTCCCAGCAGGTGCAAGCGAGGGGGGAAGGGGAGGAGGCAGCCGGACGAGCCCGAGGATGGAGGCACAGAGCCCCCCCGCCCCAGCCTGCGCCGGGTGGCCCTGGCATGCACCCTGAGGCCCACACACCTTGCTCCAATTCCCCGTGTGCCAGGCAGCGCAGGGTCTCAGGTGGCAGCGGCGGGCGGGCTGGGGCCGGCCCGCGGGAGGGCAGTCGTCCTCGCGGCCAGAGCTACAGCGCACGGACCTCCAGACGGCACCCAGGCCGCAAGTGGTGGAGCACTGGAGGCCGCGGCACAGGCGTGAGGGCGGGCACCACCCCGTGCCCCAGCCGGAGCCACCCGCCGGGGGAGCCAGCGCCTTCCCCCCCGCAGAATGAGCCCACCCGCCGGCAAAGACACGCCGCGCGAGCAACTGTCCCCACTCACAAGGTCACAGGAGGGGGCCTCGTGGTCACGCCCAGGTTTCCTGCTCCCCAAAATCCCCCAGGAAGGGAGTCTGGGTCCCTCGTGGAGTCCCTGCCTGTCCCTCCCCACCCCAAACGAGGGATCTGGACACGACTTCCACAGGGATGACATGCGGGCGCCCTTCAGCCTCTGTCCGTCACAGTCAGACCTCGCGGCCCCCAACCGAACGGGGTGGCGAGGGCCTCAGCGGCCCCTGGAGAAGCCGAGCTGAGCCCCACTGCCCCCGGGGGAGCCCACTGGGCCTGGGGGCCCCAGAAGGGCTTCCACACCAGCACAGCTGTCCCAGGCAGCGCCGGGAGCAGGCAGGCTGGAGTCTGAGGACCGAGGCTCCCGGCTGGGGCGCTCTGCGTGTGCTGGCGCCGCCTTTCCCACACCGCGGCCCCCTGTGCAGCCCCGGCACAGACTGCGGGAGACCCCGAGACTGGCAGATGGGCCCTCACCCCCCCTTACTGCTCACATGGGAACCTGCTGACAGGACAGACTGCCCCCGGGGGCACATGGACGGCAACAGGATGATCTGGGGTCACGAGCTGCCGGTCCCTGGATCCCGGCTTCCCCACCCGTCTGGGAGGCAGGGCCCGTCTCCCTGCGCGAGGTCAGCAGGGCCTACCCAAGCCGGCGCCTTACCTCACTCCAGCTTCCCACCTCCCAGCTGGCGTTCCCGGCCGGTGACTGGTCCTCCGCCAGGCCGGGGTCCAGGGGCTTGGCCTCGGGGACTCTGCTGCTGTTGGCCGAACTGTCCCAAGCCGGTGCAGGCAGCAGCACGGGGCTTGGGGGAGCCTCAGAGCCAGGGCCTTCCGGCTGGCCCACAAGTCCTGGGGCCAGCCCCCAAAACGTCGTGTGCTCGAGGCCAGGGGTGGGCATCGGAAGGAAGGTTCCGGGCACAGCCGCGGTCTGCAGGTCCCACGGGGCTGAAGGGGTGGGAGTGCCCGGTTCCAGGGGGCTGTCCCCGCCCCAGGGGGCTGGCAGAGCGGCTGGGGGAGGAGGAGAGGAAGGAGCTCCCCCGACGGGGAGCCATAGCTTGGTGTCCACAGGGCCTTGGCCACCACCCAGAGCTGGTTCCCAGGCCACGGTCCCCACCGTCCACGGATCTCCTGTGTCAGGACTGGGGGAAGCGCGGCTGGTGCTGACAGAGGGCAAAGGGGGAGACGTGGGATGGGGTGTCTGGGGCAGGCTGGTTGTTCGGGGGTCCAAGTCTTCCTCCTCGTCCTCAGAGAGCTCGTTGGCCGCCTGCCAGCGTGGGGGGTGCGGCCGGCTCCGGCTGTCTTCCGCTCCCGGGAGCCTGTTTTGGCCCCCAGGGGCAGCAGGTGTCTCCATGCCACCGACTGAAGCGGGGGGCCAGGTCCAGCTGGGGAACCCCAAGTCTGGGGCCCCAGTGGGGGTGTCCTCAGGTAAGAAGTTGACCAGGTGGTCCCCAGGGGCCTGCTCCGAGGGTGACGCCAGAGAGCGGCCAGCCTGGCTGGGCCAAGGGGCAGGGCTCCCGTCTCCCATGGCCCCCTCCTTTCCGGTCCCAGGAGGCTCTGAGGCCGGCAGGGGGGTGCCTGTGGGGGACTCGGCAGGACTGCTCAGGGGCGGGGGTGTCCAGTCCCCTGCCCCTGCCAGGTCTGGGTCTGGCTCGTCGAAGGGCCCGTAGGACAGGTCCTCGTGGAAGTTAATGAAGTTGTAGTCGTAGTAGAAATCGTCAACAAACACGGGCCCCGGCGGGCCCAGCTCCGGGTCCTCCTCGATGGCATTGCCCATGCTGGCCGGCTCGAAGGACAAGGGGGGCAGAGGGCGTGGGGCCAGGCGGGGCGGGACGAAGTCGATCTCATTGAAGAGCTCACGGCTGGAGGAGCCGCTGCCTGAGCCCTCGGGGTCCGGGGCCCGAGGACAGGGCGGCAGGGAGCAGGGGGCCCCAGTGGCTGGCCGCTGGGCCTCATCACACGGGACACCGGTGTTGTTGGTACAGAGGACAGTTCGGTGCTGAGTGGCCTCCCCACACGTCGCCGAGCACTGCAGAGGAAACCAGGCTGAGGGGCACAGACCAGGGGAAGCTGGGGCCCAGCGGGGTACCTGCCTCTGCTCGAGGTCGGACGAGAGGTCTCGGCCTGCCCTCTCCGGCCCGGTCCAACTCGAGACCACGGCCAGTGGTGGCAGCGGCTTGCCGGGGCACCCTCATCCCCGGGGCTGTGGGGACACGGGCCAGCCGGGGAATGCCCCCACCTCCCTCCCTCCCGTTGCGGGGCCTCGCGGTCAGAGCCCCCTGAAGATGGCCTCCACCGGCCCATAGCCCAAGCCTGACGGTGGAGCTGGGGCCCGGCCCTCCAGTGCCGATGCTCACCTGAGACCATTCCCCCACGGCCCAGGTGGCCGGACAGGGCACATGGCGGTTGCAAGGGGTCTCGGCCGGGGGCCGGGGGAGGTGGGCGCAGGCGGGCGGCTCCAGGGCGCTCTGCTCGTCCAGCCCCACACTCTGGATGCAGAGCACGGCGCGGCGGGACAGGCCCCCGGGGCCGCAGGAGCTGGAGCACGGCTGCCACTCCCCTGTCCACCACCTGCGGGGCACCCGGGCTATCAGCGTCGGGGGCCCCACGGCTCAGGGTGTGGCCCCCCTGCTCCTCCCCCCTCACCCCTGGGGGAGCCGGGCAAGTCCCGAGCCCATCTGAGCCCCCGAACACACACCACCTGGGGTGTCCCGGGCAGGCCGGGCGGGGCGGGGACCCCCAGCCCCCGGGGCTCGGGAAGAGAGGCCTTGCCCTGCTCCCTCGGCTCCGCTGGGGTCCCGGGGGGAGGGGGCCGGCTCACCGGGCCGGGCAGGGCTCCTCGCTGCACTTCTGCTGCCTGTCGTCGGGCCGGCTCAGGGGGTCGCAGTGTCTCTCGTCCACGGGCCCCGCCTGCCGCTCCGTGCAGTGCGCGCTTTGCCTCTGCACACCTGGGGGCCGCAGGGCTCGGCTCAGCCTCAGCCTGGCACCGAGGTGCCCCCCACCTGCGCTGCCCTGCACCCCAACACAAGCCCACACCCATCCTGCTAGTCACACCCAGAGCAAGTCCCCCTCCTCCTCACCAGCCTCCTGGCCTTCACCTCTGGCCCTGGGGGGGAGCAGAGTGAGCAGGCTCGGGGGACGGTGGCCAGCCCCCTGGCTTCCTAACTGGAGGCCTTGGGCAGCTCGCTGGGCCTCTCTGAACCTCAGCGTCTTTGTCTGCAACAGTAATACCCACCTCGAAGCCTCCAGCGAGTGAGGACACCATGGAGTCCTGCAAACCCAACCCTGGCCTGAGCGCCTCCCTCCCAGCAAGGTCCATGCTCAGAAAAGGGAGAGCAGCGAGGAGACTCACCAGACCTCCCCTCCCCCCCAGCGGCTCACACTCCTCTCCAGCCCCGCAGTCCCTGCCAGCTTTGTCAACATTCCTGTCCTGCCACCTCCTGCCTCGGGGCCTTTGCACGCCTGTGCCGCTCGCCTTCACCATGCGCCCCACCCCGTCTCCAGCAGCATGACCCCCTCTAGCAGGTTCTGCCTTCGTCCCTGCTTCCCTCCCAGCCCAGGAGAGTGGATCTCCTCAGCCTGAGCCACCTACTCCTACCCACTCCCTGCCTCCCTCACAGAATTCTGCTGTGCAAGGTCCCCGTGGGCCCTGCCGTACTGCCCATGCACCGAGGGAGGTCTGAGGCACAGTCCTTCCAGGGAGAAGAGGGCACAAGTCCCCCGTGGGGGTCGGCCCCAGGCCCCTCCTTCCTGCCTGGACCACAAGAGGCCAGGAGAGAGCCATCCCTACGGGTTGAGGGGGACTCACTGACAGGAGGAAGCTCCTGGATCCTCAAGGGAACCCCAGGCCATCCTGCCGGCTTGAACCACACCCCAGGGCCCGAGCTGCTCCAGCCAGCCGGGTTAGGGGCCGCACCCACCGCTCAGCACGCACCCCCGACGGCCACCACCACTCCACTGACCAAGGCCCTGGCGTCTAGTCTGTCCAGTGGGTCTGCTTTCACGTTTGTAAGTTTAGGGACGCTCATACGGCACAAGAGCCTTCTAACGGCTTTTGAAAATTTGTGCCAAGGTTCAGGGGGCCGGTGTTCATCTTGTCATCAAACGAGCACTTCTGGGAGCGTTCAGATGTCTGTCCCGGATGCCCGATGCCAAGCTCCCCGGACACTGAGGGGCAGTGGGGGTACCTGGGGGCAGCAGCCTGTCTGCAACAGGAGCTGGGGGAGGCCAGGGGCCCACACTCGCGGGGCCTCGGGTCAGGTCTCGGGGCAGAGACACAGGCACGGGGCACAGACACAGGCGGGAGGCCAGTTAGGGTGAGCCATGCAAGCAAAGGGCGGGATGGCCACGGCCTCTCTGGGGGCCACGTGCAGCATGGTGCTGGCCTTGCCCCCATCCCGGCAGACCCGTAAGACGCGGCTCTCAGCAGCCCTACTCCAGACGCGAGGCTGCGGGGCCGGGGGCCAGTGCTCCAGTCCGTGGGCGCTCGCCAACCAGCACCGAGCCGGAGGTGGAAGCCGGTCCCACTGCCCCGAGACCCCGGGCCGCCCCGTCCTCACCTGTGCCGCAGGTGACCGTGCACTGGGTCCAGGGCCCGTAGCTCCAGGAGAACTCGGGCGGCTCGACCTGGCCAGGGCCGTCCGCCTCCCTGTGGATGGTGTACTCGTAGCGCACGCCGGGGTTGCTCTCCTGGAACAGCAGCTGGGCCGCAGGCGAGGGCGTGAGCACGTGTCCCCTGCACCCACCCACACAGCCGTCCCCAAGGATCCGAGCCCCACCACTCTGGGCCCCAGGGCGGCCACAGGACGGGCAGGGAGGGGAGCTGGGGGGCCCCCCCGGATCCCTCAGGCCCCGCCCCTGCTCCCCCCACCCGAGTCCCGGGGGCGGGCACCTGGATCCAGACGGGCTCGGCAGTGGGGCCAGGGGACGTGAGGTTCTCCCAGTTGCCCGTGCGCGCGTACGTGAAGGTGGTGCCCGCCACCTGGTAGTCGCCGTTCCACTGGATGGTCCAGCCCCCGTTCAGGAAGTACTTCTCGGGGTCCTCGCTGCGCAGGGCCAGGAAGTTGGCGGCCTCAGCCACCTCCTCGATGCGGATCTCACGGGCACCGGCCGGGATCAGCCCCACATCCACGTAGCCTGCGGGCCAGGCGCAATGCCGAGGGTAAGGGGCGTGGTTGTCCCCTCTCGCCCTCCCCCAGGCAGCTGATTCCACCAGGAGCTCAAGATTCTGGGCTCCGCAAAAGGCAGAGGCATCCCTCTGTCCTAGGTCACCTAGCACACCTCCGAAGGCCCCTGAAGTCCTGCCGCCGGGACCCACGCGTCTTCACCCC
Organism: Meles meles; assembly: GCF_922984935.1. Taxonomy (NCBI): domain Eukaryota; kingdom Metazoa; phylum Chordata; class Mammalia; order Carnivora; family Mustelidae; genus Meles; species Meles meles. The sequence goes on from NC_060071.1 coordinate 1,088,483, forward strand.
TCCTGGACACCGGGCTGCGGTCCGCTCCACCAGCCGGGCCCTTCCTCGCCCTTCCACCAGCTTGGACACTGTCCTCGCTGCCAGCCTCACTGTCCTTTCAAGGACCCCACGTGCGTCCCCCTAGGGCACGGTACCGCCGTCACCCCTGTCTCACAGATGGGGAGACTGAGGCCCAAGGAACGAAGTAACGTGCCTTAGGCTCTGTGGGCTGTGGCTGGGTGTCCCGGCCCGGCAGCCCGACCCTCACAGTCCTGGACAGAGATGCGCCTCCGGCTCTTTCTTCCCAGGGAACACCACGCCCACCTCCCCGGAGCCTTTCGTGATTCAGCTAACCTGCCACCTCCTCCAGGAAGTCCCCGCGGACGCCCCTGGTCAGGACGGCCTTCCACAGTGCTCTCAGCCTAAACTGAACGCTGCACACGAAACGTTTCCGCCACTCATCAGACCGTGAGCCCCTCCCTCTGCCCTCCTCACCTAGCACACAGTAGGCAATGTCTGTGAAACGGCCCGGGCTGTGGGAGTGGCGCTGGGGGTCTCTGAAGCCTCCCAGAAGGGAGGAGCCCTCTGAAAGGTCTGCAGCCACCCGTAATCACCCCTGATCAGCCAACCCGGAGTCCCCAGGCAGGAGAACGCCCTCTGAAGACAGTTCCGCATCTGGGCCAAGGTGCCCCAACAACTGCCAGGACCAGCCTGGGCGGCTTCCCTGCTTCCCATCTCTAGGCTGGGTGGGAACCCCGGGGGCCAAGGAGGGGACACCAGCCTAGGAGCTCCCCCCCCAGGGGCGCCAGCCCGTACCCAGGCCCTCAGACTCCTCGAAGGTCCTGCTCACGGTGTGGCAGGTGGAACCATCGCCGTGACACACGCCGCAGCGGTCCTCGACGGCCCCCGAGTCGATCTCGAAGTCACAGCCCACATTCTGGAACACACGGGAGGGAGGCCCTCGAGCCGGCCCCAGCTGCCGGGGTCTGCCAGAGCAGGGAGGAGGGGCCTCCTCGCTCAAGGCCTGCCAACCAGTCGTGCCCTCTGACCTCAGCTGGGACCCTCTGCCTCCCTGAGCGCGCTTCCCAGTGAGAAACAGGGAGGTCCGTCGGGGCCGTAAAGCCACGCTGCGGGGCATGAGGCACGAGAGGGCAAGTTTTGTGAGCAGAGATAGCAGGCGGGGCACGGGCAGCCCAGGGACACCCAGCTAGGGTGGACGCGGGTCTCCCAGAAGCAGGGATCAATGTCAAAGGCCCTGGGTGAGCACCTCCCTGTTGCTCCCCAACCCCAGGGGCTGCAAGGCGGGGGACAGCAGGGGGAGAGGGACACAGGCGAGGACGACAGGCCACCGCCGGTGCTGGAAAGAAGAGGACGTGTCACCTCAAACACTGACGCACTCGGCCAGCCCAAGCCCCGCGGGTCCCTGCAGTGACCTCACTGAACCCTGTGATATGGAGGCAGGAACAGGCTGCCTTTCTAAGACAGAGGGGCCTGCTGTCTGGGGTCACGGATGCAGAAGGGCGTGGGGCCGTGGCTGGGAACCAGCTTCCCGGTGGGCGCTGCGCAGAGCAGGCCATGGACAGTGGGCAGGGAGGGGGTGAGAAGGTCCGTGGTGCAGAGTCTGGGGCCCCGGCGCCAGAAGGGGTGGGGGTCTCTGCTGATGGGAAGGCAGAGCTGGGAAGCCCACAGCACAGTCTGGGGGGGGGGGCGGCGGGGAACCCGGTGCAGGGGGAGGTTGGGGGGGAACCCACGGGGCGGGGGTGCTGGCGGGGGAAACGCTCATCTGGCTCGGCACACCTTGCAGATGCCGTTGATGCAGAGGTCGTGGCCGGGCTGGCCCGGGTAGCAGGGGGTGCCGTCGACCACGGCGTCCCGCAGCTTCTCAGCAAAGTACTCGTTGGACGGGCGGCAGTGCAGTTCACAGGGGTTCACTGGGGCCCCAAGCAGAGGAGACATGAAGGACAACCAAGGCGGGAGTCAGGGAGGCCCCCGGGAGGCTGGCTCTCAGCTGGGCTGATCGCGGGGGGTGCCGCCCCACGCTGGGGTGGGTGACCTCGGGACCCCAGGACCCGGCCCTGGGGCTGCCGTGGCCCGGGGGCGGCAGGACTCACCGTCACTGACCACGGGCACCCACGTGTGCAGCCGGCCCTTGTAGAGCACGGCGTCGAAGCGGCTGCACTGCACGTGGCGGAAGGAGGGGCGGCCAGGCGGGCAGGCCTGCAGGCCGCACAGGCGGAAGCGCCTCCGCTCGCCCACGCAGTACTTGCCCTTGTATTTGGGCCTGTGGGGAGAGACGGGTGGGGCCGAGGGAGCACACAGTGAGCGCCCACGGAGTACCTGGGTCCGGGAGCAAGCCCTCGGGCTGACTCTGGGGACTCCGGGGACTCCGCCGCCCCCGGCTCTGGCCCAGACCCTCTCCCTGTGTGAGGACCTATGGGACTGCGGGGGGAACCGGGGCTGCCGGAAGCTGGCTCTGCCCCCCCTGCAGTGCGCCCCCGGGCACGTCTTCGGCCCTGTCTGGGCTCCAGTCTGCTCGCCTGTCAAAGGGGGACGGTGCTGCCCACGCAGAGCACTGTCGGGAGCCTGGGCCGAGCCTGGGCCGAGCTGGGGAAGGGTCCAGCGCCCCGTCTCCGGCCCATGAGACCCAGGGTCCCAAGGATCCCGTGTCTGCAGACTCATTCCTGGTGGCACCCGCAAGCACAGCATCTGAGCCCCACCCTTATCTGGGTCGGGGTGGCTGCCCCCAACCCAGCCCAGGCCAGGATGCTGACCAGCCCAGGCCAGACGGGGCCGGCTCTGAGTCCCGCACGGAGAAGGGCAGCCTCGCCAAGAGAGCTCGTCCAAAGGAGCCAGGGAGCTCCTCGGTCCGCACTACCACCGGCTCAGACTCTCCTGATTCTTCAGATCACCCTTTATAGGTGGGGAAACTGAGGCCCAGAGAGATGAAGTCACTTGTCCCAGGGCACACAGCTGTCCCCTCTGGTCTCAGACCCACAGGCACTTCCGATGTGAGTTCTTACTAAGCCCTTCCCACTGGCTAGCTGGGGTTTTCATGCTTTAGCTCTGCTGGAGGGTGCCCGCAGCAGTCATCCCAGAGTACGGTGTTCCTGGAAACGGAGACTCAGAGGTGAGGCAGACAGGGGATTTGAACCCTGATCCCTCTAAGGTCCAGGGTCTAACCCCCCTCTAGCCAGTCGCTGGAGCTGCTGGGCCGTGCCGTTCCCCTCTCTGCACTGCGGCCAGCACCGGGACTCTGCCTGCCTCCGGGATGCCCTCTGAGTGACCCAAGGCGGCCCTGGATACTCTGGACGCGGTCTCTACGGGGACACTCTGGAGCGCAGGAGGCTGGGGCTGACTCTGCTCAGGGTGCCCCATCCCACCCGCCCCTGGTGTCCCCAGCCCCGCACTCACGCAGGTTGCGTGCAGTGCCGCTCAGAGCTCTGCACACCCACACCGCAGCTCCGCGAGCAGACCGACCAGGCGCTCCAGCCAGACCAGCCGCCGTCCACAGCCTCGGGCCGGAAGCTCACGGGCACGCACTCCCCGTTCAGACACCACTGAGACAGACGGGGGTGGAAACGCCACCGGGCCACCAGTCATCCCTGCCCCAGCGGGATGACGGAGCCGGGGGCCCCCGCCCTGTCCCCCAACACCCGGGCCCCCCTGGAGCAAAGAAGGAGTAAAACGGGATGGAGCCCCTGGGCTGACTTTTTGCAGACGGGCCGAGGCCGGAGAGGCTGGGGCTCTGCTAGGAGCTCGGGTCCGACGGAAACAGGCAGCGTCCTGAGCACGGCGCCACGGGAGCCGGCCTCTCCCCGCCCACCTACCCCCCGAAGCGCGGGCTGTGGCACCCCTACCTTGTTCTCCCCACACCTGGTACCGTCCACGGCCGCGTCCAGCTTGGAGTGACAGGTGGTCCCCACAGAGCACCACAGAGTGTGACACACGTTCTGCAAGGAGGGCAACACAGGCCATACTCTTACCCCTGCTCAGGGGATGGCAAGGGGGTGGGGCTGCAGATGCGACTCCCGGTGGGCCCCTCCCATCTTCCCCCAACCGTGTGGTGCCCCTGCCCTGGGGTTCGCAGCTCAGAGCATCTCCAGCCCCGCCCACTCATACCGGCTCCATCCATACATCTCCCAGCCCCACCCACTTGTAACAACTCCGCCCACAGCCCTTCCAGCCCTGCCCACTCACCCCGGAGCTTCACCTCCCAGCCCCGCCCACTCACAACAGCTCCACCCACACCACTCCCAGCCCCACCCACTCTCATACCAACTCCACCCATGCCTCTCCCGGCCCCGCCCACTCGCAACAGCTCCACCCACACCTCTTCCAGCCCCGCCCACTCTCCAGAAAGACACCCCCCCACAAGCCTGGGGACTCACACAGGGTGACCACCTTCACTTCAGGCGATCTTCCCCGGGGCCACGCAGCAGAGCTTTCGTTTTGCCCTTTATAACGCAGCCCTGGGAGGTGAGGGGCTTGCCCGAAGCCACAGTCAGCAAACGGTCCCCCCAGAAATCGGACCTGGGTCAGTGCCACCCAAGCTTCAGTGGGTCCCACAGCCCGTGGTGTCTCCCAGGCACCCCATGGGACGGGCCCAAACCAGCGCACAGGCAGGCTGGGGAGGCAGCCGCCCGCCCCGTGCGCACCCCGCACTCACGTCCATGTCGTCGCAGAAGGCGGAGTAGGCCCCGTACTGGAGCCGGCACTGATGACCCACATCGTAGAGGACCCCGGGGGGCGCGGAAGGGAAGTCGATGACATCCTTGCTGGGGGAGTCGTCCAAGCACAGGCCCCACCCTCGGCTGCAGAGAGGGCACAGGAGGACAGGGCAAGGGGGCAGCCTGAGAGACCCACGGGGGAGGCCTCTGAGGGGAGGGGAGGGCACAGAGCACCCACCCTCCCTGCTCACTGCAGCCCACCCCCTGGCCCGCGGGCCAGCATTCAGGGTGCTCCTGCTCCCTCCCCTTGACCTCCAGGCCCTCTGGCCGCTGAACAACGTGCCCCACTCCCCAGGGTCACACATTTGCACGAGCTGCTCCCTTGCCTGCTCTGCATGCCCTCCTGCAGAAACTCTCCAGCCCAGGCGGCTCCTGGCCCTGCCCGGAGCTCCCGCAGCCGCCACCTTGCAGCCTGGGGTCAGGGCCCCTCGCTCTGGGATCTGGAGAGCATCCACGGGCAGCGGATACAGCAGCGGCCCCTGCCCGCCCCACCCTGGGCTGAGGTCTCGGGTCTCCTCGGTGGGGGATGACAGCCCAGGGGGCGGGGGAATGCCCTGCCCGCCCTCTTCCAGTCCTCCCCGGCAGGTCACCCACACCAGCAGGCAGGGCGCACGGAGGCAGAAGGGCCCTGCAGAGGGCATCCCAGGCCGGCTCGGACCCACCTCTGCCAGCGCGTCTCTCCCTGGGCCCCTAGGGCAAAGCTGTTGCCTCTGGGGGCCAGTGTCCTTCCCGCTGCCCTGGCCACGCCCCTAAGGTTGAGCACCCAGCCCAGGCTCACTGCTGTCCTGCCGGAGTCAGAGAAGTGTCCCCGGACCTCCCTCGGGGCAGCAGCAGGGGGTGAGAGCTGAGGTTGGGGGCGAGGGGTAGCTAGCTGGCCCAGGCAGCAAGGACCCCCCAGCCAGGCAGGGGGGGCGGCAGAAACCCCCCGCCCCGTTTTCCAGTCTGGGGTGGTTAGGGTGGCTGGTAGCAGGCGGGGGACCAGATAGGCAGAGGGTCCTGGTTAGGGTCAGAAGGGCAGAGGTGACAGGGACTGGGGTCTGACAGGCACAGAGGAGACACCACAGGACGGCGGGACGGTGAAAGATACGGGCACCCGGGGCGGGGAGCCTCTGGGACTGCAGAGTTCCCAGTTTCAGAGGGGAGCTGTGGTGCTGGGGTAGTGTGGGCGTCTGTGGGGTTTCCTGAGGCCCGAGCTCCACAGCCTCTGAGATCAGACCCTGCGGAGGACCCTGGCGACCCCTCCCCAAACCACCTGGACCACCCATGCTGGTGGAAACCAGACCGAGTGTTGGCAAATGAGTAGCGAGGGGACCCAGGCCTCTGCCCCCGCCCCCCCCGTGGTCATCGGCTTCTTGGTCGCTCCTCAAACACCTGTTCCCTCCACACAGGCAGGGCCCGAAGCACAGTGCCCCCCGCCCTGGGTCGCCCCAGGCCCTAGAGATCTGGTTCTGACGCTGGCCCAAGCTGCAGCCGCCACGCCACCCCCCCCCCCCCCCCCCCCCGCCGGGCGGCCCCGGGCAGGCCTCCTCCCCTCCACCTACAAACCTGACCTCAAGGGCTTCACCCCAGCGTAAGTTCGAAAGCAGGACAGCGGAGCCCCGACTAAGCCCGTTCTGACCAAGCCCATTCTGACCGCTGGCCTGGCCCTTGGGGCGAAGTGTCAGCTGGGGGTGTGGGGGGCAGGGTCAGCCTGGCCCTGGGGCTCCTTCTTTCCTGCAATTCAAGACGCTCGGCTAGGAGGGCCGGCCCACCCCTCTGACTCAGACCCAGGCCGGAGGGTCCCCCAGCTCAGGTCCGACAGGCCTCCCCAGCAGCCCAGGCTGCCCTTTGTCTCCTGGCGGGGACCTGCCATGTGTCATGTCCTGTGTGCCGGGCAGCTGGCGTGCAAGAGCCTCTCTGACCCATCCTGTATGTGTGTGAGGGGTCGGGAGCACTGGGGACCCATGCGGGACCCGCCACCGAAATCAGGGCCATATTCAGGCCCAAGTGCTGATGGGGAGTCAGCCCCCCCTCCACGCTCCACCGTGCAGCCTCGGGTCACCTGTCCCGCTCCCTGGGGGAACCTCATCTCCAGAGGCCGAGGCTGCCCGAGGGAGCCCGAGCTCCAGAGGTATAAATAGCAGCATCTACCCGGGAAAGTCACATGGGCAGCGGCCGCCAGGCCCCTCACGCGAACACACACCCAGCGCTGTCTGCAGTGGGGCCGGGGAACTCCGGTCCGCTAGGGAAAGCCAGGCGGCCTGCGTGGCCTGGGAGCCTCCCCCAGGCCCAGGGCACGCTTTCTGGCCCCGGAGTCCATGCGGCTGTCACTGGCCCAGACCCTACCGGGTGAAGCCCGTCCAACCCCAGCAGGGAGACGGAGGACAGGCTGGCACCACGCCTCCCACCTGGGACCCCCTTTCCTTAGCCCTTTCCTGGCCCTCCAGGGTGGAGGGGCAGAAAAGCACCCTCCACCACAGGCCTGCCTCTCGGGCCTTTCCCCTCACACGGCCCCTCCTGGTGCCCCTCCTCTCGCGCCCCCCCCCCCCCCCCGCCCCCTCCACCAAACGCCCCGAAGGCCCCAGCAGGCTCAGGCTCCGGCCTGATCTTCCCGCCCTCGCCCCAGGCCCCGAGCCAAGGCCCTCATGCATTCCAGCAAAGAGCACAGAGACCCCGTGTGTGTCCTGCAGGCAGGGTGCTGGGCGGCTCCCTGGGTGGGGACAGCTGGGAACAGGCCCTGGGGGTGTTGTGGGGGATGCCCCCCCTTACATGGGAAGGGGGGCAGGAGACACGCCCCTGGGACTTATTCCAGGCCTGCTCTCCTTGCCGGGGCTACCGCGCTTGTTCAGACTTGTCTTATCGGGCTGCTTAGAAGTCGTGGTGAGAGGCATCAGCACCGAACAGGAACCACGGGGTTGGCGACAGGCCGGATGCTAGCCGCCGCGAGGCAGCCCATCAGGTGCGCTATGGGACGTGTCTGCCAACACGGGCAAGAGCCGAGGCCAGAGTCCAGGTCCTATCACCCCAGCCACCCCGCGGCCGTCCCTCCGCCGCAGAGGCCAGAGTCCCTGCTCACACCCACAGGGGACATGCTCATGTCCCCACGTAAACCCACAGTGAGGGACTTATAGAAAAACATGGCAGATGGAGCTCCACACCCACCCTCCCACTAGGATGGCAGCAAAAGAATAAACAAGGACACAAGGCAAGGGGGCAGTGATGAGGACACATGACAAATGTCGGTGAAATTCCGGACGCTGGAAAGCCTTTGTGAGTGAGGGCAGAGCTGGGGGTGGTGAGAGTCGGAGGCTGAGGCCTGCGGGAGAGACCGGCCAGGAGCAGAACCGACACGGGCTCAGGCTCAGGGCCCTGGGAGCCATGGACGCCGGGGCTGGGGACAGGGGACATCAGACCCCACCTCCACTCCCCCACCCCTCGTCGCCAGGTGATGGCCACCTCCCTGCCTGCAGAGCACCGGGGTCACTCTCTGAAGAGGCTGACCGGGGGATCTGGCCCTGGGACACCTCAGAGGGACCCACAGAGAAGGGGACATGTGTGAGCACACACAGGGAAGGACGGGACCGCCAAGGCCCTTCCCCACCCACTGCCGGAATGCTACGGCCGCACTCACAGCTCCCTGGACAAGAGCAGAGTGTCTCTGGGGAAACAGAACCACTCCAGAAAGGGCCCTCGGTGCTGCTCTCCAAGACACAGCCCCACCCCGGCCACTCCCTCCCCACCGACTCCAGAAGCCTGCTTGGCCCGGAGGTCTCCCAGCTGGTATCCCAGGGCCGCCTCCTGGGCATGGGAGGAAGCTGAACTGGCTTAAACCCTTTAACATGAAATGGTTTTTAAAATTAAGGAAAGGGGACGCCTGGGTGGCTCAGTCGTTAAGCGTCTGCCTTCAGCTCGGGTCATGATCCCAGCGTCCTTGGATAGAGTCCCGCGTTGGGCTCTCTGCTCAGCAGGGAGCCTGCTTCCCCCTCTCTCTCTGCCTGCCTCTCTGCCTACTTGTGATCTCTGACTGTCCAATAAATAAAATAAAAATCTTTAAAAATAATAAAAATAAATAAGATAAAATAAAATAAATAAAACACCAGCAATCTGGATCCAATAATACACTTAAAAAATCACTCCCCTGATGAAGTGGGATTTATTTCAGGGTTGCAAGGTCCACACATCGATCAATGCGATATATGAGTAAGAGAAAGGATAAAAACCATGTGGTTCTTTCAAAAGACACAAAAAACCCATCTGACAAAGTACAAAGACCATTCATGATAAAAACCCTCAACAACATAGATTCGGATGAGAGGGAATGAACCTCAACATGATAAAGGCCACATATGAGAAACCCACAGCCAACGTCACACTCGACGATAAAACACTGAGAGCTTTTCCTCTAAGATCAGGAAGAAGACAAAAATGTCCCCGCTCACCTCGTTTACAAAACATAGTACTGGAAGTCCTAGCCACAGGAGTCAGACAAAATAAAGAGATAAACAAATAAATAAATGCCATCCAAATTGGAAAGGAAGAAGTAGAATATGATACTATATATAGAAAACCCTCAAGACTCAACCAAAAAACTAAATCCCAGGATACAAACTCAACATACAGAAATCGATTATGTCTCTCCACACTAACAGTGAAGCAGCAAAAGAGAAACTAAGGAAAAAAATCCCATTTATAATTGCACCAAAAATAATAAAGTACCTAGGAATAAACTTAATCAAAGAGGAAAAAGATTTGTACTGCGAAAACTGCAAAATATTGAAGACGACACAAAGAAATGGAAAAACATTCCATGCTCATGGGTTACAAGAACAAAAATTATTGCAATGTCCACACTTCCCAAAGCAATCTACAGATCTAATGCAACCCCGACCAAAACACCAATAGCATTTTCCATAGCATTAGAACAAACAATTTGGTTGGAACCACAAAAGATCTCAAATAGCCAAAGCGAGCTTGAAAAAGAAAAGCCAAGCCAGAGGCATCCCAATTCCGGATTTCAAGATACACTGCAAAGCTACAGGAATCAAAACACTATGATCCTGGCTAAGAGGAGACACATAGATCCACAGAACAGGACAGAAAGCCTAGAAACAAACCCACAGTCACATGGTCAGTTAATCTTTGACAAAGCAGGAAAGAATATCCAATGGAAAAAAGACAGTCTCTTCAACAAATGGTGCTGGGAACACAGCACAGCCACATGCAGAACAATGAAACAAGACCACTTTCTTACACCATACACAAAAATAAACTGAAAATGGACTAGGGACCTAAACATGAGACATGAAACGATAAAAATCCTAGAAGAGAGCACAGGCAGTAATTTCTCTGACGTTGGCCGTAGCAACTTTTTTCTAGCTACGCCTCCGGCAAGGGAAACAAAAGCAAAGATAAACTATTGGGACTATATCAAAATAAAAAGTTTCTGCACAGTGAAGGAAACAATCAACAAAACTAAAAGGCAGGGGCACCTGGGTGGCTCAGTGGGTTAAAGCCTCTGCCTTCGGTTCGGGTCATGATCCCAGGGTTCTGGGATCGAGCCCCACATCCGGCTCTCTGCTCCGCAGGGAGCCTGCTTCCTCCTCTCTCTCTGCCTGCCTCTCTGCCTAGTTGTGATTTCTCTCTGTCAAATAAATAAAATATTTAAAAAAAAAAAACAAAAAAAAAACCTAAAAGGCAACCTATGGAACAGGAGAAGGTATTTACAAACAACATATCTAATAAAGGATTAGTATCCAAGATACATAAAGAACTGATACAACCCAACACACAAAACAAATAATCCAACTAAAAATGGGCGGGAGACGAACAGACATTTCTCCAAAGAAGACATTTAGATGGCCAACAGACACATGAAAAGATGCTCAGCATCACTCATCATCAGGGAAATGCTATTTACAGCCACAGTGAGATCCCACCTTACACCAGTCAGAATGGCTAAAATGAACACGTCAGGAAACAACTGGTGTTGGTGAGGATGTGGAGAAAGGGGAGCCCTCCTACACTGTTGGTGGGAATCCAAGCTGGGGCGGCCACTCTGGAAAACAGCATGGAGGTTCCTCAAAAAGTTAAATATAGAGATACCCTACGACCCAGTAATTGCACTAAGCTATTTAACCAAAGATACAAAAATACTAATTTGAAGGGATACGTGCACCCGTTTATTGTAGTGTTATCTTACAATGGCCGAGATATGGGAGCAGCCCCAGAGCTGCTCGATAGATGAATAGGTAAAGAAGATGTGGTGTGTACACACACACATACATACATACACACGTGCGTGCGTGCAATGGAATATTACATAGCCATCAAAAAGAACAAAATCTTGCCATTTGCAATGACGTGTTTGGGACTGGAGGATATTATGCTAAGCAGAATAAAAGAAAGACAAAACAACATGTGATTTCACTCACATGTGGAATTTAAGAAACAAAACAGATGGACAAAAAGGGTAAAGAAAGAGGAGGCAAACCAAGAAACAGACTCATCTCTAGAGGAAACACTGCTGGTCACCAGAGGGGAGATGAAGGTAACGGGGGAGAGAGGTGATGGGGACTAAGGAGGGCACTTGTCATGATGAGCACCTGGTGGTGGATGCAAGTATCGAATCACGGAATCGTACACCTGAAATTATTATTACGCTGTGCGTCAACCTCACTGAATTAACCCCCCCCCAAAAAAAAAGCATCTAGGAAGAACCCTCCAAAACAAAAACAGATCAAGGCACGACTGCGAAATTTCCAATCATCATAAGAGAGAGAAAAAGAGAAAGAAAAGCTTCCAGATGTTTTAGGAGGTCATGACAGAGGCCTGGGAATAAGACTGGAAAGGGCCTTCTCGGCAGCAATGTTAGGAGCCAGAGGACAATGGGAAAAAGCCTTTGAAAGGCTGAGGGCGGGTGACTTCTGGCTCGAAGCTGATATCAAATCCAACTACCACTCAGGGGTGAGGAGAGAAGGAACTCCTTCAAACAAGCAAACCCCTCACCTCCACGCGCCTTTTCTCAGAAAGCTACTTGGCGATGTGCTCCAGCAGAACAAAGAAGCATCTCCTCTACATCGATAGTAGGATGACCCCAAAGGACAATGTTAGGGCAGGCCCAGAAAGCAGCTGGTCTAAACTGGAACGGGGGCAGAGGCCACACTGTCCCCTGGAACCAGAACTTGCTCCAGATGCAGAAAGAAGGCAGTGGCGTGCCGAGCAACATGAACCACCAGAAGCTGTGCTGTCCCTTGTTACTGGTCCTACTTCCCCGTCTCTGCCAAGCGTGCACTGGAAACGAGGAGGCAGAAGGGGACAGGGCGCAGCCCCCAGACCCTTCTCCCTTCAGACTTTGCTTACTGGCTATCAAGCCGAAGGCAAGGAGTGTGGGCAGAACGCACACACATTAGGAAGCAGAATGAATCCTGCCGGGTTATGCGCACTGTGGCACTTCGGTGACTCACACAGGAGGTCGACGCTCTTATGCTTGCACTTACAGCTAGTGCTGCACAGAATAAAGGTCAACAGTAAGACTGTGCTAATAATTTAAATTTTTAAGTTTTTCTTTGTTTAGAACATTAAATAGCAAATAAAACTTAGAGGACGTGAAAGAAAGGAAAAACTTTAAGCTTCGGCACTTTTCCCTGGACTCCACTGGCCACGTGGCCAGTCCTGTGCCCTGTCTGGCTTCCATCCCATCCCAAACCCAAGGATCGCGTCCCCATCCTGGACCCATGGTCCCCGAGTCCCACCTCGGCCCCTGCCTTCCCGAGAGCCCTCGGGTCCCTGGTATCTCAGCCCCGTCCCCATGCGAACACCACTGCTCTCGCTTCTATGTGTGTGTCAGCTGTTACTGTCGGACCGGCTCAGATGGCCTGTCCTTCCAGCCCAGCGGAGGGGGAGACCCACCCCAGCTCCACCTGCCGGCCCCGGCTCCACTGGCTGCCCCTCTGCGCCACCCTCCATCTGGAACGCCGCTGGGGCCGCCCCCTCCCACCCCGAGCGTGGCTTACTCCAGGAATCTGGTGATGTACTCGCGGCTGCAGTGGGACCAGGTGAGGGGGACGGTGTCGTACAGGAGCTGTGGAGACATGATGAAAGGCCGTTTCCCAACGGGCTCGCAGTCATTGCCGTTTCCATCGTGCTGAATGCCAAAGCTGTGCGAGAGCAGAGGCCGCGGGCAGGTGAGCGGTGGAGGAGCGCCTCCCGCCCCTTCCGGCCGCCTCCCGCCCCTTCCCGCCGCCTGCACGGGGCGAACCCATCAGACAGCTGTGCAGCCTCCAGAAGGTCAACCCCTCTGGGAGCCTCTGCCTTCCTGACCTACAATGGGGGTGGCACAGCTGTGCTCCCTGAGCCCTCCTCCAGGGCCACCTGCCCGAGCCTGACGGCACCTGCCGGGACCAGCCGGCGGGGGGCACTGCCGGGAGAGCAGCCCCAGCTCCCTCCCTGGCGCCCAGCACCCCGGACGTCAACCTCGGCCTGCGGCTGTGCGCCAGAGGAGGGCATCCAAGCTGCCCTACCACAGAAAGGGTCTTAGGACGCCATCCTTGGGACGGAGCCGAGAAAGATTACGTCGGCTTGGCACTTAGGACTGCCGGGCACGGTGCTATGCCCTGGCAGAGACCCCATCTTGCTCAGCCCTCAGAGCGGCCTGGGGGGGCTCAGACAGGCTCGGGGCCCGGCCGAGGGAACGCAGCCAGGGAACGGCAGGTCTGGGGCACCGGGCTCTTTCTAGCACCATGGGCGTCTTCGAGACCCTGCACGCTGTCCCTCGAGGAGCCTGAGCAGGTAAACCATGAACCCCCAAACCTCTGAGCGGCGGACCTGGCTGCGGCCCACCCTCATTGGCGCAGCGGCCTGAGGCGCGGCCCCACCGAACAGCCGGACCTCCTCGCACGGCCGGCTGAGCGTGTGGACCACCCTTAACCCTAGAGCCTCATGCGGACAGGCTGGCTGGCCGGAACCATGAGCATCGCCAGCTCCGACCCCCTTGACCAGCAGGGCGTGCACAAAGGCCCAGAGAAGGCAGGTCACTTGCCTGGGGTCACGGGGCAACTGGGAATACACGTGTGGAGGGACCAAGAGTCAGAACGCGAGCACAGAGAGCACCGCGGAGGGGCCGCTCCAGACCCCCGCTGACGTCCCGGCCACGCCAACCCCGCCTCACACAGGACACCCTGAGCTGGCCCCCGGGGTACCTGGCTGGGCCTCTCCCCAGCGGACAGGAGAGCAGCCTGGCTGTGGGGACGAGGCAGGGACAGTGCATGGCCAGGCCAGGGCAGGCCCCGCTGGCTGGGAGCCGGCGCCCCAGGGGCAGGCAGGGGAAGCTGTGTGTGCAGAGCAGGCGGAGTACCTGTGTCCGAGCTCGTGGGCCACGGTGAAGGCCAGCGGCAGCCCCGTGTCCTCGTTGATGTTACAGCTGCGGTGCGGCTGGCACATGCCCGCCACGTGGGACAGGCCCAGCGTCTCGCAGGGCTGGTTCGTGGCCGCACACAAGTCCTTCCTGCAGGTGCGAGAGAAGCCGCCCTCAGGCTGACCTGGCCCTGCGCCAGGCCCACCCCAGCCGAGAGCGAGCCGCGAGGAGGGCGGCTGTCCCCTCCCGCCCAGACAGCCCACCAGCACCGCAGTCACGCCTGGGGCAGGGCCCTCAGGCAAGCGGGACGCCTGCTGGCGCCTGGGACGCAGGCGCCTGGGACGCAGCCCAGCAAGATTCTGGTTCCCCCGGAGGGCACCGAGGCACTGCTGGGACCCAGCAGAGGGAGACCCTGGACGACCACCGCCGACCCCTTTGCGTTCGTCTGAGGTGGGGGGGGGGGACTGGCGGCCAGGGCAGCCTTGGCTGTCCAACGGGGGCAGGGGGCTCCTTCCAACAGAACTGCCCTTTCTGCAGACCGCAGGGGTGGACACAGGAACTCACACGTGTGATCCAGTGCGTAAAGCACACGTGCGCGTGATGACCAGCTGGGGACGTGCGAACGGGTCTGTGGACAGGACCAGGGTCCGTGCCCCGGTTGTGGGCTTGCGCTGGGAGCACCGGGGAAGGAGCAGGGGTGTAGATGCGAACCCCAGGGAAGGGGTGCGGGTGTAGGGCGTCCCACATCATCTCAGTATAGAAAGATCTCCCCAAACAGCGGCGGAACCTGTCTACAGCCACCCTCCGAGGCTCCAGAGCAGCCCCCCCGCACCTGGTGAGCAGGACGGCAGCCCCCTCGCACCTGGTCAGCAGGACGGCAACCCCCCCCTGCACCTGGTCAGCAGGACGGCAGCCCCCGCACCTGGTGAGCAGGACGGCAACCCCCCCCCCGCACCTGGTCAGCAGGACGGCAACCCCCCCCCCCCCCGCACCTGGTCAGCAGGACGGCAGCCCCCCCCGCACCTGGTCAGCAGGACGGCCGTGTCGTGGTGCAGCGGGTGCGCGTCCCCCTTCATGTTGATGTTCTTCTGCCACCGGCAGAAGCTCCTCAGGGTGTTGTCCGCATGGTGTGTGATCTTCAGGTCTTCCTGGGGGCACAGAGAATGGCCACTGGGCCTCCCTGAGCCCGGAAGGCCAGGCCCCGTTCTCCCCCACGGGGGTGCAGGACACAGAGGGCGGGGACACAACAGCCAGACCTGTGGGCTCTGGTCCAGTTCCAGTCTGACCACCCCTCCCGCAGGCACATCCCGGGGGACCGGAGAGAGGGCCGGCCAGGGACTCGGGGGGCGAAGGGGGCCCCGCCCGGGCTGAGCTGGCTCCCGGCGCCCTTCCGCACAGGGTGGCTCCGGGGACGGGGCAGCCCGGGGCCCGTGACCTCTCACCTCCTCCTCCTCCAGCAGGATGAGGCGCACGACGGTGATGTGGATGGGGTTCCCGATGCTGGGGTCGTGAAACAGGCCGGCCACCTGCCGAGAGATGGGGTTGGGCTGTCACCCTGGTGGAAGGTGCAGACAGCTGCCACCGACCCACCCAGACGTGTGCACGCCCCCCCCCACACACAGGCTGCCCGCGCAGCACACTGTCCCCACGTGTCCCCAACCCAGCACCAGCAGAGTCCACATGTAACCCCTCCCAGGCCCCGGCCGGCCCTGAGCACCGGCATGGGATCGGCTTCCCTGGCTCACAGCTCAAATATGGGTTCTCGGCGCGTCCCAGGGTCCTGGCTTGCCTGCTCTCTTGGGCTGGGACAGCTTGGCCACCTCCTCCTCCTGCCCTGGGGGGACACCAGACCAGCATCCCAGGACTGAGCCCTCCCATGAGACAGGAGACCTGGGCAGCGCTGAGAGACGGGGTGGGGCAGGCACAGCCCCGGGTCTCCCCACTGGCCTGCCATCCCGCGGGGCAGGCGTGCCCATGTGCCCAGGCCCCGTGGCTACACGGAGCCCCCCACTCAGTGCCAGGAGAGAAGGCCACCCCAAAGGCAGCAGGTGCATCGAGGGGCAGGGAACGGGCCAGGGAAAGCTAGCTTCTCTGTGAGGCTCCCTTAGCACGGGGAAGGGGCTGGCCCAGGACCGGGCAGGCGTCAGGTTCCTGGTGGCGGAAATGGCAGGACAGGTGGTTAGGGGGGCTTCTAGTAAGTCTCTCCGGAGATATAACATTCAGACAGGAACGGACAAACACACGCTTCAGCAGGGTGCCGTAGGCCCCGGTCACAGGGACGAATGGCGCTTTGAGAGCCCAAGGTCAGGGACGGGTCAGACAAGGGGGCCCTATGTGCCACCCCCCCAAGGCAACCCCTCCTGCCCCCTCCAGCTGCCCTGCATCCGCCCCCAAGGCACTGCCCAGGCCGAGGGGCCGGCACCTCCTGCCTGGCCGGCTGTAGAGGCCTCTAAGCAGTGTCCCCACGCACCCTGCCCACCTACAGCCTCGCAGCCCCCTGCCTGCCACCAAAACGCAAGCCCAACCACATCGTGCCCTTGCTTAAAGCAGTAAGCGGGGCTTCCCGTCCACTGGGCGAGGACCAAGTCCCAGTCCTGACCCACTCGCTCACCACCTCTCTTGTCCCCACTGCCTGGTTCCGACCAATCTGGCTCACTCTCAGAATCCCGTGAGCGTCCCTACCACAGGGCATTTGCAGATGCTGTGTCCTCACCTGGAACACCCATCCTCTCATCTCTCCAGCTCTCACCCTCCGGCACACCTGCCCGGGAGCCTTCCTTCCACCCGACGCTCCCAAAGCCCCGTGAACTCGTCCTTCCTAGCAGCCCCTCTGCTGACCTGCATGTTCCTCAGGATGACGGTTTCACTAACATCATGCTCCCCCGCCAGACCCGAGCTCCACGCAGGCCGTGTCTGTGTGGGCCCCCTCTGACATCCCAGCGACCCATCCAGGGCCTGACCCACGATGAGCACTCAAGAAATATCTGTTGAATGTTGGGGTGCCTGGGTGGCCAGTGGGTTAAAGCCTCTGCCTTCGGATTGGGTCATGGTCCCAGAGTCCTGGGATCGAGCCCCACATCGGGCTCTCTGCTCAGCAGGAGGTCTTCTCGCCTCGCCCCGCCCCGCCCCGCCCCGCCCCCCCCGCCCCGCCCCCCCCGCCCCCCCCCGCCCCGCCCCGCCCGCCCCGCCCCGCCCCGCCCCGCCCCGCCCCGCCCTGCCTCTCTGCCTGCTTGTGATCTCTTTTTGTCAAATAAATAAATAAAATCTTTAAAAGAAATCTGGGATCACAACCAGGTTTGACCCAGAGCCCCTGCTCTTACTTCTTAGCTTTGGGAAATGCCATCTGTCTGGTTTTAGAGATTCTCAATGCACTTTAGCTCTGAAGGCTCTGAAAAGTTCTGCAGCAAACGAGTCAGTGTTGTTAACCTCTGTTGCCACCTTCTTTCACAAAATACTTACTACCATCTCTTGGAGTGAGTCCTCCCTGGAACATTCTTTGAGAAATGTTACAATGAAGCAGAGAGTCTCCCAAGCGTGGGATCCGCATTCAGTGAATGAGCATGTCCTCCAGAGGGACAAAGAGGGTGAGCTCTCCCCATCTCGACCACTCTGTTCCCCCATCCTTCTAGCAAGCTCTGGCCACCACAGCCTCACAGCTGCCTGTCCCCGGGCAGAGGACAGAGTGGGGCTTTGGAGGCAGACAGATCTGAGCTCCAGCCCTGGCTCGGCCAGTAATCAGCTATGTGACTGTGAACACGTCCCTAGACCTCTCTGAACCTTTGTTCCCTCCCCTGTAAGGTGGAAGTGAGCCCGAGGCAAGGCAGTGACCATGGGACACTGGACGAGCAGGTGCTCACGAGGCTGCAGTGCTTCTCAGAGGCTCATGCCCCCCCCCCATGTCCCAGGTACGCAGCACGGTGAGGCTCCAGGGCAGCACCACTCTAACCCGACCCATGCTGGACTTGCCGACTCAGGAGAGCCTGATATGGTCCAAAGCAGGTGAATGACAGCCCCAACCCCTCCTCCAGGACGGGGCTCCTAAAGTGAAGGCACGGGTCCTGTGCCCCTGGACAGGGAGGCAGGAAGGGGCCAGGCCCCAGGCCAAATGGCTGACCCATCCCCGAGGGGACACCATGGGGGAGCCTGAAGGGCCCAGCACCTGGCCTATGGGAACACCCAGGAAGGATGAGGGGAAATGAACAGCCAGAGGGGCCAGCCCAGCTCCTGGGCCTCTGTCTGGCTGAGCCCTGAGATGGGACGCCGACCCTGTGGCCTTAGAATCTGGCCTTGCTTGTCCTCCCCCAAACCCTGGCCTGTAGGGCGTCCCCTTTGCTGGGCAGACAAGGCCACACGGAGGCTCGGCTGGGCTCTGAGGTCTCCCGGGCCAGGTGGAAGGCAGCGGCTCTCACCGCATGAGGAGCAGGGAGCCTGAGGACCGCCACGTCAGGCCGGAACTGGCCCAGAGCTGAGCTTGCTGGGGAGGCTGGAGCCATGGGGGCGCGGAGACCACGACAGAGGCCCCTCCTGTCCTGGAACCCCCGCCTCAACTCTAGAAGCCGGTGGCCAGACGCTGTACGTCTCGGGGCTGCGGGAGGTAAGGGGCTGGTGCCGAGGACACAGCTGACTGTGGCCCTGGCGCGCAGAGCGCACACCGGCTCACCCGGCAGAGGGGGCCACGTGGCGTCTGCCCTGGGCGGCCTGCTAGGGCCGGGACACCGATCTTTCCTGTCACAGGGAGGCCGCAGGGAGGGAGTGGCCGGCACCCTGCGATTCCAGGACGCCCCAGCTCTCATCCAGGTCCGCCCTGCCTCGCGTGCAGCGTGACCTGAGCAGACCACTCACCCTCTCACGGCCTACTTTTCCCAACCGGCCTGCAGGGCCCAGATCAGCAGGGACAGCCCCAGCTCCCATCATCATGCCCAGGTCACAGATGAGCAAACTGAGGCTCGGGCCCGCCAGGTGTCACCTGAGGTCAGCAGCTGGCAGACTCTAGCACTGGAAAGACCCTTCGAACGCTCACAAATGCTGGTGTCGAAGGCAGGGGCCGCCCTGACTGGGTGCTTCCATGTCCCCAGGGCCCAGAGATCGCGGCACAAAGGGGCAGGTCTGCTTAGAGCAGTGTGAATGCACCCACACGAGCACGGGCGCCCCGGGGGGTGTGCACAGCGGCTGAAACCGCCGCCCGCCTCCGCTCCCTGCTCTGCACAGCCACCACTCCCACAGGCTCAACATGGGCCCCGCTCTCTCCTGGGGACGCCCCGTGCCCAGCCCGGCCCGCCTGGACTGCGGAGCCCGGACGCCGCTCCTCCTGCCCAGGCCCAGGGTCCAGCCTGCCGGCCGGCCGGCACCTCCAACACCACCCACCGCACGCTGCGCAGGCTCACCATGTTCATGATGGTCAGCACGTAGCTCTCGACTTGCGGCTGCCCGTGGTACTCCACCATTTTGGCGTCGGCCACCACCAAGGTCTCCACCCACTTCTCTCTGCTGACGGAGCGCTGATGGAGCCGCCGCGGCCGTGGCCGCCGCCGCGCCTGCTGCCGCTGCTCCCAGCGCTCCCGCCGCGCCTCCGGCTCCGCGGATGCTGTGGGCCGCGGGGGTTGGGGGTCAGCGGTTGGCCCAGGGTGTGCATCACAAGGGCCTCTGCTCCGTGGCTCGCCCCGGAGCCGCAGGAACGGCGCTGGGCCCAGGGCTAGTGGCCTGGACTCCCACCGTGGCTCTGTCCTGGACCTCTGCTGTGTGACCCTGTGCTGGTCACTTCCCACCCCTGACCCCGAGCTCCCCGGAGGAGTAAAGAGGAATCAGCTGCAGACTCTCTGAAGGTACCCTCGGGGCACGATGGTAGAGTTGATGGGGGTCCCCATCTCCCCCGCCCCCCAGGCGCTCCCTGTCTGTGAGGCTGGGTGGATCCCAGCGCAGGGACCCCGGGGCCCACCGCCCACCCAGGAGGCCACTCCCACTAGAGACCTGCTCGCCTGTCCCAGGCTGCCCCGAGAGGAGGACGCACATCTGTGAAGCCCGGAAGACTGTGAGTCTGGGTACCTGTTCCGCTGAGCGGAGGCCCCGAGCCGAGGCAGCCTCCGGGGCCGGCAGGCCGGCCGAGCGGTCCCCACAGCCCAGAGTGCTTGCTGGGCAGCTCCATACCTGGACTGGCCAGCGATGTGGCCGCTGGCAGAGGAGGAGCTGCCCAGGAACCGAGGTTGGCTGTGGTGGGCTGGGCAGAGTGGGGACGGGAGGGAGGCTGGTGGCCAGTGGCGCTGCCGGGCTGGCTGCTCGGGAGGAGCCGGCAGAGCCTCAGTGCGCGAGGAGGGGAGGCACCGGACAGGGAGGAGCCCAGGGCAGGGGCAGGCCGGGCAGCAGAGGCCCCAGGCCCGTGGCCCTTTCGGAAGGCGGAGGCTACGGTGATGTCCGCCGGCCTGTCCGCATCCTTTTGTTTCAGGGGAGCTGAGCATGGACGTGTGGACAAGGGAGGCTTCCAGAAAAGCGCTCCGTGCCTCCAGGCCCGTGGCCTTCCCCAGAGCCGGCAGCAGCGGCGCATACCTTGTACCCCACAGGTGCCTGCGGCCACGGGGTCACCAGGCGTCCTTTCCCTCTCCGGCGCTTGGCGCTTGTAGACCACGTGTGGCTGGGCGTGGCCAGGCCGGGCCTGGACGCCCTCGAGGGGCTCGATGAAGTAGTCCTCGTTGGAGAGCCGGAACACACCTTTCTGGGGAAGAAGGGCCAGGGTCACAGGACAGGGCTGGCACTGGGCGCTCTGCACACCCGTCCCCGAGGCCCATCCTGCCAGCTGAGGCCACCCTGCTCCCAGCACCCCGATTGACCCCAAGTGCACACGCTTTCCTCCCTCCGGGCCTTGAACCCTCCACCCAAGGCAGAGCTCGGAAGCCGCGAGTCTCAGGAGGACGCTTCCCCGTCACCCGTCAGGGGCAGGAAAAGGGGCTCTGGTACATCTAAGATGGCATTTTCCACATATGCCCGGAGGGCCTTCTTGAGTCAGCGGCCGGGCCCCCAGACCGCGCTCCCTCCTGTCGGCTGCCCGCCATTGTGCCCTCTCGCGGCTGCCTGCATCCCAGTCTCCCCAAGGCAGCGAATCACTCACTGACTCTGCCCACGCCCCAGCTGCGGGGATGCCCACGGTCACCAGGACATCCTGGCTCCCGGTGCCAGGGCCTGCCAGAGCAGGGAGGCAGGCGGGGGTGTCTCCGGGTGCCCGTCTGCCAGCATCAGAGAGGCCGGGGAGGGGTGCTGGGAAATGTCCAGGCAGCCCACCACCTCCGGACGAAGCCCAGGCCTCCAGCAGGGAGAAGGGTTTTCTCGCCTCTGCAGCTCCCTCCTTGGCCCCAAGTCTGCCCCCCTCAGGCTGGGCAGAGCCGAGAGCCCCGCGGGCCAGAAAGCGCACCCCGGCGACTGGGTTGGAGTGCGTAACCAGGCGGCTGTGGGCAGTGCCCTCCAAGCCGGCCTCCTGGCCCGCCGGCGGAAACAGCTCCCGCGGGCCCAGCTGGGGCAGCTTCTACGAGATTAACGAGATGAAGGAGGACGGGCCCAGGCTCCCCGAGGTCCCCATGACCTGCGGCTGTGCTGCGGTCTGTCCACCGTCAGGCCCGGTCCTCCAGCCCACGGCCTGCCTGCGCCCTGGGAGCTGAGGGAACAGTGGTCGGCTGACAGTGCACACACGTCCCCCCCCACACACCCCACCTCCCACAGAGGGCAGGGCCCGTCACCCACCAGGAGCAGAAGGGGTCCCGGTGCCGCCCAGAGTGGCCGCGGGAGGGGACGGCGGCCCCAGGCCCTAGCCAGCAGCACCTCTACCCACAGCGGCCAGCTGGGGCCCCGTCTCCCCAAAGGAAAGGGAGCCGGAGGCTGTCTGACCCAGAGAACGCCCTAAAGGGATCTTAGGAGAAACAGAGTCATAAGGGAGGCTCCTGGCGGAAGGACGGCTGCGCTGTTTGAAGAGCTCCCTGTCAGCGCAGTGGTTCTCAAAGGGGGGTCCCTGCCCCTGCAGCTTCCACTCTGGGGAAGGGCCGGAAATGCGGGGTGGGAGACCCTCCCCGACCCACCCCGCAGGCCGTGCTAACGAGGTCAGCGGGCGCTTCCGGCTGGCGCTCAGGCTGGAGGAGGGAGGACCGCCAAGCGGGGGGACAACACCCGCCAAGGTCCAGGCCCGACCTGGGGGTGGGGGGTGCGCACTCACCAGCCCGGCGCAGGCGCTGATGGCCGCCAGGCCGCCCTCCAGCTCGGGGTCCTGCACCTCGCCGAGCAGGTGGCAGGCGGGCGCGCGGGCGCGGATGAGCGTGCGCCCCAGGCCGCCGCGCCGCCGCGTCTCGCTCACGAAGCCGGGTGCCAGCAGGTGCGGGTTCGTGGTCAGGTTGAAGCGCAGCTCGCGCCCCCGGTACTGCAGCTCGTAGAAGGCGGGCGCGGCGCGGCGCGCGGACACGTCCCGCTTGCGCAGCGCGCGCGGCCACAGCTCGTAGGACAGGAAGGAGCCCCCTGCGTCCACGCGCACCGGGTGTACGATGTCCAGCGCCGCGCGGCCGGCCGCGCCGTGCCCTGCGGGGAGAAACCGCGGCGACCCGGCGTGAAGGGGCCGCAGAGGAGGCGGAGGCCGGGTGCCCCCGCCGCCGCCCAATTCTCTCCCCGGGCTACCCACTAACCCCCCATGGGCCCCCGCCCCTCCCCAGGCTGCCAAACCGATGGACCGAGCGCCCAGCCCTGCCGTGGCGCCCACCCTGACCTGGCCGCATATCAGGAAAAGGCAAAGCTCTGGCGGCCGCCGAGGGGGCCCGGGCAAGTCCGTTGCTCCATCCCACCTCCCTGCACCTGCCCAAGTGCCTGCCCCTCAGCCCACCGCCTCACACCTGCTGCCCCGCCAGTGGGGCTCCGTGGGCCAGAACCTTCATCCTGCTCCCGGGGCTCACGGAGCCCTCCCCTGAGCACTCTATCTTCACACCGCCGCTCCCTGTCCCCCTTCCCCGCTGTTTTTCTCCCCAGAGCACCTCAGACGCACCATGTGGCTTCACATTTCAACTGTTTCTATTTGTCAATGTTCTCCCGGGGTAACCCCAGGAGGGCGAGAATCCTTAGTCTTTGCTGGAACTTTACCGGCCAGAAGAGTGTCTTAGCGCTCGGGGTCGGTAACAAGAAGTAGTTGCTCAGTAAGCGCTGAGTGACTACGTGGAATGGAGGTAATCACCGCTCTACTCCAGGGGCTCTTGTGGGAATCAATGAACTGACCCCCCCAGCCCTCGGGGGCCTGGCCGGCTGACTGCACCTGCCAGCGATCAGGATTACTACGGTGACTGTAGAGCTGCGGGATTTAAAAATGCGCTCTCGGGGCCAGAGGGTTCTGCATGTGCCTCCAGGCCCCCTGGCATGGGGCGACCGAGGAGGACCACACAGCTGCATGGCCCCCACCCCAGCAGGGCGGCTCTGCTGGGCTTCTGTTACACACTAGAGTTCATGGGGAGAGAAGGTTCCAGGACTGAAAAAACTGCAGACCTGCACGCAGGCCCCTGCCTGAGGCGGAATCCCCATCGCCGTCTTCATGGAGTCCCGGTCACACCTTCTCTTAACCTTTTTTGCCACGGACCCCTTCTCAGAATAACGTTCTCGAATGCATAGGATACAATGCAAGTGAGAGCCAAGGAAGCAGACCATACTGGAACACAGCCATCAGCACGACTCTGCAACTGGGCTGCCGATGCCAGCCCTCGTCCTCACACACAAGGCAGGGCCCAAGGGCAAATGCAACAGAACACGTTTGCTGGGTCGGAAACAAAGTCACAAGGGCTGCTCATTACCGTCGTTGGTGTGACCACGCATAACTGAAGAAAACGCTAACTTAGACGTTCTATCTTCCCTTCGGAGTTCATGGTCCTTTACATCTTGCCCGTGTCCCTGGGGCTGGGGATTCCAGACGAGGACCCCCGCGGTGAAGGCTGCAGGCTGCTTCTGGAGAAAGCACGGGGGTTCGGGGAAGTCCACACTGGCCCAGAGCCACAGAGCGAGAGGGACAGAGCCGAGACCGCATTCCAGGCCCCCCACACGGCTTCAGTCTCTGCAGGAACACGGCTGTGCGCTCTCAGCAGTCCGTGCCTCGCTGGGCCTGTCTCCCGGTCACTGACATAAAGGACTTGTCCTAGAGTAACTTTGCAAACTTGTGTAGCTACCAGACCTGGTCTTCACAAGGAACCTCGTGTAGACACACAGACACATCAGAGCAGTGCTGCGGTGGGGGCCGGGGGTCCTGGCGCTGAAGCTCGTGTCCCTAGGCTCTGAGGAACAGTTAGGAAACTGGCACGTCCAATGTTTCTCTCAGCCCGAGGTCCTGCCCTGCCCAACTGGGTGTATGCCCAGCTCTCCGGAATCCTGGCCGCCCAGGACAATGACCCCTCGGGCCGTAGGAATGCCTGGGCGCCCGGAAAAGTCCCGCCAGGGACCTCTCTGTGGCCGCCTGCTGGGGCTGCAGGGGCAGCCAAGCCCAGCCAAAGCTCCATCCGGGCCAGGCTGCAGAAACCACCTCGCCCGTCTCCTGCGGAACCACATGCAGACGTCCGCACGCGCCAGTGCTGTGCCCCCGCCCAGGCCGCGCCCCCGCATCCACAGCCGCCCGGTGGGCAGCCCACGGCGCTGTCCAAGAGCAAGGTCCGTCCGAGGCGGGCGGGTGGGGTCAGTCTGTGAGGTTCCGGGCAAAGCTTCCCTCTCCAAGTCTCTGGAGGACACGAATGCAAGGGTTTCCCAGACTTCTCGGGTAAGAATTTGTGAAAACCAAATTAAACCAAATTCCCAGGCCCCGTCCCAGACCCGCTGAATCAATGTCTCCAGGAAATGGGACTGGGAAGCTGCGTTTTTTCACCAAGAGCCTCAGGGGACTGTGATCATCAGGGAAGTCCGGAAATCCTCCGCGGGGAGTGACCTTGGCCGGACGTCAGCAGTACCTGCCCAGCTCTAAAGGCTGTGAGGGCTCCAGACCCAGCCCACAGATGGATTCCACAGACCCAGGACTCTAGGGCCCCAGAGTCTGTATGTCCCTTGGCCGTGCAGGGCCTATGACGTGATGGTCCCCAAGGCTGAGCTCTGGAAGCCAGGGGGCCGGCTTGTTGGAGGAGACTCTGCACTCCGACACCCTCGCCGGGGCATTTGGGGTCCAGCGCTGCCCGCGGGCTCTATCCTGTCCCTGAGTTGATCTTATTTCCTCATTCTGGCTTGCACCAATATTGAAAAACATTTAATCTGTTGCCTATGTTTAAAAAGGCCATGATCTTGTCCAAAAATCTCCACTTTCAGCTTTCCTTGAGAAGTCTTAGCCACCCACGTCAGGCCCCCATTCCCACCTCGCAGCAGTGGCTGGCAGGGAGCAGGGCGCCCCGCTGGAGAGGACCCGCACCCCCGGCCAACCCCGCTACCCCCCAGTGTGTTCCCCAAATGCAGGCTGCCCTTGGCCTCCTGGCTGCGCGGTCCTTCGAGGACTAAAGCACAGCACTTCCCACAGAAACGGGGGAGCAAGAGACGGGCCGCCCGCCAGGTTTGTCCCCACGTCAGGCCGCCCTGGTGCGTGGCCTTTGCTGCGTCAGGCCTGGCTACTAACTGCGAGGGACGGTTAGGTGAGCCAAAGTCCGGGAAAAACGTGTGAGACACTGTCCCTCCCCTCAACATCGAGAAAGGTGTGTAGGGCCCAGTGCTGAGCGGCCCGGCGAGGGGAGGGGACACAGCCCCGGTGGACAGAAGTGAAGAGAGACCTCATCGGACAGGGTGGCGTGAGGTCCTCTGACCCTGGAGTGTCCCGGAGCGGATGCCGCGGGACGGGCCCGGGAAATGCCACGGGTGCCGGCGAG
This sequence comes from Meles meles, assembly GCF_922984935.1. Classification (NCBI taxonomy): domain Eukaryota; kingdom Metazoa; phylum Chordata; class Mammalia; order Carnivora; family Mustelidae; genus Meles; species Meles meles. Next base: position 1,114,351 of record NC_060071.1, read on the forward strand.
AGAGGCGGCCAGCTTGGGGCCCCCCACACTTGTCTTGTAAAATGAGACGGTGCGCGGACAGGATCCGGCACTGTCGGGCACGCGGGCTTGGAACACAGGAAGGTTCGTCCAGCTGGGTCACTCCACAGCTGTGTGGCCCAGGGACATCACTCCGTCACTGGCTTAGCCTCGGCCACCCCGCCTGCTCGGAGAACCCAGGGCCGTGGGCGGAAGGACAAAGGTAGCGGGACGACACAGCGACTGCGTCCCACAGCTCCGTTTTCAGTATTATTCCCAGCGGCGCCCCGGGCACGGGCCACCCCAGCTCAGGCCGCTAAAGTCAGCCGAAGGTAAGCGGGACCGGGGCCGGCCTGAAGCGCTCGGGTCCCCGAGGAATGGCCGCCATGTGGCTCGCTCCCGGCAAGAACAGCGTGTTGGGGCATCGGGCAGAGGGTCAGGGGTGCGAATGACATGGGGGATTCTGAACCACGGCGGAGAAGTGACCCCAGAACTCCAAGCAAGTGTCCCTGGGCAGGGACCCCCGCCCGACCCCTGTCGGGAATCCCTGCTCTCCACCTTGGGCAAACCGCACAAGACAGAAATTCGAGGTGACTCATAAAGAAGCAGCCTATTCGGTTCAGAAATGTGACCGAGAGGCAGGTCAAAGGCACGAGGGCTCGCACGCCCTCCAGACAGCCGGTCTGAATCTCAGCTGGGCCACCGCAGTGGTGAGCCCTGGGGTGAGTAACTCAACCGCCCCGCCTGCTTCTCCACCTGTCAGATGGAGACCGCCTCCCTGCTTCCCTGGGCTGTGAGTGGAACGAGCTCCCACGCAGGTGCTGGGAACCGGAGACGGCACTGAGCCATCGGGAGCGAAGCTATAACCCAGAGTTAGCAAGCGAGCTTCTAAAGGGTTCTCCGCGATTTCCTAAAGCCTGTTTTCTCTCTGCCTAATGGCTTAAAAAAGAGCTTTTTAATCAAAAAAAAAAAATAAAAAATAAAGACTTACAGGAAGTTACCACTCCACAATAACTTTTATTTTCTGGTTTTGCTCTGCTCTCATCTTTTTAGTAACTTATGTTGTTTTGCCATTAAAATGGTTTATAAAGGGGGGCAGGCGAGTTACGAAGCAGACAGCTCGTCCACTGTCTAGAGCCGACCCCAGCAGAGACCGGCTGACACTCTCAGCCCCCCAGGGCTGGCAGGGCCTAACTGTGGCTCCAGGCTCCGTGGGTGCGCAGGGCTGAGCGAGAGCGCGGCTGCGGGCGCGGGGCAGCGGGCCTGCTGGGTCAGGAGCCCTGCGCCGCCGATCGGACAGAGCCCCTGTCACGGCGGGCGTTAAGTACGTGGAGTGTCATCCCTGGGTGACAGAACTGGCACTCTGCAGCTTCTGCCAGAGAAGGACGAGTTTACCCTCCCTCTATCAGAAACCCGAGTCACAGTCCAGCCCTTCAAACGACCTGACCCCATGCTCACGTCAAAGAGGCAAAAATAACCAGGGTGTGCGTGCGTGCGCGTGTGTCCTCCAGCCGGCCTGCGTGTGCCCGGCATGCACACCGGGCTCACGTGTGCCATTCAGCAGTGAGGATGGGGACATTACCGGGCCCCAGTCCCATCAATCCCCACAAGCCCTTTGTCACAGAAGAAAAAGTCAGGATATACTTCCTAAAAGTGAGTCCAAGATAGGCCCTTGTGGTCTCAAGGAAGATAGTGCTGAGACGGTAGGGCCCCTGGTCTAGGACTCCTGGGGCAGCTCCAAAGAGAACGACACACAGCTCAGGCATCCTGAGCGGGGGCAGCCGGGGGTCCCCAGGCTGTATACCTAGAGGTTAGCGGAACAGACATCCCCCCAGGAGTGCGGGGGGCCGATCAGCAGGAGAAGGTGCCTGCTCTGTCAGGTAAGCTCAAACGGCAGGCCAGAACCACAGGACTCCGCAGGGTCTCCCTGGTCTCCGTGGCTTTCAGTGGCGGTCACTCTACCCTGATACCCAGCATCTGGATCCTCCCAAGAACCCTGGGGGGGAAAACACCGTTCTCCCCACTTAACTACAGCCCTGGAGTGGCAGGAGCTTGGCCAAGCTCACACACGGGCTGGCCTGCAGTGGAAGTGGAGAGGGTCCTGACCCCCCCCTCCTCCCACCACTGCCAGGGGGCCTGGACCCCAGTAGGGGCTCAGGGACAGTTCCCTGGTGCAACCACTTCCTGCTGCCTCATCCCCATCACCTGGTCCGTCCTTGGACCCGGCTCTGGGCAGGGATAAAACAGGATTCACACGGTAGCTAAGGAGCTCAACCTGGCAGGGCACGCTCTCCGAGCCTGTCCCCTGGATCCTGAAAGAACTTTTTATGACCTGCCTTGCAGGGCTGTTGTAGAGAGGATGAGAAATAAGAGCGCATTAAATATTTGCTCCCTCTCCACCCCGTATACCTTGCTGCTAGGGGAAACCTCCCTAAAACCCCCGCACCCCTGAGCTACTCCCCTCAAGGGCTCCCCAAAACCTCTAAGATCTGGTTTAAATGCCTCCTTAGGCTGCGGCCCCGGACACCTTTCCCTTCAGTCCCTGTGCTGGAGAGGCCAGAATCCCCCATCCCCAGCACGCAGGCCTAATGCGGCCCACGCCCGGGGGCAGGGACGTGCCCACTCCCTCCAGCCCACCCCGAGTTCATCCATCTCCGTCCCTCCTGGCTCTGGCCTCTCCCCCCCTACAAAGCCGTCCGGACCGCTTGGCCCGCACAGCTATCCGATCGACCCCCGTCAGACCAGGGGCTCCCTGGGCGCGGGGCCCGGGGTCTCCTAGACCCTTGGCTCCTAAAATCCCAGGCCGGCTGCCTCGGACGCGCCTGGAGCTCCGCGGCCGAGGAAGGCCTGGACGCCGGCCAGAGGCTCGTCGGAGGCCGCGGGCGGGGCAGGGAGAGCCGAGCCCAGGGCCGGGAGAGAAGCTCCCCTCCGCTCCCTCCGCGCGCTCGGGCGTCTGCACACTCCGGGGAGGGGAGGCAGGAAGTGCTGGGGGCGCGCGAGCCGGGCCCCCGCGCCGCCGACCGCCCGCCGCAGCTGTGACCCCGCGCCCCGGCCCACGGCGTCCCGGCGGGCTGCTCCTGGACCGGGCGCCGACGAGGCTCGACACGGAGCCCTCCGCGCGCAGACCGCGCTCGTGCAGCCCCGCGGACCAGCCCCGGGGGGCCCCGCGCGGTTCACCCGAGGACGGAGGGGCTGCCTCCAGGCACCGGCACGGGGCCGCCGGGTGCGCGGCTTTGCCCGCCGGCCCCGCCCGGTCTCGAGCCCCCGGGGTGCGCTGGGGGCGCGCGGGGCCGGCCGGCGGGGAAAGGCGGCCACCCACCTGGTGCGGGTCCGGGGTCGCCGGGCGCCAGGGCGCAGAGCAGCAGGAGCAGGGGGCGCAGCCGCGGCGCGGGGCTGCGGGGGCTGCGGGCGCTGCGGGGGCTGCGGGCGCTCTGGGCGCTCGGGCGGCGGGGCATGGCCGGGGCGGGCGGCGCCGGGGGGTACCCCGCGTGCGCGCTCTCGTCCGTCCCGTCCGCTCGCTGCCCGGTCCGGGTCCGGCTCAGGACATGCCCGGCCCGCGCGCAGCTCCCGCGTCGGACCCGGCCTGCGGCAACAAAGGCTGCAGGGCCCGCCCCCTCGGCGGCGCAGGAGGCTCCAGGGACCGAGAGCCCGACGGCGAGAGAGAAAGAAAGAGAGAGAGGAGAGGAGCGGAGCGGGTCGAGGGAGGGCGGGAGGGGGCCGCGCGGCCGGGCCGCCCCGCCCCTCCAGCCGCCCCGCCCCTCCAGCCGCTCCGCCCCTCCAGCCGCCCCGCCCCTCCAGCCGCCCCGCCCCTCCAGCCGCCCCGCCCCTCCAGCCGCTCCGCCCCCCGGGCCCGCCCCCCGGGCCCGCCCCGCCCCCGCCGCCCCGCGGGCCCCGCCAGCTGCGGTTTGGGGGCGGGTCCCGGCCGGGCGCGCGCGGCGCCCCCCGACGGCCGTGACCGCCCTCCGGGCCGCAGGCGCCCTCTGGCGGCGGAGCCGAGCCGGGCCTCCGGGCCGCGACCCTCCAAGACCCCTAATAGCCGGAATTTCCGGAGTGTAGCCCTTCCCCGAACAGGCCCGACCCCCCGGGAAAAGGGGTCCGGAGGGCCCCGGGGGACTCCCTAGTGGACCCTACTCCAAAGCCGGCTCCCGAGAGTGGCCTGGCGGGTGGGCGGCGGCTCCCACGTGAGGCCAGTCCCGCAGCCACAATGTCCACTCTCCTGCGCGGCCGTTGGGTTAGCGCCGGCCAAAGCGGGGTCCCGCGGGCGCAGGCCCCGTCGTCTGTCCTCAGTGGCCGCAGCCCTTCCTCCTGTGCTCGCTGGAGCCTGGACCTAGGACACTCCGGCCTTCACTCACCCTGTCCCCTACACAGGGACCTCCTGGAGTTCCCCGGGCCGGGCGGGGTCAGCCTCTCGCCCCTGGTCTCCGAGGCCCGCACTGCTCGCCGTCCTCTCCCCTGCACGGTCCCTCTTCCTGGAAGCTGCTCCCAGCTCCTGCATCCTTAGCCCTACTGTCCTGGCAGGGCACAGGGAGTTCGTGGCCACTCGGCTCCTTGACGCCCTCATTTCCCAGGGACCTTTCATCCACCTCTGCCACCAGCCCCCAGGGCCACAGCCTAGGCTGTCATCCCCAACTGCCCCAGGTTGGAAACCCCAGGGCCCGGGCCAGACCTTCACACCTGACCCTGCCACTTCCCGGCCCTCTTTATCACATTCTGCGGGTTCATCCTCTGGTCCCGAGTCACCTTCTTCCTCTCCCCCATCACCCCCTCCTGGCTTCAGCCACTTGCCTTCCTAGCTACGTCCACTGCTTGACCTCTGGCTCCTACTCAGCCCCCTCCCATCCCCCTCACCCCCATGACAGGGACGATTCAGGCTGCCGCATCCAGCCACACACACATCTCACCCCGTGCACCAAGCCTGTGCCGGGCACCCATGGGCTTCCCCTCCTCTGGACCCTCCAGTGGCTGGAGACAAACGCTTCTACCGTTCCCTCCTTCCCCAGGGACCGTGCTCTGGGGCCCCCTCTTTCCTTGGTCCCCACAGCTGCTGACCCTCCATCTGAAAGCATTGTGGCCTTCCTCATCTCGGCCTGCCCCGAGCATTCTAGAGATGCCCCCCACCCCCTCCTCCCTCCACCCTCCTCGGCCAGGCCCGTCTCCTCCTCACCCTGCAGATGTGGGGAAGTCAGTGAACGGCACAGACACGGTATCTGTTGTCAAGAGCCTCGCTCCGAAAGAGGCGGCCAGACCACGGGCATAGCAGACAGACATGGAAACAAGGCCCCCGCTGAGAGGGGCTGGGGGGGGGGCGGGTAGCGGTTAAGCTGGGAGACTGGAGGACAGTCAGGGAGGGCACCTGCGGACGGGCCGTTGAGCAGAGCAACCGGAGTGATGCCGGAGTGACGTGAGCCAGCCACGTGCAGTGAAGAGAAAAGGCGGGCGTAGACCTGGGACACCCGAGATCCGTCCTTGCAGATGCTGACCGCGTCAGCACTCACGGGGTCTCCCCTGCCCCCTTCTCGGCGCTCCGAGAGCCCCCACTGCCCCACCAGTCATGGCACCCACCACACAGAATGCCTGCCATCTGTTCGTGGGTCCTCGAACCCCACCTCCGTGAGATGCGACATTGGGTCGTACTTGCCTGCGGGACCCAGCCCCCAGCACCGTACCCCCAAGAGACCAAGACGACCCGGTGAGGGGACACACAGCCCTCCCTGGCCGGCCCCACAACTTACCACCCTCCCTCCTGCGGCCAGCCATCGAGACTGACCGGAGGCCTCTCCGAAGGCTGACGAGAGTGCCGCCTGCTCCCGCTCCAGTCCCAGGTCCTGGCCTTTGTCCTGCGCGCCCCTCCTCACAGACCAGGCTGCACAGCACGGGATGCAAGGGCACGACCATCTCAGTGCTGCCCTCGGGCCGCGGGGAATAACCCAGCCAGAAAGACAAGGCCAACGCCAAACTCGGGGAGCGAAGAGTACGTTTTGAACCAACAAGAGAGATGCTATTTCAGCACGTTTGATGTAATTGTCCAGAAGGTCCCATTACAGACTCCCCCTCCCCAGCCTTGGTAGTTTTTTTTAGTGATCACCGTGCGAGGCGGCCCGACACCCCCTGGGAGATTTAACTTTGCTAAAGGGCGACCAGAAACTCAGCCAACTGAAGGAGAAGCTGGCGGTGTTCTGCTTTTATGTTTCCATGTGTATATTGACCGGTTGCTTAACAGGTAGCGAGCAGAGCAGAGCCCGGTCTGTTTACCGTTATGAATGAATAGATAACGATGGTAAAATGAGGCACACACTTTTTTTAATTTAATGGAAACTCTGGGCCTCGACTGTCGTATCCAGCTAACGGAGACGCGCGTCCCCACTCCCCATTTCACGGGTTTTCTTGGGCGGTTGTTTTCAGCCAGCGGTGACTTCACTTCCGTGGAATTTTGCAATGTCTAGAGACATTTTTGGTCGTCACAGCCAAGGGGGAGGGGCCGCGGGCACCCGGTGGGTGGAGGCCAGGGGTGCTGCCAAGCCTCCCACGGCGCCTGGGGCAGCCCCCGCCGCGAGGGGTTGTCCAGCGTGGACGTCACTAGTGTCCAGGTTGCAAATCTCTGGCGAGAGGACGAAATCGTTTGAAGGCCCGTGTGGCAGACCCAGGAGCTTATGTTCTAGTGTCTTCGTTGTGCTTTGGTTCTGGGGGTCAGGCAAGCACAGGGTAAACGTTCAGCCTTCACACACAGTGAAAAGTACCCCTCCTCCCAAAGTGGGTCGTCTCGGCCCCTCGGTGCTCCTTCCCGGGGGCCGTTTCTGCCTCGGTTTCCCACGAATCCTCCAGGAAATGAGTGTGGACGCTTGGGGCAGCACACTCCGCTCTAACAGCCCCGGGCTTTTTCTCAGTGAGCGGCCCAGCCTGGAGATGCTTCTCCGCCCTGGTTAGCGCGGGGCCGAGCACACACGGGACTGTGGACTGCACGGGGGAGGAAATCTGTGTTCTACCCACTGAGGCTTCTAAGCAGCAGTCTCTGGCGGGGACCCTCCGCTGTGCACGAGGGGGAGCTCATCTGTGGGTCAGGCCCGGCTCCGGGCTTACTGTCCTGGGCCTGCAGTTTGTGACCTTGACAGGGAGGTAGGTGTCCCCAGATTAAAGGAACGTTTTTGGTGGGTCCCTTCCACTCCAGTACATCACCAGAGCTGCAGAAGTCATTCTTTTTTTTTTTTTTAAGATTTTATTTATTTATTGGACACAGAGAGAGATCACAAGTAGGCAGAGAGGCAGGCAGAGAGAGAGAGGAGGAAGCAGTCTCCCTGCCAAGCAGAGAGCCCAATGCGGGGCTCGATGCGGGGCTCGATCCCAGGACCCTGAGATCGTGACCTGAGCCAAAGGCAGAGGTTTAACCCACTGAGCCACCCAGGTGCCCCTGCAGAAGTCATTCTAAATTCTGGTGTAGGGGCCAGACTGCTGAGCAAGGCTGTCCCAACCCCCCAGCCCCCGTGGGACAGGACTAAGTGCCGGCTGGGAAACTCAAGGGATGCTTGCCTCCGGAGGGTCGCTGAGCTACCAGCCCAGGCCTGACTGGCGTTGTTGCGGAAGCCTGGAGACTTGGGCCGATTTGTCCCCATCTCTGATGCACAGCACCAGCTACCAGAGCTTGGGAAGGTGGTCAGCCCCACAGAAAGGGACATCAGCGTTGGGGGTCCCATGCTGTCCCCCTGGGGAGTCCTGAGCCATCGCTGTCCACCGCCTTGCCAGCAGCCCATTGGGCAGTGAGAAGAGGAAACAGACGGAGGCCCGAGTGGAACCCCGAACACGCACCGAGTCCCCTGTGCGGGCCCCACGCCCTCCATGCAATGTCTTGCCACGTCCTGCTCCCAAGGTGAAGTAGAGGTCACCAATCTCCGGGCGTGCAGGTGGAGAAGTGCAGAGCACACAGCCCACGTCCTCTGCCGAGGGCCCCACGCGGGCAGGTGTCAGGGCCTGGCCAGGCCTGCCTGCAGCACTCGGGTCCCTGGCCGCTGCACGCTATGACTCCCCAGATGGCCAGTGTGGGCTGCGGTCATCAAGGGGGCCACTGTGTTGCAGTGCCTCCCCCCGGGGCTGTTTCCTCAGGCAGGCAGGTGCGTGGGAAACAGGCCCCTTCCCCTTCGTGAGGGTTCACAGAGGCTTCTGCTCTGAGCGCCTCTCCAGTGCCCGGAGCCCGGCTAAGTCCGGGGGACCCTGGTGATGGCCCCGCTGTTCCCTGCAGTCAGCTCTGGCCTCCACCCACAGCCCAGCAGCCCGCAGGGGCTGGGCCTGGTCTCCTGGGCCAGCACCCACCAGGACCCCGGGAGGAAACTGTTGGCTGTGAATCCGAGCAGCTCTCCCCATGAGTCACCCGCAGCCCGAGCCCAGCACGGTGGGTCCCGCTGCCGCCCTCCGACCCGCAGGCTCCAGGGCGCATCACCTCCGCTGCCCTCCTTCCCTGACCTGCCACCCCTTCAGCAACGGGGTCCCACATCCCTGTGGCTGGGAATAATCTGAAAACTTCTTCGGCTTTTCTGTTGCATTTACTGAGGGCCTGGGAGCCCTTTCTGCTCGCTTATCCTTTAACGTTTTTCCTATGGGTGGTTTTATTAACTTTTGTAAAGAAAATACTTGTTTCAACATTTAAAAACCAGAATCTGGGAGCTCCTGGCCAGCTCAGTCGGGGGAGCAGGGGACGCTGGATACTGGGGTCATGAGTTCGAGTCCCACGCTTGGTGTAAAGATGATGTAACAATAAAATCTTAAAAAAGAAAAGAAGGAAGGAAAGAAAACAGAATCTTGCTGGTAATAAGATTCTGGATAAAATAGATTATGTGGGTTGTTTTTCTTCTTTTTGTAACCAATACACTGTTTCTCTCCTTGATTCACCCGACGAAAACTCACGTGTGCTGCCCGCAGTGGAGCGGAGTCAGTTGAAGGAAAACAGCACGAGCCTTATGACGAAGTTGCTCTCGCCAACATTAAAAATGGAGCTGGTTATATAATTGGGGGTTGGGAAGAATACTTTAAAGATGAAATCAACAGCAAAATCTGTAGGGGAAAGAAAGCTAATAGATGTGCCTACATCAAAAGGAAAACTTCTCCCTGTTCTAAAGCTCCGAAAATCCAACATCCGAAAACCAGGAGACCCAGAGAGCTCAGAAGAACCAGAGAGGAGACCTTCAAGCAAAGAGGGTGCCTCTCTGACCGAGGGACGGAAACGTCCAGATTGGAAGGGTTTACTGGCATCCAGCACAATGGAGAAAAAGCAAACCGGTCCACCCAGGAACACAGCCTCTCAGCCTCCTCACGAGCCAACTCTTGGGGACTCGAGAAAAGTCCCATCCGGAGTTTCCAGGGCGGGGAAAACCGGCCCGAAGACCATGGTCGGAAATGCGCGGGAATTCTCTCCTGTAACTCCCCGAGCAAGAGGCCAGCGGCGCCTGCCTTCCAGTCCCGAGGAACATGGTTTCTGACCTAGAGCTCAGGTCTCGCACTCTCGCTCCTGTGACCCGGGCAAGAAACGCCGTGAAAGAGATAAGCCCAAGTCCGAGTGCAAGGTGGGGGAGGGGTGGCGTCGCCTCTCGGAACAGTCACACGGGAGGCTCCAGGACGGCGGACGCCCGGGCTCTGGCCTTGGGGTGCCCTGGCCACTGGGCCTATGGACAGCAGGTCCCGAGTACCCAGCGTGGGCCCTGCACCACCCCCCGACCCAGCACCCGCTTGCGGCCGCTTGCTCCCAGTGGAGCCCGAGCCTCTGATCCCTGAGCGAACACCGGCTCCTGCACACGGCAGACGCTTCACCAGATCGTCTGGTTAACCCTCCGGCACCCCTGCGAGGTGAGCATTACTGTCCCACTGGCAGGTGAGAGACACGGAGCTGACCTCACGGCCATGACGCCACACGGCAACTGACGGAGCAGGGCCCAGAGCGGGTCTGCGTGCGCCCCACCCCAGGCTCACGCCGTCCGCCTCCACGGCCGCGTGGGCTGAGTTCCGAGAACAGCCCTGGTGACGCTGGGCCTCAGGGGCGAGGAAGGCAGTGGCGGACCGGGCACCCGTGAAGCGCTTGGCACCTGTCAGATTTGCGAAAGTATTTGTCTCGCGTGTAGTTTGCATATATATCCAAGTAACATGCGTTCAAGACTCAAAGAGGCCAACGGTGCTCCACAGAAGCTGGACCGCCGCCAGCCCTGCTCCAACCTCCCTGAGACACACACACACATACACACACACGATCTGTGGCAGGGAGGGGTGCAGCTCTAAGGGGGCTCCCGAGCCAGGCCTATCCCCACCGCCACCCACTGTCCCCTGCTTCCCAGCCCTGTGTGTCCTGGAGGCCGTCCAGGACCGCTGGGCACATGGTCTTGGAGAATTCCCTGCATGCAGAGCCCGGCGCTCCAGGAGGCCGAGGGGGGCCTTGGCAGGGACAGAGCGGCAGGAGCCCGGAGCAGCGCGCCCGGTGACTCACCACCTGTCATCTCTGCGGGGGAATTTGTCCGGAGGGAAAAACACTGACCACATCACTGGTGAAACAGGATCTGCGGAAGTGCTGTTTCCACTGTCCTAACGACAGCCGGGAGACGGCTTTTACAAAGGAAAACGAAAAGTCCCCAACCTGCGACCCTCTCCCTGCCGTACTGCTTCGTCTTGGGGGGATCCTGAGTGCGGGTCCTTGGAGACGCCATCAGAGCGTCACAGGGCAGAGCCGAGGCACCCCGGTTCCCTCCAGTGGGAATGAGGCCCCGTCCCCACCTCACAGGGGGCCGTAAGGGTTGGAGGAGCTGATTCTCCTGACGATCCTGGGCCTGGACACAGGAGGTGCCCCGCTAAGAAGAGGGACAGCGTCCTCCCCCCCCCCCCCCCGCCCCGCCCCGGCCGCAGCATCGCCCCCTCCCCTGGCTCCATCCACCCTCTGGCCCTCTCTGGGACACTCCCCCCACCATCCTGGTAGAGGCACTTTCCAGCCCATGTCCTCCTCAGCCCCCCAGCTCTGCGGGCGCAGGGCCCGGAGGGGGTCTCCTCACAGGGCCCACCGCACAAGGTGTGCTCACGTGCTCAGGAATGAGTCCTGCGGGCCCAAGTTAGATCTCAGCCCTCCCTCTCTGGCCTACACCCTCTGCCCCCAACACCCGTGCCCCTACTCAGCTCCTCCCTCTCTGTGCTCCCCGATGCGCCCAGAGCTCCTGGGGTAAGGATGATGCTGGTCCAGCTCTGTCTCCCTCAGAGACAAACGGAGTCCCTGAATGCTGGGGCCAGAATGGGTGACGTCCCACAGGCTTCACATGACGCCTTCACCGACGCCCCCCATGCGTCACGCTCTGCTTCTTGATGTGGGCGCTGTTATATGGGTGTGTTTGGTCTGTGAAAACCCATCATCCGCGCTCTTATGACACAGAGGCATGTGTGTGGTCTGTGGATATTACATTTTACCTAAAAGTTTACTTTTAAAAAAAGTTACTTAAAAGTCTTTTTTTTTTTTTTTTTTTTTTTTTTTAATCCTAGGGTGATGAGAGGGAGACTTGAAGCGGAGTGGGGTTGGGGATTAGAGGTAGTCAGGGAGGACTTCTTGGAGGAGGCAACCTTTGATCTGAGACCTGTTGGGTAAGAAGAAGCCAGTCTTGGAGGAAACTGGGAAAAGCGCCAAGCAGAGGTTCTGGCAAGTGCAAAGGCCCCCGGGGCGAGCAAAGGTTTGGGCTCTGGGGGGAGCCCCCCCCTGCAGATGTAGGTGGATCCCAGCACAGAGTGGGGGGTTAGAGGACTCTAACAGGTCGGAGTGCAGGCACCAGATCAGGCAGGGACTATACCCAGGTGAGGAGTGAGGACCTTACTCTAAATGGGACAGGCAGTCGTGGAGGGTTTTGTTTGGGGGCACGCTGTGGTGTGACTTTCCCTCTAACTGCAGAGGAGAAAAAAGGACCTGGGCTCAAACACCCCACAAGTTCTGCGTGAATGAACGAAGACAACGGGTACCCAGAGAGCTTTTAGGGCATGAGAACACAAAGGGACTTACAGACCACTTTACAGAGGAGGAAGCAGGTACCAGAGAAGGCAAGTCACTTGCCCCAAATCACACAGCACGTTGATGGCCAGAGCACAGAGACTAAAACCCCAGGCACCTGATATACAGTGACACCTCCCACTAGAAGAAGAAATCCCCCTAATTTTGCAAACTTTCTATCAGATTACTAGTTCATTCAGGGTCTGGCCCAGACTGGATCTGGGTAATGGGGTTAATTTCCCCCTTTCTGATAACTGGGCTGTGAATCCCACTTCTTGCTAATTCTTCTGGTCTGGTTGTGGGGACTGATGGCGGACAGAAGACATAGGGAAGATCTGGCCTCTGGAGACCACCTCCCAGCTCTTGGTGGCATGCCTTGCCATTGTTCCTGATGAGGGCAGGAAAGAAGGAAAGAGCTAAGGCCAGTGGGACTGTCTTCCAGAGAGGAACCTGGGAACAATGGGAAGAAGGAGGAGGAGGAGGGGGAGGGGGAGAGAATGAGGAGGGAGAGGGGGAGGAGGAAGAGGGATGAGGACGGAGATGGAGGGGAGAAGGAGGAGGAATGGACGAAGGAGCCAGGGTCCACAGCAGCCAGGGCTAAGACCTTTCCCCCATTCGCTTGGCTCATTCTCCCATGACCCTGGCCAGGGGTTATCTTTCTCCTCCTTTACAGATAGGCAAGGGTAATGGGTCAGCCCCAGGACACACAGCTGGTTAGAGACATCAACACGACTATGGTCTCCTCCTCTCCCCTGGGGGCCCTCCCATCCTTCAGACCATCCGCCCCATTCCCACCCCCCTCCTCCTGGAACTTCCTGCTCAGTTACTAACCATCTGTCTTACTTCCCTGTTTTATCTGCGCTCGTTCCCTGTACCAGCTCGTCCCATCTGTCTGCACCCCCCAGCAGAACCCCAACCCTAACTCCCAGCAGAAGTTGGGCTCCCCAGGGCGGCGGCACCCCTGTGTTCAGCAGAGTGCCCACCACGCACACTGTCTGGGGACGTGAGAAAGGGGGTAGCCAAGGGAAGGCATTTCTGAAGGGTGGAATTGGGGTCGAGGCGAGCGCTGAGGAGTCGGCCAGGCCCCGGAAGATCTGTGGCAGGTCAGGTCTGCAGGAGAGCCACTCAGGCTCCCCGAGGTCAGAGGCCATCTAGGCCAGGTCCAGGCGGGCAGGTCAGAGAGGAGGGCGGCGCACACTGGAGCTGCCCGGGCGCCTTCACAAATACCAGGCCTTGGATTCCAGCCCAGACCTCCGGGGTCTGGGGTTCGTTTACGGACTTGCTTTGAATCCGCTGAGGGTCTGACTCTGCCACGAGACCTCGCAGGCCAAAGCAGGAAACGTAACTTCGTTCCAGCTTGGGGAGGAAGCCACTGGAGGGCGCTAAGCCAAGAGAGTCTTGTGAGCAGCGCAAAGCCGCCTCCTCCGGGAAGACTTCCCGGCTTTCCCTGGTCTGGGGCGCCTACTCTGAGGACGCTCAGGGGGCGCGGCCCGCGGGTACCCCGTCGGCTTCTGCCCCCGAGCAGCCCTAGTCACCTCTGCGTGTCCAGCCCCGTGCGGCAGCGCTGCCGGCCTTGGGAAGGAATGAGGGCCCGGACGCCGGAACCGACCAAAATTGGGTTGGGGCGAGCGGGGCCCACGGCTGCCCCGCGGGGGAAGCACCTTCCTCAGGCGAGGGCGGTCCGAGGGCGCGGGGCTGGGGGCGGAGGGTCCGGCTTGCGCGGCTGGACGCGGAGCACCCTAGGGACGGTTCCCCTGCCCCGGGGCCCGGGTCACGAGGAACCGCGACAAGCGACCGTAGAGACGCGGCCGGGAGTCCCCTCTCCGACGTGCCGCCACGCGGCGCCTTAGCCCGCCTCTCCCGGGCCTGGAGCGGCCGGAGGGGGCGCGGACCCCAGAGTGGGGGCGGGGCGGGCGGTGGGGGCGGGGCGGGGCGGGGCGGGTGCGGGGCGGGTGCGGCCCGCTGGGGTCCGCGCCGTCGAGGCCGGCTCCCGCACCGCGGCGGCGCGCGGACAGCTCAGGGGCTGAGGGCTGCGGGGCTCGCACGGGCGGCCCGCAGGTGGCGAGGCGGGGGGCGACGCGGGCGCCGCCTCCACGTCCGGCCGAGCGCACCGCGGGGCGGCCCCGGCGCCGCTCCAGTCCCGAGGGTGCCCGCGCGCTACCCGACGGCGTGCCCCGAAGCCTCGCGGCCGTCGCCCGTCCAGACCCGGAGGTGGTGCGCGACCGCAGCTGGGCCTGCAGCGTGCGGCGCGGGGGGTCGCGGACGCTCACGCACCCTCCACGCCCGACGGCCGCCCCGACAGCACGGGGAGGGCGCGGTGGCGGACGCCTGTGCCCGCTGGGCTTCACCCCCGCCGGGCCTGCCCGCCCGCCGTCCGCCGTCCGCGGGTGTTCGCCGCCGGCCACGCTGGGCAGCTGCTGCTGCCCCTACCCGGCCGGTGTGCTGCCTGCGCTCAGCCCTGCTGACGGCCTGGCGGCGCCCCGCGTTCTGGGGACGCTGACCAAGCCGACCGAGCCAGCCCCGTCTGCCTGGCCCGCTCCAACAGCCGCCCCAGCTCGCTCCTCGCCGCGTGCGGTGCCCGCAATTCCGCCAGGGCAGGGAGCCCAACGGCCCCAGCAGCTGCAGGGCCAGCCAGGCCTGAACCCGGGGAAGCGGGGTTCTCAGTAAGGACAGCTCCCTCCATGTCAGTACTGGGAGCTACCGGGCAGAGTGGGTCTCTTGCAGGGGTCGGGGTGGGGGTTGATGACGGCAAGAAGCAGTGTCTGGCGTCTGGCCGGTGTTCGGCTCCCAGGAGGGCCCGTGGAGGTGACTTGAGCTGAGAGTGCGCCACCAGCGTTCTGGGCCACCCAGGGTGAGGAATCCCTTCCCGCCCAGCCTGTTTCCTGTCCTACCTGAACGCTGGGGACCCCAGCAGGTCCAGGGCTTGGAGGTCCTGCGGCAGCCTCTGCCCACCCCAGCCGGCGAACCCGGTGCCGTCCACTCCTCGCCCTCCAAGGACTTACTGCGACTCCCACTTAGGTATCACCTTTGTGCTTGTAAGGAAGCGGTAAGCGTCTGTGAAGTCGTCGGGGGAGAAGCAGAAGGCAGGAAGGCAGCCCTCCGTCGCTGGGGACTTCTGAGCTCTCATCCAGGAGGCCTGCCTGCTTCCGGTCTTCTCCAGATCCTGGGGCTTCTCTGGCTGATCAGGGGCTGCAGGGAGCAGCCCGAAGGCCTGCAATGTGCATGATGGTGTGCGGGTGCTGGAGGGGTGCGTCACTGGCCTGGCTGGCCACAGAGGGTGCACCTGCCACCCAGGGGAGAGAAGTCACGGGGAGCAGATTCTGATTTCTGGTTATGACAGACCTTTCCCATTTTTGAGCACCATGAGGTAGTAAGCTCCCTGTCCTTGGAGGTGTTCCAGTAGATGCCGGTTGGTCACAAAGAATGAGGGAGACAGAAGGACGCATCCCCCAGGGGTGTGGAGGTGCTTGGCGGTTCCCACAGTCCCGTGAGCCTGGCCCGGGGAGCGTATCTTCAGTTCGCACGTCGTGTGGCGGAAGCACCTCCTCCCCTTGCTCCCACCTGCACCGCAGACGCTACATCGAAAGGCACGTGATTGAAATGCCTTCCCTGGTCGACGGCAGCAGATGCTCGTGCTGACGCCGAGCCATGGTAAAGCGTTGCCAGCAGCAGGGCTGCAGAGGAGGGGTCCGAGTCAGAGCCAGACTCGCATCCTTGCAGCCATCTGCACCTCAGTTTCATGGCTGATGGTTCTCTGGAGGAAGACTTGAGCTTGAATGTAAAGGAAGAGCCCATGTGCCCCACATGGTGTCCAGGCCAGGAGTCCATGTGGGACCTTGGGTTGACCTGAATGCCGGCAGCTGTGTTATCCAGGGGCCAGCGCTGTGCCCGAAGGAAGGAAGGCCCCAGCGGCTCCTGGTGTGCATAGCACAACTCTTCTTTGAAGCGTGGCCTTCGGGAAGAATCTTAGTGTCTCGGAGGGTGTGAACGCTTACAAAGAGGATACTTGTTTGGAAAGTAGAGAACCACAGTGCCTTCACGGGTAGCACCAAATCTTGGTTATTTTTCTTGGTGTTCATTTTAAAAGCCACGTGCAGCTCCTTTCTCACTCGTGCGCAGGGGATTGTGTTTTGTGGGAGCAACAGCAGGGAGAAGGACCCCTGCTGGAGTTCCTACCTGTCTTCCTGCTGCCCAGGCCCCAGCCGTCTGAAGGGCTGGCCCTAGGAACCAGCAGTGCGACGCAGGGTGCTCTCCTGAGAGGCCATGAGACTGTCCGGGAGCCGCGAGCACTCTGAATCAAACGTAATAGCTTCTTACATGATCATTTTTTAAAAGACTTTATTCATTTCACAGAAACAGAGCCAGAGAGAATAAATGGGGGAGATGACAGAGAGAGTGAGAAGCAGACTCCCCCATGAGCAGGGAGCTCAACGTGGGGCTCGATCCCAGGACCCTGAGATGACCTGAGACAAAGGCAGATGCTAAAATGACTGAGCCACCCAGGCAGCCTGTTCTAAAATTATCCTGTCAGGGTGCCTGGGTGGCTCAGTGGGTTAAACCTCTGCCTTCAGCTCAGATCATGATCTCAGGGTTTTGGGATCGAGCCCTGCATCAGGCTCTCTGCTCAGCAGGGGGCCTGCTTCCCGCCCCCCCCGCCACCACCTGCCTGCCTACTTGTGATCTCTCTGTCAAATAAATACAATATTTTAAAAATCATCCTATTTCTTTTTCCTTGAAGATATTATTTATTCATTTGAGAAAGAGTCGGAGAAAAAGCATGAGCAGGGGGGCAGGGCAGAGGGAGAGGGAGGAGCAGACTCCCCGCTGAGCAGGGAGCCCAACATGGGGCTCCATTCCAGGACCCCAAGATCACGACCTGAGCAGAAGACAGACAGACACTCAACCGACTGAGCCACCAAGGTGCCCCTAAAATCATCCTGTTTAAAGACTATTGTAGAAAGTCCGTATGTACTAATCAGTCCGTATGTACCACATCGTGGACACCAGCCAAGGTGTGGGAGGTAAAGACATTCAGCCTGGAGTCCGCTTGGTCAGAAGTCCCTGGTCTGCCTTGCTGTGTGACCCTGAGCAAGTCACGTTGCTTCTCTGAGCTCCGGTTTCTTCCCCCATAAAATGAGGGGGGTCTGTGATTCAGGGATTCATTTTTACACCTCTGTGTTCTTTTCTCAGTGCTCTTCCCATGCAAACTGTTTTCAGGGTCACTTCTTGCCACAAAGTGGAGATCCTATAAGCATCACCGTTCCTTTGACTCTTCGTTTCCTTGATGGAGATCAGGGCTCCTCTCACTGGCTCTTGCCATCGAAGCGTGCTCACCCAGAGGAGGACTGTGGATCTCAAGCAGGTGTTGGCGGTCATGGACCGAGCCCAGCTCTGAGCCGGCCCTCATGAGGCTTCTCTGGGGACTGCCCTGAGTGTGGGAACAGGACACAGGTGTGGCCTTGAGGGACAGCCTGGTCCTGCCCCCGGAGCAGAGGGGACGGTGAGGAGGGAGGCGTGGGTCCACGGCTCCCATGCATCCTGAGAATTGAACCGTCAGCAGCTGTGGACGAGAGGGACACGAGCAGATCCACGCATGGAAGTGCAGCGTAGATGAGATTTTTGAGCGAAACATCGAAGCCCGGAGTGTGCAGAGCGGGGAGAGCGGCAAGCTGGTGTTGACCAACACTGGGCAATGAGGCAGACACGGTGCTTTGCGTGCGGTTGAGCCTCACGAAGGGCTTAGAAGGGCCCGGCGTGGTTCATATGGTCTGGGGAGAGGCTCGGGAATTGCCCGGTGTCATCCAGCCCGGATGGCGGTGTGGCAAGAATTTCTCAGTGCGGATTCCCATCCCAAAGCCCAAACCCTTAACGGCCATTGGCTCACCTGCCCAGAGCCGGGATGCGGAGAAAACACAGGGAGAGGACCTATCTGTGAGGACTTACCTCCCAGATGCAGAAGTGTGGAGAAGCCAGGCTGACCGGGTCAAGTGCTGCAGGGCCGGCGGGAGTGATGGTCTGAGCGGCCCCAGGCACATCCCATACTGTCCTTCCTCCTGCTGCGTGCTGGTCCCCTCAGTGGCGTTCCAGGGAGAGGGGTGAGGAGACCCTCCAGGTGAATGAAGGAAGGTGTGAAGCCTTGCACCCTGTGCCAGGAGTGGGGACAGTGGGTGGCTGGAAGCGCGCCCGGGGGGGGGCCCTCTGCCCCGGGGCCTCTGCTGAATCCCTCCTCAGCCCCCACCCGATGTGGCAGAACGCTTCCCTGCACCCCGGCCCTGAGCCACCGCACCCAGGGGTCCCCATGCTTTGTCTTTGCCGCTCCGGGTGGGGGAGGGGCAGTGAGGGCCTCCAGGCGCTGGGACCCAGCAAGACTGTTCTAGAACTTGCCTCTAGAACGTGCCGCTCCCTGCGGAAGCTTCTGGGGCTCTCCGCTCCTGTGTCTGGGGCTCTCTCTTTGCCTCTGTGCGCCGCAGCATCCCTGCAGGGCACCTGGCCTGCCTGGGGGAGGAGGTCTCCGTGGCCCCCGCACAAGGCTGAGTGGGTGTTTCTTCTCCAGAACTATAAACCGTGAACGTCTGTGTCTGAGTCTCGCTTGGATCTCGTATACAGTAGGCTGTTACGATGCGTCTGACGGATGACCGGACACTGCCATGTGGGTCCTCACTGTCCTGTGACGGACACTGTGCCTGCCTATCATGGGGTCGCAGGTCTCCCCCTTCTCTTTGCCCGAGCTGGGTGTTCCCTGGACCCCCTCCCTGCCCTAGTCCCAGAGGGCTGCTGGGGGAGATGCAGGCTGCGGGGGGCGGGCCAGCTGGCTCGGGCCTTCGCAGGGGCGCAGCTGTGTCCAGCTCTCACGTGCCCCACACCTGCCCCGCGCCATCAGCGCACTTGGGAACCAGATGGCATGGGGCCTCCTGTAAGGAAGGGTCAGCTCAGGCTGCAGGGCCAAAGGGGTGGCCGTCCGGCCCACATGTGGGGGGATACGAGGAGGGCGTGTGTGGGATGGCCAACCGCCCACTCCCTTCCATGGCGGCTTTCTCCGAAGAGGACCCGGAGGCCCTTGCAGACATGAAGGCTGCCGGGGGAGGGTGGCTTCCAGACGCTGAGAACCGGGTCTGAGCATGGATCCCAGAGAGGCAGGCCCAGACTGCATCCCGCGTCCTGCGAAGAGCTGGGTGGGGAGAGGATGGGAGGAGAGAAGCGAGAGGCCGCCCGCATGGACAGCTCTGGCCAGATGGCTGTGTTGGGAGTAGAGGAAGCTGCGAGGACGGTGAGGGAGGGGGTGCCCCCCTCAGGCGCTGGCGGGGAAGGAGCCCAAGAACAGGAGGGTGGGGCCTGGGAGTGAGGAGGAGGAGGAAGAGGAAGAGGAGGAGGAAGGGAAGAGGGAGGAGGGGAGAGGGAGAGGGAGAGGGGGGAGAGGGAGAGGGAGAGGGGGGAGAGGGAGAAGGGGGAGAGGGAGAGGGAGAGGGGGGAGAGGGAGAGGGAGAGGGGGGAGGGAGGAGGGGAGAGGGAGGGGGAGGAGGGGGAGAGGGAGGGGGAGGAGGGGGAGAGGGAAGGGGAGGAAGCGGCCAACCCCCTGGGGCTCGGGTCCTGCACGACAGCGGTACTTTGAGGACTGAGCCAGCTGCAGTGAGACCACCCGCCCCCAGACTCTGGGGCTGCAGCCTCACTGGGAAACAGGGTGCCCGCAGGTTGGCTGGTTAAGACTGGGGTTATTCCTAATTCCAGCCGCTCGTGTCCTCATGAGAAGCCCCGTGAAGACAGAGATGCGTCTGTCTTCTTCCTCCAGAGAGAGGAGCAGAAGGGTGGAAACGGAGATGGGGCACCGGCCAGGCCCCGCGGGCATCCCGGGGAGCTGGAGGTGGGGAGTGCGCCCGCCGGCACCCCGCTCTCTGACTTGCGGCCCGGACCTGAGAGAAGAGAGCGCTGCTGTTCGGAGGTGCCCACGGGTGCTGGTGTGCGCGGGGGACCACGCGGGAGCTGCCCCAGATGTCCGGTGGGCAGCCTCCTGGCAACGTTCGCAGCCCCCAGGCCTTCCCGCCAGCGCCCTGTGGCCCAGCGGGTGGGCAGCTTGGATGTGTGGGCCTGAGCCACGGGGGCACACACGGGAGGTTTGGGCTCAGGAATCCAGCGCCCGGGTGCACACACGGGTACCGTGGCGGCTGCGGGGCACAGAGGCTCTGAGCCTGGAGCGAGTTAGGAGTCCCCCTGGGAGCCTCCGTCTCCCTCACCTGTAAGCCGGACCCAGCCGTCCACCTGCGAGCGCTTTCACTGTCTGCGCAGTGTGTCACACCCCGCAGACTTTTTTAAATTTTATTTGACAGACAGAGATCACAAGTAGGCAGAGAGGCAGGCAGAGAGAGTGGCAGAGAGGAGGAAGCAGGCTCCCCGTGGAGCAGAGAGCCCGATGCGGGGCTCGATCCCAGGACCCTGAGATCATGACCTGAGCCGAAGGCAGCGGCTTAACCCACTGAGCCACCCAGGCGCCCCCCAGCAGACGTTTGCGGACCGGCTGTGCGTCAGGCCCCGCGCCGGCCGGGGGGGAGGGGGCGAAGACAGGCACGTGCACGCACAGGCACGCACACGTGTACGCACACACGTACGCACACACACATGCTGTTTATGCCCAGCGCTTGTCAGACGGACTTTGAAAACCACCTCACAGTCTCCCTCTATCCTGCTTGCACAGACTCACCTGAACACAAGGGCGCCCACAGCCCGCAGGCCCAGAGGGTGGGGACTGGGAGATCTGAGCCGGCGGGAACGGGGATGCTAGGCGCTGCGAAGGGCAGGAAGGCATCGTGACGGGGACAGCAGCTCACGGTAGGACGATACGAAGTAAGAACTCTCCAGCAAGATGCTTGGAAACGTTCAGCTTCTATTCACAAAATGGAAGAGGCTCAAATCACACAAGGCAGAAGCCGATGGAGTTATGGGGCAAACCCGTGATAGCGGTGGCAGGTCTTTGACAGCTCTCGGGAAGCGGGGCTCGGCGGGTGAGAGGTCAGGGACGGAAAACCTCAACCGTGCCGTTAACGAGCTCCATCAACGGGGTAAGCTCAAAGCCCCGTAGCCGACAGAGAAAGCACATTCGTGTGTTCGGGGAAGTCACTTCATAAAGATGGACCGCGTGCAGCCGCGGAACCATCTACGGCAGGAGGAGTGCAGTCCTGCTGGGCAGACCTCCACCTCCGATGGCAATCTGGTAACAACAAA
The DNA here is from genome assembly GCF_922984935.1 of Meles meles. Classification (NCBI taxonomy): domain Eukaryota; kingdom Metazoa; phylum Chordata; class Mammalia; order Carnivora; family Mustelidae; genus Meles; species Meles meles. The sequence goes on from NC_060071.1 coordinate 1,135,550, forward strand.
ACAAAATCCTGCACGCTGCAGAAAAAGCTTATAAATGATACAAAAAATAAAGCACAATGGAAATTAGGACACATTCAAAACCGAGTAGTGAGAACGTGGACCGCGAACAGGTCCTCCGTGTCTGCGGGGAGTCAGACCTGCTCCAGATGCCTCCTACCTCCCCATCCCGTTTCCCAGGGGAGGAAAACAAGGCACGGCTTGGCTGACAAAACCACACATTTCCAGGGCGGCCAAACGGCGGACCCGGGAGCCAGAGCCAGCCTGGAGGTCGAGGTCAGAGCGACGTGTCCAAACCCACCGCTGTAGCTGACGTGCTCTCAGCTTCTGCTCTTGGAAGGAAGAGTGGCTCGTGGCCGGTCCTTTACGTGGGACGGGCGAGCAGGTGGCAGGTGCCCCGTCCGGCACCTCATTCTGACTCGGGGGCCTTACCCCACCCTCCCCTGCAGCTTCTGAGTTGGAGCTCAGTCTGGACGTCCTGCCCCACACTAGGCCCTGCCTGGCCTTTCCCGCTCCTGGGGCCTCCTGACCCCCTTCCCAGCCCCAGCCTTCCCTGCTGAAGGCCCAGCCCACACCAAGGCCCAACTCAAAGGGCCCTTTCTGGAGCCTCCCACCCACGTGGGGTGCCCCGGGGGCCATGAACTGCAAAGCTGACCTTGCTGTCCCTCTGGGTCCCTTGCCTGGCCCTGAAGGGCTCTGTGTTCAGCTGGGAGTGAAACTTTCCTACAGCCTTGAGTTTTATCTTCAAAATTCAGTTTGCAGTCGGCTCCTTGTTGATTTTATAAAAATCCTGGCGTGACAGACTTACAAAATGCTCCGAGCAGCCTCCAGGCAGCGCGGCGGAGAAGCGGGCTCTCGCAGTTGGCTCCCCGGCCCGCCTCCTCTGGACCCGGACTTCGCTCCTGCCCCGCTCCTGCCGTTCCCTCTGCCCGGGGGGCCGGCCCCGCGAGATGGGGTCTGCCTGTGCGCCCACAGCCCTCGCTCATTCTGGGCTGTGGCGCTCGTTGTCCTGGCTCTCCGGCCCCTGGACTCTCAGCCACCTGGTCTAAACCCCCTTTCCCTTGCTGCCCCCCACCTGTCAGCGCATCGTCACGGGCCCTGGGCAGCGGGCTGGGCCTGACTGACAAATGGCACGCACGTCCCCACTTTGTGCACTAAGTCACACACTCCAGCCACCCCTCGTTTCGGCTTCCCCCACCTCCTGGGGGCCTGCAGGGCACCTGACACAGGGTGCCCATAGTCTGGTCCCTTGTGGCCTGACCCCCTCCTTGGGCCGAGCAGGAGCCTCCTCCTGCAGCAGCGGGGGACAGGCCTCCCTGAGCTGCTTGTCGCGCCTGGAGGGTGGGGAGACTCTGGCTGAACAGCACATGAGCACGGCTTGGCCCTGACCTTTCCACCAGATGCTTCTCGGCTCTCAAGTCACGGGTTAAATTGCCCAGTAAACAGGGATCTGTGAAGCCGCTTTCAGGGGCCTGGTGGTGGATGGGCTCCGTTCCCGCGTTGTGCCGAGCATGAATCACCCCCTAGCCGCCACGCTGGGCCCCTGCGGGGGTCCAGCTGCCTCCATGGGTAATCCCAGCGGTTGCTCCGGGACACCCCAGGGAGACGGCCGGCTGGAAACCAAGACAGGGCAGCAGTTCGGTCAGTAAGACCCAGGTTCATAACTCGGGGAACGGGGAAGTGAGAGGCAGCCTCCCAGGTTCTAGCCAAGTCGCTGCCTAAGAGATGGGGAGACTGGTCCCAGGACGTTTCCCAGGATGGAAACCCATGGCATGGCCTCTCTCCCTCAGTCTGAAGAGGTCCCAGGAGGAAGGTAAGCCATCCCATTCGGTTTGCCTGGGGCTGGTTTTCTGGCACCTGGGACCCGCCGTGCTACACGTGTGCCAACCCAGGTGGAGGTCACCCTGCCCCCCACCCCCCGGGTCACAGTTTCTCTCTCTTCCCTGTCTCTAAGGTCTCCCAGGCAAGTTTTATGGGGGTTATGAAACAGGCAGACATAGCTGAGGCCCAGCCTGTCCCTGGACCCTCCGGGCTCTGGCGAGAGCCAGAGCTGCTCGAGGCTCTGACATTGCCCAGGCCCTGCCCTGCGGGGCCCGTGAGCCCCGAATCTCTGGCACAGCCAGTCTCCGGCTGACTCACTCTCTTGTACGAAAGACAATTTAAAAGCTCTCTCAGAACAGCTGAACTTCAGTCTTCATCAACATTTCTTCTGATAAATGCTGGGATCCATAAGGTGGGTGTTGGGACAGTTTAGCCACGGGGTGGCTTGTGTTTCTGTTACTTTGCAGTTTAGGGAGACCCACACAGCTCTGTCCCTGAATCTCTGTGTAATCTCGAGCAAATCTGCACACCTTTCTTTTTTTAAAGATTTTATTTATTGATTTGACAGACAGAGATCACAAGTAGGCAGAGAGACAGGCAGAGAGAGGGAGAAGCAGGCTCCCCGCCGAGCAGAGAGCCCGATGCGGGGCTTGATCCGAGGATCCTGAGATCATGATCTGAGCTGAAGGCAGAGGCTTTAACCCACTGAGCCACCCAGGTGCCCCTGCACACCTTTTCAAAAAAAAGTTATCATTTTAAAAATGTTAAGTGGGGGCGCCTGGGTGGCTCAGTGGGTTAAGCCGCTGCCTTCGGCTCAGGTCATGATCTCAGGGTCCTGGGATCGAGTCCCGCATCGGGCTCTCTGCTCAGTGGGGAGCCTGCTTCCCTCTCTCTCTCTCTGCCTGCCTCTCTATCTACTTGTGATCTCTCTCTGTCAAATAAATAAATAAAATCTTAAAAAAATAAAAAAAATAAAAATGTTAAGTGCCGTGGAGTTCCTGTACAGTGTCCTGTTCGCTTCACGAGGGCGATACAGTGACACGACACGTCCAAGTGTGACTCAGCGCTCACCAGGCCCGCGCCTCGCTGAGCCTTGAGCTCCCCGAGTGGGAGGGGAGACGCCCCCCTCTGCCACACTGAGCTGCTCTGTGAAGTAAGGGAGAGACACGGAGCACACAGAAGACCCTCAGCTGGAGGTCCCTGCTCTTATCTCTGACCCCTGCTGGCTCAGAGGCCCGTCGAAGCTTTCCTCCAGGGTTTGGGAAGTCGGCCAGGGTTCAGTGCAGACACAGGGACTCCCCAGGGAAGGAAACTTGAGATTTCTGCTTCCTGGGCCCCGGCAGCCCACAGCTCAGCTCTGCTGTTAAATATGTGTTTCTTCTTCCAGATTGCTTTGGCTCCTCAGGGAGAAGAGGGAACCCCAGTGCATTGGTACTGGGGATGCAAAGAGGCTCAGCCACTGGGGGAAGGTTCCTGGAGAAGTGAAAACTAGAGCTCCCCCACAATCCGGCAAATCCCCAGGCCCAGGGGCGGGTTTTGTCCAGCGGGCTTGGTGTTGGCATTAAAAACACTTGGCGCTCCCAGGAGCTTGGGGGGCTCGGTGGGTTGAGGGCTGGACTCTCGATTTCCGTTCAGGTCCACATCCCAGCCCTGGGGTCCGGCTGGGTGCGCAGGGGGAGTCCGCGGGCCTCCGCCTCCCACTGCCCCCCCCCTTGCACATGCGCACAGGCGCTCCTTGCTAAAATAAATCTTTTCTAAAAAGAACAACTTTGTCGCCAACATTGAAAAATCAGGAATTTTTAGTTAAAACCAGATTTCTGACTCCTTTCTAAACACCGTCGGAAGAGCCGCTGGGGCTGGCCGGCAGGTGCCCGGATCCGGCCTCCCCGCGTCCGTGCCCGCCCCGTGCGCCCACGCGCAGACCCGCTCGACTCTCCGGAAAACGCGGCCCGGGCTCGGCGAGGGCTTGGTCCCGGCGAGGGACTCGCGAGCCGGGCGCGCCCTGCGGAGGGGAGGTCCGGCCGGCGCCGTCGTCCGTCAGCGCCCGTGAGCGGCGCCTCGGCCACTCTGCGCCCCAGGCCCCTCCGGGCACAACGTCGTCCTTCCCGACGCCCCCACACAGCGCGCAGGCCTGCGCCGGGTCTTGGGCACCGAGGCGGGGCGCGAGAGCGAGGGCGGAGGGCGGCGTCCCGGGGTCGCGACGGCGCGGAGCCGGCACCGGTGCGCGGAGGCCCAGCCCGGCCGCTGGGACCGGGTGGCCGCGGCCGGGCCCGCATCCCGGCAGAATGACCGAACCTCCGGCCCCGGGGACACCTGGCGGCCGGACACCCCGCGGTCCCGCCGACCCCTCCGCAGCCCCGCGGCCCGCCCGTTGCAGAGCTGGAGGGCGCGCGCGTCCCGGGGCTGGCGCGGAAGGGAGCAAAGAGGCTGCGCCGGGCGCACAGGGCACCGTCGTGAGTGCTCGGGGCTCCCAGTCCGCCTTCTGTCCTCGACCTGCGCCCGGAGGGCCCGGGTCGGAGCACGTGGGAGCCCTCCCGGAGCTCCGCCAGCGTCCCCGGAAGGTCGGAGGGGAGGCCCCGCCAGCAGGACCCTGACTGCGGGGGGCAGTTCTCGCCGGTGCAGATGACGAGTCCGGCGCCCCGGGTGGGGAGACACTTCGGACGTCACAGACCGAACTGGGGGGTGGTTCGGGAAGCGGGAGGCCCCTGGCTCCAGGCCCGACCTCCTCCGACTTCAGACATTGGACCTTTTGTCAGAATGAGGTTGTGTATTGTCACTAACCACACTGACGAGATATGAGAAAGTAAACATTTATCTTGCAACTTAAATATTTAGAATACATCTAAACTCCTATCCTGTTTTGGCATTTCCCCCCCTTCTTTTAAAACAATGGCTTATTGAGATATAATTTACATACTATAAAATTCATGGTTTTTTCCCCTCAGAGAGACAGAGAGAGTCGAGGGTCAAAGGGAAAGAGAGAGAACCCCAGCGGCCCCAGACCCCCCGCAGAGCGGACCCCGGGCTCCATCTCGCCACCCTGAGACCCTGATCTGAGAAACCAAGAGTCAGAAGCCCCACGGGCTGACCCTGGAGCCCGTGTAAGATTCAGTTTTTAAACGGCACAGCTCAGGGAGTTTTTCGTGTACCGATGTAGAATCATGACCAGGCGATTTAGAACATTTTGTTGTCCACACCCTACCCCCAACCCGGAGCCTTTAACCTGCCTCCACCGTGTCTCACCTCCGCGGATCTGCCTCTTCTGGACACCTCTCATGAGCGGAATCCTTCCATACCCGGTCTTTTCGGTCCACTCCTATCACTGACCGTACTGTCCTCAGGAACATCTCCGCGGCCGCCTGAGCCGTTCTGCACTTCGGGCCGGAGGCTGTGTTGGTCGGAGTAGACCGTGAGATTACTGGCTCCCCCATGGCAGACGTGTGGCGGTTTCCACGTCGTGGCTGTCGGGGACGGTCGTGGCTTGTGGGGCCGTTTCCACTTCTCATTTCTCATGGGTCCGTGCTAGGTGGTGGCCCTGCCAGGCTGGAGGGTAGCTCTGGGCGTGAGCTTCGGAGGACCTGCCTGCCCTTTTCGAGGCCGTGCCCTGTTCCATTCCTGCCGAGAGCACAGGAGGGTCGCGGGTCCTCTTCTTCCTTGCCTGTGCTCTTGTCACCTGTCGGCTTCCTGACAGCCTTGGGTGAACTTGGCAGCAGGTGTGGCCTCTGCTGAACCGCCAGGCCGCCTCACCCCATCCCCAGGATGCCCAGCGCTGGCCGGGGCTACTCCTTCCCTACATCAAGACTGTGTCCTGGATATGAAAGAGATCCCCGGCAGAGAGCACATGGCAGGATTCTCCTCACTTAAACTATGCCCTCGTCCTGCCAGACCCACAGGCTAGTGAGGAAGTCCTGTGCTCTGCGTGCCAGACAGAAGCCATGCATACTGGCTTCTCCGGGGTCCGGGAGGCGGTTTGCGAACAGCAAGGCTATATGGGTTCCCAGTGGGCATTCGGACCCAGCTGGTCTCAGACCAATGCCCGCGCGCGCTTACTTCCTGCACACTTGGCCGAGAAACAGCGCTGAGGCAGAAGGGACTGTACTTGACCAGTGTGTGTGCAAAGAAGAGCCTGCCCACCATCTGGGAAGCAGCAATGCCTTCCTGGGGAAGGGGCCTCCTGACCGGGGTCTTCCAGGATGGGGCTGGGAAAGGAGAGTGGGGAGCGAGACGCTGGGCCCGGGAGAAGGACACTGGCCTCCTGGAGAGCTGCGGATGCAGGGTTCCTCTCTTCCCAGCTCAGTGTGGCTGGAGCAGCAGGGTTGGGACGGGGGGTGGGGGGCAGAATCAAGGCCCAGAGGTGAAGCAAGACTCCTCAACGCCAGGCAGGTCTGATGATGGGTCCGACCTTGGACTTCATCCCGGTAGTGGACAATCCTGGAGAGTTTTAGGGGAAATATCCGAGAGATGGTGCTGGCTTCAGAGGTCTCCCCAGACCATTGAGGAGTCTGGTACCCAGAGGGCAGAGGGAAGGAGCCCAGACCAGTTCTCAGCTCAACCATGTCCATGGTGACTCTGGAAGATGCTACAGCTCCTTGGAATAAAAAATCCCTACGAGATTTCAAGTGTCTTTGTGTCTCAGGCCCCTGGCTTTGCCCCGGGGCCTCGGAACAGAGAAAGTGAATGGAGAGCGGGAGCAACCGGAGCCTTGAGGGTCAGGTGGTGTGAGGCAGAGGGCCCTGCCGCGCTGCCAGCCTGCGCAACTTTAGCCCCCTACCCTCCATCCGTCCACCCTGCCCTGCAGGCCTCCCAGGACCGGCACCTAATGGCAGTCAGGTCATGTGTCTTGGGAAGAAGAGCTTTCCTCCTCGTACTTGGGGAGATTCTGCGGAGACCAGGGCTTTCATCCAGGGGCCTGGGTGGGCACTCGGTCATGAGCTCTTTAGGGCCTCCCGAAGCCCTCTCTCACTCCCCTACCCTCATATTTTGCAGCTGAAGAAATAGAGGCCCACATTAGGGAAATGGTCTGCACAAAATGGTCTAAAAGTTGCAGAACTGCCTCAAAAAATTAAACAGAATTACCCAAGGACACAGAAATTCCATTTGGGAAGTATGCCCACAGGAGGAAGGCAGGGGTCCAAACAGAAATTTGCACGGCAACATTCAGGGAGAAGGTGAGGTAAGGCAGATGTCCTTCGACAGATGAAGAGATAAGCATGAGGAGACATGTACACGCACCAGAATACGGCTCGGCCTTGCGCGGGAAGGCCTGTCTGATACCTGCTAGAACGTGGATGAACCTCGAAGATAATAGGCTTGGTGAAATACACCATCACAAAAAGACAAGGACTGGATAATTCCCCTGGTGTGAGGCTCCGGGAGGGATCCAGTGGCGGGTCCCAGGGGCCGCGGGAGGTGCACAGGGAGCTAGGGTCTAGTGGGGCCGGAGTGTGAGTTTGGGACAATGCGAGAGTTCGGGAGACGGATGGTGGTTACACAACATGAAGGCACTTACTGCCCCGGAGCCACAGGGTTCAAAGTGGTTGAGAAAGGGAATTTTACGTCATGAGTTATTCCACCACGGTTTTGAAAAAAGAAACACACGCGCACACACACACGTGCACACATACAGAGGTGTGCACAGACACGTGCACACACACACTTCTAAAGGAGCAAGGATCCAGACATCTTTGGTCCGCAGCTGTTCTTTCTGAGTAACAGGCTCTGTTGAGCTGTATCATTTTGGTCCTGGTACCCCAGGAATTAGTTTGGTTTAAATGGCTTAAAATCGGAGGTACTATGAGGCCCACGATGATCAGTGTTCCTCCTTCGCCTGGACTGCTAGAAATGTGTGGACCAGATTGGCAATCCTCTTACATGGAGAGGAACTCCGGACTTCTGGGTTCTCATCTCTGTCAGCATAATTGTAAGGCAACCTATGAACATGGAAAATGGGTCATGGTCTCACTCTCCAGTCCTGTCTTTGTTTTACTTTCTTTTTTCTTATCTGCATTTTTAAATTTATTTTTTATTTTAAAAAATTTTTAAAGATTTTATTTATTTACTTGTCAGAGAGAGAGAGCACGAGCAGAGAAACAGCAGGCAGAGGGAGATGTAGGCCCCCGCTGAACAAGGAGCCCAACGGGGGGCCCGATACCAGGACGCTAGGATCAAGACAGGAGCAGACTGCAGACGCCCAGTCAACTGAGCGACCCAGGCATCCCTCATCTATTTTTTTAAAATAACCTTTTTTTAAAAACGGGTTTGGAAGGATTTATATGCATTTTGGAAGCTAGAGAATAAAGGCAAACAAAAATTCGGAAGGTAAAACTTGGGATTCCTAGCCCCAAGTGTCACCATTAATAACTTACTACATGACCTCCTTTTTCCTAAGAGGAGAGGTTGCATTTTGCTTGCAGTCCCCTTCTTCCAATCAGTGCCCTCTGCTTTTCTCCTATAGTGAATTTTCAGCTCACTTGAGAGTCCAACTACATTCATTTTCTCCCGTTGGTCCCCTAATCTGTTGGATGGCTGGCTTATCCAGAACAGTGTCCAATCCAGGATCGCCCATCCCATGTGCCTGGTATGGCCCCTGGGCCCCTTCATGGAGCAGAAGTCCTTTCTGGAAACAGTTCTCATCGAAGACCCTGGACCAGTTGTCCTGCAGATTCCCCACCCCCCGGGGACGCCTGGGTGGCTCAGGTGGTTAAGCACCCACCTTCTGCTCAGGTTGTGATCCCGCGGTCCTGGGAACGAGCCCCCTATTGGGGGAGCCCGCTTCCCCCGCCCCCGCCTGCTGCTCTCTCTCACTCATTCTGACAAGTAAATTAAAAAAAAAAACTTTAAAAATAAATAAAACCTTAAAAAAACGCAAAAGCATTTCCACCTTCCGATTTTGTGTTACTGCTTCCGAGGGGTGTCATCTGGCCGGTTCCTCAGGCCTCTCCACTTCCTGTGAGCGGGCGTTACTCAGGGCTGGCAGATACAGAACACTTTTGGGACACTCGGGACCACGACCTTCACACCGCATCACTGCTAAAGACACACCCCCCCTGTTGAGGATGAATTAGTAAAGTCACTAGCGAAACTCAGATGACTTTCCCAGGGTGGCGACCACCTGTCTGTGTGTTCTCCCATCCCACCGCCCCTCCTGCACTGTGAGGCACACGGGGCCGGTCACTCTGATCCGTGTGGATGTCCAGTTCCCCAACTATTCACCGAATGGTTGAATTGCAGTTTGATAACCCTTGTTTCTAAGGGTTTGAGAAATTAGGCTTTTTCTGATCCTACACGTTTGCGGGATTTTTCCTTCCCACGAAGCAGAGGGCTCCTTCATCGAGGCGAACGAGGTGGTGATAATTACAGTTCCTGCTGGAAAATAAAACAAGTCTTTACTTTGCCAGTTGCAGGGGGAGAGCCTTGAAGTAGTGTCCCTTCCCACGCTGAGGACCCAAAGTCCTCACCCCTTTGGGTCTGTGGGAGAGGCCACACTCTAGCGTATTTCCAATTAACTTCTGAGACTGCTTCGTTTTTCCATGACCGCCTACTGTGTGAATATGCCGTGGTTTGGTGGCAAAGTCCCCGAAAGCCTCAGAAAAATTCCAGAAAACTCGAGCGCACAGGGGCCCGCGGAGGCCAGCGAGCCGCTACGGCGCCTTGAGTTCAGAGCTTTTCCGCAGGGCCCGCGTCCACGCAGGGATCCAGCGCCTCCCCTGCCCCTTGCATGGGGGCGAACACCTGCCCGGGGTGGGGGCTCGGGGATGGACTCGAGCGGGTGTCGGACCCTTCCTAGGCCCCCCTTCCCGGGGGGCGAGCGCACGCCCCGGGGGCTCCGACGGACGCGAGCAGGTGCCCCCGCCCCCGTCCCCGCCCCCGCCCCCGGCCCGGCCGCCGCGGGCCGCGCGCAGCTCGTGGGGCCGCAGGTGTCCGCGCGCCGCCGCGGGAACAGCCTCGTCTCCGGAACCGCGGAAATGAAGCCAACGGGAGCGCGAGTCCCGCCGCGGGCTGGAGGCTCGGAGCCGCTAAAGGCTCCGGGAAGCCGTAGGCCCGCGCCTGCCCGGCTAGCTCAGTCGGTAGAGCATGGGACTCTTAATCCCAGGGTCGTGGGTTCGAGCCCCACGTTGGGCGGCGCGAGCTATTCCTTTTCGGGGCGCCGGGGGCCGCCGGTGTGGGGGCTCGCGGCGGCCGCAGCCCCTGGTTTTCGGAGGGGGCGACGCGCGGGGTCCTGCCGAGAAGCGGACCCCGGGCAGGGGTGCGGCCCCTTCCTGCGAGCGCGCCGCCGGGGGCGGGGGGCTCCGACGTCAGGGATGGAGGGCTCGTGCGGGAGCGAGGCCGTGGGGTGCTGACTCACACGTCTCCGTGGTTATCCAGCGGACGCCCGGGGACTGCCCCCGACGCCCGCGCTCAGACGCACCCGTTCCCTGCCGGGAAGGGCTCGCGGTGCGCGGGGCCGCCGGGAGCCCCCCGGACCGCTGCAGGCAACAGCCCGGCGGGACTATTTCCCCCGGAGCCGGCGACCCGGACGGAGCCTTTCGCACCTGCCCTCCGGGCCCCGAAGACCTGCGGCCTGGGTCTGCCCACACCCGGTGTCGCGCGGCCAAAGCCTGGCGTTCGTGCTGCGAAAGGGCTCCTCGCCCTCGGAGCCCCCACGCGTCCTCGCAGCCCCGCAACCCACGGCCGCGGGGAAGATCCTAAATGCCTCGGTCCTGACGGGGCGAAGCCGTGCTTATGTCGGGTGCGGGTCAAAGGCGACAGCCGCATCCGAGAGGCGCACGGCGCGCGGACGGGAAGGCAGCGAAGGCGCCGCCATCTGCTGGGTCGCCGATGTCCACTCCAGCGTCACTGACGTGCAGCGCCACATCAGCTTCGCGCGCTCGGCCCGCTGCTCCGGACCCCCGCGCCCTCCACCAAGGACACTCTGCCGCCCAGCGGGGCTCATCGCGCATCCGTTTTAAACGACCGCGGGCCGTGTAGGGGTCCCGCTGAGCTCCCATAAGATGCATGGGTTGAGGCCCTAACCCCTGGTCTCCCAGAAGGCCGCCTTATTGGGAAGTAGCGTTTTTGTCGCTGTCATGAGTCAAAACGAGTTCATACTGGCGTCAAACGGGCTCTTAACCCAGCACGACTGGTGTCTTTATAAAAAGAGGGAATTTGGACACAGGCACGCACCCAGAAACGCACATTTGGACACAAGGGAGCAGGCCACGGGAGGGCGCAGGCCGAGGGCAGTGCGCTCCAAGCCCCGCCCAGCACTCCCACTGGAGCTGCGGGGAGAGCCCGGGGCAGGCCCTCCGGCCGGCCTGGGCCAGCGCTGCCGCCCACGCCCTGAGCTCAAGTCCTGGCTTGCAGAGCCGGCAGACTGCAAACGTCTGACGTTCAGGCGCCCACTCCTGGCACCTTGTGATGGTAGCCCCAGGACACGAATGTAATCCGTGTTCTGTTAGGAGGTGATTTTGATGTAAATTTATTTTTTAATGCTCTATATTCAGTAATTACCATTCACCTCATTTCCTTTCATTTTAAAAGCATTAGGAAAAGCGAGGGTTTGATTGGAGGCAAACGTTGAGCTCCAGGGAGGGAGTCAGGGTCACAGTTCCGTCAGAAGTAACATTTAAAAAGGAGCTTGGGGACGCCTGGGTGGCTCAGTGGGTTTGGCCGCTCCCTTGGGCTCAGGTCGTGACGCCAGGGCCCTGGGATCGAGTCCTGCATCGGGCTTCTTGCTGTCAGGGAGCCTGCCTCTGCCTCTGCCTGCCTCTCTGCCTGCTGGTGCGCTTGTATGTGCTCTCCCTGACAAATAAATAAATAAAATCTTTAAAAAAATAATAAAAATAAAAATGAGCTCGGTCTCAAAGAAAAAAATATTTTTTTCTTATTGCTTGCTGGTGATTTAGTATACCGACTGCTGACTGATGACTAGTATTGCTAAAAGAATGCATTCAAAGATGACAAATCAAACACACCTGACTGGCCCCTGGAACTCATATTAGCACAGTTGCCATTCAGTTGTTCTGTGAAAACGCACTAGTGCTCTGTGGTTCAGTGTCTCTGACAAGCAGGGGGCAAGAAAAAGGGAGATATCTTACAAATGAAATGCAAAGAAATGTATGAACTGTGTTTGGATCCTGATTTGAACCAACCTCTCATAAAAGCACATGTATGACCCAATCTGGGGAATCTATTTGCTGACTGGTTACTTGAAGATACTAAGAAGTTATTTATTTTTAAGTGTAATAACAGTACTGTATTTATTTATTTTTAAAGATTTTATTTATTTATTTGACAGACAGAGATCACAAGTAGGCAGAGAGGCAGGCAGAGAGAGAGGAGGAAGCAGGCTCTCCCACGCGGGGCTCGATCCCAGGACCCCGAGACCACGACCCGAGCCAAAGGCAGCGGCTTTAACCCACCGAGCCACCCAGGCGCCCCAACAGTACTGTATTTAAAAAAGAGCCCTTCACTGACGACACGGCCAGACTTCAGGAGCCTCCTGAGGGGTCCCCGTTGAGAAGTGCATAGCATTGCTTAAGATATTCTTGTCAAAAACACTCAACTTAGATCTCATCAAGGCTTTACACCTAACTTTAAGCTTCTGGAAAGTACAAGAAGAGAAGGGAGTTAACACCATGAGTAAACCATCAGACAAATGTAGAACCTCAGACATTCAAAAATTGAGGCTCAGTGGGCACCTGGGTGGTTCAGTGGGTTAAGCCTCTGCCTTCGGCTCAGGTCATGGTCTCAGGGTCCTGGGATCGAGTCCTGCATCGGGCTCTCTGCTCAGCGGGGAGCCTGCTTCCCCCTCTCTCTCGGCCTGCCTCTCTGCCTACTTGTGATCTCTTGTCTGTCAAATAAATAAATAAAATGTTTAAAAAAATAAATGAAATATTAAAAAAAAAAAAGTCGAGGCCCAGGTTCTTCAGAAAGGATCATGAGCACACACTGAGACTGTAAGAATGAAGCGTGTGCGTGGATGGACTGTTTTCTGCCCAGAGCCCCCTCCCACCCCACAGCAGTCTGGTGAAGTCATTAGCTTTTTTTTAAGATTTTATTTATTTGACAGAGAGACAGAGAGAAGGCCCACAAGCAGGGGCAGTAGGAGAGGGAGACTCAGCCTCCTGGGATCACCACTGGAGCCAAAGGCAGACGCTCAACGACTGTGCCACCCACATGCCTGGTCGTCAGTTCTTTTCAGAATGATTACAAGTGTACGAAACAAACACACAGGTTGATAAAGGAAAACAATTCTATTGAAATAGAATTATCTAAACATCTTAAAATATGGTAATGTACGTGCTCCATTTCTAATGCACGAAATAACAAGACCTAGCAGCAGGTCTAAGAAGCACAGCGACTTCAAGATCATGATGAATGTAAATGACAGCCTTGAGACACACACGAGAACTGTCATGCGACACGAAAGCACCTCATTTGCAGTGTGGCAAAGCCAAGGGGTGGCTGTAGCCTGTTTCCTTCATTTCTGATGGAGGGAAGTGCTAGATTTCACTTTGAATGTGGTGACAATAAAGATGGAATTTTCTACCTATCTACGAACCAAAGGGTTCATGGACCCTTGGAATGGCATCCATGGATTCCTACCGTAAGCGCTTCTGACCTAGATTTTAAAAAGGTTTAATAGATTTAAGGACCAAACGCAAAATGTCATTTAATGGGGGCGCCTGGTTGGCTCAGTGAGTTAGGCCTCTGCCTTCGGCTCTGGTGGTGGTCTCAGGATCTCAAGGTCTCGGGGTCCTGGGATCGAGCCCTGCATAGGGCTCTCTGCTCAGCAGGGAGCCTGCTTCCCCCGCCCTCTGCCTGCATCTCTGCCTGCTTGTGATCTCTGCCTGTCAAATAAATGAATAAAATCTTTAAAAAAATGTCATTTAATGGATGCAGTTTTGGAAAAAAAAAAAGCAACAAAAATACAAATATTTGGTATGATTTTAGGGACTCACAGGTAATTGTGTCTGATGATGGTATTCTGGTCTGTAAGAGAGTGACTTTCCGTGTTGGAGGGACATACTGAGGAAATCAGGCATGGTATAGAATGTATTTTTCTTTCTAGTTTTCTGTACGGTTTTGGTTTGGTTTGTTTGTTTTTTAAAGAGAGAGAGAGAAAGAGGCTGGGGGGGGCGGTGTGGAGAGAGAGGGAGAGAATGTCAAGGTTCCTAAGGCTCCACACCAGCACCCACAGCGGGATTGGGGTGTTCACCCCAGGACCCTGAGATTATGAAGTGAGCCAAAATCAAGAGCCAGATGCTTAACTGACTGCCCCACCCAGGCATCCCCAAATAAAGTGAGTTTTAAGAGAGATTTTTTTTTTAAAGATTTTATTTATTTATTCGACAGACAAAGATCACAACTAGGCAGAGAGAGAGGAAGGGAAGCAGGCTCCCCGCCAAGCAGAGAGTCCGATGCGGGGCTCGATCCTAGGACCCTGAGATCATGACCTGAGCTGAAGGCAGAGGCTTTAACCACTGAGCCACCCAGGTGCCCCTTAAGAGAGATTTTTGTTAATGTGCTCTACGCATAACCGTGTACTGTGGGGAGTTTTTACGAGTGCGTTACTTACGACCATATGGCGTGATCAATTTCTCCATATGCGGACACCACGGAAGCACAGCCGAGAAGGGGACCGGGCACACGTCGGGCCCCTCCAGCGGGCCCCTCCCACCTCAGGTTCGCCCTCCCCGGATTTCTGGAGGAGGTTCCGCTGCAGGTCCGGTTTCCCGGCCGCAGCTCGCCGTCCTCTGACACCAGGGTGCAGGGACCGGACAGCACGGGGGCACCGACGGGGGACACGGGCTCTCGGGGACTGCCGGGTGCAGGCCGTCGAACAGGCCCGCAGCCTCCGACTCAGTAATGCCCCATCCGGCCCCCAAATAACACCACCACGTGCACAGCCGTGGGTTCCCGACTGAGGCGCCCTGGAAGCAGCCCCAGGGCCCTGCAGGAGACCCCAGGTCCCCTCGGTCAGTCGGCGGATCGTGGGGGAGGCGGTGAGGCCCCGGGCGCGGGGGCCGGACGCAGAGACGACCGCAGGTGCGGGCAGAAGACACACGGCCTCGGCTCCGCGCTGTCACGGCAGGGGCAGGCCGGGGAGGGGCACGAGGGGCACGAGGGGCACGAGGGGCCCCACACTTGCGCCCCCCGTTGGACGCTGCTGCGCGGCGGCCCCAGGAACGAGCGGGGGGCTGCAGAATCCCCGCCCCGGGTCCCCGCGAGCACGGAAGGCAGGGGCAGGGTGCCGGGGGCGGGCAGCGCGAGGCGCGGGCACGGCGGGGTCAGCGGCCCCCGGGGTCGTGGGGGCGGCCGAGGGGCTGCGGCGGGAGCGGGGCGCCCACCCCGCGGTCACCCGGACGCGGGCGGCCCCGAGGAGGAGGGTGCTGCAGGGGTGCGGGCGGGTGGGGCCGGGTCCCCGCGCTCCCGGCCCCCCCCGCCCTCCCCTGCCCCCAGCTCCCCCCGCCGGGCCCCGCGCGGCCGAACTACCGGTCCCGGCGTGCCCCGGGGCGGCGCGGCGCAGCGGCGCGTGCGCGGCGGGCGGCCGTTGGCTGCGGCGGCGGCTGCGCGGCGGCGGCGCGGGGAGGTCTGCGGGCGCTGGCAAATCGGGCCCAGGATGTAGAGCGGCGGAGGCTGACGGCGCGTCTGACGCGGCGCTGGGTGGGGTAGAGAGTGGGGGGCGGTAGTCGGGGGTGGTGGGAGAAGGAGGAGGCGGCGGCGAATCACTTATAAATGGCGCCGAAGCAGGACCCGAAGCCCAAATTCCAGGAGGGTGAGTGCCGGCGGCCGGGGAGAGGCGGCGGGCGGCGCGGGGGGCGGGCGGGGGCGGCGGGGCCGGGGGGCGACGCGGGCCGCGGCCGGGGGGGTGCGGCAGGGGCTTTGTGCGGAAGGCGCACTGCGGCGGCGGCGGGCGAGGGCGCGGCGCGGCGCGGGCGGGGAGGCCGGGGAGCGCCGGGCGCCTCGGGGAAAGCGGGCGCGGGGGCCGCCCATTGTGGGGAGGCGGCGGGCGCGCCATGGCGGCGGCGGAGCTGAGGTGGCGTGGGGGAGGGGCGGCCGCTCGCGGCGGGGGGGGCGTCCGCCAGGCCCGGGACGGTCCCGCGGCCGGCGCCCCGCCCGCCTCGGCCTGCGGGGACGGGGGGCGCCCGGGGTGGGGGGCGGCGGCCGGGCGGGGTGGGGGCGGCCGGCGGGCCCCCGCGCGGGAGGAGCGCGCTGCTGCGAAATGGCCGCTGCGAGGCTGCGGCGCCATCATGGCCGCCGGCGCCCGACGCTCGCGCGCGCAGCGCCCCCTCCCGGCGGCCGCGCGGGGGCTTTGTGCGGCCGGCGTCGGCGGGCGGCCTCGGGGCGGGCGCGCGCTCGGGCGGCGCGGCCTCGGGGGCGTCGCGGGCGGGCAGGGACCGAGCGTGTGAGCGGAGCTGGCCGCCCCTCGCCGTGTGTCGGGCTTCCCCGGGGCCGGGAGGCGCGGCGCCCTCGCTCCCACCCGGACGGCCCGCCGCCGCCCCCCGTGGGTCGGCCTGCCGTGTCAGCCGGACGGCGCGGGCGGTGCGCGCGGTTCGGGTCGGGGGCTCGGAAGGGAGGTTTTCCGAGAACAGACGAAACTGAGTATTTCGGGTACGACCTTCCCCCCCCATCCCCCCCCGGTAGCGCCGCGTGCGCCCTCGTGGCCCCGTGCCGCGGTGTGGGTCCCGCTGCCCGTGACCTCGGAGTCGCGGCGGCGGTGGGATTGGCTCGGGTGGGCCGGCAGGTGCGGAGCCCCACCCCGGGCATGACGTCATCGCCCGCGCTCCGCACCGCGGTCTCGGCGTCGGCTCCCTCGCTGACCCGTGAGCTCGCGGCTCGCCAGCCTGTCGCGGGCCGGGTCCGGAGCCGCTTTAGTCGTCAACCAGAGGGACGCGGGGACAGATTGGGGGCGACTGCGGAGGGCCCGCGTGCTGCGGGAGCCGGGACTGCGGGGGCCGCTCCGGCTGTGTGTCCGCGGCCGGCTCGGAGCGCGGGTGCCTCTGCGACGGTGGCGGCGTGGTCGGACGCTGGCTTTCCCGGTTCCGGGGACTTTCCTCCTGCGGTGGCGGCTCCGATGTGAGCAGCCTCCGAGGACCGCCGGTGTGCGGGGCCGCATCCTCGCCTGGAAGTCTGTGGGTGGGGAGTGGCCGGCCGGCTGGTGGTAGCCCAGACCAGTGGGGGCAGGGGCATTGGAACCTCGCGGGCCCTGCCTGGGACAGCCTGCACAGAGTGCCTCGGTCTTGGGAGCGGAGCAGGGCTTTCCAGGCCACGTCTGACCCCATGCTTTGCTCTTCTGCCCGGTTACAGGTCTGTCCCCTTTAACGGAGCGCAGGCTCTGGGCGTTTGTTCTCCTGCTCAGGTGCCTCCCGCTCGCTGGGTGTCGTCAGGAGGAGCGGGTCTGGTAGCTAGAATGGAGGTCAGGAGGGCCTTGGCCTCGGTGCAGTTGTCTTTGGCAGGGGGTCTTTAGTATTTATTTTTAAGCAGGCTCTGTGTTCAGCGTGGAGCCCGCGGCGGGTCTCCATCTCGGGATGCCGAAGCTGAGCTGAGCTGAGATCAGGAGCTGGATGCTTGACCAACCGGCCACCCACGTGCCCTTCACGAGTGTCTGGACTGTAGCTGGACGGGGAGGTTAGGGAACGGCGTCCTGCTCTCTGGTGCTGCTGTTGGCGGTGCACCTTGTCTGTATCCCAGGGTCTCCTCTTTGCCGGAAGTGTCCGGGGGTGGCTCCAGCCGGACGCTCTCCTGAGCTCTGGACTCGGTCCCCGGCTGCTTCCTAGAGGGCTCCGTTTTGGACGGGTGCAGCCGTTGTCACGTAGTCCAAAACGGGTCTAAGCCGCCTCCCTCCGTTTCCTGTTCTGGTTCATGCCCCCACCAGCCTGCACGTCAGTTTAAACCTCCTGCTTTTGCTTGCTTGTCCTTACTCCTCACTGCTTTTGGTTCAGACCCATTTCTCTCCTCACCACGGACTCCCGGCAGAGGTCCTTGACGGGTCTCCCTGCCTGCGGTCTCCACGGGAGGCTCTGTATAGGCCCGCGGCCTCTGGCGGGGTCTGCAGAGGGAACCACTGCACGAGAATGACGTAGAGAGCTTTGATGCGCGTTCCTGGGGGTGCTCGTTGATAGGCCTCTGGGAAGGCTGGAGAATCTGCAGTTTTAAAAACTCCAAGAGACTGTTGGGCAGATTTGGGAATCCTTTTGACAGGATAAAGTCCGGACGCCATGACGTGACACGAGGCACTCCATGATCTGTGTAACTCTGATTCCTACTTTCCTGCACGCGTTCTGTGCCCCAGTGGTGGTGTTGCCTTGTCACGTGTACCTTTGGTTTCTGTGGGAGCTCGTCACTCACTCCTGTTGCGCGTGAAGATAAAAGGAAATCAGTGGAGACTGCAGAACGTTGCTCTCCATTTACAGAACCCCCGTTCTGACAGTGCCCCGGTAGGTATGTGAGAGACTGCGTATGGTATGTCGAAAGTGAACATACTGATTTGCTTCAGGATAACTTATGTTGAAGGTTTGTAAGTTGCCAGTTTATTTATGTAAGTTGGTTTTTTTTTTTTTTAAAGATTTTATTTTTTATTTGTCGAGAAAGAGAACATGCACACAAGCAGGCAGAGGAGCAGCCAGAGGCAGAGAGAGAGAAGCAGGCTCCCCGCTGAGCAAGGAGCCCGATGCGGTACTCGATCCCAGGACCCCGGGAACATGACCTGAGCCGAAGGCAGTGGCTTAACCAACTGAGCCACCCAAGGCGCTCCTAAAGATTTTTTTTTTAAAGATTTAAAAAATTTATTTGACAGTGAGAGAGAACTACAAGCAGGGGAGTGGGACAGGGAGAAGCAGGCCTCCCACCCAGCAGGGAGCCGGATGTGGGGCTCCATCCCAGGACCCTGCGATCATGACCTGAGCCACCCAGGTGTTCCAGTTGTCAGTTGTTTTAAAAAGTAGCAGTAATCTTTTATTATTTATTTATTTTTAAAGATTTTACTTATTTGACAGACAGAGATCACAAGTAGGCAGAGAGGCAGGCAGAGAGAGAGAGAGGAGGAAGCAGGCTCCCTGCTGAGCAGAGAGCCGGATGCGGGACTCGATCCCAGGACCCTGAGATCATGACCTGAGCCGAAGGCAGAGGCTTTAACCCACTGAGCCACCCAGGCGCCCCAGCAGTAATCTTTTAAAATGGTGAAAACTTTATTGCCCTGTGATTTCTTAAGAGTTGAGCTAGGGGCACCTGGGTGGCTCCGTGGGCTAAGCATCTGATTTTGGCTCAGGTCATGATCTCAGATTTCTGAGATCAGCCCCATCAGGCTCCTCGCTCATCATTCAGCAGGGAGTCTGCTTCTCCCTCTCCCTCTGCCCTTCCCTCTCACTCCTGCTTGTTCTCTTAAATAAATAAACAAAATCTTTAAAAAAAAAAAAAAAAGGCAGGGGGTGCCTGGGTGGCTCAGTTTAAAGCCTCTGCCTTCTGCTCAGGGTCCTGGGATGGAGCCCTGCATTGGGCTCTCTGCTCAGCAGGGAGCCTGCTTCCCCCTCTCTCTCTGCCTGCCTCTCTGCCTACTTGTGATCTCTGTCTGTCAAATAAATAAATAAAGTCTTAAAAAAAAAAAAAAAAACCAAACTCAAACCCTGCCGAAAGGTAGCTATTACAGAATTTTATTGGCTTAGCCGGGAGATAGATGATTTGACAATCGATATTCCAATCGTGCTTTGCTCTTTACAGCGCGTGCTAAGGTGCTTGTTTGTGGAGGGCACTGCTGAGGTCGGAGCTGAAGTGTTAATCTGTACGTGGCCACGCTCCCGGTTTTGTGAGCAGTTCGTGCGAGTACGGATGTGGTGGTTCTCACGTGTGACCCTTAGCTACGAAGAGAAATTACAATTAACTCAGCATTTTTTTCTTCACTTTTCCAGGTGAGCGAGTGCTGTGCTTTCATGGGCCTCTTCTTTATGAAGCGAAGGTATGACGCCTGTTTTCCTTGGAGAAGTTGGCTGAGATGACTGGTGACATGACTCTGGAGCCTCGGATTTCAGGGGTTGGTGGGAAGACAGGTAGTGGCCGTTTTCACAGATGAGTAGTCCCTAGAGTCTGGCATCTTCTCTCGCTTGCTGAGTGGGTCAGACACGGTGCTGCCGCCTTGCGACCTGCTGAAGGGCCAGCAGCTGAAGGAGCATTTGAGGCAAAAGGTAAAAGACTGGTTCTTTGTGGAAGCGAGTTGCGTTGTGTAGTCAGTGACTTAGGAGAATGTGCTGCCAAGGTCGGCTTTGGGTGGAAGTGTAGAACGCGGAGTGAGCCTGAGCCGGTTGCCTGTGCTAAGGTCGGTGTAGACGATCCCCGTGTGAGGACGCCTGACTTGGAAGTTGGCGTGTCTGTCAGAGTGCGGATCCCAGGGATTCCCTTTCCTCTGCCAGTGGTGCGCTCCTCTTGTGGAAACCGGTTTTATGTTCCCCCGGAGGGAAATGAGATGAGACCTTCCCCAGTGAAAAGTGTTGCTAGTGTTTTGTTCCGGTAACTTCTAGTGCCCATAGGTGGGGTGTGATTGTTGGTAACGCTTGCAGGTTTTAAGAATGGCGTACAGAACAGCAGCGTTTAGTTCAGTGCGGCTTCTGCAGCTTCCTTGGTGAGCATTTGTGTGTGTGAAAGTGGTCCGAACAGTCTTGAAGGGCCCTTGTGACCCGATAATAACCACTTTCAATATTTTTCATCTGTGTCGAATACGTAGATTAGATGTGTGTTTTTAAAGTTCTGAAATGGCTGAATTCGGATTCACGGAGAATCTGGTAACTTTGTGTGCGTGAACAGCTCAGTGATGTCACACTGACAGTTCGTAAGTACGTTGAGAGCTCTGTTGGTCATTTTTGTCCTGAATACCACTTCTCTTGTGTCAGGGCCACTGACCCGGCCGGTTTTTTTTTTCCCTCTGGCAGCAGAAACTCCAGTGAACCATTTTTAAATGGCTGCTGGACTAGCTTAACTGCCCCGGTTCTCTTGGTTTGCCCAAGATAGAGACTTCCATCCCGAGTGGGTAGTGATCGCTCATCATCGTCAGTAACTTCTCTGCCTTGCATGCTGATTGTTTGGCGCTTTTAAGAAGAACATAACATGTTTTTCATCTGTCACTTCGCTGGTGCTAATACTCTGCAGCGAAACAGTTCATGACACCTTGAACAGTATGGTATACATGACGTTCTTCAGTGGATTTGTTTTTGACACATGGGACGCGTCTGACTGGTGGACTTTGAGAAAGCGCAGACGTAGCTTTCGTTAGCTGTTCTTGGAGAGCGCATCAAGCCCGCTGATGTGAGGGTCAGGGTGGCCCCTTACGATGGGTTTTCTGCGTTGCTGGGCCGGCTCCAGCAGCTGTGGTTGTGAGGCAGTTGTATGACTTGTCTGTGAATGAGAAGCTCTGACACTGGTGGTGACCGACACATCGTGTCCTCGTTTTTGGCCACGCAGTTTGAGTGGAGTGTCTGCAAGATTACGTAACCTGAAAAGCGTACCAGATGGTCATCTGCTTTTTCAAAACCTGTTTCTGAGTGAATGTTTTCTTTTTTATTTCAGTGTGTAAAGGTTGCCATAAAGGACAAACAAGTGAAATACTTTATACATTACAGTGGTTGGAATAAAAAGTGAGTATTAGCATTAGATCTTTAAAAGCAATGTTTTATTTCTAACAAGGTGGCTTGTGTCCTGTGTGTCACGAACCCAAACCTCTTAATTCTCGTATGGCTTTAGGGTAACCCATGTACGCGTAGGAAGAAGACAGTGATGGATTTTAGGCTGCAGATCCATTTTATTTTAAGTTTGGATTATTTCTCGTGCCGTAGTATAATGTCTAGTAATAGTCAACCAACTACTTTTTTTCCTGGTTTTGGTACATTTTAGAATAGCTTGTGTTTTTTGCCTTCGCATAAACTCAGTTACTAATTGCAAACAGTTATACTCCGAGCTAGTTGGATTTTTTTGCCTAAAAAAAGGATAAGGTTGATTGATGTGGAAGTTAATGACCAGCCTATGTTCTGAACTTTGACAACATAAATGTTGGCAGAGAGGGATTTCATGTGTTCACTTTTTAGAATATGGTTTAAGAAAGATACAAAAATTTAATTACAGAACCCAATTTTTCACCTTGAAGAGTTAGACTTTCTTTTTTCTTAAGGAGTGGTGTATTGATTTGCTACCAGGAGCGGACAGTAGACGACTGACCGTGTTCTAGAATATCTAGCCAGCGGCACTACTCTCTTTTTCAGCGATGACTCTTTCTCCTGGGGACCCACAAGTATCGCATCTAATAATTTACTCATTTTGGTTTTCAATATTGAAGAGTCTGTAATTTTTACTCCGAGAGGTTTTAAATTACTTTTATTGGTGGTGTTTTGTCATTCAAAGATTGCCAGAAAGTAGTTCTTCTGGGCTTGTTTTCTAGCAACTTTGAAGGTTTTGTATCACATGAGCCGTGTCCTGGTGCCTGGTTCCCCACGTGAGCAAGCCATCGGATGCCGTGAGCACTCTGATGCTGTGGAAGGAGCTTCTCTCTCGGACTCTTCACCAGCCCTGTGACTTTGGTCTTGTTTAGGTGACCCAGCCCAGTTTCATTTTTTAGAAAAATTTTTCAGTGTTTTTAGCTAAGAAGAGATACCAGATCCTTCACTTTTCTTCCGTTAGTGTAGTTGTAGAAAGGTGGAGATCTAAAATGTGTAAAAGCACATTCCTCGTGATTCCCCCCACTTAGAAATCAAGCTATTTCTAATGATGACAGATAGGACTTTAAATAATAAATTGGGAAAACCATGGAGAAAATTTACCCTTCTGTTTTGTAGAAATAAACTGGTTTTATCAAAAAAAATTTTTTTTTTTAAATTTTTTAAGAGATTTTAACAGACAGACAACAGCAAGGGAGGGAACATAAGCAGGGGGAGTGGGAGAGGGAGAAGCAGGCTTCCTGCTTAGCAGGAAGCCTGATGCAGGACTTGATCCCAGGACTCTGGGATCATGACCTGAGCCGAAGGCAGACCCTTAATGACTGAGCCACCCAGGTGCCCCGTAAACTATAATTTTAAGGGTGATTCCTAATACCTGAATTATTTCTGATATGCAGGAAAGTTCATCGTATGGCTCCTGGTACGTATTGTAGCTTTCCATGTTGAGAAAATACTTAAACTGTGCTTCAGTCTTGTATTAGATTCACTGTGCAGGCAGGCACTCCGTCAGGGTCGGTTGGAGTTGAGAGCGTTACAGTACAAAAGGATTCTTCGTCCTCTCCACGCGGTAGAATACCTCATTCGTGCCTGTCGTGTGGGAAAATTAAAGCCTATCCAGAAAATAAAAGAAAAACCGCAAATTCATGGCACAGATTTGCTTCCTTCTCTATTTACACATGTAAATAATTGTTTTAAGATTCCACCTGAATAGCTGTGAACACACAGGTTTTGTGCTTAACTCTTTTATGTACAATATTTTGTGTAAAGTTACAGGTAGATTTGTATAGCTTAAAGACTTGGGTTTTGAGTGGCATTTGTAGTTTATAAGAAATTTTGAAAGTGCCAAGTGCTTGTATTTCCTGATTCTGTGGTTTTAAGATAGTTTTTTCCTGTGTTAAAATTCAGTAACACAAGTAAATGATAGGCTGCGTAGATTTGTTTTCAGCTAATTTTATATACTGATTCCTTGGAAGAAGAACTTAAAAAAGGCACTAAACATTGGAGATCTTTAATATCTTTTAGGTGTGTTGAGGATATTAGTGAACAAAGGTGTATTTTTTGTAGGTGATTTTGGAGTATAGGTCAATATGCATAATTGTGGAAAATTTGATCTTAGTATTTAGAGAAGCCTTTAAATAAACCCATTTTGAAATGGGGAAGAGTTATGCAAATGCCCAACAAGTGTGTTATGTTTCTATTTAGTACTGTGTGAGTAATGCCACAGGTCACTGGAATTGTGGGAATCAGTGACAAGCTACCTTTAGAAAATTCTGAACTTAGGCTTGTGACTTAGGAAAATTTTGAACGTCTGGCCTTTGGTCACCGCCCTAGGAGTGATGTTCCTCAGAGCAAAAGGTATTTCATCTTCTGTGGTTCAGCAAGGGTTTTCAGCTTCTGACACATAAAGGAAACTCTAGAATTGATTTTTTTTTTGTTATTTTTTAATTTTTAAACATTTTTTTAAGTAAATACTGTGCCCAGTATGGGGCTTGAACTCAGGACCTGGAGATCAGGAGTTGCATGCTCAACTGGCTGAGCCAGCCAGGCGCCCCTTGATTTGCTTTTTAGATGGAAGTGTTATCTGTTTAGTATTAGAGTGGGAAGGGATTTTCAGTGGTCTAAAATGGAACTTTGTGGTAAATAAAGATTGACAGCTGCCCTTAATTTAGAGAGAATGGAAATAGATAAAAGTAGACGTGTAAGTAAAAGTAAGATTCTCATTTTGAAAATGGTTTGTCAAATACCTTATCTTCAGAAAGTCATACAGCAGAAACCCAGTCTCCAAATTGGAGTTTCTTAAACTCTAGTAACTATATACATATTTTCAGAAGCACAATATATTATAGAAATAATATATTTCTCAATTTTCAAAGACCTTATTGGAACTTGTTGACACAGACATTTAAATATTCCATTTGTAAATAAATCTTAATAAAGCTTAAGCTAAATTCTGCACCTAGTTACTGAGATTACTTTGTACTGTGCTGTCTGTATCAGAAGTGCTGTGAGGCCCAGGCGCTCTGAGAAAGCTTTGAAGACACATGAGGATATTGTAGCACTTTTTCCTGTTCCTGAAGGAGCTCCCTCAGTACACCACCCCCTCCTGACCTCTAGGTAAATGCATGTTTTAAAGTTTTCTCTAGGAAATCATGTTGAGGATTGCGCTTTAATTACTTACTCTCCTTTGGCTATCTTATGTAAGAGGTCAGAGGGGGGAGATCATTCAATAAAAGATTTTGCTTTGAAATACATCTAATTGTGTCACTAAAGGAGCTCCCTCGGCAGGAGGAAAGAATCAGTTTGCATGAATAGTTCAGCGTTCCCTACGAAATACCTTGTTTCTGATTTCCCCTTTGGAGAAAAACTGCATCAGAAATCTTGAAGGAGCTTTTCTAAGTGCCCGAATGCTGAAGCAACTAGATTTTTTTTTTTTCTTTCCAAAGATTTTATTTATGTATTTGACAGAGAAAGATCACAAGTAGTCAGAGAGGCAGGCAGGGAGATGGTGGGGGATGGGAGGGGCAGGCTCCCCGCGGAGCAGAGAGCCAGATGCTGGGCTTGATCCTGGGACCCCACGATCATGACCTGAGCCGAAGGCAGAGGCTTAACCCATTGAGCCACCCAGGTGCCCCTAGATTTTTTTTTTTTTTTTAAGATTTTATTTATTTGAGAGGGATCACAAGCGGGGGTAGCAGCAGGCAGAGGGAGAAGCAGACCCCCGCTAAACAGGAACCCGGTGCGGGACTCCATCCCAGGACCCTGGGGTCATGACCTGAGCTGAAGGTAGATGCTTCACTGACTGAATCATCCAGATTCCCACAACTAGATACTTTTAAAGAGTGGTTGGTTCTCCCTTTTGATGTGTAAAGCTATCTTTCTGGTTATGTCTTGGAAGTTGGTGCCTGCATTTGTGAGTGAAGGTTGAGGATGGTGTAGTCTGATAAACGGTTGGGGAGTGGTTTGATCTGCGGACTTAGCGGAGCTGGTCCGGATGGTGTTTGCGTGTGCCAGACCTAATCTTGTTCCTGACCAGCCTTGAGTGTGTCTCACGTGTCAGACTCCTGTTTTACACGTACCGTTTAATTTTTATAACCGTTCCATAAAGGTAGGTACGGTTACACTCATTTTACAGGGGATGAAAGTAAGGCATAGCTAGTTTTGTAACTTTGCTATTATGTTCCATATTACTAGTTTTTGATGGACTCTTTCCCTTCTTTGGGAGTTAAAATTCTTCAGGATCTCTTTACTCTGTCAGGGTAGTTGCTTAGCGACTCTTCTATTAAGTGCCATGCTCCTAAGTCATTTGAAGAAGGGTTTGAATGATGTGTTTTTGTAGTTAATCTGGCAGCTACGATTTGGAATGCAGCTTTTGAGGGTATAAAGTGTTCCCTTCCTTTACAGAACAGATACTCATTTGAAAATGGATTTGTAGTCTTAGTAAATTAAATGTCATCAGAGAGATCCAAAGTCTTACCTCTTGGATCTCTAAAAAGTAATTGGTGGACAAAGTCTGAATAGTGGTAAAAATGACTCTGAATGATAATTTCACTTTCGTCTGTTTCAGTTGGGATGAATGGGTTCCAGAAAGCAGAGTGCTCAAATATGTGGATACCAACCTGCAGAAACAGCGGGAACTCCAAAAAGCCAACCAGTAAGTTTGTTTTGCAGCATGAGAATGAGGAGAAATGTGTATAAATTAATTTTGGAAAATGGAATGAACAGTAGAAATTACGTTGACCTCTTGCCTACAAAGTGATTCTTGGTACCTGTCAGCTGCTGTGTTGGGGCTTTAAACTTGAAACGATCAGAAGCCTTTCCTAGGAAAAGGAAGTAGATATGCATCATTTCTGGAGTCTGTCCATAGTGGGCGACAGAAAACAGGATGTTGTTGGAAATTCCTGTGGTCGCAGACTCGTGATCTTAGCTCTCGGGCTCTGTGGGAGTTACACTTGGGAAGGGGGCCTGGACTTCAGTTTGCATATAAATTTCAAATGGAGTCGAGCTGGGACGATTTATTTTTCCACGTGAGTCTCGTTTAATGACAACTGTTGAAATCATTTTTGAAGGGAGCAGTATGCAGAGGGGAAGATGAGAGGGGCTGCGCCGGGAAAGAAGACGTCCGGTCTGCAGCAGAAGAGTGTCGAAGTGTAAGAAGCTCTTTGTTTCAATTCTGCACGTCACTCTGTAAGAGAGATTCAGATCGGTACTTACCGTGTGCTAGGGTTTGCTGAAAATGGAAACTAGAACATTTCAACTTGAAAACACCAGTGAGACGCCCATTCTCAAGTGTTGGGTTGTTGAAAATAGGTAGTTACATATTCTTCAATTTCCCCTAGCAGGGTTTCTTACTACCTCGTCCCCCGTTTTATAAAATTCACCATTTAACTCATTTTTAAAATATGATTTATTGAAGAAAAGTTTGTTTTTCTTCAGAATTACATTGTTTTGCTTTAGAGTTAGTGATCTGACTTGACTACCTAACCATGAGATGCTAGTCGTGAAGGTAGCTGGGCATTGTGAAGGTTGACCTTCGTTGAGGCAGTAATTGGTAGCCAGAGTGGGTGTGCCACTGAGGCCGCCGTAGCTTTTGTGAAGAAGCAGTAACAGATGGGGCGCCGGGGTGGCTCAGTGGGGTAAAGCCTCTTTTCAGGGATCCTGGGCCTTTTGGGTCTTCCTTGTCATTAGGTGGGATATGTTCTAGGCTCATCTGGTACAGTTTCTGCCCTAAGACATGGAACCTCCTTTTTCTCCCAACAGTTTTATTAGTGGGAAAGAGGATGTTTTGTGGAGATTGTAAGTGAGTGGTTAGAGAAAACACCAAGTAATTTTATGTACTGCTTTTCCTGGGTGGAATAGCAAGTATATTTTAAAGTAAAAATAGTAATTAAACCAAGGAATATTTTTTCCTGCATTCCTTTCATTTTGAATCGAGGTTTGGATATAATTTTTAGTGTTTGGTTTTATCCTACTCAGTCTTTAGGTTTCAGTAATTGTTTTTTCTCTGAATACGCGTAAGCACAAATGCATCTAGTTAGAAAATAGAACCAGGTTTACCTTCACTTTGTGGACATCTCGGTCCTTTGTTTGGGCGCTCATCTTTCTGAGCTGGTGGAGAATACGTGCGGTGTGTGTTAGTGCCTCGGCTCCAGGACGCTGTGCTTTGGTTCATTATTTAGTGGAATGACTTTATTTTTTTTCTTTTTTTTTTAGATTTTATATATTTAGTTGACAGACAGAGATCACAAGCAGGCAGAAAGGCAGGCAGAGAGAGCGGAGGGGTGGGGGAGTAGGCTCCCCGCTGAGCAGAGCCCGATGCGGGGCTCGATCCCAGGACCCTGAGATCATGACCTGAGCCAAAGGCAGAGGCTTAACTCACTGAGTCACCCAGGCGCCCCATGTCTTTTTTTTTTTTACTTGAGAGAGTGAGCACAAGCAGGAGGAACATCAGAGGGAAAAGGAGAAGCAGACTCCCTGCTGAGCAAGGAGGCTGACAGTGGGACTGGATCCTAGGACCCTGGGATCCTGACCTGAGCCGAAGGCAGACGCATAACCCATAGCGCCACCCAGGTGTCCTTGGAATGGCTTTTCTTGAGACTGACTTAGAACTTCAGTTACTCTTTATTTTTTTTTTTTAAAGATTTTATTTATTTATTTGACACAGAGAGAGATCACAAGTAGACAGAGAGGCAGGCAGAGAGAGGAGGAAGCAGGTTCCTTGCCGAGCCCAGAGCCCGATGCTGGGCTTGATCCCAGAACCCCGAGATTATGACCTGAGCTGAAGGCAGAGTCTTAACCCACTGAGCCACCCAGGCGCCCCAATTACTCTTTAAATTGAATCTAACAGCTAGTATTGTGACTATAATACGTAGTCATGGGTTAGAGAAAGGACCACAAACAACAGGTTTCTTTTGGTCCCTACCTGTTCTTGACACATATCAGTAAAAGTTCATGGTTTAATCTGACCCAGAAATACTGTCCCAACAAGTACTTGTGTTCCAGAAATTAAACTTGGGGAAACAGGAAAAAAAAAACCCTGTACTTTAGGATGGCCAGACTTTTTGTGCTTACACATGAACATAAAGTGAATTTGAGTTGTAAAATGAACCCCATGCTCTAAATTAGATCAGTACAGTTAGTAACATTTATAAATGTTTTTTAAAGCGGAAGAGTCAGCCTCCTGTAGTGTTCTGGTTTGGTTCCATGGTTTCCTTATACTCTATTTTTAAATAGTCGTGTATGAAATTAAAATGAGTAATTTGCTGTTTGCTAGTTTGTAAATGGATAGGAGTTAAATTGCAATTTGAGATGATGGCCAAGAGGAAGGAGAGGAAGCTTTGTTCTGTGTAGGGAAGAACGGAGGAGGGAATATCCAGTTGAGAGGAGGACAGGGCGACAGTGGCCGGTGAGGGCGGGACGCACACGTTTGTCAGCAGAGTTGTTTGGTGCCTAGCTCACGGGGATACTTGAACTTGTGGAACTGTGGGTAGAACTTGTTCTTATAAACTACATAACATAACACAGTGGATTTTAAATTAATAATATCCTTGGAGTCTGCCAGTGTGGTTTGGTTTATTTTTGTACTCTATGGAGGGAGGTGTGCATGTAGCCAGCCATCAGTGAAAGTTCTTGTCTGAGCAGGGAGCGGTTCGCAGCCTGGTCTCACCATCCAAGGCGGTATTTCTCTGTGAACTTAAACCTGGTAAAAGGGAACTTCTACTAGCAGTAATCACTTTTTTTTCTTTTTCTTTTCTCCTATTCTACTTTTAGGAAAACCAAAAAGAACAAACAGAAAGGTAAGAATATTAAATTTGTTAAAATTCATTATTTTATTTTTATAGCATTTGCTGTTTGAAATTAATGTCAAATGTTCAAGTTTACAGAGTTTTCAGAGTAAGCGTGTGTTTGTTGGTCATGTCAAAGCTGAGTCACAGCAGCATTCTCAAGTCCCATACACCGTAGTGTGGTCCTGGGGGACTAGAGACCAGCTCTGATACTGTTTTTACCATGGAGGAACCTGTGGCATGTTTAGTCTTGATTGACAAGATATTATTTTTTTTTAATAAATGGAAGATATTGTGAAATGTTGCCTCACGCCAGATGTTTGGTAGAACTGTTCGTACGCTGTTTGTGGTGGGACTGCGGCTCTCTGTGGCAGATCTGAGTGACTCCTGTGTAATGGGCAAGTGGGAACCCCAGGGGTTCAGGCTGTTTTCCTTATGAGTTTCTCCTCTATTAAGCTGAAAATCTCCCTCCTTCTCCCAAAACTGTGCAGCACCCGGAAACGGGGATGGCGGCAGCACCAGTGAGACCCCGCCGCCACCTCGCAAGAAGAGGGCCCGCGTGGACCCCACCGTGGAGAGCGTGAGTAGTGCCTTACCTTCGTAAGTCGCGTGTTAGCATTGTACTTTGTGCAGAAAACAAGCAGAACTTGAGTTTTCATGAGTTTAGCATTTCTGTGAGTGATAAAATCATACCTGATTTCCAACGTTATGAATTTGGAAGTAAGGCTTTAATTTAGTTTTAATGTAACAGTTTTATGTTTCTGACATCGAGGTTAGGAAACGGATGTACTTAGAGTGGCGCGTTCTCAGACACCTTCGTGGCGGTTATTAAAGACTTCATAAGGAGTCAGTACATTTAATTTTATGTACTAAGTTCAGGGTGGTCATATTTGGAACAGTCCTTGGATATCAGCAATAGGTGGGAAATACTTGTGAGTGTAAATATGGCGTGTAACATAAATACGAAAGTACCACGTGAGAGTGCGCCACGTGCGCGCACTCACTTGCAGAAGAGAAAGACCCAGTTACCTGTGAGGGCGAGATGCTTTCTCCCAGCAGCTTAGTGGTAGGGGTTTTTCATTTATGATTTCTGAACGGCAGCTCCGCAGTCCGTCTGGGTACTTTAGTGGTGCCTCTGAAGGTGGAGAAAAGCCCTGAATTGTAGTTTGTGTTCATGGGAAAAAGTGAGTTTTTAATGCCGTTCCCTTTTCTGTCCAGGAAGAAACATTCATGAACCGAGTTGAAGTGAAAGTGAAGATTCCCGAGGAGCTAAAACCGTGGCTTGTCGATGACTGGGACTTAATTACCCGACAGAAACAGGTACCTTGAAAGCGACTCAGATTGTCATCTGTAGGTGTTCTTGACAGTGTGGAAAACGGTTTTGAGAAAAAAATGGTACAGACTTGACTGTTGCAGGGAGGTGTGCGATGAGCATTACCGTAGTTCCGAGAGTGAACAGTGTGATGACCAGAAGGCATCACTTGCAGAGGAGTAATGCCGAGTCCATACGTAAAAGTCCCATGAGTTTGCAGTGCGAAAGGGTGGTGAGAGCTCCACTTTGGAGGTTGCTCGGGTAGGAAGTCATTCTGAAAATTGATAAAGACAAAGAAGCAGCATGTTTCCTATTCCGTCACTGAAGATGGGTTACCGTCGCATGATGTTGCTACCCGCGGCACGTAACAGGAAGCGCGTAATGCCTCCTGCAAGGTGTTCGTGGCTCCCTTCAGCTCAGGGAACCTGACTCTGCTCCAGCTCCAGGTCTGAGGACTCGTGTGAAGGAAATAGGGGCATTATGGCGTACGGGTGTGACCTCGACAGGTGCTGGCATCAGCCATCAAATCCAGAACGAGGAGCCACGTTCTTAGAACAGATGGCGTGGGCAGGGATGGGGGGCGTGAAGCGTGACTGCTTGAGGCTCAGGTCCTAGACGACAACACATGCCCCTCGTTTGGTTCTTGGTTCGGTTCTTGAGCTGAACTGCTGGATTCAAACCTTGGCCTCACCAGTTATTGAGTTCGGACGGGTTCCTCAGCCCTTTTGTGCTCTGTGTTCCACCTCCCACGACTGACATGATGAGGATGAAAAACGATTTATTTCGCGTGTGCTTGCAGCAGGGTCAGGTGCATGACCCACATAGAGGAAATCATGTCAGTGTCAGGAAGGCGCGTTTCTGCATTTCTCTGTGGCACATTCCGTAGACTGGATGGAAGGAATGCGTGTCCGGCAGATGACCGGCCTTTAGAGCCGTGACAGCTCGTGTGGCAGCAGCTAGTCCTGCTTGGCTACGTACTTGAAGTGACTAAAACACAATTTGTATTAGTTCCTCAGCCACATTAGCCCATGTTGTAAGTGCTGAACAGTACCATTTCCTATTTCATAAGTGTTAGGTGGTCTTTTGTGCATTAAAGCTTTTCAGTGTAATTTTTCTTAAAAAAAAAAAAAGAATACTGTGTTATTCAAGTGTGGTTTTGTTTTCGTAGCTCTTTTATCTTCCCGCCAAGAAGAATGTGGATTCTATTCTAGAGGATTATGCGAATTACAAGAAATCTCGAGGAAACACAGATAATAAGTAAGAATACATAATTTTTTTAAGTATACACAGAGATATTTTTCTTTTAAGTATTTTTATTTCCAAATAAATCCTCTGAAATGGCCACTTATTCATAAAAATAATGTCATCAGAAACCAGCAAAGTAGCATTTCATTGCTTTGATGTGGAGTTTGGTTGGCAAATGCTTTCTTTATGGGCCAGACAATAAATGTTTTAGGTAAAAGTGAAGCTATTATGTATGAGCACGTACATAACCATGTAAAATACAGTTGCTTGAGAATGTTTTTTAAAAACCGTTCTTTCTTAGCTCGAGGGCTGTAGTTTGCTTACCACTGGTTTATTTTTAGAATTGATTTTTCTTGTTCTTTTGTTTAAATCCCTTTAAAAAATTTTGTTAGTTAAAAGTTCATTGCCGTTAGTTCAACCTTCAGTTCTAGTCCCTTGCTGTTAACACTGGTTGAATTAATACCCATTTTTCAATTCTTTTTAGTGACTTTTTTTTTTTAAGATTTTATCTATTTATCTGACAGAGATCACAAGTAGCGGAGAGGCAGACCGCGGGGGTGGGGGTGGGAAGCAGGCTCCCCGCTGAGCAGGGAGCCCGACGTGGGCCTTGATCCCAGGACCCCGAGATCATGACCTGAGGCGAAGGCAGAGGCTTTAAACCCACTGAGCGAGCCACCCAGGTGCCCCTCAGTGACTTGCTTTGAAAGTAAATATTTTTGTCTTTGTCAGGGAGTATGCTGTCAATGAGGTTGTGGCCGGGATCAAGGAGTACTTCAACGTGATGCTGGGCACTCAGCTCCTGTACAAATTTGAGAGGCCACAGTACGCCGAGATCCTTGCCGACCACCCGGACGCGCCCATGTCCCAGGTGTACGGGGCACCGCATCTACTGAGACTATTTGGTAAGGTCCTGTTGAGGAAAAAAATACTTTTTATACACTGGTTTTTATCTTTTTTTTTTCTAAAGATTTATTTATTTGAGAGTGACAAGTGGTGGGAGGGGCAGAAGGAAGGAAGAGAGCACGAGAGAGAAGCAGACTCCCCGCCAAGCAGAGAGCCCGATGTGGGACTTGATCCTAGGAACCTGGGATTGAGACCTGAGCTGAAGGCAGAGGCTTAATCCAGTGAGCCACCCAGGCGCCCCTGTCTTTCAGGTTTATAATAATCTTTGTTTTTCATAATTGACATCAAGGGGTAACAGAAAATAACATTATAGAACATTCCATTTCAGTTGAACTTTTTATCTAAAATGTTATCAAATCTGTTTAAAAGTGAAGAGTTTCTAAGATCACGTGCTTTAAAGGAATCAGTGACTGCATTTGTTGCCCACACCGTAGTGCTTTTAGTGTCTCTTGTGTAACCTCGACTACGTTATTCTGTTTACACAGTACGGATTGGAGCGATGTTGGCTTATACTCCTCTGGATGAGAAGAGCCTTGCGTTGTTGCTAAATTATCTTCATGATTTCCTGAAGTAAGTGTAAGGGTATGCTTGAAGTTAAAAATGTGAATTAGCGCAGTGCACCGGAAGTCACTGGTCCGTGGCGCTGTAGATGGGATGCACGAGAGCCACGTGCGCAGCGCGGGAGCGGGGAGGAGCGCGCCGCTGCGGACTGCCCAGGTGCTGGGACTGCCCAGGTGCTGGCGCGGCGCTGATGGGCACAGCTGGGCAGGAGGCTTCTGGAAGGAAGCAAAATGTGACGCACACTTAAGTCACAGACCAGAATTCTAGGTGAATCAAAAGCATAAATCTAAAATGGAAACTATTAAGGTAATGATGGAAAAATGATAATATTTTCATTATTTTTAGAGTGAGCTTCTTTCTAAACACTCAGACAGTAGCGGAAATAATCATCTTGACTGTGTAAAAAGTTAAAATCCTGTGATTAAGAGTAGTAACACAGAAGGAAATAGTAACACGGAAGAGTTGTGATCACAGTGAGTAAAGCAGGGACGGCCGGCACTGTGGGCTCCCACGGCAGTGGCAGCGCGGCGGCCTGCCCAGACTGTGTGCAGGGCTCCCCTGCTCAGGGGCCCTCTGTGTGCCGGCTGAGATGAACCAGACTGCAGAACCGGGCAAGGGGGCGCTTCTGCTCTCTGTAGCTTTCTGGAGGGCATTTTGGCAGTGCCTGTTGGAAGTTCATAGGTGCTTCCCTCGGGCCAGAACTGCCCCCGCAGGTGTGTGAAAGTGCACAGAGATTTCCCGACGCGCGCAGGTGTGAGGTACACGTGTGCAGCAGCGTGTTCTCCACAGATAGGCCGCTGCCGCAGGCTGCAGCTCTACGTATCCCGATGGGGAAGCTGTCCACGTTGAGGCAGCTGAAAACAGCCACGCTGCAGGAACAGTGGGGGTGTGAGTCCCCTCGTTTGTGGAGAAGCGTTTGTACTCTTTGGAAAAGATCTAGAAAAG
The DNA here is from genome assembly GCF_922984935.1 of Meles meles. Classification (NCBI taxonomy): domain Eukaryota; kingdom Metazoa; phylum Chordata; class Mammalia; order Carnivora; family Mustelidae; genus Meles; species Meles meles. Next base: position 1,169,791 of record NC_060071.1, read on the forward strand.
TGTGGGTCCTACCGAATGGTGGATTCGTTCCTGGGCACCGTTCTGGGAGGAAAGGTTGCAGTGGTCGGTTTCTACTTTGTCTCTGTATTTGAATGTTCTTAGAGTGATAACACCGTGTTTTCTAATCTCAAGACTGCAGCTCGTGCCTGGAAAGGGATGCGGCGTTCGAGTCCGCACCCTTCAGAGGAGGAGGGTCCCCTCTTCCTGGACTTCCGTGGACTCTCACAGTGTCACGCCACTGACCCTTCAGTGCAGGGCCCGTTTCGATTTTTATGGTGGTTGGAGTTTTTTTTTTTTTTTTTTAAATGTGACTATGCCATGTAAACTATACAGCATCTTATGGGTATGAGTTAGTGTTATCTATCCCATAGTGTAGCACAGCCATTCTTTTTTTTTTTTTTAAGATTTCATTTATTTATTTGAAAGACAGAAATTACAAGTAGGCAGAGAGGCAGGCAGAGAGAGAGAAGAGGAAGCAGGCTCCCTGCTGAGCAGAGAGCCCAACGCGGGGCTCGATCCCAGGACCCTGAGATCATGACCTGAGCCGAAGGCAGAGGCTTTAACCCACTGAGCCACCCAGGCGCCCCACGGTGGTTGCAGTTTCTGAATCTGTATTTCATACAGTGAGTTTCAAAGAGCTAAAGCAAACACTAGAAGTTCCTTTAGGGTGCAACATCTGCTTCCTAAACACAGTCCCAGCTCTCGTGAAGACAGCTGTTCCTGACTGTTCCGAAATGCGGTGACTGTAGCCTTTCTCGTCCTCACGCAGCACTGTCTGGCGTGTGTGGCCCCGTGTATGTGAGTTGTGGTGACAGGTGTTTTACCGTGAGGCTGCCTTTATTTTAGTCTCTCTTCAGGGAAACTGTCCGGTGTGGCCTCTGTGCCGTGGTTTAGATCGAGGTAGGCTTCTCCTTCATTTTCGTAATGACTCCGTTTTGTTTTTAGATACCTGGCAAAGAACTCGGCCGCCTTGTTCAGCGCCAGCGATTACGAAGTGGCGCCCCCGGAGTACCACCGGAAGGCCGTGTGAGGCCGGCGGCCCGCGCCTCGTCTGGATCTCTGTAAACACAGTTTGTGTAGTCCTTCTCTTGTACAAATGATGTACTTTGAAAATGTTAGTGTACAACAGAGTTGATGTTTGTTTTCTGTTTGACCTTAAACAGAGAAAAATAAAAGGGGTCACAGCTCCTTTTTTCTTTTCTTTTCTTCTTTTTCATTTCAAAGTTGCTACCAGTGTATTCAGTGACGGACAACGGAGAGACATACTGTAGCCTGTTCTATTGCCTAGTCGACAAAGCTGCTTTGAATGCTGGTGGTTCTATTCCTTTGACACTACGCACTTTTATAATACGTGTTAATGCTCTATGACAAATGCTCTGATTCCTAGTGCCAAAGGTTCAATTCAGTGTATATAACTGAACACGCTCATCGTTTGTGCTTTTTTTTATGGTGCTTAAAGTAAAGAGCCCATCCTTTGCAGGCCATCCATGTTGTTCTTAGGCATTTTATCTTCGCTCAGATTGTTGAAGAATGGTGGCTTGTTTCATGGTTTTTGTATTTGTGTCTAATGCACGTTTTAACATAATAGACGCAATGCATTGTGTAGCTACAGTTTTCTGGAAAAGTCAATCTTTTAGGAATTGTTTTTCAGATCTTCAATAAATTTTTTCTTTAAATTTCAAAGAGCAATGTGCTTGTGTGGATGCATTTTGAAACCTTTTTGTGTCTAGACAATGATTTTTCAGGTAGGTGTGTAATTTTCTTGTTTGGCCTTTACAGAAGGAGGTGGGTGTCTTTAGCATCAACCCCTAATCCTCTCATCCTTGGCAGCTGGCTCCTGAGTCGTGGCCAAGTAGTTAGAGACCCACAGGACTGTTTCTCTGCTTTTCCTAGATGGTTCCTATGCTGCTGCGACCCCTAGTTGTCTAATTATTTTAATGTGTTTACATCAACACAATGCCTGCAATCCAGGGTTTTCCTTTTCTTCTTCCTTTTTTTAAAAGATTTTATTTATTTATTTGACGGATCACAAGTAGAGAGGCAGGCAGAGAGAGGAGAGGAGGCAGGAGTTTCCCTACTGGGCAGAGAGCCCAATGCGGGCCTCAATCCCAGGACCCTGAGACCATGACCTGAGCTGAAGGCAGAGCCTTTAAACCACTGAGCCCCCGAGGCGCCCCTGGGGTTTTCTTTCTTTCTTTCCTTTTTTTTTTTTTAAAGATTTTATTTATTTATTTGAGAGTCAGAAATCACAAGTAGGCAGAGAGGCAGGCAGAGAGAGTGGGGGAAGCAGGCTCCCCGCCGAGCAGATAGCCTGATGCGGGACTCGATCCCAGGACTCTGGGACCATGACCCGAGCCGAAGGCAGAGGCCTTAACCCACTGAGCTACCCAGGTGCCCTGACCCCGGGGTTTTCTTAAGTATTCATTAACCTCTCCCCTCCCGGTTCTGAAGAGAGCGTTGACAGCTTTGCTCGATGATACTGAGGCAGTAATCTTATCTGGGCGGTAAATGTATTCAGTGTCCGTGAGTAGGTTTGCGTCCAGTAGTGATCTTGGTGCGGCTCCCGAACGGGTTGTGCAGGAATGAGAGGAGCTGGAGTAGGACGGTTCTGCTGCGCTCATGTTTACCAAATAATGAAATTGGATTAATGTTAAAGTCTTTGATCGAGGTTTAATTGGCATAAAATATTAGTTTTACATGTGCAACACAATGATTCTGTATGTGTGTTTGTTGTACAATGACCGACCATCACGATGTGTGGTCATATCAACTTCTTTTTCAAGATTTTTTTTAGAATTTTTTTTTTTTAAGATTTTATTCATTTAGTTGACAGAGATCGCAAGCAGGCAGAGAGGCAGGCAGAGAGAGAGGGGAAGCAGGCTCCCCACGGAGCAGAGAGCCTGATGCGGGGCTCGATCCCAGGACTCTGAGAACATGACCTGAGCCGAAGGCAGACCAGGCGCCCCATGTCAACTTTTTGAAACCATTTTGTTTGAATATTTTTTTTGAACTGTTTCAGGGAGTGTGAGCTTTGTGAGGAGCAGAGAGGGAAGCGGAGGGAGAATCCCATTGGAACTCCCTGCTGAGGGGGGAGCCTGATGCAGGGCTTGCTCTCACGACTCCGGGATCAGGGCCTGAGCTGAAGCCAAGGGTTGGACACTTAACAGACTGAGCGCCCAGCTGGCCTAGTGATGCGTTGTTTTAATCTGGGTCTTTGTTTCCCGATACCTGCAGGCGGTGGTGTTGCAGCCAGCGCCGACGGCTGGGAGGCCCTGCCACGTGCCGCAGGTGTGCGATCTGGAATTTTTAGTCTTAAGTTTATTCCTTGAACCAGCAATTGAAGCATAGGAAAGGCAGGGCTGGAAGGGCAGGAAAGAGCTCTGTCCCTGCCAAGGGCGCCCTGCCTGGCGCACCACACCCGTCTCCCTCCCTGGTTCCTGCCGCCCGGTAGCCACTGGGTTAACACAGGACTGGTGAAAGCGCGTCACTTCGCAAAGTGCTATTTGCAGACCGTGGGCGAGTGGCGCGGTGCACGACCTGTAGCGTGGTCCCCAGAGCTGCCGGCGATGCCCGTGGAGCCCAGCTGCCTGGGTGATGAGCTTGGGCCGGGGCAGTGTGCCCGTGTCCCCAGCACCCAGTGCACCTGTGTACTGACACCTCGTGTCCGTGGTGCTCCTGCTCGATCCGCCGTGCTGCTGCTCAGGTTTGGGGGGGCTCCTCCTCAGCCTCCCTGCCCTGCTGCTGTGGCAGGTCCCGAGCGCGCGCTTCTCATGCACTCTGTCGCCGCCCCCATCCACGTAGCGCCTGGTGTCTGTAGTGTCTGTCCCCGGGTGCGCGGTTCAGCTCTGCATGGCACAGCCCCAGCCCTTGCCGCCTCCGGTCACACGGACCTTGCTCCGTGACCGTTGGCGGTTACCGGCCTCTTGGGTGTTGGCCGGGGAGCGTCCTCACCCTCAACTGCTGGTGAGCCTGCCCCCTCTGCCGCCAGTATTTAAGACGGTCCTGCTGCTTCCGTCCTTCGAGTGAAGGGTTTCCTGTTCGAGCGAGTTTGTAACCCAGCCTGACCGCAGTGGGCCGTTCAGACCCGGCTCTGGAAGTGACAGCGCCTCCCTGTGCGTCAGGGTGTCTTCCCAGGGTGTCGTTAGACCCCCAGTGACCGCTGGAGAGGAGAAGATTTGTATGCGGGAGAAAAGGAGACTGGTGATTGAGCCAGCCTCCCACGGGGCTGCTCAGAGCACGAGCGGGCACGCGGGCCTCTGCTGGAAGGCCCTGGGGGCTGGGGGCCGTGGGAGGATGGGCCGGGGGCACGCGAGCCCGTGTGTGGTGCTGCTTGGGTCCCGCCCCGTGTTTGCCCAGTCGGCGCAGGGGGCCGTGCTTTTGGCGATTTCCATCTGGGCAGAGGGATGTGACTTCAAGTCTGGGGCTGCCAAGAACTTAGGACCCCCCCCTTCACTTGAGGTCACGAGTGCAAGAGACGCCATTGTTTCTGCAGTAAGTGTTACAAGTAAAGTGTCCCGCACCTCTTCGTGAGAGACCGTGAAGACCTTGAGAGAGGACGTGAGAAGCAGCCTCGGGGCAGAGGCTGTGGGATTCGGTTTACTTCTCTCCCACAGAACGAGCATCCTGAGCTGGCTGAGAAGAGTCGCGGGGAAGTGGGAGGGACTGGGCGACAGTTAGCTCTTCCGGAGAGGGAAGAGCTGTGGAGAGTCCAGCAGAGAACTGAAGGGAACCAGGTCCAGAGCCAGGACCGCCAGTAGCTGCGGCAGGCACTCGAGGGGGCGTAGCAGACTGGACACCGGCGGTGACGAGCGGGTCGGGCGACAGGAGAGAACGTGCGCTGGGAGCGCCGGGCAACGAGAGCGAGGCCGGGGTGCCGGGGGGTGCTGCTGGGTACACCGCGTGACGGTGGGCGTGGTGGCGCGGGGCTGCCGGAGGAGGAGCATCTGGAGGCTGAAGCAGCCCTCTGAGCCTCAAGCACCATGAAGAAAAACCCGCTTGAACCTCTGTCCTTAAAACCTGTAGTCGGCGTGGAAAGCGTCTGGATGACAGCTTTCTGGATGGGCGCAGGCAGCGGAAGCCGGGAGACCATGGGGTGTTCCCGGTGACGGCAGAAGGCCTCGACCCGGCAACGTCCTTAAGCAGAAGCTTTCAGACGAAGCCAGAAGACTGTGCTGGAAAACCCGCAGCACCCAAATAGGGTCAGGAGAATCCCAGCGTCTTTGGTAACGGAAGTTGGATGTGGCGTGAAGCAGCGAGGGGCAGGCGCGGCGTGAAGACGGCCGAGGTCAGGTGCGGTCACTCGGCCGAGTGGAGCTGTGCCACCACCGTCCTGTCCAGCCGCCGGATCGTCTCCAGCCCCGCGGCGACCGCTGCCTGGAGGTTCTGAGAGGGAGGGGTCCGGAGGGCAGGTCGTGGATCCGTGCGCGTGGGTCCTGTGTTTCAGGTTGCACACGTGCGGGTCCTGTGATATTTGTCTTTCTCTGCCTCACTTCACTCAGCACAACGCCCTCCAGCTCCATCCACATCACAAATGGCAAGATCCATTCTTTTTTACGGCTGAGTAATACCACGCATGAGCTCCCCCGCGTCCTCTTCATCCGGTCATCTGTCCGTGGGCCTCTGGGCTCTGCATAGTTTGGCTGTTGTGGACGTTGCTGCTGCAAGCACCGGGGGGCATGTGTCTTTTTTTAAATTAGTGTTCCCATTTGTGGGGTTAAATACCCTGTAGTGCAATTGCTGGTTAGGGCAGCTCTGTTTTCAGCCTCCGGAGGACCCTCCAGGCTGCGCTCCAGAGCGTCTGCCTGAGCTTGCGTGCCCACTGGCGGTGCACAAGGCCACCCTTTCTCCTAATCGCGCCGGTCGGCCCTCGTCTTCCGACCGGAGCCGCCCTGACAGCTGCTCGTGGGTTTGGTGGGCGTTTTCCTAGGAGTGACGTCGAGCATCTTTTCATGGGTCTGTTGGCGGTCTGGATGTCTCCTTTAGAGAGGGTCTCTTCAGGTCCTCTGCCCGTTTTTTTATTTTTATTTATTTATTTATTTTTTAAAGATTTATTTATTTATTTGACAAGACAGATCACAAGTAGGCAGAGAGGCAGGCAGAGAGAGAGAGGGAAGCAGGCTCCCCGCAGAGCAGAGAGCCCGATGTGGGGCTCTATTCCAGGATCCTGGGATCATGACCTGAGCCGAAGGCAGAAGCTTTAACCCACTGAGCCACCTAGGTGCCCCCTCTGCCCGTTTTTTAAAGAGGTTACGGTTTTGGTGTTGAGTTGCCATGTTCTGGATCGTTTCGGACGTTAACTCCCAGTGCATCACTGGTAAGTACCTTCCGTGTGTAGGTCGCCTGATCATTTTGCTAGGGGCTCCCTTCACCGTGCAAAAGCTTGGCGTTCTGGTGCAGTCCCAGTAGCTTGTTGGGCATTTTTTTCTCTGACCTGAGGAGACCTGTTTATAAATACATTGCTGAGGCCAGCGTCCGAGAGGTTGCTGCCTGTGTTCTCTTCTAGGACTTCCCTGGTTTCAGGCCTCACACGGAGGTCTTTAATCCATTTCGAGTCTGTTTCTGTGTAATAAGCCCAGTGTCGTGGCCGTCCAGTTCTCCCAGCCCCATGTGGCGAAGAGACGGTCTTTTCCCTGTGGCATGTCCTGTCCTTTATTGGGGATTAACTGACCACATAACCGTGGGTCTGTGTCTGGGCTCTCCGTCGGTGCCATCGATCGTGCCGACCTCCGTGCCGGACCGCGCCGTTCTGATCTGTAGCAGGCGTGACACCTGGGCTTGCGCTTTGTCCGCTTTGTTCTTTCTCGAGAGTGCGCTGGCTATTTCGAGGTCTTCAGCGGGTCTGCACAAGTTTTAGGATTATTGATTCTGGTTCCGTTAAAAAAAATAAAACAACAGGTGCTAGTTTTCTGAAGGTTAATTACGAAGTGGAATATGAAACCCTAAATGTTTTTTTACTCTGTTGAAATCCTTTAGTCTCTGCGTGGACGCCACGCTCATGCATAGCTGTATAACAGTGTATTAGTCCTTTGCAAAGGGTTGGTTCCCTGAGTCAGCACATTTTCCAGACGTTAAGCAGCTCTTCGTAGCACATGGAAGGTTGGTACCAGCGTTTCTGGGGACACGATGAAGCCGGGCCTCTGTGAATAGCTCAGGTAGGGATGTTTGGGCCCCTGAGGGTTTACAGAGGGCATCTGTGTGCCGCTGGGTGTCCTAGCCACCTTCACGCCTTCTCAGTTGATGCTCAACAGGACAGAGATGAGCCGACGGCCCTTCCTGGGCAGTCACTTGGCCCACTCTGAACCCTAGTCTCTTCGTCTGGGGCGGGGGAGCTGCTGGTTGTGCCTCCACACACCCACGTGTCCCGCTGTGGACGGGTGAGTCATGAATGTGATAAGTGAAGCAGCGTCCCCATCCCACGGAAGCCCTGGAGGTTCCGTCCTGCGGGAGTTGGCTCGGGGCAGGCGGGGGGCGGGCTCCACAGGTGCCCCACTAGGGGGCAGGCGTCGCCACCATCCCAAAGACACCCGCAGGGTCCCAGGTCCAGTGTCCAGCCCCCGCGGGCTCCCCCGCCCACTCCCAGGGGTCACGAGAGCCGGGGGTCACTGTTGCCCAAGGGGGCTGGTGACGTGTGGGAGGCCAGGACCCGAATGGCTCCCATCCCGGTTTACAAGTCCTTCCCAAGGTGTTCGCGGGGCAGCCTCCCCTGTGACCCCGGTTCTTCCTCTCAAGAGGCAGCGAAGTGACCGGCCACCTGCTCCATGCTCGAGCCTCCTGACTCACCCCACGAGACCCAGGCCACCGCCTTCTGAGTTGTCTGCTCGTGCAGCCTGCAGGAAGCCTGCAGCGTGGAGGCCGCGTGTCCGCCCAGAGGTTTGCGGGCCTCTCCCGGGCCACCAGTGACCCTAGAGGTGCATCAGTCACCTGACCCAGACGGCTGCGAGTTCTTCCTCACTCCCACGGACAGTGGGGTGCAGCTCCTTCCAGAACTCTCCTTGGGGATGGTGCGGGGCCACAGCCCTCGTGTGTGTCAGGCAAGCAAGCTGACTGGTGCTGCTGGCGTTGAGCAGCCACTCAGGGATCCCAGCAGCCTGCTGAGGAGAGTCTGGTAGGGGAATCCTCGAAAACAAAACCAGAGTCCAACCATCTCGGTAAGTAAAGCCTGTCTCTATCATGACACCTCGGATGTTGAGAATAATTAGGAAAATAGGATTCGAGGGGCACCTGGGTGACACGGTTGGTGGTGTGTGTGACAGTTGGTCTCAGGGCTGTGAGTTTGAGCCCCATGTTGGGTGTAGAGATTACATAAAAAATAAGAAACCTTGAAAAAAAAGGAGTCGACCAGACTTGCAGCTCTATGACAAAGCTGTCATCATCAAGACAGCATGGTACTGGCAGAAAAACAGACACATAGATCAGTGGAACAGAACAGAGAGCCCAGAAATAGACCCTCAACTCTAGGTCAACTAATCTTCGACAAAGCAGGAAAGAACGTCCAATGGGAAAAAGACAGCCTCTTCAACAAATGGTGCTGGGAAAATTGACAGCCACATGCAGAAAAATGAAATTGGACCACTTCCTTACACCACACATAAAAATAGACTCAAAATGGATGAAGGACCTCAATGTGAGAAAGGAATCCTCAAAATCCTTGAGGAGAACGCAGGCAGCAACCTCTTCGACCTCAGCCGTAGCAACTTCTTCCTAGGAACAATGGTAAAGGCAAGGGAAGCAAGGGCAAGAATGAACCATTGGGATTTCATCAAGATCAAAAGCTTTTGCACAGCAAAGGAAACAGTTAACAAAACCAAAAGACAACTGACAGAATGGGAGAAGATATTTGCAAACGACATATCAGATAAAGGGCTAGTGTCCAAAATCTATAAGGAACGTAGCAAACTCAACACCCAAAGAACAAACAATCCAATCAAGAAATGGGCAGAGGACATGAACAGACATTTCTGCAAAGAAGACATCCAGATGGCCAACAGACACATGAAAAAGTGCTCCACATCACTCGGCATCAGGGAAATACAAATCAAAACCACAATGAGATATCACCTCACACCAGTCAGAATGGCTAAAATTAACAAGTCAGGAAATGACAGATGCTGGAGAGGATGTGGAGAAAGGGGAACCTTCCTCCACTGTTGGTGGGAATGCAAGCTGGTGCAACCGCTCTGGAAAACAGCATGGAGGTTCCTCAAAATGTTGAAAATAGAACTACCCTATGACCCAGCAATTGCACTACTGGGTATTTACCCTAAAGATACAAATGCAGTGATCTGAAGGGGCACGTGTACCCGAATGTTTATAGCAGCAATGTCTACAATAGCCAGACTATGGAAAGAACCTAGATGTCCATCAACAGATGAATGGATAAAGAAGATGTGGTATATATAACAATGGAATACTATGCAGCCATCAAAAAAAATGAAATCTTGCCATTTGCGACGACGTGGATGGAACTAGAGGGTATTGTGCTTAGTGAAATAAGTCAGAGAAAGACAACTATCATATGATCTCCCTGAAATGAGAAATTGGAGAAAAAAGGCCAGGTCATAGGGGAAGGGGGGAAATGAAACAAGATGAAACCAGAGAGGGAGACAAACCTTAAGAGACAGTTAATCTCAGGAAATAGGGTTGCCAGAGTGGAGGGGGCCGGCAGGGATGGGGTGTCTGGATGGTGGAGACTGGGGAGGGTGTGTGTTATGGTGAGTGCTGGGTGTTAAGACTGACAATCACAGACCTGTACCCCTGAAACAAATAATACTTTATATGTTAATTAAAAACAATAAAAAAGGAATTGAAAGTGGGAAAGGAGAAACGAGAGATGGGGCGGATCCTGGTTTCAGAAGTAGAGGCGATGAGCTTCGCAGGGCAGCCCCGAGCAGGGCGGGCAGGCGGGGCGGCCGGCCTGACCTCTGTGGGGGCGCGTGTAGGGAGGAGGGGAAGAGCAGCAGCCGGTGAGGGGGGGGGGCCTGGGGGGGTGTGGGCGGGCCATGGGGGGGCCGTGTGGCCTGTGTGTCCGGCGGGACCCGTCCTGCACTCCCTCTCGTGGATGACTGCTGCAGCCTTCAGCACGAGCGAGGAGCGCTGCCCCTCGTGACCCCCTCGTGACCACCCTGCCCAGCCGTCCAGGAGTTCGAGAGGTTCTAGAGGTCGGTTCTCAAAGTCAGACGCGACACTGGGTCTCTCCAGAGCCCAGGGCTGGGCCCATTTGGGGGCACCTGCACCGGTGGATGCTGGCACCCCAAATGCCCTAAGACAATGTCCCCCTCGCTCCCAAGTCCTTGGGGCTTCGGTGTGCCCCTCCTGGTGGGGTATCTGCCCCAGGAGCCCTTCGATTCCGAACGGGGGTCAGCGGCCAGGGCCTCCTCCCTTCCCCTCTGAGTGCCCCCTTCTTTCTGCCACAAGCCTGCTTCAGGACTACCCAGACCGGCCGCTGGCTGTCCCTGACCCTGTCCTCTGGTCCCCCAGGAGGGCACCGCCAGGCAGGCTGTGTCCGCTCCCAGCACAGCTGCTGGCTTTACCGCGCAGGCGCGTGGGAGGCCGTGCAGGGTTTCCCAGAATCTGGTGTGTTTGCACTCGACCGAGCCGCTCTCGCCCGAAGTTGGATTACTTCCTTCCTGGAGTCATCTACCGAGGGCCGTGGGGAGAAAACGAAGGTTTCTTCAATATCACCCTCCAGACACGGCCCTGGAGCAGCCAGGGTCGGGCGAGTTGCAGGAGGAGGCTGGGACCATGGTGGCCGGGCACATCCCAGGGACGCGGCAGGACTGTGGAAGGTTTGAGGAATTCTCACGAAGGACCGTAAACCCTGGAAAGGCTGTAGAACCCTGGAAAGGCAGTAGAACCCCAGGGCCGGGAACGGCGTGGGTGCTGGGCTCCTCACCTACTGATTGGTGACCGGGGGACGTTGCTGAACCAGCCTGTTCCTCAGTTTCCCCATCTAAGGATGGGTCCTGACAGAGGCCCACTCACGGGGTCTGGCAGTGACCCTGGCAGCTAAGTGCATCAGGGCGCTGGGCTGAGGGAAGCCGCTGCGTTCTGGAAGGGAGGGTCTGCATCGGCCTCCTCCCAGGCCACACGCCAGCTGGTCTGGGGCCCTCGGACAAGGGCGACAGGGGAGGGAGGCCTGGTCCTCCCCCCCCTTTCCTGCTGCACCTGGCCCCGGGTTGGGGGGCACCGGGACTTCCCTACAGCGGCGGCCCCCTCCCTCCCTGTCCCCCACGGTGGCCATCCCCCAGGGGTCCTCTGGCCCCAACCGCCTCCATCAGTCCCTGCGGACGGATAGGCCGCCTCCAGCCCACACTCTGTGCTGACTCAGCTGCGGCCGCCCGTCCTCTGCCCTTCGGAGCTAAAGACAACTATGAAAGGGTTAAACTGCGTTGGGAGTTGAAAACTGTCCGCAGGTGAAACGGTGGCTTTGGGGCATCGGGGGACCTTGCGCTCAGCTTGACGGCGTGTGACCCTCGCGTGGCGCTTCCTGCCGGCGCCGGAGGACCCTGGGGTTGTCCCGACCGGAGGAGCTCACGGCCTTGTTCAAGTCTTGGTTCTCACGGCACTGGGGAGCCCACTCTAAGGACGGCCGGGGTGAGCGTGTTGGCTGGCGCCAGGCTCTTAGGGAGGACGGCCCCTGCCCCGCTGCCGTCTTGGCTCTGATCCCGCAGCCAGAAACACCGTGGTCTGTCCTGTGCTCTCAGAGCTCACGACTCCCCCGGTTCATCTGGGAACCTGATCCCTGATGCGAGGGCATTAGGAGGGGCCTGTGGGGTGCCCGGGGTGCACTGGGGCCCACAGGGCAGCAGGACGTGGACACTCGCCCCTCTGTGCCGCCCCAGGACGCTGAGCCGTGCAGGTCTGTGGCGGTTGTGACCGCCCCAGCGGACGAGCCCCGGCTTTGCTTGGAAACTCTTGAGCGTCGCCCTGGCGTCTTTAAGAAAAAACACCCTGACCTTGAAAGGACAGTTGTACGTCTAAGGGGAGGGGAGGGCGAGCTGCTCTCTCCCACCTTACTGCGAACGGTGCGGGTGCGGGTGCTGGTGGCTCGCAGACACTATCCCAGAGCTGCTGGGACCCCACGGGGAAGGGGTGTTTTTCCCATTTCTGGGGCTCAGAGCGGGACCCGGTTTGACCGCCGGCGCCATCATGCTGTGTTGTCGGGTCGTGCTCTCACCTGTAAGGTGAGGACATCGGACCCCTGGGCTGAGGTGGTGTTTGTGGGTCAGACGTGTGGCCGAGTGTGTGGGTCCACATCTGCTTCCGTCTGCCCGAGGTGGTCGAGGACACGACTGAGTGGGGTTCGGAGCCCGCCTACCCCGAGACCCATGCCGCAGCCTGCCGTCCTGTGTTCGGGTGACGGCCGTCCCGCGCAGGCCCCGTGCACCTTCCTGACACCGGCCGCTCCTGGCTGCAGGTGGGGGTCCGCGCTCCGTCTCTGGGCCTCCCCCTGCACGTTCCCCGGACCCAGACCACGCATCCAGGGGCCACCAGGAGCCAGGCTGGTGGCCCCACGGGCGTGTAAACGTGGCGAGTGCGTCAGGACACTTACCAAGCATGGGGACTCACCCAGGCTGCCGCTGGCCACCCACCCAGCAAGCTGGACCCGCCTGTCTGTCTTCCTGGGAATGTCGTTACTTTGGCACTGATAATTGCCAGTGTCCGGAATGTCGCCTGTGGGCCGCCAGACGGGCAGTCAGCCGACACTGAAAACAGGCAGGGCCCCCTCGACGCAGGGCCCCTCAGTGCCCCAAGCGAGAACCCGACAACCCAGAAGGAAGCTGCTTTGATTTGTGTACGCCTGTCCGTCTGTGTCGCACTCTCTCCCTCTCTCTCTCTCACACACTCACACACACACTCACACACACACACACACACACACACACACACACTTGCGTGCGCGCGTGTCTGGGTAGGGGCGGGGCTCCATGCTTTCAGGACTGGGGCCGCCCAAGGGCTTCATCTCGGCCCCCAGAAGGCGGCTTCTGCGCATGGACACTGCTGTCCGGAGGCAGGGGATGCCAGCCCCCCTACCCCTGTGCCCCTCCGCTGTCCCCGCATTACCCCTGCCCCCAGCCCCGGGAGCAGGTGTCCACGTGCTCGAGGTGGGGTTGCTTTGCAGGTGGCGCCCACTTATTCTGAAGGGCAAGTTCCTCTGGTGACGAGCGCGGCGCTTCCCACGGACGCCGGGCAGACGCACTCATACCGCTTCCTCTCCCGGGACCACACCGGGGGCCCTGGGCCACAGCCTCAGGTTCCCCTCTGCAGACAGGGCCACCTTGCCCACCGGAGGTCAGTGGGAGTCGTGTCACGGGAGTCATGTCACGGGAGTCCCTGCCCTGGGCTTTCCATGCACTCCTCCTGCGCAGGCGAGTGTCCTCTCTGTCCTCCGTGGAGGCCCACTCATCCCTCCTCCCTCGGCTTGAATGTCTTCCCACCCGCAGAGCCCCTGGGTCCTTGCGTAGAGCTGGTGCCTGTCTGCTTCGGGGGCGTCCTGGGCAAACCCTCAAACACTCCTCCCCGGACTGTGGTTTTCAATACCGTTCACCTACTGTGAACTCCCCCTTCTCCCGCACACAGTGCAGATGAACTTCCGCAGAGGTGCAGAGTTATGCCAACATCACCACGGTCTAGTTCCAGAACATTCTCAGACCCCCAAAGAGCCCAGACCCAGAAGCAGCCCCTCCCCTGCCCCGCCTCCCTCCGCCCCTGGCAGCTACGGGTCTCCTTCCGTTTCTGCGGCTTTGCCTGTTTAGGACATTTCACGCGGATGGGATTAGACAATACGTGGTCTTTCCTGTTTGGCTCCTTTGGCCGAGGGCCGCGTTTCCAGAATTCACCCTGTGGTAGCAGGTGTCAGTGGTCATTGCTCTGAATCACAGCCCATCGCACGCACGGACCTCATCGGTGTGCCTGTTTCAGGAGACGGACACGTGCTTGTTTCCACGTCTCGGCCCTTACGAGCAGGGCCGCTCTGAGGGCCCATGTACGCACTTCGGGTGGACGTGCTCTCTGTCGTCAGAGGAGTGGGATTGCTGGGTCACATGGCGAGACTGTTTTTACCTTATTTAAAAAAAAATTTTTTTTAAAGATTTTATTTATTCATTTGACAGAGAGAGAGATCACAAGTAGGCAGAGAGGCAGGCAGAGGGGGGTGGGGAAGCGGGCTCCCTGCTGAGCAGAGAGCCCGATGTGGGGCTCGGTCCCAGGACCCTGGGATCATGACCTGAGCCGAAGGCAGAGGCTTTAACCCACTGAGCCACCCAGGCGCCCCTAAAAGTATTTTAAAAAAGAGTGGATGATGATTTAGGTCAGGTTATTGTTCCAAATAGTCGCCCAATTTTCTAGCACCTTTCACTGAGTAACGAAGGTCAGTGCTCACCTGCTTACACCCCGAGTTCTCATTCTGTGGCTCGGGGACATGGAGCGGCCGGTTCTTAGCTGGGGCCACTGTGCCGTGCGGACATCTGTCCCATCGCTCGTTTATCAAGTTTTCTTAACCATCTTGGCCTCGTTCTCTCAGCCAAATAGAAAAGTATCAAACTATTTCACCGACATTTTGTTGGAAAGGCCCCAGACGAGACGCGGCGGCTCTGTGTGTACCTCCCACGCCCGAGCGCGGCGTGCGCTCGCTGTATCCAAGCCCTGCCTTCACTTCGGACAGTCCCGTCCCTCTCTCATACGCACACTTGTATTGCTTTTCTCGTGCGGACTCCTGGCCACTGGCTTTGTTGCAGTCACGGGACATGTTTTTTCCTGGATGTTGTTGACTTTCTGTGTTTTCTGGGTCTGGTCACCAGTCGCCTTCTGGACTTCATTAGACGCTCTTGGGGGGTCTCTGAGCCACGGTGTCACACCGTCCGCAGACGCCGGGCGGGTTTACCCCCATGCTGCCGCGGCCAGTCAAGCAACCGCGCTGGTCGCGGGGCTGTGTGTCCTGTTCAGTGCTGCTGACCGAAGGTCCAGGAGTCTACGTGTCAAGGGAACATGCCTGTGTTTCCCAACTTTTTGTCTTGTGCTGCCGTGTCTAATGTTACTGGAATTTTCTAATAGATTAAAACCATACGGTTATTTTCTAAGTGAATCTTACCACAAATTTTTTTTTTTTTTCTTTTCCAAATGTTGCCAAGCCTTTAGTTGTCCGGGAGACCCGAGTGACACGAGAGCCTTCCCCTGAAGGGAACCGTGAAGTTTAGGACAAAGCAGAGCCCCAGCTCAGCCCGTGGACCCTGCTCCCGGAGCCCAGACGCCGCGGGGCTGCCTTCAGCGTGGACGCCCAGAGCTCCCAAGAGGGAAGGGGTGGCGGGGAGCTGGTAGGAGCGTCAGACGCATTCAGGGGAGCGTTGGTGAGGACAGGGCGGGCAGTCCTGGGCAGAGGGCCTGTGTGTGGGGATGGAGGCCACACGGGCAAGTCTGGGCTTCCAGGCTGATGTCTGGGTCTGGATCCTGACCCCCGGGGCACAACCTGCCAAGCGCTCGGCACCAGCCTCCTCCTCCTCCCGGGCGTCTCTTGGTCGACGGTGACCCCGTGGGATGCGCCCACACCATCCTTCCCGCCAGGCAGCCCCTGGATGCCGCCCTCCCGGGGGGACGGGGGCCTGCAGGCCGGCCGGCCCGAGTCCTGTGGGGGCCCAGCACACACACAGGCCTAGCCTGGGGAGGAGTTCACCACGTGTTTATTGGATAAAGATCACAGAAACGATGGCGTGGGCGCTCCCCACTCGGGAGAAGCGGCCCCTGTGGGAAATCAGGAATATTCTGGGCCCGTGGCTTCGAGTGAGGCAAAGGCACGTGTAAGGCGCAGCTGTCTTCGCGTCGGAAGCTGCGGGTAGGCTTATCGCCGGGGGAACGGGGACGACTCCTCTTCCTCATTTTCTCACGGTCTCCACCCCGGGGCGGGGGCGAGGGCCCCCTTCCTTCAGGGCAGGACGTCCACCATGGGCCCCGCTCCGCCCTCGCTGGCCGGCGGCTGCTCACACCAGCGGGATGGGGTAGGAGGCGCAGGCCGCCAGGCCGCACATGTTCTTCCCGCGCTCGATGAGGAAGTACCTGGGCAGGCAGAGCGAGCTGGGGCCTGGCCGGGCCCCCTCCCCGCTGTCCTCCCTGCAGGGCTCTGCTGCCCCCCGACCTGACTCCAGGGCTGAGTGCCAGGAAACCGACGGCCTGACTCGGAGGAGCTTTCCCTCCCCTCCCTCTGGCTGCCATACTGGGTGCACTCCACGGTCCCGCAGTGTACCGGGGCTCCTTCTCAGCCCCCACTCGGTGATGTCCTCGTCACCAGGCCCCCGGGGACGCAGGGTCTGATGGCACACGCGACGGAGCCCCTTGAGGGTGTGCACCAGGTCCCCGTTCCAGCCCCTGGCCCCGGGGTCCGCGGGAAGCATGTGGCCTGACCTCGGCTGAGCTGCCCCCCAGCAGCCCGCTCTGTCCGGTAGGGCTGGCTCCGGGCTGAGCCGCCACAGTCCCGCCCACGGACCCTTCTGGGACAACGGACCCCGTTCCCGACACAGTATCGTTGGGATGTGGGGCCCAGGACAGGAGAGGCTGGCACGGGGGCGTCTCAGGGGTGTGGGGGTTCAGCCTCAGGCTCCTCCCCCAGGGCTCCACGGGGCGCCCTGCTGAACCCCGGCTCAGACGCCAGGTGCGTACGGGGGAGAAGACCCCCGGGCCCCCAGACCCGTGATGCCCCTCCCCGAGCGTGGGGCCCAGAAGCTGCTTACCCGTTCATCCCCCACTGGGGACCCCAAGAGTTCTTCACGATCCAGTAGGGCGTCCCGTTTTGCTCTCCGTACCCGACAGCCAGGACCGCGTGGTTGACTTTATCCGGAGTTTTATGACAGGATGTGCTGGAAACGGGAATAGAAGAGGTGGGAAGACCCAGGAAGGCGCCGCATCCGGGTGGCTTGGCCCCATCCCCCAGAGACACCCCTGGCTCTGAGGTGGTGAGTCCCGGCGCGGGGCCTGGAGGCGTGGAAGCTGGGGAGCCTGAGGTGCGAGACCCTGTCCTCGGGAAGCTGCGTCTGGTGGGGAGCGGCCTAGCGGAGGCCACCCATGTGGGGCGGCGACCAAGGCCTGAGGCACCCCAGGAGGGGGTCAGCCCAGCAGGTATGGGGGTCCCTGGGAGGGCCCCTCAGTGTGGCAGCGGTGGCCCATCGGGAGTGGGGCCGTTTCCCTGGGAAATGGGGTTGGAGCAAGAAGGCCCTGATCGCCTGGGTTCCCCCCAAGCCGACCCTGGACCCTGGGGTGCGGGGGACGCGGGCGTGGCAGAGGCCGGCAGGGCCAGAGAACTTGGCGTGGAGGACAGACTGGCGGGGATGGCCCAAGGACACATGGGTGAGGCTCACTGCTGGGTGGCGGGTCTCAGGCAGCACGGGGACGGGGAGGACCTCCCGCGGGAGAGGCCTGGGACTCGGGCTCCACTCGTGAGGCGGGACAGGCGAGCGGCCGGGGGCGAGGGTGAGGCAAGCCCGTTCCAGACCACCGTGCGGAAGCCCCCAGCCTGGACCCCAGGAGCGGCTCCTCCGTCTTCCTGCCCTCCCACCTGCTACTCACAACGACGTGGCCCCTGCCCAGCAGGCTGGGTCCTCCCACCCTTCTCGCCTGGCCAGGAGGCCGTGGGGTCAACGCGAGGGGTGTGGGGGGCCAGCCCTGCCCAGCCCAGGGCCGTCGTAGGGACCCCGGCTCACCTGGAGTAGACGCCTTTCCTGTACATCATGAAGTCGCTGGTGACCTCGAAGGCGAAGCTCACAGGGTTGTACAGGGCCACGGCTTCCACCATGGAATCCTCATCATTCTGCGACACACAGCCCCGTCACCGCTGCCCCCACCACCGCTGCCCCTGCCCTCGAGGACGGCCCTTTGCCCTGAGGCAGGGCTGGGCGCCCAGA
Organism: Meles meles; assembly: GCF_922984935.1. Classification (NCBI taxonomy): domain Eukaryota; kingdom Metazoa; phylum Chordata; class Mammalia; order Carnivora; family Mustelidae; genus Meles; species Meles meles. Next base: position 1,187,676 of record NC_060071.1, read on the forward strand.
AGGAAGGGAGAGAGGGCTATGTCCACCAAACCGCCGCCAAGGGGCGGCCGACCCTCCTCGCAGCAGGTGCGGGGCAGTGTGGAGCGGACAGGCTCCTCTGGGTTCCTCGTGTGGCTACGGGTCCCTCCTCCGAAACCTGGCTCCCCCGTGACCTCCCCCCGCCATGCCGGTCTGCGGTCCCTCTCTTCCCAGGGACGCCCCTGCCCCCACAGAGCCCCCTGGGGTCCCCCCGCCCTGCCCCCAACATCCCTGCCCCCACAGAGCCAGCAAAATTGACCAATCTGTCCCCCTGGCGGCGTCCTAGACGGAAGCCGGCCCCCCGGAGCACAGCCGCGCTTGCGGACAGCCCCGTCATTCGGGAGCCGTGCACGCCACACTCGGGGCTGTTCGTTACCGCAGCGTACCGTGTGCATTCACACGCGATGAGTTTGCATTCAGCCCCTTCCACACACGCTGACGTCACACACGTGTTCACACCCCACCCGCGGGGCGGGCCCTGCTGCTTGCATTTCACCAGGGAGAAAACGGCCCTGACCGGAGCCCTGCCCAGACCCAGGTCTGAGCCCGAGTGCCCGGCGCTCGCCCTGCACTCTGTCCCTCCCTTCTGCTGCCTCGGGATGCCGCGATCGTCCCAGTCCTGGTGACCCGCCGCTGGGACAGGCTGCCCTGCCGCGCCCACCGGTCATCCGACAGCAGTGGACGCCGGGCTCCTCGTGGGAGCACATGACCCGTCACAGGGAAGGAGCGCTACTCACGATGGTGATGTTGGCCACATCCTTCACGAAAGCGATGGCCTTGCTGGGCTGGAACTTGCAGTCACTGTCCTGTTCAGGGAGCAGAAGTCAGGGAGGCTTGGCCCCGGGCTGAGACCTCAGGTCTACCCTGTGCCGTCCGGTGATATTGGCGGAGCCAAAGCGCTGAGTGTGGGGCCAGGTGATGGGGTCACTCAAAAGGGGGTCAGAGTCATCCTTGTTCTCAAGGCACTCACAGGGGCAACACGGCCTGGCTCTGGCTCCCGTGTGGGGGGTGCTCGTGGAGCCTGGGGGACCTGGTGAGAACTGTAGGTGGACAGGAGCCTGCCTGGCGGGGGGAAGGGAGCGCTAGTCTCGGGGCGCGGACGTGCGCAGACACAAGGCAGGTGCAGAGCAGGTACACGGGGGCAAGAGGACGTGCTCCCGAGATAGGAGAGAAGGTGGGGACGGCGAGAGTCAGGACCTGGTGTCTGGGCACGAGCCAGCAGCTGGGCTGGAGCCCAGGACTTATGGGGGCAGCACAAAGCAGGTGAGTGGTCAGAGCGAGGTCCGGGAGACTGGGTGGTGGCCCCGGGAGAGCGGGATGAAGGAGGCAGGGTCACGAACTGACCGAAGGAGCAGGTGTGGGGTCTCTGATGGCTGACAGGCAGAACTCAAGTGAGGGTCTGGACCACCCCAGACTGTGGCCAGCAGGTTCTGTGGGGGCCGGTGGGGCTCACTAGCAAGGGGAAATGCTGGTGGAACCATGGATTTGGGGGAGAGACGGGGCCGTGGACAGGCCGGGGTGAGACGGCAACGGGCCTGGGACAGAGAGGGTGCAGGTGCAGGGAAGTGTGAATAGCTTGAGAGTGACCGCACCGGCGCTGCTGATGGATGGGGAGGGCGGCGGACGTTGGTCCCGGTGCAGCTGGCAGGAGGGCACCCGGGAGAACGGGAGCCGCGGGTGGACGGGAGGCTGCAGGGCTGGTGAGGGGGGTGGGCTCCGGTGAGCCGAGGAGAGGAAGGAGTGAACTAGGGGAGCAGACGTTTCTGGTGGGAGGGGCCGTGCTGCGGCTCACGGGGCAGACGGTGCTCCCCGGGCTGAGGCGGGTGGTGCTGGGCAGCCCCGCAGGCCGAGGCCGTGAAGCCGCAGCTCCGGGATTACCTGGCCCTTGTAGGGGTAGCTGTCTTCCCCCATGATGCCCTTGTTGTAGCGGATGTACTCGAAGGCCTGGCTGGGGAGGCCCCTGCAAGAAGCACACAGAGACGCCCCCTGTGCTGGCCCCGGGGGCTGGAGGCCTTGACCGGGGCCGCAGCCCACAGACCTGGGAGAGACCTGGAGTCCCCGACGGCCGCGTGTGCGTCGGGGAGGCCTCGGGACCCTGGGCCAGGCCCCTCGTCTGGACGGCAGAATGGACCTGGCCAGCAACGGGGATTCACCACCCCTGAGCCCCCACCAGACCCTGACCAGCAGGCGCTCCACCGACATGACTGCCGACCCCTCGCGTCCACCCTGTGGGACCGATGCCGTCATTTCTTGGGGCTCAGAAAGGCTGAACGACTTGCCCAGGGCCACTCAGCGGAAGCCGGAATCCGCGCACGGCCATCCGGCCGCAGCTCCCAGCACCCCGGACCCCCGCGCTGGCTCCCTGGCACCCGGCACAGTGACCCAGGTGCGCGGTTTCCGGTCAGTGTGGCCGGCCAGCATGCCCGGTCCTCGCGCCCAGCTGGCTGCCGCATCCCCAGGGCCCAGCTCCGCAGCAGGTGCTCAGGAGACAGGGCGCCCCTTTCCTGGACTGGGCCACGGGGGCCGAGGGTCTGGGTCCGGGAGGGCGGGCCGGGTGCGCGCGTGGGCCAGGATGCCGCCTCAGACTCCGGCCACCGAGCAGGGAAAGCCCCGCCACCGTTTTAGGAACGGGCCAGGGAAGCAGGTCCGGTGAAGACAGCCTTCAGGCACGAACATGTCACCACCCCGACAGAAAGGTCCCTCACAGCCGGCTGGGCCGGGCTGGTTTAGAACTCCCCACGAGCGGGAAGGCCAGCCAGACACCTGTGTGTGGATCTGGCCGCGGGCCCCGGGGGCGGACGAGGCCGCCTGCATGGTGGTTGTGGGGCACCGTGGGGGGAGAGTGGAGTTGGGGACCACAGCTTGGCCCCGTTCTGACCGAGGGACCCCAGGTACGTGAGGGGACCGTCCCCTTCGGGGCAGCAGGACGGGACAGCGGTGGGGCGGGTCTGTGGCTAGACCGGATGGGAGCGATCGTGGGCAGGAGAGGGGCTCTGGCCACCCCCCAGTCAGGGACGTACCCTTGGCAGCCATGATTGTTGAAGTCCTGGGCACAGTCCACCAGCTGCTGCTCGGCCTGCAGGGGCGCACGAGGCCGTGAGTGGGGGCTCGGGCACCGGGCGCTGAGCCGTCCCCGCAGGTGCGCACCTGGCCCCGACGGCACCGTGTCAAGACGCCCAGAGGTCAGGGCCCCGAGGACGACTCTGTGGCCGTCGTATGGCGGGAGGGGCTCAGTGGCGGGGGACGGCTCGGCGGGCCTCCATGTTGAGCGCCGCCAGTCGCGGGGCCCGGGGGAGGCTCTTGTGCCTGGGGAGGCCGGCGGGGGTGGAAGCAGACAGGCCCAGTGGGACACCCTGCTCTGCCTCCCCTCATGGCCCTTGCCCACCACCTTCCCTTGCTCTGGGGTCAGCGACTGGATGCACAGGCCCTGGCCCCTCTCTCCGGGCAGCGGGGCAGGGCACAGCTCCTGGAGGCCTGGCTGCCGGGCTCCGCTCTCTCAAGGCCCCGGGGGCCCAACATGGACCGGCTGGACCCCCCGGGAGCGAGCCCTGGGCTGCCCCCTCAACGGCCTTGTCCCTTCGCAGGAAAGCGTGCGTCCAGTTGCATAGGCCGAGCAGCCACGGGGGGGGGGGGGGCGCCTGAGGTCTGCCGAGACAGTCTCCCTGCCCGAAGCCCTGCCGGAGCCCGAGGGCCCACCCGGCCCTGTCAGGCGTGGGGGCAGAGCGGCAACCGCGGCAGGTGACCCCAGCCACACTGCTTACCAGAGACAGCAGCTTCCCGGTCTGGATGGCGATGGCGGACTCCAGGGCCCCCGTGGTGGAGAAGGTCCAGCAGCTGCCGCAGCCGCCCTAGAGAGGCCGGGGTCAGGGTTGGGTCGGTCACGGGGACACCAGGACGCAGGCCCGGGAGAGCCCCAGGCTCCCGTCCACACGTGGGCCTGTGCGGCGAGGGTCCTCCGTGTTATGGCTGAGGGGACCTGCCTCGCCAGCGCCCACCCCGTCCCGGCCCCTCTCGGACCAAGCCCTGCGCCCGCCCTGGGGGCTGCCGCCTTCCGTCTGTGTCAGGACGTGAGGTCAGCTCCTCTGCTCCCCAGGGTTCCTCGGAAGGACTCACTCAGCGAGTCCGGTTTCCAGAGCCGTCTCTGCTCCCGCCCCCGCACCAACCTCATTCCACCGGCACCTCCTCAAGCCCGACACCAGCCCTGACCTCCATCCGGGCCCCACACCTGCCTCTGCCGGGCCCGCCCTCCTGCCACCGTCCAGGCCAGGCTCTGGACGTGAGGGTGGGGCGCCGGAGCCCACCTGCCCGGTGCCGGTCACTGCTCTGCCATGGGCCAGCTGTGCGAGCCAGGGGGCCCCCTCCCGCCTCCCACCCTCTGCTCCATCTGGAAAACAGGGCCGCAGGCCTGCCTCCCAGGGCCGTTCGAGGCACAGACGCCGTCCTGCCCGCTCGCCTGCGTCTTCTCCCCGCTTGGCTCTGCCTCCCGGACGCCTGTCACCACCCCCGTTCCCTGCCCTCCGGAGGTCAGTGTTCTCAGCCTGCTGGCCTCCCTCCTGGTCTCTTGGTCAGTACGGGGACAGCCCTGTGCAAGGGTCTCGGAGCGGTCAAGCCGGGGGCCTGGCCCGGCCGAGGGAGGCAGAGCGGGCCGAGTGGCGGGCGCCGGAGTCCCCCGTGTCCTGTCTGCTGGACGCCAGGCCACCCCTCACCCTCCTTTGCTCCCGTGACGTGAGAAGTCCCCGAGGGCTCCCAGGCCGACATGGGATCCCGCTGCTCTGTGCGCACCTGCACGGTGGCCACGGCGAGATGCCCCACGGGCCTTGTCAGTTCAGAGTCTGCCTGGCTTCCGCTGGGCTTCTCCCAGGAGAAGACGCAGGGGCTGAGCCCCTGCCGCTGGGTGGCCCCCGGGAACATTCCTGACGGACATCCCTGCCTCCCTGTCCAGCAGTGAGCAGGTTCAGGCTTCTTCACTGAAAACCCACTGCTCTAAACTGTCGCAGGATCCCTGGGCACCGGGGGTGGCGGTTGGTCGGTTAAATGGCCGAATCCTGATTTCAGCTCAGGTCACGATCTCAGGGTTGTGAGATTGAGCCCTGGTCCGGCTCCCCCCTCAGCAGGAGTCCGCTTGGGATTCTCTCTCTCTCCCAAATAAATAAAATCTTAAACAAAAAACCCCAAAAAACTGTCCTGAGATTCTTAAATGGTCTAAAAACTACGGCGGGGTAACGGGGGAGAGGGCGGCTCTGTCCTGCCCCTGACGCTGGGAGGGGACGGTCACTGTGACTCGGGTGCTGGTGTAGGCGTCCAGCTTTCTCACGGGCTCCAGGAAACCCCGAGCCTGGGAGGACAGGACCGTGTGGCCCGGCTTGAAGGTCAAGGAGCACACGCTTCTCGGGGAGCCTTTCAGTGGGAAGGCCAGTGTTTCTAGGAGGGTTACCGTCACCTCGCATTTTCTGGGGGCGAGAGGATGGCGGTGCTCTGGAGAAGGCCGCTGCCCTCTGCCTTCTAGGGGAGGGACGCAGCGGGCAGGGGCACCTGGGGGCGCTCAGACCGAGAGCAGAGCCGCTGGTCCGCAGCTTGTGGGTGCAGAACACAGGTCACACGCTGCTCCCCGCGGCCAGAGCACATCTTGACGGCGGGCGTCTCTGCTCACGGAACAGCAGCCGCCATCTGGGGGGAAGCCACCGGGAGGGGCCTGGGGCCCCGTCTCCGATGGGCATGGGGAGGAGGACGTTTTGGGTGACCCTGAGACTGGGGGCCAGTGGGAACGGCGAGCACGGGGTGCAGGCGAGCTGTAGTCCAGTAAGGGGGGTCTCTTCCCCCAGAGCATGGGGCTAAAACCTCCCACCTTGCCGAGGAAGGCAGCGGCCGGAAGGATGACGGGGGAAGGCGGTCGGGGGGTCTTCCGGGCCTCGCCTCCTGCTGTGTGGGCTGCGAACGCGGCTCTTTTGTGGGGAACGACCGGGGTGGCTGCCCTTACCTGGTTTTTCACTGGCGACACGAACTTCCCTTTCTTCCTCCAGTCCACGGAGGGTGGGTAGGGGCCCCTCCCCCGAAGGTAGTTACCCCTGGTGGCCGAGCAGTTCTGGAAGGACCAAACACAACTTCAGGGGACGAAACCCTTCCGACAGAAGAGTGTGCAACTAAAACGGAGACCACGAGAGCATCGGAGAGCCCGTGGCTCTAAGGACCACGGAGCCCCCACCTGCCGGGTCAGAGGCTGAGGGCCGGAGCCAGATTTGACAAGTCAGAAGGCACTCGCCCGCTCGATTCTCACTTCATTTTTTTTTTTTTTAAGATTTTATTTATTTATTTGACAGAGACAGAGATCACAAGTAGACAGAGAGGCAGGCAGAGAGAGAGGAGGAAGCAGGCTCCCCACTGAGCAGAGAGCCCGATGTGAGACTTGATCCCAGGACCCTGAGATCATGACCTGAGCCGAAGGCAGCGGCTTAATCCACTGAGCCACCCAGGCGCCCCTCGATTCTAACTTCAAACAAGCAGCGAGCGACTGCAGCAGGACTACCCCTGCACGGTGTCTACGGAGGATTGACCCTAAAAGGCCACCTGTCTTTCACCTGAAATTCACTTCTGTTTTGGAAATTGTTTTAATTTGCATCTGTATTTTCTCTGGCCACGCTAAGTTCGGGGCCCGTGTGGCTGAGGCCAGGGCCGTGGACCGAGGAACCGCTGGGAGCCGCCTCTGGCCGGGCATGAACCCGGGCCCCCCCGAAGCTGGGCAGGACGCCATCTGGCCGGAAGCCAGGCGGACTCTGAACTTGGCCCAAAGGTCCGAGCGGAAAGAGCCAGATTCGCTCCCAGGGAATGACACCTACCTGAGGCTCTGACCAAAGGTACTTGCTTTTTACTTCCGCAAAGCTCAGGTCCGAAAACTGGTTCAGCCCCACTGAAAAAGAGAAGGAAAAACAAAAAACCGAAAAAGGAGAAGAGGCGCTCAGTGAGGCCGTCCCGAAGAAACGGGGAAACCGGGAACCCCCAGGCCAGCCCGTGTCCTACTGCCGGCTGCGCCCGTCACGGGTCTTACACGGAATTCAACGACTGTGCCAAGGCCAGTGCTCTCTGTGCTTCAGAAGTACACATGGCAGGGCTGGACCAGGGTGTCCTGTAAACTCCGCCACCGCCCAGAGCCCCACCGGGACACTGAGCCTCAGAGGAGAGCCGCGGGGCCAGAGCCGAGGTCAGCTCGGGCCGCCGTGCCGGGCTCTGACTGTCCCTCTACCCTAAGTCCCTGGCACGCCCCAGTCGCGGCTGGCGTCCTTCCAGCTCTGAGACGCGGCCGCGAGGAGCCCGGAGGAAGGGCAAGCCCACGGTACTTTTAAACGTGTGGTTCCCAGCGTTGTGGGCCCTTATCCTCCTCCAGTTGCCGACAAAGGTCTGCAGCCTGTGCTGGTACTCCTCTGAGCTGTATTTCTTTCGGTGCTAAAACAGAACACAGCAGTGGTAAGTCGCAGAAGCGAGGTCCAGCTCCCCGGGGATGGTGCGTTCTCTAAGAGGAGGGATGGAGGTGCTCGTTCCGGCCCGGTTCTGGAGCCCAAGCCGTGTCAGGTCGCAGGACACGCTGGCGGGTCTCGGCTGCGGAAGTCAGGCGGTTGCAAAGCCCACGCCCGCCTCCGGGGACCCGCGGGCAGCCGACACCACGACACCACGCACGCAGGTGCCCGCGGTCGCCCGGCGGTCCCACAGCCCCTGGTGGAGGGACAAATGCCAAGTACAGGCCGTGTCGGGGCGCGGCTCCACTCTCGGGCGAAACCCTCCTTCGCGAAAGCGAGTGCACCGTGTCCTCCAGCTAATTCCACGCCAGCATGTGGTGTCCCTGAACACAAAGTGTGGACACGGATCCCAGGCCCGGAAGGCTGCCAGCCGGCTTCATCTCCAGGGACAACGGTCCAGAAGGTGCTGACCTAACCGGACCCTTCCCGCTCGGGCCAATCCCCAGTTTCCAAAGCCCTAGGGACGTGTAGTGGGAAAAGCCTCCCCCACTTCCCGTCTCTGATCCTGCCCAGTCGCGTCCGACAGCGCACAACGGGCATGGAAAAGCGTCGGGAGGAAGCGGAGCACTGACCTGCGCCATCCACGACTTAAAGTGCACTTTCTCTGTGAAAAGAAAGAGAAAAGAAACGAAATGAGGCCGGGCGCCTGGCCACGAAATGGGACTTCCGCCAAGCAGGCACCTTGGAGCCGATTTGCATTTCAGGAAACGGGGCAACGTGGAAGGCACTAAAAACGGTGTGGTCTGGTGGAGAAGGCAGGGGGGCCCGGCCGTCAAGCGGGGGTGGGAGCGAAGATGACTGGGGACAGCAGGCCGGGGCCCCCGGCGCCCGGCGTCTTCGTCCATTGCCGCTCACGCGACGGCGGCCGGACAGTTCAAACTCACTGAAGTGTGTATTCAACAACAGTGTAGTTTTCTGTAGGATCTGTTTCAGTACAAAGTCAGTTAAAAACCAAACCCTGAGGGTCCGCATATTTCTCCTTCAAAGGACAGATAACAAGTCCTTGGACTTCCTGGTGTCCGGCGTCGGGGCCCTCTGTCCCAGCAGAGAGACGGGTCGCAGCCACGGGCTGGCCGGCTGCTTGTGGAAGGGCCCCTGGTTACCTGCCCCTGTGTAGGTCTGACTGAACTAAAACTTCACACTCAATTTCAATGGCCACAAAGAATGTACTCCAGCTTACGGAAATACTGTCATTTTAATTAAAAAAATAAAAAAAAATTTAAGTAGGCTCCACGCCCACCATGGGGCTTGATCTCACGATCCTAAGATTAAGAGTCACATGTTGTACTGACTGAGCCCGGCACACGCCCCTAAACACTGTCACTTTAAAACAGGACGGCCACATCCTCCTCTTAAAGCCAGCCGGGGGAGCCCGGGCCCCTGGTCCGACACCCACCGTCAGGGAGCGTGCGTTCACACCTGATGCCCGACTACCCTTTCACACAAACACAGGGGCAAAAAGTAGACACTGAAATTCTTCTTACTTCCTGCGAGTCACGCATCTCTGAACATTGTATGAATTCCTCCGAATTGAATACCCATCGTGAACACCCCGGCTGATTAAAGTATTTCAATATAGTCTACATTCTGAAAAGTAACGGTCAAACATAAAAAGGAAACTTGTAGCAGGAACGCATCTCTGCGGCCTGGGGGGCTCTGTCCGCCGAGCACCTGACTCCGTTCCGGCTCAGGTCCCGATGTCAGGGTCGTGGAGTCGAGGTCAGCCTCCCGCTCCGTGTGGAGTCTGCTTGGGAGTTTCTGTCTCCCTTTGCCTGTGGCCGTCCCCCTGTCCTCCCCCCGCCATACTCTCTCTCTAAAATAAAGAAATAAATCTTTAAAAGAAGACAACAATGCATCCCTTAATGAGGTCAACACGACTTTATGACTAAACCCTCACAGACATACAGATTCATGGGTGAATATTTCCTATTTTTTTTATGGGTCAGCATTAATTCTGGTCTTTGCTGTTTTTTTGTTTTTGTTTTTTAAAGATTTATTTGAGAGAGAGAGAGCACAAGGGAGCGTGCGTGCATGAGTGGAGGGCAGGGGAGGGTCAGCGGGAGAAGCAGGCTCCCCCCTGAGCAGGGAGCCCGGTCCCAGGACCCCAGCATCACGACCTGGGGCGAAGGCAGATGCTTCACTGAGCCACCAGGTGCCCCAGTCTTTGTTTTTTGGCAGGTCAAAGGACTCAGAAATCCTGCTAATTAAGCAGATCCCTAATTACTCATTGCTTCCGGGAACGGGAGGCGATTTTTAGAGCAAGGTTTCTCAATTCCTATGCCTCGAGCACATGACGCCCTGAAACCCCATCAGCTGATCCCGCGGGGAGTTTCTCTCCTTCATTTTCAGTTTCCCTGAAGAACCGACCACAGTTTCGAAGACTGTCACCGTCTGTCTTTCTTGCCGCCTCTGATGTGCTCAGAACCACGCACTCAGATTTAGGAGGAAAGAGAGGCACAGAGCAGTTTTAGCAGAGGATGTTTGTGAAGGGGCCGGACACGAATCCCCTCTGTGTCCACAGTCACTTGGAGTCTCTCTGTGTTTCTCCAGGGGCTCCCCCTGCCCCCCAGGCTGGAGTTCACACACTCAGCTCTCTGATTTCCCTTTGCGGGTCACACACCCATCCTGGGAACCAAGCTGCATCCGTTCAGCCCCGGAAAGAAAGGCCCTACTCAGAGTACGATCCTCCACTAGTAGGGTCCCCAATCCCCGTCACCGGGCCCTGCCGCGGCCGATGGCTGCAGAGGAGGACAGACCTCAACCCAGGGGGATTTCAGGCAACGGAACAGCCTTCACCTCTGGGATATTTCGAAAGCCACAAGCAGGTATGACAAGCCTGGACTATTTCTCATTCACAGACGGTCAGTGGAAGAAAGAGCCGGAGATGCTCCCGGGCTGGGCCAGGCCCGAAGGATCTGCTGGCGGCCCCGGGCCCAGCCTCAGACAGACCCACTTCAAATCCACGGGAACTTCTGGAAGGAGGATATTTGTGGATGCCTGGTCTGGGGGACTGTGTGGGCAGCGTGGAGAACGGGGTCGGCAAACGACGGCAAGCTGAAAAATGGTTTTCTTTATACTTTCAAATGATGGAGGGAAACAGATCATTTGGTGAGACGGAGCACAACCTGCACTGAAATACGAGGCTTTAGCGGAAACTGCCCCGCTCCCTGGTTTGCACTCTCCGTGGCTGCTCTCGGCGCGCAGGTGGGGAGCTGTTATGTACCCTGTGTGGCTCAGAAGGTGGACAATGCTGACCATGGCCCAGCCAGAGAAGGTTCCGGAGCCCTATTCTGGAGTCAGGATGCCTTTTGCGCCGACACACCCGGGGTGTGTCACTGGGCTTCCCTTAGGTTGGGGCCGGCCTGGAGCTGCCTGCCTCCTGCCCCCGAGGTCTGCAAGACTGGGCACCTTTCTTGTACCAATGAGTAGAGGAGTAGAGGGGAGGGAGGGGATTCTGAGCCTCAGTGACCTTCGTCCTGTCCGCAGGCTGTTCTCTGACAAGCCTTGTCGGTGCCCAGGGTGAGTAGGGCAGTGGTCTTGTGAGCTCAGAGCCTGCAGCTGGGGGGCAGAGGGGGTAGAGGGTGGGCAACAGCTGGGAAGGAGGAAGACCCACAGGGCAGAGCCTCCAGCTGGGGGGCTGCCTAGACCCCCCAGCAGGGGAAGGGGTGCAGGGGCAGCTGGACCGGGCAGGACGCACGTGGCCTGCAGGGGACTGACTCCTGGTGTCTGAACTCACCCAGGGGCGCTTGGGAAAACGCCCTCAGAACAGATGTGGCTCCAGCAACGGTCCAGAGAACCCATTTCACAGAAAGACTCTCGCGGCGCGCATGGGGATCCCCAGCGACCTGCCCGAAAGGCTGGAAAGCCCCTGCTCACCCTGGCGGGGGGCATCAAAGTCCTCTATGTCCCCAGGCTGCGCCAGGACGCAGCGGGGCTGCGGGCTTCTCTGGCACTCCAGGCCCTGCAGCCGCCTGCGCCGCGGGACCCCGGCCCCCCGCCCCCCCCGCCCCCCTTCCTCGGGTCAAGCAAGACGCCGACGGACACCCCCTCTCCTCCCGACCCCTCCTGTGAGGCGGCTCACCCTCCCGGGTCGCCACGCGCGGAGGCCCTGGTCCTGGGGCCGCGGAAAGGCCCTGCCCCGCTGCGCCCAGCCGGGTGACCCCCACCCCGCAGTCCTCCAAGGACCGAGCCGCCCGGCGAGGCCCTTTTCCCGCGGCGCCCCCTCCGCGTACCTAAGGAGCTCGCGAAGACGTCGGTGGCGCCGCAGGCCGGGGGTCCCAGGAGCCCCGCGGCCGCGCACAGCAGCAGCAACACGACCCACATCCTGGCGGCTCCGCCCGCGGACTGGCTGCGAGCGCCGGGAGCCAGGCGGAGGCGGCGGCGGGGGCGGGGCGGGGCTCCGGGGCGGGGCGGGGCTCCGGGGCGGGGCGGGGCTCCGGGGCGGGGCGGGGCTCCGGGGCGGGGCGGGGCTCCGAGGCGGGGCGGGGCTCCGGGACTCACCTGCGCGCGAGGGGCCCCACCTGCGCTCCGCCGCCGGCTCCTGCGGCCCTGCCAGGAAAGGGCGCCGCGGGCGGGCCGAGGTGCTGCTGGGGCGGTCACCGCCTGACCTCGCCCTCTCCCTGGAGGGCGACCCCGACCCCCGGAGCACCCCCCCCCGCCCGCCCTGGCCCCCGTCCCCGGTGTCGCCCTCTCCCTTCCCGCTCCAACCCCCGGAGCCCCCCCCCCCCCGCTCCCTGCCTGCCCTCGCCCCCGCCCCCACCCCCGAGCCCCCATCTCTGGTCCTCCTTAAGCACGTTCTCTTGTCCCTTGTCCCTTGTGCCTTGGAATGAACTTACAGGTAGAGGAAGGAGACGGCCGGTTTTTTGGTTCGGCGCCCCCTGAGCCACCCCGCAACAGGCATCTTAGTCTTTCTGATGAGAAAGTCCTATGACCGGCTTCCGGCCGTTGGGCAAATCTGCAGAAAGGAGGAAGACCATGTACGGGTTTGCGAGTGGCAGAAGCAGAGAAGGAGGAACCAAACTTCAGGCTAAGGGCGCCAGCCCTGTGGTTGCTGGGTGGGGGGTGGGGGCGTGGGCCGTTCAGACCACCTGCAGGCGAGCACCCAGGGCCGGGATGTTCGCCGACATCCTCACCCAGCAGGGCGCAGGTGGCTGACCCCTCACCCCCACTCCCATTTTGCAGATGGGGAAACTGAGGCTCCAGAGCCCGTGGTAACTGATGCTGGAAACAAGCAGGGAGCTCCCTCTGGGAGCTCCGCAGCCTCACACAGACACTCTGCTAAGGGCAAAAGGCAATCTTAGCTTAACATTACTGCGACCTCACAGGGGCCTGTGAGTCTACTTTAAACAGAGAGATTCCTTTCGAAACTTCCTTTATCTCAACCCTCCAAGATATATGTTAGCAATCACCCCCAAGCACATGGCCCTGATATACATCTGAAGGGTCCCATGCCTAGGCTTTCACTAGACAGAAATAAATGACCTTTTCTGACAACAGCCGGCCTCCTGAAGGTCCTGGAAACCTTGCTTCCAAAATCCTTAGTGACATACACGATCCCTAACCCCTCCCAGACTGAAAGTGTATGACAGGCCACTCCTCACGGCCCCACGCAGCTCTTTCTGCCCACGGGTCTTGTCCCCCTGGTTTCACAAGACCACCTTTATGCACCGAAGACGTCTCAGGAATTCTTTCTTGGTCATGGGCTCTGAACCCCAATATTTTCCCATAAGCTTAACTTCCCTAGTAAGTGTGCAGATGGGGGCTGAGCCAGGTGTGATCTTTCTGCTTTTTTGCAGCCAGAGGCATTTTGGTGAGGTTGGTTGGAGCCCTTGGGGCCGCTTGTCTTGTCTCGTTCTCCACCCTTCCCGCCCCCGCCCCCAACTCTTCAACAGAGGTTTTCTCTCCCAAAGTGCCCAGCCCCACCCTGCCTCTGAGGCCCCTGGGGAGCAGGTTCCCCAGGCTCTCTCCTGGGATCTGACCAGTGGATAGTGCCCAGGAATGCTCACTTAAAGTGCCTCTGGGTGACCTCTCCGTGCAGCCCCTGGGCACTGACCCTGCTCGAGAACCAGCAGTCCGTGCTCAGAGACTGTCTTTCCAGACAGAGCGTGGTCTCTGACCCCAGGCTCGCCCCTGTGCTGGGTCCCCCGTGACCCTCTGGTGTGGGTCAGTCCAGAAGGTCTGAGCTGCAGTGCGGACGGCATGAGCTTGGTCAGCTGGAGAGTCGTGTTCAGCTCTCATCCCACTGCTGGTTTGCTGTGGGACCTAAGCCTGGTTCGCACCACAGCAGTGACGCATCCCAAACCTGGGCTCAGTCTTGTGCCTTGGCCGCCTGCACCCATTTTCATGGTGTTTGTCTGCATGTCGGCCTCCCGCTGGGCACCACGCGTGTGAGGGCTTCTCTGTAGTTCTGGTGCTCTGTGCTCCCGCAGAGGTGAGGCTGAAGACTGGCGCTGGAGACACAGCCCTGCTGGACTGGGCTGGTGGGCGGAAGCAGGAAGGTCTGTCCTGGGCTATCCAGTCCGGCATGGTCCGGGCACTGCCGGGAAGGGACTCTGCAGGGGAAATTAAGGTTTTGAGTCAGCTGGTTCTAACTGGTGGTCCTGGGTGGTCGCAACCTCCAGTTCCGTCACGGGGGTCCTTCAAAGCCAAAGAGGAAGGTGGGAGAGTCAGCGAGATGGGCCAGAAGAGGGCCAGGAGCCTGAATCCCGAGAAGGGCTTTGCCCACCATCGCTGGCTTTGAAGGGGTCAAGGGCCAAGACGCGTGGGCAGCCCTCCGGACACAGAACGGCCCCAGCCCGGGGCTCGCGGGGAAGCAGGGACCTCAGTCCCACCTGCCAGCACCTTCGCCACCAACCCGAGTCGGCTGGGGGGGCCGACTGGTTCCCACAACCCCCCGAGGGAGGACAGCGTGGCTGACATCGCGAACCTGGCCGAGAGGGGCAGGCGTGGAGGAACCCGCCAAAGCCTCGAGGACTTCTGGCCGTCCGAGCTGTGAGGTCGTGTACTCCTGTGTGTTAAGCCCCTCATGCTGAGGTAACTGCTACGCAGCAGGGCAACACCAATCAACGCCCCGGCTGACATGCCCAGGTGAGCTGGTGGCCGGTGAGGAGGCTGTGACGTGTTTGCACTTCTGGGGCTGGGAGGCTGAGACAAGGGGAGCAGCTTGTACCCTCCCCACTCAGGAGTCATTACTGCCTTCGCGGACGTGTCAGACCCAGAGCCAACTGCTCTAGGTGAGCAGACTTTTCTTAAGGCTCAGTATGCACCCCCATTCTACAGATGAAATGACTGAGGCACGTAGGCAACTTGCCTGAGGCCACACAACTAAAGGACGGAGCTGGGGTTCAAACTGGCTGACTGAATGCAGAGTCCTACTCCTCAGAGGTAGGCATCGGGCCCCGCGGGGGCAGGTGGGCGACAGAGAACCCCAGGCCTGCTTTCCTGACCATCCAGGTCTGCACTCCCCACAGGTGCCAGCAGGGGCCAGGCGCCCACCCAAACCACAGCTTCCCGATTCTGGGGTGACCGCCTGCCGCCTCAAGCCTCCCACCTCCTGTTCGTGGGACTGCTGCCTGCGGCCCCCACCTCCGTTCATCCCTTAGCTAATCTGCTGCTCAGCCCCAGCTGTTAGCTACAGGTTTAACTGGTTTTCCAGATCACCTGTCAGAGTCAACCTCTTAGAAGATACGCGGGGGCCTCGCCAGATCAGATGCCCCACCTCTGGCATCTTGTAAGAGTAGAAACTGTGTTAACAACATGATCTCACAGCTGCCACTGACACGGGTCATGTTGTCCCCTGCCCATAAGAACCACGTGACGTTCGTCGGAGTGTACGTGCACCCGCTTCCCAGATAAAGAAGGTGAGGCGTGGAGTTCAGTAGGTGCGCTGGCAGGTGCTGGAGCTTCCCCCATGGCCACGTGCTGATTTTGTGCAGGAGAGACAGAGGGCTGGTTGGCTGCGTGGGGGGGGGGGGTGGATGACTGTAGGGGTGCATGTGTGATGGTTGAGTGCATAGAAGGGGCCATTGCTGGCTGGCTGGGTGGAAGGATGCATGGATGCCTGGATGGATGGAAGGAAGGGGTGGTTGGATGGATGGATGGTTGGTGGATGATGGATGGTGGATGGTGGATGGATGATGGATGGATGAATGGTGGATGGATAGATGGATGGTGGATGGATGGTGGATGGTGGATGGTGGATGGTGGATGGTGGATGGATAGATGGATGGTGGATGGATGGTGGATGGTGGATGGTGGATGGATGGATGGTGGATGGATGATGGATGGATGGTGGATGGCTAGATGGATGGATGGATGATGGATGAATGATGGATAGATGGGTGGATGGATGGATGGATGGATGGACGGTGGATGGATGGTTGGTGGATGGATGGGTAGATATACAGGTGAGTGACCCAAAGGCCTGCTGAGTGGGAAAGGTAAGGAACATAGGAGGAGTGTAAATCCACATCAGGAGGGTTCACCAGGAACTCAGACCTCTTACTTATTGCATTCTCCATCAGGAGACACTCTGCTTAGTCCTCTTGCTTATTTCCTGTGCTGTGGGTCCAGGAAATGTCCTCAGACTATAAGAGAAGTCACTGTGTGCTGAGACATCAGCGCACACCCTTGGGTATGCCCCCGAGATGCCGCAGCCACAGCCAGGAGAAGTGTGTAGGCTTGCAGAAAACTCCGGAAGCCGCATTTCATCAAGGCCAGGATAGGCGTGAAGGCAGTGGGTTACACTGTGGAAGGAAGGGTTAGATCCTGTCGTTTTAGTTATTAGTGATACTTCATTCATCATAGATTTTTTGCATTAATTTTTTATTTTTAAAAATATTGCACTAAAGTATAATTTATCTTGACGACTCTGTTTTTTTGGCACTCCCTTCCATTTTGCACCTGAGGGGTATGTCTCACTTTGTTCACCTTAGTCCTGTCCTGGGAGGGAGCAGCAATTTCTGGACTTTTCTACAAGCTCCCACACTTACGTGGAGTGAGAGCTTACCTCTGCTCGGTTGGCTTTCCTCTCGCATCTGGGGGAGGCAGGGGCTCGGCTGCTGGAGCCCGGAGCATGTCTGCCTCCAGCCGTGTCTCCTACAGAGGCTCCTTCGGTCTCTTGTCCACAGATTCTCACTGTGTACACTCCTTTGCCTATCGCTTAAGACCTCCTATGATACATCCCTGTTCTGCTTGCAATGTCTCCACCACTGCACACCTCATCAGTCCACAGGTGAGCTCCTTGTCAGGCACAACCCCCAGCCCCCACTCTGTGTTCCTGTGCTGTGCTTCCTCCTCTACAGAAGTGTTCTGTTCCAGGACCCCGAATTACTAATCTGCACCACACGCGGTTCTGCTTTCTCCCTTACTGTTCTGGAGAGCGTCTTGCAGAGCTGCTTGATTTTCAGGCAGCTTGTTCCCGAGGCTGTTGGTTTGAGGGGTCAGTGCCCAGGCTATACTGGTGGCTAAAGATTTTGAAAGTCAGGTTTCCTGTGTCTTACCGTCTGCGGTAAAAGTGCCGGGTGCTGGAGCCCGAGCTCAGGGCATACAGCAAGCACAGCGTAAATGCAGCGGCAGCAGCTAGGGCTGACCTCGTTATCCCTAGTCCGATGGTGACAGGCTGGGGCATTAAAGGTGACGCTGGAAGGGCAAAGGTCCCGGATGAGGGAGGCTGCAGGTGCTGGGCGCACCCCCCGGGGGGCTTGCAGTCCGCAGAAGAGGAACGAGAGTGCGCGTATGGGTTTGTGGTCGGGCCTGAGGCTCAGCGGACCGAGGGAGAGGAAGCGGCAGGTGGGGCCGGCGGAGGCCACAGACCCAGAGAAGGACCCGCGGGTCGGCCTGGCCCCTGGCCGTGCGAGCAGAACATTCCCGCCCTCCCTTCCTGGCGGCGAGAGACGGCCTTGCCCGCTTCTCAGGAGTCACTTGGCCTGAGTGTGGGCCACGAGGACACAGGAAACACGCTGGCAGGCGCACGCGGGCTCACGAGGGGCTGCCCGGGGGATGGGACCCGCGGGGGGCGGGACGGCGGCCGTGCTTGCTGCGTCCGGGTGACCCCTGCCCCCGCTGCTCCGGCACCTGCCCGGCCCTCCCGGGGCCCCTCCAGCCATCCCGCCGACCCGTCCTCCCCTGACACCCGGCCCCCGTCTCAGCCAGACCCCTGCATCCCCTCCCCCGGAAGGCCCTGTTGGAGACGCTTCCCCCGAGAAGGTCTCTGACTAGACCCCCTCCCTCTCGTTACTGCATCTTCCGGCCTCCGTCCACGGAGCCCACGAGCCCGGCTCCACGTCCCCTCAGCGGCCGCCGCTAACCGGCCTGAAGCGCTCGGACCGCAGCTGGAGGGCTTCCCGACCGACTCGGGCGCTCCGTTCTCTCGCTCTTTGTTAACAGGCTGCACGCCCAGCGTGGGGCTTGAGCTCATGACCCTGAGAGCCAGCTGCTCTCCCGACCCAGCCAGCCAGGTGCCCTGTCTCGCTCTCATTGTTTTGAGCCGAAATTCAAATAAAATGAAACGAAGCATTTGAGGTGTGTCGTTCAGGGGCACTTGGCCTGTTCACGGCGTTGCACAACCCCGGCTCCGTCTGGCTTCAGAATGTCCTAGTCCTCGTGAAGGGACATGCTCGTGCCTCCGCCGTGGCCACTGAGCTGCTCTCCATCTCTGGGGATTTGCCTGTTCTGGACACTTTACATAAAGGGAATCGTATACCAGGGGACATTTTGTGTCTGGCTTCTTCGTTTCATATTTTTGAAGTTCATCCAAATCGTAGCAGGTATCCCTGTGTTTAGTTTGACTCTTCTGAGAGAGAGAGAGAGAGAGAGAGAGCGCGCGCAAGCAAGTGGGGCGGGGTGGGGGGCAGGGGGGGGAAGGAGAAGCAGGCTCCCCGCTGAGCCGGGAGCCTGATGTGGGCCTCGACCTCACCACCCTGAGATCCTGACCTGAGCAGAAACCCAGAGTCCCACACTCTACCCGCTGAGCCCGCCAGGCGCCCCAATTCTTGTTTAAGGCTGAGTCACAGTCCGCAGTACGGGTAGACCACATTTTGTGTGCTCATTGCTCTGCTGGTGGGCACTCGAGCTGTTTCCGCCTTCTGGTTGTTATGGATGCAGCTGCTGTGAACGTCCGGGGGGAGACCTCTGGCTGGGGCATGCCGGGTCCCATGGGAACCCCGTGTTAACTCCCTGAGTGTCTGCTCCCTGGAGGCTGGGTCCCGTCTCAGTGCCTGGCAGAGGGTGCGGGACCCCCTTTCTCTTGCGGGGCCCCGGGATTTTCTGGACCATCTCCGTGGGTGGGAAGTGCGGTCTCGTTGTGTCTGTGATGTTTGCATTTCCTTCGTGACTAATGTTGTCAAACGTGTCCTCACGTGCTTGTTGGCCGCTGTCCATCTTCTCCGGAGAAACGTCTATGCAGGCCCTCTGCCCGTTTTTAGAATTGACCTGTTGTCCTCTGTTGAGCTGTAGGCGTGCTTGCCACGTTCTGGATCCTACACCCTTACCAGGTAGGAGATTCCTGAGAATTTCCGCCCTTCCTGTAGGTTGTCCTGCGGCGTTCTCCGTGACGTCCTCGGGCGCAGACTGGGTGATGTGGGCGCAGCCCACTTTATCCGTTTCCTCTTCGGTCCCTGACCCACAGCCCCGCCTGGAAGCAGACTTGCCGCAGGGGCAGTGCTGGGGGCCAGCTGTGCTGGGAGCCGCAGAAGGACGCCTGGCGTCCTGCCCGTGGGGTCTCGTGGGAGGGAGGTGACGCAGCTCTGTGGCATGAGCCAGAGGTCGGCCAGAGATGGGACAGATGGACCCGTGGGCCGGAGAAAATTAGGAAAGACTTCCCGGAGGGACATTGCTAAAGGGTGGGGTGGGTGGGATGGTTTTCCCAGCAGAGGTAACAGCGCCGGTGGGGGCCAGGCGTGGGGGAGCACGGGGGCCGCAGCCCTGACACCAGAGCCCGCTGCGACCTGGGGCTGCCACGCGCCCTGTGACACCCTCGGCCCCTTCCCCGTGCGAAGCTGATGATGGCAGCGGGCGCACTGGGACTCACGGAGCAGGTCACTTTCTGTTGCTGCCGGCACAGACGATCACCACCTTAGGGTCTTACAAAACAACGGCAGTGTATCGGCTCACATTCTGGAGGTCAGTGCTCAGGGGGGACGCGGACTCCTCGGGAGTCTGTTCGGGTCTCAGACAGCCAGAACCAGGGGGTCTGCGGGCCTGGGCAGGCAGGCGTGTGTTCATTCATTCACTCACGCATTTACAGTTTCACTCATTTTGAGAGAGGGAGAGAGACTGCGAGCGGGGGCAGAGGGAGAGGGAGAAGCAGGACCCCTGTTCCTGACTCGGGGCTCGATCCCAGGACCCTGAGATCATGACTTGAGCCTCAGGCAGATGCTCAACCGACTGACCCACCAGGCACCGTAAGGGCCCGGCCTTTTATGTACAGATTCGGGGGAGAACCTTTCCCACACTCATGCCGACTTGGGCAGAGTTCAGTTCCTGCAGCTGTGGGGCGGAGGGCTCTGGTTCCTCGCTGGCCGTGGGCTGGGGTCTCACAGCACAAGGCCACCTGCGTCCCTGTCCCCCCGTCCCTGTCTTCCGGCCAACGGAAGCGGGGAGTCCTCATCTGCGCGGTCTCTCTGCCCCCCGCTGGAGAAAGGCCTCCACTTTCAAGCGTATGTGGGGTTAGACTGGGCCCATGATAATCAAGGCTGATCTTCCTAATTTAGAGCCATAACCTGAATTTTGATGGCAAAATCGCTTTTGCATCAAGCTATAGTCACAGGTTCTAGGGATGAGGGCGTGGAGAGTCGTCCGCCTGCCCTGGCCCCAGGCAACCCTGCACAGGGCAACCGTGACTGATACCAGCCGGCCGTGCGGTCCCGGGGTCAGGTGTGATGAGGTCGTAGCCGGGGCGGGAACGACATTTGCTCGGCGAGGCTTCGGTGTTACTCTCTGGTCCAGTGCTCTGCGACAGATCAGCTGGGGGACACACACATCCCGGGGGTGTTGTTAAAATGCGGATTCTGAGCCGGGAGGCCTGGGGGATGGCCCGGGATCCTGCGTTTGTGACCAAGTGCCCGGCAGCGCCGAAGCTGCTGGCCCGGGGGCCCCATTCTGAGCGGCAGACGGCCGGTTCGCTCCTCCAGCCGCCCCACTGCGCCAGCGCCGGCCACGGCGATGAATGCGTTCACCTGCGCGCAGTTCCCAGGTCAGTGGGGAGGACAGGGAAGTACCGGCAACTGGGTGATGGGAGCAGAAATGGTCTTCATAGTGATGCTGGAGGAAAGAACGCCAGGGTTCCAAGCCCAGGCCGAGAAAGAATTCTTGAGATGTCTTTGGTGCAAAAAGGTGGTTTTATTAAAGCCCGGGGCAGGCCCCGGGGGCAGAAAGGACTGGCCTGTTGCCTACTTTCAAGTTGGGAAGGGGTTAGAGAGAGCGTAGGTCTCTAAGGGATTTTGGAAGCAAGGTTCCAGGACCTTGAGGAGCTAACTGCTGTTGGGAAAAGTCATATATTACTATTCAGTAAAAACCCAGTCGTGGGGCACCTGGGGGGCTCAGTGGGTTAAAGCTTCTGCCTTCGGCTCGGGTCATGATCTCAGGGTCTTGGGATCGAGCCCTGCATCCGGCTCTCTGCTCAGCAGGGAGCCTGCTTCCCGTCCCCTCACCCGCCTGCCTCTCTGCCCACTTGTGATCTCTGTCAAATAAATAAATACAATCTTAAAAAAGAAATAAAACAAAACAAAAAAACCCCAAAAGTCATGAGACCCTTCAGATGTGTATCGGGGGTCATATGCTTGGGGGATGATTGCCAACACGTATCGGGGAGGGGTAGACATAAAGGAAGTTTCCAAAGGAATCTTCTATGTTCAAGTAGACTGACGGGATCCCGGGAGTGGGAGGAGGATTGCCTTTGGCCCTCAGCAAAGTGTCAACATCGAGGAGGCTGAGTCCCTAGAGGAATGTCACTCTGCCGGCTTCAAGGACTTGTGGATGGGCTGTAGGTAGGCAGCAGATTTCATCATTTTCCTTCTGCCTCTGTTCCCACGTCGGGAACTAACATACCGTGTGCCTTCCCCACTCTGACGTCTCACGGGTGCACTGTGGGGTCCCCGGCGTCCACATCGCGTGCGGCAGATTGAATGCAGAGGCAGAGATGGGAAAGCAATGTTTCTGTTTCAGCCAGACATGGAAGAGAATTGCAAAAACGTAAAGGGATGCTGTTTTCCCTCTCACTGAATTATTCTTCCAAACCCAGTAATTTTTCATTAAAACACAGGGTGTTTACGTATGTTGAAACACAGAAGTCAACTGAGTGAATGTGAAGATTTAGGGTTTATGCGGACTCCTGTGTGGGGCACATGTCCCCTGTGGCAGGAGGGAGGGCCAGGAGTCAGTGGCAGGACGGACGTGTGGTTTAGGACTGGCACCCGTTTCTCTGGACAAGGGACCGGCGGAGTGTTTACCCCACAGACGCCCCCCCGTCCTGCTGGTCTGGAACTTGCAGCCTGTTCACCGTTGACGTGCTTGTCTAGGGACTAGATGGTGAGCCCATGGGAGAGAGTGGTGAGGAAGCCGTGTCCCCAGACCCTCACCCCACAGATGGTCTGTTCCCCTTGAGGGAAGCCTGGTCGTCCGCGCGCAGTCTGTCCCCGGCGCGGTTCGACGACAGCACCATCCCCCGCCCCCGGCCAGCCTGCACGCCCTGAACATGGCACAGAGCTCTGCTGACCAGCAGGTGCCCGACGGAGGGCACCCTCTCTGCCAAGGTTTCCACCACAGTCCGGCTCGTGCCTCTTCCCTGACCCCGAGGAGGCTCAGGCCTCAAACCCCAGGACTCAGCTGGGGCGATTTTCAGGGCGCAGAGTGGGGGACAGAAGGAAGCAGGGGTCACACCCCTCAGATCGGAGCTTCATGTCGGACTGTGTGTACATGTCGTATGTGTGGGCTTGTGGAGTCGTCAGATCCAAAACCCACTGCCCGCCCACAGGCGCCCGCTCCGCGCTGGTCCACGCTCACCCTGCCCCTCTCAAGAACTCCGGGGAGGGGGGCGTGGGCTGTGGGTCCTAGAGACCCTGAATCTGTCCCCCACGGTGACGCAGCTGGCCAGTGGCAAAGCGGGGGTCAGAACCGGCTCTGTCTGTCGCTTGTGGTATGTTTCGCTGGTTGAAAGTGTAAGATTCTGTTAAATCTTCCCGAGTGTCCCGTCATCTGAAAGAAACAGTGACGGGGGACGCGAAGGTCAGACTCGTGTCTCAGTAATGTCGCAGCTTAAATTCCGAGTTACGCGTGGTGGAATCGTGTGATTTAGGCTATTATGACGCCTCTGAGTTAGCAAGACGGACACGCTCGGTGATGCGAACCACTGAGCACAAAGGAACCATCTACCTTAAACAACGTAATTCAGAACTTTGCTCGGCCTGGAGCTCATAAAATATGATTCCGTGGAATCGTGTCTCCATTTACTAAGAGGACCGTCCCGTCAAAGCCACTTTATTGTTACAGAAGTTAGAGGCAGAAATCGTGGGGGGCGGGATGAGGGTCCCCAAAAGATGTCAGTCCCTAGAGCCTGTCAGTATCACCGTGCCCGGAAAGTTCCTTTGTATTTGTTTGTCTTTAAGTCTTTATTTAGGACGCCTGGGGGGCTCCGCGGAGCAAGCGTCTGCATTCGGCTCAGGTCGCGATCCCGGGGATCCGGGGATCGAGCCCCGGGTTGGGCTCCCCGCTCAGCAGAGAACCTGTCTCTCCCCCTCCCCTGCTCATGCTCTCTCTCTCTCTCAAATGACCACATGCAAATCTTTAAAAATAAATAAATAGATGAAGTTTGGTTTCCATCTCCCTTGGTGGATGTACCGTGCAGTATTGGTTTCTGGAGCGGAACTCAGTGGTTCATCACCTGCCCACCAGGCCCAGGGCCCGTCACAGCAGATGCCCTACTGGATCCCCATCCCCCACCTAGACCATCCCCCACCGTCTCCCTCCATCGTCCCTCCACTGTCCTTTACAGTTCACTGTCTCTCGGTTTGCCTCCCTCTCTCCTCTTCCCCCTGCCGTATGGTCGTGTGTCTCGTGTCTTAAACTCCACATATGAGTGAGAGCACATAGTCTTTGTCGGGAAGAGGTTCTTTGTAGATGGGGTTCGGCTAAGGGTCTTGGTTTAGGGAGATTGTCTGGCTTAGCCCAGCGGCCCGAGCCCACTTAGCCGAACTCCTCTGCGAGGGGAGCCGAGGGAGGCACCTGGTCCGTGTGTCTGAGCCGCACCGTGAACACGGGGCAGCATGGGGCGGAGGGAAGAGGGTGCGGGCAGCTGCCGGGGCGAGAGCAGACCGTCCCCCGAGCCCTGGGGCACAGTGACCCTGCGGACAGACACCGAGACTTTGGGTGGGACTTGATGTCCCCGTAACTATGGGCAAGCACATTTCTGCTGTTTCAGGGTGAAAACAGAAGGTGACGTTCTTGGGCAGGGATGACATGGGTCAAGTCCTTCCGGTGAGTGACGGCCTTTTGGGTGCGTTGTTTCTGCTTTCACGTGTGAGTCCATCACGGTTTCTTGTTATTTAGTGGAATCCTGCAGATTGCGGTAAAACACACACGACACCGACCTTACCGTCCTGACCCCCGGGAGCCCAGCGGTGGGAAACACATGCAGACCAAGTGCCACCGTCCCCGGCCCCTGGACTCTCCTCACCTGGGAAGGTGAGGCTCTGTCCGCCCCCCACAGCCCTCCAGCCCCCAGCCCCGGTCCCCACCATGGAGTCTCTGTCTCTGGGAGCCTGGGACCCCGGTGCTCGTGAGAGGCGTCCCACAGCACCTGCCCTTCTGTGACCGGCTCATCTCACGGGCATCCATGTCACAGCAGGTGTCCGGGGTCCTTCTGAGCGAGGACCTCAGCCGCCTCCCTTCTGAGCTCGGTCTGCATTTGCCGGTTTGTTCCTCTTTCTGGCTTCGCAAAAGACCAGAGCGTCCTGTGGTAGGAACAGAAACCACCCCTTGAGTGGCCAGGACGGCCCTGTGCCCGTGAGACCCCGTGACCGACCCCGAGACAGTGACGGACCTGACCTTCACCGCCCACCTGCCCACGTTCTGCTCTTGTAAACCTGGAGCTGTTTTCCGCACTTGGGGGATGGTCTTTGAGGCACTGGTCCGCGGCTTCCCAGGCCTGGCTCCCTGAAATGAACGCTGTCCTGTCTCACCCCCGCTGTCCCCCGCCTTGGATGCTGTCAGCGGTGCGTGGCCGACCGGGTCCGTCTGGGAGCCCACCCCAGTGCCCCGGCCACACTTGCCTTTCGAGGCTGCCTTGTGCATAGAGCACGCGTGTGTGCATCACCGACAGACACGCGCCGCCGACTCCTGCCGGCTGCTGGGAACGCGGGTGTGGTTTATCTTCGGGAAACTGCTTCCTGCTCTCTGCGCACACACCCAGGCGTGGGATTGCTGTGCTGTTGGTATTTTTAAACGGACTGAACAAATCATGTTCCCTGAAGTTTTAGTCTTGAATGCACTGATCAGTAACTACAATTATAGCGCCTGATAGAAACCACTTACACGGGTTTTGGGGGGAAATTCTCAAAGGAGTTTTTATTTATTTATTCATTTTTAATTTCTTTTTAGTTTTTTTTATTCCTTTATTTGACAGACAGAGGTCACAAGTAGGCAGAGAGGCAAGCAGAGAGAGAGGGGGAAGAAGGCTCCCCGCTGAGCAGAGAGCCTGATGCAGGACTCGATCTCAGGACCCTGAGGTTAGGACCTGAGCCGAAAGCAGATGCTTCACGGACCGAGCCCCTGAGGCACCCGGGAGTTCTCAGCAGTTTTGAAGAGCGTGGGGGTCCCGTGGTTGGAGAACGCTGGCCCTGGGGGCTGGCAGGGGAGGGGATGAGCTGCCCCCGCCTAGAAGGTAATTAGGAGATTAACAAGGACGGGACTGTAACCCTGTGCAAGTGGGAGTCAGGGGTGACCTCTGGGTTTCCGGCTTGTGCAACCGGGTGGGGTGCTGAGGAGGCTGGGGTGGGGCGGGAAGCTGCTGAGGTCGGTTTGGTCCTGTTGAGTTCCAGGTGGCCGTGGGTGACCCCCAGGGTGCCGGCTTCCAGGTGGTCAGCCGCAGGGTCCAAAGCAGGAGGGCTCGGCTGTCGCTGGAGACCTGCGGGTTACCGGCTGTGGGCGTCCTGTCCCAGTGGGGTCAGGAGCTCCAGGGGGTCGGGGATGGGTGGGAGGCTGCTCCCCAGGTATGTGCCCGTGGAGCTCTAATGAGTGCTTGGAGGGTGCGTGGGTCTGGGTGGCACCGTGGTGTCCTGTGACGACTGCCCGCCTCTTCAGGCTGCCGCTTCCGGCCCTCGGGCGTCCGGGCCGCTGGAGGGGTCAGTGACACTGAGCCGGTCTGCACTGCGGATGCCCATGAGCTGTCAAGCACAGATGCTTACGTTGCTTTTGACGTTTTAAAAGCGAGTGTGACATTTCCTGCAGAGCTTTCAGCAGCCCCTTATCTGACATCTGCTGGGGGTGTGCTCCGCCGGCCGCTCTTTAGTCCTGCCCCGAAACAGCTCTGAGCTCTGCCCAGTGCCCGACTCTGGTCCCCAGCGCCTGCTTTCATGGCAGTGGTGACCTAAGCGGCGGCCGGGACCCCAACGCCACCCCTCGTGTCCTCCGGGTCAGGTCTGGCATCTTGGCCTCCTTGCCACCCCCTGCCTAACCGTCCTCATGGCGCTTACCACCGTGTCCCGGGCGTTTCCAGGACTTGCCCACTGCCCTCGCCCAGCAGAACGTGCACCTGGTGCACTGTGGACCCCGCTGCATGGCTCCTCCCCGAGTTGGCGGAGTCTGAGCGTTCCGTGACTGTTTCAGGAAGGGTCGGCGGCCAGGGACTGTGGGGCAAGCGCTTGCCTTGTGCTCATCATCTCACCGAGTCTTCCCGGCAACGCTGCAAGGCAGACAGTAGCATTGACCCGTCTTACAGAAGGGGAAACCGAGGCACCGAGCGCTCCATAACCTGCCCAAGTCCTGCGGCTGGTGAGGGGCCGGGGGGACTTGAACCTGGGCAGTCTGGCTGCGCATGGGGCGTTCCGGGAAACTGGGGAGCAGCGCGCCATGCCGTGTAGAGCTGCTGCCCCCTCTCTACCCAGGCCCGGGACCCACGGTGACACCCCCTGGGGGCAGCACTCCTGCAGCAAGCCGCCTTCCCCGCAGGACGGACCCACTCCGAGCCCCGGTCCGGAGCAGCCGCCGTCTCAGGGTCTGCTCTCGGCGGGAAGAAGGGCGAGGTGGTGCCCGTCTGAAGCCCGGGGGCTGAGGACACCCAGCTGTGCTTTTGCCTTCCTTCGTAGGACACAGAGGAAGGCGACGGCCTGGACCTCAGGGACGCCCTGTGGACAAGGCCCGTGGAGCCCAGTGCGGCCTCGGACGCCAGAATGAGTAATGGCTGCCAGCTTGGAGGCTCGCTTCCCACCCGTCCTCCTGTGGACCCCGGGATGCGCTTGCTCTCCCCCCGTTAGCGGTTCATCCCGCGCTAAGCGCTTTCCCCGTGGGAGCTCGTTCATCCTGTTCTAGGACGAAGTATTCTCACCCCGTTCTTCAGAGAAAGACTCTGAGGCTCGGAGAGGTGGAGGGACTTGCCTGGGCTCACCAGAAGGTGAGTGGTGCAGCGGGCAGCCACAGCCAGCCCGGTCCCCGTGGAGCCGTCCTCCTCGGTCCCTGCAGAAGTGGGATGAAGAGCGCGGGCCGCGGGCCCCAGGGAAGGCAGCCCTGGGAGGGTCCGCAAGTGGGTCTTGCCTTACTCTGGGCTTCGTGCCTGTAACGGAGGGCAGCATGCTGGCCCAGCCCCCATGGGAGACAGTGAGGGGTGCTCCCAGCTGCTCTCCTGGGGTGCAGGTGTGGGGCTCAGACCCCTCTTCCTCGGCCCATTCCGGCTCACCCTTCTTCGGGTGGTGGCTGGGCCATGGCCTCACCCCATGGGCTCCGCTGGCCCCAGCCTGGAGCTGTCCTCTCCTCTGGGAATTCTCACCCCTAGGGCTTCCTGTGGCCTGATGTCCTCATCTCACCTCCACCCCTGTGTCGCACGCTCACGCTTGCCGTTCCGGAGCAAGCACACTCTCTCATGCTTCTGCGCTTTTGCGAATCTTGGCCTGGGGCGCCCTCCCACCAGCCCTGCCTGGCAAGTCACCCCGCTTACCCCACCTCCTCGTAACCCTGTGCGGCCTTCTCCAGCCCCCCACCACGTGCCCTCTCCTCCTCGGGGTCCCCAAGGCCCTCCCGGCCCCATCTGGCAGGCGCTGAAGTCGTCTGTCTCCAAGGACCGAGGATGCTGCCGACCCTTTGCTCCTGTTCCCGTTAGGAGGAGAGCTCGGTCCCCTTCCCCGTGACCCAGCCGGCCTTGGTGACATGCCGGGTCCCTGGGATGTTGTGGGAAGTTTGAGGCCGGCTTGTAAGCAGCCTTGCAGCTTCTGCCCGAGTCTCTCGGAAGGGTGCTCTTGGGACCCAGTGACCGCCCCGGAGAGCCAAGGCCGCAGGGACAGGCCGGGTGAGGGTGTTGGTCCCCAGCTCAGCCCCCAGCCAAGGTCAACTCCTGGATGCCCTGCCCAGTCCGGTAACCCAAGCTGCTGTGGCCGTGACCTCAGGAGAGCCCCGTCCTCAACCCCCAGGACTCGGAAACCTCACAGAAACTGTCCCAAGCCGTTAACCCGTTGGGGTGATTTGTCCCAGGGGCAGCAGATCACCGAAACGGTCTCCCTCATCAGACCACGAGTCCCTAAGGGCAGGGTCCGTGTCCTTGTCCCTCCGGATCTCCGGTCCCCACCAGGGGTCTGGTAAGGAGCAGGGGCTCCTCCGATACCCCTTGAGTGAACGAATGAAACCCATCAAAACACACTGTTCACCCTGAGATAGAAGAGATTTATTAGCAAGAGGTAATCAGGAAACATATATTTTTACAAAAATGGAAATATCTTTTTTTTTTTTCCAAACAAGCCGTAAGTTGAAATACTGTAGGACTTGAAATAGAATTCTCACACCACCAGGTATTGCTTACAGCAAAACCGTCTGCCGTCGTGAGCCCGCCTGCCGCTCAGGGGAGCCTGCGTTCTCTCCGCCGCGCGGCGCAGAAGGTCGGGGGTGGCGTTCACGGAGTGAGCACGACAGCACCGTGCTCCCGCGGAGGGCGCGCAGGACCACGGTGGGCGCTCGGAGAACACTCGGTTTTCGGCCCCCTAGCTCTACGGTGTACGAGTTTCACAAAGCAGACGGACTCAGGGCATCTCGACGTCAGCTTGTAGAGACCGTTAGGCAGCCAAGAGAGGAGGAGTGACGTGTTCTGTGTCCCCGGCTTGCCGCGGAGGCTGGGCCGTGGTCTGCGCAGGCTGGCGTGACCTTGTGCGGTGACTCCGTGTCCCCGGCGGCGTGACGGGGCCTCGGCCGGGTTCACGGACACGGCTACTCATGCTACCTGCTGTGAGTCCTAGAGCGAGGAGCGCGGCCGGCACGAGGTGGCGGCGCTGGTGTTGCGGGGCGTGGTTCTCGGTGCCGAGGACGCCCCTCCGGCCGGGTGACTGGGAGACGGGGGAGCTCGGGCCCCTGGGATTTTGGCTGAAAAAGCTGCTTTGGAAATTGGCATCACGGTCAGCGGGAAGATCTGTGAGTGACTGGACTTCAGGGTGCGGTCCCCTCCCGCCTCCCCCCACCCCCCTGTTAGAACAACGACAGGGAACATGCTGGGAGGATGCCCGGGGCGGGGGATGCAGCGGCCCAGGCGGGCCGGGAGCAGGACGGTGCCCAGGCTCGCGTCCGCACGGGGTCTGTGCCCCCTTCCGAGAGACCGAGGGGCCGGGAAGACTCGGACTCCGTCGCTGGAAGGAGCCAGGCGCTGCGGGACGCGGGGAGGACCGATGTCGGAGACGGAGCCGAGACGCCTATTCCGGTCTACGGGAATCTACGAACGAGAACGGGCTGGTGTTCTTGGAGAAGCACATACTAAAGAGGAAAGTCCAGGAACCAGGCGACTATGTACAGCGGCACACAGCACGTGTCCGTGGCGCGGCCGTGGCCTGCAGTGCGTGTCCGTGGCGCAGCCGTGGCCTCAGGTGGGCAGCTTCGGCTCCATGCGCAGGGACGACTCGTACAGGCTGTCCTCGTCCATCACGAAGGACCGGTCCAGCAGGTACTGGGTCACCTGAGGGGAGGAGGACACGGAAGGAGAGGCGGCCGGGAAGCAGGCCCTCCAAGGAGCGGCCGGCCGGCGCACAGGCCTTACACCGCAGTCTCGGTGGTGTCGGTTGACAGCGTCCTGACGGTGGTGCTAAGTCACAGCGGTCAGCATGACCCTTGACTGCCATTGCTCTGACGGAACACTAGATGTCATGTTTGGGGCTTTTTAATTTTTTTTAAGATTTCATTGACTTATTTGAGAGAGGAAAGCATGAACTGGGGAGGGAGAGGGAGAAGCAGACTCCCTGCAAAGTGGGGAGCCCGACGTGGGGCTTGAACCCAGGACCCTGGGATCATGACCTCAGCTGAGGCAGACGCTTTACCAACGGAGCCACCCAGGTGCCCCGGTTTTGGACGCCCCAATTTTGAAAAAAAAATCAGCCATGTCAAGTGTAGAATCTAATGGTGGGGGTCTGGGGGTTCACATGCTGCAAAGACAGGTCTGAACACTAGGTTGACAGGGCACCAAGCCGCGTTCACCCCAAGAGAGGACAGTGGAAACGCGCTGTGTGAGGGCCGGGCTGCCCCGGCTGGCCTTGCACTCAATCTGGGGCAAAGCCTCGTTGTGCACGATCGGAGGCCCCCCGCCTGGCCGGGCTGGATCTTCCCTCCTCCCTCCCCGTATCAGCGGCTCCTACAGTCAGAGCTGCCCGAGCGACCAGAGCCCAGACCTCCCCCGGCAACCCCAGCTTCACCAAGCGTCTTTCCAAGGCTCGTTCCTCTGTCAGCCATTTGGAACCAAAGTTCTGTTGTTTTCGCTCAGAAACCCCAGGCGGAAAGAAGACCCCATCACACGTCTTACGCTGTGTTTGGGAATCTCCGGGTGACTGCTTGAGTGAACTCTGGTCTCCGCCGCGAACAGCTTGGCTCCTGGACCCCGTTCAACTGTGGGGATGGGAGCGGCTGACACGGGCCCCTGGTCGCAGATACAGTGACGACTGTGACTCACGGCTCTTGCCGGCATCTCCAGGAAGTGGACTCCAGATATCACAGTCTGGGTCGGCCCACACCAGCCTCCCACGAACACCCCTTTCTGGATAAACCTACAGAAATCTGGACCCTCCAGCCCCCTGGGCACGTGCACGCGGATCGGCTAGCGCTCTCCATCACCAGCATGCTCAAGGTCGTGCTCCCTGCACAGTTCTGCATCCGGGAGGGGGACAGGGGCAAACAGCACCCCCATGCAGCGATCAGGGACAGAAGTCTGTTAGGCGGTGACATGTCTGTGTGTTACACATCGGGACTGGAGGTGGAGCTTTGAGAGAAGGAGCCCCAGGCCCGTTCCAGAGCCTGGCACGTGGCACGTGTTCAAGACGTACGTGTGCAATGGCAGAATGGGCGCAGACCCAGGGGAAAGGGAGCCCATCGGTAACCCC
This sequence comes from Meles meles, assembly GCF_922984935.1. Taxonomy (NCBI): domain Eukaryota; kingdom Metazoa; phylum Chordata; class Mammalia; order Carnivora; family Mustelidae; genus Meles; species Meles meles. Next base: position 1,218,748 of record NC_060071.1, read on the forward strand.
TGACTTCTCCCATAAACAGATTCTCAGAGGGCAAGTCTGCCGCAAAGGGAAGTGTGGCCTGACTTTCTGGGGTACGCGGGGGTCAGGCTGGGGCTGGACACCGGGGACCGTGAGCTAGCAGGTTGAGCAGCTGTGGGTGAGAGGGCACACATCTCTGGGCAGAGAAGAGGTATTAGGATCAGAAGCCAGAGTCTGGGTCTGCAGGTCTCAGTGACTTTATCTGTAAAATGGGGCACACGGTTCAGCGAAGTGAGTGCAGTGAGACCAACGTGCAAATTCGACGAGTTCTGTAAGCTCGTTTCCTGGCTTCCCACGGTCCTTAGGACCAGGTTCTGGATCCTTCCAGGAGCCCGAGCTCACGTGGGTCAGGTCCGCCTGCTGCAGCTACCCCCTGGCAGGTCCTCCCCGCCCCCTGGAGCCAGTCTTGCCCGCAGGGGCAGCACCATCCTGCTGGGACCTGCGTGTGCTCCCTCCCGGCCTGGCAGTTCCGGACAAAGGACAGGACCAACCTACACGCCCGTCACGGCGGAAAGCTGCATAGACTGTCAGACAAACGCTCTCACAGATACACTGTCGTGGAAGGGAGGGAGGACTCGGAGCAGCGAGGTACGCTAGGCTGCGACATCACAGGGAGAAAGCTCAGCTCTGCGCACTTTTGCCCAGAGAGGGGGATCCCGTTGCCCCCGCGGGGGACTTTTCAATGCCCGTCCTTCCCAACCGCGAGCGGTGTAACTAGGGGACCTATTCCTTTTCACAAAGATGTTGTAAACGCCGCCTCCCTTGCCTGCGGCGTGGGGGGGATTGGATGGGGACATCAACGGGGCTGGGGAGGCCGGAATCAGCCCCGGGCTGCACCCGCGGCCTGAAGCCCAGGGGAGCCCCGAGCGACAAGGGAGGAAGGAGGGTGGTCCAGATGGAGCCCCTGTGTGAGCGCCGAAGGCCCGGGCGGGGCGCTTACCTTCACCTGGTGCTCTATTTTGTAAGCGGTTTGTTGAAACTGGCGAATCTCTCGGATAATGTGAGATATCTGTGGGCAGGAGGGCACTTGAAGGCCGTTTGCTGTCTCCGTGCTCCCCGCCCCGCCAAGCCCTCTGCTTCGCAGAACAGAAGGGGCACCAACAGCCAAGCCTGAGGTCGGGCTCCTGACCCCCAGCCACGCCGCCTTGGGGAAGCCCCAGTGAAGCAGGTGCTCTCCTCGGACCCAGGAACCTGTCCCCACGGGGCTGTGTTCGGGACTTGTTGGGACCCACGAAGCCACGGCCATACGGACAGTGAAAGGAGCACAGATCAGACACGGGGCTTGGCTCGGACAGATGCGGCTCTAGACCCAGCTCCTCTGCCCTTCCCCATGAGGTGACTGTGCTGGGTCGCTGACCGCCGCCCCCCCACCCCCTGAGCCTCGGGCTGCTCCTCTGGCTTGTGGGATGTACCCTGCCACGGGCGCCTACCCCTCAGCCTGTCGGCCTCATCCGAGGGCCTGCCAGTTGCGGCCTGTGCCTCTGGGGGAGCCCTGGCTCTTGGGGGAACTCATGCCCGATGGAGCAGGCCCGGTGGTCCTGGACTCAAAGGCCCCCGGGCTGCCCTGGGAAACTCACCATTCTCATCTTGGAGAAGTTGACCAGGCCGTCCTCCGTGTAATTGGGCGTCCCCTCTTCAATGAAGGCCAGGTCGGTGAGGTACATCCCCAGGTAAGGGACACAGGGAGGGTCACAACTTCAAAGCGAATGTCATTAAACAGAAGTTTTTCATTTAGAAACACAAGGCAAAGTGGTTTCTCTTCACCAAGAATCCTAGGAACTCTCGGGCCTATAAGGTCAGCTGGCTGCGAGGCTCGGTCCTCCGAGGTGATGGGTGACACAGTCCCAGCAGGGCCTGGAGCCTCTCCAGCAATGGTCCCCTCCCTCCCTGAGCCAGAACGGCCTCCCCTACCTCTCTGCCCTGTCCTGGAAGAGCCCCCTCCCCATCTCTCCGGTGAAACTCTCCAACGAATCCTGTTCCAGGGTCCTGTCCCCGAGAGCCCTGCAGCTGTCACCCCATTCCGCCAGCCATGGACCCAGCCCCCAGCGTCCTGCTCCTTGAGACTTCTCTGCCTCCACATCCAGCCCCACAGGATGTCCTGCCCCCCCCCACGCCCTGGGGCACCCGAGCAAGAAATCCTGGTGCTCTGAGGTCACCTTCCTGCAGGTGGCTTCTGGGCAGGGGATTGGGGGACAGTGTCCATGACAGGTGATTTTGGGGGGACATTTTGGGTGATGGACCACACGGCTCTGATCCATGGCTTTGGGTGCGGCCCTCTGGTAGTGCCCCCGGGTAGGGCTGGGAAAGGGGCTGATTTTGGGATGGGTCCGGGGGTCCCCACCTTCTGGCAGAGCCCCAGGGAATGCCCTCAGGGGACCCTCACTGTGTCCCGCGGCTCCTCTCAGCTCAGCACACAGATGCCGGGGACTCTCTGCACGTACCTGCAGGGACAACTGACCCCTCCCTAGACCCTCTGACCTTGGTCTCCTCGAGGCCACGTGACACCCGTCGCTCTAGTTCCCCCAGAATCAGGGCCCGCAGGGAGAACGGCGGCAGGGGGCGGGCAAGAACAGAAATCCAGCACCCCCCGAGCCTGCTGGTTGTGGAAGCCCGGCCGGCCGGGTCTCTGGGTCCCGGGGCTTCCCTCACACCGTGGAGCGGGTCGGGAAGGCAGTTTTAGGAGCTCAGAAGTTGAGTTTAGGGGATGCCTGGACACTATCACATCACATTGATTCCTGCGGTAAGAAACACCCGACTTTTCTCTGGGGTGGTTCGCTTTCCGACACCAGCCACTTCCTCTCCCACTTCTTTCTTTTTTAAACAAGTAGCAGCAGGTCTCAGGGTGAGTGTGGGCAAACACCAGATCCCGCCAGAGCTCAGCAATATTGTATCTATTTCTGGCGGTAACTTTGTATCACGGCCAGTAGGTGATTTTCCATTTACAACCCAGATGTCGTTTCTTTCTTATTCACATTGATTTTGGGGTAAATGTGTTACTTAGAGGGAAACCCGCTCAGGGAACGTGGGCGCGGCTGGCACGCGGGTGGGAGGCGTGCCTTGGGAGGTGTGGAGAGTGGGCACAGGACAGTTGGCTTTTGAGCTGTAGGTCCTGACTCTTTCTTGGGCATTGAAAATAATTTAGCAATTGGGGCGCCTGGGTGGCTCAGTGGGTTAAAGCCTCTGCCTTCAGCTCAGGTCACGGTCCTGGGGTCCTGGGATCGAGCCCCGCATCGGGCTCTCTGCTCGGCGGGGAGCCTGCTTCCTCCTCTCTCTGCCTGCCTCTCTGCCTACTTGTGATCTCTGTCAAATAAATAAATATTTTTTTAAAAAAAAAAAATAATTTAGCAAGTGTTGATCAGATTTTTTTTTAAATGAAAAAACATCAGAAGTAGAATAAAAAAAAACATCTGAGTTCATTTCCTGGACCAAAATATATGTTGTTTTGTGAAATTTTGTTCCTGTTAAGTGCATATGCATTTCTAAACATATATGTATGTATGTTTTTACTGTGGGTTGTGATTAAAAAAAAAAAAAAAGCCAGACCTGAGCAGGTCACTGGCAGGCATCTCTGGGTCCCGTCAGACACACGGTCTGGGGCTGTTAGAGGCCTGGCTTTCCACACTCCATCTGTCACGCTGTGAGCCTGAGGCCCAGGCTCGGGGGCGGACGGGGACAGAGTTCAAAGATAGAGAAGGAAATCTAGGACCGGCAAGAGCTGGCAGCTTGTGGGCCGGCAGTCTCTGATGTGGCTTCCCAGCTCGCCCTGCTGGGTCCACACTTGACCCGGGAACTTGGTAACCCGAGGCCGAGAAGCACCTCTTGTCTGGGTTGGGGGTAGGGAGGGTAGCCAAGTGGCCACAGTGTTCCTGGAGGCCTCAGACCAGTGGAAAAGATCGGGGTTCCTCTGACCACAGAGTACCAGCAACTGAAGGTCAGATGTGGCTGCCCGGTGGGCTTGCCACTGTGGGGTCATCTGTCCCTTCTCCCTCTTCTGCCCTGCCCCGGCAGGGGGCGGGCCACTCTCCAGCACGCTCTCCTCTCCTCCCTAGGGAGGGTGTGAGGGCCATTCGGGCTGGGCTGTGTGGTCTTTAACCCCCGGGGCCAGGGTCCAAGCCTCTGGCATGCAGAGCCGTGAGTTAGGTACTCAGATTTGGGGGAAAATACTGCTGTGGGGCAGGAGTGCAGGTGGAGCTCGGAGTCCAATCCTGCTTTTGCCACCTGGACACAAACCGCTCTGTCGTCTCATTGGCAGGAGACCAGGGTTTGCTGGGTGGTCACGGGCAGAAAATCAAAGTGGGGAGAGGTACTTGGTATGTTGGAGCCCTTGGACGCCGCATAGCCCCACGGGCGGATGGATTTCCACCCCGTGAAGGGGGTCTGGGGAGGGGCTGGGCCCGCTAGCCGCCGGGTGCCCCCGTGGCTGTTCCCGTCCTTGGTGTACAGGCAGCTGCCCGCAGGGGAAGCCGGGCCCCGGTTCCTCCAACGGAGCGCTGGCTGCCTGTTCCAATTACAGCCGACGTGCGGAAAGGCAATTGTGGGCCGGGTTAAGGCTGGGCCAAACCAGAAGTGACCCCCAAAAGGGCTGGGGACAAAGTTTTCCTGACAGATTTAGATCTCAGCCAAACGCTGCGTCCTGGAGCTGGGGGAGGCCCTGAGGGCTGGCAGGAGGGGCGGCTTCACGGGGTCCGCTAGGGTGTGGGTTTGGGGATGAACAGGGCGGCTGCGTCTGGGCGGGGCACTGGCAGGTGCCCACGGCAAGTGCCGCAGGTGGACCCCGGGGGGATTTGAAAAGGTGGGCGAGGGGAAGAGGCGTCGGATGCAGGGGTGAAGCCTTGGCTGGTGCAGGTAACGAAACAGTGCTGCGGGCGGGGACGGATGCGGTAAGGCTCCGCATGGCTCCTCGCGCTGCCGCTGCCCCCTGCCTGGTGAGAGGGACCCCAGGGTTTCACACGGCACAGGTCTATGGGGGAACCACAGCGCCTCCAGAGAAGGGACACAGGGCACCTCTGCCCCGCGTCTCCCCAACCTCTTCCCTTGCAGTGCTTGGCCCCTGCGTCCACAAAGCAAGAACCTGGTTTGCAGGAAGGCGTCAGTCCCCAGGATGCCCGGAGACCCCATGTCCCTGCTGCCCCGCATGGTGGGAGCAGATGCGCCTGGGCCAGGCCCTGACACAGGCCCATGGGGAGGGGGGAGACAGCACAGGGTCCCTGAGACAGGACAGGAGCCGTGGAGGCATGGAGGGGGTGGACGGATGAGGAAGCCACGGGAGGGAGGAGGATGGAGGGGTGCCCGGGCGGGCAGACAGGCCAGACAACGCACAGGGGGGCGACCCCCACAAGCACAGCTGGGGGCACAGAGAGACGGCACACGTGGGTGGGACGTCTGAATGAGGACATGGAGGTGGGCACAGCCACGGCACGCGAAGCTGGCAAACGGCGGCTTGGAGCGGCGGGGACCGGTGGGGGGTCAGGGGGGCTGGCAGCTCAGCGTGCGGGTCTGCCGGGGGAGGGTTGCCCCGTGCCCAGGCTGGGGGGCAGCGACCATGCGATCTGGCATGACGGCAGGACAGCGCTCGGGGGCTCTGTAAGCAGCCGGGACCCTAGGGGTGGCCCGGGGTCCCTCCACGGTGTTCAGGGAAGAAGGGGTGAGGCCAGCCTGGTGGCCCAAAGCGCACAGCTATGGGGGTGACTGTAAGCCTGTGTCACGGGAGTGCGTGGCCAAGGTGGGCACCGGGGGCTGGGGCTCTCCTGTGCTGGGGAGCTAGCCTGGAAGCGGCCGTGGGCAACCATGGAGCGCGGGCCTCCGTGCCATGGCCCCAGCGCCTCCATGGCCGCATCTGGAGGAGCAGGACGGGAGACTCTCCATGCCGCCGTGATTTCCGGGGGGTGGTACCGCCCGTGCCACCGTAGTACCGTGGCAATGAGCGCGGGAGCTCTGGGGGTCAGAACGTGGGGAGGGGCCCTGGCATCTCGGGGACGGAGGCCGGGGCTACGGCTGACACCCTGCGGGCACGAGACAGCCATCGACACGGGACGATCCTGTCTAAGGGGAAGAGGGCCGAGGCAGGGAGGCTCTGCAAACGGTAGGTGGCTGGGGGGAGCTCTGCCAACAGTGAGCAGCCGGTGTTGGGAAAACGGCCTTTGATTCCAAGGTGCCGTCTTCTGTACCATGCACTCGGCTTTGAGGACTAATTCTCAGTAAAAAAAAGGAGGCACAATCCCATGAAACAAACACACTGACTACAAACACACTGACTACAGGGCCCGTCCTGATGTCAGAAATACTGAACGGTGGGGCCAGGGGGCACGTTGGCCTGGAGGCGTCTGGGGTCATGGCTGGTGGCTCCTGGGGACAGCAGGCCCCTTCCACTCTCTCTCGGGAAATGCCACCATGACTCCGGGATTTCTCTGGCAGACTACGGAGAGCAGAGCTGACCCACCCTGGCGGTCTGGGCTGCCTGGGGGTCTTGTGGGTAGACGGACGGAGGGACAGACAGATCTCCTCCAGCCGCTGTGGCCTGTGAACGTGTCTGCCATGCGGTTCTGCGATTTAGACGGTAACGGCGACAAAATGACACACACTTACTTTTTCAGAGCTTCTCTCAGATTCTTAAATCTGCCCTCTGATGACACAAGCTTTTGGAGCTTATCAATCAAAGCTTTCGTCTAGAAAGAATTAGAAGCATTTACTAACACGCGGCACGTCCCCAAGGCCCACGCGCCGGCCCGTGTTCCACGGGCTGCCCTCGGGGCTCCAGGACCCCAGCCGCTCTGCCCGTCATGGGGCAGGGCGTTTCCAGGGACCCCTGGAGTCTGGAAGCTCACCCCCCACCTCCTGAAGATTCAGACACAGACCCGCGTCCTACGCATCCGTCAGCGTCCACGCACCCTTCAGAAACACAGAAGTGGGGCGTGGGGGACCTGGGAATCCTGGGTACCCTGAGCCTGGGGGGTGGGGGCGTGGCCATTGCAAGGAGTTCCCTGTCCAGAGCACAGCCTCTCTTTGCGCACGGAAGCCCAGGGGTGCCGCCGAGGGGTTCCCCTTCACCTGTAGCTCTCAGGACCCCACGCCAGTGTAAGAATCGAGAAAGACAATGGCAGATGGGCCAATCCTCTAGAAAAACAGGCCTTCTGGGGGAAGACCCCTTCCCCTCTGCCGGCCAAGGGTCTGTCCGCTGCTCGTCAAGCTGGACACTGGCATTGGCTGAAGCGCGTCTGGCCTGGGTCAGGCTTGGTGCTCCCTTCCCTGCGGGGCTGGGAAGCCGGTGCCTTGGTGGCCCCCAGCTTCCTCATTTACATGGTGGGCAGTGGACTAGTGAGCCCGCTTTCCAGCTCCCGTCCCCCTAGTCCAGACCGTGGCCAAGGGCACACTGGCCGCACCCATAAGCTTTGGGCCAGAATTTTCTGAGCAATCTGCCCACAGAAAATGGCAGCATATTCCTTCTGATGAGCGAAGAGACACAGATGTGCTCCCCAAGGGGCGTGGCGGGCAGGGCGCCCCGCTCAGGCTGCTCGCGGACTGACGGGAAGCGTGAATCACTGGTTTGCACCAACCACGCTCAAAGCAGATTGTGTTCTGGGTCTGGTGAAAGCAACGCACGCAGGCAAGGGCACAGGGTTCCGCTTCCTCCCGGAATGGCTGCCCTCACCTATCTGTCCTGAAG